>NC_059129.1:49010350-50266101 GCF_020740605.2 Lemur catta | reverse complement strand
AGACAAGAGAGATGATTGAGAAGGACTGAGCCCGTATTATCAAATGGGAGCTGTATCGAGTGGAGTAAGGATAGACTGAACATAATTATTTTCATCAAACCACAAATAACACGCAGTGGAGTTGCCATAGCACCTTCGTGTTCCTTTCTCTCCAGGAATTGCAGAAAACTTCAGGCTGATGCGGCCAAAGAAGCAGCACCTGGTACAGATTATTCCTGCCTGAGGGAATTACTGACCTGCAGGAGGACGGGACATAATCCTGCGCACAGTGTGCCTGCGGCCCTGCTGCTTTTTCAGTTAGGTTAGAACAGCAGAGGAGGAGGCTTCTTTCTGGGGTGGTCGTGGCGCCCCCTAGAGGACGTTCCTGCCACAGATGGTGGGGAATCGTTATCTTTTTCCCTCACTTTTCCAGGTGGGCTGGGCAGGGTGGGGCCGTGGCTGACCACAGCAAATAAACCTGCACAGTGGGATGGTATTTGGGGGGGATGAGCGTTGTCCACCCAACCCCGCTGCGGGAAGTGGGGCTGGGAATGGGAATCGAGGGAAGCCCAAGGCGGGGAGACGGAGGGGGCTTCGTGACGGGTCAGAGCAAGAGCAGGAGGGCTGCTGGGGGCCCCGTGAGCAGGCCCGTGCACTGTGGTGGGCTGGGTGCAGAAGGGTGCTGAGAGCGGAGCACTTAGGCCAGGCTCACTCAACGAGTTCCTGGACTGACACCAGCAAGATGTCACAGGCACACACAGGCAGAGGACTCAGGAGCCCCGGGTCCCGTGGCTGGCTCTGCCACCGGGTACGATGTCACCACGGGCATTCCCTGTCTACCCTGCTGCTTGGGAGGTTGGACTGCATGGTATGGACCACTCCTTCCACCTTTGTGACCTTTTAGGACCCTGTGAACCTTTCTCCCCCAACCAGAGTGTAATCCCATGGTCATGACCTTGGGAGAAGTGGTTCCAAACACCTGGGAGGTCCCTTTCTGGCTCACATTAAGCCAGGAGGGTGTACAGACAGTTGGGCGAGCCCAGAGTGTGCTAACCATCCTTCTCAGGCAGTATCTGGGCACCCAGTAGGGACCTGGTCTCAATCAAGACCCTGAAGAGAATTTGTTTCTGCCAGAACATGGCAATTCCCAAACAGAACAAACTCTAAACGACCGTCTGGATTGAAAGTGAGCCGTGTCTGAGTGAGGGTCACTGCACAGAGGCCAGGGCTAAGCCGAGTAATGTTATGAGATGAGCTGGGGTCCTAAGCTCATGCCTCACTTGTGGACCCCAGAGAGCCAGGCTGGACCACATGGGCTCTCTCCTGCTCTAGGCAGGCCCAAGGCATCCCGAACCTGAGCAGGCAGGGTGCCCTGCATTCTGTTCTGTCTCCAATCCCTAACACAAGCCCTTCATGTTCCTGCTTCAAGGCAGCGAATGTCCCACCCACCGGCCCCAGAGGAAAGGAGCCAGAGATTGCAGAGCTGTGATCATAGGCTTGTTATACCCCTGCTGACAAGGCATCACACCTAGAACCCTCGGCCCACCATGCGTGTGGTCTGGGCATCAGCAGCCGCTTTCCTGGAGGTGAAGAATAGGACCAATAGATGTCCTTCCCTACAGAGCAGCTGTAAGGACCACATGAGCAGAGAGGTACCCAGCACTGGTGGCAGGGGAGGGGGCTGGAGGTGAGTGACAGAGGAAACTCCCTGGAGGAGGAGAAACTTTGAAGGTAGCAGAGGCCTTACAGAGTGTAGAAGAGCGTGGCATTCATTCGGGCTGGGGAGTGTGGGAGCAGGTGGTGGAGACACACACAGAGTGTGTCCTTTACCAAGATAGGTGGTTTGGCTGAGTGGAGAGAGGAGATGGGTTAAAGCAGGACAATAAGTTCAGATTGTGGAGAGCCTTGAATGCCGAGTCAGCAAGTGCTCTGTGTGCCGTAGGCAGTGGGGAGCGCTAAGGGCTTCCCCTGGGCCCTTCGGTGCAGAGTGAGGGCACCTGCAGACTTCCCCAGGAGCCATGTGTAGGACGAAGGGGGTGGGCAGGTATTAGAGGCAGGAGACCTGTCAGAGTCCTTTGGGGTAAGGGTGGGTTTGGGGCTCACGGGAAAAGTGGAGGCCCCATCTTCCACGGGTGCAAGTCCCACTTGGCTGCTCCCATGGCCAGGAAGCAGGGAGCAGGCTGGGCTTCAGAGCACAACATTTGGCAGACACCCCTGTGAACTCAGGAGGGTCAGACCTAGGGAGCCAGACGCTTGCCTTTGACCTTGCAGACCTGCCTGAGCTGCCTGTTGTTCTGACCTGAGGGTCGATCCTGAACAAGGGCCTGCCATTCTCAGTCCTGTTTGTCCTTCGGAAATCCTGGGCCTTGGGTGAGTGGGGCCTGGGGCCGGGCTTGAGGGGCAAGTGAGTGAGGAGACAGGGGACTGTCCCCGGGCATGCCCAAGGCCCGTTGTCCCCTGCCTTTTCCCCATGTCTGTTCTCAGGAGGTCTTTGGAGGGGCAGGGGGAAGCTCCCGCCCTGCACCCAGGTTCTCCTGCAGGGCAGGGAGGCAGACTGCAGCCGGGCTGGCATGGATCCTGTTCCGGCACTGCCCGTTTCTCCCACTGCTCAGCTGCGGCCGCCTGCTGAGATGTCCCCGGCACAAGGCAGACCTTGGCCCTTGGGCGAAACCTATGCCAAGACCCATGGCTCTTCTGGAAGGTGTAAGAACCTTGTTTTAGAGCAGTTGTAGGTTCACAGCAAAATGAGGAGCAAGTACAGAGAGTTCCCACAGACCTCCCTCCCTCAGCCACCCCCACCGTCAGCACCCGGTGCCAGCTGGAACATTTGTCACAGTGGACGAGGCCCCAGTGATGCCTCGTCGTCACCTGGAGCGCACGCTCTCCACTGGGGCTCCCCCTTGGTGTGGCACGTTCCATGTGTTTGGACAAACGTGTCATGACCTCGACTCCCCACTGTGGCACCCTGCAGCGCAGCTTCCCTGCCCTCGGATCCTCCACGCTCCGCCTGGGCATCCCCTTTGTCTGGTCCATTTTAAGTAGTAAAAAGTTTATTCCAAGATTGAGTTCAGTAATGAGTGCCGTGGAGAAAGGGCCCCATTTAAAATTCAAGCTCCTTCTCTGAATTCTGGATTTTGGCCCCTCAGAGGGACAGAGGGGACAGGCTGGCTTTTCTTTCTTTACTCAGCCTTCTCCACCTCAGCTGCAGCTTGGGGGGCCTCGAGGCCAGGAGCAGGGGTGGCGAGAGGAGAAAGGGTCAGCAGAGGTCTTGTGAGGGCCCGCGGGGTGCACGCTGACCTGTCTCATGGGGCACTGTTGTGGGCTCTTCAGACACACCCCGCCTGTCACCTGCAGTTTCCTCCATAGCCCTTGCATCTCCCTCTTCCTGGCTGGTTGCTCCCGACTCTTCCTTCGTCTCTATGCATTTGACAGTTCACTTCTAGCTTCCTCCACTGAGTTTCTCCATCTCCTGGCAGCCCTTTAAGACAGGATCTCGGACAACCCACACCGGCTGCCTCACATCCCGGTAGCCCAACATCTGGCTCATGGGAAAGACCCACTTCCCTCACCCCCCCAAAAGTCATGGAGCCTCGTGGACCCCACACAGTCACCTGTCCTTCACTGCACCTGAATCAAACAACTAGCCATCTGCAGTCTCTGCCCGACACAGTCTCAGGCTGGAGTCAGACACAGCGGCTGTGTCTACCATGGGCAGGGACGTAACAAGCTCCCCAAGCTGTGACCTCGCTGCCCCTCTCCTAGGGTTGAGGTAAGGACAGGCACCCACACCCCCCTTCCTCCAGGGCCATAGCACGCCACCAACAGTCTGGAAAAATCCTCTTCCAATTTTCAAACTCCCCACAACTTTACACCCTAATGTAGGTGAGGGATTGGTTCAGGAAAAGGGATCTTGATGCCTTTTGCATGTGCTCCACACCCGTGTCCCACCTCGCACTGAGGGAGGGCATCTATTTTCTTGAGATTCACATCAACTAAGGTGACAAAATCCAATCTCCCTATTTGTAGTAGAGAGAGATTTTACAAATAGAGTATTGAATGGTGTACAGAATCACATCCTAGGTAGCTTCTGGGAATGACTCTCAAAGCCACACTGCAGGGTGGGACTAAGAGGCCACCACTCCTGGCACGATCAGGACTCTGAAGAATCAGGAAACTTCCCAAATCTAGAAGTTGCCAGCACAGCCCTGGCTGCAGAACCACTCTGCCCCAACCACAGCCTGCCGGCGTCGTGGATGCCTTCCATTCCACTCACTCAGTGCCACATTTAAGTCGCATGCAAATGTGTTTGACGGGTAGAGTCTGAAATCCATCTGGGACCCCAGCTGCAAGCCAGTCTGAGAATGAGCCTGCAGACCTTTCGCGCAGTGCGGCTCCGGAGGGAGAGGTGGGAATGAGTGTCTAGCACGTTTTCAGTATCTACCCAAACAACCTCAGCCACAGCTGAAATTAAAATAGTCAAATTTTAGAGTTTCGTTCTTTCTTTTACTGTCAATGAAAGGCAAGTAGGATTAAGTGAAAAATAACCATCGCTTTTTTGTTTTGCTATGCCAAATGAGCTCTATTATCTAGGATAAAAGTTATATCAACAAATTCCCATTTGCCAAAAAGGCTACAAGGGACATCATGTGATACATAACACACTGGAGGTGTAAAATAACATAGATGCAGAGAAAACCTTCCTGTTGTTTCCTCTGCCAGAATTTATGGTACTTTTCTGTGACACTTCTGGGTATTTATCATAATAAAATGACTCTTGTTACCATCAGTCTTCTTTAGTCTATTCCTGCGAAAGCCCTGTGATCTCCAGGTGTTCCGTGACCCTGGGAAAATTCAGCTTCCATGGCAGTCACATGAGTGAAAATAGTTGCAGTTTAACAATCTGTAAGCTGAGAGTTTTCAAAACCTTGTAAAGTCAGAAATGATTATTTTTGGAACCAAAGGCAGGTCTTTTTGGGTAGGGGCTGGTCTTCAAGGACCAGAGTCCTCTTTGGGGCTGGCAGGGACGCAGTCATTCCACCCTACTTTCTCTCCCTGCGTGGCTGTGTAGAGACCCTCACCCAGCACGACTGCCCACTTCATTGCATTCATCTCACTGAGACTCAGACGTCCTGGCCTGTCTCTGGCGTCCAGGCTCCCCCAGCCCCATCACCCCCCTACTGGAATTTGCAGGGAAAAGAATACGACATTTGGCATTAGAAGGCCAGTTGGGGTATCGCCCCATCCTCCCTCCTGCACACTGGGCACTTTTGGATAAGTCAGTTCCTCTCTCAGGCTGGAACTCAGTCCTGTCATTCATGTTATGAAGGAACATCTAGCTCCCCAGTAGATGAGAAGGTCAATTTTAAACAAAAATATGTGAACATGCTTTGTTTTTCTTTTAGCTTTTGTTTTGCTTTTTAAAAGATCTGCAAGTGCCCCAAACTGAGTTGACATACTTTTTATTTCATGGCCCACAGTCATCAAAGGAAATACTGTACTACTCATTTGGTTTAGTGTGTTTCAAAATTTTTCCTACCTTCATCCCTAGCTCCACACCTATCCTTCTCCCATAGGTGTCTTAATAAATATATTTAATACATATCCTTTCAATGCACTTTCCATATATTTACTTACATGTAGATTATTGAAAATACATAGAATTGATTTTGTGTGCTTTATGTTTTTTTACACATTTCACTCTTTCGTATAAAGAAATCTGCAAATAAATTGAAAACTCAGCATTGTCTCTTGCACTCTCTTCCTTGTGGTATCTCATTCTGATTCTATGAGAGAGATTTTACAGCTCTGACAACTACAACTTATTGACGAATAAGCAAATTCTGTTCTGCCTTCTTTTCCCTGCTCTGGGGGCAAAACAAACCTACAACTGGGTCCCTCCACATGCAATTCATTTCAACATTCCTTACTCCACATAAATTTCTGTTTCTTGATCCTTTTAATGGTTATAACATGTGTATGAATATGAGTTATGGAGTATGGGTTAAATAAAATTTTTAACAGGTGTTTATTTTGTCTGTATGAAAGACATGACTTAAACGTCTTTGAAAATTGTAGCTGTGTTTTATAAGTGTTCAGTCAATATTGTACTTCTGAGACTATCTATCTTTTGTTGCTATATGTAACTCTAAATCTTTGTCTTTTTTTTTTGCTGGTATGTAGGATTTCATATAACTTATGGATAGTATTGGATTTTACTTTTTCATTCCCCCTGGTAATGGAAACCTAATCTGTTTTGACCCCTTACTACCCTAAAACAAACAAACAACACACACACGCAGACACACAAACAGAAGAACAAAAAGAAAAAGTTTAAAATAAGCATCTCCATTCATGTTCCTGAAGGGCCCATATCAAAATTTTTCTAGAGTACACGACCAATTGGCATAAATCAAAACAGGCGAAAGGAATAGAATAGAGGTTCAGGAACATTCCACACATGGACAGTCACGTGATTGCCACCGAGGTGCCTGTGCAACACAGTGGGGAAAAAGGATCTTTCCACCATTTCTGTGAAATGGTGACAACCAACTGGACACCCACACAGTGTAAAATAGGCGTTTATCTCTTTCTCACACCGTACACAAAATTCATTCAAAATGGATCATAGACCTAAACATGAAAGGTGAAAACAATATAGCTTCTAGAAGAAAATATGAAAAACGTGACCTTGGAGAAGGCACATATTTCCTAAAGGCAACACGAAGTACAGTAACCATAACAGAGCATCCATCAGGAATGGGGACATTGGGTGCAGGATATCCACATGTTCATACCGCATGGAAGTTCCAGATTGTTCTCCAGAATGCTGGGCCATGTTGCATTCTTCCCAGCAGGGCTGGGGCCTCCCCCTTTCTGACGTTCTCACCAACCTGAGTATTGTCTGCCTTTCGTGTTCTCGCTAATCTGATGAGCCCAAAGTGACATCTCCATGTGGTAAAATTGGTATGTCTCTGACAACTAACAAGACCAAACATCTATGGACTTCTCAGGCAGGTGGATGTTTGCTGCAGTGTACCCCTCATTTTTGAACATTTTCTGTTGGATTTCCTTTCTTCTGCTTGTTGATTTTTAATAACTCCAAGGTTAGTTTAGATATTTATCCATGGTAAGTTTTAAACGTGGCAAATGTCTTCTCTCAGTTTGTCATTTGTGACTTGTCAAGCACACACAAGACAAGGCTGGGCTAAGGTCAAGACCTGAGTGCTTTGGCTGATAAAGGTACAATAAGTCACCTTTAGATTCAAATAGTTTAATACTTACATAGACAATGAAAGGAAGATTGTCCAAAGCTGCCAGCTCCTTGTAGTTCTTGTCCCACACCCTCAGACAAAAGGGGACGGATAACTGCAATATGAGTTATTGGTAATTTCATATGCTTTAAGAAGTCTCTGCCTCTCCCCTGTTTTCTGCTGCCATTTCCAGCCTCTGGTAACCTCTGTTCTACTCTTTTCTTCTCTGAGATCAGCTTTTTTTAGCTTCCACATATGAGTGAAAACATGCATTCTTTATCTTTCTGTCCGTGGCTTATTTCACTTTCGATAACGTCTTCCAGGCTCATCCACATTGCCACACGTGACGGGATTTTATTCTCTTTTATGGCTGGATAGCATTCCATGGTGTATATACACCACATTTTCTTTATCCATTCATTTGTTGTTGGACACTTGGGTTGATTCCATATCTTGGCTCTATATCTGACATTCTCAAAAGAAATAGAAAAAACAATCTTAAAATTCATATGGAACCATAAAAGACCTCGAATAGCCAGAGCAATCCTGAGCAAAAAGAATAAACCTGGAGGCATCATACTACCAGACTTCAAACTATCATACAAAGCTATAGTGACCAAAACAACATGGTACTAGTATAGAAACAGACACATAGACCAGTGAAACAGAACAGAGAAACAGGAAATTAATCCGTATATCTACAGCCCACTGATTTTTGACAAAGACACCAACAACATGCATTCCAGAAAGGACAGTCTCTTCAACAGATGCTGCTGGGAAAACTGGAAATCCATACATAGAAAAATAAAATGAGATCCCAATCTCTCACCCTATCCAAAAATCAACTCAATGGATTGAAGAACTAAATGTAAGACCCAAAACTATAAAACTACAAGAAGAATACAGGTGAAAACCTTCAGGATATTGGTCTGGAAAAAGATTTTGTGAGTAAGACCTCAAAAGCACAGCCACAAAAGCAAAAATAAACAGATGAGATTACAACAAACTAAAACTTCTGCCCAGCAAAGGAAACAATTAACCAAGTGAAAAGACAGCCTACAGAGTGGGAGGAAATATCTGCCAACTATTCGTCAGACAGGGGATGAATATCTACAATGTACCAGGAACTCAACTACCTCAACAACAAAAAACCAAACAATCTGATTTAAAAATAGGCAAATGATCTGAACAGACATTTCTCAAAAGAATACATAAAAATAGCCAAGAAATGCATGAAAAACTGCTCCACATCACTGATCATTAGAGAAATGCAAATCAAAACCACAGTAAGAGAACATCTCACCTCAGGTAGAATGGCTATTACAAAAAAGACAAAAAATAACAAATGCTGGTGAGGATGGGGTGAAAAGGTAACTCTTCTATGCTGTTGATGGGAATGTAAACTAGTACAAACACTATGAAAAACAGCATGGAGGTTCCTGAAAAAATTACAAATAGAACTACCATACGATCCAGCAACGCCACGACTGGGTATTCACGCGAAGGAAAGGAAATCAGTACACTGAAGGGGTTTCTGCTCCCCCGTGTTTATTGCAGCACTAGTCACAGCAGCCAAGACATGGAATCTACCCAAGTGTCCAACAACAGATGAATGGATAAATAAAATGTGGTGTATATACTCCATGGAATGCTACTCGGCCATAAAAGAGAATAAAATCCCGTCACGTGTGGCAACATGGATGAGCCTGGAGAACATTATAGAAAGTGAAATAAGCCAGGAACAGAAAGTTAAACATTGCATGTTCTCACTCATATGCGGAAGCTAAAATAGCTGATCTCAGAGAAGAAAAGAGTAGAACAGAGGTTACCAGAGGCTGAGAATGGCAGCAGAAAACAGGGGAGAGGCAGAGATTTGTTAAAGCATACAAAATTACAGGTAGGTAAGAGAAGTACGTTCTAGTGTCCTAGAGCACTATAGGATGACTATAGTTAACAATAATGTGATACATATTTTCAAATAGCCAGAAGAGAGGATATTGAATGTTCACATCCCAAAGAAATGATAAACGTTTGAGATGACGGATGTGCCAATCACCCTGATCCGATCACTGGACATCGTATGTATCAAAACATCACTATGCACCCCATAAATATGTACAGTTATTATGTATCGGTTACAAAAACCAATAAAAATGTAAAGCAAATTATTGAAAATTACATGCAAAATGAGAGAACATTTCCCGGTCACAGGAGACCGTGCAGGACGAAGCTGCAGTGTAGACTTCTGCCTCGACGTAGCTGGTCAGCTCCTTGCTATACATTTCACTTCTCATTTATACAGATGAAAACACTTCATACCACAATGTGCTTTTATATCTGAGTGGTTTGGTTGATACTTTCCATTTGATTAAAGCAGTTTTTCCTCCGAAAGGGAAAAAAAAATCACGTTTTTTCTTTTAAAGTTTTTTCTGAAAAAAGAGTTTGTACTCTTTTTGGTCCCCCAGTCCTTTGGCCCTTTCCCCTCTGAACCTCCCCCACAGCGCCCTGTCCTCGGGTCTGCAAGTGCAGCGCATTTGGGTGCGTGACAGGGACTGTGGCGGGAGGGTAGAATGTCCTCTTAGGTTCATCACCCGAGGCCCTGTGAATTAAAACTAACAAAGACAGACCAATTGGAGAGAAGGCATGCTATTTTTATTACTATTCAACAGCACAGGAGTTGACGGGAAAGAAATGCAATTTCAATAAACCAGTTAAAATCAGGGGCCTCCAAGGCCCCTGACCACTCTTAGGGAGTGCACAGAGAGAAAGAAAAGAGAAACGGCCCCACATTTCCCAGGTTTATTCACAAACATTCTCAGAGCTCCTCCAGCAAGAGCGAGGGAGCAGGATGGGCTGGCATGTATGGAGCGGCAGAGGTGGGGAAAGTTGGGTAAAAGGGGTCCGAGCACCTGGGGCAGGGCTGGGGTGCCAAGGCCCAGAGGCCAACCTGCAGCTGGGGGCCCCAATCTGGGCCGGCTGCCTCCCTTTCCCCAGCCTGCAGAGCCCGCCCTCTGGGCCACCCACTTCCCCAACCAAGGCGTTGACCTTGTCCAGATCTTCCAGCCCAGAGACTCTGGGAAGCTGGGGTGGAGTCAGACCCAGCTTCTGATTCCCTCCCTGCTGAGGGCTCTGCATTGTCTCTTCTTCACCACTGTCAGAAACAGCTTGGGAGTGACATGGCCTGGGGGGACGCACACCTGCTGCTGCTGCCTGTGCTGCTGGTGCTCCTGGCCTCAGGTGCCATGGAGGGGTAGGGGGCAGGGGGGTGAAGCCGAGGGTGGCCGCGGAGCAGGGTGGCACTTTGACGAGAGGCCTGGCTTTGGGGCCACGTTCTGGGTGTTGGCGTTGCACAGTGTTCCCTCTGCCCTTTCTCTGGCCCTGCGAGAGGGAGGTTGGGTCCTGCCAGGGCTCTGACCTGAGGTTTTGTTACCCAGGTTCCTGGGGAAAGTTATCTGTGCCCGAGGAACTTCACCAAGTGCCTGGACAGACACTCTCCGTGCAATGCAAGTACTCACCCAAGAGGGGGCCCTATCAGCCCAAAGCCTGGTGTCAGCAGAAGACTCCAGATACCTGTAACATTGTAGTCACCAGCTCCAAGCCCCGCACAGCAGCTCAGGACTCTCGACACACCATCTGGGACGAGCCCGACGCTGGCTTCTTCAACGTCACCGTGAGTCAGCTGGAGGAGACGGACTCAGGGATCTACTGGTGTGGAATTTACAACTCTTCTGCCAAGGTTGTGATTATTCTCAGAAAAATTAGACTGGTGGTGTCTCCAGGTGAGCTCTTTGCTTAAGAAAGTATCCCTGCAACCCTCCGGGGACCTGGAGGAATTATCCCTCACACCCTACAGCCCCCCGTGTGTCTACCACCCCTCCCATGCTGCCATGTCTTCTGCTCTGAGCCGAGGGGAGCGAGCGCTCACATCTCTGTTCCACCCTGCTGATCCCGGCCCCAACTGCTGGGAAGATGCACCCACAGGTCCCTGGACAGGGACCTAGAGTCTCTCTCTGATGCTCAGTCTCTGTCTTTCTCACACAGGCACACCTACAACTCTTCATTTTCACACACACGCGCGTGTACACACACACACACACACACACACACACACGCCCCAACAGCTCTGGTGTGCACATGCTAGGCGCAGGTCACTCCTGCCCTAAGGGATCCTGAGGGACTGGCTCTGGGCCCCCTACTTTCTCTCAATCTCTGGAGCCTGATCCCATTCTCTCTTCCGGGGCCCCAGATGGTTGTCTACTTTTTTTTTCTGTTTAGCCCCAACCACGTCTCCTATGTGGACCCTCACCTGGCTTCCAACAAGGACAGGTAGGTTTTGAGTCTTGGTGGGGGAAGAAGGAGGGGTGGCCAGGCAGCTTGGGGTTCCTCACGTTCAGGAAAGAGAAACCAGGGTGGCCGGCCTCTGGGGATTGATCCTGGGGGTGTGGGCTGGCGGGAAGCTGCATTCAGGGCTCGCTGGGCTGAAGACCCTGGGAGATAAACATGCCTGTCTGATCTGCTCGGGAGATAGCCATGGGGTACCATGATGAGCTGGGTGTGCCAAGAGGCAAGGCTGGGTGGGGGCCGGGCACCTGCATATTGCAGCCTGGCCGCTTGCTTCCCACCGGCATGGACAGAGCTTCCTCCCCTCTGGGCCCAGCACCATGCTTGAATTCAGCTGGTTATAAGGATCAGATCTCAGGCCCCAGGTCCCCCTGGCCTGAGGGACCTTAAGGAGTGGGCTCTGTCCCCTCCCCACTTCCTCTCCCAGTTTTGAGACCCAATTCCACTCTCTGTTAGGGTCCCCTGCACAGTCACTGTCTTCTTCGTGTCCTCCTTAGTTCTGATCACTTCCCCAGAGGGGACCTCCGGCCGTCCTTCTGTCAATGGCTCTGAGACCAGGTAGGTCGGGGGTTTCACGGGGAGGGAGGTCCCTGGAAGGGGCGGCCAGATAGCTCATGCAGCCTCAGAACTGGAGACGGGGCCCCAGGGATCTCTCCAGGGTGGCTGGAGCACAGGATACTGCCGAGGAACCCCCAGGCGCAGGCTCAAACTTGGGTAGGGAGAAATGGGCAGGAGGACGCAGGCCACTAACTCTGGAGGAACTACAGAAAAGACAGCGAAACGTGATTTCTGCAATGAGGCAACCCAGAGCCCACAGCGTGTGGGAGCTGGCGGCAGTGATGGTGAGTGTTAAACGTGGGTGTCAGAGTGACTGCAGCCTAGGGCACACGGTGGCTGAGACGCCCGCCAGGAAAAGGTGAGGGGACTACTTTTCTGCACCTATCCTTGCAGTCACGGGTTTTGGCCTCCTCTTCGCTGGAGAAACAGGCAGCAGTAGCCTAGGTCACAGGTGCTCTGGGGACCGTGAGGCACAGCAAGAGCTCTGAGGGGTGACAAACACACACGATCACCTGCCCGTGCGTGTTGCCCGCTGAGGGGCTCCTGCTCCAAACTGCCAGGCAGGGACATCACAGAGCGCGGAGTATCTCCCAGGGAGTTGAGGGCGAAATCCTAACCAGAGACCAGGGTGGCAGCCCATGGGGGTCTCTGGGGTCCTGTGCCCCGGGGCTCAGCCCTCCCACTTCCCACACTCACTAGGCAGGGGATCCAGACTTCACTTCTTCCCCTCACCACACCAGTGTCCGATAGCCCCAGAGGAACCTGAATCCACAAGCCAACGTGACTGGACATCTGCGAACTGCCACCTTGACAGAATGTCAGCACAGCAGGGAACAGAATCTCAGGAGTGCAACGGTGGGAACTGACGGCAACAGGAATTGCAAGGAAGCAGGATCCATCTAGCTAAGGGGTGAGGGAGGACACAAAGTCAGCATGCAGATCAAGGAGAGCCATTACAGAGAGCTGAGTGGTAACACGAGATGGGAAATGCATCGCAGACGGCCACAGACGTGGTGGGTAAAGGACGGCGTGGCTGGAGGGCGAGCTGCAGGAAGAGTGAGGACTTCTCACAGACGGTTCCTGGAAAGGACAGGAGACGGAAAAGGCAGAAGTTAGGAGACACGCAGGACAAAAGTAGATGCACTCACATGGGTTTTCAGAGGCCCTGCAGGAGAGACAACAGGGACAGGAAGAAATATTTGAAGAAAGAATCTAGGTGCATTTTTCAGAATTACAGACAAAGGAAAGACCTCAAGATTGAAGAGACTCATACCTTGGCAAGAGGAGAAAACAGGAAACACGCACAGAGGCAGACCGACCGACCGACACTCTCTCTCACTCTATAACCATTATGTGAAACGTGAAACCATCAAAAACAGAGAGACAATTGTGAAGGCTTTCAGATCACCTACAGAGAAACAGCATTGAATTACATCCGACTTCTTAAGAGGAACGCTGGATGCAAGAAGACAACTGAGTAATATTTCTCAAGTATTACAGAAAAGAAGTTTGTGTCTAGGATTTTCTATCCATCCAAGTTGTCGTTCCAGTGTGAGGTCATGATACCTTTGGACTTAGGCCTCAGAGGCCTGCCACTTGCAAAGATACCCGCCGCCAACACTCCTGCAGGAAAGATTCAGTTAAGATGAGCAACAAATCCTGGAGATGCTGCAGGAGGGAGAAAGTAGGTGTGGCCAAGCACTTTGGTAAAGTATATTTTTGTTTTTTTTATTAGAAAAAAAAAAGGAGCTAGCAGAAAAGTAAAAAAAAAAAAAAGACAAAATATATCCCTGACCATGGAAAAATAACATTGTAGAAAATCTAGACAATAACAACATGGCGTGACGAGGAGAGAGCAGTAACCATGAAAGGCTGGTCATGGGCTTGTCTCATGAGAGGCAACATGTAGATATTGGTAAGTTCAATGTAGCAAAGGGCGTGATCAATATAGATGTGTCTTCAAGTTAAGCAAATAAAACATAGACCCCTTCAACCAGCAAAATACAACTCTATCCAAAGGAAAATAGGGAGAGCGTTTTTAAAAAGTAAAGCAGGGTAAATGGAAAAAATGAAATTCAAAGGCAGAAATAAGTCCTAATATAAAAGCATTTCCAATAAATCCAAGTGGATTAAATGCAGAAAATGACAGAGACTCTCTGAGTTTGTACCGATTCCCACAATATATTGCCTACAAGAGGTACACTTAGAAAAAGATTTTAAACGGTTAAGAAAACAGTTAGAAAAATATAGCTGGCTAATATGAAACAGACTAAATGGTTGTGGCACTCTTAGTATTTAACAGAATAGAATTTAAGGTAAAATATCATGAGACAAAGATATGTGATATATACTGATAAAAGGCACACTTGAATATGAAAATACAGCCATCATAAACATAGTGTTATCATAAACATATTTCACCATAAAATATACCAGGCAACATTATCAGAGATGCAAGGAGAAGTAAATCACTGACACATGTATTTGGAGTCACAGCCCTCACAGGGGATCAGAGACCAATGTGGCAAAACTCAAACAGAGGACCCAACATTCTCAGCCAGATTGCTAGGATATTCCAGGTATTGTACCACTGTATAACTTTTACAAATATGTCATATACATTATGATATATACTTATAAGATATGATAAGCATAAATTAAACTTCTCAGTAAATACTAGTTGCAAATACATAAAATATGTATTTATATATTTTAAAATGTTTTCATCTATATAAATTATGAATATTTCATAAAATACACTAGTTATAAATACATGTAAACCATGTATACACACACACACACATATAAATAACCCTCTACATGAATAAAAGCAGATAACATATATTCTTTCAAACACGTGGAATGTATGTACAAAAGCAGCCCTTGTATGTGGACATGAAAGAAGGCTAAAGAAATCCCAAAGAATCACTACAGCACAGAACACACTCTCCAACTTAATGCAACAAAACTGGGAGTGCATAAGAGACTTGAGAATAAAATAGCACGTTTTGAAACTAAACAATATTTATTAATATATTTTTATATGAATTATTATATATAATAAAATATATTTTAATAACTTAAATACTGCATATCAAAATTTATGGGGCATAGCTAATAGCTGGGAACGCATTTATTGGAGAACGTAAGTGGGTAAAAATGAATGAGCTAAGCACTGAGCTCAGGAAGGTGGGAAAGGGCAGCAGAGCAAGCCCAAGAAACGTAGAGAAGGGAAATCACCACGGCGAGGGCTGAAATAAATTAAATGAATTTAAAAAATGGAGGGCAAGGGAGCTGATAATTCATTCTTTGAAAGTTTAATAAAATACACGCACATTTGGCAAGACAAGTCAAAAGAAGATATAAATAAAGAACTAATTGAAGGAAGAGAGGAAAATAACCACACTCATTCTACAAAGATTCTTTAGCAAATAAATCCTGAGCAAAATCTTGCTTGAAATCCTAGAAGTGGACAAATCCCTAAAAACATATAAAAGTCAAGATTAGCACAAGAAAAAATAGATTTAAATAGATTAATACATATGAAAGAAATCAAAATAATCGATAAAGACCCAACCTCACAGGAAATTCAAAGACTCATGGGGATTTGCAGGTATCAGCAGTCTTTTAAGAAACATTTGATACATAGTTTCTACAAGATGTTGCAGAAAATAGAAAGCAACAAAAGCTGGATAAAGGGAGGAGGTGGGAATAAAAAAGAAGCAAAGGCTGCTAAGCTTGTCTGAAACGGCCAGTGTCATCAACATCTCAAAAGCAGTTAAGGTAATACAAGAAAATTAAATGATAAGTTCACTTCTCTGATACACATGGAATAAAAAACAAGACAAAATTATCCCACTGAATTCAACAGTGTATTTAAAAAGAGTGTATCATGATCAGGCAGAATGTTATCCCACAATTGAAAGGCTGGTTCAACTTTAGAAAATCCATTAATGTAAATGAACCAAAATACTAAACTACAGGAAAACTAAAAGTCAGCTCGTGCAGAAAAAGCTTTTGGGAAGGTTCAAAACATTTATAATCTAAGAAACTAAGAGAAAGCTCTTAATAAAATAGAAATAGGAAGACATAACTTGCTAATGATTGCATACCAATGACTATCATGAATATTACTGAGTGGAAAAAGTATAAACTCAAATCAAGGGTTTCCCCAGCTATCACTAATGCTCAGTATAGTATTAGAGGTCCTGGCCCATGCTAGAAGAAAAGGAGAACAGGTAAGGAAACGAGAAAACTAGATGAGAAGAGGAAAAACCATTTTCAGATGATGGGATCATCTAGCTCGAAAGAAACAGACTGAAACAGCAAATTATTGGATCTCACGAGAGAGTTTAGCAAGGCTGCCAGGTACAAGATCCAGGAACAAATATCAAAAGTAGTTCCCTATCAGGAATAATCACCTAGAAAAATCTAATCAAAATAAGGTACTATTTATTACAACAACAAAATCTATAAAGTTTCTAAAGAATTAGTTCAAGGCTTCTTTGGAGAAACTTTTAAAATGCTAAGCAATGACAGGTGATCTGAACAAATAGAAATAATCCCTATCTTGGATGAGACAATAATATTATAATGATGTCAATTTCTCCCAAGTTAAACCATCTTTAAATGTAATTCCAAACACAACGTCAGTTTACTTTTTTTTTTTTTTAAGAACTTGATAATTTGACTCCAACACTGTACGGCAAAAGAATGTGCATGACTAGCTAATTCAACCATGAAAAAATAAAAACGAAAAGGGAGGATTTTCTCACCAAATACAGTACAGCTGAGAACACGCGGTGCTTGTGCAAGGACTGACAAACGGGACACTGGAAGGGGCTGAGAGCTGGACAGTCGCGTGTGTACAGGAACGCACCTGACCACGAGGTGGCGCCACAGAGCAGGGGAGAAGGCCCGTTATCTGCCTGACACCCTTGAGAAAACTGGCGGAACGTATTAAACAATTTTAAATGAACCAAAATCTGGATCCCTACTTAAGTATATAAAAAGGTGAAGTCCGGATGGATTCGATTTATATATGTGAAAAAAGATATTCAATTAAATAGAAAAAATACTGCAGATGTGTATCCGTGCGACCTAGGGGTGAGGAAGGACTTCTCGTACAAAACTTATAAACACAAATCATGAAGAAAGTATAAACCTGATTGCACTGAGACTGAGGAATTCTATTCAGTGGAGAGCACTGTGAGAAAATGTCACACAGCTGACAGACTGGGGACAAATTAGTTGAAAATGTCTAAAGCCGGCCAGGCAATACCATGTATATTAGCAGCGAGTGCTAATGAACAAGGAAAAGACTAGAATCCCAGTGGAAAATGGGCAAAGCACATGAAAGGCAGTTTTTGGAAGAGGAAATCTAGAAGGCAGACGTGTGACGTCCACACAGGTGACTAATCGAGGAAGTGTCAATTTAAACAACCGTGAGATGCCACTGCACACCTTTCAGCCAGCAAAGCCAGGGCCCTGTTACGTGCTCCACATCGGGAGGGCTGTGGCACACAGGGACCCTGAGGTGCTGCTAGTGAGGGCTCAGGCATTCCTCCCTCCCTGATGGCCCCATGCTAGGACTCAGACTCAAAAGCATCTTCAGGATCAGCCAAGATACCACACCTGAGCAAGTGAGGCCCGGAATGGCACAGGACCGGAGCGGCCTCTCAGGACCAACACAGCAGAGACCCAGGCCTCTGGACTGTGTGCAGGCCCATCCCTGGCCTGCCCGGTCTGGTTCCGGAGACTTCCCTCTCCTGGCAACTCTGCCTGTCCCTTCTGGCCTCAGGAGGCTCCTGCTTCTGGGCCAGTCTGAGGGCCCTGCCCTTCCTGACCCGGTCGGGAGAGTTCCTGCTCCCCTGTCTCCATCCCTCCCATCCCTCTAACTCTGTTCCCCTGCCAGCCTTGGCTTCCATCCGAGCCTCCTGGGTTCCCTGCCACCAGGTCTCCTCTCAGGCCCAGAGACCTGTGAGGGCCCTGTCCCCTCCCCTGTGTCATAGTTCAGGTCTTTTTTTTTTTTTTTTCTGAGACAGAGTCTCTCTTTGTTGCCCGGGCTAGAGTGAGTGCCGTGGCGTCAGCCTAGCTCACAGCAACCTCAAACTCCTGGGCTCAAGCAATCCTCCTGCCTCAGCCTCCCGAGTAGCTGGGACTACAGGCATGCGCCACCATGCCCGGCTAATTTTTTCTATATATATATTTTAGTTGGCCAGATAATTTCTTTCTATTTTTAGTAGAGACAGGGTCTCGCTCTTGCTCAGGCTGGTCTTGAACTCCTGACCTCAAGTGATCCACCCTCCTCGGCCTCCCAGAGTGCTAGGATTACAGGCGTGAGCCACCGCGCCCGGCCCAGGGTGGGTCTTAAACAAACACCTCTGGCCACAAGGGGCCTGACTGAGAGACAAAGCAGGAGCAGGTGACATCCCAGCTAAGGTCCATCCCTGTTTCTCCTTCCTCCTGCAGGCAATCGAGTGCCCCCCTCTGCCGTGGCTGTGCTGCCCCCGGACTCCTGGTCTCTGTGCTGTGGGGATTCCTCGTGGCCAAGGGGCTGGTGCTGTGAGTCCTGCCTGTGCTCCTGAGCTGGGCACTGGTGAGTGGGGCCTGGAGTAGGCCTGGGGGGCGGGTGGTGGAGCTGGGCCAGCCTCTGTCCCAGAAAAGATGTCCAGGAAGGAGGAGCCAGAGAGCACAGAGGGGGGTAACAGTATAACTGAGTCTGATTCAAATATGTGTTATTATCACAACTCCACCTCCGCTAGAAACAGACCTTAGAGAAAGGCAGAGGCTTTCCTGGAGCCCCCAAGCCCAGGCTCTGCCTCGGTCTGTGTCCTGAGAGGAGGAAGGGCAGGAGGAGTCAGCTGAAGTACCTGGGCAGAAGGTATAGGGGACAGGAGGGGCGGGGCTGGAGCAGGTGACAGTGGGAAGGCAGGCAGGTAACAGGGACAGGGTAGGAGAAAGGGGCAGGGAAGAGGGTCAGGGAAAGGATTTACTTCCCTTTGTGAATTTCCTCCTCATCCCCCTCCTCAGGGTCATAGGATACCAGGACCCTTGGGGACGTTTAGCCACACCTGTGGATCCAGGACGAATCCCTGTCCTCCTCCCTGTGCCCAGCTGGGAGCTGCCCTCACCATGGAGCCCACAGCCCCGTGAGCAAAGGCCAGCGCTCAGCCTGTGGGAGACCACTCCCTGTCCCCAAACTTCCCTGTTGCGGCCCCTCATCCGGGTGCTGAGCCTTCTTGACTCCACTTCAGCTGCCCCTACCATCCCTGTGCCCCCACGAGCCCAGCTCCACCCCCAGGTTCATTTGCATCTGGTCAATGCCCCACAGCAGGCTCTTCCCTGCATGTCCCCATGTCCTCTGTCAGTAGGACTGGCTCGGTCCCTCAGCCCTGCCTCAGCTGGGCCGCACCAGGGTGCCTCACCTCTCCCTGGTTCCTGCTCCTCCACTGCCCAGAGTCCTGTGTATTTCCTCTTGTGCGCAAATCCAAGCCTCTGGACTGAAACGTGTCAGGGGTCACTGAGCAAGATGGCAGAGGTGTCTGCTCCCCTTCCTCCCCTCCCATCCCAGATATCATTATGAGTTACAAATGATTAAAAAATAAACGATAAAACTGAATCTAAGACAGGCTCTTGTCAGCACACCTGCAGATGTCTTAGAGGTGAAAGAAGAAAATCAGAGGCATTACAGGAAGAGCAGATGACTCGGCAGCCTGAAATAGGCGATGAAAATATTCATCCATAAATATGATCTGATGGCCCGGGTCTGAAACTGTGTGTTTCACATGTGACGTACATAATTCTTTGCTTAAAAGGGAAAATCAGGTAGAAGAAACAGAATAATTGGCCGTAGGTGAATGAAAGGTTAGTGTTTCAGGGAGCAGGAAAGATGATCACATCTGTGAAACAAAAGGCAGAGTTAGAAGCACATTTAGCGAGGGGGCTGGTGGAGCAGGTCTCAGCCCCGACAGTCAAGGGAAGGTTCCTCGGGCACAAAATTTTAGGCTGGAGAAGAGATGAGTGTGTGGGGGGGTGCAGGGCGGGGGGGTGGGGAGGGCAGGTGTGGAGTGAGAAGTGCTTTGGGCCAAGCATGCCCTGGGCCTCCTGGACCCTCTGTGGACTTAGGAGCTCGTGTTTCCCCAAAAGCGAATGCCAAGCTTTGAGGGCATGCGCCCCTTCCAGGAAGAGGTCTTGAGAGGGGATGGTTAAAAGGGTGGTGGGGCCTAGGGCCAGCCAACTTGGGTGGAAAGCGCCCTTTTCCACATTCTACTGGTGCCATCTTGTGCAATTCGTTTTGCTCCTTTGAGCCTCTGTTTTCTCAACTGTGAAGTGAGGCTAGTGGTGGCCTCCTAATAGAACGGTTTTGAGGGTTAAGTCAGGTGACACACACAAGGAACCCAGGGGAGAGCAGGACGTGAGGCAGCGTTCAACAATGACAGCTGTCCTTGATAAGATCCTGGTTCAGGGGTTCTATGTCCCTCACAAAAGTGTACACCATTGATGTTCTTTGAGGATATATCTGGGGACCTCGTGTAATTCAATGGACTGTAATGAATTATGTCCTTAACTGGATGTGAAGGATACTGGAAGCTGGGGATACTTTTTACCTCACAGCCATTGTGAGGGTTAGATGAAAATGAAGCTGTGTTTGGATGGAGCTGCTGGGCAGTCACGAGGCTGACTCGTTAGCCAAGTGACCCAGGTTGAAAATGCTGGTCTAGTGTCTACCACCAAAGTCTGGCCTACATCCGTGGTGTAGCTGTGCTCCAATAAAACTTCATAAAAACACGAGACGACCCCTGTTCTGTGACTGTACTACATTCTCTTGCAGATCTTTCTTTTCTCTTTTGTTTTCCAGGCATACAGTAGTAATCTGCATATAGTGATAATCCAAATTCCCTGTTTCTGACTCTAATTTCTTCTCCTGTCTAATATTCTTGGCTGAGACCTCAGGTACAATGTTAGATACGCGGCAGTGACCACGGGGAGGCCTAATCTTGTTTGCGAATCAGTCTGGTGTTTTTTGATTGAGTAGGAGGCTGGCTTTTCGGGAGTCGGGGGAAGAAAAAGGAAAAGGCAGAGTCATAATCGGAACATGTGACATTCATAAGGCCTGGGGTGACCACTCCTAGTTGGGGCCCACCACGGACAACCAGTAAGAGGTACCAGTGCACAGCAGCTGGACACCAGCCCTGAAAGAGGCCACCGTAAACACAGCACCGAATAGACAACATGAGCTGTTTCCTTTTCCTTTTTTTTGGAGGGGGGAATGTCAAACATAGAAGTTTCTTCACATATATCTCAGTTCAAGCCGCATGACCATCACCGACCTGTGCGAAGCGCCACTTTCACTTCGTTTCTTCTTTCTTTAAGCTCATTCCTTATTTATACCTGCCTCTCCCTCTGAGACAACCACTTCAATGTGTTCGAGGTGTAACCTTCAAATTGAATGTATTCTTGTTAATCACGCAGATTTTTTTCTGTGACTGCATTTGAACTAACAGAAGAAATCGTGATATGCCTTTTTCATATACTTGTGTCACTCCTTGCTGGCCGGGTAGACCCAGCTCACTGCTCTTTAGGCGAGAGCTGATTCCCCACAGTGCGTCATCCGGAGCTCTGGGGCACAGGCTGTTTTGCCGTCACTTTTCCATATCACAAACTATGCTACGATGGATGTCCTCAGTCATCCTCCCTTGTGGAATTTCCCGTAGGATTTATGCCCAGAGGGGATCAGCTGGGCTGTATGAGAGGATCAGACACCTTATTAATGCCGTCCGCTTGTGTTGCCTGAACCACTAACTTAGACAACTGGAGATTATGTGCTTCCTCTGAGTCTATGTGAGCAGTACACAGCACCACCTGTGGAATGATTTTGCCAACAGAAAGTGGGAGGTGAGAATAAACAGAGTTGAGAGGTGGCACATAGTGATTAGATGTGTCATTTTCTCTACTTTTTTGCATGCTTGGAAGATTCCATAATTAAAATAATACATAAATATAAAGACTCATGCATTGAACCACTGCTGTTTGGTTTTCAGTTGTGTCTAGCTGAACCCAATCTTCTCTTGATTTATTGGATTTATACAACTGCAACGGATTGGGACAAGTTCACTTAGAGTACGGAAATATTGGGATTCAGTTAAAGAACCTTAGTAGTGGGGTAAAAATGGGCTGAACAAAAATGCATCTTCCTCAGTCAGATGCTAAGAGGTAGCATTTAGCTATGAATTTTTAACATTTTATCTCAACATCCTTGGCTTCAAAACTGTCTTCATTCCCTTCACCAGTATTTTTGAGCTTGTGGTAAATTTCTGTGTCATAAGTTAACATCCAAAAGAGGTATATATCCTCAAAATTTTGAACTATTACATTGTTTTCTTACCTTCATTGTTGTGAGGGAAACATCTGATATTTGAAATCTGATATTTGTTCACCTTATCTGACCTATTTTATCTCTCTGGAATACTTTATAATTTTCTCTTTGAAATCTTTAATGTGTTTAATGTGCAGTATTTAGTTATCCATTCTATTTGGAATTCTCTGAACAGATTCAATCTGATGTCTTATATATTTCTTTAATTCTGAGAAATTCTCAGTATTATTTTTTCAAATAGTCTCCTCCATTTACTCTTTTTTTTTTTTTGCCTTCTGAGACTTCTTGAGGAAATATTGACATGTCTATTTCTTTTTTTATCCTTAGCTACTATTTTCCTTCTCTTTACTTACACTGAAATATTTCCATCTTTGAAAGGGACATTAGGTTGATCCACCGTACGTGTCTAGACTGAGGGCAATAATACTAGTCCATCAAGTAACCTCTCTGTCAGTCTGCTCCCATTCAGACAGGGTAAGCTTACATAGGTATGGAACTAGTGAGCTATTTGTACTACCAGCCAATGTAGCTGCATTCACTATTAATCCCAATTTTGCCAAGTGAAGTGAAGGCACAGCCCATCCCCATGAAGCCCTTAGGAATTCTGACCTAAGGTTTTAAAACATGGTTACAGTTTCACAGTATTTTTTAAGCATAGTAATTAGGGGCTACATTTGCAAACAGACTTTTCTTGTTAAGACTTCATTATTTTGGCACAAATGGTCATGAATCTGACACTAAATACATGCCATAAGACAATGTATAACTCCCGGCCCAAGATCAACATATCTATGTCTCTCTTCAATACTTCTTCTTTTTTTTTTTTTTCTTGGAGACAGAGTCTCACTCTGTTGCCCAGGCTAGAGTGCCGTGGCATCAGCCTAGCTCACGGCAACCTCAAACTCCTGGGCTTAAGCAATCCTACTGGCTCAGCCTCCGAGTAGCTGGGACTACAGGCATGTGCCACCATGCCCGGCTAATTTTTTCTATATATATATTTTAGTTAGCCAGATAATTTCTTTCTATTTTTAGTAGAGACAGGGTCTCGCTCTTGCTCAGGCTGGTCTTGAACTCCTGACCTCAAGTGATCCGCCCTCCTCGGCCTCCCAGAGTCCTAAGATTACAGGCGTGAGCCACCACGCCTGGCCTCTTCAATACTTCTTGATTTTTTTCTTATACTGCCCATCACTTTATCCCTTCCTAACACCCTTGGGTAGTGTTCCTTGACTATGTTTCCCTCATCCATTCATTCTTCTGCCAGTCATTCCATTCACTGAGTTCTTTATTTCCACAATTATCCACTTCAAAGTCAATATCTCTAATTTGTTCTTCGTCATTGTTGCTTGCTCCTGGTTCATGCTTCTAATATTGTCCTTATTTCTCTGAGAATATTTATTATGCTTATTGTAAATTATTATTCTCCCAGTAGTTATGCTTCCTCTGCAATAAATTATTTAATTTTTTCTCTCTCTTTCTTTCTTTCTTCCTTCCTTTCTTTCTGTCTTTCTTTCCTTCTTTCTTTCTTGGTTGGGGAACAGGGTCTCACCCTGTCACCTGGTCTAGAGTGCAGTGGCATCATCATAACTCACCACAACCTGAATCTCCTGGGCTCAGGCAATCCTCCTACCTCAATCTCCTGAGTAGCTGGGACCACAGGTGTGCCCCACCACACCCGGCTAATTTTTCTATTTTTGGTACAGATAGGGCCTCACTCTTGCTCAGGCTGGTCTCGAACTCCTGACCTCAAGCTATCCTCCCAACTTGGCCTCCCAAAGTGCTAGGATTACAGGTGTGAGCCACCATGCCTGGCCTAATTTACTTCTTTATAAGACCATGTTAAACTATTTGGAAAAAGGTTAAATTTTATGCCCTCTTCATATAGTAAAATAAATTTTAAAGGTTTAAAGAGATAAATGTTATATGAGAAAATATTAAAGGACTAAAGAAATAGCTATATAAAGATCAAATCCTGGTCATGGAAGACATATGTAAGTAATAATAGAAGCAGAAATCATAGGGGAAAAAGGCAGAGAGATTTGCCAAAATGAAAATTTTAAAAAACTCTCTCTGTCACAAAACACAACAAAGAAAAGGAAAAAGTGAAGAATAAACTCAAAAGAGCTGTTGGAATTACAGTAGAAATCAGTAGCAGAATAACAAAAGGGTATGTGGGAACTGAAAAATATAATAACCAAAATACGAAGCTCACTTGATGGACTCCACAGGAGAGTGGAGATGACAGGGGATAGAATGAGTGAACTTGAAGACAGATCAAAATTTACTCAGTCTGAACAACAGAGAAGAAATAGACTGAAAATAAATGAGCAGAACATCAGCAATCTGTGAGACATTTAAAAAAGAGATAACTTGGCATCATCAGAGTCCCAGAAGGAAAGGAGTCCCAGTGTCGGACTGAAAACATACAAAAAATGTCTTAAAACTTCTCAAATTTGGGAAAAGGCATAAACCTACATATCCAAGAATCTGAATTAATCTCAAATAGAATAAACCCAAAGAGATACACACCAAGACACAACATAAATAAACTCTGAGAACCAAAGACAAAGAAAATACCTTAAAAACAGCCAGAGAGAATTGACTCCATGTAAAGGAATGCCAATTCCAAGGGCAGTGAATTTCTCCGGTGACACAGTGGAAGTCAGAATGATGTCGCGTAACATTTTTCAGATGCTAAGAAGACAAATAACCCAACTTCAAAATGAGCACACGATTCAAATAGGCATCTCTCCAAAGATATACAGATGACCAAATACCACATAAAACAATGCTCAACATCATTAGTCAATAGGTAAACAGAATTCAAACCACAAGATAAAATTTCTCATCCACTAAGATGGCTGTAAACAAAAAGACAATACAAGCGTTGGAATTTGTAGAGAAAGATGATACTCACACATTGCTGGTGACAGTGCAAAATGTTGCAGCCACTTTGGAAAACTATGTGGTAGTTCCTCAAAATGGAAAACAGTTGCTATGGGACCCAGGCAATCTACTATTTGTTATATGCTCAAGAGAAATGAAAAGATACACCTACACAAAAACTTCTACATGAATGTTTATAGTAGCACTGTTCATAATAGCCAAACAGTGGTAACAGATCAAATGTCCATCAACTGATAAATGGACAAACAAAAATATATCCATACAATGAAATATTATTCAGCCATCAAAAGGAATGTGGTACTAATACAACTTGCACAGCAAGTACTGCAACAACACTGATGGACCTTGAAAACATTATGTAGGGGGTTAATAGAAGCATTGATTCCGGGCACACAAAGTCCCTGTAAGAGAGAAATCCCCCACTCCTGAAGCCTTGGGGAGGAAGGGGTGAAGGAAGACGCCGTGTGTGTTGGGGAGGGGAGCTAGCCTGTGAACTCAGTGATCTGACAAAGTATTGAGGACTTGGTGAGAAGTACTGAAAAATGAACGGTGAGGAGGGAAAACATAACACACCTTCCGTGAGCTGAGAGGTCTGAAATGACAACTGCATCTTGTTCCCGTATCCCCAGTGCCAACTTAGCTCCATGCACAGCAATGAGGTGTGGGAACGAACAAATGAATGAATGAATGACTTAAAAGACTACAAAAGCTCTGTGGTCAGCCCAGACAAAACTTCTTTGGTTTTGGATTTGGGGGTTCAAGGTCAGGTTAAGACTGTGGCCATGCAAGCTTGAAGACTGTTTACTCTGAGTCCTGCTAAAGTAAATTAAAATAGAGATCAGGCCCAAAGAATCTCTGAAGAGACGAAACGAGGCAGGCCTCATAAGTGACTTCAACCCTGACTGAATCAGCAAACATAAGTGAAATTTAACTTGAGCCATTTCTTGTAAATGTGTATATTTAGGCATAACGGAAACTAAGCTTAACCAATCAGAAGTAGCCAACAAGCTTACAATTGTGTAACTAGAGTCTTTCGAATGGGATAAATCAAAGAAGGCAACTGTGTAACTATAACCAATTAAGTATTTTCTTTGATTTATTTGTCCTGTGAGAGCCTCCTTGGGTTCCCTCAGGGGAGCTCTCAAGCCACTTCTGGTTTGGAGCTGCCTGATTCATGCATTGTTTGCTCAGATAGCCCAGTTATTATTTTATTGTGCCTCAGCTTACTTTGTAACAGTCCCATCTAAGGAGACCAAGGGCGGCCAGGTGAGTAGGGGGAGTACACCTAGCCTTGGGGGTCCCCCTGGGTCCCCACACACCAAAGGAGCAGGTGACACGGCTGATGGATGTCAGAAATCATTCCTTCTGATTCTGAGCCCTGGGGACTCAGTGAAGGGTGGGGTCCTGGGCTAGAGCCGGGTGGCTGTAGAGGCGAGATAGGGTTGAGCGGGAGGAAGTGGAGGGGACATGCCTGTGTGCTGGCAGGGCCAGAGCCCTAGGAGGAAGGGGCCCCGGGGACTCGGTGTCTCGGAAGAGGTGGGTGAGGGGAAGCATTGCAGTGGCGTTAGGGAGCCTGTGCGAGGGACTAGGAGTGTAGACAGAGCTGGCGGTGAGTAGAGACGAGAGGAGAGAGGGATAGAGAGAGGAGACATGGAGAGGGAAAAGGAGAGGCAGCCGGCGTGTGTGTGTGTGTGTGTGTGTGTGTGTTAGAGAAAGAGAGAGACAGTGTGTTTGAGTGTGTGCATGTGTATGCGGTCTCGTGTGAGAGCACAGGAAACTCTCCCTGAGCCCAAATTTTATGCTCCGAGTCTCACCATTTGCATTTTTCCCCTGTGGCAAAGTCGGATGCAGGTGAGCCCGTGAGAGGGTATTCGCAACAGTGAACACGAGTGACTGTCCTGAGCAGCCAGGAGTCTGAGACAGAGAGGCCGGAGCAACATGCACGCAGGGGCAATGAATGAATGAATGAATGAGAACTTCCTTGTGAATGTGCGTTTGTGAAAAGCTGGAGGCCGAGACACTCCGCCTCAGCCCGAGTGCCCCTGGGTCTCTGAGCCTGGAGGATTCCAGAAAACCTGACCCTGAGGTTCCAGAAACCTCGCCCCAGCCCCCTGGCTGGGTCCCGTGCCTCGGGTTAGCAGACGCTCCTGGGGACGAGTTTCAGGGGAGGCCTGGGAGGGCGGGGAGCCCCCTGACTCCGTGAGCTCCCCTGGGCGGGAGGCCCCAGACTGGGTGGAGCAGCCACACCTGCCTGAAGTTCTGAGGAAAAGGGCGGAAACAAGTGTGGGCACCGCCCTGCAGATAGGCTCCGCGGCCCCTGCGGTCGCCGGGCCAGTGGGTCCCACACCGCCTCACTTCCCTAAATGGGCAACTTCACTTTTAGAACCCCAGGTCCTCCCCTGGCACACCCAGGTGGCCTGTCCTGTGCCAGCCTGGCCTGCCCGTGGATCCCCGGGGTGCCTGGGCCCGTGACTGCCCCAGCCGGAGGGAGCCATGGCCCCCGCGATCCTGCTGCTGCTGTGGCTCCAGGGCTGCGTCTCAGGTGAGAGGGACACGGGCTGACTCGGGGGAGGGCAGGGTTCAGGGGTAGGAGCGCAGGGGCCTTGTCCTGCACCCTCCCTCCCTGCCCCTCGCCCAGTTATTTTGTCTGATGGGCTGTGGGTTGGGGGAGGGGAGGCCATGGGGCTGACTTAGCAGCTCCATACCGGAGGCCAGTGACAAGGTTCGGGCCCAATATCGGGCCCCAGGTCACGCCAATCCAGGCCTCCCAGGCTGAGATAAAGCTCTGGACCCCTCTGCATCGGCCCCTTATCTGCTAGGCTTCCTCGGGCCCTCCAAGCGGGGACACCCGGTGTCCTCACTCACAGAGCTTGGCTCCCTCAGGGAAGCCCTGTGTGGTTCTCAGAGGAGTCGTTGCATCACGTGTGGGCTTTGAACTCACGTTTTCTCGGAATGCTGATGCCACATCCTGTCCCTGCCCCTGTCCCGAAGGGACCAATCCCTGAAGTTCTCCCCCCACCCCCCACAGCTATTAATGCCCCTTGAGGGGGCCTCACCCATTCCTGCCCCTCTCGCTGCTATGGCGACCAAGTTACCACTTCCTGTTCAGTTCTGGGCACAGTGGGGGTTAGCAAAACCCACCCCCCACCGCCATGAGAGCGTTGGTGGCAGAAGTAGGCACATAAGACACAGTGCCCTGGAGACCCGTCCCAAGTCACTCCACCTCTGCGCCGCCCCAGAGGGATAAGAGGCCACTCCCTCTGCCAGGGTGGAAGGGGGTCTCTGCTCTGCTAAGGATTCCTGGGCTCACCCACCAAATAATTGTGTTGGACCATTCTATTTAGTCTGCAAGGGACAAGGTGACACTCAGAGGGGGCGTGGCCTTCCTCAGAGCCTCAGCTATAATGGGTGCTGGGTGGGACCTGGGACAGGTGTCTCGGGTTCTGGGCCCCGGACTGTCAGAGCTCTGGGCTCCGGCGGGGAAGTCTGCAGCCACCTGCACTTGGGAAAAGAAGGATGCATTGAGTACCTACTGTGTTCAAGGCACTGTCTGGGGGCGTAATGCTCACAGCAACCGGGGAGGGGCGTGATAGGGTTCCCACTTGACAGATAAAGAAAGAGGAATGTTCGGTGATCTGCTCACACAGCTGAACAGCAGAAACAGCGTGTTAACCCATGTGTACGATGACTCCAAAATGAGTGCTCTCTATTCTCTGCTAGGGGGAGAAGCTTTCCACGTGTGTGTTTGTGGAACTCTGGGGTGAAGTTATCAGAAGAATAAGCACTGAGCCTACAGCGGGCAGAGGGGGAGGGACCCGCCAGCACCTGCCTCCCTCCCTCCGTCCCCTGAGTCCCCTCCCTCCAGTCTGCTGGAGACACCGTCTGCTCTCTCCTCCAGACTCTGGAGGACACGGGCCACATTTTGGTCCTCGGCACAGAGTGCAAGTCATAGCAGATGGAAAGTGAAAAATCGTAGAATTCCTTGGTCCCCACTCCCCTGGGAGAGTAATATGTACATGGAGGACGGCTTAATGTATGGGTTTTATGTAACTAGAATATTCTAAAATTAAACCCCACCTATTATAGAATGAACTAAGGCAGCTTGCTATTTCAAGGGTGACTACAGTGAAGTTATTTGTGAAAGAAATAACTCCTTGTCATTTTTTTCAAAAAATGGATTTCCTTATCTACCTACGTTGTTTGGGCCCTGAAACTTCAGAACTTAACGACGTGTGTTTGTGTCTGTGCCTCTGTCTCGTTGGGGGCAGGACGTGGGTCTTTCCCACAAAACTGGGGGTCCTGGAACCAGAGCTGACCAGTCTCCCATCAGCCTGGAAAGACTGAAGGACAGGGCTGTGTCTGGTCAGCTCCGAGTGTAAGGGCTGAGTGTCCCCCATTAGCCTGGGAACTCCCTCAGGGACATGCCTGTCTCCTCCACCAGACGGAGAGCTTCCCCAGGGAGGGGTCTGCATCTCCCCCATAATTCTGAAAGCTAGCTGTGTGCAGGCCTGGGTACCTCCCTGTTAGATTGGGGGTGCCCCTGGGGGTAGGGCTTTTCCCCTCAAATTCTGAGTCCATGACAGCAGGCCAGTATGCACCTCCTCTCCCTTCACCACGATCCCCCCCTTTCCAGATGCCTTCTTCCTCCTCCTCTGTCTCCAGATCTTGCTCACAAGTCGTGTCTCCCCAGGTCCCCCGGCAGAGAGTGCATACACCAGAGTGAGGCTGCTTGAAGGGGAGACTCTCTCTGTGCAGTGCTCCTACAAGGGCTACAAGAACCGCGTGGAGGGCAAGGTTTGGTGCAAAATCAGGAGGAAGCGGTGTGAGCCTGGGTTCACCCGGGCCTGGGTGAAGGGGCCCCGCTACTTGCTGCAGGACGATGCCCAGGCCAAGTTGGTCAACATCACCATGGTGGCCCTCAAGCGCCAGGACTCGGGCCGGTACTGGTGCATGCGCAACACCTCGGGGACCCTCTACCCCCTCGTGGGCATCCAGCTGGAAGTTTCTCCAGGTGAGTGGGCCTGCTGGGGCCCTGGGCGGGAAGGGGTGTTCTCCCTGCCCTACACCCCACTGACAGCAGATAAGAAGAAATCCATCACTGGTCATGTTACACCATGGGATTTTTCAAAGTGCCTTTACAGACACTTCATGGCATCATTGTCACCCTTTAAAAATGAGACCCGAAAGCCCTATGTGGCTCTGATCTTGACCAGGGTCACAGAACTAGCAGGTGGCCAAGATGAGGTTCAAACGCATCACTGTCTATGCTTTGTTTTATTCACTCATTGGTTCAACATGTATTGGTTGAGCCCCTGTGATGTGCCAGGCACCATTCCAGGCCCTGAGGATGCAGTGTGAGCAAAAACAGACCCCGTCCTGCCCCACGGGACATGGCAGGCACTAGCACGCCATCCAGACAAATAATTACGAGAACAATAACTGCTAAGAACAGAAAACAGTGTGATGAACTAGAATGTAACTCAGTGATGGGGGGCTGCTGTAGAACCGAGGACCAGAGAACACCTGCCTGAGCAGATGACTTCAAGCAGAGCCCCGAATGGTGACAGTTCTCCAGCCGTGTTGAAATCTGGGTGCACTGAGGGGGACTCTGTGGGGACAGCTGCATGTGCAAAGGCCCCGAGGTGACAAGGAGTGTGGCCTGTCTAAGGAAGGCTGTGTGGAGGCTCCATATGGAGTGTGGGGCAGTGATTGATGAGGCTGAGAGTCATCAGGAGCCCTGAGCCCATGAAATGGAGTTTGGGTTTGATTCTAAGTACAAGAGGAAGCTATCGGCGAGCTCAGAGAGGTGTGTTGCAGCTTGTTTGTAAGAGTATAGTGGCTGCGGGGTGAGGATGGATTGTGGAAGGTATGAGCTTGGGCAGAGAGAACCGTTGTGAGCGTCTGGCTGGAAATGACGGTGGCTTGGAGTAGGGTGAGGGCGCTAGAGGTGGAGGGAAGTGGCTGGGCTCACATCTGTGTTTCTCAGACTTGCTGTCCGCCATGTGTGTCCTCGAGGGAGGACAGGCTTTTCTCATGTGGGAGGTGAGCAGAAAGGACAAATCAAGGGTAACTCCAAGGTTCCCTAGTTCGTCAGGAGCTACATGAGTGTACCTTTTACTGAGGAGGCTAAATCTGAAACAGGAGCTAATTTGGATGGAAAAAAATCAAGAACTCTATTTTGTTGTGTTAAGTTTAAGATGCCTCCTAGGTCCCTATGTGGAGACAGGAAGCTGGCAGTCGATACACCAGCCTGGAGCTCGTGTGAGAGGTCAGAGCTGAGATATGTATTTGAAAGTATCTCTACAGAGATAGTGTTTCACAGCCAGGGATTAGAGTAATCTATGGAGACGGAAAGCAGACTGTGGTTTCTGGGGCTGGGAGAAAGAAAAGGGGTGAGGGAGTAATAGCTTAATAGCAAGGGGTTTCTTTGCAAAGTGATGAAAATGTTCTAAAATTGACTGTGGTGATGGGTGTACAACTTTGTGACTATACTAAAAAACCATTGAACTTTATACTATAAATGGGTATATTGTAGGGAATGTGAATTATATCTCTGTAAAGCTGTTGTAAAACTCAAGAGGATGTAAAAAGCTTTTCCTAGAGTGTAGAAAAAGAAGAGAGGAGGACCAAGAACCGAGCAGAGGTCCTCCCACATTTATAAGGTAGGAAATAGAGTCAGCAGAAGAGCCTGAAAAAAGAAGCCAATTATTATGGGATTTACTGTCCACCCTGTTCCCCTAACTCGACTATATCCCTGTCTCCTGTTGGGTCTGAACTGGGGAAAAGGCCATGTCTGAAATGTGGGCCAAATCCCATTCCTTCCCTCTCCACTTCTGATTTAGACCCAGGGAAGGAGTCAAAATGGGCTCACTGAAGCCTTTCCCCCAATCATGCCATGTCAAGTCTCACTTTCCACATCTTAAGGACAATTTGTGGAGATTCCCAGTTTGCAGACCTTTGCAGTTATTAGGAAATAGAAAATCCTCAGCCAATTACAAGCTCTAATCTTCCAGCAATATATGATTTTCCACTGCCCCGTGCAGACCAGGTTTTATGGCCCAAGGCACCTGAAGTGGGGAGGGGGGTTGCCTGCTGCCTAGCTCCCACTCCTTCATCTCGGGAGATGAGGAATGTGGGGTCCTCTCAGTCACCTCCTCATGGTCCTCCCCCTCCCACACACCTTGGTGTGCTGGTGCAGGAACGAGGGAGAGGGAAATGGTTGTGTGACTAACTGACCATTGTGGGAGTCCTCTCTGTTGGATGTCATTCCCTTTCTTCTAGCCCTTCGAGATCCTCTTGGAGGTGAGCGTGCAGATGCTGTCCAAGGCACTGCTGCGTGGGTTCTCCGCAGGGCTCCCTGGGGGAGTCCCCACTGCTGAGTATGGCAATGTGGGAGCGCTGGCTCCAGGTCTGCCTCTGCTTCTATCCCCCACCCCCAGTGCTGCTTGCTCTGGGCATTCAGGCCCCCCAAGTGGCTGAAACTCAGCCATCTTCCATGGTGACCATCTGGCCCTGAAGAAAGTATCATCTGCATGCACGATAGTCTGATGCGGCATCCTGTAGCAGCCTCTCTCTCCACTGTCCGTGTTTCCTGCTGAGACAGAACCGACACTGCCTGCCGTGTGGTGCCTCAGCACTCCTATGGCTGCCCCCTTGTCTATCGCCCAAACTCCAGGCTTCTACTAGAAAACGGGGTGGTAAACATGCTGGGTTGAGGGCTGAGGGTAGCAGGACCACTTTGGATGTATCTTAGGGATCCTGCAAGGAAGGTGTCTGGCTCCAGTGTTTGCAGCTTTCTTCGGAATTTGGGGCCCTTGATGCCTTATTGTTCTCATCTCTGGACCCTAACTGCCAATTATGGGGCATCTGGAAAAGTCTCTGTTCAACATCATTTTATAGAGGTCCCTTTGGCCCACAAGAATGAGGAGAGTCTGGAAAATGACAAGAGAGAGGTGGGGATGGGGAGAGGGTGTCCTCCGGGACCAGGTGGCCTGACATGAGAGGCTAAGGAAATTGTGAAAGTCTTTGCCTTCTTCACCATGCCTACTCCTTCCTTCCTGACATCGCCTTCTGAACCCTGGTCACGAGGCAGAGCAGAACCCTAGGTCCAAGGTCAGGGAGAGAAGAGGACAGGCCCCCACCCCAGCATCCAGACAACTGTGGGCTGCCGGGATCTGCTCCAGGTGCGGAGGCCCCCGAGTCACTCTAACTTCCCTCCCTCTCTGGTCCTTCAGCCCTCGCAGCTGAGAGGAGCACTCCCCTCACACATCTGGCCGACGTCTTCAAGAGTGGAATTGGCACAACAGTCCAAGTCCCTTCTTCAGGCCCTGATGTGCCTTTCACCACTAGCAGGACGGTGTTCACCCCTGGGATCCTCACCTTGGCCAGACTCGTACCCTCCTCGAGACCCACCTCCATAACAGGCTACAGCTTCACAGGTACCATGACCACCACGGCGTCCAGGAGGACTACAGGGGCCCAGACAGTGACTGCATCTCCCAGCAATGCCGGAGCCTCCTCTGCAGGCCCAGAATCCATCTCCCCCGAGTCTGGGCACCTCGGCACCAGAGTGCCGGTGACAGGCATGTGCCACACCAGCAGATCTCTCAACAAATTTCCCTCCATCAGGTACCTGTGGGGCTGGGGGTTGATGACATTTTGCCAGATATGGCACAGTTCCTAGTGTCTGAATGAAACTCAAGTGCAAATCTTATAATTGACCTTCCCCTTTGCTCCCCAGGAACACAGTGTGGCCTATTGTGAGTGGGAGGTGGGAGACTGGAAGTGACATAGGGGATGGCAGTGGGGATGGGAGTAGGGGATGAGAGTCAGGGGAATGAGGGTCAGGGGATCAGAGTCAAGTGCCAGGGAGATGAAGGTTGGGGGGTCAGGGTCAAGGGTCAGGGTTTAGGGTCAGGGGGATGCAGTTCCTGGGGTTAGGGTCAGGGGATGAGGGCCAGGGGGATTGGGATCAAGGGTCAGGGGGATGAGGGTTGGGGATCAGAGTTAAGGGTACGGTGTTAGGGTCAAGGGATGAGGGTCAGGGAGTTAGGGTCAGGGGATCAAGGTCAGAGTCGGCTCCCCTGAAGAGGCTACTGATGGAAAGGAGAGGGCGGGAACAAGACATGTATGTGGCTCTGGGAGTAGGAAGTGGGAAATGGAGGCACTTTTAATTGGGCTCCACTAGCGAAGGCATCTCTGGGACAAGGATTTGCATCTCATTTGGAACACTGCAAAGAGGGTGGGGAAGTGGGACAGTGAAGTGAAGGCAGCCAAGGAAGAGTCTTTAATCAAACCAGCTACTACTATGTGCAACAAGAGACTAATCCCCCGGGGAAGCTGGGATCCAGTGTCAAACCCACTCTGCAGGGCAGGTGAGCAGGTGGTCACACACCACTCCTGTTGGCTGCTGGTAGGGAGCTACCTGTGTGTGGCTTAGAGGGCTCCAGGGACAGGAGAAAGTCCTCGCCCCCTCCCCCTTACCACACAAGGGGGTGCTGATGACCTATGTGCACAGAAATGACCCCAGCGAGGGAATAGGAGCTACAAGTGGGGCACAGTGGGGAAGGGGTGTCCACAGTCACCTTGGGGAGAGCAAGAACCTTGATCTCTCCAGTCACACATGGGCATCTCTTAGAATCCTTGTCCTCAGCGATGAACAGATTTGGGGGCATAAGGGAGGAGAGGCGCCAAGCTGGAGGGATGTTCCCATCTGCCTGGGCACGTCCTGCCCTGCAGCTGGGTCCCCAAGGGAGAGATGCTGTCTTTCCAGAGGCAAATGCTGTCAGGGCTTCTGAAGCTGGGGTTGTCCCCTGGCCCTACCCCTCTCTGTGGCGCGTAGGAAGACAGGGGTCAGGGCGGGGGCCCTTGGTGCTCACTTCCTGCCACTCTGTCCCTTCTCCTCAGGCACCAGGATTTTTACCCCACTGTGCTCGTGATGGGGCTGACCTTCCTCCTGGTGCCCATGATGTTGATCGTGGTCTATGGGTTTTGGAGGAAGCGACATGTGGGAAGTGAGTAGAGCCCACCTCTCAGCCTCCCGAGGGCAGAGCTCTGGGTGACAGCATTAAGGCTGTGGCACGGAGTCCCTAGCGGGGTGTCCCTTGGCCTGTGTCCAGTCAAGAGGACTGGGAGGCACCCAGCAAGGGAGGAGGGTGGCCAGGCAGGTGGCCCAGCGTAACCCTCAGGGGATGACCTGGCAGGAACCAAAGGCGAGGCCAGAAAGAGGCTGGAGCCTGGGGCACTGTGAGCAGGGACGGCCTGTCCTCACCTCTCCCTGTTCCTTGTAGGTTACAGCATTCACAGTGATCCTGCCAGACGCTGGAAGGACCCACCTAGACGCCCAGAGCCCCCGTGGAAGCCTGCTAGATCTGAGACCACTTAACCATGGGGTGCGGGAGCTTCTCCCAGAGGGGCACCAGGAGGCGAGAGGAAGGGGGAAGACCAGGGCCAGTCTGGATTGGAGGGGTTGGAGGACTCGTGCAGTGCTGGACTCGCCCAGGCCCTCCTGAACCAGAGGCTGCACCCTACCTGCGTGGGGGCCAGCAGCCCAGCAGCCAAGTTCTCCTGCGCTGCCAAGAACCTGGGGAGGGACCCAGAGCAGTGGGCAGCAGGCAGGATGTCCCGGGGAAAGTGTCCAAGAGGTTTCTGCTCAGAGCTGCAGACCCCAGGGCCCTGGTGGGTGGCAGAGAAGCCCTGGAAGTGTTGTTTACAGAGACCCTGAGCTCCTGTCTGCCTCAGTGCCCCTTACTAGCAAGCTAGAGCTGCCCTCTCCGCTGCCAGGGCCCCTGTGTCCCCGGCTTCCCTGTGCTCCCCTCAAGCTTTCCCTATGCTGAGGGGAGAAAGAGTGGGGCTCAGGGGCCCGAGAGGCAGCCGATGTCGTGAAGGAGAAGGAACAGTGACTAAGAGCTGGGGACCGACAGACGGGTTGGCAGCAGGGCATCCCAGAGCTATCCAAAGTCCCTCCTGTCCGGCAAGTGTCCTCTGACGGGGCCTCTGGGTGCACCCTGCCCTGAGGGTGGCTGCTTGTCCTCCTGTCCCGTGAGCCTGCAGAGCCCACACTCTCATCACTGCCTCCTGCCGGCCGGCCCTCCTGGAGAAGCTGTGACCGACCAGGCAGATAGGAGCCTCTTCCCAGGGGTGCAGAGGCTGAACTCGAGGCTCTCTCCTCCAGTTCCTGCACCTGGGTTCCAGGTCTGAGCTCCCAGAGGGGACTGAGGGCCAAGCCTAGTCCCCACCCTGGGGAGACTGAGACCTGTATGGAGGACGCTGGCCACACAAACACTGATGGGAAGGCCATGGCTCAGAGAAAGAGTGGATCACCCTCACCCCACTGCCCAGGGGCTCACTGTCCCCTGGGGAGAGAAGACACATGTGTGACACACCAAAGACAACTCGGAGCTGAGCATGGCCTGGAGGACTGGCCCAGGCGGGGGGCAGGAGGAAGGAAGCCCAGCTAGCCTCTGGCTGGGAGTCCAGTGGGCTGAGGAGTCTGCCTGCTGCCTCACTGCCTCATGGCTCAGACTTGACCTCTACTGCTCAGACCACGGCCTGGTGTCCAGCAGTGAAGGTGGAGAACGCAGCCTGGATTCCTCCCCCAGGAGGAGTGTCCATCAGCCTGCAGTGGCTAGAGCAGCACCTGGGGATAAATGTGACATCTGCACGCTCAGCCCTGAGTCAGGCACCTCCCAGTGGGAGAGCAAACACCACAGCCAGGAGGGTGATGCAGCCGGGGTCCTGGTGGGCAGCCGGGGGACTACTTCAGGGAGGATGAGGGGAAAGGACTTGGTGGGGGTATTCCTGGGCACAGCAGGGAGGGCCTTCTTCCCTACAGCCAGGAGGGGGCAGTAGAGGGAAGACTCGGGTTGCGGAATGGACACACACACACACACACACACACACACACACACACACACACACGCTGACATCCAGATGGCCAGCAAGCAACCTGCTAAGAAAGCTGCTCTCCTTATCACGAGAGTGCGGCCACCACCCTGGGGTGTAGTTAGGAGGGGGCTTAACTGTCCTGCGGGGAAATGGCTCCCCGGAAGCTCCCTCTCCGTGTGACCCTGCACCACTGCCAGCCCTGCCTCTCCTGCCGGCCAGATGCCCGGGGAGGGGGAGGGCACTGGAGGAGGAGTCAGGGACAGGGACGCAGATGTCATCTGTCACTGCGTGACCCTCAGCAAGTCACTACCCCTGTCCGGGCCTCAGTTTTCCTCTCTTTTGAAAGTGGACAGTAATTCCTACCTCTCAGTATTGTTTTCCAATAGAACAAAATTACATGAACATTGTACAACCAAGTCGATGCCTCTTTATTGTGGCTCCCTAAGTTCTTTCTGGTACCAATGCTGTTTCTCACATCGCATTTAAGACCTAAGGATCCTATTTCTTCGTTTTGTCCTCTCTCTTCCCAAGTTTCCTCACTGCATGGATGCTGGGGCCCCACCATGGTGGCCCCTTTGGTGAGGGCGGGTGACCTTGGCAAGTCACTGTCCCTCTCTGATCCTGCTTCCTCATCTGGAAAAGGAGGAGGAGATGAGCTCTGATGCCCCTTCTACATCACCTCCTAGCCAACGGGGTGTGCGGGCCAGTCGCGTGCGCACCACGCAGCATGGCGTGAGGCGGGCACAGGGGAGAGAGGGAGCCAGCCCTGGCCTCAGTCTCCGCCCAGCCTCGGAGGGAAGGGAGACGCGGCCTGACTGGGTACACCCCAGACCTTAGCACAGGGTCAGATGCCACGGTGCAGGACAGTTCTTCGGAAATGGGGGCACTGGGGACCCTGCAGGCTCCGGCCAGCCAGATGGGCTTCGCGGAGGAGGCGGGGCTCTGTCTGAGGCATGGGTTGGTGTCAGGAGGCGACACCCCTGAGTGAGAGTCCAGGAACCTGCGGGCAGAGACTGCACAGGCCACGGCAGCTGGGAGCCGTGGGAAGGGACAGAAGGGGATGTGATCAGGTCCCAGGTGGAGGTAGCTAGACCCAAGCAAAGGCCTTTCAGTGTGTCCTGAAGTTAGGCAGGGTAGCTGTGAGGGTGCCCAGCTGTCCCTGTGTGCCCAGATGAACGGTTCCTGGAACTGAGCAAACCAGCATGCAGTGGCTCACCCTAGGAGCCTGCTCCCATGGGGACTCCGTGGTCAGGACACAGGGTGCTGAGGAGCTGTAGACCCCACAGCCCAGTTCCCCCTGGACATTTTCCTCAAGACCACAGCCTCTCGCCTCCTCTGTCGCCCTTCTTCCCCAGGCTCCCGGGGACCCGGATCCACAGCAGACCCCGGGCAGGGAGGTGCAGGGCAGGTGGGCATCAGGGGGGCTGCTCACTTTAGTGGGTGAGGCCACGGAGCTTCCTGAGCAGCAGGCTGCAGAGACGGAGCACACCTGCGAAGGGCCTGCGGTCACAACCAAGGAAAGAACAAATACAGTAAATGCAGCACCCGCTGGATGTGCACGGCCCTCCATGGAGCCCGGCGCGCAGCATGAGGCTTACAGTTCCCCCAAGTGGCTGCGAAACGCGCTTTTCACTCTGCATCCCGCTGAGTGGGTGGATGCTGCGCTGGGCCGCCAGCTCCTCCTCGGGACTGACGGGCTTCCTGCCCCGATGCTGGGAGTGGTGAGGGCACAAGTCCTCCTCTGCCGGCCCCTCTGGGGGCTCCCTCAGCGGCAGAGAGCCAAGGCCAGACCCCTGCCCAGGACGCCCCACCTCTGCTGACTGATTGACAAGGGACTGGGTCTCAAGGCCAACGCTGCCTTGCCAACTTGGCAAGTCCTGCAGGGCTATCTCGTCTTCGGAGCTCCTCCCAAGGTGGCCTGAGTTGTCTCATGGCCTATACTGCAGCCCAGCTTCCCCTTCTGTCCCATGCTGCTCCCTGCTCTTCTGTCTCCCAAGTGTTGGTCCCCAGAGTCCTTTAAACCTCCTGTGCTATGCCGGGCGCGGTGGCTCACACCTATAGTCTGGGCACTTTGGGAGGCCAAGACGGGAGGATCACTTGAGGCTAGGAGTTTGAGACGAGCCTGGCAACATAGGAAGGCCCTGTTTCTACAAATAATAAACACCAAAAAATTAGCTGGGTGTGGTGGTGCACGCCTGTAGTCATAGCTACTCAGGAGGCCAAGGCAGGAGGATCACTTGAGCCCAGGAATTCAAGGCTACAGTGAATTTTGATCCCTCCACTGCACTCCAGCCTGGGTGACAGAGCGAGACCCTGTCTCTATAAAAATAAGTAATAAATAAATAAATAAAACCAAATAAGCCTCCAGTGCTAATTTGCACCCAGGAACACAACCTGTGGCACTGTGTTTTTACTGTTTTTTTTCTTTTCTTTGTTGTTTATCCATTAACTGTAAACAGCCTGTGACTATTGATTTTCTGTAGCTCATCTAAGGACAATTATTTTTTACAACATGCTTGATTCATGTGGTTTTTCACCAAATGTTTATGGAGTGACTGTGGCAGCTGGGAGCTGAGGGAGGGGATGATCTGGGGCCTGAGACTCCCTTTCCCCTCCTCCTTCATCTTCCCTCCGTATGTGCTTACCTTCCCCTCTCCCCTCCCAGCTTTGCTGTCTCCTGCCTTTGCTAGGGACCACCCCCCTGCATCTCCATTCCTGCAAATGGGTCTCCATCTCCTTTCCCCTCTTCCCCTCCTGTCCCCGTGGGACCTCCCAGTTCCCAGGCAAGCCTGAGCATGAAGCCTCTGACCACTGGGGCCAGCAGGTTAGGGTTCTGATCAGAACTCCCCTAACTCTGTCACTCGCCTTCCAGCCTGTGCTTGACTTGGGTGGGGAGGAGAAACTTTAGGCTGGGGAGAGAGAGGAGAAATACTGTTAATGAACCCACAGAGGGGTTCACTGTTGCTCACCACAGAGAAAGCCAATTACTGAGACAGTGACGACTGTCAAAGAAGCAAGGATTTATTGCAGGAGATGTGTCAGCTGGGAGGTGGGAGGTATGGACTGCCTCAAATCTGCCTCCCTGACTGACAGGGTCAGGACTTTTTTTCTGGAGGTGAAATGAATAATGCATGAGGGGAGTGAGCATCATTGCATGTTTGGGGGTGGAGTTCAGGGCATGCAAGCGCAGCGAGAAATCATGCTAGTACATATATCCCATGATCAAAATTTGGAGGATAAGTCCCTCCCGGGGTGGGGATCTTAGTAGTGTAATGAGCCAGGGGTTAATATTGGTCATTCCTTCAGCCTTGTACACAGGTGGGATTCGGGCAGTAGGTTGCTCTGCAGTAGCTTGGGCACAATCTGTGGTGAGTGTTGCTTATCTTGTCTTCTGTACAAACAGGTTGTGTGAGGCTTTGTAGTTATCTCATGGCTGCAAGGAAGCTCTGTGGTTTCTGGGAAAGAAACTCAAAAGGGAATTCATCAGTGCAACAAAAAGTTACAAAGTTCTGGTCAGCAAATCTTACTGGCCCGGGGAATTTGAAACGAGAGAACTACCAAAACCCAAAACCAAACAAAAAAATCCCCCACAACACTATGAAAAAAGGTTTTCTTGCTTATGGAGCCAGTTACAATATTTCACCACAGCTTCCTGCTCGGCTTTCTCAGCTTTCCCCTCCCCCGCCCCCATGGGAGGAGGTGGCCTGACAAGGGGGAAGAGGCTGGGGCCAGGGGAGCCCAGCTGGAGCTACGGAGTCCCTGGAGCCCTGGTCCAGTCCCAGGGCTGAGGCCTCTCCGGGCCCAGATGTAGAGCCTGCAGCTGGAGGGTCCCACATAGGCCAAGGACTCCCTGTTCCACCCTGGCCTCCTGTTTCCCTGAGGGTGGCCTGTGCCTTCCCCAGCAACTCTTCCCACACAGCTGGGGGCGGCCGCACTGAACCCCCCAGCTCTGCTTCCCCCTCCCCGGGGCTTTCCGGCTCCCTCACGTCCCTCCCCGGACCCCAGCTCAAGAAGAGGACCCATGGCCTGGGGGGCCACACGCCTGCCCTGGCCTGTCCTGCTGGTGCTCCTGGCCTCAGGTGAGGGGCAGGGGAGGGGTGAGAGCAGGGGAGATGGATGGACAAGGTGGGCGTGACAGGGGCTATGTGGAGGGAAGGGCAGGGGACAGGGTGGTGCCATGGCCAACGCCATGCTTTGGAGCACAACCTGAATGTAGGCACAAGAGCATCGCCCCCTGAGGGGGGAGGCCCCACCTCCCAGCCCTGCGGCGGCAGACTGGGGGCTCCTGACCTGAGGCTTTATTTTCAGCTTCCTGGGCACAGGAGACAGAGTTTGTGTCTGCCCTGGAGGGTGAGGCGGTCTCTGTGAGTTGCCGGTACCAGCGATCCCAGCCTTGGCAGGTGAAAAGCTGCTGCAGGCAGACAAGACTCGGGACATGTGACATAGTCGTGGACAGTTCCAGGACGGTGGCTCGGCAGCCTCGCTTTTCCATCAGGGACAATGGCTCCTCTGGCGTCTTCACCGTCACCATGACTAAGCTCAGGGTAAAGGACTCAGGGACCTATTGGTGTGGAATCTACAGACCTTACGAGATCTCTGTTCTCAAAGTCATCCGTCTGGTGGTATCTCGAGGTGAGTTCTTTCCCTTCTCGTGTGTGCGTCTCAGACATCTTGAATCACAGGCGCTGGAGCCGGAGAGGACCCTGGAAATCCTTTCCTGCAACCCTCTCATCCCCGAACACTGGGGGCACAGAGAGGAAAAGCCCCTGGCCCGAGGGCAGAACCAGCCCAGAACCCAGGCCTGCTGGCTTCCAGTTGGTTCTTCCTTCCACATCACACATATTCGCTTAACATTTTTGGTGCTACTAACGGGACTCCTCCATTTACCTCGAATGACGTTAAAGCTTCCCATGCTTGAGCACAGCTGGCTTGATGCCCCATTCCCGGACATCCCTGCCCCTGCCCCTAACCCCCAGCCTTCTCTCACGGGGCTGTGGGGTCTGTCTTACAGCGGGGTCACAGAGTAACAGGGTGGGGTCGAGAACTGAGCACAGATGGGAGATGTGAGACTTAGGGGGTGAGGCTGGGCAGTGTGGCTGCCTAGGGTTCAGGGGCCCTGGGTCCTCCCCCGGGACCTGCCGTGAACAAGTGAGAGTCCTTAATCTGCAGAATGGGAAGCGGGAGGTGCCTCTAATCCTGGAGCCCCGGGCATCCCTCCTGAGGATGCAGAGCTGCCCAGCCCCCTGCGTCTTTCTGTGGTGGTTGGGGCCTGAGCAGCACCTCCCAGGCCCTCCCTGCTGCCGAGCCTGCCCTGCCATGTGGTTGCATGGGCACCGGGGGCACCTAGACCAGCTGCTGGGCTTCACTGCCTGTTCCATGCAGGGCACAGGGCCAGGCCAGGCTCCAGAAGGGGACCTGAAAACCTCGCGATCCCATTCTGAGCTGGACGAGCCCACAGCCCAGCCAGAAAGACAATGTGAACAAAGGGTTATGACGTGGGTGGTAGTTGGTATAAGAGAAGCATGCCATCCCAGTGAAAGGAGGGGTCAGGTCACCAGACAAGGCCAGGGGTCTGTCCCCTCACCCCAGGAGGACTCCACAGAGGAGCTGACACCACCTGGGCCTTGTTGGATGAGCAGGGATTTATCCAGAGGAGACACAAGCGGTGGTGCAGGAGGCATTAGAGGTTGACAGTGCATGACATGTTCAAACACAACAAAAACAGAAGAGACTGGAGAATGGATCCAATATACATGCAACTATGTGATACTTCATTTAAAGCCACTCATACTGTGGCCCGTCACTGTGGGCAACTCCAGCAGAACTCAGCCAACACCTCCCTTCCTTTGCAGGGCATCTGGGGCTTCTCAGAGTCCTCACTTGGTCTGGGCCATGCGTGGGTGCCGCCCACCCGGGGCAGGGGGCTAAAAGAGGGCTCTTCCCTCAGGGTTTCTTCTTCTGTCACCTCTTACAGCTTCAACACTCCCCACCACTGTGAGCACCAGGAGCACCAGGAGGGTAACGGTCCTGGCCTCTGCCACCAGCCCTGTCACTGACAGGTACTGCGCCCCCATCCCTGTCCTCCCAACCCTCCTTTACCTCCCACCCTCTGCTGACCATGCTGGATGCCCCCAGCTACCACAACTGCCACAGATACCTGGGTCTCAACAGGAAGGAATGGGGTCAGATGGGTCACCTCAGGTCACTTGGCCTGAGCCTCAGTTTTCTCATCTTCAGAATCAGGTTAATAACATTCCCACCTTACATCATGGTTTCTAATCCTCGGCACTACTGACATTTGGAGCCAGGAAATTCTTTGTTGTAGGGGCAGTCCTGTGACTTGCAGGATGTTCAGCAGCACCTCTGGCCCTTTACTCATTAGATGCCAGTAGCACAGACCTCCCCTTGACCACCCAGATGTGACAACCAAAAATGTCTCCAGACACTTTTAGGTGTGTGTCACAACCACCTGCAGTTTGGAACCACTGTCTCACAGGGTTATAGTGAAGATTAAACGAGAGCCCGGACGTGAACGGCCCAGCCCAGTGCCGGCACATGACCAGGGCTGCTTCTTTCACCTCTGCCCCCTCCCAGCCCTGCTCTGTCTTTCCACAAGAGCAGGGGAGCTATCCCAGAGCCACGGAGGGTCTGGAGGAAGGGCACACTGTCGTTACTGCAACCTACGTCCTGCTTTCCTTTCTAGCCTGCCTGATGGTTTCCAGGCCCCAGCACTGGGACCTGCCTCTGGCCTCCCCTCCCCTCTCTCTACCTGCTGTCACTGCACACCGTGAATCCTGGGCTTTTGCAAACCACAGCTCCTTGCTTCAAGAGATTAAACCAGACACCAAATGGTGCTCAGCTGGTCACCTGAGCTGAGCGCTGTCCCTAAACTGCTTCCTCTCCCACTTTCACCCATGACAGCCCAGACACCTTTCCTGAGAGGTGGTGTAAGGAAGTCTGCCCTCGTGTTCTTCCTTTGACTTGAGACAGGACCTGTTAAAATGCACGTGTCACCTGGCAGAGCTCTTTGTCAGCGATGGCAGTGTGCTCTGCGCTCACCGCATCTCAGAGAGAAGGGCTGAGGTTAAGGAGGCGGAATGAGAATGGTTGAGGGAAGAATGCTGGGAGAGGTGAGTGCGGACCCTGCCACAGGGCCCGGAAGGAAAGCTAAGGAACACCAGTCGGCAAAGAGAAAGAAACAAAGACTTGAGACAGCAACATTCCCGTTGTACAGAGGAGGAAACCAGCCCAGAGAGGGAATGTCTTGCCCGAGACTGCACGGCCTGGTGGGGCAGAGTCCTTGACCCTGTGGCTGCCTCCTGGTCAGCTGAGCAGGAGGTGACTTCAGGGGAGGCTGCAAGCTGGGGAGGGCCTGTCGTGACAACAGGACAGGAGGTAGGGCTGGGCTCTGACCTTCCTCACCCGGCTGGTCCTTATTCCAAAGCCCCCCAGACAACCAGAAGTTCATCACCCTGGACGTGGCGGTGGCCGTGGCTGTCCTGCTGCTGCTGGTGCTGACGCTTGCCCTCATCTTGGTCCTGTACCTCAGGAAAGCCCGAGGAAGAGCCGGGAAAGGTGAGCCCCTGTTGCTGGCTCTGGGCGGACCACAGAGTGCTTAGCCACTGATTCAGCACCTGAAAGGCCTGGAGACAAGGCTTGTTATGCTCATTTTACCAATGAGGAAACTGAGGCCCGAAAGGAACCCCAAATGACCCTCTTCCCCACTGCCAGAGTGGCAGTCTGGGCAGTACTGAGGGTGGACCAGTTCTCTTCAGAGACTCGGGGTCAGCTCACTCAAAGCCAATGCGACTTAGTGAAAATTTGCCTAAAACTAGATGTGCTAGCATCCATTTTGGACCATGTATTTTTGCCATCTTTTGAGTTAAGGCTTTTAAAACAAATTTATGTAAAGACCTTTCGGTTAAGTGTATTTTTTTAATTGTTGCTATCATTTTAAAATTTTGTCTCCCTAAAAATACTTCAAGGACTTTTGAATTTTCAAAGTTTTAAGTTTTTAGCGTTAATCAAATGTGAAATCTGCAGCATCTTGTACAAAATTTATCAGATTAGTCCCTTTTGACGAATCCTACCTCCTTTCTTGCTGTTTTTGTTTGGTTTTTGGTTGGTTCAGCAGTTAGGTACTGTGTGCTTATTAACCATATACCCAAAAGATGTTTCTATTGACAAGATTGAAATGGGTAAGCAGGTCAGAGTTATATTGGCTCTCATTGGTTTTAATTTTTCAAACTATAAAAATCCTAAGGGAGGCGTGGATTGTAAAATTTTATACACATATTTTTCAAACTATCTAAAATCAATTTAGTAGATCACAATAGCATCTTTACAAAACAAAACAGAAGGGTAAAATGTCAAAATGCTTTGCATGTGTTTTTCATTAAACTTTTCTTTCAGGAGTGTGTGAGTGTGTATAGGGGTGTGACAGTGTGAGTGTGTGTGTTTGTGTATGTGGTAGTAGATAAATTGTGTATTGCATTGGGGTTCCTGGTTCAAAAAATTTGGAAGACATTACGACATATAATTCCACGAGCAAATAGATTATAAGTAAGTTTGATGTTTAAATTTGGAATTTTCAGCGACCTGGAGTTGCAAATTAAGTTTACCAGTTTTATGTAAATGAATCACAGTTTGTTTTGCTCTTTAGCATCCCTGGATACTACTATTGCTGGGCACTGGGACTTCCCCAGGCAGGAACATGTCCCCTGGCCTCTTTCCCATCCGGGTTTCTTCTGCCCATCCAGGACCCTTCTGCCCATCCAGGACCTCCAGCCCCTGCCCCTTATTTCCACGGAATTTGGGCAGGGAGGGAGGCCCCTTCCCTAACCTTGACTGTTTTCTTCCCAGATGCGGATGACTCACACCACATCTACGATGACCTTTCAGTCCAGAAGGAGGAGACCACTGTGAGTAGGAATGACCCTTCCCTGGGACACAGAGAACCACAGCTTGTTCTTTTTTAACTTCCTGGATTGCACTTAACTGATAGTTTCTATTTATTCCGAAACTTGACTGATGCTCTGCTGCCTTGTGGTTTATCTACATGCCCCCTTTCTCCATGTTTCTCAATTCAAATCCCTTAGAGAAAGAAAGAAGTTGGCTGACCCGGCTTTTGAACTTCACCTCCATGAGAGACAGTGTTCTTTGTTTCATAGGTGATGAGGCAGTCTACAGATTGGCTGCCGTTGGTCCAATCAGCTGTGGGGAAGGGTTCACATGGCAAACAACATGGCTCCCTAGGGCGCTCTCTCAGCAGGGGCTGGGGACTAGGCAGTTTCCCTTGTGTTGGCCTGTCCTGTCTAAAGATCTGAGTCTCTTGGCATCCCAGAATTGCAGGATTGGGAGGATCTAAAGTAATCTTGGCCAAACCTTTGAATGCTGGAATCTGCCCTACAAACAACATCCCTAGCAAGTGTTCTTCTAGCTCAATGCTACTCAAGCACCATAAAAGCACTTTAAAAGCTTGTTAAAACAAAGTTTCCTGGGCTTTACCCCAGACACTTGGCTTTAATAGATCTGGGGTCGACCCTAACTCTGCATTTTTAACAAGCTCCCAGGAGATGTTGGTGATTCCATGGCCCACACTCTGTGTAACCTTCCCTGGCCTGTTCTTAACCATGTTCAATGATGGTGACCTCACTGCTTTCAGAAGCAACTTTTCCCAGCCATTCATTCCCAGAGGCTCTGTAGGATCAACACCTTGTCCCACATATTATCCCTGTCCCTGCCCTCCACCCAGCTCTGGGCATGCAGAGGCCCACTGACACCCTCTAGCTGTGATCCATACAATGGATCTCTGTCTTCTTTGATTCCCAGGACTTTGCTCAGCAGATGGTCTCTGGTGAGGACACTGGGAATATCTGCTATGCCTCACTCATCCACCTAAACCACTCCAGCCCTGAGGACTCCATCTATGCCAACACCCTCCCCAATCTGAAGCCCGTGCCTGACCCCATTCTGTCTGTGGAATACGCCAGCATCGCTAAAAGTGGACCTCAGTCCTCCAAGTCAGCTACTCTAGAGGAGGGGCCTGGGAACTGAAGGCAGAATTCGCCAGGCAGTGAGCATTTATCTAACGCTCACATGGTGCAGAGCTGCTCTACCAGCAATGGGTGACTTCCATGTGCAAAGACAGCTACCAACTAGCTGGGGCCATGCCCTCCTGCAAGGGAGGTGAGGAAAGGGGAGCAAAGGAAAGGAAAGTCCTTATCAACTCAGAGGTTGGAAGCTTTGAGTCTGAGGGCTGAGATTCGATAATAGGGGACTTCTGGACAGCTACCCTCTCCTCTCCCCAGGATCCACTAAAACAAGTCCAACTAGATAGGGGCCTGGGACCCCGTGCCTCTGAGTAATCCAGCTTACCTCCCTCTGTGACCGTCACTTCCTTCCTTCCTTCCTGACCAGGGGTATGACATTCTGACAGATTGTGCAAGTTCCCCAATTGATGCCTCTCTCCTTGAGTGCCCCATGCTAACTGTCCTCTCAGGACCTTTAAGCAGGCTAGGAAGTTCTGGCCACTCCCCACCCCCAGACCTGCCTCCTCCTCTCCTTTCTGGCCTCTGGATCTGAACACCCCTTCCACTCATGAAATTCTTATGACCTTGCCAGGAGGAAGGCTGGGCTGTGGGCAGTGTGCATAGCTCAGGAGCCTCCTGGCCCTAGCCCTGGCCCTTGCCAGGCAGAATGTGGCAGGGGAGCTTCCTTGCCTGTGCCACCTACACAGCTCCATCAGAACTGGCATGAGCTCCTCTGCCTTCCACAGAATCCATCATCCTCTCTGCTAACTGCATCTTAGGCAAGCAGAGTGGCCTGGGGGATGCCTCCTGCCTAGTCTAAGTTCATTCCAAAAGGCCCTTGTGGAAACAGGGTTCCTTTTTCATCATGTACCCCCAAGAAGTAACCTTGAATTCTGGGAACTCCACGCCGGGTGAGTGGAAGGGTGATGTCCTAGCTACGTCATGGGGAAGGAAGATTGCTTGTAATTGCAGATTCGTCACTTCTCAACAGTGACCTTAAAGGTCACTGACTCCACCTGCCAATGCAATGCCCGAGCCCTCTCTATGAACCTCAGTAAGGAGTCACACAGTCAGAGGACAGGGAACTCACCATCTCCTGCTTAGGCAGTTGGTTTGTGAATGTTTTTGTCAAACAGGACCTGGCTTGCTTGCAGTCACCATGAGACATCAGCTTTGCCCATAGATGGGACAAAGGTCAGGTTGCATCATGGCCAGAAAGAGAGTGAAGGGTTGGAGAGGAGTAGGTGGGAGGTTTGGGGTCTGGTGGGCCAGTCTTCAAGAATATGAGTTCTTCCTGTAGGAGGAAGGCGAGTAAGTTCCTGTCACTTCTGACTGTGACACCTCTGCTGCCGTCATCCACCTCCCAGGGTCCCAGTGTCAAGGATGTCATTCTGTCTCCAACCTGTGGCTCCACGGGGACACAAACTGTGTAGGCTTATAGGGGCCAGGCACTCAGGTTGAGAGAGGCAGGGACAGGGAGGGAGAGGGATGCTGAGTGTCACCCTGGCTCCTGAGGTCTCTGCCCCAGCATTCCAGTTCTGACTCCTGGAGGCTGGGCAACTGCTGCACCCTGACCTCCCACCCAACCTGGCCTTGCTTTGAGAAGGTGACCTGTGGCCTCATTTGACCTCTGGTCCTTCATAGTTACAGGTTTTGACAGTGCCCTTCTTTTGGTCTATATTTTAGACGAGGTACCCACTGGGGAGCCCGGCTTCACCATGTGCTCCTCAACCTGGGTTTCCTGCCTGTGCTGGTCTGGCTGCTGCACTAGGAGCTATCTAGGGGGCGAGGTTCCTCGCAAACTGTCAAAACCCAAAGGATTTACCCGGACTAGAGCTCCTAGAGTTATGACTGGTCTGTATTCATTAGACAAGCATTTATGGGTGCCCACTGGCTGCCAGTCACTGTGCTTAGGGTTGGGGATACAGAGATTAATTCTCGTAAGCTGACATTTATGGAGTGCTTGTTATGGGCCAGATTTCATGAATTAATGGCTCAGACATCTCTGTAAGGTCAGTACTTTCCCTCATTTTACAGATGGAGAAATTGAGGCACAGAGAGGTTAAGTAATTTCTCAAAGTCACACAGCTAGTAAATGGTAGATTCTAGACTCTGAAGTTTTAACCGCTGTGCTCTGGGTCCTTTTTCCCTTAAGGATTCATGTGTGTGTGTGTGTGTGTGTGTGTGTGTGTGTGTGTGTGTGTTTGTGTGTGTGTGTGTGTGTGTGTGTGTGTGTGTGTGTGTTGGGTAGATGAATGAGAAAATAATGACAATACAAAGCAGTCCTGGCTGTAGCTAGAGGAGTGCTGCAGGTGCTAGGGAGGATGCGGAGGATGGGGGAGCATGATTTTTTGATACAAGTCTCCAGGAGGTAGGAGGGGATAGCAGTGGTGCAGCTGACTCAGCTGGAGAGTTCAAGGGTAAGATACCCAATAACCACAGGCCCCAGATAAGAGGGAGAGGGCTGTTCCTGCTACCACCGAAGGCCTGGAGGCACTTTTCCGGAGGAATGGCCCCAGGAGTGTGCGCCTTTTCCTTGTCCCAGTACCCAGGCATCCAGAGCAACTGCAGGCCCCACACAGGGTACACCAGGGGTGGAGAGGAGGAGGACAGGGTAGAGAGGGAGTGCTGCTCCCTGACCTTTGGAACCCTGGGGAGCTTTAGGCCATCACGTGTGAGCAGCACCCTTCTCGCTGAGGCCCTGCCCATCCAGCCCTATGGTGGGTCCTCCCTTCACTTCACCTCCCTGTGCTCTCTGTCCATATGACATGACAGGTAAAGATTTTGTTCACTGACCTATTTGATCTTTTGGTGGTTGTTTCAAGCCACTGAGCTGTGGGATAGTTTATTATACAGCAACAAACAATCAAAACAAATAGCCAAGACAAATTTGAAGAACAAGGCCATGAGGAAAGAAGATGGTCTTACCCTACCAGAAGCCAAAACTTACTAGGAAGTCATAATAATTGCCACGCAATCCTGGACTGGGAAACCAGCCCAGGCGACAAAATCGAGAGTCGAGAAACAGACCTGCGTAAATAGGGATACTCGATATTTGATGAGCAGGCATAATGAATCAGGCGGAAAGGAGGGAATATTTTATGGGGTTGACACAACTATCGATCCATATGTGAAAAAAAAATCAGATTCCTACCTTATGTCTTACCCAAAAAATAAATTCCAGGTGGGTTAGAAATCTAAACATGAGTAGCCAAGTAATAAAATGTTTAGACAAAAATCTGAGTTTTTATGACTTCAAGGTACAGAAAGATTTCTTGAGCAAGACATCAAAAGCACAAACCATAAAAGGTGAAAAATGTGATGTACTTCGCCGTATTAAAATTGAAAAGTTTGGTGTGTGGTAGGCACCAGAAGTGAGGTGAAAGGATGAGCCACCCAACAGGGAGAAGGCATTTGCAATGCATAGAACTGGCAAAGGGTTAGTAGCTGGAATTCATAAAGATCTTATTCAAATCAATAAAAAGGACAGACCATTTTTAATTAGCATATAGGCAAAAACAAACAAAACACAGAAAATTTAAAAGCCAAAGGTACATAAATAATGTCTAACTTCACCAGCAATCGGAGAAATTCAAATCTCAACTAGATACATTTGCATTCAGCAGATGGGTAGGGGGTTCACATATGTCTGTAATGATTTATTTTTTTAAAAAAATATGTGTGTGTGTGTGTGTGTGTGTGTGTGTGTGTGTGTATACATCAGGCTGGGCAACATAGCAAGGTCCCATCTTAAAAAAAAATTAGCCAGGTGTGAAGCATGCCTGTAGTCCCAGCTGTTCAGGAGGCTGAGCCAGGAAGATCCCTTGAGCCCAGATGCTGGAGGTTGCAGTGAGCTATGATTGGACCACTGCACTCCAGCATGGGCAATGGAGTGAGACCGTGTCTCAAAAAAATAAACAAATAAAATAAAATAAGATAAATCTATATACGTATATATTTACACACACATATATAGTCATAGAAATAAAGAGATAGATGACTTCACATTTTCTGAGATTTCATGATAATAATCACAGAAAATATATATAGTTCCATGAATGCATTTAAGCAGCCCAAATGGCATTTGTTCTGTAAAAATGCGTATAAAATCACTTTGGGTATGTGCTGATATCAGGTTTCTGTTACATCAGAGGTTTATGCAACATAAAATAACACTTAGACATGGAAATGAGGGAAAAGCTTAAATATGGCACTATGTACAAATTTTAGTGTTAAGTAAGTTCACTGAAAAATTCCATCTACTATAGCATAAGAGACAACATAAGTTTCCATTTCGTAAATCTAAACAGTTTTCGCTCTTTTTCTTCTTCATTTCCAAATACAACAAAACATTCAAGTTTGACAAAGCTGGGTGATGGGTACAAGCATTAGTTATATTATTCTCTATACTTCTCTATGTGCTTAAAATATTTCTTAATTTTTAAAAAACAGCAATTGCAAAATTCCAAGCAAGAGCTGATGTAGCCATAGCCCAGGGTGTTGTAACATGAAGAAGAGGGGGTGGCAGTGAAGAGAGGGCTTGGGGCTGCCACCACCCGGCTTGAGGACAGTGTTTGGCAGAGGTGTGGGGATGGATGTGAGGGACAGAGAAGAGGAGCATTGGCAGCTTTCTGCCTGCTGTAGACGGTGACAAGAAGGGAGGAGTTGAAAACACACAGACATGTCCAGGCAGCTTGACGAGGAGAAGCTGGTGGCCAATGAACGATGAGTTAGAAGAGAGAAGCAGTGGAGGGAGGAAGAGCATGAGTTGGGTTTGGAAGCCGTTACACCTGTGTGCAGCTGCAGGACAGCTAAGCTTAGGAAGCTGCTGATCAGAGTCTGTAGCTCAAAAGAGAGATCAGGTCTAGGGTCACTTGCTGACCCAGGGGAAAGTGGCCAGAGGAGCCCTGACCCTTGGGTGACACTTTTGTTTAGATGATTAGAGAAAGAAGAGGATTCAAGGAAAGAGACAGAGAAGAAGCCACCAGAGAGGTAGAAGAAATACCCATATGCCACAATGTATCACTCAGGGTAAGCTAGCTGCTGTAACAAAAAACCCTAGCAAAAGTTTATTTCTCACTGCTGTCATGGTAGAATGGAGATTTGTGAGGAAGCTCTGCTCCACACAGTCGTTCAGGAACCCAGGTTTCTTCCCACTAGTGGCTCTGTTATCCTGTGGAGCCTCAGGGCCCTCCACTGGCTGCTGTATGTCTGGGCAGCAAACGAGAGGAGAGAGAGAACAGGAGGTTTTATGGGACAGGCCTGGAAGTGGCAAACTTCATTTCTTTCAGAACGCAGTCACGTGGCCACCTCTAACTATAAGAGAGCCTGGAAGATAGAGGCTAGTTGTGTTCTCAGAAGAAAATGATTTGGTGAACAACCACTTAGTCTTTTCCAGAAGTCAAGACATTGTGAAATAAACGTTCTTAATGTAAGTTCTAAATCCTTAGGGACGCTTCTGTAGGGTTCCAAAATTTGAGCTGTCCTCTCTGTCCTAACTGCTACCACCTCTTCACCTGCCTGAGTTTCCTTCTCCTGGGAATCCTTGTTGGATTTCTCAAAACGAGCCCCTTTCTCCACCCTCAACTAACATTTGTGTAACCGATTTACAGACTGGATTTTGTGAGGGTCCTCTCCTTCATGGAGTTTCATTCTAGGAAACCCAGGCTGACAAAAAAAAAAAAAAGTCATCAAAATAGTGGAGAACTTTATTCTGTTCTTCAAGGAGACACACAAGTGTATATTTTCAAAGTCCTCATTTATCTTGCTGGCAATACCTGGCAGCTACCTTCTCTCTCACGTCACCCAATCAAATCTCTCCTCAAGCCAGTTTTTCCTGGCTCTGCAATGTTTTGCCCGCCCACTGGTAGGTCATTAGTGTCCCCACTGAAGAAGACATGTCTCCTCAGCCAAGAACTTAGAAATCAATGAGTTGGGCCTGAGGTGGGTGAAAGTATGGGTCCTTCATCTCTCTCTGGTCCCTGACATTTTAGGTCTCTGTTTTAGGAGTTGTGATATTTGAGGCTGTGATGATAGTTTGGAAATGTGAGCAGGAGATTGACCATAGGTGGGGTCTGCTACCTGTCAGTTACCTTGGAGCACGAGAGCAGTGATCACAAGCTAAGCCCCGTACGCTTCCTGTAGCTATTAAAGTATTGAGATTCGCTTCTCAATGGTTCATAACACATTGATGTCTTAAAAGATATTAGTAAGTGTCATGTGAAAACAATCCATTCTAGTAATATATTTTCTCTAAATATTTTAATGTAAGGAAAAGTAAGCTATGTTTATCACAATTTGCAAGAACCAACTATTAGAAACTCTTTTAATATCCATGAGTAGGAGGATGAGTAAATAAATAAATTATGTTATGTTCATACCAAGGAATACTATGTAGACATTATAAAGAATGAAGTAAAATTCTATCTGTTGATATGGAGAGACGTCCCAGATACAGTAAATAAAAAAATGCACACCACAAAATAGCACATTTAGCATGAGCTCATTTGTGTGTGGGGTGTGTGTGTGTGTGTGTAACAGCAGAAAAAAAGACCAGATGAACAAACACCAAAATATTAATAACAATTATCTCTAAGGAATAGGATTAGAGGAGTGGAGGAAAATTCCAGTCAATAAAGTTGTTAAGAGGTCTGGGTCAGGCACCAGACTACCTGGTTCTAAATCTAAGTTTCAGCTTGCGCTAGCTCTGTTATTCTGGGCAAGTCGTTTAATATCTTTGAATCTCAGCTACCTGGAACAATAATATTACCTACCTCATAGATAATGATGTATCAATTAACACACACTCTGTTAATTAATGCATAATTAATATATTAATTAGTGCCAATATAATCATTAATACATAATGATGTTCTAAACATGTAAAGTGTTTAGAACAATGCCTAGCACATAGTAAGCACTCAATAAATGTTTGTGTTTTAAGGGGTGGAATTATGGACAACTTTTTTAGAGAGAATTTTTATGTATTTTTCACATAAAAGTTACTGAATGTGGTTTTGGAAAGATTTTTAAAATGCTTAACGTATTTTATATTGTTAGTAGACATACTCTCCCTTTAAAGCTGGGCCCCAGCCAAGCTCAGCAGCTGACTCTGGGAGAAGTTGCCTGTGATTTGAAGGTATGACGTTTTGACTCCACATCAAGTATTTACCAAGTAACTATTGATATCACTGACATATGTCATCTACTTAGTAACTGCGGTTACATCTTGAGTTACAATTTTAACACATAGGTCTTTAAAAATTAGTTAATTTTTCTAAATTCCTATTTTGAAAATTCTGCTTAAAAGTCTTGGAGAATCAGTTAAATTTTGCAGCACTTGATTTGTCTTAGGGACTATTTCTGCTTTCTGCTCTAATCCAGGCACAAATGATAACTCCAGAGCTCCTGCTGACACCCCCAAAATTTAGAATAGTTTTTAAAAGGTTTCACAGTTATACAGTGTTAGGATGCACGTAGGTCTCGGGATCTATTTCCTTGTTTGGTCCCGAGTGTGCTGTGTTTGTAAAGGGAAGGACTGGTGGCCTAGCTCACGTTGGTGTTACGGGGAACAGCACCGCCGTCTATGGGGTCCGCCTAGTGCTATTGGTGGGAATGAGTCCCTCCCTGGAAGAACCGTTTTCATTCCCTTCAGAGCACTGACAATTTTCTAACAATCTTCTTTCATTTTTAAGGCATTGTGCTTCCAGCCTTGGCAGGACCAGTCCTCAGTTGGCAGATCTCTGTGGTCAGAGTCTGGGTTCCCATTTCTGCCCCGTGGGCATCCTGAGTTCTCTGCTCACACTCAGACCACAAGCCCAAATGTGCCTTTCTGGTCTGAGATGGTCTGGCCATACATGTCCCAAATTCTCTCTGGTGACTCGCTGAGGGCCTCCCTTCACTCCCCCTACAACTCAATTCAGTTCTTCCTCCAGGTTAGATCCCGCAAGCCTGCCCCTACTTCAGATGCCAGTTGCAAATCCCAGGCTGTGACCTGTGCTTCCGATCATGTGGCTATAAATCGGGGATTCCCACAATCCCCTCTTCAAGTTTGATTAATTTGCTAGAGTGGCTCCCAGAATTCAGGGAAATACTTAAGTTTACCCATTTATTAGAAAGGATATTATAAAGGATGCAGATGAACAGTCGCATGGAAGAGAAGCATAGGGCCGGGTACGTGGGAAAGCGCAGGGTGCTTCCTGTCCTTTCTGGGCGTGCCAGTCTCCTCCTGTTTAACAATCTGGAAGCTCTCTGAACCCTGTCCGTTTGGGGTTTTATAGAGACTTCATTATGTAGGTATGAATTAAAAATAAAATCCTAAGTCCTCTGCTAACTGAGTGGATCCCTGTCAGCCAAGGAGACCCCAGAAATACCTTAAAACTGAGTCCCCATCCCTTACAGTATGGGAGAGATAAAGTACAATTATGTGCATATGATTTCTTCCATAAATATTCATGATTCGTCCTACAGCTTGTTGAATATGTGTATGTGACCACCTCATTCAGTATAAAATCCTGTTTCCTTTTGTCTCTTCTTTGAAGCACATGTGCCTAGCTTCCGGCCAGGGCACTGCTGGAATGGCCACCCAACAGATTGCTCCCTTTTATGAGAAACAAAGCTCTTCTTTTTCCAAAGTAAAAACTTTGTTAATTTTTTTTTTTTTGTTAACAAATGACGACCACTAAGGGACCCAGGGAGACCCCCAGTTTCCCACAGTGTGATTGGATTTCAATGCACTGACATCTGCATGAGTCCATTGATAGCTCGGTTGTCTCCCCAACCTCCAGGGGAGAAACTTGAGTAAGCTCGCCTGGATCCAAGATCTCCCAATTTTAGGATGAAGATCTTGGAGACTTTATTTCTCTTCAACCATTCCCTTCATCTCTCCCCAGTTCTGGTTCCCTACATTCAAGACCCTGGAGGGAATGCCTTTGTTAGCCTTGGGTTTGGGGGAGCTATTCCGGTTTTCCCTGGTTCTCTCCATCCCAAACCCCAGAGGGAATGTTTTCATAGGTCCCAGGTTTGTGGGGACCTAGTTGATTTCAGCTGGTGAGGGGTCTATGAGGATGCGCGTGCTTTGGCACTTGGAGAGGATGCTCCCATAAAGGCAAGTGCAGTTATAAAAACCTTAGTTCTGTGAAATAAAATGAAATATTAAGCCCCCTGGCTGACTGAATGGAACCCCTCTAGGCCAAGGGGACCCCAGAAATACCCTAAAGCTAAGTTGCTGGCCATGAGAAGGGAGATCAGACATGCCTTGTTATGCCCCCTCCCTTCTAGGAGATATCCTTGTAGTTCATTAATAGGCCTAAGGCTATACAAGACAAAGCTAAAACCACACCTGCAGGTATATGTCCGGTGGCTTATCTCTGATTAACAGACTTCCTTATCTTAACTTAAAACATTACAAGCTTTTATACAAAGCTTTATTTCTTTAGCCAAGTACAAATCAAAGAATCTTTAAACCCATTTATAAGCTGTAAGTGCCTGCTTCGAGATGTCCTGCCTTTTCAGACCAAACCAATGTACACCTTCCATGCATTGGTTTATGACTTTACGCGTAATTTCTGTCTCCCTAAAATGTATAAAACCGAACTGTAACCCAGCCACAGTGAGACCACTTACTCAAGGCTTCTTGGGCGTGGCTCTCCAACTCATGGCCATATGTACTTGGCTCAGAATAAACCTCTTTAAATTATTGTACAGAGTTTGGGTTCTTTTCTGTTGACGGTCTAAGGAAATGGTCTCTGATCCACCATCATCAGAGACACCAGTGACTAATATGTTTAAAAAATTCTCATAAATGTTTGAAATCTAACCTGAAATGATTTAAAGCTTTGCCAGTGACAATGAAGTCTTAGGAAACCTCTAGTTTATCTGTGCGCTCCATTAAAACAAAGTGGCTATCAAACCTTCCAAAACAAAGAAGATAATGCTATAATTGGTGTTTCAAGTTTTCTAAATGGAATCAAAAGTCTCTCATAGCCTCCCTTAATGATTTAAAGTTAAAAGAGACTCCAAAAAAAATGGTGCATGCAAAATATTTAGAGTCAACTCTTTCTTTCTTTCTTTCTTTCTTTCTTTCTTTCTTTCTTTCTTTCTTTCTTTCTTTCTTTCTTTCTTTCTTTCTTTCTTTCTTTCTTTCTTTCTTTCTTTCTTTCTTTCTTTCTTTCTTTCTTTTCTTTCTTTCCTCTCCTTCCATCTTTGCTCCTAAACAATTGTTTTTTCTTCCAAACTAGTTTAAAACAAATTGCTCCAAATGTTGACCTTTGTTTTTTTCCTCTGTTTAAAAATTCCTCTGCAATACCAGCTCCTGAAATGGGACACAGCTGCCCAACTAGACTGATTTATTCATGGAACTAAGAAATTAATGAAGATACAGGACGATATGTTTAATTTTTGTTTTTTTTTTTCTCATTATCCCAATTTGGGTGTTTTTTTGTTTTGTTTTTTTTTGGTCTCGCTTTTTTGTCTATCTCTAACAACCTCTAACCCAAATGTCTCCAAAAGTATCACTTTGGCTTTTGATATATAAAATCATTTAACTTCAAATTGGACTAAAGAGATTGGAAATGTTTTGCTCCAAGGTGTATTTCTTTAACATACTTTAAAATTACAGCTGAAAAACTGTCTTTTAAGAAAAAAAGAAAAATTTAACTGAGGGTGGCATCTCCACATTTAAAAGTCTGAAAAGAAACATTTGCCATCTACTCTCTGAGGGCTATTACCCACAGGGCTTCATTTGCACAAGACCACCGTCTGCTAACTTGTCCAGCCCTTTCCCTTCTCTCTCTGAAAATCTGTTTTTCTGCTTTTCAAGCCTTGAAAGACCTTTAATTTCCTGTCTTCTCCCATCTGTGAGAGACACGTGAGGATTTTTGTATTGATATATAAAGGGCTCAGGCTTATAAAAAGAAACACATACACACACACACATGCACACACACACACACACACATATATATATATACATATATATATATATATTTTACTTGTTCCATTCTCAGTGACAAACTTGTATTTTGAGCCTCTGGATTCTGGTGTCTGGATAGGTGGCCATGGTGAGGCCTGGGGACACGTTCTCAGTGCCTAGACCAACAGCTATAAGATACAACCAAGCCTGATCTAGCCCCTTCTTCCCTTCCTCGGCTTTGCCTCCTGGCCATTCAAGCAGGGATTCCATTCTCCAGGCATCTTGTCTTTTGTCCTCAGTGGTACACCTGGTATGTAAATTGAGGACGCAGGCAAGTTCTGATCTTTGCAGCCATGTTGGATGCTACATGGCTACTTAAAACTTAAGATGCTGAGGAGGACATTAGAGATGATATCTGTGTTATAATTTCAAAATTCTTTTCAGTAATTTAAAATCTTAAAGTAATATTTAAATTAAAGATAATCATAAAATATCTGAGTTATTTATAAGTTAAAATACTAAAACATTAATTATTAAATGTCAGCGTGGGAACTCCCAGTGCAGGATGAGAAAGAATTCTCTTTGTCAATTGTCTTTTTAACCATGGCTATTCTAAGATCTTTTGTCATCCATAGACAATTATTATTTTACTTTAATTCTTCTCAAAAAGCAGTTTTCTATTAACTTTAGAAATCACACAATTTAGACTGAATCCTGAATTCTTTTCTGGCTATAAATCTTCAGATAATGTTTTCAAATTCTTCTTCCATTTTTTCTGACTTTGACTCAATGATATTTTTCCTGAGGTCCTATAAGCACACCTAGTGACATATAAACTCCAGGATAAACTGTTCCAAATATTAACATTTGTTTTTCCATATGCTCATTTTACTTCTGAGAAAATCAGAGTTGTAATATCCTGAAGACTAGGGATGATTCAACAAACCCCACAAATCTTCCTCATCTAAAATCTCACTGGGCCTGGTTTGTTTCCATTACCAATGCCTCACTGGTACATTGAGGGATTGTACCTCATTGGTACATTGAGTAATGAATGCCTCATTACTACACAGACAGACCTTCCTCCCTCTAGGCCTAGGGACTATTGCAGAAGAGGGAGGCATGTGAGATTGTAAGAGCCAGTTTGAGGGATAGAATGGTCTTAACACAATGCTTACATTTATATAACTAATTGCTACAAGTCTATACTAAAACCAAGTCTACAGTAGCTGGATACTTATAGATAAGTTAATTTTATAACCTTGTTTTTGGCTTTTGGTTGTCAACTATATTACTTTAAAGGTTTTAAGGGATCAATTAGTACCTGTGTACCCCCATTCCCATCTGGCCCAAAACGTTTAATTGGCTGTAAGCTTTTATGGCTCTAAACCTCTCCTGGGCCGTAAGGGTCCCACTGAGGGCCTAGATGGACCTGGGGCAAATAGCCACTGCACCCCGTCAATGATGGAACAAAATAAGGTTTGGCCGTCACTACTGCCTCTGCACGTCTTGGTCAGAAGGGGGGACTGTGAACTGAAAATAAAGTCCTAAGTTCTCTGCTAACTGAATGGACCCCTCTCAGCCAAGGGGACCTTCAGAAACACCTCAAAACTGAATCTCAGCAACAATGGGGTGGGAAAGATAAAGCACAATTCCCTGTATATGATTTTCCTTCAAAAACATCATGACTCTTCCTATTGCTTATTGAATGTGCATATTTGACCACGCTGCTCAGTATAAAATCCTATTCTCTTTTGTCTCTTCTTTGAAGCACATGTGCCTGGCTTCTAGCCAGGGCTGTGCTTCCCAACCTGTTGGAATGGACATCCAATAGGTTGCCACACTTTATAAGAAATAAAGCCCTCTTTTTTCCAAAGTAAAACCACATTAATTTTTTTTAGTTAACATAGGCATGACTGATTACATCATTGGCCATTGGTGATCAACTCAACCTTCAGCCCCTCTCTGCTCCCTGGACACGAGGGAGGGTAGGGCTAAAATTCCCACTCTTTAATCACATGGTTGGTTCCTCTGCCAACCAGCCCCCTTTCTGAGGCTATCCAGGAGCTCATCAAAGGTGGCCTCATTAGAATAAAAAAGGCTCCTATCACCCAGGAAATTCCAAGGGATTTAGGAGCTCTGCTCCAGAGAGTCCTCTCATTCAGAAAATTACAAAGGTCTCTGTGTCACGAATCTGGTCAAAGACAAAATATTAGAAACAAAGATTCTCCTAGCAATCTTATCTACAAGGGTGTTAGGAATCCTGTATCAGAAACAAGGGACAGAGGCCAAATATATATTTCTCATTATATCACACCATCACAAAAGCTATGGAACAAGTTGGTAGCATAACACACAGAGGGGAACAACACACAGTAACTTAACTCTACACCCCAATGGGATAAACGCTAAGAATAAAAAATCAGCCAAAAATCTTTTTAATGGTTTTCCACAAGCATATTGTTGGTAAGAGCACTGGTATTATTATTCTGAGATTCTTCAACCATAATGTGAAATAAAACAAATTAGTAATTATGTGATAGTCTAATCCTATCATTCCAAGGTCCTTATTGTTACTGAACCAAACTGGGGTCCATTCACCCAGCACAGCCAAGCCAGACATTGATGCTGGGGGTTGCAGTGGGAGAAAAAGGCATTGATTGTATGGCACCAAACAAGGAATATAGGTAGCTAATGCTTAAGACCTGGACTCTCCAGTGGCTTACAAGCAAGGATTTTAAAAGGCAGGGGCATGTTTCAGGAAAGCAGAAGTTGCGGGCAAAATTATGAATCAATATGTGAAGGTTATACATTGGTTTGGCTCCAAAACGTGGCAGAGGCTTATGGGTCATAGGTGGAGTCAGAGATCCTTTGATTTAGCAGAAAGGAATGTACAGGTGGGTGTGACTTTCTCCAGTCCTCTCAGGGAGAAATTTAGAACAAAGAACAAGGTGACAGTTCAGTTCCCCCTTATCTGCATTTTCCATCCTAGGAGGCTTTCTGGAAAACAATTCAAGAACATATGCTAAGATGTTCTCTTTAAGTTTCCATAGGGAACCTGAGGGTGACTCTGGCTTGCTTGGAGGAATATTGCTACCATCCTCTTGCTTATCAGTTGCTCATCTACTTTTCAAGGCTATCTACGTGCCCGTAATTTCCCTTGAAGGGATTCAAGATTTTTCCTTTATTTCCACGCTTATCCCTCCCTGCCCCCACAGGCCCCTAAGAGGGGTCCCTGTTCATCTCATTATCAACCAAGAGTCTCAATGTGAGAGAAAGGACATACAGATGCAGGGTAAAAGAGGTTAAATAATAGCTCTATCTAGTCTTGACTTTCTATCAGAAGTACCAATATAAACTCTTGAAGAATTAATTTTAAAAGACATATTTTATACCTTTGGCCACTAAAAAAATCTTACAGACAATGACTAACTTAGTATCAATGGGCACCCATAGTTACCAGGGCTTCCTGAAAAATGACTGACCCAAGTGTAGTAAGAAATGTACAGGCTCTGCCTGGAACATCTTGTCATGTGGACGGCAAAGAGGCTGTCAAAGACCACTTGGGTCAGCCCATGGGAATCAAGAACTAACCACTGGTCAGAGAATAGGCTGAAGATCAACAAGGATAATAACTACAATGGGTTATTATCAAATATATTAAATGTGTATCAAATGTATCAAATATATTTAAATAATTCATTTATAATCATACCCAAACTAAAATGTAATCAGTCACAATCTAAGAGTGCTAATGAACCAATGCACTATTTTTTTTTTTTTTTTTTTTTTTGAGACAGAGTCTTGCTCTGTTGCCCGGCTAGAGTGAGTGCCGTGGCATCAGCCTAGCTCACAGCAACCTCAAACTCCTGGGCTTAAGCGATCCTACTGCCTCAGCCTCCCGAGTAGCTGGGACTACAGGCATGCGCCACCATGCCCGGCTAACTTTTTCTATATATATTTTTAGTTGGCCAAATAATTTCTTTCTATTTTTAGTAGAGATGGGGTCTCTCTCTTGCTCAGGCTGTTCTCGAACCCCTGAGCTCAAACAATCCGCCCGCCTCGGCCTCCCAGAGTGCTAGGATTACAGGCATGAGCCACCACACCTGGCCTCCAATGCACTATTTTTAAAACATGCTAAGAACAAAAAGAATAAACATTCCTCCTGCCTTTCTTATGCAAGCCAAGTAGGGAATGAGAGTCAGTCGCTCCTTATAAAAGTATTCTGAGTAAGACATTAAAAAGGAATAATCACCCTTGCAACCTCGAATGAATTAATGGGTCTGGGGCACTGAGCAAGAACTGTGGCTAGCATCACACCTCCACCCCGTGTCAGGCGCCTCCTGGTGGAAGAACACATCACTGACTATGTAGTATTTGCCAAAATAAAAAATCTGAAAAGCTTCTGTAGCTAAGTATCAATTTATAGAAAATGCAGAGGCCGGAGGAGAAAGTGAATCCGCAAACTCCACACTGGAGATTCTACAGGACAATCTGGCTTCTTCAACAAATAAATCACAAGGGAAGAAAAAGATGAAGAGGGAAGAATATGGATTAAAACAGACATACAAGACATATAACCAGCTGCAACATGTAAACTTCTTTGAGTCTAATTTTTTTTCTCTTTTTGAGTGATCGTCCTGCCTCAGCCTCCCAACTAGGACTATAGGTGCACGCCACCACACCCAGCTAATTTTAAAAATTATTATTATTATTTTTTTTGAAGAGAACAGGTCTCACTACATTGCCCAGGCTGGCTTTGAACTCCTGACCTCAAGCGATCCTCCTGCCTCAGCCTCCCAAAGTGCTGGGATTAAAGGCATAAGACACTGTGTCCAGTCCAGAATTTTTCTTAAAACCTGTAAAATATATGTGACATTATTGAAACAATTGGAATTCTTTTTAGGTTTTATTTTAATCTTTTAGAAAGAGTCTTTTAGCTGAAATAGTTATGGAAGACATAATATGGTGTATGGTTGCAGTCCCCGACACCCAGGCTGCAGTCGGGTACTGGTCCCTATGGCTTGTTAGGGACCCGGCCACTGAGCTCCACCTCACCCCCCAACACTGCTCCCTAACCCTCGCTGGTCTGTGGAAAAACTGTCTCCATGAAACTTAGGAACCAGGACGGGGAGGCCACACAGCAGGAGGTGAACAGCGGGCAAGCCAGCGAAGTTTCATATGTATTTATAGCCACTCCCTGTCACTGGCATCCACCTCCCTGCCACCACCACCCCCTGGCCCTGCCCCCCACATCTGTGGAACAATTGTCTTCCATGAAACCAGTCCCTGGTGCCAAAAATGTTGGGACCACTGGTGTGTGTTGGTTTGCTTCAAAATAATACAAGAGAAGAAGAAGTAGACCAAGCAAAATTGGCCATGAGTTGATAAACTGTAGAGGATGGGTCATTGGTACATGGGTTTATTATTCTCTTCTGTCTACTTTTGTATGTTTTTTAAATTCTCCATAGTGAAAAAGTTGAAAACAATTTTTAAAAAAGCAGCATGTGCATGGCAGGGGGTGGAGATGGCAGTCTCAGAGTACTTGTCGGGCAGAGCCTGAAGGGAAACAGAGGCATGTGAAGGGTTTTTCAAGACACATGAGACTGTGCCCTTGCAAACATTGGGGGAAAGATATGGGATGTGGGGGGAAGAAGTCAAAGACACTGGAAGAAAGAACGTAGCTGGGAAAGCAAATTGCTGGGGACTGTCCAAGGCACAGGGAGAGCAGTCACCTTGGAAAAGGAAAATGGACTCCTGGGATGGACGTGGCAGGAGGAAGAAAGGAAGATTTCAGAGAAAAATATACTGAAGAGGAAGGAAAATAATACCAGCTCCTTTTTCTTAAAGCACTTAACAATAAAACCATAGCTTTATATACCCAGATAGTGAAGCCAGGCTCAGAGAGTTAAGAAACTTGACCAAGGCCATGTTGGGGCTCAGAAAACAGTACCCCAAAATGAAACCTCAGCAGCAAAAATTTTTCTCTGATCTCCTGTCCTCCTGCCTCTCAGTCCCATTCTCCCCTGAGACTAGCCATGGAAACTGGAATCCCTCTTCCTCAAGGCAAGTCATAAAAGCCAGAACCCCTTTTCCCAAAAGCCAGCCGTGAAACCTTAAATTATTCTATGTAAAAATGGCCATAAAGAAATTATCTGACCTACCTTGTTCGACTGTAGGTCGAACTCATTCCCATGAAGGTCCTGCCCCACACCCAGAAGAAAGGAATACACGCTCAGAGAGGCCAGGAAGAATCTAGACAGACAGGGCTTGCTGGATTTGCCCACTCAATCTACTAACTTTAGATCATACCCTTTTTGTCCAATCATATTTCTATATAACTGCCCATACCTTGTTGAACCTAAGCATAAAAACGACGAGTTTCTCCTGTATCTTCATTCTGGTAGATATGGCTCTACCAGATTCTTCATTCTACTAGAACAAAGATTGGGTCTTTGTTCTGAAGGCTCCTGTGTATACACATTAAATGAATTTGTGTGCCTTTTCTCCTATTACTCAAACTGCCTCATGTCAGTGACTTTTTTTCAGCAAACCTTTAGGGGGCCAAGGGCCTTGGTCCCTACAGCCACATAGCTAGTAAGTAACAGATCTGTGAGAAGCAAAGCCTGTGTACTTAACCTCCACTCTGTATTTCCAGTTCCTGTCCCCCCCAGACTTCCAGCCCCCACGGTAGGCTGGGCATCCTCCCTGACCCTGGCCAGAGCCTGGACCAGTTCTGATTCAGTCACGTGGCAGGTGAGGCTCCCTATGCTTCTGCCTCAGCTCTGTGACACCTACAATGCCTTGTGCCAGGTTCAGCACCTCGGTTCATCTCTCATCTCCTATGTTCTCTACCAGAGCTTCTGTCTGGGGCTACAATCCTGCATCACTCCAGCTGGGCCACCAGCTGCTGCCAAACTGAACTATTGTCTGTCTGCCTGTGACCTAATCCAACCCCACAACACACATACACACACACACACACTCCCTTGGGAGAGGTCCTGCCCAGAAGAGAGGAGTCGCTGGTGTGGAACAAGGACTGAGATCCTCAACTCATGAAATATATTAAGAATGGAAGAACTGCCTGAGCTGGAGGCTTCAGAGAAGGATGCTACAAATAGAAAGAGAGAAGTGGGAAGAAGGGTAAGTCTGAGAGGGTCAGAGGTAGGATGGAGGGACTTGATGGCAGGGGTTTGGATCTAGGAAGGTGAGGTCAAGTCACAGCAAGACAGAATCAAAGAGGGAGCTGGGAAAGGGAAATCTTAAGTGGCTGCTGATCAGTGAGTGACAACTACAGGCTCTGATGTTTGCAGTTTGGTGGCGCCAGCCAAGGGTGAGGTAGACACTGCCAACCATACCCTCAAACCCACTTCTCAGGCCAGGCTGGGAAAGGGCTTTTTCAGGTGGGGCTCTGGGTGTGCCCTTATAGAATTTGAGTTGTTCCAGCTTTGAGAAGCCTGTTCTCAATACCGGCTGTTCGGTATGCGCTTCCACAGCCTGGTGCAGGTGCAGGCACTGGCCATGGTTCTGATGGGAATCTGGCACCTTCCCGGTGGCTCAGGCTGGCTAGAGTGGGGATGGGAGGAAAATGGAGAATCTGAAAGAGGGTGAGGATGCTCACATCTGATGATCTTGATTTATTTCTAGGGAAGAAGGAGAGGGAATTAGGGTGTGTGTTTGAGGAGGGTGAGGATTTGGAACAGCTGCCATAGGGAGTTTACTAGGGAGCCTTCAGGAATTCTGAAAAGGATTACCCAGCAGCTGTGAGGTCTCCACCGAAGTTAGACATCAGGAGTATGTCATGTGTCCACTTATGCTTCTGGGTCTGGGGCTTTCCCTAACAATGGCCACCATTGTGCCTAGGAACACCAAGGCTCCAAGAGAACCGAGTTCTCTAGCACAGGGACTGGCACATGCGTGGTGGTTGAATGAATGCACACATTGGTAAATGGTGACATTCACATGTAATGAATGATAGGGGGAAAAATCTCTGCAACCAAATGTGAGGTGGCAGGTATCCTTGAACTCAGATTTAGCAAAGGGACAGGAAGAACCCTGTGCCTAGGAGTAGGTGATGCAGAAATATTTCCGTGCTCAGATATGAGGGTCAGAGAATTGAACCACAAATTAGCATGAGCTGAAAGAAGAGAGCATCTGATATTCATGTGCTGTGAGTAATCAGAAAGGTTTGTTGGTGCCTGCTCTTTCCTATGGGATTTAAAGGAACAAAAAAGACCCATCCCTCAGGTAGGAAGCAAGGAGGACAAAGGGCCCGAATGATGCATAAATGGGCCAGCAAGTAAGAAAGTACTTTATGGAAGTTCTGAGTTCTGCTTCTGCCTAAGATACAGAAAGCTAGAAACATTTAAAATAGCACCGCAAATCATGAAATAATTAGGTAGCAATTTAGCAATGTATGTACAAGATTTGTGTGCTGAAAACTAGAAAAAATTGATGGGAAAAACTATAGAAGAAATCAATAAATGGAGAGCTACACTGTGTCCATGGATTGAAAGATTCAACAGTGTTACAATGTTTATTTTCCCCCCAAATTGAACAACAGAGTCAACGCAATGCCAACGGAAAGCCCAGAAGGGTTTTGGTGGGTGAGGAGTGCAGGGTAGAAATTGACAAGCGGATTCTAAAATTTACATGGCAAAGCAAAGTAATTAGAATAGTCAAAACCATTTAGAAGAAGCACTGCTTGACTTTTAAAAAATTTTTTATTTCAGAGTATTATGGGCACTACTTGATTTTAAGACTTACTATAAAGCTACAGTAAGTAGTCAAGACAGCATGATACTGGGGAAAGAATGGACACATAGATGAGTGGAACAGAACACATGGTCAAGAAATAGACATTGATTTTCAACAAAGACATTAAGGCAATTCAATGGAGAAAAGATGGTCTTCTCAACAAATGACATGAGTACAGTTGGACATATGTATATGTAGAGAGAGAGAGAGAGAGAGAGAACTGCAAATTACATCTTACATCACATGCAAAAATTAACTCAAAATGAATCATAGTCCAAAATGTAAAACCTAAAACTATAAAATTTCTAAGGGAAAATATAGGATAAAATCTTTGTGACTTTGAGGTAAGCAAAACTTCTTAGTAGAGCACAAAAAAGCACAAATCATAAAAGAAAAATCAATAGATTGGACTTCATCATCATTAAAATTTTCTACCCATTTGAAAGATTCTATTAAGGAGATGAGAAAACAAGTTACAGACTGGAAGAAAATGTTTGCATATCACATATCCAATAAAGGACTGGTGTCCAGAGTATATAGAGGATTTTCACAGCTCAACAATAATGATGATAATAAACCAATATGAGATAAACAAAAATTCTGAGCTAATATTTTGCCAAAGAAGATATACACATGGCAAATAAACAGTAAAACGATATTTAATATTATCAGTTACTAGGAAAATGCAGATTAAAACCATAGTAAGATACCACCTTAAAGTTATTAGAAAGGCTTTGAAAAAACCTGACAATATTAATTATCATCAAGGATGCAAAAATAGTATGGCCATTTCGGAAAAGAGTTTGACAGCTTTTATAGAGCTTCACATACACTTACATGTGACCTTGCACTCTCACTCCTAGGATTTTATCCAAGGGAAATGAAAACATATGTCCACACAAAATGTATGCACATGAATATTTGCAGTGGCTTTACTCATAATTGCCCCAAACTGGAGACAACCTAACTGTCCGTCAACTGGAGTATGGATAAACTACCTGTGAAATACTGTTCAGTAATGAAATGGAATGTATTACTGAGAATTGCAGCTTCATGCGTGTTGAATGCATTATGACGTGTGAAAGCAGACAGGCTCAGAAGGCTACATACGGCATGATTCCATGTACATGACATTTTAGAAAGGGGAGGAGGCTATAGGAACAGAACTCAGACCCACAGTTGCCAGGTTGCCAGGTCCTGGATTGGAGAGAAAGAGATTGGCTAAAATGGGCACAAGGGAATTTTATCAAACTGATAGAAATGTTCTGTACTGTGGTGGTTGTCACATAGACACGGTGAGCATGGTGGTGGTTACACAGATGTCTGAGTTTTATACAATTCGACACCTAAAAGGGGTGAATTTTTCTGTACATAAATTATGCACCAGTAAAGCTGACTTTTAGAAAAGGACCATAGAAGGGTACCTAGAGAGTGACCTTCAGGTGGCCTCAGACCCCTGATCCCCCAGGCCCCTGGAGTAAGGCTGGGCAGTTGGCTTTCTATGCGGGGGACTGTCCCCTTCACCGGCACGCTCCCTGTCCTTACGGTGGATGCACAGTACAGACGAGTAAATAAATGAATAAAAGAACAGATAAGTGAGTGCTTGCAGGAAACTAGACTCCGATAATCTGCAGGGCCCTGCAGGCTTCTCCAGCCTCTCCTGCTGTTACCCCAGGACAGCATGATTCCCCACCCCTGGGAATTACTTCCCGTCTCCCCTCCTTCCCATCCCCCCCACTAGGCCATGCCACACCTCTGTGCCTCTGCACAGGCAGGGCCTGTGCCTGGATCACCCTTCATGGGGACGAGCACCTGTAGAAAAACACACCCTACCCCCGAACTCCAGCAAATGTCTCTCCTGTAGGATGACCGGGAGTTCAAGCCTGTGTGCACACAAAATAAATGCCAGCGTGAACACATGCACACTGGAGATGCTCAGCTGTGCAAAAAGGAGGCAGAACTTGGGCAGGAAATTCCAGGTGGAAGAGAAAAGTCTCCCTCTCAAGGAGAGCACATTTTCCCTTTGCCTTGCTAACTAGGGTAATAATAATAGTTAATATTTGCTGAGTGCTGCGTGTCAGGCCCTGTTCGGAAGCACTTTACCTGTATTTGACTCATGGTTTCCTCCCCGTAACCCCGTGCACTCTCCTTAGTCCCATTTTACAGATCCAGGAACTGAGCCACAGAGGGGCTGTGGACACGTGGTTACACACCAGGAAGTGAGGAGGGAAGGCCTTGAAGCCAGGTTGCCCGGCTATGGGAATGCCAGGCCCAGAGGGAAGGACTAGACTGGCTGGGCAAGGGTCCTGGCCCCCAAGAGGACCAGCTGCTCCCTGTCCCTTGCAAGGCTGGAACCAGAAAATGGCAGGGACTGCAGCTGGTGGAGGGTCTGAGCACGGCTGGGGAGACAGGGCTCTGTGAGGAGACCAAGCAGCTCTGCTCCCTGGCCAGCCCCAGGCACGTGGGGGCCACCCTGGCTGGCACCGGCAGCAGGGTGGGCTGGCTCCTCAGAGGCCTGGGATCTTGAGCCTCCCCCTGCCAGGGCTGCGTGGCCGACTCCTCCTCCCCCGCCCCCGCATGCCCTCCCAGAGTCGTAAGGCCAGACCCCAGTTCTGACTGTTGCTCAATCCTGGGAGCCCAGTTCCTGTGGCAGCGCCTGATGTGCCTGATCCCCGCTTTAGTGCAGTTCGAGGAAAGAGGAATCTTGCACAAGGCGCCCTGTGTCTGCCCTCAGCGGGGAAGCTGGCATGGGGCCTCTCTGGCTGCTCCTCCTGCTCCTCACCACAGGTAGGGTCCTCCCTCTCCGTGACGCCTTCTTTCCCTCTCCTTCCTGGAGCAAACGGCGGGAGCGTGGTGGGGGCACCGAGCTGAATGAACTTGGAGGGAGGTTGAAGCCCAAGCGCCCTGTTCTGCAGCACTGTGCCCCCCAGCCTGCCCACATCCCTCACACCTTCCCTGCCGCCCCAGCGTCAGACCCGCCGTCAGACTTTTCATGCGTGTGGATGCACAGGGGCCAGTGGACTCTGGCTGCCTGGGAGGGACGTTCTGGTGGTGGCGTCTTGGGCACCAGCTGGTAGCTGGGGGAAGTGTGGGGCGGCACTGGTAAAAGCCCCTAAAATTACGAGCTATGAATTATGAGTCCCTAAAATTTGAAGGAGGAAATAACCCGGGACTGTCACTCTGCACCTCTGGGGCACTCCCTCCTTGCCCTGAAGGTCCTCTTGTCCTCTGCTCTTGATGAGAGGTGAGGGGGCTAAAGACTTCTGTCCCTGAGTCAGGGGGATTGACACCCCAAATTCTTACAATTGACTTTGCACCTCTTGCTCTCTCAGAGCACTGGGCAAGCCTGGGGGACAGGGGGACTGTCTGTCCTAAACAGTCTTGTCCTCACAGCTTCTCAGCTGCAAGTGGAGGGAGAAAGGTGGGGTGTAATGGCCTGTCTGGAGGCTGAGGATGGACAGGGTGACGTGTGGAGAGGGACACTGTCCATGAGGTCTCTCTAGTTCCAAAAGGCAGGCCGCCAGCTCCACAGCGCTATCTTTCAAGTCTCTGTCACAGCAGTGGTTGAGGATGGGGCGGAGGGGGAGACCCAGGGGAGAGGCTGGAGCAGAGGGCTCTGGCTGGTTCCCCTGCAGCCCTGCCCTGGCAACAGGCTGGTGCTCCAAGCCCTTCTCCCCCACCCCAAGAAGGGTCCCCAAAATAGCAGCCACATGTATCCCCCAAAATAACTCCGAGACAAGTCCTTCCTGAAAGGGGAACAAAGCCACAGAAATAGGGAAGCTGGAAGCTAAAGGTCAGGAGAGAGGAGAGCGCGGGGTCGGTACCAGCGTGGGCAGCTGCAGGGCAAGCATGGCGGGGGCTCAGGGGGCCCAGGCCGGTCCCTGCGGAACCAGCCCCGGGCCTGCGAGGGCCACCAGCCCTGCGCTCCAGATGCACGGGGGAAGGGAGAGGTCCAGGTGCATCTGCCAGGGAGGAGATGAGCAGAAGAGAACTAAAGGAGACTTTAAGACCAAGTGTCCCTGGACATAGGCCCAGAGAGGGACAGTTTCGTGAGCATGCCAGATCCAGGCCCCTGGTTTCCCGGTTCTCAGTTTCCCACAAACGCATGCCTGGGCTGTGCCGTCCTCTCCCAGCTTGTGTAAGAACCTAAGTTCCTTAAGGGCAGGATTTTGTCTGTTTGGTTCACTGCATACAGTAGACGTTTGATAAATATTTGGAAATAAATGAATGAAGGAGTGAATGAGTGTCTTCTCCACAGAGCTGGCCCGAGCCCACAACACCACCGTGTTCCTGGGCGTGGCGGGCCAGTCCCTGCAGGTGTCCTGCCCCTATGACTCCCTGAAGCACTGGGGGAGGCGCAAGGCCTGGTGCCGCCAGCTGGGCGAGGAGGGCCCGTGCCAGCGTGTGGTCAGCACACACAACGTGTGGCTGCTGTCCTTCCTGAAGAGGCGAAACGGGAGCACGGCCATCGCAGACGACGCCCTGGGCGGCACCCTCACCGTCACACTGCGCAATCTTCAAGCCCACGACACGGGCCTCTACCAGTGCCAGAGCCTCCATGGCAGTGAGGCCGACACCCTCAGGAAGGTCCTGGTGGAGGTGCTGGCAGGTGAGTGGGCAGCTGACTGCTCCTCTGGCCTGCCTCTGGGACAGGCCGCATGTTTTCGGCATCTGTGTGAAGGACCACCTTCTGAGCTCTCAAGGATCCTGGGAAAACCCACAGTGTGGGTCTTGTCCCCCCACTTAGGGCGCCATGGTTAGTTGTGCAGGTTGCTCACTGTACAAGGGGACCAAAACCTAGCCCGGATTCCTTCACCAGGCTGTACTCCCTGGTGAGGGCTGTACCGCCTACAGAAAAGGCACCTTTCTCTAATTTGCACTGAGGCACTATCTGAGCTAGGCTTGGTCCTGCTCCCCAAACAGCTCTATCCATTTGACATCTGCTTAGTATGTGAATACCATAGGTGGTCCTTAACAAGGAGGAGATTAATTTATTCCCTCATCCAACCAACCAGTGGACCTATCAACACAAATTAAGCACCAACCTGGTGCAGAAAAATGCCCCTAGAGAGGAACACTTGCTTGTGCTGGGCAACGTGCTTCACTTCTCTGGGCCTCTGTTTCCTCCATCCTTAAGCGGAGACGACGATGTCTGTCCTGCTGACCCCACAGGGCTCCTGGGAGTTCCTGGGGGTTGGCAGGGGGAGTGATACCCTGCTCCGAGCCTCCCACTGCTGAACCGACTTGGGACCCTCATTCCAGGCTTGAGTAGGTGAGACAGGGTGGCTCCTTCCCACCCCGCGCTTTGCAAGGGGACCAGCCTCCAGGGAAGCCTTCTGCCCGAGTCACCAGAACACAGCTGTGTCCCACGGGAGAACAAGTCCGGGGTCACGGATGCCTTTTCCGACTCCCCCTTTCCCAACTCCTCCTCCCAATACAGCCCTTTCCCATGGGAATGAGGGCCCAGTGGTATTTGCCTGCGGTGGGAGGCCAGGGGAGACTCCCACCCCTGTACACAGACCCCACCTCCACCACTTCTCTAAGGGGGAGCAGCAAAAGACATGCATTTGCAGTCCTATTGGGGTCTAAGGCTCAGCCAGCTCCCGAGAGGTGGCAGATGAACAACAACATAACAGTAACCCATGGCGTGTGTAGACAGCTTGACAGGGCACCCAGGATCTCCAAGCGCATTCAGGATCCCATTTGCCCTTCACAGCCCGTGTTTGGAGGGAGGGTGGGAGTCGCAGGTACTGAGCTCCTGCGAGGTGCTGGGCACACACAGAGGTGCTGGCACTGGATCCTGGCAATGCTGGTATTGAGGAGGTGTTCTTGCCAGGTGAGGAAATGGAGGCTCAGAGAGGTTAATGACTTGATCCACACAGGACCAGAGCCCCGGGGGTTCGCCTCACTGAGGCCGGCTGCCTCAAGGAGGAGGGGGGCTGGAAGCTCACAGCTCTGTCTCCCACAGACCCCCTGGACGCTGGAGATCTCTGGGTCCCTGAGGAGTCCGAGAGCTTGGAAGATGTCCGCGTGGAGCACAGCATCGCCAGGTATGGCGCTGGGTCTTTCCTAAGGCGCCTGAGCGGACTGCCTGCCGCCCTGCAGAGCCCAGCGCAGGGTGGAGGGTGGGGGTCCTGAACTGCAAATTCCAAGGCAAGTAAGAACATGAAAGGGCCTGGATCTGTCTTGCCCAAACGCCCCTGCAACCAGCTAGTATGTGTTGGTGGGACTTGGTCAGCTGTCAGGATGTTGAAGATTCCTCTAACAGTTTGTAAAGAGCTGCTGCCCTAAGGCTCCTGAATAGGCAGCCTCCTGCCTCTCCCCTGGCAGCCCCCAAATGGGGATGTCTGTCCCCATAATTCAGCAACAATGGTAGTTTCAGTACAAAACTGGGACTCCCAGATCCCTGCTCCTTTGGTAGGACCAGAGTCAGTTCTGACTGGTTCATGCCTGTGTCCCTGTGTTTAAAGAGTGTTGATGTAACCCACTAGCCACACACTGGTGCACGCTCCCCCCATGGCATGCCCCCGTGTAGGGCAGACTCTGCTTGGCGAGGGGAGGCGGTGTGTGTAAGGGCCCTCAGCAGGTTGGTGGCAGACCACGCCTAGAGCTCAGGTCTCCTGCTACGGCTCCCCCAAGCCCCAAACAGCCCCAACCCAGGGGCGGTCTGGGTGGGAAGGTATCCTGAACCCCCAGAAACTCCTGGCTTCTCCCCTTCCCTCTCTGAGGGCAGATTCCAGTCTGCAGGCCACCCCAAGGCTCCCACCTGCCTTCCTTGTCTCCCCAAGGAGCACCTCGGCAGGAGAGACCCCCTTCCCACCCGCATCCATCCTTCTCCTCCTGGCCTGCATCTTCCTCATCAAGTTCCTGGCAGCCAGCACCCTCTGGGCTGCGGCCTGGCGTGGGCGGAGGCCGGGGACACGTCCAGCCAGTGGACTGGACTGTGGCGGTGACCCAGGGCAGCAGCTCCAGGAGCTGACAGGTGAGCTCGGAGAGCACAGCGATGGCTGGGAGTGGCCGGGCAGGGACAGGAGGTGGGGTTGAGAAGGGCCACATGATCACTCAGACTGTTGCAGGGCTGAGAGACCCTTGAGAGAAGAGGATGGGAGGAGAAGCCCAGGACAGGTCCGGCCAGGGCCCACCCCAGCGGGCACACTCGCCCTTCGGCTACGGAGACTCCTGGTTCTGCCCTGGCAGGAGGCCGCTCTGCCCGCGCCCTGCTTGTCCTGGCTGCTGGAAGCAGGACTTGTGTGTATGGGGGTTGGGTGGGGGGTTGGGAAGATCATCTGTCAGCCTCCGAGCATTGCACATTAAACACTCACGAATAAATTCAAACCTTATATTAAACTGGATGGCTTGGGGCTTCTCTTTTCTATAGGGCTAAGAGGAAGAATTTGGATGAAGAAAAAACAAAAGAGTGGCTCCCTGGGGCCTAGGGCCTTAGGAGACCTCGTCCTTCCATTCTCTCCGGCTCCAAGCCAGCCAATCAATCGCTCTCTTCTCTCTCCTCCCTTCCCTAGATCTAGCTGCCAAGTCCTGCCACCCTCTCTGGAGTTTCTCCAGCACCTAGTCTCCCTCCCTGTGCTGCCTCCTGCTGCGTTCACCCTCTTTATCATCTTCCCTCGGGTTTCCCTGCCCCATGCCCCTCCACCTGGAGCCCCCACCCCCCCGCTCCCACCATTCAAGGCCACCCAGCTCCCAGCTGACTCACCCTCCGTCTCCTTAGAGCTTTGCTCCCACCATGTTACTTCCTCTCCAGAGAAATGACAAGGGCTTGAGTCACAGGGAGCAGCATATCAGAGCTGGGAGCTGACGGCTCAAGCACCTCATTATAAAGAGGGGAAACTGAGGCTCAGAGGGAAAGGGACAGACTTACCTGAGGTCCCCACTAGAGCCTGGAAATCCAAATTTCAATTTGCATTTGAGTGCTCTTCCCTCTAGCTCACTCCTACTCATTTAGTCAACAAATATTCTTTGAAGCATCTAACATGCTCGGAAACAATGCTGGGAATAGAACAGCGAACGCGACAGGCAGAGCTCTGGCCACACAGAGCCACGTGCTAGTGGGAGGCGGGGAGACAGACAGTAAGCACCGGGAAAGGTAAATCTGATAGTGTGTTAGAAGGCAAAACGTGCTGAGGCACAACTGAAATGAAGCCGGGCTGAGAGTCCTGGCGTGTGGGAGGAACGGGGGCCGGGGATGGGGGGGAGGAGGACAATGCCATTTTAAAGAGGGTGGCTGGAAAGCACCAGCTGAGAAACACCAGTAGGAGCTGAGGAAGTGACCCGCGAGGATGTCGGGGGAGTCCTATCCAGGCCAGAGGGAGCCGGGCAGCTTCAGCACACACCCACCCTGGCCAAAAGGAAGGGAAGCAGGGGAGAGACTTCCAGAGGGTGAGCTGCAGGGAAGAGGAGGAAACAAGTCGGCCCCATCCTCGGGCTCTCTGTGCTGGGCCCCAGAGAGGTAGAGGCCCAGGAGACCCTGTACCCACAGCCCACACGTGGCTGCTTAGCTACCCAGCCTGGGCTTGGGCACCTGGGGCTGTGGATCGAGAGGGAGCCCCTGACCCTGCTCTCAAGTTCCAGCCTCACTTTGACATGTCGCCCACCCCCCGAGACCCCAGCCATGCCCCTGCCCTGTCCACTTTCAACCTCGACTGCTCCCTGCCTCCTGCACTGAAGCTGTGGGGCTCTGGTCCCACCTGTGTTTCCTGGCCGCCCTCCCAGACTCAGCAGCACATAAGCTTCCTCAATTTGTCCTGGGGCAGTGGCCTCCTTCCCACAGACCCGAGGGACAGTGTGGGCACCAAGGCTGAGCTGAGCCTGAGCTGAGCCCTCTCCACCTACTCCTGCCCTACTTGTGGGCACCAATGCTGATGAGATGGCCATGGAGTCTCCCCGGAGCAAGCTTGGCACTCGAGCACGGTGGCTGCCATCAGTCCCAGCCCAGGAGCTTTCCTCCTCTGGGGTGGGAGCTCGGCCTTTTCTCTTTCCCTCTCCACCATGCCAGAGACACCTGCCTCTGGATTGGAGTCAGCTTTGGGATCCCTGCCTTGGATCCCTGCCTTGGACACACTGGACTGGAAGGGAGTGGGGTCGTTTGGTCTCAATTTTCAACTCTGCCTCCTTCTAAGACACCTTGGGCATGTTCTCAAGCCCTCTGAGGCTCAGGGTCCTCACCTGATAGAGAAATAAACAAACACCCCGTCTGCCTTTGCAGGGTTTTTTGTGAGTGTGAGGTTGAAAGAAATGACATTTGTGAGAGTCCCTGGCCAGCTATCTGGGGCATAGTAGGTCCTCAATAAATACTGATTTCCTCCATCTAATGTCCAGCAACATGATGCCTCCTTGAAGGCCCGGATCTTGCCTGGTCACTTCTGTGCCCACGCCCAGCAGTGGACCTTATCCCTTTGAAGCAGGGAGAGGGAGAGAGAGAGAGGGAGAGAGAGAGAGAGATAGAGAGAGAGAGAGAGAGAGAGAGAGAGAGAGAATCTTTACTCTGGAATGTAAAAACTTCTTCTCACCTCTGGACGTCACACTGTCTCCAGCTTTTTAAGGCACATTTGCTATTCAGTCACCCTCGAACAAAGCTTGGTCAGTGCCATTTACTCAGAAGGCCCAGAGCATAAAGAAATGTGAAAATATTCACAGAGAATTGTCTCCCAACAGAGAAAATAACACATTCGTAAAGCAAAAATAGTGTGCCATAAATAAGAAATGCTCAGAGAATAAGAGATTTTGTCTCACGAATTTAAAATGTTAAAGGATAAAGTTTTAAAAGACAATAATAGAAGAGATGGAAGAAAAAGATGAGGAAATCACCTAGAAGGCGGAACAAAATGGACAAAAAGATGGAAAATGAGAGGCAAAACGTATCCAAATAAGATGCATATCTGACATTCAATATCCAACTAATTAAGGAGTTGCAGAAAAAGGGGGGTGGGGAGAGAAAATGGGGAAGTAATTATCAAAGGCATAGTCTGTTTCCCAGAACTGAAGACCGTGGATCCAAATGGAAAGGTCTGGAGTGTCCAGGACAACAAAGAAAGGCAGACCCGGGCTAGGGCACACGGTGGGAGGTGGAAGTTCCTGTTCAAGGCTGTGCTGCAGGAAGGACAATCTTCTGAAGGCCTGGAGTTGGGGGGCACTCATAACGAATTTAGAATCAGAATGGCCGTGCGCCAGGTGCAGGACACTTTACCTTCCTCCTTTGCAGCTCTGCGCCCTCAGATTCTATATTTGGAAGACCCTGAAGGTCACCTTTCCCCTTTCTCTCTTGCCCTCCACTTGCCAGGATCCTCCTCCTACCTCACCCCTTAGCTGTCCCCCCGCCCCTGCCTTACCTGTCCCTACCCTCAGGCGCCGTTCCTGAGCACCAAGCCAGCCAGGGTTTGGAAGAGCTCCCTATCCCCACCCTTGGAGGTTCCCATCAGTCCCTGTCTCCCACTCTGTGGTCACTGAGGGCGCCACGTGACTGCCCGAGGCAGATGTTTCCTGCCCCCAGGGGAGTGCTGTGTCAGTGCCCAGGCAAGCCCCAGCGCTGACATCTCTCTGCCCAGCCATGGGCCCTCACCTGCTCCTGCTGCTGCTCCTGGGACTGGAAGGTAGGGTTCCGAAGGAGCTGCCCCCCTGGGCCCCATAGACTCAGCCCACACCCAGGAGTAATTGATGTTCTTGTGGGTGCCACACCCACATCTGTAGGTCCCAGTGTCCCTACGTTAGAGGGTGGGCTGGGAGGTGCCCCCAGCTCCTGCCCAATACTGCCACCTCCTTTCCTTCCCTAGGTCAGGGCTCAGCTGACAGCCACCCCGAGGTGCTGCAGGCCCCCGTGGGGAGCTCCATTCGGGTGCAGTGCCGCTACCGGCCTCAGGACGTCAAGGCTCGCAAGGTGTGGTGCCGGGTCTCGCCAGAGGGGTGCCAGCCCCTGGTGTCCTCAGGTGTGGATCGCACAGCCCCAGGGAGCAGGCACACATTTCTCACCGACCTGGGTGGGGGCCTGCTGCAGGTGGAAATGGTCACCCTGCAGGAGGAGGATGCCGGGGAGTACAGCTGCATGGTGCATGGAGCCGCGGGGCCCGAGACTGTGCACAGAGTCTCTCTGGAGGTGCTCCCTCCAGGTAAGTTCTCCCAGGCTAGAAACTGCCCCTCTTACCCGGCCTCCCTGCCCCCGCCTCTTGCCAGGGCCCTTGGATCTTGGAGGAGTGGGAGCCCCTGGGGGAAGAGGCACTGGGAGGAGATACCCTTTTGACAGCTCTGCAGGGAGCGGAAACCAAACTGCTTGGGAAGTCTGAGATAAACCAGCTGAAAACCATTCCCTACACACACACACACACACACACACACACTCACTCACGGGCTCCCCTCAGGAAGGCTTGTCCTCCTCACACTCCACGGCCTCAGCCACATCTTCCAGTATTTTCGACATACTTGACGCTATCTTTGCTCTACTTAGAAATGTTTTAGACAAAGTTGAATCTGGGCGTATAAACTGGAATTAATTTGTATAGCTTCCAGTTTTTATTGCTCTCTTAGTGGATCTGATGGCTTAAAATTACTGAATTTGTATCTTAATTAATTTTATAAATCTTCATTGAACATCCAGTATGTGTCTCCTACAGGCAGGATACATTCAGGCCTGAACTACTTCAGTGCCTTTGGTTTTAAAAAGGAGAAAAGTACCATTAATATTTAAGCCAATATTCTCCACTCTATTTTCAGTATAAAGAACACTTTACGATTTACAGTTTTCATTCTCACCACCTTCACCTTTTAGCATTTATGAAATGCTAGAAAGCATTTATTCAAAGAAAATTTTAAAATATTAAAAAAAATTTTTTTCAGAAAAATAGGATATTCTAAAAAGGGGGGGAGGGTGTCTGAAGGGCAAATGGTCAGCTAGCAGAGACTGCTACGATTGTTATGAATGGTGACAAGGCAAGTTGTGACAAGATGAGGCTCACTGGGAAGAGGGGGCAGGGACCTGGAGCCCCAGCCTGCTGCAATGGGACAGGCGTGGTGGAGGATGGTGTTCAGGCAGGGAAGCGGAGCATGGTTTCCAGGGACAGTGTGGCATGCATGTCAGGCAAGCCATTAGCTTCAGAGGGGGTCGTCCAAGGTGAACCAGTAGGCACCAGGAGGGCAGGACATGTGCAGCAAGATGGGGACAACAGCACTTCCGGTTCATTATGTGGCACAGGGTGAGAAATAAGAACGGTGAATCTCTCAAGGTCAAGATCAAGAAGGTCTAGAGGGACTGGCCGGCTTCCTAAGACAAATCTTCAGGCCCAGAGAAACCAACACTGAGTCCTGCAGCCAGGAGTCAAACACGCTGTAGGGATGACAGAAGCCTTGGCCCCAGACTGAGTCTCAGGATCTCAGCAAGGGTCGGCTGGTTTTGCATCTCATCAGGGCTGGCCCACAGTTCCTTAAATCCCGAGGGCGGAGCTCAGGGTGAGGCTCAACCAGCCTGCAGGAGCAAGGTCACCATGAGCAAGACGGCTGTAGAAACCTACTTGGGGTGGGAGGGACGTGGGCGCAGGGGTGAGGGGTGGAGCAGGCAAAACAGAAGTGCAGCGGGCGGGGCTGGTGGTGGAGGGAAAGTGGGTATATTCACAAGCAGATGAAGACATGAAGAGTTGGTGCCCTTACCTGACCTGCGGGATGAGAGGCCCCTGAGGGACATCCCCAGCCTCCCTGTCTTTGGGTTTCTTCATGGGGACCTCTCCCTCCATGGCTCCACCTCCCCAGTCCCTCAGACCCCCACAGGCCATTGTGGCCTGCCCACGGGGATGCGCCCATTGGATGTTTCTTTATGACTCAGTTCCTGGCCTGAGAGAGGAGGAGGAGGAGGCAGAGGAGGAGGAAGAGACACATAAGATGGGCAGCCTGGCTGAGGACCCCTTCCCAGCCCCTGCAGGCAGTGCCAGCCCTTCAGAACCCAGCCAGGATGAGAAGAGGTACGGACAAGACTAGACCTGGGGGGCAGGGAGAAGGGTGGTGGTGAAGACGATGACTTGTTCAGAGCGCCAGCTAAATCGAAGGGGAAAACTTGTGATTCCTCCCACCCCCGGGGGGAACTTCTGGACAGGTAGACAGACAGACAGAGACACACCTCTCTATCCCAGTTCAGCAATGAGCAGTTGTCCCTTCATCCTGGTGGATCTTCAACCAAGATACCCTGATGTGTCCCCCTTCTGTCCTGCCTGAGTCTTCACCAAGAATGTGACCCTTCTGCCACTGCTCCAGGGCCCCTGGCCCGCAGCTCCCCGCAGGGTTCAGGGCTAAGCCTACCTCTCCCTTTCTGTCCCTCAGCATCCCCTTGATCTGGGGTGCCGTGCTCCTGTTGGGCCTCCTGGTGGCGGCAGTGGTGCTGTTTGCTGTGATGGCCAAAAGGAAAGGTAGGTAGCTGTCTATCCTCCTATCCCAGCCTGGCCCTGCCCGTCCCATATCAACCAGTGTTGCAGGCGAGTCCAGGAGTCTAGGTCCGATTCCCTACAGATGGACTTTAGTCAAGGCCCCCACACCCTAGAGTTCCCAGGGCTGAGGGGTGGAGGTGGGGAAGGAGAGTCACCGGGAGCAGGCCTGGGGGAAGTCAGGAGTTGGAAAGGGTGGGGCAGTGGGATGGGAGGAGAGGTGGTGGAGGAGGTGGGGAAAGGGTTTTTGGAGGGTGGCTGAGTGTCGAGGCAGATTGGAGCAGTAAGCGGGTGGGGAGACTTAGGGCAGTCTGGGGTGGAGGCTGGAGAGACGGGGGTAAAGGTTTGGCAGTGGAATGGGGAAAGTGAGTCTGCACTAGCAAAGAGGTTTCAGAAGGGAGTGAGGGGATGGGCTTTGAGCCAGCCCTGGAAGCAGACTGTGCTGCTTTCGTCTGTCCTGCCAGGGAACAGGCTTGGTGTGTGTGGCCGACTCCAGAGCAGCCCAGTTTCAGGCATGGTAAGAGGCTCTGCAGGCGCCCAGCCAAATCCCCCAGACCTTTCATCCATCATGCTCTCTGAGAGGTCCCAGGATGATGGGGTGATGAAAGGACTGGGACCCAGCTGGGGTCCAAGCCCTCTTCCCAAATGCTGTAAACTTGTCACTCATGATCTCCCTTAGTATCCCATCTTCCCAGATTTGGGGAGAAACTTGGAGCTTGAAAATCTTCAAAGTGAAGCCCTCTTGCCCACTGACATTAAGGATTCCAGAGCTAGATCCAGTGTGGTCCTGAGCTTCCCACCTGGGCTTCCCTGGGAATTGGGGCAGAGGGAGGCACTCTCTGCCTGATTTGCCTGCTTTTGTTACAGGGCCCCTCTTCGGTGGTCCACCACATCAGTGACTCTGGACTGGCTGCTGAATTGCCTTCGGATGTACCATATGTTAGGCTCGACTCTCCACCTTCCTTTGACAATACTACCTACACCAGTTTACCTCTTGATCCCCCATCAGAGAAACCTCCACCTCCAGCCCCACCCTCATTGCCCCCTCTACCTGCGAAAGTCCTAATCTCCTCCAACCCTGTAACATATGCCACAGTCGTCTTCCCAGGAGGGGACAAGGGTGGAGGGGCCTCCTGTGAGCCAGCCCAGGATCCACCTGACAGTCAAACTGCATCCAGCTAAGCTGCTCACCATGCTATAAACTCATGAAGACCATCCCCGGGGGTTCTGTGCATCTATCCATCCAGCTCAGGCCCTAGATCCTTAGAATATCTGAGCAAATAGGGGCTTTAAGATGTAACCTAATGTCCTGACTTCACTCAAATGGAAAGTTATGCTCAGGTATGACTGAGATGTCTTGGGGAATCCTCTCATGTTGGTTCTTCTGCCATTACACACTGGGCTAAATAAACCCTAATGATGATACTCGAATGCTTAGTGGCTGAATGGGGAAGGAAAGGGCCCAAGTTTGACTGATCACTTGGCTCATGAACTGAAAAGGCTCTGGTCCAGAGTTTGTGCTGCATGATGTCTTGTCTGTCTCGCCGATGAGGAAGTGGTTTCCTCCCAGGGTCAGGACACTGCAATGCAGTTTGATTCAAGGGACATCAAAAAGTCTCCTTCAGAAGTATTTTCTGGCTCTTCCATGATGCCTGAAAGCAGATTCATTTGCCTGAGTCAAGAAAGTTCTTCTGCTTTCTGCTCCGCACCTTGTGAACAAGTGACATCTTATGGTGTGACAGCATACGATGGGGGGGAAGGTTAATCATAAAGGAGATGCAGGACAGATGGGGTGTGAGAGGTAGGACTGAAAAAAAGCAGGAGTAAGGACAGAAACAGAAATAGACTTGTCTGTTCCCTCTCAGGAAAAAGCATAGGAGATAAAAGACTTTCGTAGATAACAGTCTTACCGGAACTGGCTGTCTCTCAACTAGGTGGGCATCTGGTAGCACTGTTCTCTTTGGCTTGAACTCCGGAGCCTGGGAAGAGCCCAGTGGGGAAAATACATTGGTGGGAGGGGAACAGGAAGAGTAAGGGTGTGGCTATGGTAGAGTGTACATGAGAGCTAGTCCAGGCTGGGGGTGAAAAGAGCCTTTAAGGACCCTGCCAGAATATCTTCTGAAACTGTTCAATTTGAAAATATAGTTGGCCCTCCATACCCATGGATTCTACATCCATGGATTCAACCAACTGTGGATGGAAAATATTTGGAAGAAAAAAAAACAAAGGATGGCTGTGTCTGTACTGTACTTAATAGGTGCAGACTTTTTTCCTTGTCATTATTCCATAAACAATACAGTATAACAACTATTTACATAGCATTTATATTTTATTAGGTATTATAAGTAATCTAGAGATGTTTCTAAGTATATGGAAGGATGTGTGGATGTGTGGTTACCTGCAAATACGACACCATTTTATATAAGGAACTTGAGCTTCCATAGATTTTGTATCTGCAGGGAGTCCTAGAACCAATTCCCCACCCCACCCTCCAAGATAACAATGGACGAATGTATTTGCCCATATTGGGATGAGATGCCCAGGAACCTAGTGTTGTTACAATCATGGAGAGCTAGGCAAAAAGAGATTTTCACCATCTGGAGGGACCCTAAGCTTGGCCTAGGCACCTCAGGAGAAGGGAAAAGACTCTGAGCCCTGGGCTCCAGGCTGTGTTAGCCTAGTGATACTATTTTTAGGGAGCTCTGGCAGGATGTTCTGAGCATTCCCTGATAAGTGTCTCAGGCTGTGACAGAACCTAAGTTTTACTTCTGTCCCTTGTGGAGGCAGCAGCTGTCAAGTTGTCCAACAATCAACTAAGCCTTCGCTTTCCCTGGCTAAAATGACTAGGGACTGTCTGGTGGGGGGCTGGGAGGGGGCAGAAGAAGGGCAAAACAAAGTCTAAAAAGAACCCTCTGGGAAAAACTTACCCTGGTGTGAATGTATTTAGAATGTTTTAGAACCTGACTGAAGTAAGAAGCATATTTAGCAGTAAAAAGGAAAATACTAAGGAAAATAATATAATCAACTGAGTGGTGGGGAAGAAGAAATATATAAATTCCATCATTGCTTATGGTAGGAAGTCTATGAATACCACCAAAGTCATAGTTATAAAAGTAACTTCTTAGATAAAACTACTGACCTTCTAAATTTTTTCATAAGAAACACATGCAATGCAAAGTGAAGAAAATGCAGGTGACATGGTGAGATGACCTTTCTATAACAGAACCTTTGGAATTTAGCTAAGAAGTACTCAGAGGAAAACTCACACTATTTAACAACAATTAAGCATTTTACTCAAATAACTAATTTTAAAAGAGAAAAATGATATAATACATAAGTAAAAGAATTGACTCCTTGAAATGAAATGAAATACAGGAGACAGACACAGCATTAGGTAATTTACTCAAGAAGGGTGAATAAGAAATGACATGGAGGAAATAAGACAGACGCAAAGACAATGAAAAAAATAATGAGGGTATTTTTGTGCTGGGGCTAGGAGTACTGATGGAGTGGGAATGATGGTAAAGGGGACTGAAAGAACTTTTTTGATGGAAACGTGTTCCCTATCATGATTGTCCTCGTGATTACACGGGTGTACACATTTGTCAAAACTCATTAAAATGGATGCATTTTCTTATATGTAAATAATATTTTGATAAAGTTGACTTAAAACAATACTTGAAAGACTATTGGGGAATAGTTAAAATAATCTTTGAGAGGAAATATTCCTTTAAAGTATGACATAAAACTCAAAAGCCATAAAATAAATTCGTAGTTACATATGAAATTGATACGTGACAAAGTAAGAATCTCTGAAAATTCCTCCAAAAATCAACAAGAAAACTGGCAAAAATAATTAGAATCAACTTTTTCAGAACTCTGGAAATTAACCAAAGGCTTGCATTAATGCAGGGAATGTTTATTCAAGAAAAATGGATTCCCCCCCTTATCTGATTTAAAAGACAACTTCATAAAGTAATAATTGTAAATCTAAATTTAAATTAAATTAAAATTAAAAGGATTTATTTAAAACAACAGAAGACATGAGGAATAGGGGGGAAAAGACATAAGTAGAAAACAACAAAATGGCAGACATAAATCCAACTGTATAGTAATTACATTAAATGTAAATGGTTAACATTCTAATTAAAAGGCAGAGACTGGCAGAATGTATTAAGAACACACGATCAACTATATGTTGCCTACAGGAAACAAAGTTTAATTTAAAAACACAAGTTACTTGTGTCCCATGAATATATGCAAATCAAAATACATGAAAAAAATTAAAATAAAGCACACAAGTTGGTTGAAAGTAAAAGAATGGAAAAACATATACTATGCAAATTAGCTAAAGAGAGCTAGAATGACTAGACTAATATCAGACAAAATAGACATTAAGACAAAAGCTGGTACTGGAGACAAAAAGGACATTTTATAATGATAAAAAGGTCAATCCATCAAGAAGATATAACAATTATAAATAGAAAGTGCATGTGAAAACAGGGTTTCAAAATACATGAAGCAAAAATGGACAGAATTAAAGAAGAAATAGACAATTAAGCAGTAATAGTTGAAAACTTCAATATTCCACTTTTGATAATGGATAGAACAAGTAAACAGAAGATCAGCAAGGAAATAATAGACATAAAAACCTCTATAAACCAACTAGACCTAATATACATTTATAGAACACTCCACCCAACAATAGCGGAATACACATTTGTCTCAAGTGTACATTCATCATTCTCTAGGATAGACCATATGTTAGGCCATAAACAAGTATCAATAAATTTAAAAGCATTAAAATTATACAAAGTATGTTCTCTGACCATAATGGAATGAAATTAGAAATCAGTAACAGAAGTAAAATTTGGAAAGTCACAAATATGTAAAAATTAGACAATATACTCTTAAATAACAAATGTGCTAAAGAAATCATAAAATAAATTAGAAATACTTTGAGATAAATACAAATATAAATATGACATATCAAAATTTATGGAATGCAGCAAAATCAGTTCTTAGAATAAAATTTATAGATTTACACATTTATATTACAAAGAAAGATCTCAAATCAATAACCTAAACTTTCTCCTGAATCAATTAGACGGAAGAGCAAACTAAACCCAAAATAAGCAGAAGGAAAGAAATAATAAAAATCAGAGCAGCAATAAATGAAATGGAGACTAGAAAAACAATAGAACAAACCAACAAAACCAAGAGTTGGTTTATTGAAAAGAGCACCAAAATTGACAAACCCTTAGCTAGACTGGCCAAGAAAAAATAAAAGACTCAAATAACTAAAATCAGTAATGAAATTGGAGAGAGAACTACTGACATTATGAAATAAAAAAGGAGTATGCAGGAATACTATGAACACCTGTATAACAACAAATTAGGTAACCTAGATGAAATGGACAAATTTCTAGAAAGACACAAACTATTGAAACTGACTCAAGAAGAAATACAAAATCTGAATAGACCTATAACTAGTAAAGAGGTTGAATTAGTAATCAAAAACCTTCCCACAAAGAGAAGCCCAGGCCCAGATGGCTTCACTGGTGAAATCTACCAAACATTTAAATAATTTAAAAGCTAATTATTTACAAATTCCCAAAAACTAAAAGAGGAGGGAATACTTCTCAATTCATTTTATGAAGTCAATATTACTTTAATCCAGAATCCAGACAAAGAGATCACAAGAAAAGAAAGCTACAGACCAATGTTCCTTATGAAAGGAGATGTAAAAATCCTCAGTGAAATACTAGCAAATAGAAAATAGCAACAAGTAAAAAGGATTATACGCCATAACAAAGTGAGATTTATCCCAGGAGTGCAAAGTTGATATCACATATAAGAATCAATCAATGTGATATACTATGTTAATAGATAAAGGACAAAAACCACAGGATCATCTCAATAAATGCAGAAAAAGCATTTGACAAAATCCAATACCCCATCATGAGAAAAACACTCAAGAAACTTGGAATAGAAGGGAATTTCCTCAAGCTGATAAAGGGCATCTATGAAAAGCTCATAGCTAAGATCACACTTTAAAGGTGAAAGACTGAAAACGTTCTCTCTAAGATTGGGAATAAAACAGGATGCCCACTCATGCTGTTTTTATACAACATTGTACTGAAGGTTCTAAAAAAGGACAATTAGGCAATAAAAACAAATAAAAGGATTCCAGATTTTAAAAAAGAAGTAAAACTATTTATTTTCAGATGTTAGATCTTGTATACCTAAAATTCTTCAGAAATCCACAAAAAAATTTAGAGCTAATAACTTCGACAAAGATTCAGGGTACAAAATCAATATACAAAAATCAGTTATATTTCTATATACTAGCAATGAATAATCAAAAAATTAAATTTAGCAAATAATTCTCTTTATAATAGTACCAAGAATAATAAAATATTTAGGTATAAATTTAACAAAAGAAGTATAATACTTATACATTGAAAACTATAAAACATTATTAAAATAAATTAAAGAAGACCTAAAAATGTGGAAAAGATATCCCAGTTTCACAGATCAAAAGACTTACTCTTGTTAAGATGGTAAATTCTCCCCAAATTAATCTATAGTTTTGATGCAATCCCTATCAAAATTATAGCTGTCCTTTTTGCAGAAATTGACAACCTAAAATTCATATGTAAATGCAAGGGAATCAGAATAGCCAAAACAATCTTGTAAATGAAGAATAAAGTTGGAGGATTCACACTTCCTGATTTTTTTGTTTGTTTGTTTCTTTGAGACAGTGACTCGCTCTGTTGCCTGGGGTAGAGTGCAGTGACGTCATGACAGGTGCAAGTGATCCTTCTGCCTCAGCCACCCGAGTAGCTGAGACTACAGCCACACACCACCATGCAAAGCTAATTTTTCTATTTTTATAATAGTAGAGATGGGGTCTTGCTCTTGCTCAGGCTGGTCTTGAACTTCTGACCTCAAGTGATCCTCCTGACTTGGCCTCGCAAAGTGCTAGGATTACAGGCATGAGCCACTGTGCCCAGCCAACACCTCCTGATTTTAAAACTTACTACAAAGCTATAATAATCAAGACTGTATGGTACTAGCATAACAATAGACATATAGACCAATGAAACAGAATGGAGAGGCCAGAAATAAACCCATACATCTAAGAGCAACTAATTTTCAACAAAAGTGTCAAGACAATTAAATGGGTAAAAGAATAGTTTTTTTGACAAATGATTCTAGGACAATTGGATATCCACATACAAAAGAAATGACTTTGGAATCCTACCTCACATGATATAAAAAATTAACTCAAAATACATCAAGGACCTACATATAAAAGTTAGAAGTATAAAACTCCTAGAAGAAAACACAGGAGTAAATCTTTGTGACCTCAGATTTAGCAATGGTTTCTTAGATAAAGATTGTTTTATTTATTTATTTTTTTTTTAGAGGTGGGGTCTTATCACCCAGGCTGGAGTGCAGTGGCAGGACCATAGCTCTCACTGCAGCCTTGAAGTCCTGGGCTCAAGTGATCCTCTCACCTCAGCCTTCTGAGTAGCTGGGACTACAGCCATGCACCACTGCACCCAGCTAATTTAAAAAAAAATTTGTAGAGATGGTCTCACTATGTTGCCCAGGCTGGTCTTGAACTCCTGGCCTCAAGCAATCCTCCCACCTCAGCTTCTCAAGTAGTTGGGATTACAGGCACAAGCCACCATGCCTGGCTAGATATGACACTTAAACCACAAGTAATCAAAGAAAAACATAGGTATATTGACTTAATCAAAACTAAAATCTTTTGTGTTGTAAAATGATACCATCAAGAAAATAAAAAGACAACTCACAGAATTGGAGAAAATACTTACAAATCAAATTCGATAATGGTCTAGTATGCAGAATATTAGAGCTCAACAAAAGGCAAATAACTCAAAAGAAAATGGGCAAAGAATTTGCATAGACATTCTCAAAGAGGATATACTAATGTTCAATAACTCATGAAAAGATGCTCAACATCATTAGTGATTAAGAAAATGCAAAGCAAAATCATACCACTTTACACTCACTAGAATAGCTATAATAAAAAAGACAGACAAAAGCGAGTGTGGACTAGGCTACAGAAAATTGGAAACCTCATGCACTGCTGGTGAAAACATAAAATGGTATAGTGGCTATGGAGAAAAGTTTGACAGTTCCTCAAAAAGTTAAATAGAGTTTCTGTATGACCTAACAATTCCTGGGAATGCCTAAATCATATAGGTATATATCCAAGATAATTGAAAACATATGTTCACATGAAAACTTGCACATGAATGTTTATAGTAGCATTATTCATAATAATAGTCAAAAAGTAGAAACAACCCAAATGTCCATCAGCTGATGAACATATAAACAAAATGTGGCATATTTATACAATGGAAGGTTATCTGGCCATAAAAAATAACATTACAACATGGATAAACCTTGAAAACATTATACTAAGTGAAACAAACCAGACACAAAAGGCATTTTGTGTTATGGAATATTATGATTCCATTTATATGAAATGTCCAGAATAGGCAAATCTTTACAGACAGAAAATAGATTAGTGGTAACCAAGAATTGGGGGAAGGGGTGATAGAGAGTGACTGCTAATGGGCACAGAATTCTGTTTTGGCTTGATAAAAATATCCCAGGATTAGACAGTGGTGATGGTTGTACCACCTTGCAAATGTACTAAAAAGCACTGAATTACATATTCCACAAGGGTAAATTTTATTTTATGTGAGTTTTATTTATTGCCAAAAGGGAATGCAAAGAAAAAAAAAGGAGAAGGATGTGGGACATATATACTATTGCTTGCATGTACATAGAACAATTTTGCTAGGACACGCAAGTAATACTGATTACTTCTGGAGAGGGCAACTGGTAGATGGAGGATAGGAATGGGAAAGAGGTTTTCACTGTCACACACTTTTACTCCTTTTGAATTTTGTACCACATAAATATAATATCTATTTTTATTTATTTATTTATTTATTTCAGCATATGGGGGTACAAATGTTTAGGTTATGTATATTGCCTTTGTCCCACCCGAGTCAGAGCTTCAAGCGTGTCCACCCCCAGATGGTGCACAGCACACCCATTAGGTGTGTATGTACCCATTTCCTCCTCCCCCCTCCCATCTGCCCAACACCTGATGAATGTTATTTCTATATGTATTCTTAGGTGTTTAGCAGTTAATAACAATTTGATGGTAAGTACATGTGTTGCTTGTTTTTCCATTCTTGTGATAATTCACTTAGTAGAATGGGATCCAGCTCTATCCAGGATAACACAAGAGGTGCTAGATTACCATTGTTTTTTCTGGCTGAGTAGAATTCTATGATATACATATACCATATTTTACTAATCCACACATGTATTGATGGGCACTTGGGTTGTTTCCACATCTTTGCAATTGTGAATTGTGCTGCTATACACATTCTAGTGCAGATGTCTTTTTTATAGAATGTCTTTTGTTCTTTTCTGTAGATGCCCAGTAATGAGATTGCTGGATCAAATGGTAGTTCTACTTGTGTCTCTTTGAGGTATCTCCATATTACTTTCCACAGAGGTTGCACTAGTTTGCAGTCCCACCAGTAGTGTATGAGTGTTCCTATCTCTCCACATCCACACCAACATTTATTGTTTTGGGACTTTTTGACAAAGGCCATTTGCACCAGAGATAAGTGATATTTCATTGTGGTTTTGATTTGCATTTCCCTGATGATTAGAGATATTGAGCATTTTTTCATATATTTGTTGGTCATTAGTCTATCTTCTTTCCTTTGCCCACTTTTTGATAGGGTTGTTTGATTTTTTCTTGCCGATTTTCTTGAGTTCTATATAGATTCTAATTATCAGCCCTTTATCAGATGTGTAACATGTAAATATTTTCTCCCATTTTGTAGGTTGTCTTTTCGGTCTCATGATAGTTTCCTTGGCTGTGCAGAAGCTTTTTAATTTGATCAGGTCCCATTTATTTATTTTTGTTTTTGCTGTGATTGCCTTTGGGGTCTTCTTCATAAATTCTTTGCCTAGGCCAATGTCTATAAGAGTTTTTCCAACATTTTCTTCTAGAATTCTTACAGTTTCATGCCTTAGGTTTAAGTCTGTTATCCACTGTGAGTTGATTTTTGTGAGAGGTGAAAGATGTGGATCCTGTTTCAGTCTTCTACATGTGGCTATCCAATTTTCCCAGCATCATTTATTAAATAATGATTCTTTTCCCCAGCATATGTTTTTGTCTGCTTTGTGGAAGATTAGATGGTTATATGAGGATGGTTTTATATCTGGGTTCTCAGTTCTGTTCCATTGGTCTATGTTTCTGTCCTTGTGCCAGTACCATGCTGTCTTAGTTACTATAGCCTTGTAGTATAGCTTGAAGTATGGTAAATTGATGTCTCCCAATTTGTTCTTTTTGCTTAAGATTGCTTTGGCTATACGGTGTCTTTTCTGGTTCCATATGAAGTGTAGAATTATATTTTTCTATATCTGTGAAAAATGATGTTGGTATTTTAATAGGGATTGCATTGAATCTGTAGATCACTTTGGGTAGTATATACATTTTAACAATGTTGATTCTGCCAACGCATGAGCGTGGTATGGTTTTCCACCTATTTATATCCTCTGCTATTTCCTTCCTCAGTGTTCTGTAGTTCTTCCTATAGAGGTCTTTTACCTCCTTAGTTAAATATATTCCTAGGTATTTGATTTTCTTTGTTGCTATTGCGAAGGGTATTGAGTCTTTGGTTTGGTTCTCAGTTTGACTTTTGTTGGCGTATAGGAATGCTACTGATTTCTGTACATTGATTTAAAAATTGAACAGATAATAACAGCTAACAATTACTGCCTGCTTAATATGTTCCAGGAACTGTTCTAACAGCTTTATATTCATTTAAACTTCACAAAGACATTCTTTTGTCCTATTTTTATCTCATCTATAACGTGGGATAATAATAGTACTTGCTTCATAGAGTTGATTTAAAGAATGTATTTCAAGCAAAGAATAAGTAAACAATAAATGGTAGCTACCATAACATTAGCTAATGGACTCTATGAACACTAGAAGATTGAGTTATAAGGTATTTCAGTGGGAAGATCATGCTCTGTGGAGGAAAGACCATCAAACAGACAAAAGCCCAAGATGGCAGCTCCAAAGAGAGAGGAGAAAAAGGAAGGAAGCTAGAGTCATACATATTCTGGCAACTTCACAATTTCATCTAGTAATACCCAAGTCACATGGCACAAAGGAGAAATGGATTCCCACAATGCTACATACCTCTGAAAAGGCTCCTTGATTTCTTAGGAGCCTATTAACACATCTGTGACACAACAGAGCAACACCAAAGCACTCACCAGCCTTCCTTAGGTAATGGCAACCCCTTTGCTAGGGTTTTGGTTTTCCATGTGCTAATGGATCCCACCATATAAAAGATAGAATCAGTTCACCTCAAAGCCTCCCAGGCCTCCTGATGACCCCTGGTTCTCACTTCTGCTACAGTTGTGCTAATCATTGTCAAAGAATTTTAAAAAAGATATATGTGGCATGCTTCAGAAACATAGGCTTTTATTTTGACAAAGATATTGATAGCAGTGACTCTAAAAGGCCAGTATATTTAATATGTACACTATACAGTATCTTAAAAAAGAGAATTTGGGGCATTGCCTTTCCTTGTGTTATATACAATAAGAGAATCATGGCCCCTTCAGATTATTATTGTTTTAACATATATATTCTTGAGTTTCTTCTGCATCCTTATTCTTGATATCAGCCACTCTGTCAAATCCTGAAAAAAGGAACATAAAGAATATCACAAACACAAGGAATGTCCTCAGCAATTATAAATTTTCCTAGTGGCCCTGGGAAAGGAGGAGAACTGTAGGGGCCTGAGGAAAGGAACTTTTTCTTGCCTACATCCTACCATTCAACTTCATAGACATTACATTGTGACTTCTCCCCTTAGTGATCATCCAGCTACTCCAAGGAAACAACCCAGGTGTTTATGTTGGGACCAAGGATGAACTTTCTGTACCTAAGGGTTAAACAGATGCTGAAACAAAGGGCTGAGAGAGGCTGACGAAATTGCTGTTAACAATATAAGGGACTCCTGTCTATCTAGGCTGGGTCCAGCACTAGGGAGAGGACTATACTTACAGATCAAGGACTAACTCTTTACATCTGTGTGTCCCTTTTTACTTTAGAGGTGCAGCCTTTAACTGCTTGTGAGTAAGAATCTGAGACTGTTCTTTGTTGTTGTTGTTGTTGTTGTTAAAATAGGGTCTTGCTCTGTTGCCCAGGCTAGAGTGCAGTGGTGTCATCATAGCTCACTGCAACCTCAAACTCCTGGGCTCAAGCGATCCTCCTGCCTTTGCCTCCCTAGTTTCTGGGAGTACAGGCGTGCGCCACCGTGCCTGGCTAATTTTTCTATATTTTGTAGAGATGGGGTCTCACTCTTGCTCAGGCTGGTCTTGAACCCCTGGTTTCAAGCAATCTTCCCACCTTGGCCTCCCAAAGTGCTAGGATTATAGGCGTGAGCCACTGCGCCCGGCTGAGACTGTTCTTTGTTTCTTATGTAAGGGTTTCAAGAAGGAATGCTTACTCTCTATTCCTCAATTTCTTTCACAAGAGTTGTTTTCCTTCAGGAATTCCTCCTCTATCCAAATCTTGGTCAAGCTGGTGTAAAAAGGTCTGATGATGCTAGTCAAGGACGTGGATTCTCTCTTTCTACATCTCATTACAGAGGCCTTAAGCTCAGAGACCCACTGATGATAGACAGGGCAGGTCACACATCGAGAGAAGAACTCCTTAAAGTACTGAGAAGAAAGGAAGGTCCATTATCTCTGGAATTAGCACTTTCTTGCCCTAATACACCACTTCATCAGAACATACCATAATCCCCACTCAGCATACTTACTCAGGGCTTGGGGGAATCAGGGGCAGGAGTTATTGATGACAAAGTAGGTCTGGAAAATTGGTTTTAGGGTACAGAGGAATTGGAGTATGTCCTTTTTTCAAGTTCAGATCTGTTTGTTTTAAATTTTTTTATTTTTAATTATTATGAGTACATAATAGTACACATTTATAGGGTACATGTGATGTTACGATACAGGTATACAATGCATAATAACCAAACCATGGTAACTGGGGAATCCATCACCTCAAGCATTTATCATTTCTTTGTGTTTGGAACATTCTAATTCCATTCTTTTAGTTATTTTAAAGTATACCATAACTTATTGTTCACTATAGTCACCCTCTTGTGCTATCAATTATGTTCATTCCATCTAACTATATTTTTGCATCCATTAACCATCCCCACTTTATCGCCCCTTTATCCCTGCTACTTTTCCCAGCCTCTGGTGACCACCATTCTAATATCTGTCTCCATAAGATCAATTGTTTTAATATTTAGCTCCCACATACATCTCGGAAGGCAGGGCTGTAGGGAGGTGTATAGAAATTATAGACTGAGTCGCAGAGCAGGTCCATTGAGAAGGGCTAAATGCTAACGTTTCAATGGCATCAGGTAGTAGTTGTGCAAAAGCAGAAAGCTAAGAAACCAAGTCCTGACCTAGATGTAAGAATATCTGGGAGGGTACATGAGGTAGGTGGAAACTTTCTAGGTGGAGCAACAAAGGGTTCAAGGAGGAAAGGGAGACAGAGCCAGGGAGAGGAGGAGTAGGGGAGGGATGTAGGCGCCAGAAAGAGTGTAACAGGGTTGAACCAAATGAGTTAGGTGTTAATTGAAGGATAGCAGAAAAACAGGTACCTTGAGGGTTTGGCTGTGAGTCACTGGGGGACTCTGCATGAAGATACCCTCTGGCATTTTCTGTAACATTAGCACTTGGCACTCTAGAAATCGGACAAAGCCATGTGAACCAAATAGTGAGGCATTGGTTTTTTTCACCAACTGGCAAGCCTTGGAGAAATGTTGCTCAAACAGGTCCCACTGTGAGTCCTGGGCAAACCTGGGGGGAAAGAGTCACAGCTCTCAGCTCTATCTCCTTCTGACCAACCACAGCTCTTTCATAAAACTGTCACTTCTTTAAGGCTCTAAAACCTCCTGGGCAGTCAGAATTGTGATGCTGGAAAGTAGCCAAGGCTACGAATTAACACACAAGGAGACCACTGATACTCAGTCTTGTCGGGGGTTACTCTAGCGCTGAAAAGTGACCGTAAACTTAATCCCCAACCTATAGGCCCAAACCTGTTAAGGGACAAGAGCCATTCTAATAAGAGGGTATGGGAGATGAAGGGTCTTTAAAAGTTGGTTAGAGATGTTGAATAGTCCTGCCTGGAGGGGTAAGATAGCTTAAATGACTTGAATTTCTATCCTTTCCCATAGACCTCAAGAAAGACATTACCACATGGCCAGGGAGGAGTGGATCCCCAGCATGACATTGCTCTGAGAGGTTAGAACACAGCTGTGCTCATGGTGTTGAGTGAACTGTAGACACTCGCCAAAGGGCCAACACCGCAATCCTGTGGACAGAGAAGGTAACTAGGCTAATATATGTTGTCACTCTAGGAATTGGGGAATCAAAGGTATATGGCACAGGGGAGGAAACGAGACCTGAAAGGCAGACACCCCTGAGTCACAACAGAGGCCACAGACTTATAGGAACCAGGGGCAAGTAGCAGAGGCCATGGCTGAGGGACAGGCTCATGACAGTGTTCCAAACCTAGGGCCCCACCTAAGGCCTGAGTGTAGTAGAGCCCTATGCAAGATTTACCTTTTCCATAGAGCAGCAGATCTAAGCAAGCGGAGTAAAAGCAGGCCAGGCCAAGGATGTCATGACCATGGGAAACGAGTGCCCACTGGCTCTTCAACACATGGACACACAGATCAAATCTGCCGAGAGACAGAGGCACTGGGACCAGCCAGGGAGTGAGGAGGATGGTGCAGGAAAGGAGGGGAAATTACACTTTCAAAGCAGCCTAAAAACTCCCAGATCTCTTCTCCATAGCTCTATTTATATAGAGAACATCTGTGTCTGGATCAGACCTGTCTCTAGGCATAGGAGGTGGGAAAATGCCTCAGATGCAGTTTCTGGGGTCTTGAGCTACTGCAATTCCCTACCTTCCTGCAGAAAATGAAAAAAAGGAAAACGGAAAGTTTATCCGTGAGCCCCAGTGCTGAGGAATATGTAGCAGCCTGGACTCTGCATTTCCACTCCTGACCCTCCCTGAACCCTGAAGATAATGCTTCCTGGGGAGCCAAGGGAGAGGCATCACTGGACGTGGAGGTGGAACAGTGTCTCCTTCTCACTCCAAACGTCTCTGAGAAAATATACCCACCCTCCTAGGAAACAAATACAAACGAGAGAAAATGATCTTCATACTTCTTCTTCAGAAATGCAGATCTGAAGAGAACTGAAAGAACCAGATTCTCTAGAGCTGGTTTCTTGAGGTGTCTGCACATCTCATGTGCTTGAAAACCTAAGCAGGTTAAAAAGCACTGTGTGAGGTCCAGCTGTGAACCTGGACTCTCTAAAAGCCCCAGGCCCACCGCCCTAAGCCCTGTTACCCAGCTTGATGGAGAAGTCCAGATGGCCAAGGCAGAGCTTGCTGTAGGCCAGGGCCTGCATGAGCTGGGCTGCGGCCAGAAGTCCCTCCCTGGAGAAGCAGCACAGGCTACTCTTCTGAATGGCCATCTGCTCACAGCGCAGCCACTTCTCCCTGTCACCCATGTTCTGGGAGAACTGGGATAGGTCCAAGTAGGTAGAGACAACCTGCAGGGAAACCAACACAGGGCAAAATATCCCACTGTACATTCACACGCCATTTCCATTTTGCCCCTTTCCTGTGTAAGAGCCTACTCTGGTGCCTTGCTGCTCGTTCAGTCAGACTCCTGCTGTCCCTGCCACTTGCTTCCACTCCAGCTAGGAAAGCAAGCTCCTTCCCATTCCTGTACTTCTAATTTGATCATTCTCACTGCCTGTGCTTTAAACAAACTACTTCCTCTACATGCCCCTCTTCTTCTCTAATTCAAGACTTTCCCTTTCAAAACACTGATCAAATTACTTCTTGTTTTCTTTAATTAAGGCCTCTGAATCTTGCTCCTGAGAGCTCTTCAGAACTGCTGCCCAGATCTCTATTATGCACATCTACATGCACATCTGACATAGCTAATGGCTCTTTTCTTGTTGAAACACTGTCTTCCCTAGGGTTCCAGGACACTATGCTCTCTTGGTTTTCCCCCTGTCTCCCTAGCAACTTATTCTCAGTTTCTTTCACTGGTTTCTCCTCATCACCTGACCTTTTAACACTGAAGGTGTTAACTCAGTCCTGGGACCTCCTCTCTTTTCTATGCTCATTCCCTTGGTGTTCATCCAGTTTCATGGCTTTAAATAGCCCTTGCATACCGATGGCTCCCATATGTCCACTTCCAGCTCAGACCTCTCGCATGAACCCTAGACTTGTATATCCAAGTACCTGCTCCACATCTCCGCCTGGACGTCGAACAGGCATCTCAGATTAAACATGCCCAAAGCTGTGCTCCCGAATCTTCCCCTAAGCACGTTCTTCTTGCAGACGTTCACATCCCAATTAAGAGCAACTCTATGCCTCTAGAAGTTCCGGTCATAATTTTGGGATTATCCTTGGCTTTCTCTTTCTTTCACATCCCAGAACTGATCCATGAGTGTATCCTGTTGGCTCTATCTTCACAAAAGACCACTCCTCCTCACTTCTGCCACCATACCAGTCCACGCCATCTTGCCTAAATCACCGCAGTAGCCTCCTAACTGGTCTCCCTGCTTCTTCCCTTGCCCCCTTCAGTTTATTCTCAACACAGCAGCCAGAATAATCTTACTAAAATATAAGTAGATCTTGTCACCTGCCTTCTCAGAACCCATCAATAGGCCCCCATTTCTTTTAGAGTAAAAGCCAAAATCCCTACAGTGGCCTATAAGATCTGCACCATCTGCCACCTGCCCTTCCCCCGTTCCTCAGACCTCATCTCCTGGGTCATGCTCCTCCTTCCCCACCTCCAGTCACACTGGCCTCCTCATTGTCCCTCAGACACAGAGGGTATGCTTTGGGTACTCACTGTGACCTCTGCCTGCACACTCTTCTCCCAGACAGCCTGGCTTACTTTCTCACCTCCCTCAGACATTTACTCCAATGTCACCTGCTCAGTGAGGCTTTCCCTGACCACCTTATTTAAAACTGCACCCCCCAATGAACCCCATGTCCCCCTGCCTTCACTTTAGTTTTCTCCATTGCATCTATTATCAGCTAACATATTATGTGTTTTACTTATTTATTATATTTCCTTGGAGCCAAGATCAGTGTCCAGATTATAATAGGTGTTCATCAAATATTTGTTGAATATATGGATAAAAGAGAAAGACACTAAAATTAGAAAGACACGTTTCTTTTCCTTTTTTCCTAAGTCAGCTGTTCTAATCCTTTTTCAGATCATGGATTTCTTTGAGAATCTGTTGACAACTATGATCCCTTCCCTAGCTCCCACCACTCCCCAAATGCACCTTTGGATATAAACACAAAATTCTGCATATAGGTCAGGGAGTTCACAGATGACCTCATAACTGGAAACCCATTTATAAACTGCAAGTTGAGAAACCCTGCTCAAACATGTGATCAGTGGTATCCAGTTAAGTCGGGGTTATAGGGGAACCATGCTAAAACCAGGAACTTGGCAGGGTCTTTCTCCACAGCACTTGAGGTTTCTGAGCGAGGTCTGAAGATAAAGCCAGGACTTGCTCACCTGGGCTTCATTTTCAAACTCCTCGGCTGAGTTCTTCTGCATAAGAGTGGCCAGACAGGCAAACCTGCGGCTGCTGGCTGCGGCCTCCAGGTTATAGAGCTGCCAGAGTAGGGAGAGGCAGTGCACCCGCTGCTGCAGGACCGCCAACTTCTTCTTACTGTTATGAAGCACAGGGTGGTTAGCACACCCTTGTTCCTCACCAATGCCCAACTTTCCCTCCCCACAAGAGATGCAAGTCAACTCATCGTGGGGCTGTCCACAGACTTTCAAACTCAGAAATGTTCCTGGAATCTCACTGCACCTAACCCCATATACCATTTTAATTCACTCCTCTTGATCAGGAAAAGTTCAGAGAGAGATTTTTTTTTAGAAGATTCATTCTTTGAATTCCTATTTGCTACATTTAATTGTCTGGGGAGTAAGGTGGAAGACCTAGAACTGTCCGTTACACACTTATCTGTTACATGCGTATATGTACATGCTGTCTGTTGTATGTTTGTCTATTAGACCCTTGGCGAGTACCAGATAGTAAGAAAAAAAGTAGTCTTAGGTCAATAGGGGCAAAGCTCCAGCCTGGATCCTAGTTTAGTTACAGTTTTCTGTGGCCCTAAAGGGAACCAGGACAACTTAGCCAGCCTTCTCACTTCTCACTAGGGTTGTTTGGAGGTTGGCTCAGGGAACGGGAATGCCAATACTTTTCCAGGAATGTTTGGAAAAGGATACCAAACCAGGTCGAAGGGAAATTCCTTTTCAGCAGTTGAAGGGCTTGCCTAGCCAATTTTTTGGCTAAGGTGATCTGTCCCATGTTGAAACAGACCTGGAGATGGGAAAAGAAGAAGCAGCAATGTAAATGTGGGAAGAGTACTGTGGGCAAGGTTTTAGATATAACTCACTGGCTCTCTCACTTTGAGATGGGTAGTGGGGGGTCACTGAGGTGCTACAGTGAGCTGGGTTGGAGCACACCCTGGTCAGAAGTCACACTAACAAGCACCAGTGGGGCCATAAGCAAGCAAAGGGGTGAGAAAATAGGATTGTGGAAAAGGCATCTTTCTTATGTCCCACACATTTGTCAGTGCTCAGCAGAGGAAGGCTGTGATTTAGAAAGTAAAGATGCTAGATTGAGATGAGATCGTCATGTGTATGGAGACTCAGATGCTCTCACATGCCATGGCAAGCACCTAAAATATCACCTACTCTTTTTTTTTTTTTTTGAAAATTTTTTTTTTAATTTCAGGATATTATGAAGGTACAAACATTTTGGTTACATTTTATGTATTTGCCTCACCCAAGTGAGGATTAGAGGCTTGCCCTTCCCCTCTACAATGCACACTGTGTCCATTAGTTGTGGGTTTACCCACCCCACAATCCCCTAATCTCTGGAGAATATTACTACAGTGTGAGCACCACAGTGTTGATCAGTTAGTGCCAATTTGATGGTGAGTACATGTGGAGCCTATTCTTCCAATCTTGTGATTCCTCACTTCGGATAATGGGCTCAAGCTCTATCCAGGAAAATATAAGAGGTGCTAGGTCACTGTCGTTTCTTATAATTAATATTCTACTGTATACATATACCAAATTTTAATAATCCACTCATGAATTGACGGGCACTTGGGCTGTTTCCACATCCTTGCAATAGTGAATTGTGCTGCTATAAACATTCAGGTGCAGATGTTTTTATTATAGGATGTCTTTTGCTCTTTTGGGTAGATGCCTAATGGTGCTATTGCTGGATCGAACGGTATTTCTATTTTTAGCTCTTTGAGGTATCTCCAAATTCTTTTCCACAGACGTTGCACTAATTTGCAGTCCCACCAGCTGTGTTGTTCCCATCTCTCCACATCCTTGCCAGCATTTGTTTTTTGGGGATTTTTTGATAGAGGCCAATCTCACTGGGGTTAGGTGATATCTCATTGTGGTTTTGATTTGTGTTTCTCTAATGATTAGAGATGTTGAGCATTTTTTATATGTTTGCTGGCCATTATTCTGTCTTCTTTTGAAAAGTTTCTGTTCATTTCCTTTGTCCATTTGTTGATGGGGTTGATTTTTTTCTTGTTGATTTTTTTAAGTTCTAGGTATATTCTTGTTATCAGCCTTTTATTGGATATGTAGAGAGCAAGTATTTTCTCCCATTCTGTAGGCTGTCTGTTTGCTCTAATGATAGTTTCCTTGGCTGTGCAAAAGCTTTTTAATTTGACCATATCTCATTTATTTATTTTTGTTGCTGCTGTGATTGCTTTCGGGGTCTTCTTCAAAAATTCTTTGCCTAGGCCGATGTCTGAAAGGGTCTTCCCAACATCTTCTTCTAGAATTCTTAAGGTTTCATGCCTTAGGTTTAATTGTTATCCATCTTGAATTGATTTTTATGAGAAGTGAGAGATGGGGATCCAGTTTCAATCTTCTGCATGTAGCTATACAGTTTTACAAGCACCATTTATTGAAAAGAGATTCTTTTCCCCAGTGTATATTTTTGTCTGCTTTGTCAAAGATTAGTTGACAATATGCAGATGGTTTCATCTCCGGATTCTCAGTCCTGTTCCAAAGGCCTATGTCTCTATTCTTGTGCCAGTATCATGCTGTTTTAGTTACTATAGCCTTGTAGTACAGCTTGAAGTCTGGTAGACTGATACCTCCCAGTTTGTTCTTTTTGCTGAAGATTGCTTTGGCTATACGAGGTCTTCTCTGGTTCCATACAAAGCATAGGATTATTTTTTCTAGAGCTGTAAAGAATGATGATGGTACTTTGATAGGGATTCCATTAATTCTGTAAATCACTTTAGGTAGTATGGACATTTGAACGATATTGATTCTACCAATCCATGAGCAAGGTAGATTTTTCCATTTGTTTACATCTTCTACAATTTCTTTTCTTATGTTTCATAGTTATCCCTGTATATGTCTCTCACATCTTTTGTTAAATACATTCCTAGATATTTAATTTTTTTTGAGGCTATTGTAAAAGGTATTGCATTTTTTATTTGAATTTCAGCTTGACGGTTATTGGTGTATATGAATGCCTCTGATTTGTGTGTATTGATTTTGTATCCTGAGACTTTACTGAATTCATTTATCAATTACAGGAGTCTCTTCATTGAATCCTTGGGGTGTTCTAGGTATAATATCATATCATTAGCAAAGAGCAAGAGTTTGATCTCATCTACCCCCATTCGGATGCCCTTAATTCCACTCTCTTGTCTAGTTGCTCTGGCAAGGACTTCCAGCACTATGCTGAATAGAAGTGGAGATAGTGGGCAACCTTGTCTGGTTCCAGTTCTAAGTGGGAATTGTTTCAATTTTTCCCCATTCAGTATGATATTGGCCGTGGGTTTATCAAAAATGGACTTGATAATTTTAAGGTATGACCCATCTATGCCTATTTTGTTAAGAGTTTTTATCATAAAGGTGTGCTTTACTTTGTCAAAAGCTTTTTCTGCATGTATTGAGAGAATCATATGGTCTTTGTTCTTGCTTTTATTTATGAGGCAAATTGCATTTATAGATTTGTGTATGTTGAACCAGCCTTGCATCCCTGGAATAAAGCCCGCCTGGTCACAGTGAATTAATTATTTTTTTGATATACTGCTGAATTCGATTTGCTAAAATTTTGTTGAGGATTTTTGCATCTATATTCATGAGGGATATTGGTCTGCAGTTTTCTTTTTTTGTTGTGTCCTTTCCTGGCTTTGGTATCAAGGTGAATATCACCTAATCTTATATCTCTCCTTTCTAAACAGGTTGCATTATCATAGTTAACGTGAGGAGTTGGAGATTATCCTATACCTTCACCTTCTAAGGCTAAATCCCCCAAGAAAGTGACAAAGTCTATGTGATTCTAGAACAATCTTGGAAGGATGGCACAATAACTTCTTTTTATAAAGGGGAAGAAATAATTATTTAACTTTGTTCTGAAGACCTCTTAGTTGAAACACAAATAATGTAACAGCATGACAACTCTAATATTCCCTTTGGCCTTCAAAGTCATTATACACATTAAGTTTATTCTCCTAACCAGGTTGTCTTAAAGTTTGCATTAAAATTAGTTTATATATACTCCAATGAGCAAAGCACACGAATGGACAATTCACAGAAAAATAAATACAAATAACCAATAAACACATAAGAACAATGCATCTTATTAAGAGATACATATTAAAACAATATAATTTTCATCTGGGGTTAGCAAGTTAAGAAAAGACTGATAACATCTGATGTGGGTAAGGATATAAAAATTCAAGGAAAACCTTGAATTGATATATTTTTGGTGGGCAATTTGGTGAAATATTTATTAAATGTAAAATCATTTGTATCTTCTGCCTTAGTATTTTCACCTCTGGAAATTTTTCTTATGGAAGTACTCTCACAAGGGAAAAATAGATATTTAACAGGAATATTCAGGCTGGGCACGGTGGCTCACGCCTATAATCCTAGCACTCTGGGAGGCTGAGGCGGGAGGATCGCTCAAGGTCAGGAGTTCGAGATCAGCCTGAGCAAGAGTGAGACTCCCTCTCTACTAAAAAATAGAAAGAAATTATCTGGACAACTAAATATATATATATACATATATATATATATACACAAAAAAAAAATTAGCCGGACATGGTGGTGCATGCCTGTAGTCCCAGCTACTTGGGAGGCTGAGGCAGAAGGACTGCTTAAGCCCAGGAGTTTGAGGTTGCTGTGAGCTAGGCTGACTCCACGGCACTCTAGTCTGGGCAACAGAGTGAGACTCTGTCTCAAAAAAAAAAAAAAAAAAAAACAGGACTATTCACTGTAGCAGTGTTTATAAGAACCCCCAAATCAGAGACAACCTAAATGCATGTGAAGAAGGGAGTAGCTAAACTATGTTTTGTCCAATGGAGTACTTGGCAGCTGTAACTATGTGGTGGATCAATATGTATACCAACATACAAATATGTTCAATCTGCACTACGAAGAATAAAAGCAAGCTGCAGAAGAAAGACAATGTGAAATATGATCCTATTAAAAAATAATGGCAAACAATGACATGACTGTATATACGGTTGGTAGAATATGCATAAAATTATTAACTATGGCAGGGGTGGCGTGGGATTAGTGGGGAGCTCTTTCGCTTTCTACATATTATATATTTATACATCTTGAATATGTATAGACCTTTTATTACATTATCACATTTACAAAAAACAACAAAGATATTTTAAAAGAAATAATAGGGTAACCCTCAAGGAGAAATAACCAAAACTGCAAGGTCATCCCCTGCCCTCACCTCTGACCAAAGACAGCAGAAAGTGGCCTCCTCAAACTGACAGATCTTCACCTTGTGTTTTCTCAAGAATGAGAATGCTGAGGGTTGGCCCAGAAGACTGCTTGCCTTCCTCAAATAAAAGAAGGCCTTCAAACAGGACAAGGGATGAAGAAACTGGATTAGGATTAGGATGATGCTAGGGGTGAGATTAGGGCAAAGGCGGGAGGAGGTTGTTATGAGGGTCCAGGTACAAATTTGCATGGGGTTCGGATTGTGAGTTAGAAACAGGAGCCGCGCTGCTTGTGCCAGGGTCGGGGGCAGTGCTGGCACGGGCTGGAGCTCTTTCACCACCACATTCCCACTTCATGTTTGCTCCTCAAGCCCTTCTAACTCCTCTCTCTCTCTCCCACTCTCCTCCACTTTTCACTCATGGTTACTTGAGAGTAAGAAATATCAATTCCCAAAGTAAAAGGGCTCAGCTCAAGGGCAGAGAGCAGAGCTTGCTCACCATGTAATGATCTGACAAGTCCAAGGAGGCGGCAGCAGCCTCCAGCAGGTAATAAAATGCACAGGTGGTTTTTCCAATGACCAAGCAGTGCTGGGTGAGGGGTGAGAGCACTAATTGCAGGATTTCCTCACAGTGGCAGGGCTTCCTGGTGAATAGGCCCTTCTTGGGGCTAGTCTCAGCCAGCTTCCTATTCACTTGCTCCAGAAACTCTTCCTCTGTTCTTTGTGGAAAGAAGATGAAAAACTGAGAGTGGCCACAGAGCTGCTACTTTTGTTGGGGCCTTACCAGGTCTCAAAGTCACTTTTCCCAGGAAGCTCTCCTGTGTAATTCATTACTTCTTTGTCTATCCTTCTCCTCCATTACTCCATACATTTTTGAAAGTCAGGGAGCAGAGCTACAACTGCAAAGCTCTACTGGAGATTTAAAAAAGCCTAAAGTCAACCTAAGTACCTCATAATCTAAATGGGGAAATATCACATCTGAAAAGTAAACTAACAATGTAAGTGTTAAATAAAACATAAAAATGATACAAAGCAATAAATAAAACTTTTTGTTAGTATATTTGAATTTTGTTATAGCACATTTCATATTATTTTATACAACATCATCATCTAATTCTACAACAACCCTGGCATTCAGGCAGCCAAAAATTACTTCTCTTTTACAGATGAAGAGATTGAGGCTCAGAGTTAAGTGACTTACAAATGGCTTCACAGCTACTGAGAGATAGAACCCAGACTAGAGCTCACCTTTCTGACTACTAATCCAGTGTACTTTCCACAGGCACCCTGAGCTCAAAAGAGGTCAGATCTCTCTGAGCTACAATGACATAAAAAAGTAAAAACTGAGGAAGGCCTTGAAGGATCGTCAACGCATTGGTAAGTGGAGGGATGCAGAGGCCACTCAGTATTTAAAAACAGAAAGTTGTGTAAGCAAAGACACACAGGTTGGGGTGGTTCATGTGGAATAGATTTTTGTTTTAAAACATAGGAAATCGGGTTAGATAAGTGGGATGGGAAACTATATAGAGTGACTGGTGAGCTCAAGGTGAGGACATTTAAAATTGATGGGATAAACATTAGAAAGCTAGGAGGTACATGGTTAGGAAATGTATACCTATCTTAATATCATCTGGGGTAAAAATAATTCAGAAGACAAATTTATAGTTGAAAAAAATCTGCTACATATTAAATACATTTGAAAGCTATTAAATAAAGGTTTTCTTAACAAGAAATAATTTCCCTATAGAGAATCAAAAATTGCCTTTCTGAATCTTCTCTGTCAACCTGCATTTTGGGCTGAGTACAGGAGTCACCACTCCTGCGGGGTCACATGCCCTCCCACTCTGCAAGTGCAGTGAGCGCCCCAGTATAATGGTCCTCTGTCTCTCATGCTTGGCCCCCTCCATGTCTACCCTCAGCATCCATCACCTGCAGTGTTCACTCGAGAAGGCCTCCTGAGTGCTGGATGGTTTTGCCTGGAACCGAAAGCTACCTTCACCTGTAGGAAGAAAAATTATAATTAATTATCCATGTTTGGATTAACTGAGGATATTTCAAATTTCTGCCTTTCCTCTGCAGCTTATAACACAAAATTAGGATAGTAGATTGTAGATTCCTTAATGACAACTATGTATGATTCAAATAGTAACTCACTCCTCATTCCCAAACCTCAAAACCAGTTCCTACCTTAAAGGAGGCCCTCAATGTTTGCTAAATGAAGAAAAAGGTGAGTAAAGAATGTGTCCATCCTGATTGATGGCTACTTCCAATAGTTGAAATCCCTGAATACATCGGGATCAGGTCATTACCATATCAGAGTGAAGTTCAGAGCCTGAGACCAAGTGAAGAAAATCATGATAGCACAAGGTGCCACAGTATGCTAGAGTCACGGTGGGCAACGGAGGTTTCCAGCTTTACCTCGCTGGCCATAAACAGCCTTTATCCTCCATATTTGACTCTTCTTCTGCAGCTGCCTTCTCACAGATCAAAACAGCAAATATTAGGAATGACATCGGATGCTACCTATAAGGGTTCAGGACATGGGTCGATGGACTGATAAGGAGTCTAAGAGAACTGTTAGAGGGAAGATTTGGGTTAAGTAAAAGGACTGGCTCTCTGATGGTAATGATGTCAAATAACAGCTAAGGTAACTGAGGAAACTGGCAGCACAACTGCAGTGCAGAGCTCCAAGGAGCACCATCATATCACAGCCTCTGTAAATATCACCCTCTGGAGTTGGGCAGTGCCCGGTCTGCAGGGCCATGCACGGAGGCTCTGGGTCTGGGACACCTCCTCAGGGTTCTGATGGGCTGGGAAGGTCCTGAGCTTCTCTCTCATATATGGGCAGGCTGTCTCATCCAAAGCTGACAGTGACCTCTTAAAAGCAAAAGGTCATAAAGGAAATATGAACAATAGCATAATTTCTTCACAATATCAGACTTCAGAAAGTACAAAAAGTGCAAAGGCCCACGGCATTCATCAGCCAATGACCAATTGCTCCAACTCACTGGTCCACCTTCACAGAGCTGGCATAGTGTTACAGCTAGAAGAGGATCACAGAGAAAATCTCTCCTTTTTGTCGTTCACCAGTAACTATCTACCATTTCCCCCACACCACCTTCCCACCCCCAATACCAAAGCCAACTTCTCTTTTATCAAAGTAGGGAAAGAGAAGATTTGGTTGGTTCTTGGGAGCTGTCTTCAAATACGGAAGAGAGTACTATGAAAAATGGGTAAAGCTGCAAGGAGATAGATTCCACCCTGATAAAGGAAGGACCTTTCTGACAGCTGGAGACAATGAAATGAGCTGTCCTTTAAGGGAAGCTAACTGAAAAGGTTAAAACAAAAATGGATGAACTCTCATCTGGCATGCAGTTTAACGGGCTATGGTGAACATCTAGCCACTAACACAACCTTCTTCAAGTAGCTAACTCCTACTTATCCCTTAAGACTCAATTCTGGCATTATCTCCTTCAAGGAAAATCTTCTCTGACACATTCCTCAGGCTAGGTTAAGGTTGCTTCTCAAGGGCCAACCCCTGTTTATGCCACTTTCATTGCTTTTTACCATGCCATACTGGAATTCGCTGTCTATATGTCTGCTTTGCCCCCCAAAGCTATCAAGCTTCAGGAGGTCAAAGACTGAAGCTTATTCACATTGTATACCTAATACCTAGTACAGCATCAAATACACATAAGGACTGAATATATGTTTACTAGGCTGAATAACAATAATGGTCATAATAAAAACAATAACCAAAGCATATTGAGCACTCACCACATGCCTGGCACTTTTCAGAGAACATTACATATTTTAACTAATTTAATCCTCACAACAACCCTATGAAGTTGGTATTATTTTCCCCAATTAATTGAGGTTATGTAACTTGTCCAAGATTGCCAACCAAAACAAATATGATCTCTAAGGTTCCTTTTAATTCTGTGATTGCATTTTTCTTATCTCTAGTACTTTGGGGATAAGCAGTTCTTTCTACCTACTTTTCTCCCTTAATCTATTCCAACTTTTTGATGAAGAGCTCTAAGTACATGAAGAAAGAGAAGTGCTGCCCGTATGTCCTCTTTCTGCCTCCTGGGTTTACCTTGGGGAGAAGGCAGCTGCAATTTGTCTGTGATCACTTGTGTTAGCACCGAGCCAGTGTCTTTGTAAGTGCAGAATCGGGAGGTCCCATTGGAGCTCTTGGTAGAATAGATTGCAAAGCGATGGAAGGGAACAAAATCCCCTCCATGACAGCTCCCACAGCGGCAGGCCAAATCTTGGAGAAAGCAGGCACATTCCAGGTGCAGAGCTATCTGTTGTTCTTTGGGCCACAACTCCCAAGCAGCTTCCCGTAATAAAGGTACTCCAAATTCCAACACCTTGGTTTGAGGTACAGATAGTTCCTCTTGTAGCCTGAGAAGAGAGGCTGAGCCAGCAACTGAAATTTAAGAAAATCTAAGTGAGAGTCTCCCTTAAGGTTCTTTTATGCGACATTATGGCAAACTCCCAAGTATATGGCTGTGAGTATATAAGAAAATTTTATTTATAACTCTTGGTTGGTACTACTGCCTCCTTTGTATAAAGAATTTTGCACCATTCTGAGAGTGATGTTGACCACATGGAGCATAAAATACAAAGAAGAGATGATCAGTGGTATAGAAGTATACTGCCAAGATTTCTTAATTGGTCCTCCTAAATTGAGATTTTACTTCTAATTATTATAAATGTCAAATCATAACAAATGCTCTGTTCAGAGACAGGGCCCAAACATATTTCAAAGTTAAAGGGAAATTATTTGTGAATTATATGTGCTCTGGGTAGTACATACTACAATTTTATTCTTTCGTGTGGAAAATCTGAGATTGCAAGCTATTTATATCTTGCTTTGTTCATGTCTGTTTCAATACCACATGTGTTTATTTTCCTTCTAAGTTTCTAAAATTAAGAATGGTTTACCCTTTTTTTTTTTTATCATTATTTGTACCTAGAAGCCAATAAAACATTATGGCAATATTTTCTGAATCAAAAATCAAAACATAAATACTAACACATGGGTTAACAAGAAGCTGGAATTATTGAAATTAGGACATTTCTGAAAAATGCAGGGTATTTTTTCCATCATAACCATGGCTCCTTCATGGTTTAAATGATCTTATTCTTTCTGCTTCTTAGCCGTAAGCTTTAAGAGAAAGGCCCTCAAGCTGAGTGTGGTAGTGCACACCTGTAATTAGGAGGCTGAGACGGGAGGATTGTTTATGCCCACAAGTTTGTCCAGCCAGGGAAACATAGTAAGATCTTGTCTCTTAAGAGAAAGAGAGAGAGAGAGAGAGAGAGACAGACCTGTGATATATGATATTTTTATTTATTTACTGAATATATGCTATTGATGGTCTTTGTGAACACAGATATCCCCACTGGGGCTCTCTGTTCAGACCTGAGAGAACAGTCCCTTCCTCACCTGACTTTTTCTTCTTCGCTTTGGTTTGATGGATGACGTCAATAGAGGAGGGTGCTAATATGGGCTCAGCAGGAAGGTTTTGGCTCTTGTTGAGCCAGCGGAGCACACGTATATCCACAAGAGCCCTCAACACCTGCAATAGTTTCTTTTTATCCCAGCCAGGCAGAAGGTGCTGCAGCAAATCTATGTGGAAGGAGTGACCAATGACTGCAGCACACTTGACCAGCAACTGTTTCTCTGTGCCCAGTTGATCCAGTTGGTTTACTGCTATTTCTAAAAATCAATCAATCAATCAATCAATCAGCAATAAACAATGTTTCTACAAACCTAGGATACAACGTGGTGATAAACTGTCCATCTTTAAAAAAAAACAGGTGCGCTTTTCATCTCTCCCTACCCACTGCCCTACCTTAATCCTCCCTTCTCCACTCAGCCAAATCTCTTCAAAGAGCCTTATCTCCACGTCCTGATCTCCCACTCGTTGTTTTACCAATAACAATCAGGTTTTTACTACACTACTGAAACTGTTCTCCCCAGTCACCAACGGGTTTTGTCAAAAGACCGAAAACTGTGCTCTGAATCACTCGACTATATTAATCCTTCCCATTTTCACATCCTATTAGTACCCAGACCCTTTTCTTCTTATTTTCAGCTAAACTTGTAGGCCAGGCTTCCTGGTCCCAGATCTCTGATATTTATAGAGATCTTAATTAACCTCAAGCATTTCAGTAAATCTTTCCACCATTCTGATGTAAAGTAGTTGGTATTAAACCAGTAAGTCACCAAGCCAAAAGCCTTAGAATAATTCTAAACGTTTTCCTTTCCCTCACAACCTAATGGTCATCCTCTTTCTAAGTGTCTCTTGTATATGTTTCCTCCTAAACAATTTCAGTATAAGTAGTCATTTTCACCTGGATCACTATAATACCCTGTTTTGTACATCTCCAATCTTCTCCCATTCTTATCGCAATAATATGTTAACTAATAGCAGAATAATATATCTAAAGTACAAATTCTGTTAGTCTCCTTCTTAAATACTTTTATAAATTATACAGCCTTTTACAACCTAGCTTTGGCTTTTCATTTAGATCAGAGCTTTGCTGAGCTATTCATTTTAGCTTGTGAGTTAACAAGGCCTTTTTCCTTACCCGATAATGTTGACCCTGGGTCAATTTTATAGCTGTTTCCTAGGATAACATTAGAATTTCAGCTGTGTTACCAGGTAATGTTGCTTACACTAAGAATGACCTCTGATTGGCAAACTAAATTTGGATTAGGAAAACTGAATGAACTGGTGGTCAGTCACAGGTTTGGGCTTCCTTGGCTGTACTAATTCTTATAATAGGTCACGTCCCTTGTAGGACCTGAAAGCTACACCTATCGGGCTGTTATAAAAATTTCTAGTTGGGACATGGGGCTTCTAAACACCCATGCATCATGGTCTCATTCCCCACAGCTGGGCTACTACTTGAGGCTCCAGACAGTCGCCCCGGGACTGTCATGTAAATTGCTGTGAGGCATCTTCCTGAAGAAAAACCCCCTGCTGCTGTCCTGCTAGCATGCTGTGTTTCCTTCTGAGTAAGTAGAGCCAATGCCAAGGATAGTCAATCACAGTTGTATGAGTGTAAACTGTCTATTGGACCTCAAACCTCCACAGTGAAGAGCTTTTAATAGCTAAAAGTCACAGAATATTTATGATGTGCCATGAATTATTTCATTCAATCCTTTTTAGGAGAAAATGAAGCCAGAATGATAATGAGGAACCTATACTCAATCGCCCACCAAATTCCTAGCTGCAATGACAGCTGTAATCAGTTCACTTGTGGTCTTCAGGGGACTTGCCTTTTAAAGATGGTGGGAGAAGCAATGTATCCAAGTTCACGTCATCCTTGACTGTGCAGACATAAAGTTCCTGGTCTTCTTCAGAGCTGGCAGGAGAAGTACTACACATTGTGGATTTCATGACATTCGCTGTAGAAAAAGAGGACTGTGACTGACGAAAACAACATGCTCAGTGCATGCTAGTTTTAAAGGCAAAAAATCCCAAGAATTTAGTCAAAAAATGAAAGGATGAGGATGAACGGAGTGTACTATGGTTTAAAGTGTTTTACCTCACTCATGCTGCCTGTTCTCTAATTTTCTTTTGTAAACTAACAACATTCTCTGTATCATATACTATTCCTGTTCACCTTATAACAGTGCTTGTCTCCCTTACGTCACAGATCTAGGATGCCTTTCTGTATTTATACATACTGCTACGCCTTACTCCTCTCCCACACTCCTCCTTCTCCCATCCCTTATCCAAATTGTCAAGTCATCCTTCTCACCAGTAATGTTCAATTTTCTATTCTGGACTCTCATGTTTATAAATGCTCTTTTCCTATCCCCTCCTCCTGGGATGCTTAAAAAGGAACTACTATAGATTGATTGACTGAATTAAGTTATCTGAGGCAGGTATTTATTGTTTTCACCCTAGTTGCATAATATTTGTATAGTGTATAGTCAGGCATGGTGGCACATGCCGGTAGTCCCAGCTACTTGAAAGGCAGGAAGATCTCTTGAGTCCAGGAGTTCGACTTGCAATGAGCTATGATCACACCACTGTGCTCCAGCCTGCGCAACAGAGTGAGAACCTGTCTCTTAAAAAAAAAATTGTGTAGTGTGTTTACCTGGGGAGGCCTAACTGGTCCCACAATGTCAGTGGGGAATCGGTATGTGTTGCATAAAGACCAGGTGATGGATGCAATGTTAGAGAATAAACAGCAGCTGAACCAGGGCAGAACCCTACTAAGCTAAGCTTACCAGAGAGGGTCTCCCACTTGCTGTTCTCCTTCTCCTCCTTTTTTAGGTCATGAAAGAGCAATATGTCCTTAGACAGAAGGTCCTGGCACAGGACCTTACAATAGAGGGGGTTTCCAAAGCACCTGCGGAGAAGGTAGCTGCAGGGAGATAAGTAGAGGATGATTAAAGATGCCCACTTGAGGGAAACCAAGCATAAGGGTACTTCACACTGAGGAATCTTCTCTTGTTAAAGTCAGCTCTTGATGATATACTAACAGAGGGAAGCAGAAGCATAGAAATGTAAAAAATTAATTTCTGATTGGCTTTGAAATGCATTTTGGCAGGAACTTTTCTTTCTCAACTATTTTGCTTCTACTGATGTTGAAAGGAACCTCACTAAACATCCCCTCACTAAAGGCAGAAACTGGCCTGATCACATATAATTGACACGTTAAGCAAGCCATCCAAGTCCTAACTGTCTTGTGAAAACCTTGGTGGACAGCCCAGGGAGGTAGCCCCTTACTAGTTTACAGGGAGACCGTCTCCCTTAAATCTAGTCTTGAGCCTCATCAGTTTCTAATACCATCCTCTCCCCCAACTCCAGAAAGTAAGACCTGAGCCTTCTGACTTTTATAATGGCACTGGCCCCTCCCTTAATGAAGTGCCCCACTAGTCCTACCACTCACATCTGCAGCTCTGGGGGGATGCTCACCACCCCTAGTTCCCGACATGCCATTCTCAACAACGAGGTTGTTGCCAACTTCAAAATAGGCACAAAAACAGCCTGAGGGCTCTGCAGGAAGTGCTGGGCCCAGCCACACAGGGTGAAGGTAGAGGTCAACGTCATCACCATGACGACGGGCACTCTGGAGAGCAATGTTCCCAAAAACTCCCAGGAAGCTGCATCCATATACTGGGCCTCATCAATGAGGAGAATCAGCGGTGTTTCCCTCACTGCCTGTAAATAACAGCAAAGAAACAACAAAAACCTCTGATTAGAAATGAAGTCGCCTGGTTTTCAAATCTACCACGAATTTCCCATCAATAATTTAAGTAAAATGTTAACGCAGGCTGGATTTTTCAGAATAATTGTATTCTAAGTACAGGTGATATTTTACTTTATAAATAAAAAAATATTGCCTATATATTTAATTCCTAAAACAATGTGCTGAGTTTCTGTGGACAAGAAAAATACTCTAACTGAAAAATGAAATAAGCATCAAAATATTTTCCAAATCAAACTTAAAGCTTTCAAATATTTCATTTTGGCAAAGGCTTCATCCTGTGTGGGAGTTCATAATACTTTCAAACAGCAATTTCCAACCCAGGCTGCACGTCAGAATCACCTGCCAGTGCTTGCCAGCACTACCAATTACCAGGTGCCGCTCAGGTAGACTTTAAAAACGTACTCACTTTTATCCAGATTCCCCACTCCCATTCCATTCACCACTGCCTCCAGTGACCATTCTAAATGTGTTTATTGTACAGCTTTTTGTTTGTATCGTGTTCTTATAAAATATGCATTGTTGTTTTTTCAAGTAAATTGCTTTTATGTAAATGCTACTGTATTACAGATCTCATTTTTCTTTCTTTTTATTCAAGACTGTTTTAAGATTACTCCATATTGCTATACTTTCATCTATTCCCTTACTTCTAATTTCTGCATTTTATTCAATCATGTTCATCCATGCGTCATGCCAACACCTCACTGGCCTCCACAAACACACACTGCAATGAATATACTCTTTGGTATATGTATGCCCAGGAGTGGAATTGCTGGGTCTAGAAGATGCATGTTATTAAAATTTGACTAGTTACTTTTAGATTGCTTTCCCGGATGGCTCATACAGATTTTTGATTCCATGATCCTGAGATAGAGCCTGAGTATCTGTATTTTTAATAAACAGGAGATAAAATAGCAATCCACCTGCATTTAAAACCACTGTTTTAAATTAAGTTACTAAAATTTCATTAAGAAACAGGATCAGGAAAAAGCCAAGACCTTTTCTTGTATGCTGTGCTGTAGGATGAATCCAAGGTTAAAGACAGACAACAAACAATGAATACATCAACAAACAGGCAGGCCAAGAAATGCCTAAATCAAGGTGTGATGTGGATAGATTAAAATGAGCATAAATTATCTCCACATATTAAGAGACAATGGTACGTAGCAAAAGTACCCACCTCCTGAAGCACTTGAATAAAACATGCTTTAACCTTCTTTTGTCTGACCAGGTCATCCATGTGTGAAACTTCGAAGGACAAGGGAAACTGACCAGGAAAATTGTTATATATTAGCATTCAAAATATCAAACTAATAAAAATATGTGGGTTCTTCAAAAGGCACAGAAAATGATTCTATTTTGACTGAGAATGGGTTTCTGCAAGACTGCGCACAGAGTTACAAGGGCCAATCCAACAAAAACGTACAGTTCAGAGGGTGAGATTGAAAGTCCGTGAGGGTTAGAGACAAGGTATCTATCGTCTTTCCATACCAGACTTTGGAAAACCCTTAAAGGGTTATGACTAAGAAAAAAATGACAAGTTTGACTTAGCAATGTCACTTTGGGCAGCTCCAGTACCCCAGTTATTCTAAGTATACCAGGAAGAATCTGTACATGAGACTTGTCAGAAAAAGATGCAACAGATATCACCTAACATTGTTTCCCGTGCTAGGCTGAGGCACATGAGATACCATGAACCTGTGAGCCCAAGTGAGATTATTGCTAAACTGCATTGGTGAGGGTTAGAGTCCCAAGTAAGTCCTGTCTTGAGAGAGGGCTACACCCAGGGATTGGACAGATTTTAATGTCCTCTATTTTCCATTGAATACAATACTGTGTAGGCTGGGTACATTAAGAGAAGTGATAGAGGATAAATAAATGGAATTGTGGACCAGGGAGCTCTTAGCCTGCTCGCTATTGGGTACCCCACAAACCCTTAGACCATTGGAAGCTTTTGAGATTCAGGTGCTGGTTCAAGTGATAAATTCTGTGGCAAGGAAACAGGAAAGTAGGGTTAAAAAATAAAAAATTGCAACTGACTCAAGAATACATGAATGTAACTCCTGAGGATGTGAGTCAGAATGATCTCAATATATTTAGCATTTTAAAATTTACAATGTAATATTTTATATATTATCTCCTTTAAAATTCATGCAACAACTATATAAAGTACTGTAACATTATTTCACAGATGAAAAAAATTATGGCTCGGAGAGGCTAAGTGATTTGCTCCAGAACATACAACTATCAAGTGTCAGAGTCAATCCTAGAATCCATTCTCCTAAAAAGGAAAAAGCCTGACTTTTGGTGACACAGGGATTTCAAATCTCAATCCTCCTATTACTGTATGTTCTTAGTATGTATGTGTGTTTGTGTGTGTGTGTGTCCTATATATATGTACATGGCCTAAAGGTATTAGATTAGAAGACAATCTTGGGTCTGACTACCCACAAAAAATAACAGTAATACAATTCAGAAAGCCACTGTCTTCATTACCTTCACAAAGAAGAGTTCGTTGAAAAGGCAGTGAAGTGGTTCCTCCACCATCTGGCAAAGCTGTCTTTGTAGGCACTCTTGCCGGTAATAGGCTGGGCATGTGTCAATCTCAAAGAAGATGGCCATGAGGGTCTGGATGGCATAGAAGCGCTGCTTGGAATCTGCTTCCTTCAGCTTCAATGGCAACACCCTGGTGAACGTTACTGTGATCATGGGAGTCCCCTGTACCACACACAGGTTACTCCCTCCAGCAGCCCAAGGATGCTGAATCTAAGTGACACAAGAGTCTCACCAATAAGGGAAAGAAGCCCCAAGAGAAGTATAAGTCAGAAAGCAGGAGTCTTTACCTATGCCCTTCCTTCTGGGCCAAGAAGTTTATTTCAGCCAACAGCTGGCTTTTTCCATATCCTTTTCCACCTTCATACAAAACCGCTTGTCCCTTCTTCTGGTACAAACACCATTGCTGTGCCATTCGGAAGGCTTCCAATTCTTTTTCCCGGTCTGTAGAGAGAAAGGGAGCACCTAACACTCCTGTGCTTTTTAGTAGACACTCTACTGATTTGAATTAATTTGCAGAGCTAAGTCACAAAATGGCTTTTTCTCCCTCCCCAGAATCCTGGGCAGAATCCCAGTCTTTGATGGGGACTCACATCTCTTTCCAGAAAATCAACTCTGAACTATACAAAAGGTATGCTGGTCTTGAGGGCTTAATAACATTCAGAACAATTAGGTATCACATGGACTTGAGGGCTAATATATCTTGTTAATTTTTTGTAAAATTTTCCATAATAACAATTTAGTCTTCAAAGTCTGTCACTGCTATGTAAAGATAATGGATTAATAACTATAGATTAAAATGTAAAGACAGGGAATGTACAGTGTGGGTTGCAACAATCTTGGCGCTATCTTCACTGTTCTGAGGATGAAAATTTCTCTTTAAAGACGATCCACAATAAGCTGGTCAGACCTCAATAACTGAACTCTGACTTATGAAGATGCTTATAAAATATTGGTACTTCTCAGCCAAAATAATAGCACTCTACCTGAAATTTGAATATTCAACATGGAAAAGAAATAGTAGGTCCTCTTCAGAATGAATATAAATTAAAAGCATTTAGTCTTGCATTGTTTTGTTTTTTAAATCACATTTAGCCATCTATCGACAGCTGAAACAAATATGATTTAAGTTAGAAAAGAAAACTTACCTAACAGAGGGTGATTTTTGTCTCTCTCTCTGGCCAAATGCCTTTTCCCAAACATTCTGGGGAAAAGAACAAAGGGAAATGTGGCTATTAAATATAGATTGAGGAACAACTGTCCTCATAAGCAAGTACTTTCACATAACTGAAGAGGTACAGAGTTCTGTACAAAAGAGTTTTTAAAAACTAAAAATTGTTAGAGAAGGAGCAAAGGAGTATTACTAATTGTCCCAGGATCAGGGGAGTAAATAAATAGTGAAGTACACAAATGAAAAAGAACAAAGCACATCTGGGTTAGTGACCTATTGCTATTCTCTTCCTGTGGGAGAGCGAGAAGTTCACTGAGGAACTAGCTAAGAGCTAAACGTGAAAGCTAAAGCTCTCAGACACCAAACCCTCCCCTTGTATGCCATGTTCCAGCAGGCCAGTACTAGCAGCATTTCAATTTCACACAATCAAAAACTTATTATTCCTATGCCCTGACTCTGTAAGAGATGGGAATGAACTATCACATCACGATACTCACATACATCTTCTATGGCCAAAATATTCATAAATCTTCCCTGGGTTAGAGATGTTTTTCATCATTTTCTCTGGGAGTTTCTTGAAGTTGTATGCAGGTAGCATGGATCTTAGATATGTTACCTCGTCACAGGACACCAAACCTGGATAAGCAGTTATCATTCTGGCCATGAGACTCACTTTTGGGCCGATAACTGTGTCAGAAAGACAGTAAAGAAAAGAGTGGAGAATTTTGGATCATGTCTTCCACCTTCATCCCCTAAGTCACAGAGCTAACAGTGACAGAGCCATTCTACCTGTATATTCGTGTCTTGCTACTGCTCCAACCACACCACAGAATACTGGTCCATTGGTGATACTGATGGAAACAAGCCTGGGGATGAGAAAGGCAACAGTGGGTAATTATACAGTCAGAAGAGGCCAAGTCAGACACTAATCTGCCACTCCCTAGATCCAGAAGTCTAGTGTTAAGAGTTCAGAATGAAAAAGGCCAGGGAGATGACCAAAAGGAAAAGGATGGCCCCCTACTTCAGGAGTTTAGTTGGGGGTTATTATTAGTTGGAGGTAAAAAGATAAAAAAAATCTTACAACTGTCAGATGATTTATATATGCTTTTTGGGGTACTTTCAAATTGATCACCTCATCTGATCCTTTGAGAAATAATTAACAATAAACCTGTATGGTAGGTAAGGCAAATAGTTTAACATCATTTAAGAAAAGAAAAAACTGAAGAGAACTTGTACCCCCTAAATCTATTAAAATTTTTAAAAAGGGGAAAAAACTTTTCCAGAGTTATATAGCAAAAATAAATAGTAGAGTCAGAATGAGAATCCCAGCCTCCTGACTTACTAGACCAATGTTATTTCTACTATACCTTGCTGCCTCAGATAAAGCTCCAAAATGAAAAATAGATCAACAGATGTCAATACAGGATTAATGGATCAAATACTGCTAGAAAGTCAGAGTAAAGGAATAATCGGAACATTAGCACTGCAGATGGAAGGCTTCCTGAAGGAAATTAATACTTGGAATACATTTTTTAATGAGTAATATTTTTCATTCATTCATACATGCATACATTCATTCACTCCATAAGCATTGAGAAGCATACACAGTACCAATTACTTGGCTGGATGTTTAAAATATCCTTCCTTGGAGAAGTTAAGTCTGGGGAGGAGAGTGGTAGGTACTGAGGGAGGGGAAGAGACACATGTATGTCAGCAAGACAAATACTCCGTACTGTAGATTAGTATAGCACATCAAACAGAGCAAACAGAACAGATGCACTAACTCAAACGAGAGAGTAGAAAGAGCATTCACAAAGAGGAGGACATTTGGTTGGACCTTTAAAGTTGAAGACACTGCTAAATGGCACTCTCTCTAGTGAGAAAAGGCATAGACTTTGAAAAGTCTAGTGTGGTCATGCAAAACTAAGTCCTTCCAGGTGGCTAGAGCACAGTCTGTGTTTGGAGAAGAGAGAGGTGATGTGAAAAGTGGTCCTACCTAGGCTAGGGATGGAAGAGTACTGAAGGTACGAATTATTCAAAAAGCGGGCATACACTGTTCTGGGTAAGGCCAAGGCCCAAAGGTGTCAATGAGCACTTCTTAAATAATAGAGAATAAGCAGATTTACTTGACTGTCATGAAGATTTCATGTGATAGGGTAACAAGATATGTGGATGGAGAAAGAGGGTGCACTGAGACATAATTAGTTTCAAGTGAAATCTACAAATGAACAATTTCCAGTGGTTCAGAAAGGACATGAAAAGTGGCATGATGCTAGCACTACTGTCTCCTATGCCAGTCAAAATTCTCCTGCCTTCCTCTAAGGACAGGATTTAGGTCTCTTCCTATTCATTCACTGGGCCCACTGTCTCCAGGGTGAATAAAAGAAATGCTCAGGACAAGACCATGTAGTCAGTTCTGCTGCCACACCAAGAATGACAAAGTGAACAGGGTCTTTGACTATGAAGACATAGAAGGTGGTCTGGGGTCTGGGTGAGAGCTGGCGTGGTGCAGGGGAATGAGCAACGATGTCTGCCACCAAGGCCACACAGGCCCCTCTGAAGCTTCAGCATCTGGTCAGCATTTCCAAAAATATGTTCCTTGGAACACTAGTTCTTCTGTATATTCATAGGTCTTTCTGGAGAAAAGTGTTTGGTGATCAAGCAAATTTGGGGAATGGGGAATAAAACTAAATATAACAAATTTCCTTACCATAAGACAACTCAGAATCTTTAGTATGTTAATGTTCACTGTGAACCTCTAAGAAAGAAATATAATTTGCATCAGTCCCCAAACATATTTGGCCACAAAGCCCCTCCCCCCTTTTTTTATTCATGAGTATGTTAAGGGACTAGTGTTCCATCAAACACACTTTGAGAAATATTAAATTAGTAATTATCTTCAAGGAAAAAAACAGTAACCTTGAAACATAGCTTTCAGGCCCTGACATCTATCTGGCTTACCAACATAACCTCTCTGGGTCTTAGTTTCTTTAAGTTAAGGAGGTCAGATTTGATGAACTCTAATATCCCATCTAGTTAACATTTATTATATTCTAAACTAAATAAGATTGAAATGAAGTTATGGCTTAACAGTCAAAGAAGACGTCCTTAAGGGCATTGTAAGACAGCCTCTAAAGGTCAAAGAAATGACTATCTCATTCTGGAACAAGGCCCAAGAGCAGGACCCTTGAGGGCCCAGGTCAGTGCAAAATTCAGGAAAGAACAGACCAGCACTGGAAGGAATAACCCAGCATATTCATACTGGAGGGAGGCTGTAGGAGTATCTGCAGGTCCCACTAAATCTGAAAGAAATGTCAATACATATCTGCCTTAGGCTAAGAATCTGAGTATTTATTAAGCAACAGTAGCATCTTTCTTATCTGTAAAATAAGAAGTTGGATCAGAGAATCACTAAATTCCTTTCTAGTCCTAATATTCTATGAGTGTGTCTCTACAGTTGTATCACATTAATATATTTGATCCTTTTGGGGGAGGATTTGCATTTTATTAATATAAGATGCAGCTATGGGATAATGAAACAACACAGGATTTGAAGACTGGAGATCTGGGTTTCATTATCAGCTCTGTAAATGCTAGCAAATTCTCTTTTATGGCCTTAATTTCACCATGGGTAAAAGAGGGATAAAAATTTTCACACTGGTAGCAAATACTAAAGTATTCTATAAATGTTAAAGCACTACGTACATGTGTGGTATAATTTTTATCCATCTTGAATAAATTACAGCAAGCAAATCAATCTTTGACTCAATGTTAACACTGTAAATAACAATTTTTCAAATTCGTTCATGTATATATTAATACTTTACCCATAGCTTTCTATTAAAAAAAGTATTTGGAAAATTCCAACCAACTTTGTCATAATGCAACTAGTGGAAAAATGAATTTTTCTATACCTTCATCAGGGCCAGTTTTTGTGGAAGGTGGTGGGGATGGGGTGAATATGGAGGAGGGAGAGCAGTTACGTGAAAGGTCCAGAAAAGCAATAGGATCTGGGAAAGGCCAAGAGTGAAAGCCAAGAAGGACAGTGTTCACCAGCTGTGGTTCCTTCCTATCTAGGTGACTGCCCCACAACTCTCATCCGCCCTTGGGACAGGCAGCCTTTATGCTACATGCTCTCCACATACAGGCATGTTATTTGCATTATATTAATTTATACATTTGCTTGTTCCTTTGCAGTGTTCTTGAATCTTGCTACATGTGTTCTGTTCCTCCCCTTCTCCTGCCCCATTAGATGAAAACTTATCTTTATTTTCCCTGGGTATCCAGTACAGATTTTTGTATTTGGTGATTTCTTAATAGATCTTGCTTGCTGACTTTCCTTAGCATGTTCCCTCCCCCTGAGGGAGGATACCCTGAACCCCTGCTCCTTGTTACTGCCTCCTACCCTGCCTGAAGAACCCCCTGGGGCCTGAAAAGCTCCTCTCTGCCCCACCTTCCTCCTCACTTGGTCTCAGCAAGATTCTCCCAGCAGAATCTGAAGATGCTGAAGGAGCTCTCCAGGGCGCGTGCACACTCATCTGGCTTCTTATCCCCAGGAAGGCCAAAAACACAGAGGAACATGCAGCCCTGGGATAGATGGTAAACAAAGAAAAGAGAAGTTTACTAGGTGGAGGAATATGGCTTGCCTAAACTAAACCAACTCCCCTGGATGAAGCCAGACCCTAACCTGATTAGTCTTCTATTAGGAATATAGGATTCTGTAAGATTCACGAAATGGACACTCCGGGCCACATCAACATGGAAATTTGTTTAAAATCTTGATTTCAACTAACTATTGAAAGAACTGAAATTTAAAACCCAAGAAAAGTTGATATCACAAACTTTTCAAAAATTTAATTTCTAGTATATACCTTGAGCTAAGTCTATCTGCCCACATTTTCTTCATCTGTAATGTCAAGTATTACGATCCTGCTCTTTTTCAAATTCCTCAATTATCTTGGAAGGATCTGATTATGTACTTTATGTATGTACTTTACTAACAGAACCAGAAAGACATTTTTTATGCTTTCACAAGCATTCTTCAAGAAGAACTGAATAACAAATAACATGGAGAGTAACCCATAGTAACCCTGAAAATTAAAACCAGAACACACCATTCCTTAACTAACATTAGCTGAAGTTTTAATGTAATATAGCTTGCTACACAATAAGTAGCAGGATATCTGACTTACACTGTGTTATATGGGAAATAAACTGGCCATGCAAAACTATTATTCTTCATTCACCTTTAATGCTGATGTATCAAGTTCCCTTGTACTTACTTTCTCAAACATAAAGATCCGGCTCAGCTGGCCACCCCCTTTCTCAATGACTGTAGAGATGTATAAGGCAGCCTCCTGGATAAGCTGACACAAATGCAGCATCCGTGCTGTCCTGTGGAACTCTAGGCTGACCAAAACCATAGTTACCGTACGGAACTCGGATACATACTCCACAGGGTGGCCTTCATCGATCTGCAAAGACACAGTGAGTTACCTTGCCTGTATCTTCAACTCTCAGTATCATGTTTAGGCATTTTAATTCTGTGTTTCATGGTGAGTGTGAGAAAATAACTTATGGGTGTCAGGCAAAAATTTAAAAGAAAATTCAGGTTGAAGTGGCATAGAGTGCACTTGGAATTAAAACTGTTTGACTTTAAACCGAATGTGCTGATGAAATTTGTCAGGCTTTTATATTTTCTAAGAGTTAGTCTGACATGTTCAACTCCATTAGGAATTCACATATATTCACATATATACAACCAATCAACACATTTACCAAGGATACACTCTATACCTTGCTTATGGTATACGAAGTTCTTAAAGGACAAACTGAAAAACAAATATGGCTTCTACTTTCTAGGATTGAAAAATCTCAGTAAAGGTTTAAAACACATTTATCATAGTAATTACATTGATGCAGAGGGGGAATCTGCTGTGATTACAATGAAGAGCAGGAGATGAACTGGATTGATACGAAAAGATTGTCACATATAAATGAACACCTGTTTGCACAAACACACACACAGTCTACACAGTAACTCAAGAACTAGGAAATAACCTTCTTTAAAAGGTTTTTCATTATGTGCTTCCGCAGTGTTTGCTTAAGTGCAGAGTCTGGATCCAATTCCAATGCAGTTCTTAGCGTCTCTGAAAAAAGAAAAACAAACAAAATGTCTCCAGCCATGTGGAAAATTAATCTTTAAAATTTGGGGCTCAGGTAGAAAGGACAAAGTAACTTACCAGCACTTGCACGGTAATGTGGCAGATAATCGAGGCACTTGTCAAAATGCTCACCAAAATCAAATGGGTCAATGAACCGCATATCTCTTAGCTACAGAAAGGAAACTGCTCAATTCTGTGTCCACATACCAACTTGATTATCTTTGGTCCCTTACCAGAGGGACTGAGGGCTCTCTCTCCCTTGTTTACCCTTTCTCTTCCCAGCCTTGCTGTTCTGCCTCATCTATGTTCCTGGGAGAATATCCCCAGCCTCCCTCCACAATTGAGTTCCAATGGCTGTTGGTTTGGTCAGCCAATATGTGAACATCACTGGAGCACTGCCTATGAGCACCTTTTCCTGTGTGGTAGGAAGACCTTTTAGGATGTGCAATGGATGAGGCCAGCCTCCTACCTTCACAGCTTCATCCTCCCTCATGATTTCCACTTCAAACATGGACTGCTCACAGAGCTTCCAGCAGTTCCAGGACAGGACAATCTCATTTGCCTGAGCGAAACGCTGAGCTAGCTGGACATTGTCAACATTCCGCCCAATCACCAAGAGGTATTGCCGCTGCTCATCTCCAACAATAACGTGTGAAATCCGACCTGCAGACAGACCTTTCCAGAAAAAGGGAGACAAGTGGCGAACAGCCAAACTCAATTGCAAAGCTACGCAAAGGACAGGGGCCAGAATCCCCACATGGCTCTATGATCATGCCAATCTTGTCATTGCCCTCAGGTGCACATGTCTTAGGTCAGCTAACCTTTAAAAGTAATACCTTGGCACAGATTTCCTTCTCTTATAAATACACTTAGACAGACATTCAAACAAGCCTGGGTTGTATGGAGGAAGAAACAAGAGATGGTAGGCTTCCAACTGTCTTGTCTCTAAATTGCTCTTCTAATGGGCAGCTAGCTCCTGATAGCAGAGAACTCAGGGAGAAGACCAGATGGTTATACTCAGAAATTTCCCTTCTCATGTGTAACCAGGACTGAGTAAGTAGACAACTGGTATTTTACCAGACATGGGTCTTGCTATACACTTTTATTCTATCTCCTATTTTCCTGGCCCTGAGGGATTTCTTACTGCTAATGTAGTTGAAAAATTGGTTTGCTTGTCAGGGAAAAAGTAACTATAACCAAGAGAAGTCTACCCTTAGCTAAGCCACCCAATCCAAGCTAAGAACAAGGAAAAAAAAAAAACAGTTTTAAAGAATGGCAAAGATTTACAATTTTAGCCAAGATGGAATAACAGGTAGAGAATTTACCTGCATGCCTGAAACGACTAAGGAACTGGAAAAAATATATGAAACAATGGTTTTCAAGATATTAGACATCAGGTAATAAAGCACAGCAATCCTTGAGAAATGGGACATAAATAAGGTGAACTCTGATATGCTAGCTTACTAACTAGAGAGTTTCCAGGCCATATCTCAGGGAAGGGAGGCCTACGTGCAGTGCAGAAGACTCTCTGAGTTGAGAGGAAGACATACTTGAGAGTCTGAGGAGGCCAAGGTGGTTAGAGTTCACAGGGAACTGTGAAAAGTACTACAAAGCACAGAAATGTAGAGAGTGAAAACTCAAGAGATCTGTACTGAGTCCTACTCAAGTCTTTAGATGAGTAATGATATGTGCATGAATGTGAGGAAACTACTTGAGGCTGGGGAAAGAACCGCCTGAAAAGATTAGAAGGAACAATTCTTGATATCACACAGGGCTGGGAATATACTTGCTCCTACTAGTCAGATTGTCAAACTTAATTTATACGATATCAGGTATAGTACTCAGAAGAGGTTTGCCTCAGGAATGAGACAAAAATAGCCCTAGATGAAACACTGCTCTGGTCCCCATCCGATAAAGTTTAAAAGCAATTCCTAAAAGGATCAAGTTAATCACATCTCAGAAATAAGTTCTAGAATATTTACAGAAATACAAAAAATCCAGCACCCAACAAGGCAAAAGTCATAATGTCTGACACTAATAAAAAACTATCAGCATGCAAAGAAGGAAAATATGACTCATAATAAGGAGAAAAATCAATCAATTGAGCCCAACACAGACTAATACAGATGATAGAATTAACAGACATGAACATTAAATGTGCTATTATAACTGTATTCTACATATTCCTGAACCTAGAGAAAACAAGTAGAGACATGGAAGATACAAAAAAAGACTCAAATCAAACTTGTAAGGATACAAACTACAATGTCTGAGATTAAAAATACACTAGATAGGATCAAAGGCAAATTAGACATTGCAAAAGAAAAAAATTGTAAACTTGAAGACATAGTAATAAAAACTATCCAAAATGAAACACAGGAGAAAAGATAAAAAAACAATGAGCACAACATCAGCAAGTTTGGGACAATTGCAAACAGCCTAATATGTGGGTAATTGGAGGAGAAGGGCAATAGGAAAAAACTATTTGAAGAAATAATGGTGAGAACACTTTCCAAATTTGAACAAAAAAACTATTTTAATAAAAGCCTACAGATCCAAGAAGCTCATAAACCCTATGCACAAGAAAAATGAAGAAAATTATACCAACGTACATCATAATCAGATTACCTAAAACCAGAGAAACTTAAACAGCCAGAGGGGTGGGGAGAAAGATATTACATACAAAGAAACAAAGATAGAGATTAACGTAAATCTTTTGTTGGAAACATTGTAAGCTAGAAGACAGTGGAACTGCTTTCACATAAGAGAAGAAAAAACTCCATCAACCTAGAACTCTATACTTAGTGAAATACCTTGCTAAAACAGGTGTGAAATACTTTTTCAGACACACAAAAGTAGAACGAACACATCTCCAACAAACACATACTATGAAAAACATTAAAGGGAGTTCTTTAAACAGACAATAACAGGTGTTAACAAGACCATGGAGAAGTCCAATTGCTGTTGGGAATGTAAAATGGCACAACCACTTTGGAAAACAGATTGACAATTTTTCAAGAAGTAAAATATACCAGCCTTTCCAGACCCCTAGGTAAAAGAGAAAAGAAAGCATATATCCATAGAAAGAATTAGATACAAATGTTCATAATGGCTTTATTTGTATAGCCAAAAACTGATAACAGCTTGAGTGTCAATCAACAAATAAGTGGATAAACAAATTGTAGTACTGTACAGCCATGTAATAGAATACCCTCCAGACTAGGCATGTGGCTCACACCTGTAATCCTAGCACTCTGGGAGGCCGAGGCAGGAGGAGAGGCGGGAGGATCGCTTGAGGTCAGGAGTTAGAGACCAGCCTCAGCAAGAGCGAGACTCTGTCTCTACTAAAAGAGAGAAACTAGCTGGGCAACTAAAAATAGAAAAAATTAGCTGGGCGTGGTGGTGCATGCCTGTAGTTCCAGCTACTTGGGAGGTTGAGGCAGGAAGATTGCTTGAACCCAGGAGTTTGAGGTTGCTGTGGGCTATGATGACACCATGACACTTTAGCCTGGTGAACAGAGCAAGACTCTGTCTCAAAAAAAAAAAAATACCACCCAGCAATAAAAAGAAATGAACTATTGATACAGGCTACAAAATAAATGAAACTCAAAGTAATTATACTGAATGAAAAGTAGCCAAAAAGTACATAGTGTATGATTACACTTATATAACATTCTTCAGAAATGCAAAATAATACCTAGTGACAGAAAGATCAGTGGTTGCATGGGGATAAGGGAGGGGGAATAGTGGAAAAAAGAGTGTGCAAAGGCACACAAGGAGACTTTTGTAAGTGATATATATGTTCATTCTCTTTATTGTGGTAATGATTTCAAAAGTATATAAATATGTCTATGTACAGTATCAATAATCTTCAATAAAACAAAATCCAAAAGAACCAAAAAGGAATAGGTCAGAAGAGATGTCATATAAAACAGAATATGATTCTTCACTACTACTCGAGAAACATAAAATAGCCGGAGCCAACTTTTGCCAAAGGAGCTTTGTGTAAGAAGCTTCCCCTCTAATCTTGACTTTGCCATTGGTGAAACTGGCCTCTGTGTGCAGCTTTTAAATTTTTATTGTATTTGTATTATATTTTTGATTATTTCAAGCAATAATGTAGTTCAAAAACTAAACTATATAAAGAATACATATTAAAAAGTCTTGCTTCCATCCATATACCTATCTATATTATTTGCCCCAATTGGTAATTATTATTAGTTTCTTATATGTCTTTCCAGTGTTTCTTTATACAAATATAAAAAATAAGAAAAATTATTTTTCCTTCTTACATAAAAGGTAGCATACTAAACAGTGTTTTGCATCTTAATTTTTTTTCCACTTAATTATATTTTGGAGATATTACCATATCAGAACATCTTATTTTTTTAAAGTTGCAGAGAATCTCATTGAGTATATATATTATTTATTTAACCAGCCTCCTATAGATGGATTGTTGTCAATCTTTTATTACAAACCATATTGCAATAAATATCTTGTACGTATGACATATCAGACATATGCAGGTAAGCCTATAGGATAAATGTTCAGAAGTGGGATTGCTGTGTTAAAGAACAACTGCATTTTTATAGATGGTATGTAGGTGGAAGGAGGACTTAATACATATTCTTTATTTAGCTTAGTTTTTGTTGACATAATAAAAATAAATATAATAAAGATAATACAAATAAATATAATCAAGATTACCAAGTCACCCTCCATAGAAATTATACCATTTTTCACTCTACCAGTATGAAAAACCTAATTTCTCACAGACTCACCAAAGAGTGTGTTGTCCAGTATCTGAATTTTTGCCTATCTACAGGTAAGAAGGTATCTCAATGTACTTTCTTTTCTTTTCTTTTTTTTTTTTTTGGAGACAGAGTCCCGCTCTGTTGCCTTGGCTAGAATGCTGTGGTGTCAGCCTAGTTTACAGCAACCTCAAACTCCTGGGCTCAAAGGATCCTCCTGCCTCAGTCTCCCGAATAGCTGGGACTACAGGCATGTGCCACCATGCCTGGCTAATTTTTTCTGTTTTTTGTTGTCTGGCTAATTTCTTTCTATTTTTGGTAGAGACGGGGTCTTGCTCTTGCTGAGGCTGGTCTGGAACTCCTGATCTCAAGCAATCCTCCCACTTTGGCCTCCCAGAGTGTTAGGATTACAGGCATGAGCCACCATGCCCGGCCTCAATGTACTTTCAATTGGCATTTTTCTTATTATGAATGAAGCTAAGCATCTTTTTTATATGTTAAAAGACATGTATTTTTCTTTGTCTATATACTATTTATTCATGACTTTTGTCCATTTTTCTCTTAGAATGTTAGTCTTTTCTTGATTTCTAGATACTCTTTCTATATTAGAGCAATTCATCCTTTGTTTATTATGAGTTGCAAATATTTTTTCTTCATTTTGTCATTTATCTTTTGATAGTTTGTCATTTATCTTTTGAATTATATATATATATATATATATACATATATACACACACACACAGACACACAGACACACACACACACATATATATTTCCTCCAATTGGATCACTTTTTTAGGAGCTACTACCTATCTTTAGCTGTAAGTCCTGGCCTTCTCTGGTATGGTAAATCCCAAATTTCTCCTGTATCTCCAGACTGCATTTTGCCACGAGGGTAATGATGTCACTTAGTTGATTCCGTTCCACTATCCAGAGTGCCAGGAGCACATTCCCTGTAGAGACATAGGATAGCCTGACAGGGGTCAAATATTTAGACTTACCTGGTTGAGGGAAATGTCCCCAATAATGCAGAAGATCAACTTGATCCAGTGTGCATAGCAGGCAAAGTGTGAGGCAAGGTTTCTTGGATATATACCTTGCGCTACATTAAAATACTGCCTCCAATTCTCAAAACCATTCAGTACATAAAAAAAGCACGAAGGTAGAAGGTAGGTAGAAGCTGTAATGTTCCTAAGGATATTTTTGGTAATCTTCCCTCTACTAGTATATCAACAGAGGGGGAGAGATATTGGCAAAAGTTTCACAAAATGTAGGTTCAAGTTCAAGTCTAATTTTAGGGTTGGTTTTTATTAAGTTTAAATGACAACAGAGGCCAACTCTTGTCATATAGCTGTTAATGATCCTAAAAGTTCTCCAGATAGGAAACTCATGACTCCTCCCTATTTCATGCTTAGCTTCTGCTATTAATGACTAAGTTTCTCATCAGTTTTTTCAAGAGTGCCTTATGGGCATTTATATCCTGTTGTTCAATCTAAACAAGATGTAAAGCATGTGTCAGACTAATTTGGACAAAGTTTTTCCACTAGATTGGGAGATCCTTTGAGGCAGATACTGTGTCTTCCTCATCTTTATATCCCCTGGGCCCAGTACCACCTAGTAAATAGTCAAACAATGCTGAATAAACAAATATGCCAAATTCCACCTAAATATAGTCTTCCTCACTCACAGTTCTTTAAATATTCAGAAAAACTGAAAAATACCTGTGATATTTAGGATATCGCCTCCAAAACAGAGCACATCTGAAATCAAGTGAGGAAAAGAGAGGAAAATGAGTTAAAATCAGTGATATACCAAATCACAGCAGAATCACATATAATCAGAAGAATGGCCTACTGAGTTTTTCTTCATATTTTTCTTGTCTATTTGCTCACTCCAAGACTCAGGCCCCTTAGGCTCCTTTTTCCTTCCTCCTACTTTCTCCCCAAATCTACCTGTACTTAGGTATAATACATCTTTTCTAAAATGGAAGAAGTATTCCTGCTCCCTTCAAAGCCACCTCATTTGTGCTAGGGATCTTAGCCTCCCTCACCCTCTCAAGGACTTCCTCCCCAATCTCTCTACGGGATCATTCTCATCAATAACTTAAAGAAAACAGACACAATAAAAATAGCCCCCTTATTCTTGATTCTACCTTCTCTTCTTCCTATATTCACAGCGGGGAAAAAAATGTCAAAAAGAGTTGGTTATACACACTTTGCTCATCTCCTATTACTCTTTCTTTTAAATGTTTTCTCTACCATCCTCTTCTCAGCTTACTCCAATCTGACTTCCACTTCCACCACTTCACTAAAATTGTCAAGGCCATCAATAGCATTCATCTTGCTAAATTCAGTATTTTCCTGTCTCACTGGATTTGACAGCTTTCATTTTCAACCCAGCTAGCCACAACCTTCTAAAGACAGGAACACAACATCCTACCTCACCGGTTGCTTTACAGTCTCTTTTGCAGGTTCTTTCTCTCTAATAATCTTCCCCTGGAGTTCCTCAAGCCTCAGTCTAAGGCACCTTCTCTTTATTTACACTCTCCCAACATGAACTCAATGAGTTCTTAATTTTAAGTACTACCTTTATGCCATCAACTCTCATTCTCATCTCTAACAGAGATCTATTTTCTGAGCTCTAGGCTCAATCATAGCTCCTAACTTGATTTCTCTATTTGAATGACTTATTGGCATCTCAAACTCAATATATTCAAAACAAAACCTTGATTCTTGATTTTCTTTCTCATCTTAGTAAATGACACTATCAATTCAGTTACAAAAGTCACAGAACTGAGAGTCCTTTTTCTCTCTACTTCCCACTGAAATTCATCCACCAGCAACTCCTACCTGTTGAACCTGCGAAATATATTTCAAGTTAATCCATCCCCATACAGCTCCACTGCCACATCTCAAGACCAACAGTCTTCAGTCTTGATGGCATACTGGAATTGCCTGTGAAACTTTGAAAAAAAGTCCTTATTCCTGGGCCCACCCTAAGAAATTCTGATTTAAATGGCCTGAGGTGAAGCCTAGGCATTAAGATTTTTAGCTGGGCACGGTGATGCATGCTTGTAGTTCCAGCTACTAGGGAGGCTCAGGCAGGACTGCTTGAGCCTAGGAGTCCACGATCAGCCTTAGAAACATAGCAAGATCTTGTCTCTAAAAAATTAAAAATAAAGAGGGGGAAAAATATTTTTAAAAGCTAACCAAGTGGTTATCTAATGTACAGTTGAGGTTGAGAAGCACTAACCCTAGACCAAATCTCCATCATTTCTTCAGGACTGTTCCAATTGCCTCTTCCAGCTTCTATTCTTACCATTCACCCTCCACCAGCATCCTATAAATCCAATCTCCATGAGGCAGCCAAAATGAACTTTAAAAAGTATAAATCAGATCATATCATTCTGCTGCTAGAACCTTCCAAGTTTGCCTTTATACAAAAATATAAAATTCAAACTCCTTATTATGGACTACAGAACTTGATGATCTGATAAGCTGCCTTCCTCCAACCTCATCCCAAGCCACTCTTCACCCTGCCAGCTATGCTCTGGCCACACTGGCCTCCTGCCAGTTCCTGTAATATGCCAAGTCTTTTCCTGTCTCAGAACCTTTGTACTTGGCATTCTTCTGTCTGAAATGCTTTACCCCTAGCTCTTCCCAAGGTATTCCCCTCATCTTTCATGTCTCGGCTTAAATAATACCTGCTCTGTCTCACACAGAAACTCCTCCACCCGACACTTATTTCTTACCACTACACTATGTTTATTTCCTTAAGGGAATGTATAATCTACAATTATTTTGTTTACTTATTATCTATCCCACTAAAATGGAAACTCCATGAGGGTAGTTTCCATGTGTACTTCTCCCTGTATTTCTAGTACCCAGTGGTACCTGGTATTATATTAATAGTACATATTCAATACATAATTTTCATCTTCCCTTTCATCCCAACCTGATGAGAAAAAGTGAAAGATCTTTTATATTTGTTCCTCAGGGGTAAAGGGTGAGTCAAATAATCAAATTCCTAAAGAAGATGCAAAAAGCAATTTAAGTATTCTGTGAATCTCAAAATGATGGACATAACTGTTGTATAGGGCACTGTCAGTAAAGGGTGAGAATGCTACATAAGTACTAAAAGGTGTAGTGCCAGAGTAATTTCTGTTAAGCAAACATAACCAATAAGCTCAAGAGTGGGTTTTTGCTCCCCTGCACCTATTACAATGCATGTCATTGAGTAGGTACTCAAAATATGTTCACTGCATAAATAAGGAGTTTTCCAGATATTTGATGTTAACCAAATATACAAAAGCTTAATACATGGCAGAAAATAGAGAAAACACCTATTCCTTTCTCACAGAATGAAAATGCAGTAATAGAATGGAAAGGTGTTTTATAAATTATATCTGATATACACACATGAGGCATATTACTGTTAGAAGAAACAACTTGAGGAATATTTTATTTTGAAATAAAACACAAACATACAAAATTAAAATTAAAATTAGCTTCCCCCCCAATATAGTCAGTGTAACGTCAGACTGGATAGAATGACAAACACAGGCAAAGATCTAGCTTTTGTCACTGGCAACCTGAAGAAACCAAAGATGAGTAATGCTACAGGAATGATCCTTTAGCACCTGTTTTAAAGCACCCCAGCCCCCCGCCCCCATACAACCCCTCTGGAGCCCAGCACCACACCTCCTTGTTCCCCTACAATGATCACTCACGCTCCACGATGGCACTAATGTAATAACTGAAGATGTGGGCCAGTTCGTCCATGTCATGCTCCGACTTGCAGGTCAGGCTGAACCTGTCTATTAATGCTGTAAACCCTGACCAATAAAGCAAAAGTTACTATGTTAGCTGCAAATCCTAAACTTTTAGGCCCCTTTTCCTCCACACATCAGGCTAGTGTAAAGGAAACAGATCCCTGGGAACTTTGTAATCCCCTTATCCATTAACATGGTGTTACTTGGAAACTACTCAGGGCCAGGCTGGTTGCCGCCGTGGGAATCCAGAGGGCTGCCTGTTTCCAGCAGCTGCAGGTGCTGAACATTTGCCTGCAGCGAGCGCCCTTTCCATCTGAGGCCAGCTATCTCTTCCCCCCACCCTCTCAGGCTCCCTGCCCAAGGGAAACCAGGATTTCCGCTCATGTGTGGGGCGGAGAAACCACTGACAAGGAGAATGGATTAAAGCTTTACGGAGAACTCATGTGGTGAGGACAGGCACCTTGTATTAACCATCTTCATGACACACAGAATAAACTCCATTAAGTATTTGTTACATAGAAGATTCTCAAAGTGGCTGTTAGATCGCTGACGCCTAGAACGGCGGGCACATACTTATGGACCCCAAAAATGAATTAACTGAACAAATAAAATAATTAGACAAAGCAGAACGCTTAATGGAAAATGCTCGGAGCTAGAAAACTTGGTTCAAAGCCCGCCGTGTGGTCCTCTCAATCGCAATTTCACCGACTCTAAAGCGAGCTCAGGGGCTAAACCAGTTCATCCCAAAACGTGTCTCTCGCTCTGAAAATGAAGACCCTCCAAGTTTGCCGCGGCGGCCGCGGGGCACAGTCGGAGCACTCCTTAGCTCGCCGGGGGCCAGGGCTGTAACCGCCGCAGCCTCCAGCAGCTTAGGCCCAGCGGCCGCCCCGCTGGCAGGCCAGGGGACAGCAAGCGACTGCCCTCGCCCTCACCCGTCACGTGGACGCCTAGGAGGACCCCCTGGGCCGTGGCGAACTGGGGCTCCGATCCCCGGCGCTTCCCGAAGACCAGCAGGTCGGGCAGCAGCGCCGCCAAGCGGGCCTCCACCGGCCAGGGAGGCGGCGCAGCCTCCTGCTCGCCGGTCACCATGGCGGCTGCAGGTCGCCCGCCGAGCTCCCGGAAACGGGACGGTGCGCGCAGCAGCCAGTCAGCGCCCGCCGCTCCGCAGGGCCTTCCCGCCGACCAATCCGTGCGGGCTTCCCCGGGGCAACGCCAATCGGAAGCGGCCGCGGCCCCGCCCCGCCTGCTCCCTGCAGCCCGCGCCGAAGGACTTCGGCCGGGACGCGAGGGGTCGGAAGGTGGGACCCGGCAGCGCTTTGAAAGGAGCAGAGCCGTCATTTTAATCTTGAAATGTGGAGGTGAAGACGCTTCAACGGTAAAGCAGATAATACGGGGTAACTACAAATAGTCTTTCCCCCTTATCACCAGAGTAGAATCTTGGGTCACCTCTGAATTTGCTAATGACGGGTTTCATTGGCATAAATCTGACTAAAGCTACCGAACGCTGTCAGTCCTTTTCCTTAATTGTGATGAAGAGTTTCTTCTCTTTCACCAGCCAGAACAGGGCCATTGATCTCATTATGAGAGTGCTTGCTCCCCGGGGGGCTGTTTCTCTCTTTTGTGTGCTAAGGGCACATTGGAGGCTGCCAGTCTTTGTTGCTCAGATTTCTGGACAACATAAAACAGGATGAGCATGCTGTGGATTTTTAACTTTATCAGAAAAGTATTTTTGCTTTGGTTTTCTAAGGAAATAAAAAAATCTAAAAGGTACACCTTCACTACTTTAGGTCCATAACAGCTAATAAATCTAGGCCATTCTGATGATAAATGAAAGGGCTAAATTTTACTCATGGAATTACTTCAATACATTTTGATGCACACTTCCAGTAGTAACACCAAATATGTGATCAACCCACAGGTGACGGCTGAGTAGAAGGGCCAAAAGGGAAGAAGAAATTAAGGGGAGATAAAACCAAGAGGCTAAGACACAAGTTTGACACTATCCACAGAGGTAACAATTTCAATATAAACACAACCTAGGACCCAGGGGTTGCAGACTCCTCAAAAGCCAAATCACTTTTCAGTATTTTTATAAATTTATTTTTAAAAAATAACAATTGCAATGACATCAATGATCAATCACCTGTAGTCCCCCTACTGGTGGGGGAAAAAAACCTATATAGTTGAGTCCCAAAGGAAAATCAAAACATTATTAGTATCAGGCACCCTATAGCCAGAAAATGCTCTGTTGGTCCAGTGGTATAGACACTGACATGTTCAATGTACCAGTGCAATTAAAATATATACATTTACAATTATCCTGCAAAAAAAAGCACTCAAGAAGTGACATAACTAGCATTAAACCAATTATTCATTCATCCATTCACTCTTTCTGCATCTGTGAAGTTACACTACAGTCATAAGGAAAAATGAGTAAAATAACTAGTAACAAAGAAAAAAATTCAAACATCAACACCCTGCCCCCACTTTGTGGGCTATTATAGTGTGTTAAAATGACCACAAAAGTGTCATGAGCTATCTGATATGCAATGACAAAATGACAACTGAAGCATTTCAATTCAAACAAAATTCAAACTCCCCCCGACCAAAAAAAATTCAGCAACAATGAGGTTGGTATTACTATGTACAAACTTATAGACACAAATAAATAGCATTTTAGAACTGTTGGTGGCTTGAACACTAAAAAGTAGGTTTGAGAAATTTCTTTCTGAACTCTGCATCCTGGACTCCTAAACAAGGAATATAAATTCCTCAGTGTTTTTAGTAATCTAGCATCTGAAAAACTTTACCGAATAAGGTTAATATATGAAACACTTGTAAAGAGCCAGAGATTTCTAGCGAGCTTACCAAAGGATCAGCCCTTTGGCCATCTGGAAGCCAGGACAGATTATTAGATCCCCTGGGCTAGGAAGATTTCACTTCCTGTTTCCTTTGCATAGCTCTGTACCTCTACTTCTATTGTAACAATGATCTCCCGTGATGACGTTTTTGTTTGGAGTTTAACTTCCTTTCTGTTCTTAATATATTTAGACTGAAGTCAAAGAAGAAAGGACCAATCTTTATTCTTGGTATTTAAATCAACCCCAACTGTTCTTCAGAAGAATTTCCTTCTTTGCTTCCAGAGAAGGCAGCCAACTCTTCTGAAATATCTTAGTTCTCCCAGGGTTCAACATATAGAAAAGAAATACATTTCTGAGGCACAACCCATTCTGGGAACTACTGCCCAGTTCCTGACCCTGCAGGCATCTCTATTTCCAGTTCTGCAGCTTACTTCCACAGGATGGATGCAATGTGAAAACCTTTCTGTGCAAGGCCTATGGAAAAAGGGAAACAAATGAAAACTGGCACCAAAGAATCAGCTGCCACGGGAAGAATGAGAATGTTCACTCTCTGGGGCCAGCACAATGTGTGGTAAGAGTGAAGCCAATATCCACCGCAAGCTCTAGCAGGTAATCTGGACTATGTCCAGAACAGCGTGAATAAGCAGTGCTTTCCAGAAATCGTCAGGGACCAAATCTCAGACATCTCCCTTTCAGTGCTTGTTAAAAGTTTTAGTGTAAATGTAAATTAGTCTCTTTATCTTAATAATCCATCCCAGGTATCCATCCACTGGAGAATCATGCTCTATGACAACATAGGGGTATATGTACTACTGTCTCTTTCTCTCCTCCTAGGCTGACAATTCCCCAAATGCTGTCACAAAGCCTATGATTGAAAATCACTAGTTTGGCTCTCTGTTTAAGAGTTACTACAAATGTCCTCGGCTCTTGGGCACAGAAGTTGTTGAACAGTTTTGTTCTCTTAGGAAAGGCAGTTTCCAAGTCCAATACCCTCTAAATTCTTAGAAGTAGCCACAGCAAGAACCACGGTCCAGATGACCTGTCAACAGAGGGACAAGCAGAGCACAACTTTTCAAAGCCAAAAAAAAAAAAGAGAGAGATTCAGCAATGTATATTTTTAGTGCTCCAGTCTTTTATCATTGTACCCCCAGTTAGCTTTTTCTTGGTTGGAGTCCAAAGATACCAACCTACCATCTGGGCAGACAGAAATTCTTATTATTACCACAGATTGGATGAATGTATCTTAGAGAATTTATTGGATGGAACTTCCCCGCCTGGAAGCCATCTCTGAATATAAAGTGTCCATTTAGTCAGCCAGAGATCCCTGACCAGAGGGATGGATGCTGTGTAAATTCCATGGGAAGGAGTAGGCTGAAAGGCTTCTCCGATTGTAGTTCAGGTTGAGAAGGTTGTTCTTCCTTGCTGAGGTGGCTGGCTGGCTTTACCAGTCAATATAAGTGCTTGCATACTGCTGGGCTGGCATGTGTCTCCTTGCATCATCCTAATCCATGAAACATCAATGTCATCAACAGTCTGAAACAGGTCCTGACTAAAAGAGTAAGACAAAGGCTTGCAACTTCAATTTGCCAGACATCACTGCAATTATAATACTGAGCCACTTATTAAAAACTAAGTGGTTTCTGTCCTGTAGAAAAGGGCAGAATGTGATCATCAGTGTCCCATTGGAAGAGCTGATCAATTTCCTGGAACAGTGGAAACAGTAGCAAGGAATAGACCTTGATCAGTTCCATCATATGGCCTGGGGTTAGGACACTCGGATGATCTGTGTCATAGCTTCTTCATCAGCTTGGTTTGGATCCTAGAGACAAAGATGGCAAAATAATGATTAAAGTCTTTTGCAAAAGCAAGAGGGAACTCCTGGCTCTCACTACTTCTCCTCAACAGAATACACACAACTTTGCAGGCCTGTAATGCATCTAAATCTGCACACATGGCTTAAAAAGTGCAGCCTCTTTAGGCAAGAAGAGACAATAAACCTTATTCTTAAGGGGATACGTGTTTGGCACTCCATGGCCAAATACTCCAGAGTTGCTAGTCTATCTCTTTCCTGAGCATCTTGTGTTGTACTCTACCCTTAAGGGGTTAAGGGTATTCAGGTGGCTAAGAAAAACATCCAGAGAAACCATGTCATGCTGTATTTTTGTAATTATTTTCTGATCATCACATTTAAATACTGAGTACTTGGCAGGGCAGTAAAGTTTAGAACTTTAGTTCTAAACTGTAAAGTTTAGCTGTAAAGTTTAGAACTTTAGAATCTAAACACTTTAATGCACTCATTTTGTAGACAAATCTGAAGCTCGGATGGGTAATCTGCCTGGACTAGATTTAGAAAGTTACTTAGGAGTCCAGCAAGAGCTAACTCCCAAATCTCTCAACTCCCATTTAATCTTCTTTCCACTAAACTCTGTGTGCTACTTCTTACTTAAGACCTGCAGTATTAACACCAGCATCAGTCCTTGGAGGCTTTTTACAGCACTCCACAAGAATCACCTTTAGTTTCCCCATACCAAGGGCCTGAGACCTCAGTAGGCAACATTGAAGAAGCTGAAAAATTCCTGGAGGTGGAAGGACTGGAGCTAGGTCTTGAATAATGAGCAAGAACAATAATTAGCATCTACTACACACTTACCATGCACTAGGTACAGCACTAAGTAGGTGCTTAATGTGGATTATTGCATGAAATCCCCACAGCATTCCTATTAAGTATCCAATGGTATTCCATTTTACAGATAAAGATAGCCTTTATCTATAAAATAAAGGCTAAAAGATACTCAGTAAACTGACCAATGTCATATTGTTAGCAAACAGAATTAGCAGAGTTCCTAGGACAATACACTCCTAGAGCTGGCAGACCACACTCACACTGCACGACGGAATAGCAATGACAGCAATGAGAAAGGAGAGGCTCTCACACTACCAGTGAGGACTAATAGCACTGGAAGAGTTGTTAGTGCTTGTTGGGGCTCAGAAACTGATACCCCAAAATATGGTCCTTTGACGTGCTGAACTAAAGAAAAAGCTGTAAGGTCTCTCTGACACCCATCCTCCCCCCATCTCTCAATCTTCTTTTTCTCCCAAAGCACAGGATGAATTTGGTCTCTGAAGTTCCTTATCTGCCTATTATCTGGACCTGCCAAAGAAGAAAACAATTATCTCTGGTCCTTTCCCTGAGTTTTCATTAAATGAACTCATATCACAGGAACTAAGACTGAAGTTTGTCAACAAACTTGAGAAAGACTTTTGTCACAAACGATAGTGTGCTCTGTGGGCCTTTTGTTTCAGGCCATTGTATGTTCTTTAAGCACAATAAATTTCCATAAAAATCACTTACTACCCCCCTAAAATCATCTACACTTCCCCATCACCCTTTCCCCAAGCAGGGTATATAATCATCTGTACCTCACTGGGTTACTGGGTGGTCATTCTCCTATAATGCACCTGTGCTATACACTTTAACATAAACTCATATGCTTTTTCACCAATTAATCTGCCTTTTGTGAATTGGTTTTTCAGTAAAGCTTCAGAAGGCGAAGGGGAAGTTTTTTCCCTTGATCCCCACCTGCTCTAGTGTGGGGACACTGAGGAAACCTGGTTACATTTGTTTAGAGGGGTAATGAGGCAAAGGTGCTTAGAAGTTATAAAGAAATAGTTTGAGACTGGATGCAGTTAAGAAATAGGGAACTAGCATGCATCATTGAGCAGGGGACTTACAGGATTTAAAAAAATACTGTCTAATAAAGACTGATCTGGCAGTACTACATAAGGTCAATTAGTGGAGATTAATTGAGATTGAGAAGATACTGCAATAGTGCAGGTGGAATGTGATGTTCATGCAGAATGAAGTTATCAGTATATGGGAGGAATCCATTAATTCCACATTTACTTAAAGCTTGTTCAGAACTGGACACTAAGTCCAATAAACACAACTAAGTTAGCACTTAAACACAACTAATTACTTAAATAGTACTAAGTCCAATAAATACAACAGAGAACAAAACAATCCTTTAACCCCAACACAACTTGTAGTCTAGTGAAGAAAACAATTTTGAACAATTAAACACAACCATTCAATTATTATTACACTCAAAAGAAAAGGAAGATGTAAAAAAATAGGGAGATAGAAGAGATATGCTCTATATAGAGTGGGGTAGGCACTGCCTCTTAGGTTTACACCAAGACCTAAAAGATAAAAGAGAGACAGCCACGCAAAGAGATGAAGTGAAGGGAATTACAGACTGGAAATTGTTAAGGACAAAGGCCCATGGCAGGAAACAGCATTGGGCAGAGAGCAAGAGCATAGACAGCAAGAAGCAGGAGGAAATGAATCTAGAAGTAGACAGGAGCTGGAACATGCAAGCCTTGATGGCCATGGCAAAAATTTTGGATTTCAGTCCAAGTGCAAATGGGAGAGGATGGGGGCTGAAGGAGCTTGAGGAGAACTGTGACGTGACAGGATATACACTTTAAAAAGATCACACTAAGATGTGTAGAATGGACTAGAGGGGGACAAGAGTGGAAGAAGAGAGACCAATTAGGCAACCGTTTTCTTAATCTAAGCCAAAGAAGAGAGGATTAAGCCAGGCCATCAGTTGGGAGGGAAAAAATAAACTAACAAATTATATTTTAGAGATAAAAACCAAGAGGACTTCTTCAAGAATTGGACAGTTCCAGCTTTAACAACTAGGTGGACAGACATGTCACTTGTTGAGATGTGTGCTTATGTATAATAAATAAATAAATTAAGAGTTTTGTTTTGGATATACTGACTCAGAAATGCTTGTAAGATAACTGGTGGAATTAGATGGATGAACCAGTATGAGTAAATTCTGGAGTTATACTAACTGGTTTTGAATTTCAGTTGCATTATTTTACTAAGTATTTTACCTTGGGCAAATTATCTCTCTAAACCTCAGATTCAATTGTAAAATGGAGATGATTATTTTTTTTTTCCCACGAGGACCAAGTAAACTCAGAGATGATAATTCTTATCTCATGGGGCTTGAAGGTGCTGTGAAGATTCAATTAAAAAAAAAAGATGTTTCAAAAATTTCTTAATGCCTCTCACATAAGTTTCAGCTGCTGCTGTTACTCTTACACTAAGAGACAACGAAACTTGTTCCTTGAAAATTAAGAAAAGTGAGATTTTTAAGAAGCAATTAATAGTAATAATTTGCAAAGGTGAAGAGGGAACAAAGGCCACTGAATTAAGAAACTTTAGTGCTTTTGAGACCAAAGGGAATCTAAAAAGATAAAATACTACATCCAGTTTAGAGAATGTGATTAGTCCCTGAGTGTGAAAATAGCAAGAGGACACCTCTGAACGCTTAACCGTATAAATAAATAAATAAATATCTAATAATAAAGAGAAGAATAAAAGGTATAAATCTTCTTACCTGCATATGAGGACTATCTTTTTCCTTTGGAGAGAAAAATCGCCCACCTTCACCACGCTTCCGTGCCATGGCATGACGGTGCCGAGATTCATGTAGGTATTTCTACAAGAGAAATAAACCATTTAAATACTAGCCAGAACCAGCATAGTTATTTAATGCACAAATTTCATCCTGAAAAGGTTAAGACAACTGTGATCAAAGCCACAAGGGACAATTATGACTCTGAATGACGAAGAAAGCTTTGGAGAAAACAGTTAAGTGAATAAGATAGCAGCTAACCATATATATCTACCATAAGAATGTGAATGCTAAATCAATTTTTAAGAAAGTATTGCAGAGATCACTACCTACACCCCCCAATATATACTCTTTCCTTTTGCTTTAATAAGAGGCCAAATTTTAGTTGGGCAAATGGCTGCTCAGTAAAAAGACTATTATGTCCCAGCTTTATTTGCAGGTTAAGTGTGACTAGGTGAACAAATTTTGGCTAACAAGATGTACAGAACTTCTTGGAAGTTTCCTTGAAAGAGAAACTTTTTTGTTCTCTTTGCTCCTAGGCTGGAGCTCAAGCAGTCATCTTGGACTACGAAGAGTAGACTAAGAATATTAGCAGTAAGACAGAAGAATGAGTCTTGAGAACTGTGGAAATGAGCTACTGGTCCAGGACAATTTTATCACTGGACTTTTTTTACATGTAAGAAAAAGAATAAAATCTTGTTTAAGCCATTGAGGTTTTTTTGATTGTTGTTATAGTTGAAACCGCATACAGTAATAACAAATGCTAACTTCTACAAAACCAGCTATCTAACTTCTATCTATCTAACTTCAATTGTTTGGAAGGTACTCAAAAAAACAAACCATATAAAAGACAATTTCAAAAGTAGAACTCTGCTGTTCTCTTTCTATATCCTTCCCCATGTTATTTTTACATACCCTTCTTTCCTTTGGAATTTTCCCTTCTGCCTCTAGTTTTGCCCGGGCTTGCCTCCTCTTAAGAATACGGTGGTACTGTTTGGCATTCACATAGAGAGGCTCTTCTTCGAGCATCTCTGCTCCAGGTAGAGGGATTCTTTGGATAGCAGGCACAGAGCCAGCCCCAGGTACCATCTGTGTGAACAGGAAACCAGAGCTTATTAGTGGCAGAAGTATGGACACAAGAAACAGTTTCTTGGTCCCTGTTAATCTATTTTCTTCTGAATGCCACACAAAAAAGTAACTTTTATGGGGTACTTGATTAAGTACAGATTCCTGGAGAACATTTATACTAAACGTCTGCATTTTAAACAAACACCCCAGATGATCATGTCATAGGGGGCTCAGGAGCATACTCAAAGGACATAACCATGCCCACATTCATGTCCACAGGTGGATCTATTTCCTAGGTATGTCTGCTGCCATCTAATAGTAAGGAACAGGAGTCATAAGATAATAAAACAGCAAAAAGGAAGGCAGGTACAGATTGACCAACTGCTACTAAATGCCAATAGTCACAGAAATAATTTTAATTACATAGTTAATTTACAATATAATTCAATCCTAATTTTTCTAAACAAGCAAATAAAAAACAAAACAAGTAAAACATTTTACCGTATGTATGAGGCAACAAGTAACAGGGTCCTGTATCCCACCCCCTGCCCTACTACAAACACTGTGAATGGCTGTATTGATTCTCCTGTTAGTTTCCTCCACCTCTGTGCAGACTACTACTACTCATTCTTAATTTATCCATTTTAAGTCCTGTGCACTAACATCCTATTTTGACATAGGAGGATTTAGCTTTCACTCACCCCACCCAACTCTCTTTCTCTATCCTCCAATATATTTATATCACATTTTTGGTTTCTCTATTAATTAAAATCTTTGTAATTTTTAGTTTATGTCTTATTTCATCCACCATAGGCAATACATGTTCTATTACCCAAAGATTAGTGCCCTATCCTTCCCTTCATTATTTGAATAGAATTGCATAAAATCAGATAGTTATACCTGTTTATCCACTGTTATATCTCCAGTGCTAGAATAGTCCCTGGCACATAGTAGGTGCTCAGAATTAATTACAGTTTGTCATAATGTTATTGTAAAAGTAGATCACTGTAAGTGTCTTAAGGATCAATCTCAATCCCAAGAGGTTAACGTTATAAACACATTTTATGAGACATCAAGTTGCAAGTTTGAGAAAATTTCAAAGACAAAGAGATATATAAAAAACTATGTTACATGAGAACAGAAAGCTGAAGAATCAATTTTCTTACCATGACCATTCCTCCTGAATTGACCACATTTCCTGCTACTGGCAGTGTCACAGTGACAGTCCCTTGCCCACTGCTGGTTGTGTTGGTATTAGCTCCTGTCTGAACAATCTGTGCTCCTGCCAAACTGGCTGCAGGGATGGTGATCATGCCTGAAACAGGGACTGTAACTTTAAGAAAACAAAACATAAAACAAACAAAAAAACAGGCACACAGAACAGAAAGAAGGGAACATAGTTAGTCCCTCTTCTATCTGGCACACATTCACTCACCCTGGAAAAACATACCAAAAGACACAAGGGGAGAAAAAGTACTCTTCCACTCTGGTTTGCTATACAGAATCCAAGTAATTGCAATTATTGAAATTCTATTAACTGTCTAGGACCTGGCTCTGAGTAAATCTATCCTTGAAATGGATACTTCCTTGGGAATTCTAGTAACAGTTTTCAAAAACTGAGAAAGTTTGGAGGCCTGCCCTCCCATGGGTCAATCTGACTACAGCTATATCCACTGCTCTTGTACATATGAACAATCTGTTTCAGGGTGGAAATTTTATAAACTATAATTTATTTACCCCAAACAGACCAAGAGTCAGTTGCAGGATTAAAATTTACAATCAAATAAAACATTCTAAGTCCCCAAACTATCAAAAGCAGCATTTGAGGATCTGTTCACCATTCTGTTTGAGCTCTTGCTGGGGCTCAATCCATTTTAGGCCCTTCTCCTGAGTTGTATGAGAGCACATGGTTACTACTATACTCTCTGGACCTTGTATAACACAAAATTTTAACCACAAGTCAAATCTTTAGCCATGAAATCTAAGTGAAATGTCCTTTCTTGATTTAACTATCCCATTATCTAACATATGCTTCCAAAAGCCTTCAAGTCCAGTTTGAGCACTCCTCCTCCCTTATTTGTGTGCCATCTATTCCTGTAACACACTTCTATAAGGCCCTTGCATAGTATTTATTTGTTCACATGTCTTTCTCACAAAACTAGAGGCTCTTTGAGAACTCTTCTTTCTTAGTAAAGTGTATATAAAGTAGGTCTATAAGAAGTCTTTTTGGAATACATTAATAATGGAGTGATCCTGAAAAAAATTACAAAAAACAAGCAACAACACTCTGGAGTGGTTCCTGATCAGTTTCTACCTTTACCAATTAAAAAAACTCCCTATTTCCAATCTTCTATTTAGAAACATTTCTTCCCTAAAAGCATTAAAAATTTACACAATCCCTGGGACCAGTCTTAATGGACACTGTAGGAACCCCTACAAATGGAACCAGTATTGGTCACGTATGGTGACAAGAAACCAACAATCAATGGAGAACTCAAAGAAAATTTTTTTGTTCAAAAAATACATCATGTAGAGTTCACCACTAAAATTCTGAAGCAGGTGCCCAAGGGACAAACAAAAATGACGGCCCAAAGAGTCCCAAAGAAACCTATGGGGATACTTACCTTGCTGGAGGATGGTGCCATCTGCATTAACCGGCTGATAGACAATAGTCTGCCCTTCAGCAGTTTGTGCCACTTGCTGCCCCTGGACAGCAATCTGCTGCTGTGTCTGTAGGAAATAAAGACACAATTCAATAAATTCCAAAGACACCCACAAAGAAAAGAACCATGTGGTCCTTTAAAAAAAAATTTTTTTTTGAATGGTTTTCTTCCCCATTTCTACCACACATGAAACATTTGACTCAGTTATCTGACTCGTCCAAAACAGAGTTGTGTTCCTATGCTGACAGCCAGAGGAATTACCTGAGTCTGGCCAGCGGTGACGGCTGTCTGGGGCTGCTGGATGATGATCTGCTGGGTTTGGCCCTGCTGGCCCTGCACCTGCACAGCCTGCCCACCCTGGATCTGTATCTGTCCAGGCGGGACCAACTGTATCTGCAGTAGAAAACACAAAGAAAGGATAGCACCTTATTGACACTGGTCTCTTTTGGTCCGAGTGTTAGTTATCCAAATTTCTCTAGAAAGCAGGAAATGTTCAGAGGAAAAAAGACAGGAGTCCTGTTCTGCCCTCAATTAATGAACTAGAGATAAACTTATTTCCTATTTATGAAAAAACCAGGGAATTTTGAACACTGGATACCCGATGATATTAAGAAATCAGTGTCAGTTTTTTGAAAGATAGTGGCATGGTTACATATTTTAAAGGCACGTTCATTTGAAAATACACTTTGAAGTACTTTTTATAGACAAATTTTATCTGTAAATTTGTCAGAATATTATGTATCCTAACGTAGTATATTCAAAATGTATTCTACGCTAGTCAAATGTTGATCTGACCACAGCCCAGGTCAACACCTTGATGAGGGCCTCCAGAGAGATACCGAGAGGACCTAGGTAAGCTGTGCTAGGATTCCTGACTTACAGAAATTATAAAATAAATGTGTGTTGTTTTAAGCTACTAACTTCTAGGATAATTTGTTATACAGTAATAGGTAACTAAGGCAATGTAACAGATTATATTCCTCTTATTCCTATTTCCAATACCCTCACCAATAGTCAATACTGTCATTAACATTTGCCAATTTTTTTGTTAATTTATATTTCCTATTTTCTTCCTAGGTTTGTATAGCTAAACCTCAGACAGCAATTATGGAAAGCAGGGATCCTATGTTATCCAAATCTATTTTCTTTCTTGTTTGAATGGCTGTAGCCACTTTATTAGGAGTATAATCAGAAACCTGACAAGATTGAAAAATATTTCTCTGAAATTTTGTAACTTAAACCGTAACACAACACTTTAAATAAATGTTGGGTGTATAGAATCCTATTTCCATATAGTGACTACTGGACACATTTTTTCTGAGATCAAAAGACAAAGCACTTAGGAGGCCCCACAGCCCAATATTTCTAGCATTTTACATTCAAGAATATCCCCAAACCCAAAAGAGTTAGAGTACACAGCTACTAAGTTTCCCCCTTAGTTCCCTCATTTCCCCTCCCCTTAGTTCTTTAACCATTCATTCATTCCATCAATAAACATTTTTGACTGGACTGTTCCTTCAACAGAGCTGGCAGTTTGGAAGGAGGGTATGTTTTCCAAACATTTAAGCTCAAAATCGTCACTTAAAAAGTGTTGGCAAATGAATAAATAAGTAAACAAATTTATTTGGTTATCTAAATCTATATCATTCTTGAGTTCCATATAGGAAAGTATACCTGTTTATATTGGCTATTAGAATTTCCTCTCCTATATGTTCATATTCTTTGTCTGTTTTTCTACTGCATTGTTGTTTTTGTACGAATACATAAAAATTCTTTATATATTCTGAGTACAAACCCAGTTATGTGTATTAAAAATACCTTTTCCAAGTCTGGACCTTGTTTACCTTTACTTATAATATTTCAATGTATACAAGTTTTAAAGTAATCAAATCAATTTGTTTTTTTTTTTTTTGTCTTTAAGAAATCCTTCTCTACTTTGACAGCATAAAGAAAATTCTTCTGTATTTTCTCCTAAATTTTCCAAATGCTTTTTTTTATTTAGATCTTTAATCCATCTAGCAAGTATTTTTTAATATACTATGAGGTAGAAATCAATTTTCTTTTTCTGTATCATTCTTGAGCCATTTCTTCACTAATATGCTTTTGTTACATACCAAGTTCCAATATTTTTACATCTATTTTTTGGTTCTCTACTGTGGTTTAACTGTCTTTATCAGGCCAAAGATCTTAACCTAAAATTGTATGTAAAATTTTGCAAGTATCTGGACATCTGCTCTTTTACTTAGAGGGCAGAGAATTTCACTGAAATTCTAAAATGGAGAATACCATCCAAAAAAGGTTAAGAAGTACTCTTCTTTAAAAAATGGCCAGAGAACACTAATGAGAAACAATCTCTTATACAAAAGGAATTAAAGCCTTAAGCATTGTAAGGGAGGCTATGGAATCTCACCTAGAGCTTTAATCACATAACAGAAAATTTTTCCAGCATGCTTAGTTATAGCCCCACTTGAACCAGGGAAATAAAACCACCCTTTCAAGATCTCTTACAGCAAAACAATACAAAACAAAGCCCCATAAAACCACAGAATTTAGAGCTAGAATGAACCCTAGATCTTGCCCAACATAAACTGTATTTTTGGATGAGAAAAACAACAACTAAATGACTTGGCCAAGGTCAAAACTTGTTTAATGGCAGACCTGGTAATGAAAGTCAGGTCACTACACTCACAGAACACTGTTCCTAGCTCTGAATCACGGTGTCTATATTCAACAGTGAAGAAGGTGCAGCAAGTGGGGCGGGAGTGGAGAGGAAGGACAGAAATGATATAGCATGGGAAACAGAAGAGCACACACTCAAAATACATTTAAAGCCTCATACATTTATGCATGAGAAATGTGCAAACTGTTTTTAATCCCAACTACAATTCTATCTTGGCAAAAATAAGCCAATAGGCTTAAAAATGCTCTTACCCTTTGCCCAAGCAACCCTCACTCCAAAGAAATTACTTTAAGAATTCAACTGAAAAATATTAATGAAACTATCATGACAAAATACATTTACAGCAACTTTACTAACAAAAGCAAAAAACAAAACAAAATCTTTAAGTATACTTTGTAAATTGAAAATTATGATTCATCAAATTGATTGAACATTATGAAAGAATTAAAAATGACAACCAGGAAAACCATGTAGAAATAAGCTAAATTAAACAGAAAAAAAAGCCTACATGCATAAAAAATTATGTCCCCAAAATTTTGCATAAAAACACAAGGGAATTTGCAAAGATAACAAGTTTGATTTATAAGCAGTGTGATCATGGCTGATTTTTTTCCAACTCATATTAAATTCCTCCAGAAAAACTAAGACATTAATGTGATTGTTGTAACTGCTGAAACAATATAAAGATACAGATACAGTAAAAAGTTAAGTTTTCCCTCATCCCCTTTCCATGCTCATAAACATATATACTCTGGGGGCTTGGGTATTAATTACAAAGATAAGATCACACATTATATATTTCTCTGCAAATTATTTTTCACTAAAAATGTTTCATTATTAACCACCCCCAAGTCAACAGTTCATCCCTTTTAACGATGACATGATACTCCATATATGAATATATATTATGATTTATCTATTTCTTTAACTCCATATATGAATATATATTATGATTTATCTATTTCTTTATCCTTATTAATGGACATTCAGATCACAATTTTTTTTTTTGCTAGTTTAATGCTGTGATGAATGTCTCTGTAACGTCTCCCTAGATATTGATGCTTTTCTTTCTATAGGATAAATTCTCAGAAGTGGGACTGCTAGCTCAAAAAGTTTATGTATTTAAGTGATAGTGAGATGTCTTTCCAAAATAACTTTATAATCTGAAATTACCAAAAATAATGGTAATGGTTTCCTTTTCTCCACATCTATTTTTGCAGTGGATATAATCCCTTTTTAATTTCTGCCAACTTGATGATAAACATTCCTCTAACTTTAAAATCTGACATTATAGAGTTATATGTAACATTCCCACACATTTCTTTTAATCTTTATCTTTCTCTTATTTTTCAATCAGTCTTTCAAATGGATTTACTTATATTATTGGTCTGTTTAAAGAACCTGGCTTTCTACATTTTTGTTAGGTTTCTATTTAATTTTGACCTACTTTTTGTTCATTTTGTTCTTTCCCTAACGTCTTAAGAGAAATATCATTGCTTTTCATTTCCTTTAAAGTATTTAAGGCTATAAATTTTGCTCTAAGTATAGCTTTAGGTGTGTGTAATAACTTTAGACTGAAAAATTTTCTTTTTTAGTACTTGTTAGATAACACAAATGACAAGTTACATGAAAATAAATGAAAAGAATAACATTTTTGACTGAAAACAACAATTTCCAAAGCCGACTGTTAAGTTCCCTCCCCCAATTCCCCAAGAGTGTGAACATAAGTCACACCAATGAAATACTTTATAAAGTAGGTTCTCATCTCTTTACAAAATTCCTCAGAGCAATTCAAGATGATGCTTAATATCTTAATCCTTACTGGAGATGTCCAATTTCTGCAAAATTCTAGTTTATATCACCGGTACTACTACTATAAATGTGGAAAACCGACTAAATGCAAAATGGGGGTTTCCGGAAGCAATTAAACGCAGCATCAACTATCAGTTTATAACAATCTAAGTCTTTAAAACCTCTACTTTGGGCCAGGCACGATGGCTCACACCTGTAATCCTAGTACTCTGGGAGGCCGAGGTGGGCGGATTGTTTGAGCTCAGGAGTTCGAGACCAGCCTGAGCAAAAGCGAGTCCCTGTCTCTACTAAAAATAGAAAGAAATTATATGGACAGCTAAAAAATATATATATATAAATTAGCTGAGCATGGTGGCACATGCCTGTAGTCCCAGCTACTCGGGAGACTGAGGCAGGAGGATTGCTTGAGCCCAGGAGTTTGAGGTTGCTTTGAGCTAGGCTGACGCCACGGCACTCTAGCCCAGGCAACAGAGTGAGACTCTGTCTCAAAAAAAAAATAAAAATAAAATAAAATAAAATAAAATAATAAATAAATAAATAAAAACAAAAACATGAAACCTCTACTTTGATATACTGTCAAAACATTTTTTAATATCACTCACCTGCTGCAAACCCTGTGTCCCAGACACAGGTACTTGCATGATGGTTTGACCTTGTCCACCAGGGACAGCCTGGACCATGATAGGTTGGCCAGTTGATGTGATTAACTGGCCTCCACTGACCTGCACCATTAATGGCTGCCCCTGGACCTAGAATGAAATAAAATAAAAACAATGAAATAACATAAGACACCAAATGGTTTTTACCAAAAGACAATCACTGGAACTATTTTGTTGCCTTGCTAGACAAGGAAAAGGTAGGAGAGACACTAAGAAAGTATGTCTTGAGTCCTTGAGTTATCCTCAAATTATCTGTGGTATCACCAAATGCCAAGTTCAACACTTTATGGTCAGATACAATGGACTATAGCCGGAGTCTTTGGGAAGTCTCAATAGATAAAAGGCAATTAGCACCAAACATAGGCTAAAACCATGACAAACATTTAAAATCAAGATGCCAATGCTATTTGCCTTTTTAAACTAATATCCAGGAATGGTCTCTAGTTAGGGCTGGAGAGGAGGCAATGAGAGGGAGAGGTGATGGTGGTAATGGTGGCTGAGTGCAAATTCTAAATAACTTGGAGAAAGTAAACCAAACTGTACCCAGCAATGACTCCAGGAAACTGAGTAACAAGGCTCTGGAAGCTTATACGGAAGACCCTTTTCTCGCCATAGTCTATCAAGCAAAAATGAAATGTATGCCTTTTACCCTCTTTACCTCACTCTGTGAATTCTAGATATGTTTCTTGTTTAAGGAGCTCACTACTAAAGACTTTCTGGAAACATTTTCTGGTCAGTTTGCAATCTCCACAGCAGAGTTCCTCATGTTGGACCCGAAATACCTGCAGTTATTTTAGCTTTACCAGAACCAATGACAAATACTGAAATTACAAAGAGCAGTCAAGTGTACAAATACAATTCCCAACTTTCAGGGTCGTATAAGTAAACAAGACTACTCTAAAAGCCAGGTCACTGCAAGTGCTCTGTCACATCTTGAGTCTCAATACAAAAATACCCAGTAGAATGCTTTCTGGAAGCCAAAAAATGAGCCACTTTAGAAAAATGATCAACATAACAGCTAAAAATTCAAAACTTTCATTTTCAGATTCTATCTTTGTTTCAAGGAATTATTTGTCACACAATAAAAGACTATATATATATAATACATATAGAATGAATATGTAAAATATTCATTCTTAATGATAGTGCAAGTATGTTCAAACAACGGCAATTAATTAAAAGATCAATCTGTCCTAGATGAGCAGGTCAGGTAGTAAGACCCTCCTACCACCACCACCACCACCACCACAACTGTATCAGAATTACCAGGAATATTCCAATCCTGGGTTTTGTTAAACTGCCCATTGAGAACTCCAATTCACTTTTAAGGAGTTTACAGCCTGGCTCTCATGCTTTCTCCTTCCCTTACTTCCCCATTCCAAACCAAATTCCCTTTGCTATACCAATGTTTGCATATTCTGTATTATGAAAGATTTCTCAGAATACTTATTACATGAGTAACTGAAAGAACCATTTAAATTTCTCCAAATATAATGATATCCCTAGAGGAAAGGTTTCTATTTTTTCTGTAAAGTGTTTCCATTTCTTTTAAACAAAATCTATATAAGCAGGGAACACAAGTTTTAAAACATAAATATCAATAATTTTCTGGCTATCCTTCACTTTAATTTCTCCCCCCACTGACATGTCATTGTGCACATGATAAATGATTTGAGACTCCAAAAAGCCCACTGTATTTACAACATAACAATGATTACAAGGACACATGCATCAGACAAGAAGCCATACAGTTAAGAGCATGTTACACTCCCATTCCACAAATGGTTAATGACAATCCAAAATACTGTTTTATCTATGAGTAAGATGAAGCAAGCATGGAAAACATGAACAAGCTGTTGGACTGTGAGATTCGAATACAGTTTGGGAGTAACTACAAGCTCAGCTTCTTTTAGCCTAATTTATATTCAGAATTGGCTGGACATCATCACCAAACACTAGTGATGGCGGGGTGGAGGTGGGACTTAAAGGGTAAAGCAAAATAATTATTAATATTATACAATAAAGGGCAGTTAACTGCAGGATGCTTAGCAGCACTAGTATTAAATAATAGAGTGAGATGCCAGTTCTATATTCTAGGTCCTACTTTAAATCATTTCTAATTCAATGGAGGAAAAAAGGGCACCCAAATCTTGCCAATTTCTCAAAAATATTAATATAGTCATTTTAGTAAAAGTAACCTAGACACAGAGTATACTTGTGCTCCCTAATCCTATTTTTTACAGTAACTGGCCAAATTATAGCCCCAATTTAGGATAAACTTGGCCATACATAATGTTAAAGAACTGCATTGGTTAACTAAGAATTCTTACAGTGGCTGTAATACCTAAGACTTATAGAAAGCATATCCATCCCTGCCCAACCAAGAAGTATGTGGGGTAATCTCTGCAGAGATTTAGTAATAAGACAGGTCATTATTTCCCCAGGAAAGGTAGTGAAAAAACGTCAGTTAAGATTAGCAGGACTCAGTGCTTAGATAAAACTTGCCAAGTGTAACAATTATTTTGCAGTTGAGTTGCCCTTTTAATCAAAATAAAGCACAATCTAATATAGTTCATGTGTGTCTTTACATATGTATATACTTCCTTCACTATAATACAAATAATCATTAAGTTTTATCATGTAATTGACACAGAGTTCAAGCTCTGAATAAGTTCTAATGCCACGTGTAAGAATTTCTTCCTGTCACTTAAACCATTTCTTTTCCAGGCATTCCCAAAGCAGCACACTAGCCAAATGCAATTTGCAAGAAAATTGATACAGGCTCACTACATGACTTGGCACAAAACATTAGGAAACTGGCATCTTATAAGCCTCAAAGAAAAGTTAGCAGCATCAAAGACATGCAACCGACTTTGCCATTCCTACTTGAGATCCTAATACAAATAGCACCAGACATGAGGAGAGTTGAAGCTCATGCAGTGCTCACAGAGAATCAGAGAGGGCACCACTACCTGGAGGGTCTGGACTTGCTGGCCTGAGGCGGATGCCACCTGGGCCTCAGTCTGCAACTGGACAGCAGTGACACCACCCTGCTGCTGAGAACAGGAACAGGAAGAGCTTGAAATGTGCCAGGAAGGAATTGTATAGTTCATGACATGAGGTCACCTCCTTACCTCTTGAGGGAGAGGGAGGGAAGTCTTTCCAAAGCCCCACTCTACCCAGGACTTTCAAAATGTAAAGCTGTTGTGTTGAGCGTAGCAGGATCAAAGATATTAGCCCTTGTCTCCACTTCCATGATGCAAAAACATCAAAATAGCTGTTACTATTAACACAAAAATCTGCAAGGCAGTCCTTTCTCTTCAGAAATAGGAATTTGATCCTTCTGCTTATACAATTATTTTAATGTTCTTTTTATCTCCTCAAATGAGTTCATAAGAACAAATTTATCAGGTTGTAACAGCCTCAAGTGACAATGAACAATTTTGGGGGCCTAAATGCAATCACCAAGAAAGGAAGAATAAACTAATCACTGTGAACCAAAATCATCTTCATTAGGTCACTGCTCTTGTGTCCTAAAGGTAAGATTATTTCTACCCCAACTGGACTGCTTCAGAAGCCATGGTTTCAGTGATCTAACCTTATTTTTATATCCCCTAATGGTCAGTTTGGACAAAACAAAAATCCACGCTCAAGGCTATGAATGGAGGACTCTGAGGAAGCCCCTTCTCTAAGGCACTTGCCAGAGTCACAGTATCTGTGTGGAAGGGAAGGCCAGCAAGAGTTTAAATAATTAATCTCTTTTAATCAAGAGTGGCTGCTTCCTTTGATCATTAGATCAGAACAATTCTCCATCAACATTACCTCTGCATTAGCTAAGTTCTCTTTTGAAAATAAAATATTCCCAAGATAACAATCTTGGCCTAAGGTCAAACTGAAGCATAATAAATTTCTTTTCTTCTAGGAGTGGGGGAAAAAAATGAAGTTTTACTAAAATAAACCCAGGCATAAAGCATCAGAAAATGCGATCTGTATAGAGATTCAAGAAAGCAATCTATCAGTTAGGAATAAACCAGCAGCAAGAAATTCCTTTCTAATATGTACTTATCCATAAGAGTGGCTGTCTAAACATTATCCTAATGTTAAACTAGAGCTTTGATTAATAGGTAAAAACAGTAGTGGACCAAATCAAAGAACAGTGGATTTCCTGGAAGTTGACTATCACGCTTTGTCTGTTGTGGCCAAACCCTTACTAAACCACAAGTTAGCTCAAACAAAAAGAGAAAACAATAAATTGAATCCAGGAAAAAACAAACCAAAAAACCCTCCAAATTTCCATCTGAAAAATAGACTATGTTCTTTTTACTTTTAATGAGCTAAAACGGACAATTTATTATTAAACCAGGTCCTCATTAAGAGCAGATTCTAAGTGGTCATGGACTGGATACAGCACTTCACAAGCTATCACACACAATATTTTACAAGATCTGGTACTTCTCAAATAATTCTCCATGGTAATATTCCAACCAATTGAGTAGTACTGTTAAAAGTAGTTTTACTTCATACCTGCTGCTGAATCTGTCCAGCCTGCACAACTATTTGCTCTGTGGAACTATTGCTGTTTGCTGTATATTGCTCCATGGTCCCTCCAAGTTAGAATCCTGTCCACAGTGAGCTTCACTCTGGAGATACTAGAAGACTATGAGGTGCACACCTATTAGAAAGGTTGGGAAAGAAACTAAAGTGAGATTGTTGATAAAGGCCTGGCCAGACAATTAACCTTGATAACTTATCACTGTACTTTCTTGGCAAGAAAACAGGATAAGAGAATAGGAAATGCTTATATTCAGTATCACTGACTATAATCAGGATTACATGGTACAATCATAACAACAATATAATGCTATTTTCATATTCTTTAAAATGCTTTTGGTCATTTCTTATTAGCAACCTTACCTTCCAGATATTACCAGAGCAACACTTGCACCTTAGAAATACTCATTAAGCTACAATATTGCTTTGTTATAAGAACTACATAACACTTATTTTCAGGTCTGCATTATACTTTAAAGAATAAAGTTACACTGTAACACATAATTGTTGCCCACTAACCATGTTACTCCAGTCTGCTACATATGGTAAGCACTTTGAAATGCATCAAAAAATAAGATGGATTGATAGATGAATGGATGGAGAGATAGGTATCTGGTAAGGCAAGTATGATACAATGTTAACAGTAAACTATAGGTGGTAGGTATACAGGCGCTTACTATAAAATTCTTTTAACTTCACTGTATGTTTGAATATTTTTATACTAGATGCTGGGAAAATATAAAATTTAAAATAAAAATTAATCAAGCCCATTACTCATAACCAAGATGGATGTAACATAAGCGTATATGAATCATAAATAACAGGTTATGCCATCACAGCAAGATGGCCACATGGTTCCCCAAAGCACTGCCCTTGCTCTAACAGAATGCTCACCAGGCAAATTTCTAGCTATACTTTGGATTTACATATAGATTGACCAACAAGGAGCAAATATGATAAGCAACACATCTTGGTAGTTATTTCTCACTGCATACTCACCAACCAGTCTCTTCTGAATTGGTTTACTAAGTCTGTTCCTGAGAGATTCTAGGCATGGTATAGAAAATCAGGTTTTCAGCCAGACTAAGTAGCTCTGCTAGGGAAGTTAACACGCTTTGTCTCTAATGCACAATACATTTATGTTTCTAAACTAATAAAATTAACATCATAAGAGAATATATATGATTTATGTGAAATCCTGAAAATAGTAATGTAGAGACAGAAAACAGATCAGTGGTTCCCTGGGATTGGAGAATGGAGGGAGATGCAAAGGGGGAGGTGAAAAAGCACTAGGAAATGTCTGTAGTGATGAAAGTGTTTTACATCTTCATTGTGGTGGTGGTTGCATAAGTGTATAAATGTGTCAAAACTCATCAATATGTACACTTAAATGATTACATTTTGTGTCTAAACTATATCTCAATAAAAAGTTGACTAAAAAATAAGGATCATAAAAGGAATGTCTTCTGTATTTCAACACTTCTCTCACCCTCAAATCCCCTTCCTATATGAGATCCTTCCTCAACTGATTTCCAGAAATTTACATAAGACTAAAATATATCACAAAGCACACAGTAATGACTAATAGTTAAGACATCAAACAGATTTTTTTCCTTACTAGTTTATCCTGGTAATATATATGAGTCAATTTAAGAACATTCAGGCCGGGCACGGTGGCTCACGCCTGTAATCCTAGCACTCTGGGAGGCCGAGGTGGGTGGATCGCTCGAGGTCAGGAGTTCGAGACCAGCCTGAGCAAGAGTGAGACCCCGTCTCTACCAAAAACAGAGAGAAATGATTTGGACAGCTAAAAATATATATAGAAAAAATTAGCTGGGCATGGTGGCGCATGCCTGTAGTCCCAGCTACTCGGGAGGCTGAGGCAGGAGGATTGCTTAAGCCCGGGAGTTTGAGGTTGCTGTGAGCTAGGCTGATGCCATGGCACTCACTCTAGTCCGGGCAACAAAGTGAGGCTCTGTCTCAAAAAAAAAAAAAAGAACATTCAAATCTGTTATACTTTGAAGAATAAAAAAGGAAACAGCTTCAGATCTAGTAGCAATTCTCTCTCACATTAATGAGGAAGTGATTCAGCTGTAGCATGATATTGAGACCGTTAATGGTGAATTCTATAAGCAACCAGCTTCACTGAAGCCATATGTTCCTACTACTGTGAGCTTCAGTTAGCAGAACTGCAATATAATTTGACACACTGTCTGTCCTAAAGTGCTTCTCTGCCCAAGATCATGACAAAATTAAGCCAGGCAGAGTTAGTCTGTCCACATCTTGCTCGTAACACAAAGTTTTGAATTTTTTTCCTCAAATAGAGAGAATCAGAAAAGAGAGTGTGGGGTATGTGCTTATTCTGGCTAGCATAAAAATTCTCTTCCTATATCATCCCCACCCCACCATTTCAAGGCTCAGAAGCTGAAATTTAGCCGACCACTAGGAATTCATCTATGTGAACCAAAATTTCCAGAAACCCAACTAGTATAAGGATAGGAAAAGCCCTCAAATTACCATATTTATTTGACAATGACTACCAGGCAAAGACTAGAACAGTAGCTTTCTAACTTTTTGGACCACAACCCACAGTGAGAAACACATTTTGCTATTTCAACTCAGTGCACACATAACAAAACATATGTAACTGAAACAAAAGTTTCCTGAAATAATATTTATCCTTATACAACATAAGATGTACTGATATTTTCTATCATAAAAAATTATCAGCAGCACTACCCTATTCAATTTATTTTATAATTCAACAAATGGGTCTTGATACATGCTTAGTAAGACTAGACAGACAACAAAGCGCTGTCCAGCTTCCCCATCATCCTATAGGTTTCTGGATTGGAGCTTCCTAATTTGTTACTTCTCTCCACTAATGATGTGCCAGACACTATTCTAAAGGCTTTAAAAATAAAAAAGAAGGTCACAGTGGCTCACTCCAGTAATCCTAGCACTTTGGGAGGTTGAGGTGGGAGGTGAGGCATTTGAGACCAGCTTGAGCAACATAGCAAGACCCCATCTTTACAAAAAACCAAAACAAATAAAAAAGAAATCTGATGACGATCTTAACTTCAAAGAGTCTTTAACTTTTGTAACATAGTGAAAACGTGTACTAGAATCCTGAGAGAGAAACAAAGTAATATGGGAGCTGGGAGAAAAGTGATTTCTTTGTGAGGGCAGACATTTCTTCTAGCTGGGGATAAATCAACGAAGTCTTTAGAAAAGGTGTCATCTAAACTGGTCTTAAGTGTGAGAAGGATTCAGCTACGTGATGATGTGGGTGGGGGTAGAGTACTCCAGGAAAATTTCGGCATATGAACAGACTAAAAGACCCCATGTCCAGAGAGAAGCACAAGGGGCCACGCTACCATCTCTCAAAATGCAAGGCAAAGAAGTTGTTCCACAGACAGATGGAGACTCTAGAGATGTTTAGCAAAAAAAGTGACTATATTATAGATGCCTTTTAGAAAGATGTCTAGCAAAAGTATTTGGTGGTTTTGATGTTACAGATATACCCATTTTTAAATTACCAAGATTAAAACATCTATTCCAAAGGCAAATATAACCTGCCCCATCTATCAATATGGATAATGTAGGAATTAAATGAATTTAGAAAATATTTAACAACAAAGAAAAACTCATTATAAAAAGTGAGAACAAAAATTGTCCCCAAAGTTTTAGTACTGGAAAGAGCACTGGACTAGAAGCGTCCTGAAATCTGCCAGTTGTAGGACCTTAGTAAATGTGACAACTTACTCTGTGTGCCAGGGAATGCACCAAATACTTCACATGAGCAAAAATAATTTTTAAAGTCCTACGACAAAAAGCTTTCCTTCCCCAAAAGAGGTCAGCCAATGTTAGGGGGCAGAACCCACAAGTCAGAAAACTTGTTTTTCTGGAAAACATACAGTTCTAGATCCCTTCTACCTGAACCTCCAGACAAAATTGCTTTCGAAAAATTCCTTAGCAAGATATACAAGTGTTTTTTACTAACTAGGCTTTCCTGCCTAAATTCTCACTACTACTGCCCACTTTCCACCTCAAGCACACAGCACAATATGAAGCCCCGGCACATGCTTCTCTGTGAGCAATGCTCTTTCATCTTTCCTGCCTGAGGAAATCCCACCATCTGTCAAAGCTAATCGAAAGTGTGGTGGTGAGAAGCATTTCACCGAGGTTGTTGCTAGTTCAGGCATCAATACCTCACAGCACTAAACTTTGCTCCTTTATAGCTCTAACCGTAGGCATTAACTAGCTGTTCACTTGCCAGTCTCCACCAGGCAGGCACAGATACTTACCTCCACCCAGTCCCTCCTTAGCACATGGATGATGCCTGGCACATACTGCTGGATAATTGGTTGCCACCGGATATTTACTCTCATCCTAAAGAAAACCCCACAACACTCTTAAATTTCTAAATATCAGTTGAGAAAAAGTTAACACGGGATTAGAAAGTGTATCAGAAAACAACCAAAAGCCTAGCCTGACACATTCAAAGTGACATAGAAAAGTGAAACCAAAAAAAAAAAAAATATTACTGTACTACATTCCCAAGGAAGAATTCACAGAATGAGCAATGGACAAGACTATTAACAAGAACAGCAAGTTGCGCTGCCTCCAGGAAAAAGAATGCACAAGGCTATCAATCTTCTAAGAGTGAGGTTCTAGGCACCAAATGGCCTGGCCTCAAGCCCGGGCAAGAAAGGGAGACCGTTCGGTTGGGCTCCGAGACGGAGGTGTGCGGTTCAGCGACGGAGAGCGGGGCGGGGAGGAGAGGAAATGACGAGCCAAAGGGGGTGGTAACGGCGCCGGGCCGGAGACCCGGGCTAAGCGGGCCGGGAGGAGGGGCGCGGCGGGGCAGGGGGAGTGGGCGAACTAGTGGACCTCCTCCCCCGACCCGGGCGGCTGTGGGGGCGGGCGTGCAGCACTCCGAGGCCACCGCCGCACTCACGGCCCCGTGGCCGCGGCGCCCACCCTCCGCAGGCCTCCCTCCCGACCCAGAGGGGTTGCAGGCAGATTCTCCTCACGAGCGCTGTGGGGCGCGGGCCCCGCGGGACGTGTTTCCCGTCTCAAGGGCCGAAGCGTAGAGTGCAAGGGCAGGTTTAAGTGTGAAGCCGGAAAGATAAGGAGGAAACCGCCGAGGCCCGGGGCGCGCGTGTGTACCTGAGTTTAGGGGCATTCGCGGCAGGCAAGCCCCCCACCCCCAAGCCTGGGGCCTGAGAACCTGGGCCTGAGGGTCGGGGAAAAGGAAAGCACTCCCAAGTGGCACTGCCACCATGCAAGGGTCGGGACCCTGAAGTGCCCGCTCCCGGGGGCGCCATTCTCGCGCGGGGCGGCCCCTGCAGGCCTCGCCCGGGAGTGCCCCGTGGAGCTCGCAGGCTCCGGGCCCGGGCCGCCAGCCGCCCCGCTCGGCTAGGCTCAGCTCGACTCCCGGGGCTCGACGGGCGCCTGGGCCTCTCCTGAGTGGTCAGCGAGACCCGCCAATCGGGGCGCTGGGGCCGGCTCTGGGCCGCTGGATATTGGCTCCTCACACTCACCGTGCCTCGCTCCCCCGGTTCGCTGCCCGCGCTGATTGGCTCGAGTACCGGACTCCGAAACCCAATCAGAGGCTCCAGCCGCCGCTGCCGCCGCCACTGCCGCTGCCTCGCAAAATGGCGAACGTGAACAAAGGGGAATCGGGCCTCCCTCCAACCGCCTCCGCGCAGGCGCCTCTGAGACCACGCCCCCTAACTCCAGCTCCGGGCTCGCTCCACCCCCCCGGAGGAGCACTGCGCAGGCGTCCCTGGAAGCCACGCCCACCTCCCCTATTAGTTTCCACCTCCAGCCGAAGGAATACGCAGGCGCCTTCAAGGCGCGCAAGACCTTTCAACTCAAAGACCGCCCTGAGCATTGTAGCACGCAGGCGCCAACTAGCTCCCTTGCCGACTGCCCACCCCTTTTCAAGGGGCCACTGGGACACACCCCTGGGGTTAATGCGCAAGCGCTGCTCTTTCCAGCTCGCTGTCGGCAGTCTCGTCACGCATGCCTGGGGGGCGGCGGCGGGAAACCACGGAATTTACCGCCGGAAGTGCGGCGGCCATTACCAAAGAGTGCGGGCTCGGGTAGCTTGCTAGAGGGGCTCGCTTCCGCCCCGCTACTGGGTAGGGGGCGGCCATCTTAGGTGCGCGCAATTAAAGGCTGTGGCGGGATTGGTTCCGCATCTGGGCTCCTCTGCTGCTCCCCACCTACCAGGGTTGGATCCGGAGCCCTTCCCCGCGGGGCGGGGACCTCCTAACGGCCGACTCCTTTCCAGGTGAAGGGTGACCCGGGTACGTCGGGGCTTTGAGCGAGCCTCCCCACAGGACCCCAGGACAGACCCTGCGCCGATGCACACGCTCTAGGATGGGAGACAGAATGGGAGCCTTCTCTAGACTCTCAACCCCCTCTCCCGAATAGGGGAGGTAAACGTTCTTCGAGAGGCCGCCTTTCCTCTCCCCATGCCTGCGGCTCATCCCCTGCCCGGTACACTCTGTGGTTGCGGCTTAGCCGGGCCATGGCCAAGTCCCTCCTTTTTTCTTCTAAGCTAAACCCGCTGGGGAAATGCTTTTGCGTCGTGCAGGAAAAAGGAGCATGTCCTAAGTCCGCCTTGCTCGGGAGCGGCAGTGAAGAAAGGAGGCGGCTTGTCTTAGGACCGCCTTTGCTTCTGCTGGCGGGGCTGGGCGCTCCAGGGAAGCGCGAAATGCTAGCGGGTCGCCACAGTGTCCAAACCTAGGCATTCCTTGCTCCAGAAGAGTTTTGTGTTACTTCCCAGATTCAGAACGCACTCACATTCAGCGATAAACATGGGGAGGAAAAACTACTAAGTGGGTGTACAGGGCAAACTTAGTATAATATATTAAGGCTGCCTAAACATTTTTACTTCCTTTTCCCTTGTCATAGCTGAAGAAACACTTAAATTCTGGACATAGCAACTGAGTATCATGGCCAGCAGCCTTAACGAAGATCCAGAAGGAAGCAGAGTGCGTAACAACTATTAACTTATTGGTGAACTGAAATTCAGAATAATTGAGGTCCAAAGCATAAACACTTTTTAATTAAACGAATAATTGAATTGTCTTTTTTTCCTCTCTAGCTGATTTACTGAAGAAAGGCTAATACGATCCTAGACAGGAACCATCCATCACTTTCCTTTTACACATGCTTAATTCGTTGTAGTTAACTCCTTCAATTAAATTCTGCAGATTACACTTTAAATCAAATTACAGGAGGGGTGGGGGAGGGGGACACAGAATAAAGAAAAATGAAAGAGCTTAGTACTTTTCTGTGTCTAATAAAACATTTTCTTTTCCTTTGACCATTTTAGATCACTTATGTGAAAGGAGACCTTTTTGCATGCCCCAAAACAGATTCTTTAGCCCACTGTATCAGTGAGGATTGTCGTATGGGCGCTGGGATAGCTGTTCTCTTCAAGAAGAAATTTGGAGGGGTGCAAGAACTGTTAAATCAGCGTGAGTTTTGGAAACAGCTTACCTGTTTTGATTTCCTGTTATACTTTAATAAACAAGATGTGCATGTAGAGAGGGGGTTCCTAATAACTGAGTGCTTTTTGATTTAAGTTTTTCCTCCACAATAATGGGCTGTAGTTTGGTCCTTTATCACACCAAACCTGAATTCTTATAAGAGTTTCTCATCTCTTCCTCTATCATCAAACTTTCTTAATAATGTTACTCCACTTCTCTGACACCTGTAATAACTCTAAAGTGCTTAGCAAAGTCCACAGGTATTAGCTTGGCATTTAATATACTTACTAATATACTTACTCAAAGAGAAGTTTAGAAACCTTATCCTTACAGAACTCTCCCATCACTTTCTAGTAATGATTTAAAACCAGAAATGTTCGTTAGAATCATGTGGAGCTTCTGAAACAGTTTCTCAGACCACATTCCAGGCTTACTAAATTAGTGTCCCCTGGTGATTCTGATCCCAGCCTTACATAACTTCTTACTACTTTATAGTGTAGTTATTTGTAAAGATGATGCCTTCTCTGAATTGATAACTCTGTAACAATTAAGAACTTTTTACTATATATTTTTTATAATATATCCCTTTACACAGCTCTTGTATGTAAAAAGATCATTATTGAATAAACATACATTTGGCACGTGAAAAATGGTGTACATTCTAAGCCAATTTCAAGGCAATAGACACTAAAATGTTTTAAGTGGGCAAGTGAGGGTGTATTTGAAATTGGGGGCTGGACAAAAGATGGGGTGTGAAGAGGCATGATTGTATGAAAGCTGTTCGTCGTGGAATATGGTATTTGAGAAGGCTGATAAGGAGCAAAATGGTCATAGGACATGATAGGTTTTTTCATCATTGAAAATTATTTCTAGTTCTGAGGTAAACTCAGATCTATAAAGATTTAAAAACAATGGAGATTGGTGGTTCTTTTTTTTGCATTTCTACTATTAAATAACTGTTTTTCTTAGAAAAGAAATCTGGAGAAGTGGCTGTTCTGAAGAGAGATGGGCGATACATATATTACTTGGTAAGGTGGGGCCATTTTCTTTTTCTGGGCCAATTTTTAATACATTCTAAGGATTGGTGAACAGATGGGCTGCACTACATTTGTATTGATCACAGCACTCCATTCTAGACAATTAAGGATGTTGAAAAGTTTCTGATCTCATGACAGCTCAGGTCCAGTGGTGCTGACTGCTAGGAACACTGGGTTAGAAAGGAATGTGAGGCTGCATCCAAGCTCCTTGGGAAGGAGTACCGTGCCTTTCGCCATAAGCCTGTTCTAAGACTTGCAAAAGTTAAGGATGCTTCCATACTTTCTTTCCTAGACACATGAGGTAAAAACAATAATGTCTCAAAAGACAGATTTCCCAAAGAGGTTTTTCTCTTATTCTTCCTTGTCAAATGCAGTGCCAGCTAATTACCCAGCTTCTCTTCTGCCTACTGCCTGAATATAGGATTCTTCAACTGCCCAAATGGTTTTTGATCCCAGAAAAGGTGTGGCTTACTTAGTGATGGTGATAGGTGACTCACAACCAAACCACTGCAAGCCTGCTCTGGATGGCAGACTGAGTGGAGAGATGTCCTAACCCCTTTGAATTTTGTCCTTAAGGCTGATGTCACTTCCAGTGTTTCTGGAACACTACCAGTTTTCTGTCTGTTATTTCATATAGAGAAACAACAAGCACAGTTTCTAAATAAATAGAGGCTCTTTATGGGATTTTTAGCTATTATGGGTTCTTTCTTGTTATAGATATGCTGCTTATCTCTTGGAAGTGGCACAAAGACTTTCACCTATGTTGCTTAAAAACACTTGACAACAGGCACAACCTGCTAATCTCATGGGTTTCCTGGGAAAAGGAAAGATTACTGCATGGCAGAGTCTAGGTTTCTCAGTCTGTACTTAGTGGATTTTCCTGAGGGCCTCCCATAGCAGTGTGGAAGGGGCAGTATGACATTTGTCATCCCTGCTCTAGACTAATTATTCTATAACAATGCACTTGTTTTTTTATAGCATCCTGATAATAATACACTTACTAGGATGTTGGGGGAATGTGATGACTTTTCCATTGGCTGTCATTTTGGGATAATCAAAGTTTGAATCCTTTCTTTGTGCCTAGATTACAAAGAAAAGGGCTTCACACAAGCCAACTTACGAAAACTTGCAAAAGAGTTTAGAGGCCATGAAGTCTCATTGTCTGAAGAATGGAGTCACGGACGTCTCCATGCCCAGGCAAGGAAATCCAGGACCCTAAATGAAGATTTGATTGGTGGGGTTTATTGTCTTACCCAAAGACAAACAACTTAAAAGCTTAATCCAAAATGTAGATTTAAAGGTGGACAAATTTCAAAACTTTGTAAAACCACAAGTGAACCAGTTGACCTTAGGCCAAGGCACAGCCATTTTCTAGCTTGAGCTGAATGAATCAGGACAATTAACTTGAAACACATACCTGCCTCAGCCTACTTAGTGGGGAGGAACCATTGTTATTTAGTCACATTTATTGACTTCCCAGCATCCTCTGCTTGAAGTTTGGCCTCTGTTCCTGAAACAATGTAAGCTAAAGAATCAAGACTAAGCAATTGTGATTTCTCTCTTGGACCATTTCTGGTCTACCTAACCTATTAATCCTGTGTCATTGAGAAAGTTGGAAATTATCACTACCTTTTATACTGCATGTTTGTTTGTGGTCAGTATGGGAAGTACCCTGAGGATCTGTACCTGATGTAACTTCTTGGACCCTAACTATTGGGAACTTAAAGAAATGACGTTGAGGGTTCAGTAGCTCCTTTGCTTCCTTTCTTTTCCTGTCACTGTAGTAGTTTTATCCCAAGCCCCATGTTACTTTGAATGTGGCTACAGTGTCCCTTATCTTACGTTGATCTTTAATATAATTATGGCTTGTGTATAAGAAACTACTTTTTTAAAAAAATCACAATTCTTTGTGAACTTAATTATTACATTATAATATCAAATTAGCAATTTTAAGCCTCTCTTTTTTCCTTAGAGATGTTGAGGATCGAGAGTAACATCTTAGAAGAAAGGTGCCAGGTAGTAGAATTTTATGGGCTGATTGAGGTTTCTCACCAGGGTGTTGCAAAGACCTTACTCTTGGAGTGCAGCCAGCTTAGCATTTCTCAACGTTATATCTTGGCTTTCTTTCGGCAGAGATCCTGTTCTTTGTCCATTCTTCTCTTTGTCTTTCTTAACATTTCATTATCATAGATGCATTTGTCAAATACCAGCCTTTTCCCCATCCATCCACAGCCAATTTTTATCAGTAGACATAGAGGGATAATGAGTCTCCCATGTCATGGCAGAGGTATACGTTTCTAAATGTAGCATGAAATAGTTGAAAAGTGGTATCTTACTAGACAAAGAGAAGTGAAAGTTGTTGGATGTTAAGGCTGTCTAGGAATAGTCTTAGGTAACTCATAAGAAAAATTGATTTCCCAACTTCCACCATGGCTGCCTATAGGTGTGAGACTAGATAACTTGGTTTTATGCTTTAGGTGGATACAGCCTAAAGGAAGAGGGAAGGAGCAATTTCCTAGATACCTTCATCACACCAATGGAGATGTTTTGTCTTTTTCAGGATTGGATGTGGTCTTGATCGTCTGCAGTGGGAAAATGTATCTGCGATGATCGAGGAGGTATTTGAAGCAACAGACATCAAAATTACCGTGTATACACTCTGAACAGATGAACATTTTGGATGTGTCCATGTTCTCCTGTATCATACCTTCTGGACCATAGGACTGGGCAAACTGACCTTAAAATGGGCAGAGGAAAGTTTCATGTGAAATAGTCTGTGTCACAAGACAGACTTCGGTTGCCATATTCCAGTAATTGGACTAGGACTCTGGAGGAGGGATTGCTTTGGGTATGTTGTGTTTTTTTGCAGAAAGGTAAGGAGTAGGTAGCCTGATGATAGGCAGGGAAACCAGATAGTTGGGCCTGTGATGTCTGTTTTGCTTCAGTATGCTACCTGATTTGTTTAGCTGGCCACTGGGTGGCAGCACTGATTCTGCCTTTCTGCTTCTTAAGAGGAATTTCAGGAAGGATGATTGTTTTAGTTTGGAATTTTTTTGTCATTTGTACACTTAACTTGGTATTATCCTTATGTCATCATATTTACCCTAGGTGAGAGTTACAGGTTGTTTTTTTGTTTGTTTGTTTGTTTTTTAAATTACAAATTGAGTTATACCTTGTTAACCAGGAATTTGTAGCGACAAAAGTGGAAAAATAAATCTTTTTCTTGGGGTTCAAGTGAGGTTCTGTGGTCATGTCTATATTGTTCTGGACTTGGGTAATGGAGGATTCACCTGTAACTTAATTTCATAGAGTCAGACAGAGGGTCCAGTGGGAAGAGGAGCAAGGTGAGAAATAAGAGGTAAGAATGGACAAGATCTGTGGATTAAAATAATCAAAAGGCAGGTTTTTTGAATCTCCTCATGGTGAACTCTTCCTTTCTTCTGTCCATTGCATGGTTTCTGTGATTAAATCTGTCTGAATCTAATCATGAAAAATGAAATAACATATGGTAAATGCCTGGCATAGTACTTAGCACAGAGTAGAGACTCAATAAATCGGTAATTCCCAACAAAATCCATATGAATCTTTTTTTAAAAAACAAAGGCCACCTCCTCTCAAAAAATTCTAATTTGGTGACAGGGTGGGATGGCCAAGTTTCTTTGTGTTTTTAACCTCCATAAAAGATTCTGATGTGCGGCCAACTGGGATCTCCAGAACACTGTAGTGAATATGACTCCCCTTTTCTTCTGAAGCTAATAAGACAAGTCCTCTTGTTTTCAGAGGGATAATAAAATTTATGGATTTAGCCAGTGGTTCAGTATCAGAGCTATTGGGGAAACTGTTCTCTTTTTTCTCCTTACTGTGGAATTGAGCATTAAAACAACCAGACTTGCTATTGATTTTCTCCCTAGGGTGAACTCTGGGTCTGTCATTGGACTTGCTGCTTTCCGAAGTATAAAAGAACAGCTGGGTTTTAGAAGGGGCTTGTTGAAACACCAGGAAAGCACTGGTTAAATATAATCTTCGTACTTTAGACTTGTGTTCTTATCACATTTCAGCCTGATAAGAGGAAACAGTTTCAAAAAAGTATTTCACTTTTATATTTCTATGTGGAACAGACAAGTTGTTCTCCATGTTGTTGGGCTAGGGGCAGTGCAGGGGCAAGTTCATTATCAAACTTATAGACTGTGGCTTTTCTTAAAGCTTGGCTTCTGTCCACAGAAAATAAAATTGAAGGGAAAAAAGGAAGGAGAGAATGTCTAAATACACAGACTTGAAAATGAGAGCAGGGCGATAAGAGGAAACTTAAAGAATTACAGTATTTCGTTTAACTCTCCAAATGCAGATGCTTCCCAGCTTATGATGGGGCTACATCTGGGTAAACCTATTGTTAGCTGAGTTCAGTGGAGGATATACTGAATATGTATGGTTTTCATACCATTGTAAATCAGGGACTGTTAATCTTAACACTTGGGTTAAAACATTGGTTTTCTAGGCTTCCTTTAAAGAGATTATGATTTTTTTCATGGAGTATGAGCCTTGATTCTTTTAGCAAAACCAAGTCTCATCCAAGATTGGCTGTAATTGGAATTCTGGGACTCAGCAGGAAAGTGATAAAGTGCTTTGTTATGTGCAGATAGTAGTGGTGGGGTCAAATTCCAATGACTTATCACACTTGAAGCCTGGAGAAAGGAGGCATGGCCTGATAATCAGAATGAACACATTATTCCTGGAAACCTAGTTAGAGTTTGGCAAACACCCAGAAATTCACATGTGAAATTTTGCTTCCACATAGGACTCAAACAAATAGTTGAGAAATGAGACTTTTGACATAATCGTACCATCACCATCAAATACCACATATTGAATACTCTTAAATGATGTGTATCTGAACATTGAACTCCTCCTACTTTTCACCTTGTCCTCTCTAATCAAGAAGCTTACTGCTTATTAATTGGCAGTTGGGATATAGATACCTTATAACAAATTTCCCATGCTTTTTGTTCCACCTTCTACCATACCCTTGTCTTCAGAGAAGAGAAAAGGCCCTCATTTACAAGTAATCTCAGAAGAGATTTTAAGATGTTTAAGGCAACATTTTAAGAAGATCGTCATGGTGGGAAGTCCATATGGGAGAGTTAGCATTCATTCTGTATTGTCTAGATGAGTCCTGGTTTAATCTTCCCTCCCACTTTATAATGTCATGGCTTGGTTCACAGCCTGGGACATCCCTATGCCTGGAACTCACTCACTATTCATGGTAACTTCCAAATGTCCAAGTTCCTTAAAAAACTTGGCCACAGAAAATCCACACCACTACTTTTATTAATGTTGCTGTTTTTCTTTCTTTAAAAAAAGAATCCAACTTAGCGTAAAACGCATATTTCAAAGATCTGTACCTTAGGCTCTTTGCCTTAAGTAGCCCCTTTTGGGGGAATAATTAGGACCTTCAGTCTCACAGATGCCTGGTGCCCATATGTGGTTGCATTTCTCTCCTTTCAGGTCTCTTTCCTCTTTCCCAAGAGCAGCATTAGAGAGAGATGCACGGCCTAAATGAATTACAGCATGAGAAGTGTATTTGGAGTCCTCAAAGGGCCTTATCCAGGAGGATTGGTTCGTGTTGAATGCTGTCCAGCTGCAAGTGGTATTAGGAAGACAGGCATGTCCCAGATGGCTACACATGTTTCTGCTGTCTCTTGGTGGCAGCAGGCAGACCTTGGTGAAAAAAACAGAAAGCATGTTACTGAGAGCCTTGCTGGCCCCAAATACTGGTCTCTTTTTGAGCTAAGATTTCTGTGTGCTTTCCCCAACAAGTTCCTGAATTTCTCTTCCATAGTCTCCTATGGTTTCTGCCTTATCCAGGATTGGGTTTGTTTCTTTCATTCATGTTTTGATGTGGTTCACACTCAAAAAACCCAGAAGAGATCTGCTTTAACTCTGTTCCCTAGAGTTAAATATATAGTTAAACACTATTCTGTCATTTTTTAAAAAACAAAAGATGAAATAAGAAATATGAGACAAATTTTATTTAACAAATGCTCTTTTCTTGGGTTGTTCTTTTGGGCTTTTAGATTACAATTCTATCTCATGCCAATTTTTTTTTTTAACTTGATACATCTTAACTTTTCCCTTTGGGAACACGAGCACCTTAAATAGAAGACAGGGAAGCATGTTAATGGGTCCAGATAATACAAGTATATACACTAATGGAAAGACGTTTATAATGTGGAAAATGTCCAATAATTTTTGTTTGTTTGTTTGTTTGTTTTTTGAGATAGAGTCTCATTCGGTAGAGTGCAGTGCTGTCATCATAGCTCACTGCAACCTCAAACTCCTGGCTTTAAGCCATCCTTTTTCCCCAGCCTCCTGAGTAGCTGGGACTACAGGCATGTACCACGACGTCCAGCCTCAATAATATGTTCTTTAAAAATCTGACTTAGAAATCAGCTTTTTCCTCAAGCTAACATTTCTTTTGCTTCTGTTTAGATTAGTATAAGATACAACCCTCAATCATCCAAAATTAAAAGGTCTTTTTAATCTTCCTTGAAATGCTTAATTTTAATGGAAAAAAAAAAAAAAGCCCTGGGTGGGGGAAAAAGGCCCTGAGAACTTACTAGTTGGACAGCTAGAAGAAGTAGCCAATAACAGTGAAAGATGTTTAAGAAGAAAGTATATTGACATTAAAATTAAGCTACCAGTCATCATTCTGTAGAATCAATGTAGGGTTTATAATTACAGTGATTAATACTTACACTAAAAAAATCTTAAGGAATTTTAAAAGTTAAATTTTGTATTTTCAGAGGTCACCCTCAGAAATCTGTTTTTACTACTATTTACCACTACCCAGTGTGGTGTCTCGTTTTATCTGAGCAGAGTATATTACCCTACCATAGTCTCACTGAATTCAATGACTGAGTTTTTGTAAGAAATGGCTGAAAATCATGTCTTCGTGGATCGGCGAATGCTCAGCTTGAGAATGATCAGTACCCAGTGTGCATGTCTAATAGGAAACACCTGCCAACATCAAGGTCTGCAACATTGATATTTCCTAAGTGTGTCCATGAAGTCATATCTTCTCTTAAGGGTATCAGGAGTGAGAGACACCAAAAATAAATTGAATTATTTTCATGGAAGCCATGTTGCTTTTGTGTTTTATTAATATGTGAGTTGCTCCAGAATTAAAGTTGGGTAAGAGGGTGGTGAAGACCACTTCTCAATTCCTGGATGATTTTGATCAGTAACTCAGGCCTTGTAAAAGAGATTAGTCACAGCATTTCTGTAGGAGCAAACTTGATCAGACCAAATTCAAAAAAAGATGGTAAAGGATCCTTTAACCCTCTTTCCTGAGGGTAATTGGCCTGTTTCTGTAAGAGTCTAATTTACCCTCAGCAAGAGGCCAAATTGGCCTTAATTGTGTCCTAATTATTTGCTTAAATAGCTAATCTTTACTTCTAGTTTTTCTATCACCTCTTGATACCTGTGGGAGGCTACCTCTGAGCTGCTGCCTAATTTACAAACATCTTTTTAACCCTTTAAACATTCCTGCATGGTCTAGTTCTTTGCTATACTGTCCCCCTTCCTGTGTTCAGCGTTTTTCATGAGTTCTGCTGAGGTCTTCTCAACATAAGGAAAATGTTCTTGCATTATACATCCACACAGCAATTACTGGTCTCCTGCAAAGCGTAGCCATTTGTTTGAAAACATGAAAGCAGGTCTGGCCCCCAGTACATATCCATCTGGGGAATTTCAAAAGTACCAAAAGTGAAAAAATTGCCTCTGAAGGAAAGAAAAACCTGCATGAGAGAAAAATACAATGGTAAGAGTGCAAATGGGAGTGGGAGCAGAGCATCTAGAAGGTGTCTAGAGTTAGTGAGGGAGGACACATGTACCTGGGGCACGCTCTGGAGATTTATGTATCTTCTCTGCTGTTGTTCAGTACCTGGTCTTTGCGCCATCTAAATCTTACTAAAAGTCATTCTGTCTCATCAAAACTTTAGAATCCCCGTCAACCTTGGGTATTTGAAGTTATGGGGAAATGACTTTGATATAAAAGGGAAGGAGGGAAAAGAGTTTAAGGAGAGGGATTTGAAGGAAAGAGAAAACAAGATAGGATGTTCTAAAATGTTTTTGCAACCAACCAAAAGCAGAGAAATGAAACCTTTGCAAAGGAAAATCAAACATTATATCATTCATTCTACCTGACCTCAAGCCTTCTACCCAAGTTAACATTTAATAACAGTGAATTCCTCCCATGGCACCAGGAAAACTCACGTGAGGCCGAGCCCAGTTGCCTACTTCAGGATGTCAGCCAACTTCTCCTCATAGTATAGGAAGTTCTCCTGAATGTCCTCCCAGGGCTCAAAGGCCTTGGATTCACCCTCTTCTTGCTCTACAAAATTCTGCCAGATGTACTCGAAGTCCTGGGGCTTCATGATGCGCAGTTTACAGCCAGCCTCCTTCAGCTTCCTCAGAGCAGCCTGGATCTCCGGCTCTTCCCACATGAAGAGTCGCCCCACCAGAATGAGCAGACGCAGGTTCTTGGTCTTGTTAAGGGTTTTGATAATGCGGTCGGCGCAAGCTGCACAGGGGCTAGAGGACACATACCAGGTGACATTGTACCGCAGGGCTGGGTCGAAGGCTGGCAGGATGGTGTTGAAGAAGGCTTCTTCTGCATGGGCAGCTGCGTGCTCATCCTCTAGGTATCCCCGAGATGCCTGCACTTGGCCTCCCTTGCTCTGCACTTCAACCACATAGCAGAGGAAGGTCTTGTTCCGCCCGGAACTGTACTCCACATTCCGGAACTGAAACTTAAAGAAGTTGACAGGCAGCCGCTCTCTGTAGGTCAAAGAGACAGAGGGACAAGGAGGAAGAGAGAATGATGAGTTCTTATTTCTAGGACTAGCTTAGAGTAGGTAGCTCTTCCAGATCAGTGCCTCAGAGACACATTCACTCGTACTATAAACAGGCCTTGCCTATGCTAGCATCAGTAACAAAAAGGCATGAAAGAATCCAGAAGGGTTTATCTGAAGGAGAGGAGAGAGAATTTGGGGGGTGCGTTCTGGTACCCTGCTAGGGTCTCCAAACACTATCTCTTCCAGCACAACTTATCCCTACATTTCTAAATCAGTGAATCTTTAACATGGATATGGCTTAGAATCACCTCAAGCACTATAAATATGTCAATGCCTGGGCCTCACACCAAACCAATTAAATCAGAACAAACTGGAGAGGGGGCCTAGGCATCAGTATTTTTTAAGAAGCTTTCCAGATGATTCCAGTAAGTGGCCAACTAAGTATCAAGCATGTAAAATTTCTCGTGAAAAGCAAGACAAAGATTTCACAAAGCATTTCATGCTTTCACCTCTTCTCCTTGTAACTTGTAAATTGCATCTTGGGCCTGAAATGGCCTAATGCTTGCAGTACCATGCTCTCCTAGTGACTGTTTCTCAAGTCTACCTTGCCCTTCAGGTGAAAGGATTGTCACATGGTAAGGATTCAAGAATTTGCATCTATGAGGCCAAACTACCCAAGGGTACCTTGGGATAATTAAGCTTTTATAAAGTATGGAGTCACTTCAAAATCTTAAAAGAGTTGGCCTCTGCCCTCCAGATGCTTACAATCTAGCAGCTAGATTCTAGCTGGACAGAGAAGATATAGCCAAGAATGTTAGAAGACTGCTAAAAATGGAAAGGTAGACTAGGGTATGTATTATGAAGGTTCTTGAAAGTTTAGCCTCGATTCAGAAGGCTGTGGAGAACTGTTACAGGTTCTTGAGTAGAAGAAAAGTGTAAAAATGTTGTCCGTGGAAGATTACTGTGGTGGCACTGGGCAGATGGAGTGAAGCTGGGGAAAACCCTGAAATTGAAACAGCTCACGAGGTGTCTAGGATGCTAGACTTGGTGATGAATGGTGTTAGTGGCTTTGAGGAGGAGATGGATGATTAGGAAATGAAAGCAGTGGGCAAAGGCCAGGTTTTGTGAAACATTTTGTAGTTACAAGGAGAGAAAAAGAGGGGCTAGAGCATCAGAGTTGGAGATTGTTTTTATTTTTAGGTGTATGTGTGTTTTTCTAAAATAGGGAAGATTTGTGCAGGTTTGGAGGCCAAGGAAAATGAGAGGATTTTAATAAGAGAGATTAAAAATGTAAGAAAGAGGAGGGGATGAGTCCAACTAGAGAGGTTGAATGCTTTCCTTTTTAAAAGTGTAATCTCTGTAGCTGCCCCAGAAAATACCTCTGGTACCATTAACTCCACCATTTCCTGTCTCTATGCCTTGTCTTGCCCTAGAAAGTTCACCAGACTCCCTGGGCTGCAGCAGAATCCCTGGTGTCCCAAGGCCTTGGCTGCTTAGAGATAAGCAGCAGATTCCAAAGATCTGAGTAAACTTATCTCCCTGTAGGATTCTCCCAACCCCTGCCCATCACCAGATTTTCTCCACCAAGTTCCCACATCTCTTGCTGTCAGGTGACCATGGAGATGATATGTTTTGAGGACCAGACCCACGGTTCCTTTGGGTACTGTCCTTAGTTCTCCGTCCCTTTGTTTCTGGTTGAGGGTGTTTATTGTTTACTTAACATTTTAGGAGAATGGATCCCCTGATGTTTCCCCTCTCCTCTTTCAATCCCTGCTGGGAATTCACTTATGTAGTGAACTCTCCCTAATTACACTCACCGCACCAGGCCACTTCTGAACTCTGCCAGTTGCTAAATGGTCTCTTCACTCCCTGGAGTGGCGTTTTGCTCCTGAGAAGCACAGAGCTTACCTTTCTTTCCCAAACCTTTTTTAGTTCTTCAAGACCTTTTGCCACACTACCTGTCTCCCCAAGTTCAATCCAGAGCCGCCTGTATGGTGGGGGATCCTCACGTGGAACTTTTGGAAGTGTTCATGACTACTCGGTTAGCTTGGAGGCTTCAGCATTAGCTACCCATGTGGTCCCTCAGGTTTCCTTCTGGAAACCCCAAAAGCATTGCTCCAACTTAGCTAAGTGCAGCCCAGTGAAAATATGAATCTGGCCCAGTGTGTAGTTGCAAGTTGGCTGGATAGTTATGAGATGGCTACTTCTCTCAGCCTCTCTTAAGCTCTGACATTTTCCCCTCCTCCTCTTCCCTAGGCAAGAGGAGAAGACCCATAGAAACCTGAAACTTAAGGGAGAGGAAGAAAGGTCACCTCTATAAATAGCCATTTCCGACCCTCCAGCCAGCAGCCCCAGAGTCTACTCAACAGGGCCTTCTGTATGAAGTGCCTCAGGAGAAGTGTTTTCAAGGGGCAAAGGAAAGGTAGGGAAGATTTTGGCTCCCAGTTGGGTTTGCTCAGAGACTGAGCTTGCTTGGCTTCTCCGTGGGCTGCTTGGTCTTCTAAAAGGAGCAAAAAGGGCAAATGAGGTTCTCTGGGCTTTCCACAGACTAAAATAGGCAGATCCTGGGGGGAAAGAAACAAGGAGAACAAAGGTGGGTAGCGGTCTGAAATTTCTCCAGAAAGCTAGACAACATGGCCATCTTGGGTGATTTTACAGACTCACAAATTAAGTCAATATTATTATGCCTACTAGTGGAAGGAAGGAAATAGTGACCTAACTTTTTAAATAATCACAAACATTATTTTTTCAAATAGCATGATATGCCTAAGTACCATATTTAGTTGTAGCCCTTTACTCTTAACCCCAGTAAATATTTTACTGCTAAAATTGTGTGTGTGTGTGTGTGTGTGTGTGTGTGTGTGTGAGAGAGAGAGAGAGAGAGAGAGAGAGAATGAGTGAGTGTGTTGGAGTGGTGGTCAGGAGAGAAGTACTAGTAGTAGATTATTTTCCCCTAATCCAATCACTTCTTCCGGCATAGAAAGCAACAGCATGATTCCTATTTCCTCCCTCCACCCTCTAATAGTGCTTCCTTTACAACCACTTCCTCATACTTTCTGCAAACAAGGCCAGTCACACTTCATTGCTTAGACCCAGTCCACTAGGCATTGCAATTCTCTTGGGAGGAAATGGAGAATCCAAATATCTAGAAAAAATTGGGAAGATGGTCTGCTTGATGGAGGGAGAAGGGATATGAGTGAATGTAATACATATTTTTCTCAGATTCATGTTAAAACGTTTGCATTTCCTAAGCATAAATATACTGTGAAAGGAAGCAACCTGGAGGGTAGTAGAAGTTGGTCTAAGATGAAACATTTGTTGCAAAATAATCCATGGACTGGAAAATCTCACAGGCAATTGTGTGTTGACTTGTTTCAGCTTTCCCTCACTAGACCTTTCGGTGACCTGCTTGAAAGAGGCAGGATTCTGGTTTTGTTGGACTTCTCCTTTTTCAGACCACTTTCAAAGTGGATGCCAAGGAGTGAGCGTAGTCAGAAAGTATAGTATGGAACAGAAGCAGAGGGTTCTAGCAGTCTGATTTCCTAGAGCTGAGAAGGGAGCTCCAGATTGCAGGACTGCATGGGATTTTACCCAAGGCTATTCTGAGCCTGCCCTTTTTCCCTGGGAGCCGTGGTCTTTAGTCTGAGCTCTGACCTCCCAACAACCCTCAGTGTAGGCCAGGGTGGCCAGGGTCAGGGGCCTGTCTTGTCTTCTTGATGGCACACTGGCCCTGCAAGCTCCAGAGTCCAAGGTGAGGGGGAAGGGCTACGGCAGTAACAGTGGTGTCAAAGGCCCCTCGCTCCTTGCCTCTCCCTTCTCTGGACCTTGCCTCTTCTCTCTGTGCTCCTCACATGGCCAGAGTAAACTACTGGTAGCTAAAGAAGTGGTTGAAAGAAAAATCACCCCGTCTGCCATGTATCTCTGTTCTGTAATAATCCCTTTGATAGCAGGTTCTGCTTTCTGCAGAAATATACACAACATAACCATAGACAAAGACAAACACACATCAAGGTGCTGCCAGGCAGAGCCACAGTCACTCCTCACCGGGATGGAGAGATGGGGAGACAACCAGCTGCGGTGCCCCAGAGCTCCCCTACAGTGCAGTGTTGAGAGGCAGGCACGAGCCGGGAGAATTCTTACCTAAGCCCAGCACCACTGGATCTCCGTGTATGCTTGAGCTGCTCTCCTCAAGAACTCTTCCCCCAGTTCCTTCCCTATCCTGACATCTGACAGAGAGCATAACACAGGGGTCCCCAACCTATGGTGAGCTGTATAATTATTTCATTGTATATTACAATGTAATAATGATAGAAGTAAAGTTCACAATAAATGTAATGTGCTTGAATCATCCCGAAACCATTCCCCCCACTCCCTGGTCCATGGAAAAATTGTATTCCATGAGAACGGTCCCTAGTGCCAAAAAGGTTGGGGACCACTGGCTAACACACAACAGGTGCTTCTTCATTACTTCATCCATTTATTTGACAACTATTTATCCAGTACCTATTAGGAGCTAGGTGCTAGGGATAAAGCAGTAAAAAATCTAAGTCCTATCCTCATGAAGGTTAAAAGGGGGAAACAGGAAGTAAATGAACAATTATTCAGTAAATGTTTGTGAAAATACAGAGTCTTCTCTGGTTTTTTGGATGCAGTGTGGTGATTTGGAGTCAGGTGGTCCTGGGGTTCACACCCTATTCCATCTACAAGCTTTGGCCAAACGGTTTATCCCTCTGAGGTTTAGTTTCTGTATCAGAGTGAGTGATCCAACCTCTCGGATTTTGGACAACAGTAGACATTCAATTGAAGCTAGAATTGGCCTTCTCCAGGCCTCAAATCGTGTCCTTTAGAGCTCCATCTTAAGCATTACCCTTCTAAACTCTTCCTCTCACTTTCAGAGGTTTCTCTTTCTCAGTGGTGTGCTGGTAAGTGTTTAACACCCAGCTCTCTGAAAGAAAGAAAGCCAAAAAACAAACAAACCCTGATTTCCATAACGTAAATATTCCCAATGTGGAGATTTCAAGCTACCAAGGTGACGTCTCTGGACGCTGAGTCAGGAAGAGATGTGCACAGTCAACTCTCAAGCCAGTAAGAGCTGGCTGCAGCACACCTTGGCAATTTTAGACCTTTTTCCAGCACTTTCCACCATGTTATTTTGTTAATGTCCTTAGTTTTGCTTTGTGTGCCCTGAGTACCCTATTCAACCAGAATCACTCTGAGCAGGGTATCTCTCGCCTTCCTACCAGGTATTCCCTCCTCACTTCAGACTGTTTCCTGAAAAGCCACCTGCTCTTCTGCTGTCTCCGGCCCAAATATAAAGAGCACTTATGGATCCATTCTCTGCGGGAGTCCGTGCTAGGAAAGAAACTGCGTTGCGGACCCCTTCGACTCCAGGGCATCTGGAAAGGGAAGGAGAGGAAAGCTGTTCCCTTACCCTGTCCCTGCACAGATGTAGCTGTACCTCTGGGCTATTTTAAGCCATGTGTTTACCCTGAGGGGGCCAGGAGACAGATCTCCACAGCTGGTACTTGCGGCCAGGAAACAGGGCTCTGCCTCCCACCTGCACTGCTCTCACAGCGCTCAGAACGCTGCCCCGCTGTACCTCTATTCTGAGCCTTGAGTTGTGGGAAGCCTCTTACTCTTACCACCTTGCAGACGGAGATACTTGGAATTCTGGGTAACCTGGAACTCAGGATGAATAAGAGACCAGAGGAAAGAACGCTTGGCAGGAGTCAAAAGACCTGCCCCTTACTGGTTCTGTAGTTTTGGACATATCACTTAGTCTTCCTGAGTCTCAGTTTTCGTATCTGTAAAGTGACAATAATACATCTCCCTCTCCTAGCATTGTGCTGAGGGTTGAATGAGCTCATGCGTGTGAAAGTATGTTGTGATTATAAAACCCGGGAGAAATGTAAGTTATATCAGAGGACTTAACCCTTCAGGACCCCCAGCCCTGGGACCCCAAAGCATGTTCAACTCAACAGATAACAGCTGAATTCTTGACCTACGCGTCCCTGTGCTGGGGAGATCACAATGCCACACAGAGTGGAATGCGTGTGTACACGTGTTTGTGTGACCAAAGATACCAGCATGCTTAGGTGTTAGAAAAAGGATCTCTCTCCATAAGAGAGCCACTGGAATTGTGGACTTTCTTGGCCTGGTTGCCCTAGGCTTTCCCTGTGTCTATATTAATCTGTGCTCAGCTGCTCCCTTAATCCTAGGATGTGAGTGAGATTACTTGGGTGGGCATGGGCAAATGGAAGTTCACGTTTTCCCTTAGGTTCTCTTAGAAGTCAGAAAATAGCTGAGCTGGAAGGGAACTTAGGAATCAACTAGTGTAGTTTCCTCATGTTATAAATGATAAACTGAGGCCAAGATGAAAATCGCTTGCCGAGCTTAAAATAGCAAGTCCAAATTGCCACCCAGGGCTCCTTTTCCCCCTTGAAGGCATCATCCCTCCATTCTTCCTGAAACTTCTCTTAGTGTGGAGCCCACACTGCACGTGGGCATTACTGGAGACCTCATGAAGGAAACCTTGGGCTCAGGAAGGAAATGTGACCGCCATTATACTCCCTTTTTATTCTTTGCTTAGGAATTTAGCAGGGTTTTCCACTACTGGAATAGACAAGGAAGACGAGGAAGACCACTTGACTTTACTCCTGGAGATGCCATAGTCTGGCAAGACAGAGGGCCCTGTGCACAGCCCCCTCTTTGGAGCCTCTGGACCCTTTTCTCTGGGCCCCAGTCCCTCCAGGCTGTGGCTGAGGGTGTTGGAACAGCCCCTCTGTCCATAGCCCCTGTGTTATCTGCGCTGTAACTTCTGTTTCCCTAGAAGTGGGTCTGGACAGCCCCTGAGGAGACTCAGAAAAGATTCAATAAGGAAAAAACTGCCTCTCACTAAGCCTTGGGAAAGGATGGATCTGTCTTTCCTGTCTTAGGATCTTCTACTCCAAATGGAGGCTCTAAAGAAAGGGCTAGATGGAAGTTCAAGGCTGTAGTGAGCTATAATTACGCCACTGCCCTCCAGCCTTAGTGACAGAGCAAGACCCTGTCTTTTTTTCTAAAAAAAGACAGAAAAAGAGAAAGCAAGGGCTAGAGACCTACAGATGGAGGAGAGACCCACTCAGAAGCAAAGAGGGAAGTTAAGGGCAGGGGGTGCCTTGACTGAGGCCATATTTAAATGTTCCTATTTCATCCTCTGTCCTCATCAAACTCCTTGGGAAAAAGTTTCTATCTAGAGAGGCAGGTGACTATCCCAATACCAGGAGGCCTGAGGGTTTCGTTCTCTGGGCTCTTGCCTCCAAGGAGCTCCTCGTACCTCCCCCTGATTAGAGAGTCCTAGGTGTCACCCTGAACGGCCACTAGAGGTTTGCCGCTGGGTCCCCTGCAGCCCTGCTGTGCCCACAGGAGTAATCTCACTGCTGCAGCATTGTGGCTCACCCTGACCCTAGTTACCAGCCTGGATTCCCACAGCCTGCCCCAGCCTGTGCTCTTCTGGGGAGAAGCATGCAGGCCCATAGCCAAGGCTCACCCTGTGACGATCTCAAAGGGCGGCAACTCAATCAGCTCCTTCAGCTTTTCGGGGTCGTCCAGGTTCTCCAGATCCTCCCCATTCTGGGAGGCAGGCGCAGCGGCAGGCGCCGCGGCCGCAGTGGCCTCTTCCTTCTGGGCCATGAGGGGCTGTGGCTCTGGGGTTGCTGAGAGAGGAAAGGTGGCAGATCTGCGCCAGGCCCTGGCGGCAGAGTCCCAAGCAGCTGTCAGCAGCTAAATCTGGCTGGGAATGACGGGAAGGGGACCCTGCAGGCCAGGCTGCATGCTCTCCCCACCTCACTACAGGCTTTATAACCAAGGCCTGCTGCCCCTCCCCCAGGTCCTCTCCCTCTATCTTTTTTTAATTGAGTGACGGCGGGTGCTGTGGTGGGGGAATGGAAAATCTGGCCATTAGTATCCCCTATTTATCAGTAGGCAAAGACAGGAAGCTGGCAGGTGGGGGTGGCTTGGCCTGCTCTTTTCCCCTTCTCCCTCCTCTCTCACCTCATATTCTACCCTTGGTTTCTCACCCAACTTTCCGAGCTCCCTTGAAGAGTGTGAGAGGGGCACAGGGCAGGCATCCTGATTTAGGAGAGAAGCCCTCTCAGAGCTTTAAGCAGGATGGGACGTGTGTTGCAGAGGATAGTCACAAAGAGACCCAGGGCATTTCCATTGGGGGAACTTAGGTTCAGGAAAGGAGGGTCCTGGCTGGGTGCAGTGGCTCATGCCTGTAATCCCAGCACTTTGGGAGGCCAAGGTGGAGGATCACTTGAGGCCAGGAGTTTGAGACCTATCTGGACAATATAGCGAAATCCTGTCTCTACAAAAATAAAAAATTTAGCCGGGCATGGCAGTACATGCCTGTAGTCCCAGCTACTTGGTAGGCTAAGGCAGGAGGATTGCTTGAGCCCAGGAGTTCAAGGTTACAGTGAACTATGGTCACGCCAGTGCACTCCAGCTTGAGGAACAGAGTGAGAGCCTGTCTCTACAAACCACAAGAAGGAAGGGAGGGAGGGATAGAGGGAGGTTGGTCTGTCCTAAGGAGAGGTGGGATAAAAACTGACAATCTGGGAAGTGTTTGAATTGTGACTCAAAGGGAGTGGATGCAGACTTGCCTGTTATGAACCCACAGTGCAATGTCAGATTGCCTAGGAACCTCCATTAGTAACGATAGTTGCCATTTACTAAGCTCGCTTTTTGAAATGGGCCAGGCAGTGAGTTTAGTGGTTTACATGTGAAATTGGACTTAGGCTCTCCACAGCCCTGGGAGGCAGAGTTATCCCCATGTTACACAGCGGGGGACTGAGACTCACAGAAGGGTTGAGGGCCCTGCCTAAGGTCATATAGCTCATAAGGGACAGACCCAGGATTAAAACCCAGACCTTTTACACCAGAGGCCAAACATTCAACCTTCATGCTATGTGCCCTCACAGCCTTTTATTTATATAACAAATATTGAGTATCTCCCGTACACCAGGTTCTGTTTCAGGTACTGGGAATATGGCAAGGAGCATGGCAAATGAAAATCCCTGCCCTCATGGAGCTTGAGAGAGTTGGACAATAAATAAGATAAGTAAAATATATGCTCCATTTGGTGTTAGTAAGTGCTAAGGAGAAAAGGCAGGGAAAGGGAACAGGAAGTGTCAAGAGGTGGGTTACATTTTTATAGGGTGGCCTGAGAAGGACTTTGAAAAGGAGACAATTGAGAAAAGATCTGAAAGAGGCAAGGAAACTAGTCATATGGATATCTAAGGGGAAAGTGTTCCAGGTGGGGGGGGGGAAGCATGTGCAACAGCCCTGAGACAGGGGCATTCTCAGTGTGCTTTAGGAACTAGCAGGTGTACCTGTGTGGCTGGATAGTCCTAGGAGATGAGGCCAGAAGGATAACAAGTGATAAAGAGGCTGGGGACTTATCTGGTGCTGTAAGGACCTTGGCTTTTTGTCTGAGTTAGGAAGCCATTGTCTCTGAATAGATGAAACACATGATCTGACTTCTGTTTTCACAGGAGCACCTGGGGAAAGAGCAGAAGCAGTGGACCAGTTGGAAGCTAGAGAAGGATGTGTAGGGCCCCTAGAAAAGCCCCAGGGCTGGAACAGCCACAGGGCTCGATGATTTTTGCAGCTCACCTGATGGGTACTTAGCAGGGGTCACAAGTCTTTGTGTTTGGGGCAATGCAGACGCTGAAGGACATTCTCAGGGAAACAGAAAGGAGAGGTCAGGGTCACCTGCAGGTTGAAAATGAGGAACCTAAGAACGTTGGAGAACAAATGGGGTTGGATGGTGGGGACAAGAAGGTAGGGTACGCTTTTGAGGGTCCTCACTATGGAAGAGGAGTCAGGATGGTTTGGAGAACTTAGGGCTCCCTCCTCCAGAGAGTTCTGAGCAGCAGAGCTGTTTGTACGATGCTGAACATTTTGGTTCGCCTGAGATGAGCATGGTTTTTCCCTGTTGTCCGGGCATAATTACCACTAGCACACCTTTCACTCCCAAAAGTGTCCCAGTTCAGATAATAAATTATATGGTCACCTTACCTATTAGACTTATTACTAAAAGCATTTCTATCCAGAGGTTGTTTTTTCAGACATTTTTCCAGGAGAATAAAGCACAGGGTAGAGGTAATATTGCCTGTGTCTGCAATGAAAAACAATGATAGTTGATAGCAAAGAATGTTATCATCATACAGACATACAACATTTCAATGCAAAGAGTTTACTTCATTCTCTTATTTAGTCAACATTTATCGGGGGTTTCTGTGTGCTAGGTGCTGTAGTAAATACCAAGAATACAGAGATGTGGCCGGGCGCGGTCGCTCACGCCTGTAATCCCAGCACTCTGGGAGGCTGAGGCGGAAGGATCGCTTGAGGTCAGGAGTTCCAGACTACCAGCCTGAGCAAGAAGGAGACCTCATCTCTACTAAAAATAGAAAAAATTAGCTGGGCATGGTAGCATGCCCATGCTGAGCTATTGCTCTCTTTTCCCAGAGGTCAAAGGGCTGAAAATGAGAGAGCAGGTTGGGCTTGTGATGGCCATAGGGTGCAGGTGAACAGTGTGGTGAGAATCTCCTGCCTCTCCCAAAGAGTGGAGTTCTGAGTAGATGGTGCACATGTGGTGCCAGCCTGGTCCCCTTGAAGAGGGGACTTCTTGCTCCTATCACACTCATAGACAGTTTTCCCTTTGACCTTTGGGAGAATGCCCTGGGCCCACCCCCAGACTGATGACTGACAGCTTCCTTTTTCACTGCTCCTTCCCAGCCTTCCCTGAGCCTGCCATCCCTGGAGTTCCTCTGACTGCTCTGGCTATTTATGGCACCTCCTGGGGGCCTGAATTCCTGGCTGGTCCCTGGCTCTTCTTTCCAAGTCAGACCAGTTTCCCCTGCTGGCCCCAAGTGCAGCAGCTAATCTGGGAGATCAGGTGCCAGGAACCTGACTCCTCCCCCTACAGCTGCCTCTACACGTTTTAGGGCCGACATACTCCATCCCCTCTGTTAACCCTATCAGTAGGCCCCTCCTGCACAGGAGGAAACTGGGCAGTAAGGTATTTTGTTCAAGGTCATACAAGGAGCCAGTGGAGTGCTAGGTTTTGAACCCAGATCTGTTGGCCTTCAAGTTCCATGCTTTTCCTACTGTGCTCTGCTGCCTGGAATTCAGCAACAAAGGAGAGCTGACATTAACACAGCCTCTGCTGCCGGTCTGACATTGGCCTAAGCATGTCATATAAATTAATTCGTTTACTTCTCACAAGGATTTCTGGGACAGGAAGTATTATTCTCATTTTATGCCTGAGGAAATTAGGACCAGAGAGGTTAAGTGACTTACCCAAGGTGATGCAGCTAGTGAGGACAGAGCCAGGTGCTTCCAGAGTCATGCTGTTAACCCCTTCACCATTCAGTCCCTGCCAGGACCCCTGAGGCCAGGCTCTGAGGGAAGAGGGGACAGAAAGAGACTAGCAGAAGCTGAGGAGGCTCAGGAGTTCTTGCAGGGAGAAAAGGTCTGGGAAGTAATTGGTCTACGAGAGAGGTGTGCGTGTTGGGAGTGCTGTATAGATAAACCAGACAGCTGGTGAGTGGGGATGGAAACTGAAAACAGAATTCTCCCGGCCTGTCTCTGCAGGCTCCTGTCCCCTCCTATCAGGGTGGCAGTGACTGGAAGGAGCTGGGTTAGGCCTAGGATATGCTGCAGCCTGCCTCCCCCTGTCCCATCTCCCATGGTCATTTCAGAAAACATTCTGAGATTCTAGGAGGTGGCGGAGGAGGAGAGGACAGAGTCAGGCACTTTGGTTGTTCCTTGGGTCTTGGTGGGATGTGGAGCTGCCCTCACTGGGCAGGCAGCAGAGAGGCCAGGAGAGAGCCGGTGGAAGATAGAAGCCTCACCAGAGGAAAGTTTAAATTCTCACTCTGTGAAAGAAGATACCTCAGGGCATGTTGATGGAGTGGGTGTTTTATGTGCAGGGACAGCTGGGACCCCAACAGCGCGTTGCCCCAGAGACCCAGTCCAGGCGTGCCTGCCCCTCTGGTCACTACTGAGACAAGGTACACAAACAACAGGCCTCGGGCACCAGACACCCCCCGGCGGGCAGGAGCCCGCCCTCTCTGGCAACCACTCTGTTGACATAAACACGGGGTGTCCAGGGCTTTGAGTGGCCTTAGCTGGCGAAAGGGGAAGGGGGCCAGGGGTCTCCCAGAGTCTGAGGCTGGGATTGGAGGAGGCACCAGAATCACAGGGCAGGCTGGGGTTTTCAGTCTTCTTCTGTACGGGACGCAACGCTTGCCTTGCCATGCAGGACACAGTGCCCTGGGCAAAATGGTGACACCCGGGACTTTAGTCCTGGTCACCACAGTCCTCCATTCCAGCAGCCACTCCTGGCACTGCCCCGCTGCTGCGGCTGGCACTCTCAGTCTTTGAGGAAAGTGATCTGATAAGAATCACGCACATTATGGTGATTAATAGTATTCCTTTCTGAAGGGGTGTTTGCAAGGCCAAAGAACCTACTGGGAGAAAGCAATAAACTATTAATACAATCAACTTTTGAGGGGAGAATTTCAACCCTTGAGATGAGAAATGTGTTGGAGCAGGTGCAGGTGGAAGAACTGGGGCTGGGGTGGGGCAGTTCTGGTGCTTCTAGCGGATAATTTCTGTGTGGGCCAAGGGACCTTGGAGAGGGACAGTGAGGCCTTGGATGGACACAGTGGAGGCCCTGGGTGACCAAGATGACTTCTCCTGGCTTATATACTAGAAGAAGGGACTAAGTGTATGAAGGGCCTTGGAAGCTAGAGGGCAGAAAGAATCTGGGAGGGAGGGAGGGAACTGTTTTGGTGGGCTCTACCTGAAACTAAAAGAGGAAGGTTAAGATCTGAGGGAGTCCCCAACAAAGTTGGGCTTTGAACTAACTTGCGAGCTAATGAGGATCAGCAGTAAAATCCTTAAAACAAAAGGGTCTTGTGCTTGTTTTCTGGAATTTCAAGAAATGGGAACTCTGGGAAGATTCTGAAACTGGGCTTGGGGTGGAGGGGAACCCCAAAAGATAGACTGGATGGTGGCCATCCACAAAGGAAGAAAAGAGACTTTGGAGCCCGGGCCCAGGCCTGACTACATTCAGGAGGTCAGCTCCTCAGTTTCCCCTATGCATCAGCTCTACCTGCCTGTAGGTAGGCGGGGCCAAAGATGCACAGCACAAACACTTCGTGCACTCTGCCCTCTTCTCAGCCCAGCCGGCCAACCTTTGTCCACTGGACATACACCTCTCAGCCTGCCACCTCACCTCGCCCCTCTGTGTCTCCATTCTGCAGAAATTGGCAATGTGAGGAAGAGTGAAGGTGTAGGGGAGGAAAGAATAAAATGAGATCTACTACTTCTTGGGTTTGCTATTTTACCTCTCTCACCAGCCACTGGATGGGAGATCTGCACGGCTCTGTGAAGACGTCATGCGTGAATCATATTCAGACACTGAGTACCCACTCAGAGGCAAATGGAAAAAGACTGCCTCAGGACAAAGAAGCACACACACATGATTTGGGTGGTGGAATCCTGGAATTCATCTGGCAGAGACAGGAGGCTGCTCCCACTTTACTTAGGTACGACTTTAGGTAACCAAAGGGGCCGAAGGCAAGGTGTGCCACAGGCCGGGCTCAGAACTGGGAAATGGGGTAGGGGAAAGCCAAGAGGTTCAGGCAGGTTGGAAGACTGTGGGATTAGAGGCTCCCCTTGCCCAGGAACTAGGGAGCTGCTGCAGTCTGGGATTTTAAGGACAACTTTGGGGTCAGAAGATAAGAATTTGAGGTTGGGATCCTGCCCTTTCAAGCTGAGTTTCTGCACAAGGCCAAAAAGCCCTTTAGTTTGGCTCATGCCATATCAGGCAGTCTTGCCAGCCCAGGGCTTAGGACACTGGCCAAATTAAGCTTTCTTCTAGAGCCAAGTTCTAAGCTAAAGGCACCTGGACCCCTGGGTTAGTGGCTTCAGCTTTCCCTGGGGAGGTCAAAGTCATACCGTAGGCATGGTACATCTTCTTGGAGGTTCTGTTTAACTTCCAGACTTAGCTGGTAACATGAATAAAATTGGTAGCAAATATTATAATGCCTATATGAGATGACGATAATGCTAATGGCAATACTTCTGGGGTGCTCACTTGTCACATGGTGATAGTGGAGCTGGAATAAGAACTCATGCAGTGTGGCTCCCCGAGCCCATCCTCTGTCAGTCAGTGTTTATAGATAAAAGTAAGTTGCACCAATTTACTAGTTAATAAATGACAGCATCGGTATCTAACATCTGGCTTCAGGACCAGAACTGCAAACCACTGTACCCCATTGTCCTCATTCCCTAAGATGATCTGATTCGTGGGTCTGGAGGGGGGCTGGAGTCCCATACCTTCACCCAGGTCACTGGGGCACACTTTGAGAAGGAGTGCCCTGCTGCAGCAGTTCTCAATCTGGCTGCACATCAGAACCAGGAGAAGTTTCCAAAACTATTCTTCAGTTGGTCCAGATTAGGGGAGGTGTCATAAAGTATGACAGTGTGTTCATTTATTTATTCAATAAATGAATCAGCAAAAATGTATTAGTACCTACTCTGTATCTTGCCCTGCCCTGGGGCTGGAGATACAAAGATAAGTGAGATACCATATGTGCCCTCCTGTGGCCTGCCCAGCTGGGTGGAGCACACCCTTAGTGGTGGTGGGGAGGCTGCATATTCCCTTTCCTGGGATGAGCTCTGGAAAGAGCCACTCCCCTTCTTAATGATGCTGCCCTGCTGGCTTTGCACCTGGGAGGACACAGTTTGTTTCGGCCCTGAAACTCAGCTCACAGAACCATAAAGTGTCAAATCTAAAAGGCCCCTGATCCATAAGAAGCTCCTCTGAATTCACCTGTCAGCACCCTGAGGCTTACAGACCTTTTTCCCCAATATTTTTTCTTATTGTAATAGTAATTAATTGATGGAAAAAATTGAAAGTGCAAGAGTATATGAAAACAAAAAAGTAATCTCTATAATCTTATCAGAGATAATCAAATAAGGTCTTAGCATGACATATACATCATACAACCCTATTATATATTATTACTATGTATTCTATAATAAATCTGATAAAAATTAATATATATTATATAACCTTGACATGTATAATTAGTATCCCTTTTTACCTAATTTTCCTGTTTTGCTTTTATGTTACTTTTCAAAGAGATTTTGTCTTTCAGGTAATTAAAATTGAATTGCCAAATCTTTATGCCAGGTTGGGAGGGCGTGAGGTGGAGTGGAGCCGGTGCACCCACGCCTCCCACACGTGCCTTCACACGTTCACCCACCTGTACACGCTCACACACAGGTATAGAAGCTTCTCTTCCCACTCTGCAGCCCTAGGCATCATACACTCAAACGTACATTTCACATTATACCCTCAAAGTTACTAATAGGATTTTATTATTTAAGTGTAAAATAAGTTTTCCCCCCTCATTCCCATTTTTCTGAATTCTAAGAAAAAAATGGCACCAGGAGACCCAGGCGGGTGGCCACATCCGGGTGAGCCCTGGCTCCACAGCCCTGGCTACAGACTCTTCTCCCCTCTCTGGCCGTCCCCCTCCTCTCCCTTGCCTCAGGGCCTCAGTCACTCTTCTCCCTTGTGGGCTGAGGCTGGTGCTCGGGATAAAGGCTGTCCCTCCACAGGTGGTAGGTGATGGCGATGGTCACGGTGAGCCAGGCCAGGTAGGGTAGCAGTAGCAGGGAGGCCAGCTTGTTGATGGGGTGCCAGATCAGTGCTGTGCTCACCACCAGCCCATACAGCAGCAGCAGGTGCAGCAGGACCTGGGCAGAGAGGCAGGTTTTTCAGTAGGCTGTCCTGGGGACTGGCCCCTCCACCTTTCTGCAGCACCCTGGCACAACAATGACTGACCTAAGTCCCTGGGGCTCTGTGCACACAATGGGAGCTCAGAGAAGTCTGCCCACCTGTTACCTGCCTGCACCAGCTTGATGTGCTGAATTAAGCTTCTGGGGCCTAGTGCTTCTACCTTCTCCTGCATTCCACCCACCACTGAGCACCGTGTGCCTTACCAGACCAGGGTTGTGGGCTGTGAAAAAGAGAACCAGGACCATCCAGCTGAGGGTGAGTTGTACAGCATAGAGGCCGAGAGGCAGGGCCAGGGCCCGCCCAAAGCCCCCTCCCAAGTCATTCCACACCAGGTAGGAGGCATAGCTGTGGAGAGATGGTGGCAGAAACACTCAGCAAGAGGAGGTTCCACGGAAAATGGAGGAGGCTCTCTGGCATAAGGGCTCTTGGTTACCCTTGTGGGCTGAAATGTGGGTAAGTGGGTCTTGGCATCATTTGAGGGCCAGGGGAGTTGGGAGTGGGAGGAGTTGGGAGCAGTGAGGTGGATGAGGGGTCGGGGAGGCTTGGAGAGGGTGGAAGAAGGGCTAGCTGGCATCCCAGGCAGGCACAGAGGATCTCTGTCTGTGGGGCTCACCATAAGGGGCACGAAGGAATGCCTTCCCTTTGGAGGCCAGTATATGGCAGTAGCTCAGACATGGGGGGACTTGTTCCCACCCCAGCGAGTACCAGGGCCGTGTGGAGAAACGAGTGCTCACCCCATGACAGAGTAGGTGGTTGTCCATATAAGCAATAAGACTTTGTGGGGCGGGCACCACGACAGCATCATTGGGCCCTTACACCAACCGAACATCTGATTATTAGTGAACAGCCAGACCAGGATGGGCCCCAGATGGGGAAGGACCACAAAGACGGCCCCTTGAAGCCGCATTCACCTTGAGGAGGCAAAATCTGGGCAGTCAGAAACATGCTAATATGAACCTTCCCCTAATCCTTTCCCCGTGTCTCCTTGTCTATGTCCACCTCCTAACCTGATGCTATTCCCTGGCTAAGCCCCTCACAGGAGGCCTAGTTATAGAGGCCTGCCCTCCCACCCCATCCGAGGCCCATATCCAGTCCGGCCCCTCTGAGCCATCTCCACCCAGTCCTCACTGCCTTGCCCACTTGGCTTCCATAGATTTGTTTTCTCCACACCACTCATTTGGCACTTGGAGGATACTGTCCAGCCGGTAACTGCTTCGCAGTAGAAGGTTTCCCTCCATGTGTATCTAACTCCTGGAGGTCAAGTCCACATGTAACCACCTTTTTTACCTCCCACAGTGGGCAACACTTGACCAGGTACATAACAGGCCCTTGACAAGGACAGTGTCTTACCTAAGCTGACAATACCAACCTGGAAGGACCACGTTCTGAAGGCAGGCGCCAGAGAGTCCTGGGGCTCTTTGCTAGTCATGAATGGGCCAGCCCACCTGCCCCATGCTTATCTCACAAGGCCAGACTGGAGCACTCAAGGGACCCACCCAGGCTGATCTCATGCCCAAATTCAAACTCAGCCTACCAACCCTGGATGCCTTTCTCTGAAGCCTTACCTCACTTCTACCCCCGGAGCCTTGGGGAATGAGGCTGCCCCTACGTCTCTCCATTTCTCTGGGGTCAGGCTGCAAACACAAGCGGCCAGATTTCTTGTGGCCTGATTTCTCAAGGAAACAACTGTCCAGTCTTAGATTAATAATCGGGCAGGCTCATTTGCATGTTTATTTGCATGTCATTTGCATGAGAGACAGTGTATAGGTCCTCCCCCAACCAAGGTCCCTGCCCAATATCATTCTTCTCATTTGCTCATGGTATTTCAGCCTCCCCACCATGATTGATGGGATTTGAAAGGAGGAAAAATTTGATTATTTTCAGTGTTCTGGATGATTGTCTAATCTATCTTTTTCTGTCAAGGGTCAGAGACACTGGTCCTGGAGGGTCCTGGGACAGGGCTGACCAGCGTACCTGCCTGTGCATCTTCCCACTTGTCTTTCTCTGCTCCTCACTGTCCATTTGCTCACCTGCTTGTCTATCTCTGTTTTTCTGTTTCTGTCCAGTGTTGGAGGCCCCCGTCTACGTCCCTCCCCACCCCATCCTCTCTTCTCCCGTTGTCCGCCACTCCCAGGGCCTCCTGTTCCCAGGCCTGTCCTCCCCTTACCTCGGACCGCACACCTCCCAGGCCGGGTGCCTGATCATGTGTGATGTGTGGAAGGCAGGGAAGTTGGGGGCTGGGGAGAAGGGTGGAGTGGGGTTCCCAGCTGGCCTGCCTTTCTCAGATAGTGACAAGGGTGGTGACACTGGCTTGTGTGGCCCCAAAGGGTTCCTCTCAGCAGGGGTCTTCCTGGTCTGCCAGACCCTTCTCCGTGCCTGGCCTGTGGAGGGTAGCCCTTGATGGAATGTTTGAGGGTTTGACACTGTGAGACCCGGCCCTGCAGTGACAGCTCAGGCAGGCCCAGGCTCCGAAGTTAATGATGCCTGTGGTCTCTGCATCCTGTGAACCAGCTCTGTGACCGTGGGTGGGGGCCCTCAGATTCCTCCAGAGCCTTCCCGTAACTGGGATTGTCCCCAAGTGAGGCAAGCACCAGCCTTGGAAGTGAGTTCATGATCCATGAACACAGCCCCTGGTTACAGCCTCCTGGTTGGCATGACTTGGACTCTAGCTTGACAGATCTTTCACAAACCCCTAGGACTTCGTGACTCAGAGAAGGCAGCTGACAAGTGCAGGTGGGTGGGGCATCGGGCAGGAGTGGCCTGGTGCTTCCCAGCAGAGTCCTGCCTCCCAGCTGCCCTAGAGAGGGGTAGGGAGGGTGGCCCTGTCTGTTGGCAAAGTCCAGCCTCCTGTGTGACTCAGAGCTTTGTCCAACAAAGATGGACACCCCCGCTTCATTCTCTATCAAAGTTGTGAGCACCCCTTCCTTGCTGGTCCTCTAGACATGAGGCCTCCTTCCCAGGTTGCCTGCTGTCCACTGGTTCCTCTGCCACAGCTTAGCACTGTGAAGAACCGGGCTCCCCTGTGAGGTTTATCCCACCCTCTCACCTCCCCCAGGGAAGAAGCAGAGGAGAGGGGGTTGCAGTCAGGGACAAGAGGTGAGAGAATCATTAACCGAGATGAAAGCAGAGGAAGTTACTTATTTTCCATGGGAGATGATAAGTGGGGTTCTGGGGGAGTTCACCAAGGTTCCTCAACTGCAGAAGGCCACACCATGCTGATAACAGTTACCATTTATGCAGCAGCCAATCTGTGGTGGGCACTTTATATTCATTGGCTCAATAATGACAGTTAATATCCCACACAAGGTGGATATTTTTATCTGCATTTGACAGACAAGGGAATTGAGGCCCAGAGAGTCAAAGTACCTTGTCTGGGATTACACAGACAACACTTGGCTCACCTGGATTGTATGTATCCTCTTTCCTCTCTGCTGGTTCACTCCTCCATTCAAGAAGTCTTTATTGAACACCTATGATGTATCAGGCTATACCAGGAACTGAGGAGACAGCAGAAAACAGATGGAAAAAGTCCCTCTCCATAGGGACCTTTCATTCCAGTGGTGCTGTCTCTCTCCTAGGCAGAGTTTCTAGGCACTCAGGAAGGCAGATGGCCCCAAGTTCAGCTCTCCCCCAAGGGGCAGTGCCCCTTCCCATTCTGAGTGTGGGAGTGGAAAGAGCACTGAGTGGGGAGAAGATACGGGGACATCCCAAAGGCACCAGCATCTTGCGAGTCATTAACCCTCTCAGTGCCTCCACAGGCTTCTCTATGCAGGAAGGGGATGGAACTAGATACCGTCTAAGCTCCCTGGACCAGCTGCATTGGCATCACTGGGGAGCTTCTTAGAGCTCCCTACTGAGACCTACAGAATCACAACCTGCATTTTAACAAGGTCCCCCAGGTGATTCTTGTGTACATTATAGTTTAAGAATCTCTGGTTAAGGTTCTCTTCTTATCTTCTGCCACTTTGATAATAGCCACTGGCTGGGGACAGCCACTCACCGGCAGAGGGCACTGTTGGGAGGGGTTCGTTCTTTCTTTTTTTGGAAGCATAGCTGGGAGGGGTTTCGAGGTGCAGCAACTGCACCTAGGTTGTCTCCCTCCCCCTCTCCTCCTTTCCAGACCTAGACTAGCAAGTTCACTGACTTTTGGGATCCTCAGCTACTCCCTTGCCTCGGCTGGACTTTGCCAACAGATGGAGACACTCTCCCCTACCGGTCTTTAGGGTGGCTGAGAGGCAGGATTCTCTGCCAGGAAGCGCCAGGCCACTCCTGCCCAGATCCCCGCCCACTGCCACTTGTCTGCTGGCCTGGCACCTGGGTCTGGCTGACCTCTCTGTATCTCACAGGAGGAACCACACAAGCTAGCAGCCCCTGAGAGCACCTAGACCGTAAGGTAAGGTGAGCACCACCTGCGGCAGCTGGGGGTGGGGTGGGCATTGCCTGGGCCTCAGGGGAGGAGCCAGGCCAGCTCAGCCTGCCGGCCAGAGTGTGGGAACTCTCTGCTGGAGGAGAGGAGGAAAATGGGATTTGGGGAAGGGTCACTGCGGATGAGTGTGAGGACACGGGATAAGATTGTATGTCCTGTTTAAATATATACTGTGCTAATCAATGCTCCCTGTTACTTACATCTGGACTCATCCATCCCAGTACTTTTTATGTCCTGCAATAACTGGAGACCTAGCAGGTGTTGGGGAGGCACAGCAAGAACCAATAGGGTAGGGAAGGGTTGAGTGTTTCCTTAAAGGGTATATGGGCAGAACTTTGCAGCAGGAGTCTAGATCTTTGTGCTGGAGGAGGCAGCTGCCTAGGGATGGGTGATGGCAGCATTCTACAGGGCCCTCATTTTGAGCGAATTGCTACCCAGGATAACCTGGGGGCTGGGACAAGACACCTGGAGGAGTGGCAATGAGGAGTCCAGGCATGGGTCTGGGAGGCTCCAATCCATGCTTGAATGGCTACAGTGCTGTAGACCCCACTCAGCAAAACTTGGGAAGCTTTCTCCTCTTGCAGCCAGGGGGAGGATAGCACAAGGGTCAGGGAAGCCTGGAAGAGCTGTCAGCCTGGGAGACCTGGTGCTGCGCTGGGGGAGGAGTTAACCGGCTTCAGGCCAGGCAAAAGAATGGGCTCCCAGGAGAGGCTCAGTGGGACTTTGGTAGTGGTGCATGCCAACTGCTCCAGCTTGGCAGGCTGGGAAAGGGGACGCTACTGTACCACCCAATGTGGTGGAGGGGATTTGGACTGTGGTCTTTTGGCAGCCCTAGTAATTTGGTTGCTGTAGAAACAGAGTGGGCCCCTCCTTTCTTCACTTTAGCTGGCTCATCCCCTGCCTCTAGTGCCTTGGTAGGCAGGGGTAGGGGGCATCACTGTGGAACTGAGGATGTGCCTTTAGTTCCTTCTATTTATTTTTACTTTATTTTTGCTTCTTTCTGCTCCACTAGGGCAGGGAAGGAAGAGACCAAGGAAAAAAGAAGTGGTGGGGAGAGAAAGGGGGCGTTTCTGGAAGTACTTGTCATCCCTGCTCATCTTTCCTTCCTGCCTTCAGTTGTTTCACAATGCCCCATCCATCCTCACTGTGGGGTGAAAACCTGGCTTCCTTATCTGTGAAATGGAGATAAAAATAATAAGTAGCTCATAAGGCTGCTGTGAGCATTAAGTGAGAAAAGCCACATAGAGTGCTTTACCATGTGGCACACAGTAAAGCTCTGTGCATGTTAGCCATAATATTATTACAGTTAGAATTATGATTATTACTAATGTGGAAGGACCAAAAGGAATGGGTGAGACATAAGGGGTAGCTTGCTACTCTACCCCATCTCAGCAGATTTGGGCCACTGCCAACTCACCTCATTCACTTTTGTATGCCCTGCAAGAGGCCTAGCTAAAGAAGGCTGATGCACTGTCTGCAGGGCTGATTTTAAGGCCAAGGGAACAATGCCAAACCTCCCCTTCCTGCCCACATTTTCAGCGAGGCCATGAAGGAAACAGGTCCTGCCTCCGTCCTCAATCCTGAGGACACAGAAGAGCTTCTGCCCCGTCTGGGAGGAGCTAGGAAGGGGGCTTAGTTTTCACGGCTCCCAAGGAAGGAAGGAAGAAGGCAGGCACAGCCTCAGCCGCAGGTGGGTGTTGCGAGTAAAGGAAGTGGGGAGGGCCCGACGTCAGAGCTTTTCCAGTGCAGACCCTAGTGAGTCAAACAGAGGGCCTCCGAGGACTTTGAAGGAGGACTTTGTGTCTCATGGAACGCAGCCACGGAGCCAATGAATTGCAGCCCCGCAGAAGCTCCTTGAGAGCAGAATAAGACGTCATCTTTGGCAGGACTGAACTTCCCACGGTGCCTGATACACAGCGGTGCTCAGAAAATGTTCACTTGAGTGGAAAAACCACACGTGACAGCATATAATCAGGAGTTACTCAGTGTGGTGGGATGGCTGTGGAGAGCGAGCTCGGGGAGCGGCGAGACTGTCAAAGGCTAGTGCGCCAGGGGGAGGCGCTATTGCACAGGAGGGGTGCAGGTGGCAGGAGGAAGCGGGCGGGGAGAGCAAGGGAGGGAGAAGGAGAAAACAGCGTGAGCGAAAGCCCGGAGGCTAGAATTAACTAGGCGTGGGGAGCCAGGGGGGCCAGAGCATGAGGTGTTGGAAATTAAGGGGGCTGGAGGAGGAGAGGTAGGAGGGGGCGGAGGTTGCTGAGCGTCTCAGCCTGTGGCCCCGCAGGTGACCAGGTGAGCAGGCCAGCAGTGTGTGCTTCCTCCCTGCCTCATTCCAGCCGCCCTGCAGGCCCCACCTTTGTTTTTCTTTCTTTTACTTCTGCTTTTAACTTTTGTTACTGTTGTATTTTGCGTATCCTGTGAGCTACCTTCAGGCCTCTCTGGCAGAAGGAAGGGCATCCATAAACAAACACATTTGGACAGTGCTTTACTATCTACAGGTTCACATGATCTCACGCCATCCTCACCGTCACCTGAGAGGCTTTTTTTTTTTTTTTTTAACTTTTAGTAGCTTTTAAAAAGAATTACAAAGTTAACACAAAATACATGCTTGATGTGAGAAATTCAGAGTACAGCAAAAAGAGTTGAAGAAAATTCAGAGTTCTTGTTCACACCTTCCACCCTCTCAATTTGTCGTGTCTTTTAGTCGTGACCAATGGGAATAGTTTGGGTGGTGTATCCTTCCAGACCCACGATGTCTAAGACGGGACTCAGGAGTACACATGGCTACTGAGCACTTGAAATACAGCAAGTCCCAAGTGAGATGTGCCACATGTGTAAAATATACATGGATTTCAAAGACTTGATATGAAAAAAGAATGTAAAATATCTTACTAATTTACATTGATTATCTGTTGAAATAACATTTTGACTATGTTAGGTTAAAGAAAATATATTATTAATTTCTCCTGTTTTTTTTCTTACTTTTCAATATGGCCACTAGGAAATTTAAAATTACATATGTGGCTTGCATTATATTTTTATTGCACACCACTGCTCCAGATCTTTCTCTACACATTTTCATTTACATATACGCATCCATAAATATGTATCTATACTTATAAATAGTTTTGTTTTTCATATTGATGAGATCAGAGGATGTTTGAGATCAAAGGATCTCTCTGTGACTTGCTTTTTATTCTTACAGATTTTCCTATATCAGCACATGTAGATCAAGGTGGATATTCTGACAGATGAGGGAAATCGAGGTACTTTAAGCAATATGACAAGCTTACTCAGCCACAGTGACCAAGGTGGCATTTGAACTCATGTCCTCAAACTCCAAACCCAAGCTCTTTCTGCTTCAAGGGAGCTTACCGTTATGTACTATACTAGGTCATGGAGAGTCATGGTAGGTTCTTGAGTGAGAGAGAGAGAGAGAGAGAGGGGTGAAGTTTTGTTAAAGGAATTGGTGAGACTGGGGTATGCAGTGTATGCTGGAATGAAGACAACTTAGTCCTCACTGCAGTCACATGGAAGCCAAGTCTTGACCTCTGCAACTTGAAAAGGCTTAACCTGGCTCTGACCCCTTCTGTCCCCCAGGCCCTTGGCTTTGGCTGGCACAGAGGTGCAGGAGGGCCAGCAGCACCGAGTGACCAGGCAGATGTGCCCCCAGGAGAGTTCCTTCCAACCTTCTCAGTTCCTACTGCTGGTGGGGGTCCCAGTGGCAAGTGTCCTCCTTCTGGCCCAGTGCCTTCGATGGCACTGTCCTAGATGGCGGCTGGGGATCAGCAGGACGCCAGATGGCCAACAGGAGCCAGAGTCCCAACCTGTTCCCCTGCCAGAAAATGAGGCCCCAAGGCAGGGCCTGCCAGCCACGCTGCCAGAGATAGTTGCCTTCTACCAGGAACTGCACACACCCACTCAAGGCCAGACTGTCATCCGTCAGCTGATGCACAAACTATTGGTGTTTTCTGCTCGAGAGGTGGATCACCGGGGTGGCTGCCTGATGCTGCAGGATACGGGCATCTCCCTGCTCATCCCACCAGGTAACAGCTCCCCAGCTCCCTTCTCATCATACAGTTGTTCATACTGCACATTAGGGCACCGTGTCCAAGGGAGCATCGTTCATAGACATCTTTATAATTCTGAAGATTGTTTATGTTTCTAGTATAGCTTTATTGACTCCAAAGATGGACATATTACATACCTTTTAGGACAACTTCCTGGCAGGTGGAAGTAAAGTGTCTTGTTCTAATGAATCAGTATGCTATGCCAATTCTCCAGGAAAACGAAGGAGAAGCACCTCTTGCCAAGTCACGCAAAGCACTGTATAGGCTAGCAGCAGCCCTGGAAGAAAGGGGAGCAACTTGCTCAGGGTTACACTACAAGTCAGCTCACAGCTGCATTCTGCCTCCCTGTGTGCCCTACTGAACACCCTCTCCCCTGGGCTCCTGCCCCGCCTCCTCTCCCGTAGTGACAGGGTGCGCCTGCCTGCCAGGCCCTTCTCAGCTCTCCCTCTTCCCAGGTGCGGTGGCTGTGGGCCGGCAGGAGCGCGTGTCTTTGATCCTGGTGTGGGACCTATCAGATGGCCCGTCGCTAACCCGAGCCCAGGGGCTGGTAAGCCCTGTGGTGGCATGTGGCCCCCATGGGGCCTCCTTCCTGAAGCCTTGCACCCTCACATTCAAACACTGTGCCCAGCAGCCCAGCCACGCCCGTGCCTACAGCAGCAATACCAACCTGCTCGACGCCAAGGCCTGGAAGCCCCTGGGGCGGTCAGGGGCCCATGCCTCTCGGGATGAGTGTCACATCCACCTCTCCCACTTCAGGTAGGCACGTGCACATTGGCCTGACTTCCTGTGTCCATCTCTCTGTCTGCTTCATCCTCATCTCTCTCTACAGAACTCCTTTGACAGATGTCCAAGACGTTCTGCAAATCCCTGACCCCCTGTGTCCCTCTGTTCTAATGTCTATGGCAGCTGGTCTCACTCCAGCCCTGCCCGGGACTGTGCGTCCCACTGTGGCTTTCTGCTTGTCTGGAAGTGTCTGCCTCAACCCATCTCTCCTATCCCTCCCCACCTCTGCCTCTCTAAAATTACCTCCCTCTACCCTGTCCCTCTGTTCAGACTGTCCCCAAACTGTCTAGGGCAGTTTGTCCCTTCCAGTTCTCTAAGACTGGATTCCATCTCTGTCCTCCATCCCTTTGTCGTTCTAGAATCTCAGGTCCTCTGTCTCCCAGTCTCCTTGATGCCCACGGACTAGCAGTGCAGGGCCATGTGCCAGAACCCTCCCAAACACAGTGACCCTGAGCCCGCCTTCCCTGTCTCCCCTGCTGGCTCTCCTCCCCTCTCAGTCCCCAGTCCCCAGTCCCCAGTCAGTGTGACACACTTTTTGTAGCCCCCTCACCAGTTCCTCCCTATGTGCCCCCCTGGAGTGCTCTTCTAGCCTCCTTGAAGGTCCCCGTAGAGGTCCTTGGTGCGGCAGGAGCCTGGTGCTAGGTGTGCTGGAGTCTCAGCCTTGCTGAGCTTGGGTCCTTGCCACTATCTCCCCCACAGCCTCTACACCTGTGTGCTGGAGGCACCTTTGGGGCGGGAAGCCCGCAAATGGCTGCAGCTGGCCGTGTTCTGCTCCCCGCTGGTGCCAGGGCAGTCCCACCTGCAGCTGCGTGTCTACTTCCTCAACAACACGCCCTGCGCCCTGCAGTGGGCCCTGACCAACGAGCAGCCCCACGGAGGCCGCCTGCGCGGGCCCTGCCAGCTCTTCGACTTCACCGGGGCCAGAGGCGACCAGTGCCTGAAACTCCAGTACATCTCAGAGGGTGAGGGAGGCGGGGGCCTGGGGAGCAGGGCCACAGGGAGCCCCATAAGATGGAGAGTTCAGGGCCTCTCTCTGGGCTGAAAATTGGGGAACCCCAAGTTTCTTTCCAAGATTCCTGGGCCAGCAGCAGCCTCAAGGAGCCCCCAGGCTTTGCCACCCACCCCCAGGACAGGGTGACGCCAGGTAGGAGGTGGGGAGAAGAGGTGTTATACCCCGAAGGAGCAGGGAGGGAGGGGGAGACTCTTAAACGTCCACTGGGTGGAGCTGGTTTTGGGAGGAGGCTTTCCCAATCTTCTCTGCTTGGCCGCTTTCCTTTATGGCCTGGGCCGCGGAACTGGCTATGGGGCCCACTGCATCTGTGCGGTGTGGCCAGGGCACATGCATGGCTGCTTCTGGGGGTGAGGTGGGGGAGAGGAGGGTGGTGTTGGGGGTCTGCATGCTGTGTGTGGAGGGAGTGTGTGGGAAGAAGCAAGGCCACTCTTGGGGTTCCCCACCAGGCCCTGGGGATTCCCATCCATTTGAGATGTCCCTGATTTTGCTCTGTCCTCATGCCTCCCTACAGCCTCCTCAACACTAGTTCAAGGTTGCACTCTCTGAGGCTCTCTGCTCTCTGCCTGCTCCCCAGGTTGGGAGAACGTGGATGACAGCAGTTGCCAGCTGGTCCCCCATCTCCACATCTGGCATGGAAAGTGCCCCTTCCGTTCCTTCTGCTTCCGGAGAAAAGCAGGTAGCCCAGGAGTCCCGTGTGTCTCCTGCCCTGTCCTCTCCCCTCCCCTCCCCTGCCCCTGGCCCTGGGGCTCTGCAGCGCCTCAGGCAGCCGTGCAGAGACCTTCTCTGGAAGGCCGGGGGCCACAGAGGGCTTTGCACAGAGAAAGGCATTTCCAGCCCCAGTGTCTTCAGATTCTCCAAGTTTTACTGTGGAGTCCTGTGACTTATGCTTCTACCCCAGACCTTTTCCTCACTCACTGGCCACACTGTCACCTTCTATTTGTAGCCAATGAGAACGAGGACTGCTCGGCACTAACCAATGAGATCATTGTCACCATGCACACCTTCCAGGACGTGAGTTGACGCTGAGGGGCAGAGGAAGGGCAGAACCCAGGGGGAGTCCTGGGTAAAGTGAGTGTGAGGTCTGGTGCCCTTAAGCACGGCCCATAATCACATAATCAAGTAGGTGAGGATGCACTTTTCACAGAGCAGCCATATCAGCTCTTGGGGCTCGGACCATCTGGCCTCCTAGTCACCCTCCATCCCTGACTCCCTCTTGTCTGTCAGTGGATGACTCCAGCAGGAGGTTAAAAGAACCAAACACTAGTTTAACTCCTTCTCCCAACTCAGAGGAACTGGGGCACCAAGGAGACATGGTTTCTTTGTAGGCTAATTGTCTACATCTGAGGGATGATGACTGGTATATTCATTTTGGGGAGGTGGTACTGAATAGCTGGGATGAGACTCAGGTATCCTTCCCCTCCTCCCACTGCACCAGAGGGAGAAATGAAGAAGTCAGGGTTGAGAGTCTTGGGGAACCATGGTGGCATCTTGGTGGAGGGTAGGCAGATACCCTCAGATTGTCACTGGGGGAGGAAGAACCAGGGAAAGTTGGAATGGAGGGAAGGGGGCATACATGCCTGAGTTCAGTGTCTCTGTTATTGGAAGACCTCCTGCTGCCTACCACGACCCCACCCAGGACTGTTCCTGGTGGCTTAGGATGCACCCTGTTTGCTCCTCATGTCCCAGTTTCCAAAGAGCTCAGTGGGCAAACTTAAGGCTGAAAGTGGGGTTCTGAGATCAGGGAAGCATAAGGTAGAGGGTGCAGGGTGAGGTGGGCTTATATATCCTGGTAAAGTGGCTCTGGGTGACAAGCTGAAGGAGAAATATGAGGAATGGATGTAGGACCCCAGCTTCTGACTCAGGGGGATGTCTTATGCTCTCTAAGTGTGTTTTCTGTCGACTCAGGGCTTGGAGACCAAGTACATGGAAATCCTCAGATTCCAGGCATCAGAGGAGGAACCTTGGGCAGCGCCACCCCCTGTCTCCCAGCCACCCCCGTGCAATAGGTGAGATGGTGTTTGCTTGGGCTACTGCCTGGGGGGATGTTGGGATTCCTGCCCTGGCACTTACAGGGCAAGTACAGCACTGGGGGTGGGGAGGGAGAACTAGACTGGTCTCTTTGGTCCTTTCCTCCAAGAACATCCTTTTCCTCGTGCCTCAGGCTGCCCCCAGAGCTCTTTGAGCAGCTGCAGATGTTGTTGGAGCCAAACAGCATCACAGGCAATGACTGGCGCAGACTTGCCTCCCACCTGGGGCTGTGCGGCATGAAAATCCGGTATGAAGAGGGGCAAGGTCTATGGATGGGAGAGGAGGGTGGACAGTTCTCAGGACAATTTGGGGACCAGACCACAGATAAGGAAGTGACTTAAAATCAGAGAATGGCTACTCCTTCCCCTTTTCCCCATAAAAAAAGGCAGCTCTTTCTATTTGTCACTGTATCCTTAGTACTGGAATGATGCTTGGCTCATAGTAGGTGCTCAATAAATATTTAACAGTGAATCAGTTAGCATGCAAATGATGGGGTACATATTGAGTGCTTGCCATACTGTGCCCTGGAATAGAATAGCATATTATGGGATAATGTGTGTAAAGCATGTAGCTGGGTACCTGGCACATGTTAATTCAATAAGTGTTAGCAGTAATGGTGGCAGTGCAGCCATGATCCCTGTCAAGGAAGCCACAAAGAAATCAGTAAGAGGACAATTCTGCACTAAGCCCCAGAACCCAGACTATGAGTGCAGCGATCAAGGAAGACTTCATTCAGGAGATGGGGCTAGAACTGGATCCTGAAAAGAGGGTGGATTTTAAAATCATTCATTTATTTAAGCATTTATCAAATGCCTACTATGTCCTGGAGGCTGTGATAAGCACTGGGATACAAAAAGAACGAGACGTGGTCCCAGCTTGTAGGAGCACATGCTCTAGGAAGAGGTACAGAGAACCTAAAAAATAAAAGCAAATGTTCCTGTGCCTTCTTGTACGTATCCGATATTGCATAACATGTTGAAAAGAGGCATAAAATAGCTGAAGCAAGAATACTAATGAATTGTGGGAGCTGTGACTAGCAGTCTGAACTGAGAGGTGCAGAACGGTCTCTTCCACCTGGGCGGTGGGAATTAGAAAGGGCTTCAAGGAGGAGGTGATGGGGAAGAGGCGATCAGCTGTTCTGTTTGAGGGGAGGTGGAGGGGGGGTGGCTGCGGGTGTGGTGTGTGCAAGGTGGGAAAGGGACAAGCTGGAGGCAAGGAGGTTCAGGATGGGAGAAGGGGGGGAAAGGTCAGAGAGGCAGGGCAAGACCAGGTGGATGAGCCAGAAAGTCAGGAACCTGGGCTCAGTTAGTAGGCGAAAGGGACTCTGGAAGGTTTTTGAGCAGGGGAGGGTCCTGATAAAAAGCCATGGTTTAGGGCAGCTGCTTCCTTGGTGGCGGACAGGATGTGGTCTGGGAGAGAGGAAGGAAGGAGGCTAGGGTGAGGCAAGCAGTGTATGTAGGGTGAGAGGGGGAGAAGGCAATTACAGATCATCAGAGCTGGAAGCAGCCTCACAAGTCTCATCTAAACCCTCAGCTTTGTAAGAGGAAACAGGCCTAGAGAGGAGGAGGGCCAGCCAGTGAGCCTCTAAGCCAGGACAATCTCAGGTTCCAAAGTTCTGGGGCCTTGGGCCACCCCAGTGCCCTGGAAGGGGACTAGAGCAGGAGGACGCGGAGCGTGCGGGGCGTGGGTGCGTGGCAGTGTGCGGCCGCAGAGCATCCCAGCGGGGCTGGAGCCGGGGCTGAGCTCCCCCCTGCTCCCTCCTCCTCCTCGCCTCCCCGCCAGGTTCCTGTCCTGCCAGCGCAGCCCTGCCGCGGCCATCCTGGAGCTGTTTGAGGAGCAGAACGGCAGTCTGCAGGAGCTGCACTACCTCATGACGGTCATGGAGCGGCTGGACTGCGCCTCCGCCATCCAGAACTACCTGAGCGGGACGCCGGCCGGCAGCCCAGCCCGCGGGCGCGCCCGGGATAACCGGGGCCTGGAGCTGGACGAGAAGCTCTGAGCGCCCGCCCGGCCGCGGCACTCGGGGCAGAGGGAGCGCGGGGCTGTGCCTCAGCGCCTACGGACACATCAGCGGATCCTGGCTGAGCCTGCCGCCCTCCTCCGAGCCCTCGGACGCCGCCCGGGGCCACCCGTGAGGCCGCGGTGCCCTCGCCAGCCTCCTGGCGTCGGACCCCCCGGCCGCCGACGCGGGCCCGCCTGCAGGTCCCCTGCTGGCCGGCAGGGGGCGCGGGAGCCCAGGAGATGGCCGCGCCGGGTCGGCCTCCTGGAAGCGGGCCCGGGACGGTCGGGCTGCCCCGCGGGCGCAGCGTAGGGACTGGGCTGGCGTCCCGGGGAATACTGGAGCACGGGAGGGAGGGTCCGGAGCCCTGACAGGCACGGCCGTCCTGGGAGACAAGATGCGCTCCCGCGAGCTGAGGCCGCACTCGGACCGCGCCCACGCCGCGGGCAGGGGGTGCGGGCGAGGCGTGACCTGCGTGTGGGCGGGAGCGGCGAGAATGCTGCGTGGGCGATGCTGGGGAGAGAGGACTGGACTTGCAGAGTGGATCAGGGATGTGGGGGTGGGGGTGGGGGTGGGGGAGTTAGGAGCACAGCCTGCGCTTGCAGGGCTGGGGGCATGAAGGAGGCCCTGCTGTGGGCCAGCGTAGGAGGAGGGCTCCGGCCGGATGGAGAGAGGGACGGGCACACCCGGCCCACCCGCTCTGGGTCCCTTACCTTCCTTTTATCTCTTTTCGCTCATGCCTTGTCTCCCCCTCTCTCTGCCATTATCTCCCACAAAGCATTAAAGCTGAGAAGAAATTTCAAGATTACTGTTCTCACCCAACCCTTTTATCTCTTTATCTCCAACTATGTGAGTTTTAAGTCTCTCCGGCTTCATTTTTCTGTCCCTATCTCCTGCAGTTGCCCCATCTCTGAATCTGTCTCATTCTGTTATTCTCCGACTGGGCATCTTTTTTCCTTTGCCTCATTACTGTGCCCAGTCTTTGTTTCTCTCTCTGAAACCCTCAGTCATTCCCCTCAGGCAAGTGTCTCTAAACCAATGTTGTGTTTCAGAGGCTATTGAAAGAGACAGGGTCACTCTAGGAATGGATGGGTGGGGATGTTTTCCCCATGGATCAAGATCCAGTTTAGGGTTAGGAAATAAAAGATAGGGATTAAAGAGCACCCCATCAGTCAACAGATGTTTATTCAAGACCTACTATGTGTTAGACACTGTATACAAAAGAGATGAATAGGCTGAGTCCTGAAAAGAGAACGCAGGGTTAGACTCGATTCTGGCAATGCTTTTGTTTGCAAACAGGTGTTGTTAATTTGTTCAAGGGCAGGCAAGCAAACTCTCTGGCAACACTAGCAATTTGCTTCTGTATTTAATTAAACATATTAAAGCTTTTTCTATGATTGCCTATGAATCATAAAATAAGAAAATTGTCTTTCTTTGTTACTAACTATATTTTGCTCGGATTGGTACATTTGGATGGGGGTGTGAATGGTTTTATTTGGTAAAGTTGTACCTATGGGGACAGGTTGGAGGAAAGCGTTGTAGATTGTGTTTCTAGTATGACAATTGTCTAGGGCCCACGTGAGTCAGGAGGTTCATCTTCCTTTGTGTTAGAAGCAAGCTGTTGAAGGTGGGCCCTTCTGTCCCTTCCCTGTTTCCCCAGCCCCACCTGTCCTCTCCCACCGTTCTCGTGGGTCCTCCCACCCCACCAGGGGCTGCCAGTCACTCCAGGTTGGTGCCTTGGCCTTTCCCCCCTTCACTTGGCTCAGGATTGGACCTTGACGAGCATCTTTCTCCCCCTTAGCCCCAGCACTGCTTTTCCATGGTCTCCCATGGGCTCTTCCTCACTCTCCAAGCCAGTCAAAGGCATCTTTGTGTTTCTTCCTACCCTCAAACAAATAATTTTAAGTTTCCGGTCTTTTGGAATAGAAGCCACGGGGATTCCTGTGATGGCATGGAATGCTTTCTGGCCCCCACCAAAATTCCTAGAATGGGTTCCCAGTACTGGCAAAGGGAGGCTTGGAAATCCTGGGGTAGGTGCAGCTTGTGTGATCCTGTAAGGTGGACCCTTCCCTTCTCAAATCAAACCCAGTTGGCATATATTTACTGTCACCTAATGCTGAGAGATGGCATGTTCCAGTGGGCGTCAGAAAGCAACACTTGGCTCTGGCTCTTGGGCTAACTAGAACAGCTTTCATCTTCTTGGGTTCGGTCTCCTCACCCTTGGAATGAAGTGACCATATTAGAGGCTCTCCAAGGGCCCTCCTTTCATTCCACAGATCTGTGCAGAGACGACACCCTGGTGACCTATAATAATATATCCAGAATATTGTCATTTCCATATCAGCATAAAATGAATGGTATATTTTACATTTTTTTCATATTGAGTATTTGGAAGCTGGTGTACGTTATAATTACAGCATATCTCAATTTGTGTTATAACTTTTGACTGGAAATATTTGATCTGTGTTTAGCTTTTATAAAATTAGTAGCTGATAAAGTATATTTGCATGCACAAGTTAAGCTAAAGGTTTTCCAAAAATGGAATTAGGTATCAGTTTTAAAATTTAAGTTCACTGAAATAAAATAGAAATACAGTTCCTCATTTGCACTGGCCACATTCCAAGTGTTTAGTAGCTATGTGTGGCTAGTGGGTGCTGTTAATGGGCGGCACGGTTGTGGATTGAGGATTTAGCTGGGTATAACTTTACAGTGTACTTGACCATTCATTCATTCATTTTCATTCATCAGAAACTGCTGGAATGCCTTCTCTGTGCTAAGCCCTGCACAAATTGTTGGTAATAAAAATTCAATGAAAGAGAATTCTTGTTCTGTAAGTGCTCTTGGGATGGTGGGAGTCAGAGGGAAAGCCACTTTCCTTCTATCTTTCTTTGCATCTGACTCAAGAAGGAAAGGGGGGATGAGGTCCAGGCCAACACTGTCTGTTGCAGGAATGGCTCACACTATAGCCTGGTGTAGATGCAATAGATTCAGAGTCGGGTGTTCCTGGCTTAGCCAGCACGTGAAGTGGGTTGTTGGCTGCTGACAATCTGATGTTTGAGGAAGATAGGATTTATTAAAGGAAATTGAAGGACAAACAATCATTTGCAGAGCTGGGAAATAGATTTGAGGTAAAGTTTCCAGGAATGATGCCCTAAACTGTGCTATAGGACCAGTTCAAAGGGGGAAACTGATGTCACTGTGGTGCTGCTACTGAGCACAAGACATCAGGAACTTGACTTTGCTGCAGCTACTCCTGAGTTGGGAACCAGACCTCACCACCCCTTCAGAAAGATGAGGTCTCTGCTGCCATCCATGCCAGCAAAAATGGAAGCTCCATGCACTGCCTGCTTCTTCATGCTACTCACTTCTGAATCAAATCTTAAGTGGGAGTATCCAGCTGTCAGAGCCCAGATCACATGCCTGAATTCTAGCTGCAAAGACGTCTGGAAACTCTGAACTCTGACTTAAACCTTGACTTCAATATCAGGGAGGTGGGACTCATCATATGCAAATATCCCCAAATATGGAAAAACTACTAAAAGTTGATGAGAAGCCATAAATGTTCACTATAGTCAGGGTGTGGTCAGTGCTGTGGCCCCCGGTAGCAAACTCTCTTCTCAAGAAGAGTCATGTCCACAGCAGGTGCCTTCAGACTCTTCTCAATAAAGCACGACTGCACACATCCCTCGGGATGGCTCTCATGCCAGTATACCCAATGTGATTCTGTAACCCTGGCTCAGACCTTGACAAGTTTCATAAGTGCTATGGTCCGAATGTTTGCACCTCCCTCAATTTCGTATGTTGAAATCCTAACACCCTAGGTGATGGTATTAGGAGGCAGGACCTTCTGGGAAGTGATCCAGTGATAAGGGCAGAGCCTTCATGAATGGGATTAGGACTCTTAGAGAGGGTTCCCTTACTCCTTCCACCACATGACAACACAGCGAGAAGGTGCTATTTATGAACCAGGAAATGGGCCCTCATCAGACACTGGTTATGCCAGCGCTTTGATCTTGCACTTCCAGCCTCCGGAACTCTGTGAATTAAATTTCTTTTGTTCATCAGCTACCCAATCTATGGTATTTTTTGTTATAGCAGCTAGAATGAACTAAGACAATACATAACACAGCAAAAGCTCACCAACAGTGGTGAACTGGTTTGCTCAATGCCTTCTCCAGCTCCATGTGCCTTCCTGTACCACAGAGGCTGAAAACTAAAACTATATTTCCCAGACTGCTTGGTAGATGGGGATCTGGATATGTTTAGGTTCTGCCAACCAGCCTAACTCACGCAGGACTTTGATTTGGAATTGAATAATGTAGGGAGTTGAACAGGGCCTGAGGCTAGTGCTTTTCTTGAGGGGCTGGAGTGGTCTAGGAGCTACTTAGCAGCTGTGGCAGCAGCTTCCTGAGTGGGTGTGTTGTTTGGGGACACAACACTGAAAGTTCAGCTTAGAGTGTATTCCTCCAGCCCTTCCAGTGAGTTATAAACTATCTAGGCTCCATAAGATATTGTTTGTGCTTAAACTAGCCAGAGAGGGACTATATAGTATAAAACAAAGATCCTTATCCAATGTGCCAATGATTCTTTCTCTGAAAAGTCTGTCCTTTATTCTCTGATCATACACTTCCTACTTTGCTGGTGTTAAAGGGTCTATTATCTTATGAAAGGATAGTAAAAGAGATAATAGTTTTATTATTATTATAAAATGTCCATACTTGGCAAAATAAAAAGATAATTAATCCCAAATTTTTAAAAAAAAGACTAAAAAAGTATGGGTCTGTGAAATACAAAAGCCTGGGAATGCTTTTTTATGAGACCTGTCATCCTTATTCATCCTTTTCAAAGCCTTACACGGGTATATTTATTCATCTACTTAGCACATATTTGACTACTTACTATGTGCTTAGAAACATGGTGGGCCTTCATTTATTTTCTTATCTTTAGGTAATCTTTCTCATGCTGGCTATAATCCAGCCTATGCTGGTTTCTTGTTGGTAGAGATGTTATGGCTCCTGGCTAACAAAAAGCAAACATCAATCCTAGCTGGTAGTGTCATAATGTCATAAAGACATTAGCCCAAGGACAGTGATATGCTTACTGTTAGGTGTCAACCTTCAGGTGGGAATAGATTTGGTTTCCAAACAAACTAGAAAAGATACAGTCAGAAAGCAAAGAATAATATTTGGAAAATGCTGAATAGAGTGAAGATGAAATTATAGACAAGTTTGTTAGTGGGGCAGAGAGTAGAGATGGGTTGGGGAAGGGCCCAACGCCTGATCTAGGGAGGAGCTGGCCATCCTGTCCCTGGAATCTCAGATAAATATAAAGAAAGTGTGTGGGAGAGAAGGGGACCCAGTGGCATTGGTCATCTTGGAAATCTAGCAGGAAAGCCTTCACATCTGCCTGGTGCTGGTTGGTCATACCCACCACAGGGCTTCCCCAAAGTTGGCATTCTTGCGCTCTGGCTGAAGAGACCACCTGTGGTTGGGTGGCAGAAGTGGACCACTTTCAGTACACAGGGTCTGAGCCCTGAGGAAGCATCACGTTCTGGAGACCATCCTTCTCTGCGTGCCCACACTGTCCTGCCTGCCTGTGACTACCCCCTTCCTTCTGGGCCAAGCCAGTCAGATATGACTCAGATACAGTCTTCCTTGGGAGAGATTAGGGGTCTCCTTTTATTTAGCCTCTGTATCTTTCCTTTAATAAGCTCATTTTAATTTATTTGATTTCATCAAAGCAGAATATGGCTCCATTCCTTCGAGGCCCAGTCTTGGAAGCCTGGTAATGTGGGATGAGAAAGGACTCTGGAAGCCCACAGAGGTGAACTTAAAAACCAGCTCCAGCACTTTCCATGGGGATCCTAGCAAGTTCCTTAATGGGTCTGAGGTTCTGTCTCCTTGTCTGGATGGCGGGGACAATACCGTCCTCCTTGAAAGCCTGTTGTGAGGGCTGATGAATATAACCACTCAGCCCCTGACCTGCACACAGTCTGGTTCAGTAATACTCAAGGCCTTCCCACTTGTGACACCATGCAATGGCCCCCTGGGCTGGATGTGTATTGATTTTGGCTGCAGAGTGTCCCATCCCCTTCTCTAAAAGTGCCCTGACTTCTTTTCAGGAATCATCTTTCCCCACCAGGAGTAGTCTCAGAGGGAAATAATACCCAGGGGCAGGTCCTTTCTTTCCTGCCCATGTCACTATCACTCCAGACCCTGAATCCTGAGAGAGTGGACTGAGGATGTGCTAAGGGCTAAATGTTTGTGTTCCACCCCCCTCAATTCACGTGTTGGCATACTAACTCCAAATGGGATGGTGTGAAGAGATGGGGCCTCTCAATTAGGTCATGAGGGTGGAGCCCTCCTGAGTGGGATTAGTGCCCTTGTAAGAACAGGCACAAGAGACCTTGCTTCCCTCTCTGCTCTCTGTGTCCATGTCAGGATACAATGAGAAGACAGCCATCTGCAAACCAGGAACTGGGCCCTCACCCGACACCATGTCTGCCAGCACCTTGGTCTTGGACTTCCCAGCCTCCAGAATTATGGGAAATAAATGTTGCTGTTTAAGCCACCAGTGTATGGTATTCTGTTACAGTAGCCAGAACTGACTGGGACAGGAGGTGTGGCATGCTTAGTGGCTCTTCAGAGCCATGGACATGTGCCTACCTGGATATTCCTCTTCCTGAACCAGGGCTGGAGTTCTGTTGATAGAGGATTCTAAGCTTGGGACTCCAGTCTTCTCAAGAAGTTGGTGAGCCCTGAAATCCCCCAAGAAATCCTCCTTTGGCTTATTACCAGATTTAGTTTTTATTACTTGAAGCCAAGAACTGTGTTTAACACCCCTTATCCTTATACTTGAGCCATGAAATATCATAGGCATTATATTAGTTATTATTAGTTATTGCTATATAACAAATTACCCCCCAAACTTAGTGGCTTAAAACAATAGTCATTTATGATCTCTGACCATTTCTATGGCTTAGGGACTCAGGGGCTTGGTTCAGGGGCTCTCATGAGGCAGTAGTCATCTGAAGGTTTGACTGGGGCTGGAGGATCCACTTCCGCAGTTACCTGCTCACGTGGCTGGCAAGTTGGTGCTGGTTATTGGCCAGGGATCTTCGTTTTTCTTAATGTGGGGCTCTCTATAGGACTTCTTGAGAGTCTTCAGAGCATGACAATTACATTATTGTTACCCACACAGCAACCCTATAGGGCAGGCAGAGCTGGATGTAGTGGCTGCATTTCACAAATGAGGAGACTGAGACCTGTGGCCAAGGAGTGTTAGTCAGGCATGGTGGTTAGGGTCAGAAGTCAGGCAGACCTGGGTTTCAAACCCGAGTCTGCAGTTTACTAGCTGTGTGACCTTGAGTGAGAGTTGCTTAACATCTGTCTGCCTTCATTTCTGTACCCATAAGACAGGCTAATAACCGTGCCATAGTAATAGTGCCAGTCCTCAGGGTGGTCAGGGTTAAATGAGATGGTGTATATAAACACTTAACATAGTGCCTAGCACTTAAGAAGCACTCAGCAAACATGAGCTGTTGTAATGAATATTAGCTCAGACTAGGACAGATTATGCATTTTACAAATTTGGACGATGAATTGGTTTGTACTTGTTAATAAATACACCTGCTGGTACTCGGAGACCAGAAGGACAATGAACCCTCCTCCTGTTCCTCCAACCCACTTCCCTGTGGCTCCTTTCTCTAGTTTTTGCTATTCCTTCCCCTTTCTCCTTAGTTATCTTTTATATTATTCCAATATTTGAAGAATGAGGGGTTGTAAAAATTTATAGTGTTCTTGTATAGCATCAAATTTGTTGCAGACCTTCGGGAAACTGTGTATTCTGTTCTATTCTATTCTATTCTATTCTAGAGGTAGGGCCTCGCTGTGTTGCCCAGGCTGGTCTTGAACTTCTGGCCTCAAGTGGTACTCTCACCTCAGCCTTCCAAAATGCTAGGATTATAGGGGTGAGACACTGCACCTGGCTGAAACTACGTTTACTAAGTTAAATGTGTTAACTTGTTAACTCAATAAAAAATCAAGTCATCTATGTGGATAAATGATTGGTTGCCCATCTGGCTGAAGCAGCACGTGCACACACACACACATGCGTGTACACATACAAACACTCCTGCCAAACTTCTTGTGGCTCACTTTTGGAAACCTGTTCATCCTAAGCCCAGACCTTGGACAAGGCCACCTGCTACATTCCCAAAGGGTAGCTTTGGCAGAAGGATGTGCAGGTCCCTCCAGATCAAAAATAACCCCCAGTGTGTGACAGCCCCTTGTGGCTCACTAGACCATGCCACATCCATTGTCTCCCTGAATTCCCTCCTATAGAGAGCTGAGGGCTGAGAGGTGCAGTGATTTTCCCAAGTGAAGGACCTGGACTCATCCAAGCCCCCCTGTTAAAACCTGGACTATGATGCCACCCAAGAAGGCCTGCCCAAACCCCTGGCCCTGCTAGAGCTAATCTTCTGGCTTAAGTCTTACATCTCCATTGGATCCCTGTTAAAACATGCAAAACATGTATTTTGTCTGAAAGGGGTGCAGCTTCTGATTGGCTGAAATTAACTTATCAGATAGCTGTTACCTAGAGTGAGCATTTACCCATACTGAGCATCTTTGGTCATAGGCACGAAGGAGCATGTCGGAGGGACAGCTGTCCACCAGAATGCATTTCCACATCTTTCACTGTAAAATAATGGCACTGAGCACACATTTCCCAGTCTCCCCAATCTCCCTGCAGTTAGGTTAGCCCAGTAACGAAGTTCTTTTCAGTAGAATATGAGTGCAGTGATGTATGAGACTTCCAGGCCCAGCGCTGCAGGGCAGTCAGTGTGCCTCCTGCATGCTGCCCGTCTCCTTCCCACTGGCTGCAAACAGGCAGAGCAGTGACCCAGCTTCTGCCATGTGGATGAGGACCATGTCTTGGAGGATGGCAGAGAAACAAGATGGAAAGAATCTGGGCCACAGACTCTCTGCCTGAAGCAGAGCTGCCTGCTGACCGGGAAGACTCCCTAAGATTATGTGACAGAGAAATACATTTCTAACTTCTTTAAGCCACTGGGTTATGGTTGGGTTTCTCTGTTACAGCAGCCTACCTATCTGTCAAAATTATACAAGTTTACCCACATGAACTGTGTGGCCTGGCACACGGTATATGCTTAGTAAATGTTAGCTCTTACTATGACTGCATTTGCGTTTCACAGCCTTGCACTCATCTCCACACCTCTGAGTGGAGAATTTGGGAGTGGTTTTCACAAGGGCTCTGTTGGAGATGTGCTGCCCTGCTTTGGTGCCCAGGCAACCCAGCATGGCCTGGAGTAGGCTTCCACCTTCCTTCTGCATGGAATGTGAAGGGGATTCAGGACAGGGGAGTCCAGTGGAGTTGGGTTGGGGTTTGCCAATATCAAGAGGCAGTTCTTGAACCTAAACCCCAGTCACCTCCATGCTTGGTGCAGGGGCCCTGCTGAAGCAACAGCCTGGAGTGCCTGGGGTCAGAGGCACCTGCAGACTGGGTTGGGGGGTGACCAGCAGACCACAGTATGTGGCCAGTGGGCTTGTGCAGGATGCCTCCAGAGGTCTCTAGCCATGACTTTATGGTGGGTGGAAGCTCTGTTATAGAAAGCAGGGGCAATAACTGGTGAAACACAGGCAACATCAGTAAATGTGAGCCCCTCTGTTGGCAGGTGAGTCTGGAAAACTTGGGTTACCCTAAAATAAAGCTGTAAAAGAATCTGCTAAGTAAGGGGGCAGCTATGACATTTTACAGTTTGTGCATTTGGCATATGAGCTGCTCCAACACTACTAATGTTCCAGTGCTGGTCTTTACTCACTAGGAACTGTTGGGAGTCTCCTCACTTCCATGCTGGCCCTGTGTGTGTTTTCAATAGGAGGTTTCTACATGTATTTTTCCAGATTTCTACTTTGAACAAATTATGGACTCACAAGAAGTTGCAAAAAGAGCACAGAGTGCTCCCGTGGACTCATCACCCAGCTTCCCCCGGTGACTACCCACAGTGCATTATCAAAACCAGAAAATTAATACGAGTGCAATATGTTACCTAGACCACAGACCTTTCTCAGATTTCCCCAGTTTTTGCAAGTATGCATTTTTTGGTATATCTTTGTGCATGCTTCCATGACACTGAATCACATATATAGGTTCATATACCCCCACTACCACATCTAAATCCATTTTGCTTCATCTTTAAGTCAGGGCAGTGGGAGGACCTTGCACTACAGATAAAATAAGGCCACAATTTGCGGAAATACACTTGTGCAAACCAGATTTTTATTTAAGGGGAACTTGGTGGGAGAGAGGTTATTGTACCCATACTGGCATCTATTTCTCTCTCTCTCTCTCTCTCTCTCTCTCTCTCTCTCTCTCTCTCTCTCTCTCTCTCTCATTAGACTGTGAGGTCCTTGAAAGCAAAGATTCCTTATTTGAGTTGTTAAGGCACTTTTTGGGCTCCCATGCACACTACCCCGTTAAATAACAATCCCACACAGATAACCATCACTTCCGTGCCCTCATCACAGTGCTTGGGGCTCCAATTCACACAACATCCTGTGTAGCAGGTATCGTGATCTCCAAGTTGTGGGTGCAGAAGCTGAGGCCCCGCAGGATTAAGCGGATGGCCGGAACCCACGCTCTCTTCGCTGACACGCTGCCTCTGGTTCGTGTCTGTTCTGCTAACACCATGCAGCCCATCATGCGGCTCCCTGGCGTCGTGCCCTTTCCTGACAAATGGTGCTGCGAGTCTCTGTCTTGTTCATGTCACAGGGTCCTTAGCAAGTATCCGATGACCTGGTGACGGGGACTGCTCTCTGCAGACCATGGCACTGGGAAGAGGGAGCTGGGTGGATCCTTCAGCACACGTGGGTGACGTGGACTCCTCAACACGCACGCGCTAAGGGACCTGCCACCCTCCCCTAACCCCGTGTAGGAGAGGTACTTTTTACTTTTACTTCTCTTTATCCTACCTATTATCAGTCCCCAACCTCACCTTACTGTGCCCTCTGAGGCACATAGGAGGAGATAAATCCAGACATTTATTAAAAGCCGTCTTTGCTGTAGCCACTTCCACTTGGGGTATTTTTTTTAAGTGCCATCTCCGCGAATGCTTACAACCACCTGCGATTTGGTATTATTCCCATCCTTGTTTTACATGCAGGGAAACCGAGGCTGAAAGAGATTAAAGTGACCTGCCAGTATCACATAACCAGCAAATCTGGGTTTTGAATGCAGTTCTGTCTGGCTCCAAGTGCAGTGCTTCTAAATAAAATCTATGTATTTCTAACATTTTGAAATGCAAAATGTGTAAAAGAGAAGTCAGTGACTTTCTTGTCCTTTGGCTTCTTGGCTCTCTTCTTCAGAGACAATATTATCATTTCTTGAGTTTTCTTCCAGAATTATTCTATTCATATTAAATATATATGAAGTGTATTACTTTGTCTCACTTTCCCCACATTCTTCTGTACCCTTCTTTGTTCACTTAACTACAGACCTTGGAGATCTTTCCATAATCACTTCATAGAAATTTTTTCATAATATTTCATTGTATGGGTGAACCATAATTTTTTGAACAAATGCATAGACATTTAGATATTTTTAAAATGATCTCTGCCATAACAAATAACCCTGCGGTGAATAACTTTGCATGTACATCATTTTGCATGCATGTGAGTGTATTTGTTAAAAAAAAAAATTCTAGAAGTCAAATTTTGGGGTAGAAGGGGATGTGCATTTGAAATTTTTAGTTTGTAGTACTTTGCTCTCTCTGTAGGGCTTGTATCAACTGACGTACCCCCAGTGCTCCTTCTCTGCATCTGCCGTCCAGAGCAGGGGGCGAGGTCAAGGACCACCAGAGGTGCCGCTGGGGCACATTCCTCTTGCTCTGCTCCCTGAGAGCAACCAGGGAGGGAAAGAACCAGGCTTCTGGTCTTTCTCATACTCTGCCCTTTTCTCTCCTGGGAAAGTCGCCAGATGTTTTGCCACTGGAAGAATGGGAGCTGTATTTCCCAAACAGAAGACACAAATCTGTTTACAGTGATTCACATCTAGAGAATCAATGAAGCCTGGGATCCTTGGAGACTCCAGAGGAAGGGCATGGCTGGAGGAGCTGACGGTGGAGGCAGGCCACAGACTTCAGTTAAATATTAATAAAAATATTAAACATTTACTGTGCGTTTATTCAGTTCTGGGAACTGTGCAAAGCGCCTTATGTGAATTACCTCACTGAAGGCTCAAGATAACCTTGCAAGATGTGTACTGTCATTATCCCCGTTTTACGGGTGCAGAAGTGCAGATAGGAGGATTAAGTTTCCCAAGGCCACATAAGAGCAAGTGACACCACTGGGATTTGAGCCCTGGTTGTCTGATTTCACACTGTCAACCATGACACCAAAGCACAACTCTTCAGAGAGCAGGCAATGACCTTTCCGACTCCTTCCGTCTTCCATGCTTGGCTTCCGTCCCTTCAAGAGACCTTCCCCTGCCCCTTCCCGCTAGCCCGGCTGCCCTTTCTCTGGCAAGGTGCAACATCTCACTTCCTTTTCCCTTCAGCAGCACAAGGTATTGATAAACAGTAACAACTACACAGGTCTCCACTGGACCTTAACTCAATGGAATTTCAGGTGGGAGAGATTTTTTTGAGTGCATGTGTTTGTGTGTGTACATACATATACGTATATTTGTGTGTATATACGTGTGAGTGTGTAAATGTCTTTCGTGTCCACTTAGAACACACATCATGAGCAGCTGCCACTGTGAGAAGGTTGGCTGAGGATACTGACAGGGTCAGGAGTTCGTTCGGGAAACCTCTGTCTCCTTCATGGTGATAGCTAAGGAGGGGGAGAGTTCTGTGGCTGCTGGCCCCAGCCCACCATTCATCGGCCTGGAAGTCCCACAGCCAGCAAAGGTGATATTGGGAAGGCAGAGGGAGGGCCCAGGTCACCTGGTGTCAATGGAGCTCACGTCATGGAAGGAGATGATACTGCTGGGGGTGGCTTTGTCTCTATCCTCTACTATTCCTACATCCTTCCTCTCCTCTCTTTGATGGTAAATCTTTTTTTTTTTTTGAGATAGAGTCTTGCTCTGTTGCCTGGGCTAAAGTGCCGTGGTGTCAGCCTAGCTCACAGCAACTTCAAACTGCTGGGCTTAAGCGATCCTTCTGCCTCAGCCTCCTGAGTAGCTGGGACTACAGGAATGTGCCACCATGCCCGGCTATGCCCGGCTAATTTTTTCTATATATTTTTAGTTGTCCAGATAATTTCTTTCTATTTTTTAGTAGTGACGGGGTCTCGCTCTTGCTCAGGCTGGCCTCGAACTCCTGACCTCAAGTGATCCTCCAACCTCGGCCTCCCAGAGTGCTAGGATTACAGGCATGAGCCATTGCACCCGGCCTGATGGTAAATCTTAACTAGTGGTTGAAAAAGACCAGCCTTGGAATTTACTGAGTACGTGACCTCAGGCAAAAGGGTTACCCATTGTAGTAAGGGGTTTATATACCTCCCTCACCTGATGACTGAGGATGGACTGAACTGAACTAAGAGACAATGCCAGGGCTGGGTGTGGTGGCTCATGCTTATAATCCAAGCACTTTGGGAGGCCAAGATGGGAGGATCACTTGAGGCCAGGAGTTCCAGACCAGCCTGGGCAACATAATGAGATGATCCCTATATCTACAAAAAATTTTTAAAAATGTTATCCAGGCATGGTGGCAGGCGCCTGTAGTCCCAGCTACTTGGGGGGCTGAGCTAGGAGAATTGCCTGAGCCTAGAAGTTTGAGGTTGCAGTGAGCTGTGTGAACTATGATTGCATCACTGCATTCTGACCTGGGTGACAGAGCGAGACCCTGTCTGAAAAAAAAAAAAAAAAGAAACATTAGCAAGTGTACTGCATTGGGCCCAGTATCTGGCACAGAACAAGAACTCAATAAATGATTGTTATGGTTGCTTTTATTTTGTTCAATGATTTCAATTCCTTCCTCTGTTTCAGCCAAGTTCTTCCCCTGCTCCTGAACATTTATTTCTTGTCCTTTCCTTTGCTTAACAGAGAGCCAGGAATGCCCACATGACTCTTCCTTTGTGTGATCCATCAAAGTCCTTGCTGGACACAGGTGTGGACATTTCCGGAGAGACCCCCGGAGAGGACCCGTGGGCTTGTGGGCTATCCCTGGAGTGTCAGCGGCCTTGAGCGAGGGCCTGGGAAGCCTCGGAAATCCCCAGTCCTTGCCTCAGTCCTAACAGAAGGACTTTCTGACTGCTTCCAAGGTGGTAGATTTTGACTGAAAACCTGTTATGCCTTGGAAAGAGCCAGAGACAAAAGAAACCTGGACGTACTATTCGGGTCGTCTCTCTGCAGGTGTGATGCTGACACTGAGGGAAACACCCTCATGTAGGGGAGGGTCTGCTCATGCTCGCCCTTCCCCCTCTTCCCGGGTCTCCTTGCATCGTCTCCAGTCTGGGCTTCTAGGACACCTTGTCCCTGGAGCTCAGAGTCACCAGCCGCAGCCACTTCTTAGTCCCTTTTGCTGGTTCCTCCTTGTCCCCTCAGCCTATGAAGGCTGGAGCCCCGCAGGCCGCAGAGTCCTCTCCGTCGGTAATTGCTCCCTGGTGAGCTCATCTAGTCCTGGCGTTGAAGACCGTCTCAGCTCTGAAGGTTCTGGTGTCCCTCTCTCTCCAGACTCCAGACTCACCCGTGTCCTGCCTCCTGTGGCCTCCATTCCCATCTCTGTCCCATCCAGTCAGGGTTTGCAGAGACACAGAGCCAATGGGATATATTTAGATATAGACGCTTCTCGACTTGCCACGGGGTTACGTCCTGATAAACTCATCAGAACTCAAAAATATTGTAAGTCAAAGAGGCATTTAATACCATGATAAACCCATCACAAAGTTGAAAAATTTTAAGTTGGGGACCCACTGTGTATGTAAGAGGAGATTTAGCATAGACTCAGCTCACCTGATCTTGGAGGCTGAGGAGTCCGCCAAGCTACCTCTGCAAGCTGGAGGCCCAGGAAAGCCGCCGGTGTGATTCAGCCCGAGGGCAAAGGCGGGAGAACCCGGGGGAGAGGAGGAGCTGCTGGTGGAAGTTTCAGAGTCTGATGGCCGAGAACCAGGAGCTCTGATGTCCAAAGGTAGGAGAAGACAGATGTCCCCGTTCAAAGAGAGGAGGGAAATCATCCTTCCTCTGCCTTTTTGCTCAATCGAGGCTCTTGGGTGATGCCTGCCCGCATTGCTGAGGCCGTATCTTCTCTACTCAGCCCCCATTCAGATGCTAATCTCTTCCGGAAACACCCTCACAGACACACCCAGAGATAATGTCTTACCCTCTCTCTGGGCATCCCTGAGCCCAGCCAACACCTAAAATTAACCGTCACTCCTGGTCACTTTCAATGCTATTACATATTTATTTGTCTGTTAGTTTCCTCAGACCATTATGTGAACTTCTTGGAGGCAAAAACTTTATTTTATTCACTCCTGCATCCCCAGTGGCACTAGAACATAGTAATTATTTAATAAATACTTGTTGAATGAATGAAAGAATAAGAGAAAGAGGGGGAGAGAGACAGAGGGAGCCAATGCAAGGCTCGGGCAGGCAGGACAACAATAAAGATTACTACCATTTACTGAATAACTACTAGATGCCAAACACTGAAACTCTTTTTTTTCCTACAACAACTCTATACAGTAGGTATTGTCATCTATTTTACAAAGAAGGAAACTGAGGCACAGAGAGGTTATTTAGGTTGTGAGGGACAGCTGGAATCCTAGCCCTGCTCTGTGTATAGCCTGCTTGCCCTTCTCATGTCCAGACTGGGGCATCTAGGCAGGTCTACGGAAGAAGTATTTGGGGTTGACCTTGTGTTCTGCTGCAGGGTCTCTCAGAGCCTATCCACAGCAACTAGGAGTTTTGAAGGCCACCCTCTCTGCCCAGCCACTCTTAGTAGACCCTGCCTTGGCAAAGAAAGCCAGGTGCCCACCACTTACAGCCTCTGTGTTTAGGCCTAGAAGCCGGTTAAGGGCAGGAGCTCTGGTGGAAGGTATTTGTCTCCTAGCGCTGTGGCTGGTGGGTTTCTGGAAGAATAGACAGTCTTTTCCCCCTGGACATCTTAGGGCTACGGAATGAGAAGAGGGATTTGGCTGTAAGTTGGGTATTCAACTGCTATGGACTGAATAGTGTCTCCCCCAAATCCACATGGTAGAGCTCCAACCCCCAATGCAACTGTGGCTGGAGATAGAGTCTTTAGGAGGTAATTAAGGTCAGACGACATCACGAGAGTGGCCCTCACGACAGGATTAATGTCCTTGTGAGGAGACATCAGAGCATTCTCATGCTTTGTCTCTCTCTCTCTCTCTGCACGGACCAAGGAGAAGGTGGCTTTCTACAAGCAGGAAGAGGGCCCTCACCAGAAACCAAAGTGGCAGGCAAAATTCATTATGGCAGCTCAACTTTCTAAGACACCAGCCATCTCTATTCACTGGGGTGGAGGGTCACTCCAGGATGTGGGACTTTCAGTGCTAAAACCAGGAAAGTCCTGGAAGACTGGGACAGCGGGTCACGCTAGCTGTGAGGTGCCACTACACCAAAGTGTGCTGAGTTGGGGGAGGGGTGCTTCATACTTTTGTCAATCTCCTTTCTCACCCCTCCCCCATCTCCTCACCCCCAGACACGCAAAGTCCTCACAGGTTCAATAGCTGCGGGCTGTCCAGAAGAGCTCAGGTGCTGACACCTCCCTGGGGGACAGTGCGAGACTCACCTCTCTTTGCAGAAGGGAGGCTCTGATCCCTGCAGAGAAATACCTGGTACCACAGAGCACCTGAGGCAATGGGAGACAGCAGGGCTCTTTCAGGGAGGCCAAAGTCTGAGAGACTCCGGTTCCAAATCCTGGGACCATCCTTTACTGACAGCGTAACCCTGGGCAAGTTATTTGGGGTCCCCGCACTGCACAACTCCAGGGGGTGCTCTTCACACAGAACACAATGCAAATGGTGGTTCCTTTTAGCCTTGTGCAATGTGATGCAACTGAATTACTTTGTCTCAGAGTTCATTTGCTCAGCTTTATCAAAGACAGAGCTAAGACCCACTTCATGGGGCTGCAGAGAGAATTCAACAAATGCCTCAGCAGGTGCTTCATCAATATTAACTCTTGCTTTCCCTCTCCCCACTAGAGCCCCCAACATAGGCAGTAAGGTCTAGCACAGTGGCTAGGAATGTGAGCTTTGATCCAAGACTGCTAGGGTTCGAGCTGTGTTGTGTGATGCTGGCAAGTGTGGTGTGAAATGAGGTTGATTGTAGTCCCTACCCCGTAAGGCTAGGCTGTTGGACTTGATGGGATAACACAGGTTCGGTGCTGCTGTAGCGCCCGCACCCAGCGCAGGTCCAGTGTGAGCTGGCATGACTTGGCTCGGCTCTGCTCTGCTCTTTGATTTCTGTTTCTGGGTTTTTTTTTTTTTTTTGACAAAATAAAATCCTTTGTTCAGGTTTGATGATGGGCTTTTTCACCTCCCCCCACCAAGGGTGATCATGAGGGACACAGTCCGGGTGACCCCTTGGCTCAGGGCACTCATTCATTGAGGGTGTGCCATCCAAGGTCCCTTGCTGGAGGCCATAGGAGCGCGGGAAGAGGGGGACAGCCTCTGGCCCCAGGGTTCTCAGAGGCAGCCCTCGGGGGTGGAATGAGAGAGTCCGCCAGGGGCAGAGGTGCCGGGGAGGGGCGGCCTTCTGGCGGGAGAAAGCCAGGGGACGGAAAAGTGGCCAGGGCTCCTGTGCTAAGCAGAGACTTCTCAAGGGCCCTTTTTTCTCTCCTCGTCGGCCTGGGCTTCTGATTAGGGCTGCAGAGGCCTGCTGGAGACTTGACACCCCTGTGACCTTGAAGAAACTTATATCCAGAGTCCTTGGAGGCTGAAGGCAGGCTGCGAGGACAAAGATGTCAGGATGAGTCAGGTAGGCCTGGCTGCACAGTAAATGCTCCTGGAGAACTACTATAAAATATTGAAACTGGGGCCCACCCCTAGAGATTTTGACTTGGTTTGAGGTGAGGCCAACGCATCTCCTCACTTCAACTTTTAATTCTGAAAAATTTCAGGTCTATAGAAAAGTTGAAAGAAAATACAGTAAAACATCTAGTACCTTCAGTTAAATTAGCCACCTCTCTCTGAATCATTGCATATAAGGTGTAGACATAATAACACTTTCCCTTAAGTACTTCAGCATGCCTCTCCTAAAGGTACTCTCCTACTAACCACACCACCACACCACACCCAAGAAATTAAACACTGACAGGGTAGTATTTAACATACCATCCATATTCAAATGTTCCCCAGTGTCCCCATAATGTCCTTTGTAGCTCCCCCTACACTCAAGGACCATGCATTGCATGTCTCTTTACTAACCTTGAATCTAGAAAAGCTCTCCCAGTTTCTTTGGTATTTTTTGACATTGACATTTTTGAAGACTCCATGGCGTTTCTGTTGCGGAGTGTCCTGCAATCCGGATCTGTCTGATTGTTTCCTCTGACTGTATCCAGGTTAAACTCATTAAGTAAGAATCTGCATGCATGAGGTGCACTTCCCACGGCTGTACATCTGAAGCCATTTCATGCCTGTTGGTCCCATTATTAGACGCTAAGTTTGATCATTTGGCTAAGTGTTCACCGTAGTTCTCCATTGTACCTTTCCCCCTTTTAAATTAATAAGTAATCCCAGGGGGTTATATTTTGACTGTATGACTATCCCACCAACCTCCTTTCACCCAGTCATAACAGAATACGCTGATGATTCTTAGCTGAGTAGATTATTTTATTACATTGTAAAATGATAATTTTCTTTCTTTTTTTTTCTTTCTCTGAGCCATGGTCTCGCTCTGTTGCTCTGTCTCCAGGCTACAGTGCCGTGACATCAGCCTAGCTCACAGCAACCTCAAACTCCTGAGGGATTGCCAGAAGCAACCCTTCTGCCTCAGCCTCCCGAGTAGCTGGGACTACAGGCATGCGCCACCATGCCCAGCTAATTTTTGTTTTCTATGTTTATGTAGAGATGGGATCTCGCTCTTGCTCAGGCTGGGCAATTTTCTAGTTCTATCATTCTACTTCATTAACAGGCATTTTTCTGTAAAGAAGAGTTTCTTCATCCTTTTAAATATCACCAAGGACTCGAGGACTTTTAAAAAATTCAATGTGCCATACTTCATGACAAATATCAAAGCTCAAATTGCCCCAAATTGTCCAGCGGGAGCCCCTCCGGCTGGGCTGTGTGCCCCTCTGTCGAGTCTCCGTTAGCCTCTGAGCAGGACCTTGATCTTAGCATAACCCGACGTGCTGGGCTGCCCTGTGCTTTCTCTGCTCCTGAGCTGGGGCGGTCATTTCTGCAAAGAGCCCTGGCTCCTTGTCAGGGAGAGTGATTCTGAAAAACCAGAATCTCCGTGCTTGGGGTGCTCATTACTGTTGGGGTATTGTTATTTCTAGGCCTTTTCGGGGGAGAGAGGTAGAAATACTTTTTTAAAAAATTAAATCTTGAATTTACTTGGATACTTCCAATTCGAATCCAACACCCTAGGTTCTTCCTTCCATTCCTACCTTCCATATCGACGCTTCTTTTCTCTCACAGTGGGAACTTGGTTCCCAAAATGAGGATATATTTACTAATTTTCTCTATCCTACAAGACACACAAGTAATTTTAGAATGACTGCACCAGTAATACTACTAATAACAAACGTACTAAGTCAAGTTTATGGTTTTTTTTGTAGTTCTTTTTCTCTTTGGAATATATTCCATTAAGAGTGTATAGTCACCGCACTGTGTCCAAAATTGCTTGAATGGTGATTTTTGCTGTATGATTTGATATAGAGTTAGATTTTATTCATTTTTGTTAAAGCTCAGCTTAGGTTTTGCTGTTTTCATCCTTGCTGATTTAATTTTATTTTTGAGCATGTAAAACATTTAAATGATTGAAAAACCAAAAATACCTAAGAAGGTGTACTAGAAGGTGTCTCACTCCTCTCCCTAACCCTTTCCTACCTTTCTCACCATGCCCTGCAGATAACTGTTTTCATTAAATTCTCATTTACTCTTCCTGGTATTGTTGCTATTTTAAAATAGCATCGATCCAGCTGAGGAAGAAAAGGGGAATTTAGCTAAAGTACCTAGGTTAATCTCTCTTATGATCTGGATTAAGAAATAATAGTACAAAAATGGAAGGAAAAGAAGTGGGAGAAAATGAGGGACATAAGGGGCAGAACCCAGGGAACCAGGGGTTCTCCCAGGCTTGAGTCTCAAAAATTCAGATGCCCCTAAAGACAGTTGCTTGTGGGCTAACCTGTGGGTACTTCCTGAGGATGGGGCAGGGTGGCCTCCCCTCCAAGTGATGGAGGCAGGGTGGGGGGTGATTTCATGAGCCCCGCACTCAGGAATAAAAGCACAGAGGATCGGAAGTAAGGACCAGGCATTATGACTAAGAACAATTAGTCAGGCTCTTAAGGAGGGAGGTGTCTGGGGATGAAAAAGGAGTGACAGCTGACAGCAAGAGAAGAAGCAGGCTGGGTCCCCAAATAGTTGGCTTAGGATTCAGAAGTGGCATGGAGGTTAAGGCTGTGTAAAATGGCCCTCAGCATCCCCTAAATGACACAGGACAAGTGGTGGGGTGGCCCGGTCTGTAAGAACCAGGGTAGGGAAGTCTACCACGGAGAAGGAGCTGAGTGTTGTGAACCATTCAGGAATCCCACTGAGCTCTGCTGGTCGTGCAAAGATTTTGCTCAGAGACAATGATTTGATATTCCCTGAAGACAAAGTGAGGGCAGCATGTGCTATTTTACCTCCTTCTCCAGTGAGGCAGTGGTTCTCCAGTAAGGAACAAACAGTGCAGAGAGGGGATTGGAGTCAAGGGCAGCTGAGGAGGTGGTGAAGCCGGCAGAGGCAGCTGTAATAAACTCGGGGCTCTGAGCCTGATGAGTTATGTCCTGTAGCCCAGGACGGACTTGACATGCGATTTCAGAGCCACTGTCATTAATCTTTGATAAATTATAGAGGAGGGGATTTGTGCTCAAAGACAAGAGATGGGCATATGAGCTCTTGACATTCAAAAAAGGGAAAAGAGTGAATTCTGGTTCAGAGTTACAGAGCAGAGGGCTGGGACGTTGGCACCCACAGGGTTACCGGAAGGTGTGCGCCTTCAGCCAAGTCAGTTTTGAGTCCCAGCCCTGGTCCTGGACTGGGGCAGGGCCGGGGCAGAAATTTGGGGGTTAGGTCCCTACATTCGGAACCAAGGTGGTCTGGAAAGGGTCAAACCCAGAGGGAAGGTGGACACTCTGGGGGCCTTCTCACCACCCCTTCTCTAGTGACACCCGCTTGCCATGGGGGACCTGCTGCAGCCAGGTTTGCCTGTCTTGGGTTGGTTTCCCCAGAAGCAGACCTGAGGCGAGGATTCCTGTGAAAGTGTTAGGAAGTGTTCCCAGGGGTCATCGGCAGGGGGTGGGGAAGTGGGACAGGGAAAGGAAGGAAGTGAAGTGAAGTCCACAGAGGGTAACTGTGAAAGAGTCCCGCAGGGGACGTCTATTAACAGTGTAGGTCTCACTTCAGAATTCTGATGGTGGAGGGGGCTGGAGTATGTTTACCCTTCACATCCTCAGTCGTATTGAGTGAGGGGTGCCTTAGGGGGTGAGAATTCCCAGAGGAGGCAGCCTGAGAACAGAGACGCAGGTGCTGGCTGACTTGGGTAGACCAGGAGCTGGTCAAGGGCTCTGAGGGGACATGGGAGGGGCACTGACAGTCTGACCCCGCAGCCCTGGCCAAACTAGCTGTCTGTGGAAAGCACAAGATCCAAGGTCAGCCAGTCACGTTTCCTGTCCTGGGAGCTGGGAGTAGGGCCAGATCTGCAGGATAGAGGCTGGACTCGATGGGGCGGTTGTGTCCCACCATTTGGGCTCTAGGGACACTGGTCACGTTGTCTGACTGCTTAACACCTTTTGACTACTGTTCTTATCCTCTGGAGCTCCCGATTTATGGGAACTGCTGCCCCCAGGCAGAATCCAGAGAGCTGGGATTTTTAGAATCCTCTGCAGCTGAGTCTAGTCAGGTGACCCAGGCCCCAGCAGTCGGGAGAGCCTGCACTAAACTTGGATTTGGAAGCAGACACAAAGCTCTGGGTGGTGGATGCAGTTTACTGGTGCTGCTGGCAGGCCAGACTTCTTGCTTTTGAGCTATAATGTCAAAGTTCTAATGCAGAAGTGGTGGCAGCACAGTTGCAATAGAGTTGAGTTCCTGGCATCCAGTGCCGGTCTACTTCCTTTGGGGAGAGGTATTAAGAATAGCGTGTCTGAAGAGTGCTTGGGCAGAGGCTCCTTGGAGTCCAGAGAGGCATTTGACCAAGTCTCTTTGCCATCCCAGTGGACAGATGGTAGAAATGTGTGGATTAATTGCGGATTTAATCATATCAAAAGAAAAAAGTGGCTAGTGCATGGATACTGGCTGGAAGGAGGTCTCTAGTGGCATACAACGGGGATCTGTCTGTGCCCTGTCCTACTCAACATTGTTGTCAGTGACTTGGATGAAGACATGGGAGGTGTGCTTCTTGACACTACGAATAACACAAAATTGGCAAACATGTTGGATCACAGAATCAGATTTTTTATTGCTGTTGTTGTTATTTTAAGAGATAAGGGTCTTGCTCTACCGCCCAGGCTGGAGTGGAGTGGTGCGATCATAGCCCATCGCAGCCTTGAACTCCTGGGCTCAAACAATCCTCCTGCTTCAGCCTCCCAAGAAGCTGGGCCTACAGGCACATGCCACTGTGCCCACCTAATTTAATTTTTTTTTTTAGAGATGAGGCCTCGCTCTGTTGCCCAGGCTGGTCAAGCGATCTTCCTGCCTTGGCCTCCCAAAGTGCTGCAATTACCGGGGTGAGCCACTGTACCTGGCCCAGAATCAGTTTTTAAGATATCCTGGAAAACTAAGATGAAAATAAAACCTAATAAAATACATTTCAGTTGTGTATTGAGTTAAAACAAAAAAAAGCAAGTGCATAAGGATAGACTTGGTAACAGTGAGTGGAGAGAAAACTTTGGAAGGAGAAGTAGTGTTTTTCTTTATACATTTATACCTCACTTATTCCACAAAGGATTTTAGAGGGCTTATAAAATACATGAAATGAAAAAGAGTTAAAACATAGTTTAGAGAATTGGGGCAAAGTTAAAAGTAGAAGAATAGTAAAAGCACAGTTAAGATGACGTCCCAGACATGCATATGGCCCAGTCCTATGGATGTTACAAGAGGTGTCCTGAGTTCCCCTGTGACCACAGCAAAAAGGGGAACTTGATGTAATTTGAGATGTGCATAGCAAATCACATAAAAGATAAAACATAAAAGATAAAGAAACCATTTATCCAGGAGAAGCACTGCTTTGCTTTATAGTGAAACCTGAAAGAAAGTTCTCCTCTGGGTCCTTATAAAAAGGACACCTTGTGAGACAGAGGATAAAGTCCTCAACAGCCAGGATAGCAAAGAAAATTCAGTGAGAGCAATTCTATTTGGAGCCATAAAAAATGTTATCTGAATACCAGCTCTGGATTGGGGTGGAATGTTGTGGATCTCTCTAACTCAGCGTTTCTAAACTTTTCTTCATTATTGCCCTCCCAAGGAAAAAAATTCACTTCATTTCACTTTTCCTTATCCTAGATAAATAGTATTTTAAATAATAATATAATATCAATAATATAAAGATATATAAATACATATAGATAAATACATATATAATAAAATACAATAAATTAAATAACATTTTGTTGGTAGGATTAAACTTTGGAGGGTCACAAAACTTTGAATTATCTAAGTCTTTTTCACACACCCCTCCCCCCTCAAGAGCCAGTCCCCCTCCCCCTCGGGGTCCCTATCATCCTGGAGAACGTATATCCAATGGGGTGGAAGATGGAAAGTCCTTTGGCAGGCAGCCCTCCTCACTAATAGTTGCTTAAGGTGCACACTCTCTACACAGCATTTCTCTCTCGGGTAAATTTTCCCTCCTATTGTAATTGGATTTTTGACCAATCTGACCCAGTGGGGTACAATTAGGAAGTGGCTTTATTTTTCTCCAACTAGTGCTTTCCAGCTCTCTGTTGCCGTTTCTCTTCCTCACCCCTTGGCATTGCTTCAGGCAGAGCCCACAGCTTGTTGGTTACCTTCAGTTATAATAACTAATCTTGTTTTGGCTTATCTTGTCCTCAGCTCACGTTCAGGCACTGAAAGGTCCAGCCCGGGCCGAATCGAAACTTCCACCTCATGCCCAGCTCAAGGCTTCTGCCCTCCCCGTTCCTCAGCTCAAACGGGAGCCAGGGCCTGCTGTGGGCAGGGGGCCTGCTCTGCTTTTTACCACCCTCCCGACCACCGCAGGCCAGTTCAGCGAACTTCCCACATTCCTCTATAGTTCTCTGGACAAGAAGCAGGTGCCAGCCTCCCTGTTCCAGAACCAGGGGGAAAGGGCAAGGACATTCCCCAGGTGCCTGTCCGGGGGACACCCCGTCAGTCTACTGGTTTGTGTGGCCCAGCAAGCCTTTAGCTGGGCACTGCACGCACTCCCTCCCTCTTGAAGGCCTCTCCACCTCGCAGCTGTTCTCTTGGATGTTGATGCTTCCTTTGTGGACTAGGAGAAGCACCTCCCTCCTGGCTCCACGGGGAAAGGGAGGGATGGGGAAACATCTCAGCCTTTCCCACTGGGCTGACAACTCCCTACTCTTAGAAATGCCCCTATTCCAATGGACTCAAATCTTCTAGTGTTCTCTTGGGATGGTAGAGGTGGGGGGTGGCAGGATTGCATCACTTACCTTTGAATAAATTCTGCAGGTATGCTCTGGTCACTTTCTTTTTAAAACTTTTTTTTACTGTCCTCCTCTTTGGGGCTGAAATTCTGAGATTGCAGGAAAAGTCCCATTTGCTATCCCGTTCAGTGTTCAACCCTCCTCTTTGGCTTGGTGCCTTTCTGGGAGTCTGGTTGCCAAGGCTTGTCTAACTCTGGCTCAGTGCAGCCCCCTGCAGTGGTCTCAGGAACCAGATTTACAGCTGGGGCCATAACCTGCCCCCTGGGTTTGCTCCAGCCCTGCCTTTCCACCATGTTCTGGGAGAAGGCTCCCATGTTGCTGTGCATACCATATTTGTCAGGACTTTAGAGCCTTTTCTTCTCCTCCACCCCTCTAAGGGGGCGGTATGCTGGCCAGCACTGCTCCCGAAATCTCGCTTGCAGGCTGGGGTGATGGATGAGGAGGAGAACCGGAAGTAAAACATGAAAGAGAAGGAAGAGAGAGGAGCTGGGAAAAGAGACGGTGAGGGTGAGAGGCGTAGGCTGGGGTTGTGGGGCAGGAAAAAGGAGAGAGAGCTTTGGAGCGAGAGCAGCCCTGAAGAGTGGGATGGGTGGGCTATGGGGGGAAAAAGGCTTTGGGGGAAGAATCGACATTTGTTTCAATAAAGATATGTTATGTCCTTTGGCTCTGGGAGTCAGGTTTCGTTTTTGGCTGATTTTTTTTGTTTTAAATCAACACTCTCTAAAGTTCTAAAGATGAGAATAAGAAGGTCTAATGTTCCCATTTTGTTTTTGTGTCAAATTAGAACTGGTGAGCCAGCTCCAAGGTGGCGTTTCCAAAAAGTCCACTGTTCTGTCTCCTCTGCTCTGTGCACTGCCTGTGTCGGTTCCTATGGTCCCAAGTCGCACTCGGCAGCAGCGCCTCCAGCCCTGGTTTCCTGGAATCAGACAGGTGATGCGTCTGGAGCACAGTGACTTTCTCCTACCAGTGAGACTGTGGCCAGGTGGTGAGAAAGCGTGGGTGAGGACCACTTGGCCACCTTTTAGTCCCCTGGGAGGTGTGTGTTATTCAGATCGCCTAGATTTGGCTGCAGTAACAGACGACCCCACAAATCTCTGGCGTACAACAGAGCTGTATTTCTCACCTCTGCTCTGTGTCCGTTGCGATCCAGCCGCAGCTCTGCTCCGTGGTTTCCTCTCTCGGGAACCAAGGCTGTTGGATAAGGCACTGTCTAGAACATTGCTGGTGACAGCTGGAGGAGGAAAAGCCAGAGAACCACATGCTCTTAAAACTTACACTAGAAAGTGACACGTGTGACTTCTACTCACATTTCATGGGCCAAGGCAAGTCTTATGGTCCCAGCTGTAAATGCCAGAGAGGAGGTATCTGTTCCTCCTGCAGGGAGAGGCACTGGGTATTTTGGAAAATAGTAGGGTCTTTCTCAGAAGGCTGCTGGTCTCGCCTAAAACATAGCAGTTGCACACCGTCGGGAAGTCTGACAAACAAGACTGTCAGAAAAGATCTGAAGGAGGCTGCCATGTGAGGAATTGTAATTTTTTCCCCTAAAGATTATTTCATGCTTGTTGGATCCATCATATTCTGAAATCCTTTTGCTGTCCAACAAATATCGATGAGTGGAAGGTGTTCGGTCACACAGCTCTTACGCATCTCTCTCCACTGCTCCCTGACACACGCCTCCCGGCTGGCGTAATTTTCTCTCAGTTTCCACCTCCATGTTCCCCCTTCTCTCCCCACAACCCTCCACCTTTTTTTTTTTGCCCCACTTTATTTCTTCTCTGACCTCCAAAACCCAGACAACTGTGACTCCTCTACGATCACTTAAGCTTTTCAAACTTCTCCCTCACGGGGCTGGTAATTTCCACTTGGGGGATTTTCCTACTGTTTGTCTAGCTAAGTGGTGGGGACTTAGGAAGACTTTCTGTCTAAGGGGCTGAGTTTCCACCAGAGATAAGAGATTGGTATGCTTTTTCTCTTCATTGTTAAAAAGAATTAAAAAAATTTTTTTGAGACACGGTATCCTCCAACTCCTGGGCTCAAGAGATCCTCCTGGCTCAGCCACCAGAGTAGCTAGGGACTGTAAGTGTGCATGACCACACCAAGCTAATTTTTAAAACTTTTGTTTGTAGAGATGGGATCTTGATATGTTGAACTCCTGGCCTCAAGTGATCCTCCCACCTTGGCCTCCCAAAGTGCTGGGATCATAGGCATGAGTGTCTGGCCATTAAAAAGAATTTTAACACAATATTTTACTCAATCATCTGGCCAGAAAGGAAATTACTAAAAATCATAGCTATATAGGCACTCTAACAAACTAGATACGGTACTTTTTTGGTACTTTTTTCTTTGCTCCTTCCTATTATAAACCCCGATAATCCTCACCCTTGATGTATGCCTGGTGGGATCCCCAAGTGTCTGGCTGACTCCTGTGGGGGTCAGCACCCTTTGTGTGGCATGGGGGCCTCTGACCAGTCGTGATCAGAACCTCCAGGGGTGTTTCTGGGCCAGAGCCGCAGGCAGCTCATTCATGGTCCTGGCAGGGAGAGCTCATGAAAGAGGCAGCCTAGTTCACTTTGTTTTGCCTTCTTATCAACTGCTTTGTTTTTCCCTCTGACTCACAGATCCAGAATTTCAGCACTGGGAAGGGGCTCCCCTGCGTCTAGCTACCTATAGCACATCTTATTTCTTGCATCTTATTTCAGCATGAAGAATATTTATAATTGTCTTTTCCAATCAGACAGTCTCCTATCCAGTTTATTTACCTTACTTTATTTTGAAGATGCCTATTATCTTGTTTTGTTTTATTTTGTCTTTTGCTGGCCTTAGCTGGGTCTTTTGTGAGCTGGTAATTTGCTCTCTGGTCTCTTAGCAACCAGGAACTTTTCCAGCTCGCGGCTGAATCAGACCTTGAAGTTGCAAAGTTTATAACAGAACCTGCTGAAGGATGGTATTTCTCCCACAGTCAACAATTTCTAACTGATGTTTGAACAAGAAAATTAACCAGGGTTTCAGGACATGTAGGTTCATAAATGCAACAACTACAAAACAGACGCCTGGCTCTCTGGAATGGTTCGGTTCTCTTCTGCTCCCAGCCCCAGATGGCTGAGTTCTCTCCGGTTTACTTTGTCCCCCTACCACATGCCCCACACCCCAGGTAGCACAAGGCATTTTCCATTTCCTGTACTTGGTTGATGGGAAGCAGATGGAGCCTTCCCACATAGCAAACAACTGTGCCCTGCCTGGAGGAGGACCAGGAAGAGGTTCTGGGTCTGGAGCTTGTTAGCAGGGGTCAGGGTCAGCAGCTGGTCACATGATCTTTGTGAGTTTCATTCCATACACATTTATTCCATGCCTACTATGTGCTAGGCACTGGCCTGGGGAAATGCATAGAACACAGTGGTGCCCCTGTAGAGCTCACAGTCTGGTGGAGCATAAATAAACCAGTTGCTATCCAGTGCGATGAGCCTGCCATTCATGCTGTAATCAAAGGACTGCAGGAGGAGAGAGGAGCACTTTGCCTGGGCATGGGGTGGGGCCTGTGTGAATCGACTGCAGTGAGGCAGTTGGGGGTAAGAGGGTATGAGGAGGCAGAGACTACCTCTCTCCACCGCCAGCAAGTAAGCTGTGAGTTACAAACTTATGGCGTTGGTCACTCAGGGGCAGGGAGCCCTAGATCCATTATTCGCCAGTGTGAGAGTTTACTGTTTGGGTTATCTATGGCTATGTAAAAAATCGCCCCAAAACTTAGTGGCATATAACAGCCACTATTTTATTGTGCTTTTGGATTCCGTGGGTCAGGAGTTACAAAAGGGCACAGGGGTGGCTCTTATTTGCTCCATGGTATCTGGGGGCCTCAGGGAAAGGACTCTAATGGGGGTGTCTCCAACTGCTGGGGGCTGGAGGATCCAGTTCCAATACAGTGTCTTCACTCATATGTCTGGCAGCCAGGCTGCCGGAATAATGGATAGGCTGAGCTGGGACAGTTGTCAAGAGTACCTACATATGGCTCCTGGAGTTCCCGGGACTGTTTGACTTCTTGCATGAAGGCTCAGGGCTCTAAGAGCAAGCAAATGTTCTTTGAGAGCCAGGTAGAAGCTGGATGGCCTTATATGCCCCTGTCTCATTAGTTATGTAGCATTACTTCTAAATACTTTATTGGTAGAAGGATTAAAAGACCCATCCAAATAAAAAGTACAAGATGTAGACCCACGTCTTGATGGAAGAAGGATCAAAATATTGACAGTCATGATTGAAAGCACCACACAGGGAAAAACTAGTAGTCTGGGGCCAGATGTTGTGAATTCTAGTCTGACTTTGCCCCTCACTTGCTGTGTGACCTTGGGTTAGCTGCTTCTCCTCTCTGGGCCTTGACCGCTTCATCTGTAAAATGAGGCATTCACCAGGTTAATCTAAATTCCCTTCTGAGGAGCAGCAGCCTAGCAAGTGCTCCATAATTTGATTAGGAGAAAGCTGAATTTTAATTTTAACTATAGGAATGGATCTCCAATGGAATCATGTGAATCATTGAGTAAATATAATTTTTAGAATTTTCACGTTGAAAGGAACTTGAGGAACTATGGTCTGGCCCCCTTGTTTTATACATAGGGACATGGAGGTCTAGAGAGGCTAAAGGTCTTGCTCAGGGACCAGGAGTAAGTTAATGATGACCATTAAAGAGTAGAACCTGGGTCCCTGGAACAATCATCTTTTGTGCTCACCATATTATATTTGGAGTGGCATATGGAATTTCATTCAAACATCCGCCTTCAGGAAGGCATCTCTTGCATAAAGAACATCTGTAAAAAGCCGCATGGAACTCTTCCATGGTTTCCAACTTGCGAAGTTGTTACTTGGGTTGCGGGGCTGTCGGTCAGACCTGTGCGTGCTGGCTGGTGTCTCTGGGGCCTTGGCCAGGACAGGAGCAGAATGACAATGGAGCTCTGAGGCTGGCTGAGAAGAGGTTAGTTTGCTTCCGGTTTGGGTTCCATTTTTTTTCATGCTGGCCATATTCAGAAAGGGTTCTTGTGCATGTATAATACAGTGATTGAGTTAAATAATAAATGACAAGAGAGGCCACGGGAGGTGGGAGAGCAAAGGCAAGGGAGAAGGAGTCTGATTTCAGCTTAAATTGGAAAGGACACGGAGCTGCAGAGAGAGGGAAGGCAGAAGAGCCTGGCGGCAATGGGAGCAAAAAGGGCCAGCACAGAGAGCCACGCGAGCGTTACAGGCCCAGGAAAGCCGAGAGGGAGGGGCGTGGGGGCCACACTCAGTGTGGGACTATAAGCAGGTGGCTGGACATCGAGGATAGTGGGAGATCCTGAAGTCGCCTGCAGTGATGGGGAATAAAGCAAAGAATAGAGAGTAGGCCAGCAAGCGTCAGCTCCTCGTGATGAATGGGCCTTTCCAGAGCTGGATCAATGGCAGACATGGCCTGAAATGGAGTCCGCTGGCCAGGGCTGATTTTTGTCATGCTGTTTGGACACAGACTGGGAAGAAGGTTTACCTGTGCTAAGCCATCGGCCAGGATGCTGGGGAGGACAGAGGCAGAAAACAGCCAGGAGCCAGCTGGTGCTTCCTGGGGGAAGCCTGACGCCCCCATCCCGGTCCACCCATTCTCAGCTCGCACGAATCCACGCATTCCCTCCCTCAGCCACGGCCCCTGTTCTTGCCGCAATTCGTGCTAGACCTGCCTCCATTCTCATTCCTTCTAATCCAATCCATCCTGGTCCCAATCCGTCACAAACTTCCGTCACACTTTTCCACACAGCCCATTCCCCTCCCAGCTCTTCTCGTTTCATTTACAAATCCCTTTATTTGGTGCTCGTGAGTGTGACAGGTTAAACCTTTGCAGAATCAAGCCCTCAAGACACTAGGCCTGTGGGATCTAGGAATTTGACACCCCCAAAGCAGGGCTTTCTGGCCTTTTTATTCTCGTAAATATGCAGAAAGTGATATTTTTACAGCCCACTGGGGTCAGCCCAGGCCAGGCCCCACCTAGCCACCCCCAGGGCTGAGGCACCAAGGCATTCCTGAAGTCCGTCCTCAGCCCACGGTTTGGGAAGGTCTATAGGAGTTTGCACACCCTGATCACAACATATTCTACCTATAGAATTGCATGCTGCCTATTTGCCCTGTGACTGACTCAACAAATGCCATCAGTTCCAGTGACATGAAGGCTTCATCCCTCCCCTGGTATCTAAGGTGGCAGAAAAATGGACTAGCATGGTGGTGATACAGCTCACAGCAGGGCTTTGTCATTTGCTTCAGTGAGGAAAAAGCAGCCATGGTGTTCAAATACATGTCGGGGGAGAAACCAGCCTACTAGTTACAGAGCTAGCAACAGTACTCGGGTCAGGAAGGGAGACAAAAGAGAGTGTCATGTAGTTCCTGCTTTTGTGAGCTTTTATGCTGCAGCAGGGATGAGACTAGCCCTAGAGGACTGTGGTAGAAGACTGGAAAGATGAGAACCACAAGAGAGTTCACAGCTCCTGGGGGTTGAAAGGAGGCAGAGGGCCTGTCCAGCTGGGAGAGCAGCACACAGGGCTTTGCCGCCCGCATGCATTTCAGAGGGGCCTGAGGGGGGCTAGGATCTTCCCAGGAGGAGACTGGGCTGCAAGAGCACATTCTAAGCCCAGCAATGGACATGAGAAAAGGTATAAAGGGGAAAAACCACAGATGGGGTGGAGAAAACCACATAGTCCAGGAAACGTGGGTAGTGTGTAGATGCAGAGGGCTAGCTGGAGATACTACGTGAAGGGAGCTGGAGGCAGGTGTGGAGGGCCTGGATTCCAGGGTGAGGAGTGGCGTGTGCTTAGGGGGCAGCCGGGAGCCACTTGTCTGAATCCTCCTTCTGGACTGATGGAAGTCTGGGATGCTGGCTGTAAGAGACCAAAGGACACATGGACTGACCTGGACAACGCAGAGCCCAGGATGTGCAGAGCCAAAGGGGAAGCAAGACTGAGACTCTCACTGAAGCATAAAGACATGCAGATGAGAGAAGGGGCCTGGTGGAAGATGAAAGTCTAGAAAACCGTGATGCGGGACAAGAAGTGGATTCTGCACAGTGGTAAGAGACGCACCTGGTGAGCATCCTTCAGCTGCTGGGGCACAGTCAGAGCCTTTTTTGGAGGGCATGATAGGCTTCAGCCATAAATGTGGAGGGAGTGACTAAGGGCCAGGAGCCAGCTCAGACACTGGTACATGAGGAAAGGACTTAGGTGACCGCAGCCATGGACATTTGGGCACTCCAGGTGGGAGCTACATGCAGGTGTTGGAGAGGCCATTCACCACGAGATCTGCACTCCCTGCATGTTCTTGCTGAGTGTGCCAGACTGCAAGGCTTATCTCTCTCCTGGTACCTGAGCAGTTCTGTAGCTGGTCATGTAGGTAACTAACTAGGGCAAGGTGACCACAGTGTGACTACTGTGTAACAGTCCCTCCCTGGGAGGAGAGAAGGAAAACTTGTTTGTTGTTTTCTGCTTGCTGCTTTGTTGGGCTCTTGGCTTTGAGTGCTCCTGGAATGCAACCCACTGTATGTGCAGGTGCCATAGGGGCCCCTAGTGTCATGCCCATGGGACTTCAAGACAGGGAACTGATGCAAATATGGCACTTGCTATACCATGAGTAATAGTCTTTTGCCTCTGACACAGAAGTCTTGTGTCTTTTGCCAGCATCCATGCTGTTAGCTTGTAAGTAGGGTCAAATCTAAGACCCTTCACAGTTCTTGATAGTAGGATGGATGTGAAAGGGAGTGCCTAGAGCTGTGGACAACAATTAGGAGGCTATAGAAGTTAGAATGCTTTTGGCTGCAGGCAAGAAAAATATGCAACTCAGAGTAGCTTAAACAAAAATGATATTTGATGATCTCACATCAAATATGAAGATTGGGAAGTTCCAGGAGAGGTTAATCTGGCGGCGCAATATCAGGTTCTGGATTAACTTCCCGTGATTCTTTCCACTTTCTCCTCATGGTTCCAAGATTGCTGCCATAGCTCCCAGCATCACAGCCTTACATGACAACAGGTCCCCTTCCCCACAGAAATATGTTGTGGGAAGAGCTTTCTCTTTATGCGGCTCCTTCTTTCTATCAAGGAGGAAACATTCCCCTACCCAGAAACCCTCCTGGAAGACTTTCTTTCATGCTTCATTGACCAGAACTTGATTATAGGCCCACTAAAAGCCAATCATTAGCAAATGGAATGGGATTTCCATGATTAGTTTAAACAGGTGGTTCTCCAACTTGAAGGTGCATCAGAATCACCTGGAAGGTTTGTTAAACCACAGCTATTTGGGCCTCACCCCCAAAATTCTGATTCAGTAGACCTGGGATAGGGTTCAAGAATTTTCATTTCTAGCAAGTTCCCAGGTATGTTGATGCTGCTGGTGCAGGGACCACACTTTCAGAACCGCTGATTTAGAGCAACAGATCTTAACTCTGGCTGCGTAATAGAATCACTGTGGGAGATTTATATATATGCACAAAAAATGTAAATCTCAATGAGATTCTACTGAGTGTGTGAGAGTATATGTGTCTGTGTGTGTGTGTGTGTGTGTGTGTGTGTGTGTGTGTGTGTGTGTGTGTATAACATGCCTGAGCCCTACACCTGACCTACTGAATCAGAATTTCAAGTGGTGGTTAACTTGGGCACTGAGATCTTTAATGCCCCCCAGAGTGATTCTAATGTGCGGCCAGGGTTAAGAATGCTGGTCTAAACCAAAATTGATTCGTCCCTGGAGGTGGGCACACCACTGCCTGATACCTTAATAACCTCAGGGTCCTCTGAACAATGAACAGGGGAAAGGGCTTTGCACATCCAGCCGGTAGTGGTTGCCACAGGGAAGATCATACGGATTTGAGCAATAAATGGAAGAGGCTGAACAGGAGAGGGGCTGGGGAATGACAGGGAGGGGCAGCTCTGGGGGTCTTTGAGGGTGAAAGCAGCAACCCCTGGTGACTGACTGGGTAGGGGATGGAGGGAGAGGAGCTGACAATGGGCTGGAAGGCTGCGGGGTTTCTAGGGTGCCATGAGGAGAACTAAGAAAACCTGGAGGAGCAGCTGGGAGGGGTGTGATGCGTGGGGAATGTCTGAGGGGCACCTAGTGGGAGAGGTGCAGCAGGCAGGTGAATGTGCTCTAGGCTGGAGACTAAGAGGCGAGGGCTGGAGGTAGAGAGAACCACAGCAGGGGTCTTTCTCTGGGGCTGCCTTACTCCAACCCCTACAGCTGGTCATGGCATTCAGCTACATGGCCTCAGGCCTTAGCACCCCTGTCCTGACTATTCTGATAGATTCCCGCCCCATTTCCTGGCCTCCAGTCTCATTCCCTTCCAATGATCCACTTCCTGTGCAACTCTCAGAATGACCCTCCTCTGAGAACCCTGATCATTTGGCTCCATTTCTTTTTTCTTTCTTTTTTTTGAGACAGAGTTTCACTTTGTTGCCTGGGCTAGAGTGCCGTGGCTTTGGCCTAGCTCACAGCAACCTCAAACTCCTGGGCTCAAGCAATCCTCCTGCCTCAGCCTCCCGAGTAGCTGGGACTACAGGCATGCGCCACCATGCCCAGTTAATTTTTTAAAATATATTTTTAGTTGTCCAGCTAATTTCTTTCTATTTTTAGTAGAGACGGGGTCTCGCTCTTGCTCAGGCTGATCTCGAACTCCTGAGCTCAAACGATCCACCCGCCTCAGCCTCCCAGAGTGCTAGGATTATAGGCGTGAGCCACCGCACCCAGCCTTGGTTCCATTTCTTAAAGCTCTCTCCAAATTCCCATCACCATGGAGACGTTCTCTATCCAGCCTCACGTTTGAGTTGCTGGAGCGAGTGTTTAACAAACTCTGGGGCCTGGGCCATTCCCTGTCCTGCCTCCTCTGATATTCTGAATTTATTGTTCTGGGATGGGACCTAGGCATTGGTATTTTTTAAAAGTTCTCCTGGTGATTCCAATGTGCAGCCAGAATTGAGATTACTGACCTGCAGGACAAAGTCCAAACTCCTGTGTGTGGTGTGCAGGCCTCTTCCTGCCAAGTTCCTGCTTATCTTGGGGGTCTTATCTCCGACGGCCTCCTTATATAAACCCACACCATTCCCTGAATGCATCGTGTGGTTATGTGCCTCTGGGACCTCACGCCAGCTGCTCCCACTGTTGGGAAAGCCCTTCCTGCTGTTGGCGTCGTGGATGTCTTAATTCTGGGCTCACTCAGCTTAAGCATCATCTCTACCTGGAGGACTTCCTTGGCCCTCCATGGTGGACTTGGCTGCTTTCTCCTGGGTGCCCTGCCTGGCACTGTTCCTCCACTTAGCACCCACCACTCCGAACAGCACGGATGTGCATTCATCTCTCTGACGGACTCTGGAGCCCCGCGGCTGCTCAGCCTTGCTCACCTACCCACTGCATGACTTCCAGCAACCAGCTTCAGCCCTCCGAACCTCCGCTTTAGCCGTAAAAGGGCATGCTGATGTCCACTGCATGAGCTTATTGTGAGGATTAAATGAAGCAACTTGTGTCCCGTGTACAGTGTATGCGGACAGTATGTGGAGCCCAGGCCCAGCACACAGTGAGTCCTCAATAAATGCGAATTGTTGGTATGACTTGGCTCTCTGCTCTAGATCAGTGCTGTCCAGGGGAAATATAACAAGACCCACATGTGTAATTCTAAATTTTCTAGAAGCCACATTAAAAAAGTACAGAGAAGTAAAATGTATTTCAATTTCAGTATATTTTTTTTAACACAATATGCTCCAAATTTTATCATTTTAACATTGAATCAATACAGAAATTATTATATTTTTACTTTTTTTCATATGTCTTCGAAATCCATTGTTATTTCAGAGTGACAGCACATCTCATTTCTGACTAGCCACCTTTCAGATGCTCAGTAGGCAGATGTAACCAGTGGCTACTGCACTGGACAGTGCCAGGCTAGATTCAAGAAATTCTGTGAATGTCTTGAGGATAGGATAGTGTCTGATTTTCTCTGCATGGCACATAGTAGTGTTTAATGAATGTTTATGAGCCATTATTGTACCAAGTCAGGTAGTCACAGGGTTTTAACACTGGGCAGGTCATGAAGGAGAATATATACAATCAGCAGCTACGATGACAGGCAAGGGAACCCAGGCAGTGACCAAAAGGCAGGTGGTGACTTATGCTAACAGAGCCAGGATGGAGGAGGAGCACGGGACATCTCTGCAGCAAGTCTGAGGTTAAAAGTCCAGAATTGGAAAGGCCCAGATCTTGGTCTTGATGTTAGTTGCCACCAAAATTTGTGTTCCCTGCAAATTAGTCTCATGCTAACTTAGAGGCAACCAACCTTACCCATTGATGGAATGGGTCGCCTTCTTTTGACAGGATATTGGGACCACTATGGGAAAAATCACTTGACTAGGCTGAATTCAGTGAATGGTAATAAAAACAGATTTGTGTTTGAGTTCTGGTTCCACCACCAACGAGCTGTGTGACTTTGGACAAATCACTTAACCTCTCTGAACTTCTGCATCTGGAAAATGCAGAGTATAACATTTACCTCATGGGGTTGCCTTGAGGAGATCATGTGCTTCTGACATGGCTCCCAATAATCCCCACCTCCTAGGATTCACCCCCTCTGCGTCCCCTCTCCTGCAGCATGTGTGGGACCTAGTGACTTGATTCTAACAAACAGAATATGGCGAAGTGATGAGACGCCACTTCCATAGTTAGATTGCAAGAGGCTGTAACTTCCGTCTTGCTAGTTCGCTTGCCCCTGCCCCTCTCTCTTGCCCTCTCGCTTGCTGGCGCTGATGATCAAGCTGCCACGTCGTGACATGCTCCATGGAGAGGCGCACATAGGAAGGAACCGTGGCAGTCTCCAGCCGAAGGCTTATGAGTGCTCCATGAGGAAGTGAAGTCTCACTCCATCAGTTCAACAGCCTGAGAGGAAATAAATCTTAACACCAACCATGCATGTGAGCTTTGAAGTGGGTCCTTTCCAGTCCAGGCTTGAGATGAGACTGCAGCCTCACCAGAGCCTGAGGACCCAGCCAAGCTGTGTCTGGACCCACAGAAACTGTGAGATAATAGATGTATGTTGTTTTTGGATGCTAAGTCTTGGGGGCAATTTGTTACACAGCAGTGGATAACTAATAAATGCATATAAGAGTTTGACACAACATCCAGAGCCTAGAAGTTGCTCAGTATATTTAAATATTACTCTTAGCAATGGTACCAGAAAATTCTGCTATTGGTAAGGGGGTCTTGTCCTATACCAGAGAAACTCCCTAAGCTAGGTAGCCTATGCATACAGGGCCTCACAAGCAGCCAGGATTAAATCAGACTGACTTGAGTAGCACCATACTTTTTTTTGTTGTTTTTTTAAACCACAGACCCCACCCCAGGCTTGGCTCCCACCCCATCCCATCATGCCCCACTTCCAGCCAGTTCCCAGTATGTTCACACTGTGAGGACACAAACTGGACCCTTTCCTGGGACAAGGAGCCAACTTGGGGGCTGAGAGCAGCGAAGGGCCTGAGAATAAGATATCAACAGTCCATATGTAAGAGTATTGTTTTTTTTCCATTTTTTTCCAGAACGTGGTTGTCCCCTGAGATTATTTCAGTAAGAAGAATCCATGCATAATGGAGTTAAGTGCCCATGATCGTGAAACCTAATCAATTGTGAAGTCTAATCAATCACAATGTGCCTTGTCTGGGAAACAAAGGCATTAATGAAAGGGGGAGGGGGGAGGTCTGTGCCTCGTCTAGAGGGAGGGGACACAGGCGCAGTGATTTGTGCATTTCCAGCACTGTCCAGAGCAAGGGGGCTTGTCTTGCTGGCAGAAACATCCGCTCTGCTTGACAGATGGCCCGAGAGGAGCCGGGAGCGCCAGGCAGTCCTAACTCACCGACGACACAAGTCATTAAGATCACCCTGCGGCTCTCTGGCACCGCGTCCTCGCTTTCCACGCAGCCTTCAGATGACACTAATCCCCTGCCCACACACACGGCCCTCCCGCCAGGGCACGTGAGGCTCTGGGTTGCTCGCATGTTATGGTTCTCACTGAAACTAATAAACTGATTGATATTCTGGCATGTTCATCAGTCACTTGAGAGTCTGCTCAGCCCGGGCCACTCTCCAGTCTCTGGGGTACCGACCAGGTAGAGCTGCTGCCTCTTAAGGTGGAGACCGAGTGCCTGGGACCTAGTGACCTCCCCTCCCACCTCCCTCCTTGCCTCTCTTCCTATTTCCCTCCCTCCTTCCCTTCTTTGCTTATCTTTGTCTTTCTTCCTTCTACCCCAACCCCCTACCCACCTTCACCCTGACACACACGCACTCAATATCTCTTGTATGAGTCATGGTAAGGCATTTGGGTTAAGCTAATGGATTCTGGAGCTGATTGGGTTTGAGTCCTGGTTCTGTCACTTAGTAGCTGTGGGCTCTTGGGCAAGTTACTTTAAGTTCTCTGTGAGTCATTTGTAAAATGGGACTAATGGCACTTGCCTCCTAAGGCTGATGTCAGGATTAAATGCATGGCACTACTAAGTGCTCACTCAGTGTGAGCTAAGCAGCAAACGCTGAGTGCCTGTTGTGTACCAGGACGGCGCTGGGGGCTGGTGATGCATGGTGCAGAGATTCAGACATGCCTCCATGTGCTCACTGGGAAGGGAGGGCAGAGACAGCAACAGGCCATGTCAAAGCATGCCCCAACCAGGTGCTGGCTCACTGTGAGGGCTGCCATCCTGTGGGGACATTTATCTGGGTCCCATTGCTTTCATTTTCTCATTGCCCAGGGCCAAGGGGGTGCAGCATGAGGATCCAGGAGTCTTCAGGGCAGAAGGGGGCCCAAGGTAGGGGGCAAAACCTACAAGGAAAGGAGGGAAGGGCGTGGGGAACGAGACTGACCTTTCTTCTGGTGCTTCTGCGTGTGCCTGTCCTTGCGTGATGAGAGCCGGTCTGCACATTCTGTTCCAGTTAGTGAATAATGATGCCCGGTGATGAGGTCCTCTCTCCCAGTTTCCAGCCACATCAGCTGTCCTCCTGAGCAGAGAGGCAGCATGGCGGTGGCGATGCCAGTGCACACGACACTGATGAATTTATGTCAGTGCTGAGACTGGCAGTGGTCTGATTACAGAGGCTGGCAGTGCCCAGGGAGACCCTGAGGTCGTTACCAAGAATGAATGGAGAAATCCGTTTATCTCCTTAGAGTTATGGGAAGAGAGCTATAAATCTCTCCACTCTTCTCTCCTGGGGGCTTTGATCCCCACTCCCTTGAGCTACGGGGTTTGCTGTCTGAGTCTGCTCTCCTGAGAACTTTGTCATATTATGCTGTTCTCTGGATCGCCAAATGCATGAATTCCGCGTTTTTGCTAATGAGTGATATATTTTTAAACAACTTAAAAAATTAAATCAATTTCTTTTGAGACTAGGTGATGTGTTGGCATGCATAAAATTCAAAATGTAGTAAAGTGTGTGCAGATAGTTTCTTTCCCATCCCCCCAACCACCTAGTAATCTCCCCAGCAGTAACTAGTGTGACCAGTTTCTCATGAGATAGTAAGATTTTTAGATAAAAAGGACTAGGACTTATAAAATTTATAGCAATGCAGCAGTTACTTATTCAGCACTAGCGCCATGCCAGGGGCTGGATAGATGAAGACCAACAGGTAATGGTCTCAGCCCTCTGAGATCCACGGTGCAGTAGGGGAGCAGCCGATTGGCCAATTATAATCTATCGCTGTTACGGGGAAATAGAAATATGTGCAGGCCGCGGAGGTAGCACCAAGGGGTGGAGAAAGGAAAATAATCTATCAATGAAGGCAGAAAAAGTCATGTAACTCACCTTTGGGCTTTCCACAGCCACCAGGATAGAGGTGTTATAAAATTCACTTTTTCTTTGGTGAGTTATTTTTCGATTCTTTCCCTTAGCCTGGCCTTGTAGAATTGAATTCTGCTTTGGACTATCTGACAGCTTTTTTAAAAAACAGCTTTATTGAGATATAATTCATCATCTACCATACAATCCTCCGTTGAAAGTGTGCAAGTCGATGTCTTTTCGTATACTGATAGAATTGTACAGCCATCGCCATGATCAATTTTAGAACACTTTCATTACTCCAAAAGGAACCCCCGTACCTCTTAGTCATTACCCACTACTTTCCCGATCGCTCAGCCTCGAGCAACCACTAGTCTACTGCCCGTCTCTATGGATTTGCCTATTCTGGACATTTCATGTACATGGGATCCTATAATATTTGTTTTTATGTGTCTGGCTTCTTTCACTCAGCATAATGCTTTCCAGGTATGTTCCTGTTGTAGCACATATCAGACTTGCTTCCTGTTTATGGTTGAATAATATTCCCCTGTATGGAGATAGCATATTTGTTCATTCATTCGTCAGCTGATGGACATTTAGGTGGTTCCTATGTTTTGGCTATTATCCAGAGAGCTGCTAGACACATTTATGTACAAGTTTTTGCTTGAAATCCTGTTTTCAATTTCTTTGGGTATATACCTAGGAGTAGAATTGCTAGGTCATGGTAATCCTATATTTAACTTATTGAGGAACCACCAAATTGTTTTTCACAGTATTTTTTCACTAGTTTACATTCCCACCAGCAACATACAAAGGGTTTCAATTTCTCATCTTCCTGCTTTTAAAATTTGACTTTTCTCCAAAATGCTCCTTCTGGAATCACCTACTTAGCTTTTTGCTTTGCTGGCTGTGGACTTCGGATGCTCCTGAAGTCATCCCAGGCCTCAGCCCCTACTTATCTTGTAGCAGACCTGGCTAGATTCCTAAACTGTGTCTAGCTTTAAATGTATTGACTACAGGCCACCGTGACAGCACTCACTTCTGGAGACCAGAGGGGGAAGGTCTCAGGAAGCAGAGAAAGGAGGTAGGCGTCAGCGTTCTAGCTGTACCCAGAGCAGTGCCGAGTTGCTTCTTTCTCTTGCTCCCCTGACTCGAGGGAAGGCAGAACCTACTCTGGGAGAGTCCAATGTTCAGGAGAAGGTGAACTGGGGAACCAAAGACAGGGATAGGCAAGTAGAACGTCAAGGATCTTGTAGTCATCAAAGGTCAAGCCAGGGCAGACCTGGAGGTCAGGTGGTGTCTGGAGGGGCCAATGAATGTGCAGCCCTGTGGTTAGCAGCAAGCCGGGAGCCCCGGAGCCAGAAGAGAGCAATGTCAGGCCATGGCCCCTGTCCTGGGCGGCCAGTGCTGACTGTGCAGCCCCAGCAGAACACATCTCGGAAGCTACTGGATTTGGAACACTACTTTATTTTCCATCAAGTGTGGGTTGCAGGGCTTGGGGCTACAGAAGTGATTGCAGACGTTGAGAAGAAAACTTCTTGCTGCTCCTGGCAGGGGCAGAGGAAGGGAATCGGGGGTGCTGGGGGACCAGGGCGTTTGACCCATGAGGAGGATGGTTGGCAAGAGGCCCACTCCACATTGTTTTAATCCCTCAGCCAATCAGTGCCAGCAACCATCCCCGAGGTGTGCTGTGTGGCTATCCAGCAAGGCACTGACCGACAGAGAAGGGCCAAAGCCTGGCTTTTGGGAAGCCACTAGCTGGAGGTTGACACCAGTGTGCAGACCCTGTCCTGACTCACCTCTGCACGAAATGGAACTGACATTCACCATGTGCCAGACACCTTCCATGTGTTGATCCATTCAGTCCTCAACAACTTAGGAAGCGGGTTCTCTTATAATGCTAGTTTGCAGATGAGGAAACTGAGGCACAGAGTGGTTAAGCAACTGCTCCAAAATACCCAGCACTGGGTAAGTGGCAGAACAAGGGTTTGAACCCAGACAGTCTTGTAACAGAGTGTGCACTCTTAATCACTGGGCTATAGTGCTTGTGCCTCTTAAATACTGTTCCCCCTACGTAAGGTCCTGAGGACCCAAGGCCCATTGTCTCATAAGTTTGGCAGAGACCACTGCTGTCCTAGCGTCCTGGCCCTCTCTACCACCACTCTGCTGCCTCTGGGCCCACCCATGCAGCCCTGCCAGCTTCTTTCCATTTGTCCCCATCGAAGGTTATCAGATTTAGCAAAACACAACACAACATAGCACGACAACAGAATGCCCAGTCCTGTTTGCATGTCTGAGAAACAAGGAATGATTTGAAGTATAAATATATTCCAAATATTGCACGAGGCATGCTTATATTTGGGATATACTTATACTACAAAATTATTTGTTGTTTCTCTGAAATTCAGATGTAAATGGCAGCCCTGTATTTTGCCTGACAACCCTGTCCCCATTATCTGGGCTTTGTGCTGGGATCACACGTGGCTGAAGAGCTGCTGCTGTGAATAGTTTACAAAACCGTTCACTTGCACTGGTCTCGGTGTGATCCCCGGGGGAGCCCACCTCTGGAGGATCTCTGTTAAGACAGGGGCTTGTTTAATCCCACTCTCCATTTCCAGGTTCGAGGCCACGGCCTCACCAATACCAGAGCAAATGAATAGTTTATGAATTTGTGCATTAAAACCACACCACAGACTTTTTGAAATTCTAAATATGTCCCATCCATGGATCCTTCCCTCTCCCTCCCTTCATGCCTCTCTATTGCTCCCCTTTAGAAGAGAGTTTGCAGATTTGCCCTTTTGGGGTCTCCTTAGGAAGAGCCATGCCCACTTCCTGCCAAGTCCATGCTCTTCAGGCGTTCTGGGATCTCTTTTACAGATTCCATCAGCGTGTTTGGAGCAGAAGTCAGACTTGTTGCTCTCTGGTTCCCCAGGCTCCTCCGGATGGTTTTGTAGGTGTTGGGGTTGGGGGGACCTTGGTCATCGTTCAGGCTTTTCTATAAAGGCCTTTCTATAAAAACAGGTTACACATTTTGGCCAACATGTCTGCAATTTCACACTTCAGAGCTCTTGGGTGGAAGCCATCTGCTCGGCAGGGTTTATTTACATCTCATTTGCCAATTAGGTCTGGAACATCTCATTTGTTTATCACTATTTCATCTAAGATCTATGTCTTGTCTGCTTCAGTAGACACTTTGAAGGATAGGAAACGCCCTCTGTCCTTTCCCATCTGCCAGCGGATGGTTGTCAGAGTTGGTTATAGGCCCTGTGTTTGTTGCTATGGAGGAAGCAAAGGTGTAGAAGATATGGCCCTTGCCACCAAAGAGTTTGCAGTCTGGTGAGAGAGATGATTGGATTAAGAATTCTTTTAGCTGCAAGTAAGAGAAAAAGCAGGTAATAGTGAATTATACAAGTAAAGGTTTAGTTTTCTTTTATTATTAGCAGTCTGGAGGAGGGTAAAAACTGATATTGGTTTAGCTGACCAATAATGTTCTTAGAGCCTGGGCTCTGTAAGTCCATTTTTAGAAACTGGCTTCTCATCCTTGTGCTTGTTGCTTCATGATCACAAAATGGCTGCTGAAGCTCCAAGCCCATATTGGAGAAAGGAATAAAAAAGAAGGGTAGGGCACCAGTTGTTTCTGTTTCTTTTATTGGGAACAGTAAAAACCTTTTTAGAAGCACCTCCCTCCCCCAAGACTTGAGCTCATCTATCATTAGCTACAACTGTGTCACGTGGCCACCCCAGCAGTATAGAAGGCTGGGAAAATGACCGTTCAGGTTTTCCAGCCTCTTTGGTGAAGGTGGACAAGGCTGGGGATGGGTGTTGGGTTAGCCAGCCGACAGAATCTGCCCAAGAAGAGACGCCACGAACATGCAAATGTCACTGATAACCTAAAGCAGCTTCAGTGCCAAAGGAGTAGGCAGCACAGAGCCAGATCCAGCAGAACCTTTATTCCCCTGACTTCTTTCTCCTCTGGAGTTGAAAGGAAGAAGACTCCTCATGGACTGGGCGTAGACATAGACATGGGACAGGAGTTGTGCTAGGAGTATTGAATGAGAGTCAGACATCACCGGGTCAAGCACATCCCAGGCTGGGGAGATGACGGGGAAGACCAGAGATGGGGACACACCATTGTGTTGAAGGTCGGTGCTATGGCCTGGATGCCTGTGTCCTCTCCAGACTCCTGTGCTGAACCCTAACACCCAAAGTGATGGTTTGAAGAGGTGGGGCCTTTGGGAGGTGTTTAGGTCATGAGGTCCCTGCCCTCATGGATAGAATTAGTGTCCTTACAAAAGGGGCTTGAGGGAGACTGTTTGCCCTTCTGCCACGTGAGGAAGCAGCAAGAAGGTGCCGTCTATGAGGAACAGGCCCTCACCAGACACCAAATCTGCTGGCGCCTTGATCTTGGACTTTCCAGCCTCTAGAACTATGAGCAATAAATTTTGTTGTTTATGAACTACCCAGTCTAAGGTATCTCATGATAGCAGCCCGTTCAGACTAAGGCAATGAGCATGGAGTGGTGGGCTCCTGCGGAGGGGAAATGGACCCAAAGCATTACTTTTAGGTTAATTTTCCAAAAGCTGCACTCTTGCCTTTGTCAGAAGCCACAGCTTGCCGTATTACATGGGGAAGAGTGAGCACTGCGTGGGGAGCAAGTGCCCCATAAGGTTGGCTTCAGATGCATCCTGGTGCCCGGCGCCAGCCTCCCGGCTCTGAGCGGCACACTTCTCACCTGCTCCTGTGAAGGGCTTCTCTGGCCCCACCTCCAGCCTCTGCCTACCTGGCCCTTGTTTCTGGAGCCCACTCTCCTGCCTCTCATCTCTGTACTCCTTCCCATCTCCAGAATGAGACTGCTTTGAGATGTTGTTCTTTATGCTCAAAAGTTGGCATTACATTGCCTCCCCAGACTTGACTCTTTTTGACCATTAACAACCCTGGCCGTGCTCAGGGCCAACTGGTTCCCTAGGCTCTTGTTTGAAAGCTAACCTCAGCCGCCATCTTGGCCCAGCCCTTCAGTGGAACTTGGCCAAGCCATTTCCACTGGTCCGGCCCTTAGCTGGGGCTCAAGGGCTTGAATCCCAGGCGAAACGTTTGCTCTTGCTCTAATAGGCATGAGGTAGTCACTGGAAGCCTCGGTTTGGAGAATCTGAGCTAGGAGAAAGTGTCGCCTTGCAAAGTTCCCTTTGACAGTTTTTGGAATTTGGAAGGGCTTTTGGAAAGGAGATGCCGAGATGAGCAAACCAATCAGGAAGCTGCCGCAGCAGCCTGTAAAGATCTCCCCTGAGGTGGGGGCAGGTGGAAGGGCCTGGTATAAGAAAAATATGAAAGGATGTATCAGTATTATCTGGGCCATGATCCATTTGGTTTGGGAACAGAGGAAAAAGTGCCGGAGGAAAGTCAAAGTTTCTAGCAGAACTTTATCAGGACTAGCAGGTAAGGCACTTCTAGACTGTTTTTGCTTGTTTGTTTGCTTTGTTTTGAAGAAGATGCATTTGGCTTTAGGCAGGCTTAGTTTCAAGTGGCAGCAGGGTTTCCAAGGGGGGTGTCCACGAGGCAGCTGCAGAGATGGCACGGGAGGTGAGGAAAGGTCCATGTGGAGATGGAGATTTGGAGGTGTTAGCAGGATCAGGGAAAACAGAAGGGTAAGAAAGAGCAGGGGGAGACAAAGCACCCCTGGAGCAGCTCCGTGTGGCCTGGGAGGAGGAAGGGAAGTCAGAGAAGGAGCTGCAGCACTCGGGGCACGTGAGCTGCGAGAAAGGAACCAGGAGGGTCTCCCGCAGGAGGGAGTGGGCAGCCGTGGCGGGCTGCAGGGCTTCCTCTGCAAAGTAAAGAACTTCCGCCGCATGCTAAGAGTGTTTTGCTCGGTCCTTGTCTTTTGCTGAGTCTCTGTCGTTTCTGAGTCCAGTTCTGGCCCAGTGGTCACTAAGTGCCCTTTCTACTCTTCTCCCTTGGCGTGCTGAGTTTTACTTTAGGAGTTAGATGCCTGAAAAATGCTTCTCCAATAATTTTAACCTAAGTTATTGATTTTCATCTGCCTGTCACAATGAGTGAACTCCTCCATTCTCCTGACCTGACTATTTCTCAATTTTTAGAAGACATTTTTTAAAAACTGAAGACAGAACATCATATGTGGGTTGTTGGCCAAGCAATGATTTGGTTGCCTTGTATATTTTATTTATTTTTTTCTTGTTAAATGTTTTCCTTGAGCTTGCTGAGAGATGCTGGTGAACATTCTTCAGGATTCCTGTGGACATTTTACTTCTTCCTATTTTTCGCTCATTCTTGTATTTTCCTAGTTCCTGTGTCAAAGCCTGAGGTATCTTATTATGGATTTCTTTTCTCTTCTCTCAGATTGTTGGAGTTAGTTTTGTGTTGTAATGTTAACAACAGCTAACATTCATACAATGCTTTGCAATTTACAAAGCATGTCACATACATTTTCTTATTCTATCTTCGCAGCCATTCTGTGAAGCAGCTTAGGTACAATTGTCCTATTTTATGAAAGTGCTTGAGAGGTGCCGCTCGGCTTGTAGTAGAAGGAGCCAGGGTGACTTAAGATCTCTGACTCCTTTCTTTTCTTATAATAAGAATGTTTTCCCTCCAAAAAAGAAAAAAACATGATTATTTGAGGAAATTTGGAAAATAGAGGGAAGAATAAAGAAGGAAATTTCCATTACTGTTTATCACAGTGTCTAGTGTCTGCAGGTGTCAGCACTTCATGGTATTTCTTTCCAGTTATATTTCTATGAATTACTAAAGATCTTATATAATTAGGGATTAAGTACACCTTGATGGTTTGGACCCTGATTTTTAAATGTAACATTATATTGTGATGCCATTCAGCTATTTCAAAATCTGTTCTAGCGTATAGATATATTATAATATATGCAACCACCCCCCCTTTCCCCCCTTTTTTATTGATACATAATTGTACATATTTATGGGGTACATGTGCTATTTCGATACAAGCATACAATGTGCAATGATCAAATCATGGTATTTAGACTATTCATTGCCTCAAACATTTATCATTTCTTTGCACTGGGAACAGTTCAAATCTTTTCTTTTAGCTATTTTGAAATATGCAATAAATTGTTGCTAACTGTAGTCACCCCACTGTGCTATAGAACACTAGAACTTATTCCTTTTTACCTGAATGTGCTTGTGCCCATTAACCAGCCTCTTTTTATGTCCTCCTGCCCTTCCCAGCCTCTGCCAACCATCATTCTACTCCCTGAGATCAACAGCTCCCCTCCTGCTGGACATTTAAGTTGCTTCCATTTCTGGCTGTACAAAAACACTTTTTAAAGTCTTTATCCCATAAATGCCTGTCTGAATCTCTGTGTTCTAGGGTGGGGATAAGGGTGGGATGACCTGGTTCAAAAGCACATCGTTCTACTGCATCCCGCAGATGGACCAGTTTTTACTCCAATAAGAAGGGCCTGAGCCTGTCTTACCACACTCTTGCCACCACCAAATATCATATTCTAACTAATTGTTAATAGTGTGGATAAAAAATAAAATTTCATTGCCTTGTTTTGCATTTCTCTGATTGCTTAGGAGACAGAACTTTTTCCCTTTGTTTATTATCTATTTGTATTTCTGCCAGTAATTTTATTCTCGTGCTCTTTGCTTGAGAGTCTATGATGCTTTCAGTTTTGTTACTCATATACAAGGCTGTATATGAGTTAAATGCTTCCTGCCTCTTGGTTGCTCCCTTACGTATTCATGCTGTCCATCCCCACGTGAAAGCCTCCCCAGACGGTGATTTCAGCCCACTCTCGGAGGAAAAACAATTAATTGAATCTATTCATACTAAAGTGTAACCAGCTTATCCTCCCTCTCTCCCCATTAGCCCTCTTAGGGCCTAGTGCTTGGCACGTAAGTAGAGACACACATAGGTACAGATGTGCCATAGATACTTGTTGAATGAATAAATTCGTGTGGTTCCAAGGGATTAAATAGGATTAGAATGTGGACGGAGGGGAAAGCTCTGGCAAGATAGATTTCAAATCAATGTAGTCTTTCTAATAGACCCAGTTGCTCAAAGAGAGAATGAGCTACAGCAAGCAGCAGGGAGTTCCTAAACACAGGGATATCCTAGTCTTAGAGGAACTCTAGCATTGTCTCAGGGACAGGACTAGATTATTCCAGGGCCCTCGTGGTTTCCTCTCTGCCCGTGGCTGTGGTTTCAAATGTTTTACAAAATTCTCTTTTGGGTACCATTGTCCTAAGTTGGGGATGGCAAACGTTTTGCCCTATGTGCCAATCCCTTTGTGTTGGTAGTGGCTGCCTAAAGAGCTGCTTGAGCACTTGCTGGCTTTGGGCGCCGCAGAGGAGCACACTGTGACCGAGTAGCAATGTCCTCTGTGGGTGCTGCAGCCGAGGGTGCTAGTGTCGTTTCTGTCTTAGGGAATTCCTCCAACCCTGCCTCCCCAGCCTGCTTATGCAACTCGCTGTCCTTCCTGCAGATCTTCAGCCCCACACCCACTCGCGCTGGTTTGCAGTTGGTTTATTTAGCAGCTCAGTGTTGACTGCTGTGGTCGCTCAGCATCTCTGCAATTCTCTTGGCCTTTCCCTCATGTTGAGAGACGATCACCACAGGTCCCGGCACCAGGTCCTCATATAACAGCACCCCAGGCAGGAAGGGAGGGGGTTATCCTCACAGATTACTCTCTTCTGTTAAGAAGGACAATCTCCCAAGGGGCTAACCTCCCATCCCACATGACCAGGGTTGGGTGACACAGGCGCCCCTCACCACAGAAAGGTTGGGAAAGTGAAATCAAGTGCTCTCAACTCTTGAAAATTAGACAAAGAGGGGGAGGGGCAGAATGAATGGAAAAGAAAACGACTGTCTGCCCTCTGGCTTGGTAGGGGAGAAAGGGGTTTGTGTGTATGGGGGTGGGGATAGGAGGGATTTCACAGGCTTGAGAGCTGGAGCCAGTGGTTCTCCCCCAAGTCAATGATACACATTCAAAATGCAAAGGGCTAGAGACGTATGGGAAAGAAGTCGTGCTAAGCCAGAAGGCATGCAAGAAAACTTGGGAAAAACACCAAATCTGGGCAGTCCGCGGGGGAGCATGAAGCAGTAGCACAGTCAAGAGACCCCAACCTGAGCGCCAACAGCAAAAACTGGTAAGACTCATCTAGAGCAAACCCTCAGAGGCTCAGCTGGCGTGAGGCTGGTTTGTACGAGCTGGCGGCACACGATATAAATAGACGGGCCTGGCTTACAGACCCAGGATTAAGGCACATCTCTTGGGCTTGGCACTGTGTTAGGCAACAAAAAGATATTAATATCTAGGGCCGTCTTCTGCCTTCAGGGGCTTTCAGTCTTATCATTTATCCAGGAAACACAACCGATGCCAGTGGAACAGAAGCACTTCTGTGTTAGACACACTGGTTCAACACAAGTTCATGTCCTGCCTCAAAGTTCTAAGTCAGGAGAAGCTAAACTGCTCTAGCAGCGGCTCTTCATCCCAGGATAATTCCCATCATTGTCATAATCATACTTGTCATTGTCACAGTCACCAACATTTATTGAGCACTTACTATGTGCTAGGCACAATTCTAATTGTTTTTTTCTGTGTTTATTAAAGCTTTCAACAACTCGATGGAGCAGATACTTTTATCATCATCCCCATTTTACACATGAGAAAACTGAGTCATGGAGGCCAATGAACTTCCTCAAGGTCTCGCACAGTGAGGAAGCGGCAGGTCGGGTGTTTAGACTCAGGCAGTCTGACGCCAAGGCTGAGGGCAACGCGGTGCTGCCTCTCGATGACTGGCAGTTTTCTGCGGGAGAGATGCTCGTGTATCTGTCGGCGAGGACGGGACAGACGTATCGATGCTGGAGAATGTGCTGACCCTGTGCCGTGTGGCCCTGCTCTCTGTGGGTCAGTTTCCACATGCATGAAATGAGGTGGTCGCCTAATCCCTAGTCCCTCTGGCCCCGAGGTCTGTGAACAGCTCTCTGCAAGGCGGGGCAGCCACGGCTGATGCTTGGTAGCAGTTAGACTCCCTCTGGCTCCTGCATCTTAGCTTCACTGGATCCTCACAGACATGGTGCAGTGAGCACCCAGACTCCCCAACATCGCAGATGCTGTTGACAGGAGCAAAGAGGATTCCCTGTGGGCGGATCGGGCGAGGAGGAGGGACGTGATGGATCTGGGAACAATACGTCTCTCTCGTGATTCCTCTTCCCCGGGAAGAGACAGGGAGTGTGAGCAGGTCAGTTCATTATAACTGTGTTTACTGCATCGATTTCCATTGCTCTGATGAGGGAAACTTCCAAAAGGAGATGCAAATTGCCTTGGGACCTGCGACTCCTGCCGGCTCAGCCCCAGCATTCTCAGACCAGAGGAAGCAGCGTGCTGATTGCTTCTCTCATGAACCGGAGTCTCTGAGTTTTGATGTGAAAAGGGAGAGGAGCCCAGGGCTGTGGGGTGGGGTGGGGTGATTTGGCCATGTGGTCATGGCCTTAGAAATCTTCACTGATAAGGATCTTAGCCTCCCAATCTATGGTCACAAAGGCCACCTCCAGCAACATGCTGACTCAGCTGGCTCCACTACTAAGCTTGAGCAAGTTACTTAACTTCTGTAGCCTCAGTGTTCTCATCTGTGAAATGGGGATAAAAGGTGTACACATCTCCTAGAATTACTGCGAAGACTAAATGAGTAATTCTATGTAAAGCACTTAGAATAGCAACTAGTTCATGGTAAAGCACTATAGAATTGTTTGCTCTCTAATGTTTCCTTGCCAGACTGGAAGTTTCCTAAGGCCAGGGATCTTAACTACCTGGTATAAAATCATGTCCACAGTGCCTATCACAGGGCCTGGTATATAATACAGCCTCAACATATATTTATCAAACAAATGTTTAATGAATAAGAGTGCATTGCAAACTGGTAAGAGCAATGCAAGAGTCTGGCAGTATTATTATTTACTATTCTACTAGTTGTCTTCATCCTGTTTCCCTTGGGATTCTCCTACAGCTCAGAACCTGGAGGGTACAGGGACATCTCAGGCCTTGTTCATTGGCCTGATGCTTCCTGGGCTTTTCAGGGTCTTAGGGTCCTTAGGGTCTCAGGGACCTAGCCAGTAGTAGTCACTGGGCAGGATCTTGAAGTCACAAGTCATTTGAGAAGGAGGAGGCAGTGGCTCGATGTTGGAGACTTACTGTGTATCTTCAGCCAGATAACTCCTTGCTTAACCAAAGTAGTCATCTGAAACTGAAAATCTCACAGGGGCCAGAGAGGCAACATAGCAGAGTGGGACCAGGGGTGGCATGTTTGCCGAACCTTGTTTGGGCTGTATTGTTTTGAAGCACGTGCAGTTAGCCTATTAAACTCTTCACTTGCATTGATAATTACACTCACTCATGTCATCTCCCACCGCGCCATCCTGGTGGTCCAGGCTGGTTCGTCTAGTTCTGATACAGACACTGATGAGGACAAATGTGTCTCCACTGTTGGAAAAACAGAGAACAGGCACCAGGTCAGTGCCACCTGATTCCAAGCCTCAGATGGGGCCAGCGGCAAACTGGAGAGAGAGCATGACACCTCTCAGCTCCAACCAATTGATGCCTGTTGATGCTGCTGTGCAGAACTGTGAGCCTAGTGTCGTAAGAGCTTCTGATTTTTCAAGAGAAGGTAAAAATCTGGATCCTTAGATGAATCTTCTTAATGTTTACACAAGAAATACATTTTTTTTTACATACCCTGTGAATGAAACTAACTCTACGCCCTGATTAGGCCTCTAGTTTGTTATTCTGCCAGAAGGGGGGGAGATAGTTCAAGTTCAGCTAAGGCAGCTCAGAGGACTCTGAGAGCAGCTGCTCCAGAGGGGACAGGCAATTGAGACCCCATTTACAGAGCTGTTTTCTGTACGCAGTTTAAAGGGCTTTAGTGTGTGCTGTCTCATAGGAAACTGAGGGTTAGAGAAAAGGAGGGGCTGCCTTAAGCTGCTCACAAAGGGTGTTGCTAAGACTCAAACCCGGGTCTTCTGACCCCAAGCCAGGGGCCTCCTCTTGCTCACACAGAACCCCTCGGTATTTGGAAACCTGGTGTTGTCTGGGAGACGAGAGGCTGGTGAGAGCGTGGGTTTGGGAGTCTGACTCCCGGATCCTGAATCCTGGCTCTGCCCCTGCAGGACGTGTGATCTTGGACATGCCACTTTCCTCTGAGCCAAGTCTCTTCATCTATGTAACGGGAACAGCCATAAAACCTACCTCCCAGGGTTGTTGTAAGAACCATATGAGGTGATGTGAGAAAAGGGCTTAACTCAGAACCTGGCACGAAGAAAGGGCCCAAACTTCCATGTCCGTGTGGCCCGTTGTGTGCTGACGGTGTACAGGGGCGGATCTTGCACACTGGGTGGGGTGGGGGAACACGTGGCTTCCGTTAGCAAATGTTGACCTCGGCCTATTGTGTACTAGGCACAGTGCCAGGGACTTGGGAGACAGTAGTGTGCACATGGGGCTGGTCTATGCCCAGTGGCACTTAAAATCCAGCAAGGCAGGCGACTGTCCATCACATATCCCACAGAAATGACTTCCTGACACGGAAAAGGTTTCCTGATGATGTGGGACGAGGTTTGCGAAGGAAAATCTAGGGTGTTTGTAGAAGAGGGATCAGAGAGGGCCTGATCCCTCCTTCACATGTATACACACACACACACACACACACACACACACACACACACACACCCAACTCTGAGATGTGTGTATATATATATATTCTGAGACAGTAATGTCTAAGTTGAGACCTGAAGAATGAGGACCCGTGAGCTGGACACAGAGGGAATCAGGAGCCTCCGTCTGCCCATGTTACATCTGAGTAACCTCCAAGTGGTGTGCCAAGTGGGTAGCTGGCTCTGCACAGAAAGTTCCGCAGAGAGTGCTGGCTGGAGACAGAAATGAGGGAGCTGTCACCACGCAGGTGGGATCCACACCCTGGGGCTGGATGAGCTCCCGCAGGAGCAAGGATCTGGAAGGAAGAGGCTCAGACGAAAGCAATGGGAGACCTGGGCCCTCCCACGGGGGAGTGTGTCATGCAGTGGGACAGTGAGGACCCGTCCTTGGACGATGGCTAGAATCGGGCTGGAAGGAACGTACTAGCACGTGGGGAGACAGCTAGGACTCAGTGAGTCGGGGCAGAGCAGCGGAGGGTGTGTGCTGCCAGTTTCGGTTATCCAGGAGGCGAGGCTGCAGCCGGGCTGACAATGGAGGACAAACCGGGATTTACGCGTTACCCCAGTAACGGCGTCTGTGGGCTGTCACTCAGATGAGTCGCCATCACAGCAGCAGATAACTGTGGAAGCTGGGCGCTCTGTGTGTGTGTGTCTATGTGTATATGCCTGTGCACATCCTATTTATTTAAAACAAACAAGTTTTTAAAAGCTCTCTTTGAACCCTCTGTTGTCTAAATGGTGTATGTTATACGTTAATGCAGTGAAAGCTCAAAGTGCCCTTAATTTGACAATATTAGTATCTCCTGCAGGTGCTGTTTTCATTAAACACATTTCCCCCCTCAGGGCTAAGTGTTTTAATTTCTAGAAGTTTCCTGTGCCTGTTTCAAGTGTTTGTTTTTAGGTCACTGCTAGTTATTGGGCTTAATGAAAAAACATTAAAGCGACATCTGAAGTGCAATGGTTTTTATTGGCATTGGGCAATGTTTCTAGGAAGGTTTTCTTTCATTCCTTTGTCACTCATAATCCAAGAAGGGATTATGTGGGGAAGGGAAAGTTCTAGAAGAGCTAGAAGGAAAAGGGGCAGGTGGGAGTGTCTGGGACGTAGAGATGGAGGAGCTACAGCCTAGGGAAGGAAGAACAGAGCGGTACACAGGCCCACTACATACACTAGAAGAGAGTATGGTGTGGGGTAAATGTTTCCGGAGGGGGCAGGTAAGAGCTAGGATGTTTCAGCTGCAAATAACAAAAATCTGACCAAGAGCGGAGTGAACCAGAATGTTTAACTTAATAAGAGGCTGGAGGAAGGCCATTGTAGTGCTGATTAATCTGGGATCGTGGTTTATTCTGTCCTTCTGCTCTGCCATTCTCCTTGTGTCTGTGATGCCTCATGGCCTCAATATGGCTGCTGCATCCTGAGCAGGGAGGAAAGGAGGAGGGTTTCTTGTTGAAGCGCTCTTTGTTTCCTCTATCTGCTACTCTCAAACTACTACCCAGTCTTTGGGGTCCAGCTCAGATGGCTCCCATGGGGTCATCCCATGAATATAGCCCATCTTTCTCTAAATTCTGGTAGTATTTGGTTTGTCCCTCCTCATCTAAATACATACATAGTGCTTTGCATTATAACTACTTGTACTTCCAAGCAGGTCTCATTGGTCTCCTTTGAAAACTCAGGAAACAAAATGTCATGAACATAATGGAATCTTTCTCTGGCGAATGAAGAAAATCTTAGACTGACTCTAGACTTCTCACCATCCTGGAAAACCCATTTTCATGATCTGGGCCTGGAAGTGTGGAGGGTCATACATGAGAAAATGTTATAGCTGAAACCTAGAGAATTCCTGGATAAGAACAACTCCTTTTTATCCAGGAGGAGATTGATTGAGGCTGAGAAGGTTTAGGAGGGTTTCCCAAAGATAAGCAACTGCATTGGGGTCCAGGCCACAGTATACCCTGTATATTTTGATTATTTAATAAAAAGAAAGGTCCCCCAAATTTTCTTATGATTAGCCTGGTTCTCCCAAATTAAACCAGGTGGAAAAAGTTACTAACAAAGTATTATGGTTAGTTGGTGAGTGATAATTAATATGTTACTGTTTTTCTGTTGTGTGTGAGTGCAAATTAGCTTTGTTTGATTGCGTCAGTTCTTTGTGGCCTTTCATGTACACTTGCTTCTCTCATAGTACTTTGGGACTTGCCAGGCACCTAGTACGTGCTCAGTAAAGAACTGAATTAAATGATACATGCACATGTACCTCTCCTCCTCCAAATTCACCACTAATGGACAGTGGCGACACGCTTTAATTAAAGACTAGTATTAAAAATGGAGCCCTGATGAGTAAACATGGTAATATGTAATGGAAGGGATGATTCACTAGCTTGCAGCCACCAGAGTTCAATTAATACTGCTATGCCATTTAGTGTTATTGGATGCTCACCATGGGGGCGGGGGAAGCTGGGCCTCTGCAGGGAAGGGAAAGAAAGATAAGGACACTGTGGCTTCTGAGATTCTCATTGGCTGAGGCCCAGGGAAGGACAGTCCTCCTTTAACTGCTTCCTTGGTCTAATAGCTACTCATTGGGCATTTTAGGTCCAGTATTTGCTTTTTCTGTAAAGTTTGCCTTCAAATGTACAATGGGCACCACATTCTATACTTCGCACAGAGGTGCTTTATTTTTCCTTTCTTCATCTATTGGTGTGCCATCGTTCTTACCCATCCCTCCACCCATTACGTCCACCCACCGGCCCATCCTTCCACCAGCCCATCTCGTCAGCTTGGAGGACGTTTTTTGGGCCGGGCACTGTTTAAAGATAAGGTCCTGCCAGGTGTGGTGGCACACGTCTATAGTCCCAGCTGCTCAGGAGGCTGAGGCAGGAGGATCGCTTGAGCCCAGCACTTTGAGCCTACAGTGAACTATGATCCCGACACTACACTTCAGCCTGGGCAACCAAGTGAGACCTCATCTCTAAAAAAAAAATACATAAAGATAAGGACCTAAACGATCCGGTCCTCCCTTCCCTTGTCTCCCAACACCTTCCTCGTCACTCTGCTGAGTGTCACATCAGCCTCCTGGTGACTCCCTGGGCCTTTGCACTGACGCTTTCTCTGACCAGATGCCCTCCCACCAGATTCTGGTGTGGCTCCCTCTTCACTTCACTCTGGCTTTTGCTCAAATGTCCCCAGAGAACCTGCTCCTGTTATATTATCCTCCTTACACGGCTTTGTTTTACTTTGAAACCCTTGTCACTACTTGAAATTATAGTATTTACCTGATTATTGTTATCTCCACCCCTAAAATGCAAGCTCCTTGAGGACAGGACTTTAGCTTTGCTGCTGTATCCCTAGCACCTTAAAGAGGGGCTGTAGGGCTCAATAAATAGTTGTTGGAGGACTGAATGATCATGGCCTTAACTTTGCCCTTGAACAACTTACGGTATATTTGGGGAGGCAGAAATGACATCTAAGCAGATAAAAAGATAAGGTGGCCCGTGATTAAAGCCAGAGAAATGGCTCTGACCATCCGAGGGCAGGATGATGGTGTTCATCTGGGGGGAGGAGACGTCAGAGGCCAGGAGCACTTAGGCAAGGGTGGTGTAGCAGACGCTGTGGCTGTCCCCTCCCATCCTCTTGGCCCACCCCCAGCACACCTACGTCTGCCATAGACAGTGACCGTGCCCACTGGCACTTCCCACTCACGCGCTCAGGTTTCTGGCTTTCTGGTTTTTATGGTATTACATGAGGTGGCTCAGCCTGGGTGACCCAGAGGGGCTGGAAATTAAAGGCCCAGGGGGTCAGTGAATAAGAACCTCCACTTCCCTGTCCAGCATCAGGACAACTCAGAGGCATGTCCTCTACTGTCCTGTGCACCTAGGTGTCCAGCACAGTAACGCCCTCTGGGATGCACCCTGGATTGGCTTTCCTCCCTTCCCTGTCTCACTTCTCCTCTGCCTCACTTAGGGGTCTTGGGCTCACCTCTCAAATAAGCCAACAGCACCCATGATCTTGTCTTAGGGTCTGCTTTCAGGAAACCCAACCTGAGACAGGCGGGTGGGGTAGAGGTATCTACCAAGGGAAAGTCAGTAACCCAAAGATTTCTCGGGGGCCCTGACTCCCCAGCAATCTGAGAACCCCAACCCCCGTCCCGCTGGTGCCATTGCTCACCTGCTCTGTGAAAAGAGCCTTTGATCCCCGCGGCAAGGGTGCGGCAGCTTGTAGGGGAAAGGCGAGGGTCCGGGACTCACGAGTCCTGGGTTCGCTCTCAGCTCTGCCACTAACATGTTGGTTTTGTCACTGGCCCAGCGCAGTGGCTGGGCTCTAGTCGCTAAGCTTCCGTGTTGCTCTGGGATCCGTAACAGCCACATGGTTTTCCTGTCTTCATTCTTTCCCTTCACACTCCAGCTGTCTGTATCTGCCTCTCTGACTATTCCTGCAAAGTCCATATGCCGGGCCCAGTTTTGGGGGGCTGGCTGGAAAAATACTCAGCTTTGGTTTTCCCTGGTAACCATAGGTGAGGCTTCATCCATGAAGCGTTCTTTGGATCCTGGAGAAAACCGTTTTCTCTATGCCCGAGATGTCATTATTGTTAATAATGATGACATCAATCTACCTCATCGGGACCCGTGAGTGCTTAACTAAGAAAAATGCTTTTGTCACTGTTAGTAAATATAAAGTGTGCCTACTCAATCAGAATGACACCTCCAGACGGGCTAGTCCATTCCCTTCCCCATGCCCCAAATGCTCATTTGCAAATGAGTCCTTCTTCAAATGACAGTGTTTATTTTTTTATTGATGTTTCACCGCTTTGACAAATACATTTTTCCATGAAGAGAAACATAATTAACGTAAGTCATTTATATTAATCACAAGGGGGGAAAATCATGCAAAACAGGGGTAATTTTGTACTGAACAAGGCACGATATCTAATGAACATAGATGATGCTGATTTATGTGTTTATCCAAAAAGCATCAGTGGAAAGAAATAAGCCAACATCAACCCCCTCAGCCTCCCAAAAAAGCTGAAAAAAATTTCTCAAGGTCTATTGAATGATGATTCCTGGTTTGGTGGCATTCTGCTCACAGATTGAAAAATAAAGTGACTTTTCAAGTGTTTATGGAACTTAAACAGCAAGAGAGTTTTCTTCCCAGTGTGAGTATCTTCTGCCCGAATCCAGGGAAGCTGGAATTACTTATTCCTGCAAACATGGGTTGATGTGGCCCTGTCTACACAGGCAGGCTGGTGTGGACTGCATCCCACTGAAGTTTTGGGAAGGATTCTGAGTTCTGTCATTGCTGGGTGTGGTCGGCAGGGACCTGGCCCCGACAGCTCAGATCCCCAGCTGTGTGGATCAGCGGAGGCGGATCTGTGTGACGGAAGGTTGGAGTAACTCGCCACAGTGGATATAGGGTGGTAATGCTCCCGTTTCTGCAGTTCTCTCTACCCCACTCACTCGTGAGTAACCTAGTTGGCCAGGGCTCACACATACAGAGAAAAAAGATGCAGGTGAGTGGGAGGAGATAAGGAAACACCACAGGAGTGTCCCTAAATCACAGAATGTTCCAGCTGGAAGGAAGCCCACACATGGCATAAAACCCACCTCCTCATTTTCCCACTGAGGACTAAAAACCAGAGAATGACAGCAGTTGGCATTCGCTGAGCACTCACTGTGTGTCAGGCATTGCGCTAAGAGTTTTTTGCGTTTTAATCTTTGTGATAATTGTATGAGCTAGGTACTGTCATTATCCCCATTTTACAGATGAGGAAACTAAGGCTCAGGGAAAGGAAGGTGCTTCTGCAGGGCCCACAGCAAGTGACTGGGTGAACCAGACCCCAGACTGCGGTCTTTCCAAACCCCTGATCCAGACGGGGAGGGAAGCAGGTCTTCCATATGTACGAATCCCCCGTGGGGAGCTTCTGTGCAAGACTTTGGAAACTTTTTTAGAGCTCTCCTCTGTCTCTGTTCTTTTTGTTTTATGTAGTCTGTTCCCTTTGCTGTCACTGGCTGTAAACATCACTACAAAATCTCAGCGGACTGAAAGCTTGCCTCAGGGACACAGAGGTGACAGTTTAATGGGCTGTGAGATGGTACTCCGGGGGAATCAGGGTTGGAATGACGGGATGGAGGCAGCGAATGTGTGAAGGCGGAGGAGCCAGTGCCTGAGGTTCCCAGAAGAACAGAGAGAGGCCGGCCCTGGAGTGGAGCCCCTGCAGGACGGTGCAATAGCAGCCATTGCTCGCTTTGCAGCTGGAGAAACTGAGGCAGGGGCAACCTGTTCCTGCCCACTCAACAGGTTAGTGGTGAGCCTGGCCTGACCCCAAATCCTTTGTTTCTTCTTCCTGTTGCCCGTCCTGGCCGTGATTTCTCCTCCACCCCAGGCTCCCAAACAGTAGTCCCGAGGGGCAGTGGACTCCGGAGCCAGACTGCCTAGGCTCAAACCCTGCCTCTGCCTCTGCTGTGTGACCGTGGAGGAGGTCTCTAAGCTCTCTGACCTCAGTTTCCTGTACCTCCACCATGGATGGCTGAGGATTAAAGGGCTCAGTGTACACTAAGCACTTAGAACAACAGGGCAGCATATGTTAGTGTCAGCCATCATCATCATCATCATTAGACATAACCCAAAGCCCATGGACAGCGCCCTCCTGGTCAGTGACCACACACGAGTCCTAAGCGGACACCAGGTTTGGGCAGGTCCGGGGCGGCGGGGAGGGTGAGAGCAGGCAGGGGCCCGGTACGGGGCCGGCTGCCACGGCATCCGCCTGCGTGTGCACTGAGCCTCCTGCCCGCTGACCAGGATGCAATTTGGCTCCTGCCTGGTCTGCGGCTCCCCGTGCAGGCCTGGCCTGGTGGGTGCCAGGGCCCCATCCATCCTGCACTGCCTAGACGGCAGCGCTGGAGAGCACATCTGTCACTGTCTCCGGTGGCATGGATGACTGGCGTGTCATCTTTGACAAATGTCTGTGCTGGCGAGCTCCGCACAGCTGTGGGTACTTACAGAAGCCGAAAACTTGCAAACACAGACGGGCTGCTCCACACGCTGGCGAACACAAATGAGGACCAGGGCCGCTATGGATTGGCCGGGCCGGGGAGGGAAGGCGACAGAGCGCGGGACTTGGACAGGGCAGACTTGGGTTCTGCCTCCTCACCCCTTCCTCTCCCTGCACCAGAGTTCCCTCACCCATGAAGCAGCGATAAAGGTCTCTGCCCTGTCCTCAGTGGTATTATAGGAATCAGTCGTAATTTTCATCACACTATTAGCAATGATAGCTGTTAACCCTTATCAAACACCTGGGTCAGAACTAGCTCACCAAATTCCCGCAAGCCCATTTTACAGATGAGGAAACTGAGATTCAGGAAAGCAACTTCTCTGGGGTCACATAGCAAGTGGCAGAGCCATCTCAGGACGCATAGGACATATTTTAGGTGCATGCTCTACTCTAGGTTAGAGGTCAAAAAACTTTATCTGTGAAAGTTAATGTTTTATGCTCTGCAGGCCTTATGGTCTCTGTTGCAGCTACTCAGTGCTCCATTGTTGTCTGAAAGTCAGGCCATAAATAAATGGGTGTGGCTGTGTTCCAATGCAACTTTTATTTTTTTATTTTTTATTTTTTTTTGCAAAAACAGCCAGCTGAATTTAGCTCTAAAACTCGCAGGCCACAGTTTGCTGATGCCTGCTCTAGGTTTCCAAATCAAAGGAGATGGTTATGAGAACGGGCTATTTACACTTCAGAGAGGCAGGATCTGGTGTGGTTCAGATCTTGGACTCGGGAACCAGCCTGTCTGTGTTCCAATCCCCGCTGGGCCACTTACTTGTTGTGTGACCCTGTGCAAGTAACTTAATAGCTCTATGCCTCAATTTCCCTGTCTGTAAAATGGGTATGATAGTACTGTCTACACCACAGGGTTGTAGTGAGGGTTATATGATTTATCATGTAAAGAGCTTAGAGTACTGCTCAGTCCTGCTATCATGAGTGCTGGGTAAACGTCACCTTTTATCACATGCCACGGAATGCTATCAACAACACCTGAGAGTTCGATGCCCATTTAAGTGGCGGGTCCAGCAGGAGGTCCTGCCTCAGCTGTCCTGGTTCTAGTTTTCTTCTCTCCTCCTGCTGCCAACGCAAATCCTCAGTGGAGGAGGTGCTGCCTGGTCATCTGTTCAGCAGCTCAGTGGCAGTCCTAGCCCCCTGGGATGCCAGATGTGACCTTTAGAGACTGCAGGTGATATTTCCCAGATAAAGCTGGGAGTAGATGTTATGTAGAATATGTCAACAATTACACTTGAGTCAGCGGGGACTTGAGTTCTCTAGGACTTTGTACCTACTGTTGTGTATAAAGACAGAAAAAAGAAAAAAGAAAGAAAACGCCAGATGTGATGGCTCACGCCTGTAATCCTACCACTCTGGGAAGCTGAGGCAGGAGGATCACTTGAGGTCAGGAGTTCGAGACCAGCCTGAGCAAGAGTGAGACCCCCGTCTCTACTAAAAATAGAAAAAATTAGCCGGGCATGGTGGCGCCTGCCTGTAGTCCCAGCTACTCGGGAGGCTGAGGCAGGAGGATCGCTTGAGCCCAGGAGTTTGAGGTTGCTGTGAGCTAGGATGATACCACTGCACTCTAGCCCGGGCAACAGAGCAAGATTCTGTCTCAAAAAAATAAATAAATAAATAAATAAAATAAAAAAGAAAAAAACACAACAAACAAAACAAGGCTCCTCTAGGCTGCAGCAGCTCAGGGGAAGGAGTGTGGTCAAACAAACAAACAAAAACAGTCTGGACAGCTGGCCTGGCAGCTACGAGCAAGGCCCTGGACGTAAACAATCTGATACAATGTTGAGATCAGACCAGGTCTCCCCATGATTGCAATGGAACACGAGAAACACGGAATATTATGAAACCTGAAAATGAATGAACATCCATTCTTTTCTTCCTGCTAATATGAGTGATCCAACGACAACTCTAGCCCTGTTTCATTGCTCTTGCCACCTAGATAAAAATGATTAAGATACCCAACCAGTAACATGGCCCTGCTTCCTGACAGCACCCAATCTAGAACAACCCTTGCTTCCCAAGCCCTCTCCAAAATCACTCAGCACGAGCTGAGCCCTGTGACAAGCCCATCCTAACTACCTCTTGCTGAGCTGCTCCAAGGGTCCCCACGGCACATGCTCCCCCCGTGCTGCAGTGTTAATAAACCCAACTTTGTTCGACTATGAGGGTGTTCCTGATGGTCTTTGGGCATTGGGCTTTATCACCATGTTTAAAAAAATTTTTTTTTGAGACAAGGTCTTGCTCTGTTGCCCCAGCTAGAGTGCAGTGGCATCATCATAGCTCACAGCAACCTCAAACTCCTGCACTCAAGCAATCCTCCTTCCTCAGCCTCCTGAGAAGCCAGGACTATAGGTGTGCACCCGCACACCCGACACATTTTTAAATTTTTTGGACCTGGCCAAAGAGGTCTGTGCCCTACCTCCTCACCCCTAACTGTCCATGGAAAAGCTGTCTTCCATGAAACTGGTCCCTGGTGCCAAAAAAGTTGGGGACCATTGCTTTAGAGAATCAGATGCTTTAAATGTATTAAGTAGCTCTGATGAGGTGGATACTGCCACATGCATTATTTCATTCTAGTCTCTTAATAACCTTGGTGAAGTGCTAATATTTCCATTTTATAGACATAAAAACTGAGGCTCCGCAAGCTTAAGGAACTTGCCTGCAGTTCTCCAGCTGGTAAGTGGTGGATCTGGGATCCAGGGGTCTACTGATCCCAAGCCCCGTGTTGATGCTTTGATATAAGGCCGATCTTCTGGAAGACCCTATGCACCAGGATCTGGTTCTCGCTGTTGACAGCACTGATGACCTTAAGACGAGTGGTTTCTAGAACATGCCAAGCACATGGTCAGAGTCAATGAAGGGTTTTGGCAGTCATAGTCTCTTCTTTTCAGAGTGGGTTCCAGTCCCCAAGTCCATGCTTCCAACCCGTCTGGTCTGAAGCAGGCGGCTTTTGCTGTTGGCCCTGCCCTGGGAGACGGTGGGCAGACAGGAGCCCCACTGATTTGTTCCCTTTGACTCTGATCTTGGCTTCCAGCCCTCCGCTCTACATTTGCTTTCTTAAGCCATCATTTCTATGGAAAGAACATAACAGATGGGGACGACCCAACCTCAGCAAAAGGAGTCGACAACAGAGTGGTGGGGCCATACCTGTCTTCACGGAGCTCCTCTCCCCAGGCATGAAGAGGCACCTTTCCTGTGAAATTCAACTGGCCCGCTCTCACGTGGAAGAGAGGACGTCTGTGGGGTCACGTTGTAGACAACTGAAAAGGCAGAAGGAAGGAAGGAGCGGGAGACTCTACAAGTGCCTACTCCATGCCAGGCATTATGCTAGACATTTTTCATACGCCTGGGAGCCCATTAGAATCGGATTTTCTCTTAGTAGAACTGACACTTGGAGGCAGCTGACAGTCTGAGGATTCTGGAAGTTGAAAGGTGGATTCGTCTTTGCAGCGTCTTCCCTGGTTTTAGGAAAACCACCAGGCTGGGTCCTGGGGCAGAGAACTGCAGACCAAGTGCCCAGCTCTTGTTCGTGGAGAAAATGGCAATGTCAGCCCAGGTCTGACTACACATTCTTTCCACAGACAGAGAGGGTATTCTGTCTAGCCGTGGAAATTTTGATGTATTTCACCAGTCTGTGCCCTTAAAGAATTAGAAATTATGTTTCCCTAATTACACAGACTTTTGGAGTCCCTGATGTAGTGTGATTTCAGGCTAAATAACCCAGGCAGTGGAAGATGTTTCTGCCAGCTATTGTGATGCTTTGTCAGCCCAGGCCTGTGGTTTAGGTGTGGGGTTTTCCTGGGAGAATGACGTCACCTCACTGTTCATCATGTTCAGGTGGCAGATGAGCCTAACCCTGGGTGGGGAAGATGAGGACCTCCTTTCAATGGGGCCTGGACTCAGGGCAGGGAGGGGCCAGAGAATGCTCAGCTGACCTGCCACATGGTGCCTGCCAGGGGCAGGCAGAAACCCTAGGTGAGGGCAGGGCCTGTGAGTCCAAGAGCAGCAGTGTCTGGTAGTAGCGTAAGTCACCTCTCTGTCATCTCTATTATCCCCACAGGTGCTCAGTGAAGCTTTGCTGAACACCCATAATCTTGTCCTCCATCACCTGCAGGACACTGGCCTCCCTGAGCTGTTGTCTAGGGCATGTGGCACTCCTAGGTCTGGAATGTCCCCTGCGGCCCCCATGCATGTGTGGCTGTACCCTCTCTTTTCTCAGCTGTCACTTTTTGTACACTTCCCTTGACCACTCTGTCTACATTTCTAACTTCCTAACTCCTTAGCATATATCCCCAACATAATATGTACATTCCTTATGAGTCCTGTTTGTCGTCTGTGTCTGTCACTAGAATATCAATGCCACGAGGGCAGGGGATTTTTGTCTGTTTTGGCCATGGCTGTTTTGGTCCTTAGGGTTAAGAGCCCAGTTTGACACATAGTAGGCACTTGATACCTATGTGTTGGAAGAATGAGTGAATTTCTTCTATTTGTATTTAACTTAGAGTTTTTATTTCATCAGATACTTTCATCATTTATTGATATGACCACGTTTTTTCCCCTTGAATTTGATACTATGTTGAATTACATTAATTGATTTCCTGTTATATTTTATGTGCATTGCTAGGATAAATGGAACTTTACCATAACGGCATTTTACCAGATTTCATTTGCTGGTGTTTTATATCAAATTTTTACATCTACATCCATAAGAGCAACTGGTTTATAGTTGCCTTTTTTCTAAGCCGTCTGTATCAGGCTTTGGTACTAAGGCAATGCGGGTTTCATAAAGTGAATTGCTGTGCTTTATCTTTTTCTATGATCGGGAAGAGTTTAATTAACATTAGAATTATTTGTTCTTTAAACGTTACATAGAACTCAGCTGTGAAACCATCTGTTCCTGGTGCCTTTTATAATGGTAGATCTTTAATCACCTTTCTAGTCTCTCCTGCTGAAATTGGCCTTCGTGTTTTCTGCTTCTCCTTGGATCAATTTAGGTAATTTATATTTTGCTAAGTAAACATCCATTTCTTCTGGATTTTCCATTTTGTTGTTACAGGGTTGATGTAGAATTCCCTCGTGATCTTTTAATCTCCGGTGACTCTATGTCTATGTCTCCTTTCCACTCCTAATTCTGCCTGATTTTGTCCTTTTTCTTTTCCCTTTTAATCAGGTTCCTGACAAATTTGCCTGATCTCAGTACTTCGAAGAAAAAGAGAGGGCTATGCCCGCACCTGGAAGCCACAGGTCACAGAGAGAGAGGGGCCCGTGGCGGGGAGGGGTGGAACAGCTCAAGACTGCAAAGTGGCAGGAGCACAGTGGCCAGGGGAGGGGATGGGATGGTGCTGGGGGCTGGGCTTTGGCTCTTGGCTGTACCAATTCCTGGTTTTGTGACTTTGGCAAAATACTTTCTGGGCCCTTCGGTTTCCTTGTCTGCGGAAGGGGGATGATAGCAGCAGTACCTGCTTCACATGGGTAGGGAGGTAGAGGGGTGTACACGTCCAAAGTGCTTGGCAGGACGCCTGGCAGAGAGTAAATGCACAGCACACATCAGCTGTCTTTATGGAGGGGACACAGCGGAGGGAACAAGAGGCCACAGGGAAGAAAGATGTGCTTTGAACTCCAGGCCTGCAGATATTTGGAAGGAGCCGTGATTCAGTCACTAAGTGGAATGCGACCTTCTGTAGTCCCAAGCTAGTTAGATCGGAGGCCCCAGCAGTGACACATATATTCTCTCACTAAATCTGCCCCAGAACCCCACAAGGTAAGTTTTAGGTGGAACCTATGAGATTGCCAACATTCAACAATTTTTAACGTGCAAAAAGGCACTTTCTTGGGGTTCACCCTAATCTTATTATTATCATACCCATTTTTCAGATGACAGGCTCAGAGGGGTAAGCAGCTGTCCTCAGTTCACACAGCCTGTTGGGGGAGAGGACTTTGATCAAACCAGGGCCATATAATTCCAAAGCCTACCTGAGAGCTCCCAGCATGGTCAGAAAAACAAAAGACCCCAAGAGCCATTGCAAAGATAGGCTGCAGATTTATCTAGACTGAGGTGGCCTGTGCCGATGACTGGGAATCAGGAGCTGTCTGAGCGCTGTGGAGGCGGCTGAATGGGGGGTCGGGAGAACAGGGCGGCACTGAAGAGAGATCCTAGGGTCTGAGGACCCATCCCCCGTGCTCTGACCCTTGGGTGGCTGCCACTGCCATTCTATCATTCTGTTCACGGAGCTATTTCAGCAAGTGTCCTGCCGAAGGACAGGTATTTATTTGCGGGACCTGGGAGTTCTTGACAGCACCTCTGCCCCACATATCTTGTAACCACCTTACAAGTAACAGTTTCCTGACAAATGTCAGTTGTAAATGTTTATTTTTTATTTTTTATTTTATTTTTTTATTGATACATAATAATTGTACATATTCATGGATTACCTGTTACATCTTGAAACAAGCACACAACATACAATGATCAAATCAGGGTAACTGGGACAAGATTCACCTGAAACATTCATCATTGCTTTATGTTGGGAGCATTTGAAAACTTCTAGCTATTCTGAAATACTGTAAACTATCATCAACTATAGTTGAAACGTTTTAGCTTATTACATAAGGGACTGCTCCTCCAGACAGAATTTGGGGAAGCTCTGGGAAGTGAGGTATATTAATCCTGGTCCGTTTTGCGCTGCTATAAAGGAATGCCTGAGGCTGGGTAATTTATAAAAAAAGAGGTTTGTTTGGCTCACGGTTCTGCAGACTGGACAAGAAGCATGGTGGTGAGGGCTTCAGGGAGCTTCCAATCTAGGGGGATGGCGAAGAGGAAGCAGGATTGTCACGTGGTGAGAGGAGGAGGGAAAAATAAAAGGGAGGAGGGACTGGGCTCCTGTAGACAGCCAGCTCTTTCCTGAACTAATAAAGCAAGAACTCACTCATCAGGGGAGGGCACCAAGCCACTCAGGAGGGATTCACCCCCATGACCCACACACCTTCCACCAGGCCCCACCGCCAACACTGGGGATCGGATTTTGACATGAGATTTGGAGAGGCTGAGCACCCAAACCATATCAGGAGGGATGGGGTGTTATTTGGTTTTGCCCAAAATGGGCAAGAAAAATTGACTCTAATAGTCATGCAGGGTTGATCTATCCAGAGGTCTATGGATGATGATTCCTAGGGTGGGCCTTCAACTCGGGACTTTATGACGGTGACTTTGCTGATGAGAATGGACTTTGATGAGACTGCATACAGGTAAACAAACCGGTAAGGACACAGAGGGTTGTGATTTCTGTCTCCAGGTCTTCCACGCTCAAGAACAAGGGCTAATCCTTAACCAGAAGGTATGGGTTGTTAGCCCCATGGTCTCGGAAGCTCTGTGACATTGACTTCTTCCCCAGTCCCTGCTTCCACGGTCACTCCAACACTAAGAGGGTGAAGGTCTCGATCTCCCAGTAGATTGCCAGGGGAGGGCTTCTCTCCCCATACACCGCACCATTCTGACACTGGTTGGGGACTGCCACAGCTCCGGTCTCCAGTCGGGGGTGCCTTCTGTCTCCATAGGTGGAACCTATGAGATTGCCAACATTCTGAACCAGAGACTTTGCCCTGGTATTTCTGTCTCTGCGTATAGGAATGATGAGTCATCTCAGTCCTTTTACTGAGATGAAGGTGGTTCTTAGAGTCCCAACCAAAAGTGGAGTCCCCACTTGTGGAGCCCAGGCAGCTCCTGTGAAACCCGCTGTGGTTGGTGCTGTGTCCCCCACTCCCCCGGCAGCCTGGTTTCAGCACAGGCTGGCAGCGTCCTCCTGCAGACACCTGCTGCTCTCTGCTGGAGGACTTTCTCCGGCCAGGAGTGGGGCAGTCAAGGTCTGTGGGAAGAGCCCTCAGCCAACGACGGGTGAGAAGTACCCCAGTTTCCTTGTCCCTCAGTGGGACAACCTGAGATATATCCTATGCAGCCTCCTAGAGTGGAATTGCTCCTAGTTGCTCACAGTGCTTGCAGCTCATTAACACATTCCCTGCCTTACTTCCTCTCTCTCCTACTGGTGTTTCCTGGGCTCCCAAATGAACTGTTTGCAACCAAATCCTCCTCTCAGGGTCTGCTTCTGGAAAACCCAACTGAGACACCCCTTACCACCCCCTTCACCCCCGCAGCCTGTGCGTACTCATCCACTCATGGGTGATGCGCTGCAAACCCCACCGGGACGCTTCCTCTCCGTTCTGTGTAGCTCAGGCCTTGGGGTTTGTGGATCTAGAGCATTTTAGTCAAATGTGCTTATTCTGCTGCCTGAGCAGGGCTTAAGCAAACCTATCTCCCTCACTGCTCACACAAGCAAGTTTCCCAGTGAGCTCCTGGAGGTCTTCAGGGATGGATGAACATGGGGGAGGAATTTGCCTTTACTTGTGTCTGCACATGGCGAGGGCTTGGGCCGAACGCTGCACTCTGCTGCGCTAGCCCCTGCTGCCGTGGTCCCTCGGTGCAGTGTTGTCCCCGAGACTGCATGGAGCTTCCTTACGCCAGCCCTGCCTTCCTCCCATGAGGGACTTATCAGCGTCCCAGAGCTGCTGGGACTGCTCTGGCACTCCTGGCACTCGGTCAGAAGCAGTGTGGGCCTCCTCAAGTTCAAGGTCTGGCTCTGCCTGGTGACTGGCCCTGAGCTCCTGACTCCTGTGTTTGTTGCCTCCTCTCCGCCTTCACCCAGATGTCAAATGGCATCTCAGCACTCTCAGAGGCCCACGTCCCACAGCCACCTCCATCAGTGGCCCTTCCTTCCTTCTGGGAGCTTGGGAAAAATCCTGGGGTCATTTTGACTCTGTTTCTCTCACATCTAGCATCTAATCCTCTAGTAAAGACTGTTGCGGTTACCTCCATAATCTGGCCAAACATCTCCCCACCTCCACTGCTGCACCCCTGGTCCCAGTAACCATCATTCCTCACCTGGAATTTTGCAGTAGCAAAATCTCCTACATGGACGCCTTGACCTCTCCCTTGCTGAGAGCAGCCAGTTGAATCCCAAGTCAGAGCCCTTCTCTGCTCAGAGTGCTCCCATGGCTCCCATCCCACTAGAGTACCAGCCAAGTCCCCCCAAAGAACAGCCTCCTGTCCCCATACCTCTCCACATGTCTCTGACTTCATCTCCCACTGCTCAGCTCCCGACTGACTCCCTCCCGGCTATACCACCCTCTTTGTTTATCTTCTAACACCCACATACCCTGCCCTAGGGACTCTGCACTCACTGTCCCCTTTGCCTACGATATTCTTCCTCCAGAAGGGACTCCTTTACCTCCTCCAGGTCTGTACTCAAGTGTGACCCTAATTAGAGCTGCCTCCCCATCCAAAGCACTGCCCATCCCCCTCCCCAATTTGTTTTCCTCTCCAGCACCTGCATCTCACAGTTCTGGAGGCTGGCAAGTTCGAGATTGAGGTGTGGAAGATCCGGTGTCTGGCGACAGCCGTCTTCCTGGTTTGCAGATGGCCTGGTGGAGAGAAGAGAGAGGGGAAGCGGGCTCTCTGTCTGTTCTTATAAAGGCACCAGTGGCATTCAGGAGGACTCCACCCTCATGAAATAATCATCTCCCCAAAGGCCTCACCTCCTAGTACTGTCACCTGGGGGTTAGGATTTCAACATATGAATTCTGGGGGACACAGCATTTGTCTGTCACAGAGGGGAAGGAACTGCTTCTGGTGATCCTTTGCTACAGTAGGAATTTTTCATTTTCTTGTCCCCAAATGTCTAAATACAGGTAGATCATTTTGCATCACAAAGCCTGGTTTCCCTGGGAAAACCCTTATCAGATCTGCATGGGAGAGTCACATCTCCCTGCTGCCATTCCTCTGACCTTATTGCACTTCAAATTGAATGTGCATTAGAATCCTACACATGGGCTCCCCTCTTCCAAATTTTGGAGTAGGTAGCTCTGCGGTGGGGCACGGCAATGTGCATCTTACACTTTCCAGGACTTGCTGGCGCTACTACCCCAGAGACCATACTTTGAGAACCGTTGAGCTAAAGAATCCTTTGCCCCTTTCCCCCAGCCTTGGGCCAAATAACAAAGTCCTCTTTCACGAACTTGAAGGCAGAATTCCCTTGACTTTAAAGCATATGTTGGTGGTGGTGGGAAGTGAACAGGGCTAGTTTCCCTGCACTCTGATGAGTATGATCGGCACACGAAAGTGTTGGCTATTTAAGAGCCCTGTAATGAACAAAGGCATTGCACACGAACATGACTAGGATGAGATTTTTGCATTTAATAAAGTACAAAAAATATCACACATTATCAGCACAGTACTTGTGGTTTATAAAGGGTATCCACGTGCATTTTCTAATTTGATCCTTAGAGAGACCCTGTGAGGTGAGCAAGGTGTGCATCATTGCCCCATTTTACAGGTGAGGAATCACAAGGGGAATTAAACTTTTACCTGACTGCCGTGTGCCAGGCATGTTACATACAGCAGCTCATTTAGTCCTCACAAATTTAGTCCTCACAACCTCCCTCAGAAATGGGGTTATAACTTATCACGTAGATCAGGAAGCTTGGGGCTGAGAAGCTGAATGATTTGTCAAGGGTTATGCATTTAATTAGCAGCAGAGCCAGAACTAAAATAAATGTCTCCATTCAGGGCTCTAAGATCCCATATTTTGTGTATGTAACTGGGATGAAATGTATAACTATGCAAATAGGTACAACTAAAGAGAATTTTGTTGTTCTTTCAAATTCTGTTTTTATTCTCCTCTCTGAATTCAGTTTTTGCAATATCGTTTTTGATCTGCAACACAGAATCAAGATATTTATTGGGGAGGAAGTTGGAACCAGAGAAGCTAAGCTGAGGCAGCGTAAGGAAGGGGGAGTAAGTGGAGGGGAGGTGGCTGGGGAATGCCTTCCCGGCTGAGTGTTGACACTTCGTGGGTTTGGCAAGTGGGGGACTCCAGAGCAGTTGCCAGGTGGGGACCTCGGGGAGACAGAGGAATTTCACAGTTTGTCTGTGGAATGTAAATTGGATCCCTATCAATATTCTTCAAGAGATACGGGAAAATTGAAATAAATGCAAAATTACATCTGACTGCTGGACTGTGCTCATTTATATGTGATGCTGTGCAGAGAGTGGGTCACGTGGGACCCCAGCTTATGTTAAGGGTACGTGTGCGAGTGTTTGAAGGAGACGTTTGAATGTGGAAGGTGAGATGGGAAAAAAGTGGCTCAGTGACAGAGACACTAAGACAGAGAGAGAAGAGATAAGGGGAGAAAGAGAAATACATGAGAGAGAAACAAAGAAGAAAGAAAAAGGGGGGAAGTTATCAGAAAAATGGATTGGGGGGGGGTGGACACACAGAGGTCTCTGGGAAACAGAAACCAAGGAAAGTGAATGTGATCCTGCCTGTGTCCCAAGGCTCTCTGCTCCTATGTTTCCGAAACTTTCGGAACTGTGAGTAACTATCAGGAATATGTTTTCCATTGCTACCCAGTACTTATACACACATACAACTGAAAAAAATACTTTTTAAAGGAAATAATGCTTACTCTCTGGCCTCCAATGACCCCATCCCCAGCATTTATGCCCTTTTGGGGTCCCCTCCCACACTGACTTGGGCTTGGCCAGGTGAGACACTAGCAAGGGCGATGCAGGGGAGGGCTTGGTAAGCTCTTGCACATTGGGACTTGCCCTCTTGAAAGGGGTTCTTGGGGTTCTTCCCCTGGGAACTAAGCTGTCCTACTGTGGGAAGCCCAATCTAGACACATGGAGAGGCCACCTGGAGAGACACTGAAACCATCTATATTAAAATAATGTAGAGCCATAAAGTATAAATAGTAATCAAAGTCTGATTTTTTAAAGTAGAGATATAGCCAGAAGTTAACCAGCCATTGTTCCCCAGCTAACTGCTTACTGCTTAATGGCACTATCTTCCCTGACGGGTGCAAGATTTGTGGCTTTCCCTGCTACTTCTGCAGATAACATTGCCTTTGAAAAGCCCGAGACCTGTGCTTCTCTAGATAACATTACTATTGTGGAGCCTAAGACTGGTCTTTGAAGTGTTTTTCATACTCTGCATTCCATGGGGGACCCACTGACGCCAGCTGGCCCCCTGGATACGTGTGGGAACGGATCCAACAGCCTTGAGACCACCCCCCGCCCCAGGAAATCTCTCGACTGAGAAGCTAATCTCTGCTTTCCAACCCTATGAGTTCATCCCCCGCCAATCAGCAGACTCAATTGCCGAGCCCTTTGCCTGCCAACTATCTTTAAAAACCCTTTCTCTCAAATCCTTGGGGAGATGGATTTGAGAAATTCTTCCCATCTCCTTCCATGGCGCCTGCGCTATTAAACTCTTTCTCTGCTGTAACCCCGACTGTCTCAGGGTATTAGCTTTGTCCTGAGCAGCGGGCAATGAATCTGGTTGGGCTGTAACAGCACCAGCTGAGTTCCCAGCTGGTAGCCAGTGCCAACTTGCCTGCCACGTGAACGAGGCATCTTGGAAGTGAACTCTCAGCCCCAGTGAAGCCACCCGACCACCCAGCCCCTGAAGCAGAGACCTGTCCTCCCTGAGCCCTGCCAAACTGCAGAACCACAAGCAAATAAATGTTGTTTTAAGCCCACTAAGTTTTGGGTTGTTTTGTTATATAGCAATAGATAATCAAACATCCTCATTACAAGCAATGCACCATGATATTTTCTATTATATTTGATCTAGTCAATTTTTCAAAATGTTGATTTCATGACCCTCTAGAGACTGAGTCGTGAGCTACAGTTTGAAAGGCATGACTGTAATCAGTGCAGACATGATAGAGATTATCCATCTTCCAACCTCGCCCTCTGTCCTATTGCTCTTAGAATCATGACATGTAAGAAATGAAAGTAAGCTCAAGATGTCACCCAGCCCCAGAGTATGCCTCAGAAAGGGCTGCCCCTAAAGCCGTCTGGGGCTCCAGGTAAACAATTCTATTCCGTGGGCATTTCACTCAGGGGAGGTACCTAGCCCTTCCCAGGGCCTGGCTCTGAACCCTGTAAGAACAACTTATTAATACAACCAAGCATGGTCTACCAGTGCCCAATCCTGCCTGATGCTGAATTTAGCCCCACAGATGGAGGAAGGATGCCACCCCCTCCTTTCTCCTGGATATCCACTCCTCTGCCCTCTTTTTCTCTAGTCTCTGGGTTGAGATGAAAGAAACATCTTTGTATGTCACTCAAGCTTTCTACAACACAATCCTACCAAACACATGGTTTCTTTCTCTTTATACAGTGGTTCCTGAATTGTGTTCCACAGGCCAAATGTATCGGGGCCACCTGGGGAGCTTGCTAAAGGCAGAGTCCCAGGTCTCACTGGAAGATACGGCCTCAAAGCTCTCCGGAGCGTGGGGCCTGGGAATCTCTATTTAACACGCTCTCCGGCTAGTTCTGTGGCACGGTGGCATTTGGCTTCAACTTCTCGAAAAGTTTATGGTCCGGACCAGCGCATTACAACCTTTCTTACTTCAAGTCATAGCACGAAATACATTTACATGCACATGTATGTAAAAGAAATGGAAGTTTCATCAAACTCTGTAATCTATGTGTGCATAGATTTTCTGTTCTGTTTTATTTTTTCCAAATGCTGGTTGTGACTCATTAAATTGATGCTGTGATTCACCAATGAGTCTCACGACACAGTTAAAAACAAAACTGACCTAAGCAAACACTGCCTAGGTGCCTGTGTGATGGACATGGCTAATTCTTGAGTGTTCTGTGATGATGATGATTGTTTGGAGTTGCAAGCTCAGTTGGCCTTTTTCCAGGTGCCCTTTGCTTCTAATGCTAATGGTGCTTTCATTCCTGTCGCACTTGCAGCTTTGTCAGTGCAGGTTCTTGTGAGAACCCTGGGCAGTAAGTGCGGCTTTTCCTGTAACCGGGTCTCCAGCGGAGACAGCCTAGGCTCAGCGTGCAGCTGGTTACAGACCTGGGGGCCTGGGGCTCCTTCCAGAGCTTAGTCTGAAGGAGCCAGTAGCTTGGGAAACAGGATGGGGCAGGATGGCTAACCTCTGCTTTCTCTCCAAGGTGGTTGTTCCCGAGTTCTAAGGGAGCAGGAGCTGGAGGTTAACGTGCAAGACTGGGGTCCTTGAAGGTCCATGGGAGCCTCCTGCAAGGGCCGTGCTGCTGCAGTGTCCGGCTGCTCCTGATTACCTGTGAGTCACCTCTGGGGACTCCCAGAAACAAACTGGAGAAGACTGTTGAGGCCGAATATTGACTGTCTGCATCTCATTATCCAATAATTTATGTAACCTCCTCTTGAGTTTCTATTGCCACCTGTCACTTGGGCGGGGGAGTTCCCTAGGTCCACTGCCTTCTGTGTAAATAGTGCTTGCTTGTCCCTAGGCTGCCTCTTCCCGAGGCAAAGTGGACAGCCACCTTGGGCTGCTTTAGGACTGGGCACCTGTCCCCACCCGCCCTGGGCCCTCCACATGCTTCTGAGTCTTAATTTTTCCACCCCGAAGAGGCTCCGTCTTCTCTGTCCTCAGAGTTCAGCCTCTTTGTCCCCTCCATCATTTTGACATTTGAGACAGCCAGGGAAATCAAAACAGATTCAAAAATGTGCCACTTACAGTGTCCAGGAAAGCCAAATGGATCCCCAAATGATTGATTTAGTGGTTGCAACTGGGCATGGATGCAGACAGACAGCTAATGAGGTAATTTTTCTAAACGCAAAGTGTAAACAAGACAACAGCTCCCTCCTTCACTGTCTCTCTGGGCTCCTCTCGCTCTCCCTTGGTTTTGTGCAGAGATTCACACACCGTTTGCATTTCCACAGTGTCGTAGGTTGAATTGTGTCCCCCAAATGATACATTAGAGTCGTAACGCCCAGTAGCTCAGAATGTGACCTTATTTGAAGATAAGGTTCTTATAGAGGTAATCAAGTTAAAATAAGGTCATTAAGGTGGGCCCTAATCCCGCAGGACAGTTGTCCTTAGGAAAAGGGGGAATTTCGGACACAGGGACGGATGCCCATAGAGGGAAGGCGATGTGAAGAGACACAGGGGGAGACGATGGCCCTCCGCACACCAAGGGGAGAGGCCTGGCACAGATTCTCCCTTGCCCTGAGGAGCAACCAGCCCTGTGCCCCACCTTGCTCCCAGCCCTGGCCGCCAGGCCGGGCCATGATGAACCACTCGGTCTGTGGCCCTTCGCTGCAGGCGTGGAAAATGAGTACAAACACACTCACACCTTTGGCTCCTGCCTTCTCGCCGGGTCATTCTCCCTCCTGAGGGGAGGCGGGCAAGTGGGGTGCAGGCTGAGGCAGATTTACCGGGGAGCTGCTGAGGCTTTGGCTTCAGGGCCCTCAGCCGCCCTGGTCAGGCCCGTGAAGCTTACACGGGGTCAGATGTTTCTGTGCAATTTGCGAATGGTATTAACACTGTAATCAGTTATGACCACTCGCTATTTTCATGGTAGCTTTCCCTTTTTCTTGCCTCTGGTGGCCTTTGAGCGGCCACACAGTGTTCTCCGAGCCGGGAATGCTGTAATTGGGGTTCAGTGGGCTGTAGGTATGGCTGCAGTCCCTTCCACACGTAATTAAAGCTTGCTACCCATCCCCCTGCAGGAGCGGCTTCCACACGTGCTCCCACAATCCCGTGCCCATCCAGCTGGCACTGTGACACAGAGGTGCAGGCCAAAGTCACATCACTTCACGGACAGGACCCATGGCGCCCAGCAGCGGAAGGATGTGGGTGGTGGAGAAGTATCGGGGTTTGAAGTGCAGAGCCAGAAACTGGTTGAGGGAAATTCTTCCCATCGTCAAACATGTGCATGTTCAAGTTTAGTGCTAGAGGGCTGCCACAAGTAGTTGATGAACACAAATAGTGTATTGTTTTTCTGATCGTGAATACATTTGTGGTATTTGTCAGCTTTTTAGAGATTGTGACTTTTTATGATTTCTTTTCTTTCTTTTTTTTTGAGACAGGGTCTCGCTCTGTTGCCCGGGCTAGAGTGAGTGCCGTGGCATCAGCCTAGCTCACAGCAACCTCAGACTCCTGGGCTTCAGCGATCCTCCTGCCTCAGCCTCCCAAGTAGCTGGGACTACAGGCATGCGCCACCATGCCTGGCTAATTTTTTGTATATATATTTTAGTTGGCCAGATAATTTCTTTCTATTTTTTTAGTAGAGACGGGGTCTCGCTCTTGCTCAGGCTGGTCTGGAACTCCTGAACTTGAGCGATCCACCCGCCTCGGCCTCCCAGAGTGCTAGGATTACAGGCGTGAGCCACTGTGCCCAGCCTATGATTTCTTTTCTTATTTGAGATATTTACTTTTATACTTAATTTTGTGTTCATAGTATTGTAGTCTTTTTCTTCAAAGGGATCCTAAAATTGTACAAGCTTCAGGCCCCACACAGTTTAGATGTGGCTCTGCTGTGAGAAATGAAGAGAGGAGGGGGCTGGAGCCAGCAGGGGACTAGGAGGAAGTGAAGGGGCATTTGGAGACCCTGGGAAGAGGGATGTGAAGGCCAAGAGACAAGTGGAGGACAGTGAGCAGGCTCTGGGCTGGGAGCTGGGTGAGCCGGGGACTGCCATCACAGCTGGGGACTGCCATCACAGTTGGGGACTGCCATCACAGTTGGGGACTGCTATCACAGCTGGGGACTGCTATCACAGCTGGGGAACACCATCACAGCTGGGGACTGCCTTCACAGCTGGGGAACACCATCACAGCTGGGGACTGCCATCACAGCTGGGGAGGGCCATCACAGCTGGGGAACACCATCACAGCTGGGGATGGCCATCACAGTTGGGGAACACCATCACAGCAGGAGACTGCCATCACAGCTGGGGAACACCATCACTGCTGGGGACTGCCATCACAGCTGGGGACTGCCATCACAGCTGGGGAGTGCCATCACAGCTGGGGACTGCCATCACAGCTGGGGAACGCCATCACAGCTGGGGAACACCATCACAGCTGGGGACTGCCATCACAGCTGGGGAACGCCATCACAGCTGGGGAGTGCCATCACAGCAGGGGACTGCCATCACAGCTGGGGAACACCATCACAGCTGGGGTCTGCTATCACAGTAGGGGACTGCCATCACAGCTGGGGACTGCCATCACAGTTGGGGGCTGCCATCACAGTTGGGACCACCATCATGCCTATCCCTGCTGCTCATTTTGTTCCAGGCCTCTGGGCAAACAAATTTCCCTCCCTGGAATTTCTTCATCTGTGTTAAAGCTGTGTGTGGGGGTGGGGTGTTGGTGGGGAGGGGCATGACCTCTGAAGGCACCTTGGGTGCCAACAGTCTAGAGTTCTATCATCCTGATCACCAAGGGGAGAAGGTGGAGTCTGAACTGTCAGTGACTGGTGGGCTGCTGTGTGAAGAAGAGGCGCCGGGAGAAGCACCTCTCTCAAAGGGGACTGGAGTCACCAACGCCCCCAACTGGGAATCCTGTGGGACAGGGAAGGTTGGGTGTGGCCGGTAAGTTCTCCACAGTCATTCATTCACATGCTCATCCATTCATTTCTTCAATAACTACGCATGGGCAGATCCTACGTGCCAGGCACGACACTGGCACTGGGCACACAGCAAGGAAGGAGGCACAGCCCTGTCTTTGAGGAGCTGGCACTCCAGGGGGAGACAGGAGACAGGAGACAGCAACTTCAGTGAGAGGCACCTATGCCCTCGCAGGGAAACATCCGTCTCAGCGAGGCTGCTTAGTGATGCTGGAGGGTGTGGATGTGCGTGATCCAGCGGTCTGACCATGGCTGCACATTCAAATTACTGGGGTGCCCAGGTGACCCTCATATGCAGCCAAGGTTGAGACCTGCTGCTCTAAGACAGCACATCTCAACGTTAACTGTGCACAGCAATCCGCGGGGGACCTTGGTGGATGCAGCTTCTGACAGTAGGTCTGGGGTGAGGCCCAGGAGTCTGGTTTCTGACCAGTTCCCGGGTGGTGCCAATGTTGCCTTTCGGCAGTGGTGCTCTGTGCTCTGGCCCTCACAGCTCTCTCTCTCACCTGCTCCCCTTCCCCTCCACTCTCTCTGCTCCAGCCATGCTGGCCTCCTTGCTGCACCTTGAATACTCCCTAGAGACTTCACGTGCGCTCTCCCTGGAACACTGATTCCCCAGATGTCCACGTGGCTTGCTCCCTCATGTCATTGATGTCTGTGCCCAAATGCCCGCTCATTCTTCCCCTGACCATCCCACGTAGAATAGCACCCACTTCCTCCCACCCTGCTCCCCTTTCCCCACAGCACTGCTCGCCTCGTGACAGTAGATCATGTGTCTATTGTGTCTGGGTTTATTGTCTGTCTTCCTCACTAAAATATCAGCTCCGTGAGAGCAGGAACTTTGTTTTGCTCCCTCTGATCACCTAGCACATAGGACGGTGCCTGGCACGTGGAAGACACTCAGGAAATATTTGTGGAATGGAGAAAGAGGGGAGAGAGGTGGAAAAGTGATAGTCAGAACTTTAGAATCCCAGACTTGTTAAAGCTGGGATGACCTCAGAAGATAATGTAACTCAAAATTTCTCAGTGAGTTTGCTCCTATCATTTTGGGTGGGATAATTCTTTTATCATATGCTACTGTTCCACGCACTGTGAGTCCTTCTGGATCCGTGACCTTGCCCACTAAATGCCAGTGGCACCACAGGTTGTAGGGACCCCCTTGGGGTGGGAGGTCAGCTCCCAGTTGAGAACCACTAATCTAATTCGATTCTCTCGTTACATAGACGAGGGAAGCAAGGTGCAGAAAGGTGAAACCGTTTGCCCAAGGGTAGCAAGTTAATGAGACCTGAGACCAGAGTGCACGATTCTAAACTCCAGCTTATGGTGTTTCTTTTTTGTTTTTGTTTATTTTGTTATACTATAGTTTCACCATCTTGCTCACAAGAAAAGCCCTCCTGCAGGACCCAGAGCTTGGGGCTGGAGGAGGATGCGCTTCCCCGACGGGACTTGCTGCAGGGGCCTCAGGTACCCTTCTGCCTCACCGTGAGGCTGACAACCAGAGTGTGCAGCGTCTATGGGGTCTCGATTACGCTACAGAAAGCAGATACCTGCCTCTCCTCCTCCACGCCGGCCCCTGGGGAGGTGAGGTTCTCGGGGGCCCATGACAAAGCACCCTGACTGAAAGTCATCTCTCAAACTTTCTCAGTCTATTAAACAAGGGAAATGGATTTGAAATTGAGCACATGTCAGTACAGCTTTGGAAAATCACTTTTATTAATCAATATTGATTTTATTTTTCAAAATGACATAATGGTGCCATAAGTTCTCCTACTCAGCAAGGGTCTTGGGGCAAGTTGGAAGTAATGACTCTGGCCTGTGGCTCTTCAGGCAGGACCCAGGGCAGGGCTGGTGCCTCCTCTCTCCCGCGAGGCTCAGGGGGCTCTCTCTAGGGGCTGCACAAGGGACTCTCTTTAGCCGGGGCCTGTTTGGCGGCTGCAGTGTCTCCATCATATGTGAGTGCCAGAGGGAGGCAGATGTCTCTGAGCCTCTGGGTCCTATGAGGGTCCTCCCAGAAGCAGGAAGAAGCCAGGGCAGAAAAACCTGGCCAGACATTTCCTTCTGGTGGTGCAGCCCTGAGCCCCACGGTAAGTTCTCGGATGCACAGTGATTTGGTTGGGAAGGGGTCTGGGATGGGGAAACCCGACATGGTGACCTGAAGACCTTCCTTTCTTGGATTTCACAAGAGAGAGAGATGAACCAGCGATGGCTCTTCTGCCCAGAACAGGGATGCTCAGTGGTGGACTATAAAGTTTCGTGAAAGGGACCCAAGCCCGCTGCTCTGTGCCTGGTGAGTGGTCGGAGCACAATACAAACCCTGTCTGAGTTAAAACAATTGGGTCATGGAGCTCTGACTCCTCTCTGTGGGCCCATAGAGATTCGGGGTGTGGGAGGAGGGGCAAGCGGGTTGTGTGGCGGCTGCAGACAAGGCCCCTCAAAGTCACGTCTGGCTCACCCGTCCAGCCACACCCTCCAAAGCATCAGGGATGCTCAGGGCTGCAGGTGAAGGGCAGAGTGGCTTCTCATCTCAAAATGACAGGATGTGACACTCTAATTTTAGAGGTCATTCGTTCATCCAACAGATATATTCACTAACTACCTACTTTGTGCAAGTTTGATGTGAACCTGCGTCCTCCTGGGCGACAGGGACATTGGCAGTCTTAGAGGGGCAAGGAGACTTGAGACAGTAGCCGTGAGGACCCTGCGTGGTAAAGATGAACGGAAATTGGGCCTTGGGAGCTTGGGGCCTTCTCATCCCTCTCCCCTGGACAGAATCACCTCCCTGGGTTCAGTTCCCTCACCTGAACACCAAGGAGGTTGAACGAGGTGGTCTGCTAGGCCCCTTCTGGCTCCGACGTTTTTAAGAGTCTGTGATTCTTACCCTGCTGCAGGCAGCCCTGGCCTCCGAGCTGCACTGAGGTAGCTGCTCCAGGCAGGGAGGGGTTCGCTCCTGTGCCCCTGAAAAAGGGCCACCAGGTTGGCAGCTCTTCCTAGGGCCTAAGGATTTAGAAAACCCATCCCTTCCCAAGGGAATGTTCCCATCATATAGTCAGCAAACATTTACCCACCCCCTTCTGTAACCGATCCTGCTGGCACTGTCCAGGCTCTGTGGGGGACATGAAGACATGACACAGGGCCACTGCCCTCAAGGAGCAGCTCAAGTTGAGGACACAGCCACACACATCTGCAAGAACTGCAGGGAGTTCCGATGGGGCAGATGGACACATGCAGGAAGGAGGCTACGGGCTCGGGAGAGAGCTCTCCCTGGGAAGCATCACGAGTCCCCAGGGTTTTGGATGCAGCAGTATTTGTGCAGGTTCCTGGCCTTTCCCTGAAATGCATTTCTGTCTAGAACGACGTTTCTGGAGAGCAGTTGCACAGAACACACACGCATGCACTCACACGCTGAGTGAGCAAGTGTTGGGCACCTGCCACGTGCCAGGCACCGAGGGTCTGGTAGTGAACGGAGCAGCTCACAGTCAAATGGGGCGGGGGGGAAGCCACCATTGCCAGCCCCACGGAGGGACTGCATTTGCACCATCGCTGAAGTGTTCTGTTTCCCTTAGGGAAAAGGTGGTCCTTTTCAGGAGGAAATAACGTTTTCTTAAATCCCTTCCTGACAACCACTGCATGTGTGACAGATGAGCAGAGTAAAACAAAACAGAGTTTAAATTTGGGCACTGGATGCTCTGCTGGGTTCTTTCCCCGGCTAAGTCACTCCAAACATCAGCCTCACAGCAAGACACTGAAATCGGCCTCAGCAAAATTGCAAATTGCTACATACAGGGGGCCGTGGGGGTGGAGGGAAGCGATTCAAGCTGCAACTGTTATACCTGCTCATGCTGGGGCTCGCCGTGTCAAGGGGGGTCATCAGAACAGGGGATCTTGCCAGGAAGGGCCTCTTCATCTGTTAATTCAATCATCCAGTGTGTGGGTCTTGACCTGAAGGCCACACCGATCACTCATCATGCAGTGAGCATTTGGTCTTTGGGAAAGTTCAGTGTTAGTACCTCTTCTGGCTTCAAGAAGACAAAATGAATTTGCTGCAGAGAGGGAAGGCTTCGAGGCAGGGAGAATGGGAAAGTAGATACCTGGAAGTCAGAGCTAGCAAGCCTTGCAGGCAGAGCAAGCTGAGGGCCTCGGCTAATGCAGATGAGCCACGCTGGGCAGTAAGGACTGGGAGGGTGGAAAGCAGGTGGTTGGTGGAGGGCCCTCCATTCGAATGTGGATTTTATTCTGTGGGGCATAGGAGGCCATTGAAGGTTCTTGAGCCCTATGCGGAAAAATGAACAAAAAGCTGTTTGAGGACAATTAATTCCTCAACGATCGGCAGGAGGAAGAGCTTGGAAGCGGGCACGTAGGTTCCTGCCTCGTGTGGTAATTCTGGGGAGAGGCCTAGAGTGTTGGAACAGAACTCAAGGGTGGAACCTGGGAGAGTCTACAACTCAGGGTGCAGGGTCAGGAGAGGGAGGTGCCTGGAGACAGGACGGGGCTAAGCTCAGGCCCTGGCATGCAGGCATGGAGGGAGCAGCAATCAGCCCGGCCACTCTGCCCAACTCAGCATCGCGCGATCATCTCCCTCATTAGAACACCCAAACCCGAGTGGCACGTCTGTGACTGTGTGTGTATACACTAATTAATTTATCCCCTTCAGAGCAGGGAATCCAGGTACTCAGCCACCCTCTCTCCTCAGAGTTTGGGGAGCAGGGCAGGTGCACCAGAGGCCAAACTTCTGTGGTGTCGCAAGGAGGAGGATCCTGGGACCATTTGTTACGGTGAATCATGGCCGTGTCTTCAGCAGGTGCCCCGTGCAGGAAGGCTGGAAATCAGAGATATGTTTTTGAGTCTGCTTTATAACAACCCACGAGAAGCTCCTTCTTTGTTTTACACTTCCCTAAAGAAGAGCCTCTGAACCATGACAGCTTCCCAAACAGCAGCCTCAGCTGCAAATCAAGACAGTCTTGCACCTGCAGGGCACAGGTGGCCAGAGGTGGCTTTGGATAAGCATTAGTCTTTCTCCACCACACCTTGGGGTCTCCAAGCCAGCAGCAGCCACCTGTCATTGTGTCAGCTTTGGCTACAAAGGCAAAATATAGCAATCCCATGGAAGCTGGTCGGTCCCCACTCCTGACTCCTGCCCTCTGTTGCTTTCCTGCTCCCAGCTGCCGCCCAGTTCAGGTGCTCCTCCCCGGTCCCTCCCTCCCCTAACTCCTGGACAAGCAGACTCACTCGGCATGTAGCCAATGCCTTCCTGTTTCTTCTCTTAGGGTTTCTTTTTTCTTTTCTTAGGTTTGATTCTATTCTTAGCCTCTCCCGATAAATTCATTCTTTGAAAGGAAGGACTGTGTCTTATATTTAGGGTGACATATAATCTTTCAACCAAACCAAGACACTTCCACGAGTGCTGCTGAAGCTGCCGATGCCGGCTCAAGTTTTCTTACCCTCACTGCTCTTATGCCTTGGGACCTTTGTTTACTGCACAGCCGGCCTTTCTCTGTTCGTTGGAGCAGGTTGGAAAGGCCAGAGTTAGCACGGCCAGGAGCAGCCCACAGCCTGTGAGGGGCGGGAGCTGGAGGATGAACACTCAGCTCCCTCAGCTGGGACAACTGCACACAGAGGTCCCCAGGGGGACTGAGCACCAGCTGCCCCCAGCGGCAACCTGCACTGGCTCCTTCCCTTCCTGGTCTCGCTCCTTCACTCCCCCACCTGCACCCACCCCCACCCCCTAAACAACTTGCATTCAAATCTTTGTCTCAGGGACAATTCTGGGCCAAAAGGGAGGTCTGGTGACCCTACAAAGGTCTCTTGGGCTGGCACTGCCTAGCTTGGTGCCGGCCCGAGCACTCACTCACTCACTCACATTTTGCAAAATGAATGTAGGAATGAATTAAGAAATGCTCCGTTGTGCCCCAGCTGGGACGTGAGAACTGATTTCTCATGGCACAGAAAGGAATTACACGTTTCCCTTGTCCATTCTGGCTCTTGCTCTCCCAGATAACTATTTTATAGTTTCTCTCCTACAACCTCGGACACCTGCATCACCATCGGCACTCTCAGCTGATGACCTCACTTCCGGTTTCTCTGTGAGCACAGACACTACTGGAAGGGAACTTCCATGGGCTCCCACCTGTCCGCCTGCCCACCTTTGTGCAGAGGCTCTGCCGGGCCTACTGCCCCCCTGCTAGGGCCACCCACCTGTCCCCCACGTCCCTGCACCTGCTGCTGCCTGATCCCTTCACCTCCCCTGGGCTTTGCTCATTTGTTGCCTCTTGGGGAGGCCGTCCCCAGTTAAGCTGCACACCCTCCTACTCCTCGCCCCCTGTCCTCTGTCTAGTGTTTCTCCATAGCACTCCTAAGCACCTGACACCCTAGATACAGGGCTTATCTTTAGTGTCTGCCTCCCCTAACATGTAAACTCCACATGGGCAGGAGTCTTAGTTTTATTTATTGCACTAAGAAATTCATGGGAAAGAAGAAAGGCAGGAAGGCTGGCAGTTGTTTGAAGTGAGAGAATTAACACAATTGAGAATATAAGACAAGAAATGGACCTTAGAGATTAATCAATTCCAACTTTCTCATTTTATAGATGAGGAAATGGAGGCCCAGAGGCTCTCTGGCAGCTGGGTGAAGAGCTAGGATTGGAACCCTCAGTCTCAGATCCCCAGTTTGGGGTTCATTCCATAGCTCATCACTGCAGGCCTGGAGTCCTAAGTCTGTAGTTCTGCCATGCTTGGGGGGCTAGCCACGCTCACTGCTGCCATATGTCAGTCACTGTTTATGCTCTCTAATGTGGCACTAGCACCCCAATAGAACTGGAGCTGTCAAGATCAAAAATTGGGGCTTCTTTCTTTGAAATTCCTAGTGCTTGACCCAGTGCTTAACGTGGTGTGAGCTGGGAGCCCTGGGAGGACCCCCTGCCCTCCTCTAAGCCCATGATTGTGATAATAGCCACTATTTACCCAGCACCCTCTAAGTGCCAGGGGCTTAAGATGCCTTAACTCATCAATTTTCAAAACTTCCCTGGAAGGTGGAAAACTGCCCTGTTTCCCCCACTTTGTGGATGAGGACACTGGGGCTCAGAGAACTGAGCAACTTGCCCCAAGGCTTATCACCAGCCAGCAAGTGCCAAGGCAGGATCTGTTCCTACTACGTTTCGGAGAGGGGGCCATGGTGTGGGCAGTGGAGGAGAGATGTCAGGTTAGAGAGTGTACATTGGCCACCTGCTTACTCCCTGAGGCCTGAAGTCCTCCAGGAAGGGACAAAGTTGTTCTTTGAACAGGGCAAGCTCAAGAGGTCAAGAACTGAGATAGATTCTCCCCCGAGAGAGAGTTTGACCAGAGTAGAGGAGGCAGAGAGAGTACTAGGTACGGAAACAAAGCGCGGGGCCCAGCGGAGCAAAGGCTTTGGGCACGGGAGAGCAAGAGCACCAAAGACAAATGCTGCCCAGCTGACAACAGAGCCAATGGCACAGGACAAGGAGTCTACAAATACTGATGGATTAGTTGATTGATCGCCCTCAATGTATCGTGCAGCTGAGCCCCAGAAAAAAGGCCCAAGGTGCCAACTGTCTTCTTGATTTGGACTTTTAGTGATTATAATTTTGAAGCTGGAACAAATATCGACCCACATTGAGCTGGAGCACTTTGCTTGCAAGCAGCTAGCACAGCCTTTAGCGTTTGACTGGGTAGCTGTGAACAAGTTTAGATAAACTTTGCTGGCTGTGAATCTCAAAATGCCTCAGCTGGAGATGTTGATTATACACCGAGATTCACAAGTGAGCTGCCTCTTCTGGCCAAGATCAATTAACAACTTTACAGGTAACTCTGCGGAGGGAGGGCTGGCTCGACTTGGTGGCTGCCGGGCCTGAGTGAGACCTGTCCTGTGAGAGCCACGCTCCCACCACACAGAGGATGAGGGGAGAGGTGACGGACCAGATCTAGTTCAAACCCCTGGCTTCACAGAAGGGAAACTGAGCCTCAGGGGTGAGATAATTGCCCAGGGAAATGGATCTGGTTAGAGGCAGTGGTGGAACCAGAAATCCCCCTGTGCTTTCAGGAACATCGCTGGGCCTGGCTCCATGGACATTTTTGGGCAAAATGAATGTACGTGTGATTAGATTCCAAAAGCTCAGCACCGAGGACACAGTCTGGACATGACATGCTATGTCCTTATAAAAGGCGGGACCCCCTGGGCAAAGGCTCTAGCAAGAAGAACAGCTGAAAAAGCTTTCCATTTTTCTGAACTGGGAGAACTTAAAAGGAGAACATGTGCCAAGTCTCACGACACTGCAGCTTGCGGGACTTGTGCAGGGAAGAAAATGGCTCATGCCACCATTTTGCAACAAGAGAACTACACTACCGCTTGGAAGAAAGGGAACAGATAACAAAGGGAGAGAAGAAATGTTTCTTAAAGTGCGATATTGGGGAGTTGCTCCCCCTGAGCTGCTGCTTTAGTTCGGGTGTTTAGCACTCCTCTCCCAATCGCCTCTTAAAACAATGTTAAAAATATTTTAAAATATAATGAAATGCAGAGAAACACATAGCATGTGCCTACCACCACAACTTGACAAATGTTTCCATCCTGTCATGTGTACCTCTCTCCTTCTCTCTCCCTCTATGTGCATATGTGAAGCCTTACAGATGCAGGTGGGGCCCTGTCCACCTGCCACCCCCTTCCATCACCCCCAGTTACCACGGCCTGAAATGGCCTGTGCACTCCCCGCCGTGCTGCGTGGTGGGCGTCATACGGAGCATACCTTCTGCAACTTGTTTTCTCATTCAACATTATGTTGTCAAGCTGTAGGCATGTTGATACAGGCACATCTAGTTTATTCTTCTAATCAATTTTAATTTCATGCCTCCATTGAAGGCCCCCTAGGGCTGTCATAACAAGGTACCACAGACTGGGGGACTAAAACAACAGGAATCTATTTCCTCACAGTTCTGGAGGCCAGAAGTCCAAGAGCTTCTAACCTTCCTCCTGTGTTTTCATGTGGTCCTCCTGTGCCTATCTGTGGCTTAATCTCTTCTTCTGATAAGGGCACCAGATCATTGGATTAGGGCCCACCCTAGTGACCTCATTTTGACTTTACCACCTTTTTAAAGAACCTATCTCCGAATACAATCACATTCTGAGCTTCTGAGGTTAGAACTTCAACATAAGGATTTGTGGGGGGACATAATTCAGCCCATAACAGTTCTTTCTCCCCCTACCCCACATGCAATGCTATAATGAACAGCTTCATACATACCCCCGTGAACACGGGGGACAGACGCTGGGACTTGGAGCACGGATGCAGTGGTGTGCATATCACAACTTCATTAGACGCTGACAAGTTGTTTTCCAAAGCACGACTATAATTCACACTCTTAGTCAGTGTGTGACTATTTCGTGAGTGCTCAGTGTTGTTAGACTTTACATTTTCCCAGTCTGATGGCCGTGAAACGACAGCACATTGTGGTCTTCATTTTAATTTCCCTGATTGCTAACAAGGTCTTCACCTTTATATGCATTTAGTGGCTATTCATATTTTCTGTTCTACCAAGTGCGTGCGTTTTTCCTATTGCTCTGCAAGAAACTTTTACATATTCTAGATGTCACTCCTCGTTAACTGTGGCAACCTTCCCCGGGCTCCTTGCTTCCAGTGTCTCCCCTTGACAACTTCTCTTCTTCAAGGATCTTTACCCTCTTCTCAGAGACCACAGGATAAGATTCAGACTCGATGTGGCCTTCCAGGCCCTGGCAGTCTGGCTGTCATCCCCGTACCACTCACCCCTAAGATTCTAGCCACCCAGGACCAGCACAGATTCCCAGGACAACATCATGGTTACGCTTCTGGGCTTTTGCACACAGCTTATGCTTCCCGGAAGGCCTGTTTCTCCTTTGCTGACTGCAGAAGTCAGACACATCCTTCCAAATCCAGCTGCGACGTCAGCCCTCAGTCCCTGGGCAGAGGCTACAGTTCTTATCATTCCGTGGCACCTACTGCTAGGGTTAGTTGTTTCTCTCTATTTCTTGGGCCAAAATGTGAGCCCCCTCCCAAGAGCAAGCATTCCCCTCCCCGCATTCATCTTCCTGTTCTCAATATTGGTACATGGTAAGTGCTCAGTGTTTGCTGAATTTTATTTTTTTAAATCCTGAGATGTAATTTAAAATATTACAATGGCTAATGAGTAAGCAGTGGTAATAGAATTGTTTTGCTCATTGTTCCTGTCTGAAATTCACTTATTATTCCTAAGATCATAAACCTGGTTTCACAAAACAAACTCCACAGGGTCTACGGTGAGAAAGATGTAACCTGGCAGCTGCACAAGGCCAAGGAGGGGGAGATTAAGAGGAAGCTCATTACGAGTAAACACCAAAGAGTGTTTGCTAAAGCAATGCTAGGATGTAATAACGGAAGAGTGGTGTCTGGAGTGAGACAACAGTTCTATTCTCTCCTTGGATCACTACTGGAGTGTCGTCGTGTTGTGAGCATTGTACTTTAAGAGGGAGGGACACAGACCAACCCGAGTACCTTCAGGAGGGCGGGCAAGTGGGAGAGGAAGGCATTAGATTCCACATCATCTAAGGAATGGCTTAAAGACATTTCTAGGGCTGTTCATCCTGGAGGCTGGAAGAAATAGAAGGGGTGTAAAACGGTCTTCAAATACTGTGTGCAAGAGATTGTCTCTTGGAATAAGCAATGGGATTTTCCTTTATCATTCCTGGTAGAGCCCAGACTGATGGAAGGGATTTATAAAGAGATAGATTTCTGCCTCACAGAGTGAGAAATTCTAAGCACCCAGAGCATTAGAAGATGATTTAGCTGCTTTAAAGAGTGAGGACCTGTCCATCAGGCAAGTATCTGTGTAGTGGCTCCATGACCAGTTGGCAAGGGATGATGGCCAAGGGGTTCTGGGATCAAATGGAGACTGAGTTTGGGCAGATGACATTTATGGTCTTTTCCAAAGTTGAGATTTCACAAGTTTATGACTTTGAGTCTGATGGGTCTGAGAATCAAATTCTAAAAGCATCTTTGAGCCTTGTGGAGTGAAATTTACTCTCTGATGGGCAGGATGCCTGGCTGATGGCCTTTTGCTGCCCACCCTGAGCCCTGACACCATCTTGAGCAACTCCATGTTTATACACATGTCCCAGCAAACATGCCATGCTTCCTGCCTCCAGTGATCTTTCCACCACTCTCTTGGTTCTTCATTCTCTTGGTTCACCTCCTTGTGTCCAGACACTAGACCACTGGTTCTCAAACTTTAATGAACACTAGAAAAATCTGGTGTGCTTGTTAAAAACACAGATTCCTGGGCTCTATGGCTAGAGCATATCATTTAGACTTGCCCCACGTAGCGTACTGCAGCCCGAGGCCCCAGTACCTAGTCTGGGGACTGGCATGTGAGTAAATCAGAGGTGACAGGCTGTCAGGAGACACTTTAGGGCAAATGGAAGTGCCCTTTTCTATTGACTGAGATACCGTTAGAGCTGAAGCTGCCACCAGGAGGAGACTAGAAGCAAAGTGAGAGAGATCAAAATGTAGGAAGACAGAGCTGAGAGATTAGGAAACCTTCACTCTAATAGTACAGCTTGAGCTCTGAATCCAAAAATACTTGAAGCCAGACTATTCCTGGGCTTTGCGGTTATCTGAACTAATTAATTCTGTCTTTTGCTTAAGCCAATTTGAATTGGGTTTTCTGTCACCTGAAAGCTCCTAAGTGATACAGACCTAAACACCATTCTTTGTCTACAGATTCGATTGGGTAGGGCTGGTAGAAGAAGTGTGCGTAGTTCACAAAACACGTGCCTCTGCAAAGGAGTGTGGCTGCCGTGCCAGCCCGAGTGAATCAGCATCTATTTATCACAAATGGAAGGTCCAGCAGGTGCTGAGCATTTTGCCAGATGCCACAAGTGATAGAAATAGAGGACTTAAGTCTTTCCCTTTGAAGAGCTTATACTCTACTAGATGCAAGACAAAATTAGCAAGACAATATGAGGCAAGTGTCAAGTGACCAGTGTGGTGGGTAGGAATTTGGAGGAGTCATTGTGTACTGGGTGTCTCAAGGAAAGCTTCATGGACAAGAGGACTTGAATAGGGCCTTGAAGAGTATGAGTGAAAGAAAGGAAAGAGGCTTTATGAACTCCATCTCCAAGCACCTTATGTAAATTATGAGTGGTATATGGACCACACAATGAAAATAAAGAGTTAAATAAAGTTGTGTGTAATTATATCACATATTATGCTTTGGATGATATAATTATAGAGACAGATGTGTCTGAGCAGAAAGATGAAAAAAACCTAAGTGCCCAGGAAGTAGAGACCTTCGGAGTCACTAACAGACAAACCCTATATGGTTACAGTGGCATAAAATGTTTAATTGGCTCAATTACATGCTTTGGAAGTTGTCAGGTCATATATGTTTCTGTGGCTCTGAAGGTTAATTGCTCAGCTAATTCTCGAGCGGGGCTTGCCTCCTCTAACACTGAAGGTAGAGTTAATTTTCACAGCTTTTCTCTTCCTCTCCCAGGAAGACTAGGGTAGAGTTAACCCGGAACCATGCTCTGTGCTCATTCCCGTTTTTAGAATGAGGTTTCCAAAGATCCTAGCCATCGGGCTGCTCCCCTGCCTCCTGAACCCCAAATACTTCCACTTCCTACCACCACTGAGAACCCTGGGACAGTATCCAAAACTGGCCCTTTGCAGCCATTTGCCCAGTGACCTGGAATCTTGACGCCGACTGGTCTGGTACTCATTCCGCACGTAACACTTGCAGACCCTTGCTTTACTTGTGTCTGTTCTGTCTCTACAACTAATTCATACCATTCTTGGAGAAAAAGCTACATTTTTTGTCAAACTAATGTCCGCCACCCTCTCCCACTCACCCAGTGCTGTGTACATAGTAGGCACTCAGCGTGAAGTTTGCTAGATACGTGGATATGTCAGTTTAACCCTGCCGTTAGAGTTTGGAGATTCATCTTACTCCTAGCTGATGAGAATTACATACGGAGTCTGCATCATGGTGAACCAGGTCTTTACCCTTCCCCGGTGTTCCCTGTCTCTCTCCAGGTGGGCTCCTAGAGGCCCCCACTCCCCTGGGATCTGTCTTCCAGGCCCGTATTTCCTTCACGCCTGCTCCTTGAATGTGCGCCAGCGAGTCCTTTTCCCTGGGCCACCATCACACTCTTCGGAGTGGAGTTCCTGAAAGACTGACGAGGCACTTTTGCTCATACGGCCTATGTCACTAGGCTAAAACATGCCATCCCCACCAGGTGAGGCTAGGCAGGGGCACAGGGGACACACATTCACATCCTGCCTCAAAAAATAAGTGCAAATCCATTAAAAGGGTGTTTTATGAAGGGTCTATTGTGAGTCTCTGCAGCAAATGGCTACCCCTGCACCAGCCTATCTCCGATGCACGAGTTTCAGCTTTTGGGATTAAAGCACCGTTTCCTGTTAAACTAAAGACTCTTCTCACACATCACAACAAACTATTATCACGTACTCTGATCTGAGTGTGAATGAGTTTGTGCGGGCTTTCGAGTGTGCAGATGGTGACAGGGAGGAGGGTCATGGAGGGTGGGAGGAGGTGTGGCAGGGAGAGTGGGAAGGAGCACCCTAGTGCGAGCCCCGAGTTTGGAGTGAGGGGAGTAACTGAGCTGTGGGACCTGGGTCCTCCAGCCTCTTCATGCTTTCCTTCACTTACTCAACACACATTTGCCAAGTGGGTACTCTTCAGGGTGGATCATTTGTCAGCCAAACTGTGGCACGCTTTGGGGTGAAAGAGGGTGCTATTAATATCTACGCCGGATGACAGGCCAACCTGAATGGACGGTCACCCCAGTAACATCTGCAAGGCTTCGTGCAGTATGGTGATAAACACTCCGAGACCCTCCAGTCACCTGCAAAGGAGATGCAGAACAAGGACACAGTGCTGGCAACAAAAGCGAACACTTCTTTATGTACCAGGCACTGCGCTAAAGGCTTTTTGTGCCTCTTTTAATCCTTTCTATAGTTACTGATAATAATATAACTGATATATTACAAATGATATATATCTTTATATATATCAATAATAGATATGATAATATGACTAATAACCCCATGACACAGGGGACTGGCAGGGATGGAGCCGGAACTCCGGGGCTGGCTGGCTCCCGAGCCCCGCTGTTACATACTGGGAGAAGAAGCAGAGAGCAGGGCCAAGGGCATACCAAAGAGGGAGGCAAACTTCTGGCTTGGGAAACCAGGGAGAGTTTCCTGGCAAAGGAGGAATTTAGTGTGCTCTGTGAAGGGGATGAAAAGAGAGGAGCACTGTGGAAAAATGGCGGGACAAGAGGCAAACAAGCAGCATAAACATGGCATGCTCGGAAACAGAAAGGATTGGGTTTGGCCAGAGCACTTTGGAATTAACAACAGTGAACAGTTCTTAAGGGCTTCATAGAGACTGTGCTATAAGATCATCACAGTGACCTTGTGAGGTTGCGACTATTTTTGCTCCCCTTTTACAGATGACGAGCCTGGCGCTTAGCGAGGTTAACTCACTGGCTGCAGGTCAATCGCTGTTAGGAGGTGGTGCCGGGAAGTTCATCCCGGCAGACTGTCTCCAGAGGGCACACTTTAATCCTTACGGCACCTTCTTGTGGGACAAGTGACATAGGACATGGGAAAGGGAGGCTCCAAAGAGGTTGGGAAGAGTTTAAATCAACTGTGGACACAGGGTGAGGAGCTAGGGGAGGAAAGGGTAAAGGCTGTTCCCGGCCAGCGGAGGAAGGGGAACTTGTTTTCAGGGGGCTACACTGTTTTTTAACTTGATAGAGTATAAAGTATTGATGGTGGCTGTCCTGCTTCCAAATGTAACTCATGAACTCCAGCAGTTTCCCTTGAAGCTTACTGTGGGGCTTTAGTTTTCCCTTTATATAAACAAATAAATTCTCTAAGCAAGGGATTCAAGGATATTAGCATATTAAGTAACTTAGTTGGCTCTGTCAAGAGGGGCAGGAAGTGAGATGAATGTGTATCATTATGGTCTTTAAAGTGGCCAGGAACTGCTGTCATCACTTCTGTTGCAGATCCTGGTTTCCTCAAAGTCCCCTGCAGAGAAGCTAGGAAAGGCAAAGGGAAAATGTCCTTGACGTCGCATGGGAAGGACTTCCTTCTTGATGCTGCAGTTCTTCCACGATGTCTCCCCAGCCAAAGACAGGGTGTGGGCCAGTCCCCCCAAACGCCAGCAATTAGCAGGCCCACTGTCAGCACCCTCTGACGGGAGTGAGTTCCTAGTTCAGCAAACACCTGCTCCCCGTGAGGTTGGTACTGCTACCCAAAACCTGGTTGTTTCTTCCCCCCGTCCCTGGATGGCTGGGGAATGCTGGTCTGACATTTGCTGTCCTTTTGTTGGGCACCATGTCTATGAGGACGGGGTGGTGCTTATCTGGCATCACTATCCAGACAGCGTTCTCAGAAGAGTCAGCAGTATCTCAGACCTAACAGCACATGCTTATAAGCCATTATACCTTTTCTATAGAAATCAACACTTAGATTAAAAATACAGGCTATTCACTAACATTCATGATCTAGCTGTGAACAAGAATTAGAGAAATACATTAAGTGCAGTGGATAGTTTTCCATCTTTCTGAATACTATCAATGACTTCAATTTTATTCTGATTTTCTGTTTGGCTTTAAAGAGAAATCTTAGGCTCTCAATTATTTATTCCACAAATAGTTAGCAAATGTCTGCTGTGTCAGGACTAGTGTGCTGGTGGGAATTGATAGTGAAAAGGTAGAAGCCACCCCTGCACTCACGGAAGCTGGCAGTCTGGGGGTGGGAGGAGGCATAAAGCAGACAGCCACACAAGCAGCCAATTAAAATTGTCATAAAGTCCATGAGGAGAAGCTTGATGCTTAGGGCACCCACCCCTTCCAGCTCACATACATGGCCTGAGTAAACATGTCTGCCTAAGGTTTTTCTCCATAAAACTTCAGATTTTATGCCGTTGTATCTGAAAGGCCATTTCTCGTGCTATTATAACTCTCAGTGGTTGCAGCAAATCTTTTCACCGGGTTGACTTATTTGCCCCAAATGTATGATAAATTCCAGCCTGATTCCTGGAGCATTTCAAGAGATGTTTTGTGATGAACCCAGAGAGACCAAGCTAGAGAACCCTCTTTTCCCAACCTGCTGCTTAAGCAGCTGTGAATGGCAGAAGTGGCCCACCGGCAGCTGCTGGAACTGCCCCCTCCCAGGGGTTGTCGCTGCGGTGAACTCAGTGAGGGAAGGCTATTTTGTCTGCATATCTTCCCTATAAATTGAACCTAATTAGGGAGAGAGAAGGATTATCTCCCCTGTGCCATTAAAAGGATGGCACACGAGGTAATGTACGGCATTTCTCACCTTGCCCAGGAACTTGAGTTTCCCAAGTCCCAGGTCGTGGCTGCATCGCCACCTTCCCATCCCAGGTTCTGAGCCAATGCAAGAGAAGGCAAGGGCAGGTCTTAGCTAGAACCCTGCTGCCTCTATATTTTGTAATTTTCTACCCCTGAGCCAGGATCTGACTGATTTCTACTGATACGGGCTCTAAATAGAGACGCAACAGAAAATAGAGGAGCAAGCCACTCAGTTGCTGCCACTTTGCACTGGGGACATGGAATATTAGAATAATGGCTTATCCTTATTAGCTGCCACTGCCCTCTTTTGTAGAAACAGAAGGATGAAGGAGCGATCTTGAGTCTTACTTACTTGAGTCTCACTTACCTACCCTGAGTCTGACCGATGGACAAGGTTACAGAAGCCTGGCCTAGCAAACCGGAGGCAGTTTCTAGAGACCCTCTTCCCCTTCCTGCACCATGAAGGTGAACAGTCCAGGTATTCGTTGATCAGAATTCTGAGTTCCTACCCTACAGTGTGTGCTTGGGGTGCAGGGATGAAAAGAGCCCAGCCCTGCTCTCAAAGTGCTCACAGTGTGGCCAAGACCACACCTGATGTGTCTAGAGCCTGTCTAAAGCTTGGTGATGAGGTTGGGGAAGGTAGAGGGAGGCTCCCTCATCAGAATTTCTGCAAGTGAAGACTGAGGAAACTGTGGGATGGGGACCGTGCAGAACACAATGAGGGACTGGCGAGTTGGGCACCTGGCACTGCAGCTAGCGAGGACAGGTGCCACGAGACAGCCTCCTGCAGATGGGGGGCACCCGGGTGGGAGATAACCAGACGCAGGTGACACTGCTCCTGGGGGGTGTATGGCCAGGACTGCACCAGAGTGGATGGGTGTCGGGGACCCAGATGAGCCGCTGTGGTTCTGAGGGAGCCCTGGCCTACAGGAGGCTGGGTGGACCCTGGAAGGAGCTCTCCTGTGGAAGCCTGGTACCTGGTGATGCCGGTGACACACATGCCACAGGTGCAGACTTGGTAGTGCTGGGATGCCCAGACTTCCCCATGTCGCAGAGTCTGAGGGTGGTTGCAGTGTAGGCCGAGGCTGCTGCTGACATTCTAGCCTGGCCAGACTGGGCTGGGAACTGGGGTGGACCCAGATCTTGTATACACATTTTGAGGGGCATCTATGAACCCAATTTTGGGGATCTGTGGGAGACATTGGCGGAGGAAATGAGGCCCACTCACGGGCTTTCTAGCTTTGTGGGGTTCTCCTCGGACAGCACCAGTGCTCAATGGCTCCTGTGTCCCCACATCTGCAGGGAGCCCCCAGGCTCTGTGTGCCAGCCCGATGCTACTCTGCCTCTCTCCTTCCCCATCACAGCTGCCTGCTGTCACTGGGACTATGTGGTAGGCCGAATTCCGTGATGCCCCATGATCACTGCCCTGATGTTATTCCTGTGACCATATTACATAACATGGCAAAAGGGATTTTGCAGGTGTGATGAAGGTTGCTAATGAGTTAATGCTCAGAATGGGAGATGGTCTGAGTGGGCCAAACTTAATGCTGTGAGCATCTTCTCCCGTCACAGAAGGGGAAGTTAGACACGTGCAAAGCCCAGGAAGGGTTTGAGGTGCCCCTGCTGGCCTTGGGGATGAAAGGGGCCATGTGGAAAGGACCTAGGGGGGCCCTTAGGTACTGAGAACCCCTGGCTGGCAGCCAGCAAGGAAAATGGGGTTCTCAGTCCTACGACTGCAAGGAACTGAATTCTGCCAACAGCTTAGATCATCATGGCAGTGAATTCTTCCCTAGAGCTTCCAGAGATGAGCGCAGCTCGGCCAACACCTTGATTTCTGCCTTCTGAGACCCAAAGCAGGGAAGCCAGCCAAGGCCCCCAGGTCTGCTGAGCTTCAGAAACCATTGATAGTAAATGGTGCTGTTGAAAGTTCCCGAGTTTGTGGTCGTTTGTCATGCTGCATAGAAAACGAACACACACGGTCTCAGCCCCGTGTAAGATGAGGGGCAGGCTGGACGGTCGCTGCCTTCTCTCCCACTCTCAGTCTCCTCCATTCTCTCTCCAGGACTAAATCGCCCCCAGTGTCTCCAGTTCTATCTCCCCATTGGGCCTTCTGGGGTGCGAGTTGGCAGGCGGGGCTTTCTCGTCATCTTTCCTGTTTCCTCTCTCCCTCTGGCGCTGGGCCGTCTCCACAGCCTTTCTCCAGACTGTCGGGAGCGGCTCCTCCAGCAGCACGGCCTGGGCAGCGAGGCTCCAGCGCCCGCCTCGGAGGGGTCAGTCCGTGCCAGCCCCTCTTTCGCTGTTGCTGCCGCTGCAGTCAGTCAGACCCTGCCTATGTGCTGCTGCTTGTTGGTCAAGACCCTAAGGCTTCTGTCCCCGGCTCCTGGTCCCTGCCCTGGGGTCCCCCCTTCACCCCTGAATCCACCAGCTCCTCTCTAGCACGGACTATCTCTGTGCCCTGGTTGGCACCTCTGCCCTCTCCCTGCTCACCTGTCTGGTGTGAGGAGCGTCAGGCACAGGGGAACAGTCAGAGGCTGCTGCCGAACCGGAAGCCAGCACGGGGTGCTCAGCCTCACCTGCGCCGGGCCCAGGGCTGCGAGCTCCGGGAGCTCGGGCAGAGGGCCCCAAGGAGGGGGCTGTTCCATTTCCTGAGCGCTTTGGACAAGGCCAGACCCTTGTGTCGGGTTTGTGAGGGGTGTGTGGTCTCTCCCTTGTCCTCTTCCTCCTCCTAAGCGAAACTCTGCTCTGGTGCCTGCAGGTCACCTGTTATTACAGAGGAAGGCTGCAGGTCCTAGTGAGACGTTCAAGGCAGTTTGTGGCTCCAAGTTACCTCCACCCCAACATGGGGTGCGCTCCGGGAATAACACCAACATTAAAGATGTATCACCCTGGATTAAGTTTAGGCATTATCAGTCTTTAAGTGTTTACGGTTCAATACACGGAGCTAATTTTCTATTATTATCTTCTCCAAAGGAGGTGGTTTATCAGCTTTGCAGTTCTTTTCCATCTCAGGAATGTGAAATGAAGGAGAAAGTTTTAGGAGGAGACTACAGTGGAGTCTCAGGACCCCAGGACTGGCAGGGACCCTGAAGGTCACGTGTTCACTCTTCCATTTGCGGTGGCCTCCTGGTTGGGTGATTGTTCCAATCTCTCCTGGAATAAATCCAGTGACAGTGGACACTGCCAGTCAGCTGAAGCCACCATCCCACCTCTGCACACCAGGAGGGACATGTCGTCCTTATACTGAGTTGGTGTCTTTCTCCCTACAGCTTCCCCACATCGCACAACACGCCCCTTCGGGGCCTCACAGACTCTTGCCCTGCACTTGCGTCCACACAACAAACTTCACCACATGCCTGTCATGTGCTAGGCACGGTGTGGGGGTTGTAGAGAGTAACAAGACTCGGGCCTGGCACCAGCAGCAAAAATGGAGCCCCGACCCCTGAGAAGGGCAGTCCGTCCCCGTGTCCTCTTCTCTGATGGGACTAACCTGGGCCTTTCGGGGTCTTTGCTGGACGTTTTTTGGAGTTCCTTCAAAGAGGGACTCATTGTGGCTGTTCTTTCAAGACACCCACATCCCCAGTTAGAAGCTCCCCCTTCCTCTCTCTGCCCTTGGGGCCCTGGAACTGAAAGGGAATGTCCAAGAGGCTCCACCCAGCACAGAGCAGTGGGCTCCTTGCTCCCTCATGCCGGATGCTCTGCTGCTGTCCATCCAGCAAAGGCTGTAGGAATATCACAGGCAGCCACAAAATCCTTGCCTCAGTTTCCTCATCTGTAAAATGGAAATAATCAGCCCTACCTCACAGTGATGCATGAGGATGAAATGAGTCAACACATGTGCAGTAGGTAGCACGGAACCTGGCGCATAATAAATACTCAGAGAGTGTCAGCATTCCTCCTATTGTTGCTGTTACTGTCATCACCATCCTCCTAGCCAGGCCTCTGAAGCTGATACAAAATGAAACCCTGATGTTTTCCCTTGGTGTTCACACTTTTCTTCTCCGTCTTGTATTGGGTGGAAGTGGAGGGTTTGCATCTGGCCCTAAGGAATTTCTCTGATTAGAGCTGGCTCCTCGTTTGGTCTGTTGAGATACTAGAAACAGTCACCCATTATTGAGCACTGCATGTGTGTCACGCACTGTCACCTTGGATTGTTATGACAACCCTGGGAGGTAGGTGCTATTATCTTCCTTTTACAGACTGGGCAACTGGGGCTTCAAGACCTGTAAGTGGTCCCTGGCCACACAGCTGGTAATGCCAGAGCCCAGGATGCAAATCCAGATCTGCATGTTTCTGTTCTATTCACTGCTCCTGGATGTCCGAGTCAATTCCCGTCACCAGGGCACGTCCCTTCCCCCCAGCTGCAAGTCACCCACAAATGGTGGGTTCAGAAGGCCTTCTGTGCCCTTGTCCAGGCCACTGCTGAGAGTCATGTGGCCCCCCCAGAGCTCCAGACAGAACCGGAACCTGTAAGGACAAGCCTGGGCAAGCCGCGCCTAGCGACCTTGGAGGATGGGAGTCACTGAGCGCACAGAACCCACCGTGGAGCTGAGAGAGGAACACAGAACTTCAGAGACGCTGAAGCCAGACTGTCTGGGGGCAGGACCACCACTGTCTAGCTGTGTGATCTCTGGGCTGCAGTTTCTTTAGCTGTAAAATAGGGAATAAAATAATAGTACTATTATATTGGCTGGTTGTAAGCCTTAAATGAGATACATTTTATAAAATTTTTAATGCAGAGCTCAATCAATACTAGCCATTGTTATTACGATTATTGTTATCAGTCCCCAAGCATGGTCACTGACTGCTTCTTGACCAAAGGCAGAGCGAGGACACACGCCGGCAACCCGAGGGAGCGTGGGGCTGGGTGGGAGCAGAGTCCCCCGTCCCCACCGCCTGCCCCTGCCATTGCCCGCTCGGCCGGGCCCTGCTCCCACTGCGGACCCGCACCTCCGCGCATGCGCACCCGAGAACCGCCAGGTGCGTTGCCAAGAAACCACCTGCCCCATCTATTTTAAAGCCTAGATAAGCTTTCTGTTTAATGTTTTAAAAGGTTATGTTCTATAGAGGGACATGATAAAGTAAATTACGGCACACCAACCTGATGGGATATTAAGAAAGCCATTAACGTGATAATTATAGAGACTACGTAGCGACATGGTCAAGTCTTATGGATTAATATAAAATGGAAAAACAGAATTAAAATAATTGGCTAACGTGATGATCACCACCAGTCAAAACCATATACCTATGAACACACACAGGGAAGTAGTAGCATTCCTTTAACTTCTTTGATTGTTGCTCCATTGTTTTTACAATAAATAAATATAAAACAGTTGGTGCCATTGAAATCATGATTTTAGAAATCAGAAAGAGCAGAAGAACTCTGCTTTCCAGGTGGCCTATAAAAGCAGACGCTGTGTTTAAAAGAACCTCCTGGGCTGTGGGTTCTGGGTCACTCTTGCTGCTGTGTTTACATTTCCTGTTCATAACTGGTGGGGAATGGAGGGAGATGTCTTTTTTCGAGTATAGCAGACAATTATCTTCCTCCCTCTACCCTCCCACCCCCCCAGTTATTGATGGTTTTAAGGATTGGCTCCACTCCCAGAGTGAAGGAGCTTGAATCTAATATTTCTTTTGGCTTCTGTGTGGCGGAGGAGGGCAAGAGGGGGAGTTGGGCACAGAAGCTTTGAAGGGAGCTACGTCCTTTTCTTCCCTGGTGCCTGATGGTTAGAGGGAGGCGTGTTCTCCCACCCACCCAGGAGAAGAGAGACCCGAACAGCCTTGGGCAGTGTGAGGCTGGGTGTCCGATGCCCAGTTAAAGCACAAAGGTGCAGAAGAGGATTGGAGTTTCTCTAGTGACCTTACAGAGAGAAAAGGAGTCTGGACCCATCCTTTTTCTTCTTTCCTTCCACCTCCTTCCATCGCCTGCCTCTCTCTTTTCTTTGCATTCTTTATCTTTCCTTCCTTCCATTTAACAGCAGTTTAGGAGCTGCTACTCTGTGTAGACACTCTGCTCATTACCCAATTTAGAGAGGAGAGAAGACAGTTTCTGCTCTTGAGAAGTTTAGCCCACGAGACAAATCTGAAAACAAACAGTCTTGACAGGTCAGAACATAAATAATTCAAGGTGACAAAGAAAGCAATTAACTCTGCTTAGAGGAATCAGCAAAGCTTCCCTAGCTGGTATACCAAGAGCTGGATAGGAAGGGAGGGGAGGGGGTTCAGCTGGAGAAGAAGGGGGTCCCAGGTGGAGGGAACAGCGTGGACAAAGGCATGGAGATGTGGGAGGATGGACCGCACACCTCTTTGGACCTGTGGCCCATTCACCCCTGGGTCTGTGTCCAACAGGGAAGTCAGTGGGCTGCATGTGCCTCGACAATGCTCTCATGGGTCAGGTGTGCCTCAACCCCACAGTTATACGCAGGATCCCATCATACCTCAGGCATCCAGGAATTTGTCAAACCATTGTGAATCCATTTGATATTTTCCTAGGAGCTGTGGATGCTAGAATTGGGAGAGGCTTCAAGGAGCACATAGCCCCCAATCATCCCAACAACCCTAGGAGTAGCTGGAAATGGAAGTTAGCCCTGGTTCAGGGTATATGGGCATTGCTGATTGATGGGGCCCATTACCCTCATTTCAAGGGTGAGGCAACTGCAGCCCAGAAAGGGGAAATCGGTGATTTATTACTGGCTTGAACTCATTTCTTCTGGCTCCAAAGCCAGTGCTCTTGGCAGCACACAAGTTCCCTTTTACTGGGAGAGGCCAGTCTAGCCTCTTTCCCCTGCCATAAACCAGCACTTTCCTATTCATGCTATTCCTGCCTCACCTCAATGCCACGGGTGTGCAGCCCTTCCCAAGGCTGTGAGATGTTGCGAACAAGCCCTTCACCCATGGTGACCTTCACAGTCATATCCCTCTATGATGTTTGTCTTTCTAGGCAGCCTGATGAGGACAATGCCCATTCCCTAGGTCTGCTGGTTCCCTGGGCCTCAAGGTCACATGACCCATCCTACTCCACCTCCTCCAACTCCTTTCCCTCCCCTGAGAAACTGGATCTTAGTGAGGCATTCTGGCTAGAGTAAGGACAAGCAGCAAACTGGGAGAGAATCTGGGGCTTCAGTTCTCCTTCCATGAGCCAGCTCAGAAGTTACCTGAAGAAATCCCTTCGACTCTGGTCTCGTCTTCTGTATCTGGCCATGTTGGGGCACTAGGAGGTTTGAACTCAGTGGTGTCCAGCCCCTCCAAGCCTGACAGCCACTGGGGCTAAGTCTCCATGAGTCTGCAGGTGCAGAGATGGGGCCCAGCTACTGCAGATGACCCTGCCTTCTTCAGTCGTGACCCACGTGCGTAGGGGTGCACGACAAGGACCTGGGGCATGATGCAGAGCAGAACATGTGTCACAACAGAACCCAAGCGAGGGGGCAAATGGACCACCTTGGACTACAAAGAGCCTCAGGGCCATTTGCCACCTGCTTTTTGTATTTCCACTTATTACTCTGTTCACTTGCTTCGGCATTTCTGTGGTTTCAGAACGCTATTATCTTGCCAACGTTGTTCTACAGCATTGACATTATCTCTTAATTACACAATTGCTTTGTTATGTACTGTAGACCTAGTAATAAAATATTTGAAGTGTTCAAACACAGACAAGATTTTTAAAAATATGATTCGAGCCAAACCATCTTGTAAAAATCACTAAATGTTACAGCCAGAAGAGACCTCTGTTCATTCCTCTGCTGGAAGGAGGGGGAGACAAAGGCCCAGAGAGGAGAAGGGGCCTGTTGTTGGTTAAACAGATAGTTGCTACAACCAGTTTTGCAGACCTAGAGCCCACCCCAGATCACATAGCAACTGAGAGCAGAGTTGGGGCTAAAGCTCGGGCTTGGTGATTCCGGGTCACTGAATTTTTTTTTCATGAGTAGGTTATGCAATTTTCCACCTGCCCCATCTCACTCTCAAGGTCTGTCTAGGCCAGCCAGTTAGCACTGAGTTGGGGAGCTAATCCCCAAAGAACTGGCTTGCCCTAAGGACCATGTCCTCCTTCTCATAGATGCTTAGTGATTTAAGGAACATGATACAGCCCCACTGGGCTAAATCTCTCTTCTGCACTAAGGAATGTTGTCTCTAACTAGCTCCCATGTATTAAGAAGCCAGTGTCTGACTGGCACATGAAACCAATTGTGCTGTTGGCAACGATTAGTTTATTGGCCAGGGAGTTAAGCCTGAGGGAATGGCACACAGGACAGGTGAGTGTGGTTGGGGGAGGAAGAGGAAGAAGATACAGGGAGTGGGTGACCTGGGAAAGGCAGGCTGATTGAGAGCCCAGACAGGGAATTTTTGGAGCTGGGAGCAGCCTGAGAAGGGTCTGAAGGAATGGCCACAGGGATAGGGTCTGCCCTTTGGTGAGAGTCACCTGCTCGCCATTGCTCACGCCCTGAGCCTAAGCTGGCCCTGGCAGTGCTTGGTGTAACCCCTGCAGTGACTGCGGCGGGCCTGGCAGATCAGCCACTTTCTATCTCCCCAGGATCCTTAACCACCTCTCCACAGTTTCACAGAAGAGGAAACTTATTTATTAATACGATCTCTTGTGGGTTGAATTGTGTCCTCCCCAAAAGATATGTTGACATCCCAACCCCTGGTCCCTGTGTGTGTGACTTTATTTGGAGATAGAACCTTTGCAGATGTCATCAAGTGAAGATGTGGTCATGCTAGATGATGGAGAGCCCTAAATCTAGTAATTGGCGTTCTTATAAGAAGAGGGAAATTTTGATCCACAAGGAGATTTCCACCTGATGACAAAGGCAGGGATGGGAGTGATGTCTCTGCAAGCCAGGGAATGCCAAGGACTGCAGGCAAGAGTCTTCCCCCAGAAGCTTCAGAGAGAGTGTGGAACTGCTGACACCTTGATTTCAGACTTCCGCCCTCCAGAACTATGAGAAAATTGATTTCTGTTGCTTTAAGCCACCCACCGTGGGACTTTGCTACAGCAGCTGTAGGAAGCCAATACTGTGTCTCCAGAAGTCATCTCCCTCTGGCCCAGACTTCTGTCTGTTTGTCCCACTGTCTGTCTCTTCCAATAAATGCCTCTGTGCTTTCTATCACTCGCATGCTCCTGGGGTCTTGCCTCCCTGCCCCGTGGCCTCCTGTGCCCCCCCCAAGTCCCTCTTGCCCATCCTCTGCGACGTCTCCTACCATCCTGTCGAAAATGCATCTGCCCTTTCTCTGCACTGCCGCAGTGTCCTCGCTGCTCGTGTCTCTATTTAGCTCCCACAGCACAGGGGGTCCCAAGAAGGGGAAGGGGAGAGAGAATGCAGGAAAACACATCTCTGGTTTCAGAATTCTGCCTTCATCCAACCCACCAGTGACTGGAGGTAGGGGGCAGGGGGACACATCACTCCCTGAAAACGTGAAGCTGTTTCTTCAGATAAAAGCCTAAAATATCACAACAGTATTTCAAGAGCAGAGGTTGTCTGTCCTCTTCTTTTCCTCTTCCTCGGTTCAAGGTGTTTCTCAGTGAACCAATAATCAAGCACAGCTGGAGCTACCTCTGAGCCCAGTAGTTCCTGCTGTTTGGCATTTTCCAGCTGGATTTGGCCAGGAGAGTAGAAATGCACCACAGCTGGGAACCCGGACTGCAAGCTTCCCGAGCTCGGGGCCAGGCAGTGAGGACATAGAGGTCGGGGAGGCTCAGGGAGATGCATGTGGGTGCACACACACACCCCGACCTCTGCTGTGGCCCTCTTGTTTGCTCCTCCTGCTCAGAGCACACTGTGCCTGCTCTTGAGCTCCACACTATGCAAGCTGTTCTGTCCAGAATGTTCCTCTTCACCAAACACAATCCTACAGATCTCCCTCAAGTCTCAGTTCAAATGTCTTCTCTCCCAGACTTCACCGGGGCCCCTCAGACTGAACCAATCACCCCCCCTCCTGCACTCCAGGGTACTGTGTGCCACCCCTGTGGTTGTACCCACCACACTGTGGTGCGAGATCTTACAGCCTCTGGGACCTCACCACGGCCCTTCCACAGAACTGGGACAGCCTCAGACTGAAGGGAGAATCTGTGTTGAATCAATGAGTGAATGAACACATATATTACACCTTGCAGGGTATTGTTATATAGCGGATTTTAATTCTCTTATGAAGCGGATTCTATTTATGTAATAGGTACAAAATCCAAAAGGTAGAATGAGTCTCTCCTCATGCTTGTCCTCTAACTACCCAGTTCCTCTCTCTGGAATCAGGATCTGAGTCCTGTTTTGTGTGTATCCTTCCAGAGAGTCTCTGACAACGTGAGGGGACAGGTATTCCCTTTTCCCCTTTTGCACAAATTGTAGCATCATATTTTTCACATGCTACTTTTTAGTGTGCCTTGTAGAGCCCTTGCTGTCAGTCCATGGAGAGCCACCTTGTTCTTTTCATTAGCTGCGTAGTATTCCACCGTGAGGATGAACCATGTTTGTTAAACCAGTCTTCTAGGGCTGTTTCTAATCCTTGGGCAATGCTTTGATGGCATGGACAACCTTGTGCCTTTGTCAACAATGCTTAATTGTGGAGCTTGGCCAAGGCTATAATTGGAATCACCTGGGAAGTTTGAACACTCCAGATGCCAAGGCCACAGTCCAGACTGATTAAATCATAATCTCTGAGAGTAGGGCCCATGCAACAGCATTTAAAAACTCCCCCAATGATGCCAATATACAGCCAAGGGTGAGAACCACTGGCCTAGAGTAATTGCTCTTTTTTTTTTTTTTTTTTCAGCCAGAGTCTCACTCTGTTGCCTGGGCTAGAGTGCTGTGGTGTCAGCCTAGCTCACAGCAACCTCAAACTCCTGGGCTCAAGCAATCCTCCTGCCTCGGCCTCCCAGAGTGCTAAGATTACAGGTGTGAGCCACCATGCCTGGCCTAGAGTAATAGTTCCAAATCTTGGTTATACATCAGAATTACCTGGAACTTAAACCTAACAAATACTGATTTAGTGGTCTGAGTGAGGCTTAGACATGAGCATTTTATTTTTTTAAGCTGTCGAGGCAATTCTAATGTGCAGCAAAGGGTGAGAAGTACTGGTCTACATCTATTTCTTCAGCCTTCTCCACTATTTATTTCTCTTAATAAATACCCCTCTGTTTAAACCAGGTACAGTAGATCCTGTGGTCTGCAGTTAAGAACCGTGACCCATATATCTCTTCACATCATGTGGGAAGTCACCTGTTTCAGCTGTACCTGAACATGAGCTTGTCTATGTTGGCTCAGTTACCTTAGAACCCACAAGAGAAATCATTTAATTTAAAAGGGCTTTTGAGAAAACTCATTGAGAGGAAGTGACCAGGAAACTAACTACCGATGGACAGTCTAAGAAGGACGGGTCACATAGGAGGCAGGCAGGGCCAGAAGTGTGCTGAGGTGTGTCTGCAGATCAGGGAGGTGGGAGAGGCGGGGTGCAGAGCTCCGGGAAGGGAAGAGTGAGTTACGTAACTAGACTCCTGATTATAAAAACAAGGGGACGAAGGTCCAATCAGCTAAACCGTTTCCTATTTCTGTTGGGTGGGATCCTGGTTGTGCAGTGACCTCTGGGAGGGAAATCAAGGAATCTGGGGCTTGGAGGAAGGGCTCAGCTGCAGAGGGACAGAGGTTTTTGTCCTTTGCTTCTGTGGCCCTCCTCCCCCTCTGGTGTTCTCTCCTCCCCTGGCCTGCAGTTCAGGCCTGCCTGCCCCCCTGCTCTGGCCTCTCCTTACCCTCAGTGGGTAGTGTCTGTCTTCTCTCCCACGCTTGAACTTGCCTTCACGGTGCCCTCAGGGTGGTTAACTAGCAGCTGCCTGGCCACGCATCGTCACGCTCCAGGCTCCGTGGCTGACTCTGGGATTCACAGGAAGAGCTCCCGGGATAATGAGGAGACAACTGCAACACAGTCTGAAAAGTGCTGTAACAGAGGCCCAGGATGTGTGTGGTGCTGAGGAAGGGATATTAACAGTGGCAGTTCACACAGAAGGTGGAACATTAGGTGTGTGTATTACAGAGGTGAGCCGTAAACATTGAGAAAGGATCATGAGAAACAGGTGCAAGCAGAGGTCATGACAGACCCAGGGATGCATGACTATAGGCTCCCTGAAGGCAAGGAGGGCCCATGCTTTCTCACTGCTGTATCCTGGTGACAGCTCTCACGTGTAGGAGGGCCCATGTGGATATAGATAATGAATAAATAAAGGAATGATGGTGTATTGGTTAGTAAGCTATCAGCTGCAATTAACAGAAAACCTTTAAATCTCAGAGAGGAAATATATTGGTCACATAACAAGAAGATAGCAGGGCATAAGATTCTGCCTCCACATCTCTGCGGCAGTTCGAGACCTAACATCCTGACACAGTGACACCCAGAGGCAGAAATGGGGCTGCTTTGATGGAGTCTTTCTCTTAAGAGCAGGAGAACTTTCTCAGAAGGGCCCCAGTGGAACTTCTCTCAGGTTCACTGGCCATAACTGTGCCCCATGCTCACCTGTAAAGCAGTCACTGCAAGAAGAATGGGACGCCCCTGATTCACTAAGACCAGTCACTGGGGCTTGGATATTGTGGTACCCACTGCGATGAGGAAGGTGGGAGGTGTCCCTTTAAAGAGATTCTGGGACCTCTAATTTAACTTCTTCTTACTCTTTGAGAGAGTTTGTTCTGGTCACTGATGTATAATTTCCATTGCTTTAGATTATCCTTTTAAAAGCAGAGCTTCTACATGTTTAAGAATGTGAGCTTGTGTAAAATCTTTAATAATTATTATGCCACTATTGATATTGCAAGGAATATTTTGAGTAATAAATGATAAGAATTTTATAAATTATTTTCTGAAAAGGTAATAGATGAATTTGGTAAAAAAAAAAATAAAGATACAAATAGATTTTCCATAAGAAGTGACTCTCCTCCCATCCCTGTCTTCCCTCCTACTCCCGCCCTCTCCAGAGCCAGTCATTACAGAGCATTTCTTGCGTAGCCTTCCAGAAATATTATATGCTTGTTCAAACACATATACATCTGTATTTACCACATAAATATTAAACAGACTGTACACATTGTCCTTCCACTTGTCTTTTACACTTAGAATCCACTTTAAAGTTGACATTCTTGGCTTTTATATTTTGCTTAATGTGGTAAACTATTAACTTTAGGTTGACTGTAAAAAATTGGGCGTGTATATTATACTTTCTATAGAAACCAACAAAAATAATGTAAAGAGATCTAGCTAAAGTAGGTAAACTAAAATGTAATACTAAAAATATTCAAATAATGCAAAAGAAGGCAAGAAAGGGGAAACAGAGGAATTAAAAAAAAGAAGGTAACAAAGAACTAATAACACAATAGATGTAAATTTAATAATGTCAGTTTAATTACATTAAAGTACATTAAATGTAAATGTTCTAAACTCACTAATTAAAAGACAGAGATTGCCAGATTGTATAACAACAAAACAACAACATCCCAACTATATGCTGTCTATAAGAGACATATTGTAAATATAAAGACATAAATAGGTTTAGGTTAAAAGTAAATAATGGAAAAGATACACCACTCAAACAGCCTTAAAAAGAAAGGAAATTCTGACACATGCTACTACATGCATGAACCTTGAGAAAATTATGTTGAGTGAAATTAGCCAGTAACAAAAAGACAAATAGTATGTGATTCCATTTATATAAGGTATCTACAGTAGTCAAATTTATAGAAGCAGAAAGTAGAATCATGGTCGACAGGGGCTGGGGGAGGAGGAAATTGATGAGATGTTGTTTAATTGGTATAGAGTTTCAATGGGTATACAGTTCCAATGTTGCAAGATAAAAACATCCTGGAGATTGGTTGCACAACAATGTCCATCTACTTAACACTACTAAGCATGATTGAACACTTAAAAATGATTAGGATGGTAAATTTTATGTTATGTGCATTTTGCCACAATTAAAAAAAATAACAAGTGATTAGATTAATATCAGACAACGTATATTTTCACACTGTGGTCCCCACCCTTGGGCCATGGCCTGTTGGGGGCTGAGCCATGGGGCGAGAGGTGGGTGGCAAGTGGGCAGTCAGGCTTCATTTGTGTTTGCAGCTGCTCCCTATCACTCACATCACTGTATGGGCTCCACCTCCTGTCAGATCAGCCGAGGCAATGGATTCTCATAGGAGGGTGAACCCTACTGTGGACTGTGCATGTGAGGGATCTAGGTTGTGAAGAATCTCCTCGTGTGAGTCTGGTGCCTGATGATCTGGGGTGGAGCTGGAGTGGCAATGCTGGTGATGGGGAGCTGCTGCAAGTGTAGAGTGTCATTGGCAGAGAGGTTTGACTGCACAATGAATGTGGTGTGCTTGGGTCATCCCGGGAACATCACTTACCCCATCTCATCCATGGAAGGATTGTTTCCCATGAAGCTGGTCCCTGGTGCTAAAAAGGTTGGGGACTGCTGCTTTAGGAAAAGGAAAATTACCAGGGAGAAGAGGAACATTATAGAATAATAAAAGGGTCAATTTGCCAGAAGACAATTCTAAATGTGTATGCACCTAATAACATAACTGCAAAATACATAAAATAAAAATTGATAGAACTGGAGGTTGAAATAGAAAACATACTATTATAGTTGGAGACTTCAACGTTCTCTCTCAATGGTTAATAAAACAAGTAGATACAAAATTAGCAAGGGTATAGAAGACCTAAACAACGCTAGTAACCCTTGATCTAATGGACATTTTTAGAACACTCCATAGCAGCATACATATTTTTAAAAGTGACATTCTTTGTGTACAACAGGTCCTCCCAACCTTCCTTCTCCTGTAGCTTTTCATTCACATGATGATTTCTTCCCCTCTCCCTGTCCCTTTCCCACTTACTTACTTTTTCTGCTCTCTTTCTTTTCCTCCAATCTCATTACTTTTTCTTTTTCTTCCACCCTTTAATGGGTATATATTCTAAGATAGGCACAAATTTCACAAAATTAGATGCTTCTTGTTCCTAATTTAAAAATAAGTGAGTTGAATGTTTCTTTCTAAATAAAAATAAATAACTTTAAATTAAGTTTCTTTTTTGCATAAGGTGTTTAATTAATTTCTTCCCTTAGACTCTGGCACTGAATATCTGCTTTCATTACTTTGGAAATTCACAGCAAGACCATTGAGAACTGCAGTTGCTGGGGAAGGAACACTTTCTGCAGGAGGTGAAATTTGGAGTTGTATAAAGCTTGGATTGATAAAAACGTGATTTAGGGGAACTTCCTTTTATTTATTTATTTATTTATTTTATTTTCACATCCAGGGGTTTCTGTGAGAGGAACTTCCTTTTAGTTTATCTCTTTGTCTTCAAAGCATTGTAAATGATCTGGCTGTCCACACGGCATCAAATGAAGGGAGCACAATTGTGGGCACCCCTCTCTTCTTCATAGTGTCTTTCTCCCACAGCTCCTATAGTTTTGGAAGAATCTCTCCTTTCCTCTTAAGTGCTTTTCCCCCTTACTTTTCAGAGCCAGACCCTTTGTGATACCTGTAGGTTTTCCCCTCTTGGGACTGTATTTTGCCCTAATTACTTAGCATTGTCAGGTTTGCAATTAGTTTTGCCACTTCTCCTGGAACCTGCCAGCTCATTATTAGTTTGTCTCTGGATGCCCTGAAGTCTCTGCTGCTCTGTCTCCTTGGCCTTGGATCAGGGCTTTGTGCGTGACCTGGCAGCATGCCACCTGCTTCCCAAGACCTCTTCATGTTCCTTCATCTCTCTGGATGAGTAATACTTTCCTCCTGGACTGGAAGCTGCTTTCTTAAGCATGCTCTGCTGTCTTGCTGTGTGTGCATGTGGATGTTTGCACTTACGGAAGTGTGCATGTATGTGGCAGACCAGAATGTGCTCATGAAATGGCCTTTCCAAGAAGCTTAAATCAACAGCTTGTGCTTAGGGGTACAAATGAAGATCCATCCATCGCACGACTTCTCATTAGGGCCAGTCTGTCCTGTGAGTTCCTATACATTTATCAGATTTATCAGGTTCACACAGAATTTGAGCGGTGATTTGAAGGGATCCGGGAGGACCTCCTCTGCTCCAAAGCTCCTCCTCCGGAGGGGCCTGAAGTTTTGCCATTTGGCATTTCTTAATTTGGGTTAAACATTGCCTTCTAGAAACTCCCTTTTAAAAATGTAAATACTTCTGGAAGGAGGCACTCAGAGCCAGAAAGGTGGAAGATTATATAATTGATTCCTTTCACATTTTTACAGACGAGGAAGGGAAGGAAAGCAATAGGTCAGCAATGTTCCCGAGGTCACTTGGCAAGTGGATAGCAGAACTGGAACTTGAACTCAGGCCTTCTGACCCCTGTTCTAGCACTCATCATCCGCCTGGATCACAGTGCACCACTCGTGGGCCCTTTACAATGTGCCATAAATGCATTTAACACAGGCTCCTTATCTAACAGGGCCACTGTTGGGAACATGATAGGTAAGACCAATTGGCACAAGAGGTGATGGCAATGCTGATAAATTCAGACTTTTCCATAACTTGGGGAGCTGATTTTTCCTCTAGGTCAGTGCTATCTAATGGAAATGTTACATAATGTGAACCACAAATGCAAACCACGTATGCAATTAAAGTTTTCTAATAGTCACACTAAGCAAATAAAAGTGAAAAAAGGGAAAAAAATGGATAAAATTAATGGTAATAATATGCTAATCTTAACTCAATATTATAAAAAGATCAATATGATAAAAGTTATCATTTCAACATGTAGTCTGTATAAAAAATTAATGAGATATTTTACTGTTTTTTTTTTTTTACTAAGTCTCTGAAATCCAGTGTGTATTCTTCATTTACAGCGCATTGTAATCATTTGCTCTCGCCACATCAGGGGCTCAGTGATAGCACGTGCAGCTAGTGACCCCCACACTGAACAGCAGCTCTAGACCATCCCTATTCAAAGCCCAGCAAGCATTAAAATTAACATGTGGGCACCTTGATAAAAATCTACAGGTTACCTTATCAAATGTTACCTAAACTAACCCCCACAAAAGGGCAAACTGCTTAAAGATGTCCCTACAAAGAACTCACACAGTGAAGCTAATACTTGTAATGCAAGCACAAGTGGACAGTGAGAAATGGCTGAGTTGATATTTTCCTACTCCCAGGACAAACTCTTGAGCAGCTATGTGGGGAGACTAAAGAGTGGTGGTGGGGCTGCCTCCACATTTCCAAATGATCGAGAAAGCTATCCAAGATGTGAATGCATATCCACTGTCATTAACAAAGAACTGTACTGTAAGAATGGTTTAAGGATTGGGATATTAGCGTGTGATGTTTCTAATTTTTCATATATTTTTTATCGTGTAAGCAATAGGTTTGTCTCATAGGTGTTCATAATTTAGAAATATATACAGACTTTAAAAACATTAGTTGGATCAGCTCATTCCTCTGCACGAAACCCCAAAATAGCTCCCTACCCCACTCAGAATGAACCCCAAGGCCTTTGATGGCCAATGGGCCCTAATGCCATTTACCTGCCCCTTCACCTTTCTGAAGCCAGGTCCTCCCACTCTCACTGCCCTTCTCTCTGCTCCAGCCACACTGGTCTCCTTGCTGTTTACCATTTTTATTGTATCTACAACAAAATTCAGTTTTGTACAACTTTGAACTTTTTATAAGTGGAGTCATGCTGTATGAATTCTGCCATCTTCTTAATCAACTTTGTATTCCTAAGATTCTTCCATGATATCGTAGGTAGAGACCATTCATTCATTTTTGCTATGGTATGGTATTCCAGTATATAATTATTCCTCATTTAAGAAGACATTCTCTTGCTGTTGCTGCTGGTTGCTTTTATTCCCTATTCAAACAGGGCGACTGTGAACATTTTGTCCCGGGGTGTGTGTCCCGGGGCTGATGTACCTGCACGTGGGTCATATGTGTGCACATCATCCACATGAGTTTTCCACTTGGTACCTTTATATATGCTCTTTCCTAAGCCTGGAATCTCTTCGCTGCCAAACTCATGTTCGTATTTTAAAACCAACCCACATGTCCCCTTCTTTGAGGAGCCTTCCTCTCCCAGTCTTGACTCTATTACCTTGTGACAAAGATACAGTTTCAACAAATCAAGTTTAAAGATCTGATTGGCTTTTATTAGCGATTCATGAATTGGGCAGCATCTCCTCTAGAAAATTGACAGGAGCTCTGATAACATGAGCAGAGGGAGTTGGCCTTACTGGCAGAAAGGACTGAAGAAACCAGAAACAAGAAAGAAAAAGCAGATTGGTCATTTCAAAGTTATTTTCCTTATAGGGTTAAAACAGAGGGGACTTCTTTATCATGCAGCTCCAGTAGACTGGTTGGTTGCTGTGAATCTCCTGTTTTTTGAAAAACTGGCCCATTTTAAAGGTCAATTTGATTATGTGGAACCCAGCATGAGTGACTCCATTCTGGTTTGGTGTGGTCTGTAGGGGCTTAGTGCAGGAGCTCAGTCCAAAGCAATGGCCTTCCATAGATTTTATGTAACATTTGTATATGACACATACTAGAGTACTTCTCACTCTGCACGTTAATGAGAGTGGTATTTCTCTTAACTAACCTCTGCGGTATTATTCCATTTGAATTGCCATAACAAAATGCTATAGATTGGGTGGCTTATAAACAATGGAAATTTATTTGTTATAGTTCTAGGGGCTGGGAAGTCCAAGATCAAGGTGCTGGCAGATTCTGTGTCTGGTGAAGACCTGCTTTCTGGTTCATAGATGGTGCCTTCTCGCTGTTTCCTCACATGGTGGCAGGGCCCAGGAGAGACTCCTAGCCCCCCTTTTTTTTTTTTTAAGAACATGAATCTCATTCAGGGAAACTCTGCACCCATTACTTAACCACCTCCAAGAGCCCCACAGCCTAATACATCACTTTAGGGGATAGGATTTCAACATATGAATTTTGGAGGACACAGCATTCATACCACAGCATCTGCTTAACCCCAGACTGCTGGCTTAAGGCAAGCTCTCTACTCACTCTGTGATGCATGCTACTTGATGCCTAAGGCCTGCCCATCTCTTATGGCTGGTAGGCTACTCTCTAGCTACCCCTTCCACTCTCACCTATTGAATTATACACTACCACAACCTGGTGATGCTTGCTCATCACCTGGGGTAATTCTGTTTGTTATAGTAGTTGCGTGATCTTATTGAATGCAGCATGAACAGATGAAATACAAGTGGAAAAGAGCAAGAGTTTTTTCTATACAACCTAAGCTGAATGCTTCAAAAGACACATGGAAAAGCTGATGCATGAAGGTTTTTGAGCAAGCTCACATTCATGAAATGCTATTATCTGGTCATATGTGTGTCTCCTCAAGACTAAACTTGAAGACAGAGACCACAGTGGCCCCATCTCTGTGCCTCACATTCTAGCCCAAGGCCTGAGACGGAGCAGGAGTTGATGAGTGTATGTTGATCAAAAACTAAATGAACAAATAAACGTTGATGTCTTAAAAGGGAAAAAAGTCTTCACAATATGAGTCATAAAAACAAACTGCTGGAGAATTAGATGTAGGTGAGACAACTGTAAAATATTAGAAAGTGACCTGTAAAAATCTCAAAAGATTCTGCACTTGGATTGCTTTAGCAAGCGTCCTTAAATTCTCCCTTCAATTTAAAGAAAAAGAAACAGGCAAATCATAGTATATACATTATGGATGTTGTTTATGAATGAAGGAGGGTGTGGAACTTCAACTAGAAGACCCACACTCAAAGAAAAGGCTTTGGCCTTTTAAGTAACAGATTTGTATATTTACATATTTTAAGTTAAAACATATTTAAGGAGTGTGTGTCAGTAGTAAACCAGCAGGGAAAAAAAACAACATGCTCAAATTAGATACTTTGAGGACAGCTTAATAAAATAAAAGGATTGTTTATAAAACTGTGAGTGGAAGTTAGGAAAACAACAAGGGATAGGGCCTCGAGTTGGGGACACATAGAAGGGCTTTTGACAACAGCTGGGCTTTGGGTTCAGGGAGGTGGCCAGTGTGCCAAGGCACTGCAGGTGGAAGCAGGGAGATGAATACACTGAGCTCTCCCTTCCCTCTCCCTGCAGTCTCTCGCTGGTATCTCCTATGGCCAAACCCAGCAGGAAGGCACAAGGCAAAGGGGCCCATTGGTACAGTCTATGCGGGGGAAACACCCAGGGTAGAGAGCCGGAGAACAGGAGAGTGGATTGGGGGCAAATAGAAGATGTCCAGCAGGGTATCATTTTTTAGGATTCTCCGCTTTGACATTTTCAATTTTCTGAAAAACTGTGAGTCCAAGTCCTGCCAGATCATAGGGCTTCTACTTTATCTGTTTACATATTTACCTGTTCTACTAGACTGTGAGTATCTGGAGGCAGGGACTCTGTCTTGAGCATCTTTGGATCTCCAAGCCTGGCCCAAGGCTTGGCATGTGGAAGAAACTTAATAATTAGTTGAATAAATTATTGGAGACACTGTAAGAAAAATCATTTGTCAAAAAGTTAGTAACCTGCATACTCATTCATTTAACAAATACTTACTGAGTACATACTATGTGTCAGACACTGCTCTGAACAAACAGGATATGATGGTAAACAACAAGGCTACAGTCTAACGAGGGAGGAAGTCAACCAATTCTTTCATCCATTCAACAGACATTTTATTGAACAATAACTATGTGCCAGGCACTGTCCTAGGTGCTGGGGGTTCAACAATGAACAAGATAAAGGCTCTGCCCTCATTGAACTTGCATTTGCATGGGTGTGTTTTTCCTTTAACGCTGAAAGTAAGCACAGGGGCACCACTTTTCAGAAAGCTAAGCAGGCCTGTGGCTCCTGATAGTTGAGAGGCAAGCAGGATGCCACTTTAGGTCATGGAAAGACAATCCCTTGGGCTGGATGGAAGCCATAGCTTAGGGTGAACGTCCTCACAGGGCAGGGGTGTCCTTGCGAACCACATCTGATCCCTTGGCAATAGATGATTGGGATGGGTCCCAAGTCAGAAAATCTGAGCTCTTCATACTCCTCCAATGAAGGGGCTTTGCACACAGTAGGTTAATTAATTTCTGTAGAATTTAGTGGATTCTTACCAGCCATTTATCAAGATGCGGGCTCCTAGAAACTTGAGAGATGAAGGGCTAGCTGGAGCCCAGTGGAGCCCTGGCAGGAGGAGGAGGATAATATTGCCTTGTTTAGATGCTCAGGATGTTTTTAGAGCATGTGTCACTTGGCTCTGTATGCTAGAGCCAGCCTGTTCTGGGAAGTCAAAGGGTGGACTGAACCTAGCTTTCTATCACTTTAATATTCCCCAAGCTCCTACACTCCCAAGCTTTGGGAGTCAGTATTCCTTCAATAGATAAGCACCAAATTTCAGGGGAAATGGTATTTCTCAGGGGATGGAAGTCTGGGTTCTGGCTGTGCGTTCCACCCACCTTGATATGAAGCCCTCAGGACTCAGATGGAGGGAAGGATCTCTTAGAGTCCCTTCCAGCTTGGCCATTCCCTCCCTGGGGACATTTTTCTCCCTCCCAGGACGTGGCTGCTGCAGGTAGGCTGCTCCCTCTCTTTAGCACATCCTTGGCAACCAGAGAAACTGCTGTGAATCAGCAAGATTGGTTGTAAGCATTGGTGTTTGGAGACAGCTGCTTTCCCGGTATGTTATTACAGGCTCAGGGTAGAGACTTTCCTCCCCACGCAAGTCTCAAAATACCTCTTCTATCAGCCTTTTGGTGTTTGGGATTGCTTTACTGTGGACAGAGCCTTCCATTCCACAATGAAGGATCAGAAATAGAAATGAATGCACATGTGTTTGGCATTGCCCATAACAAGCTGTTCTTGGCCTCCACACTGTTGCTCGTGCTATGCCCTCTGCCAGGAATATCCTCCCATGCCCTGTTTTCCTTGTCCTGATCTTTTAAGAGTCAGTTCAAGCATTTCTTGCTCTAGAGGATGTTATAATTGGATTATTTTGATTGCAAAAAACTGATTTTCTCAGACTAGCTCAAATACAGGCTAGTGGGGGATGGGTGTGGCAATAGGAAGATGAACCCCTGGACCAAGATGAGCAGGACATCTAACTATCTGCTTCTACAGTTTGTCTCTCCCCAGTAGACTGTAAGATCTTGAAAGCAGAGACTATGTCTTGTGCATTTTCAAAAGCTTAGACTTAGAGAAGAGCCTAGTACCTAAGATATACTCAAAAGATGTTTGGCTGGACGCAGTGGCTCACGCCTGTAAGCCTAGCACTCTAGGAGGCTGAGGCAGGAGGATTGCTTGAGGTCAGCAGTTTGAATCCAGCCTCAGCAAGAGCAAGACCCCATCTCTACTAAAAATAGAAAGAAATTAGCTGGACAACTAAAAATGTATACAAAAAATTAGCAGGGCATGGTGGCGCATGCCTGTAGTCCCAGCTACTTGGGAGGCTGAGGCAGGAGGATTGCTTGATCCCAGGAGTTTGAGGTTGCTGTGAGCTAGGCTGACGCCATGGCACTCTAGCTTGGGCAACAGAGTGAGACTCTGTCTCAAAAAAAAAAAAAAAAAAAAGATGTTCATTGAATAAATGAATAAATGAATAATTGAATCATAAGTATGGGTAGACTATATTGGCTCTGTCTTTGAAAGACTTATAGTCTAGCTGGAAATCTAGAAGGCAAAAAGTTAAGTAGTATAAGAGATAAAGACTGTAAAACAATGGCTAAAAATTGGCACAAAGCTTGAAAGATGAGCACATCAAAAGCATCTTAGGGGAGATGAGACTTAGTTAGCAAACAGCCCTGAGAAAGACTTCAGTTCACACTAATGTGCAATTGACTAAAACATTTCTGAGTGCGGAGCGCAGACTTTCAATGGCGAAAATTGGAGTGAACATTGAACTAATGTATGACTTCCTATATGGTCCCACAAAGGTCGGCTAGGGGCATCAAGGGGGCAGCCAGGACTAGTCTCAGAACGCTCTGGCTGGTCTGCAAGGTCAGATGTGTTAGATCCCCGCCCAACTCTCCTGGGCCCCACAGCCTCGTCTGAGTGCTTGGTCCAGGTGGAGCAGGCGCCTGTTGAGTGGCTGCCAGCTACGTGTGGTGGAGAAGCAGGAAGGCCTCTGGGCAGCCCTCAGGACTCCACAGTGAACAAAGAGAGTCATTCAGATGCTTCCTGATTTTACTGACTTAAATCAAAGACCGAGAGAGGGGAGGTCTGTGCAGCTTTCTTTGTTTTAGAGGCTGGCTCCTGGGTGAGTCCCTTATCATCTCTTTCCTGTTTAGCTGTGTTTCTTTGAACCTTTCCACAGAACTTGTTGCCCTTTGGCAGGCTCTGTCAGCTTGCCAAGTGTTAGCACTAGTGGTGGAGAAGGATTCCCAGGGTCTCCTCTCCCACAGGTTTATCCTCAGTGCTGCACACCTGGAACTTCATCTTTTCTTGTGCCCAAAGTGGAAGGAGTGGGAATGCAATGGAACCCACTGAGCCCAGCGCCCTCACTGAGGAAATGGAAGCTCAGGGAAATGCATTTTTCTTCACATTTGTGTAGTGCTTTGAGTTTATCTGTTTGCCCACATAGGCTCACATTGTCTTTGGGTTCCATTCACTAACCAGCCCTTAATGAAGGGCCTATGGTGTGCTGGGCTGTTCTAGGCATGGGTATGTGGGTTTGTAATAGAGGGAACAGGGTAAAATGTTTTATGTGATGTCTCTTTACCTCTCCACCCCCTTTTTGGGAATTAAAACCTGTGTCCCTGCCCAAGGCCAGTAATAAGAGGGGCAGGGGAGTGTCCTTTATTCTTAGCACCAGAGGAGGTGGCTCAACAGAATCGTTCAGCCAGAGGTCATGAAAAGGAGATGGGGTCCATCAAGACCATCAACTATAGTTAAACAGCCATAGCCCCAAGCTGAAAACTCATTTTAAAAGCTCTGTATTTCTGTTTATAGAGGACTATGGTACTTTAAGATGAGAGTCTGTCATCCTCCTTCTTTGCCGGCAAATTAATAAACCTCTCTTTCCTTTTCCTCAAATCACTTGTCCTCATTCTTCTGATGCTATCTCAGGGACAAGTGCCAAACTTTCAGCAACAGGTTTGGCTGCAATTAACAAAATACTCACCCGACAGTGGCTTAAACTATGCAGACATTCATTATCTCCTCAAATAAGAAAGAAGTGCAAGCTGTACTCTCCAGAGGCTGGAGGCTCCATGGCTTAGTGGTGTCTTTAAGAACCCAGGCTCTTGAAACCTGCTCTGCTATTCTTGGTGCATCAGTGATGGTTCCCCTCAGATCACCAGTTGGCTCCCCCCCACCCACAGCATCCTAATGTCCAAAGACAGAAACAAGATAGGTCAGGGACCTCCACCTCTCTCTTTTTTTACTGAGGAAGAATATCTTCCCTGGAAGTGCCCAGCTGACTTATTTTTATAACCCATTGTCTATGTCTGAGTCACATGTCTATTCTTGGACCAGTCACAGGTGAACCAGAATGGGATGTCACCACTGGCTGCTTTGGGCCAATCGTGATGCACTGTTCACAGGAAAGGCAATAAGTATATTATCTCTGTTAAGAGCAAGGCTCTGCAGCCAGATTATTGGAGTTCAAATTCAGCTCCAGCACTTCTGAATTACATAACCTTGGACAAGGAGCTTAACCTTTCTGTTCCTCAGTCTTCCCATATGTATAAAGGTGATAGTGACACCTTGCAGGTTGATGTAAGACTTACATGCACTAATGTACGTGAGGTGCTCAGCACAGTGCATGGCTCACAGTGTTAACTGTTAACATACCACCAGCCTCGGGACTGAGCATTTCTTTGCCAGAATAAAATCAGGAACAGAGGTAACAGACGTTGGGTGAGCAACTCCAGTGTCTGCCACATGGGGTCGCCCTCCAGCTCCCAGACAAGTAAACGTGCACTGCTGAAACCCTGAGCCATGGTACGGGATGGTGGGAGACCCGGAGGAGGGGTGCCTGGTCCAGACTTGGGGAGGTCAGGGCAGGCTTCTCAGGAGGAGGTGGCACCACCGTACGATTTCATTGTATGCAGCAGTTGCTCAGGCAAAGGCGGGGGTGTGGGTGGGTCTAAAGGTTTATTTTAGGCAGAGGCAGCAGCAGGCCTAGGGACTCCCGAGTGTGACACTCTGTGGTATATGTAGGTGAAGGACACACAATTTATTGTACCCAGAGAATGAAGTGGGAACCAGGGGTGGCTGTAGATGTATGTGCTGCCAGGCTGGGGAGGGCTTGGAGTGCTGAGCTAAGGAGCTTGTGTCTTTTCCTACAGGTTATGAGTTTTAAGCTCTAAGTAGCCCTAGATTTGCATGTTTGATCAACGACTCTGGCTGCAATGAGAAGGGAGGGTGGGAGGGGAGTGGGTCCTGGGTAGGAGTCTATGGCAATATTCTAAGGGGTGAGGAATGAACTAGGGCAACTACAGGAGGGTAGAGAGAGAGAGAGAGCAAGACAGAGAGAGAAAGAGAAAGCGAGAGTGCATGGTAAAACAAATACAGACAGGAGGATGCATCAAGTTTGGCCGAGTTGGGTCTAGGGGCAGTTAGAGATGTCAGCAAATCCTTATATGCACAGAGCCTGAAGCCAGGAGAGAACTGGGCTAAAGACAGCAGGTGCAGGAGTTACCAACATGGAGAAAGTGGATAATACATAATATGCTACATAGATAATATACCTCATTTATACTTGAGATAAATGAAATCGTCCTGGAAAAACAGAAATATGAACAAGAGGGACAGCCCTACAGCTCCGAGCATTGCTTGGATTGCCACTCTGTTTTGTTTGGGCACTTTGATAGGTGAGTATGGTTCAAGGCCCTTAGCCAGGCAAGGGTTTTGCTTGGTTGCTGTACAAGCAGCTATTGTTCAATGCTGAGCCTGCTGTGGGAATTTCTGCACACTCCTTGTGGTTATTCAAATCTGCAAGCCCCAACGTAGGGTGAGAAGAGAAGTAGGTTGAAGATGGAGCCTGGCAGGACACCAGCATTTGCAGGGTGGGTGGAGCTAGAGAGCAGCCCGAGAAGATCAAAGGGAACATTGGGGAGATGGGAGGGGACACATGAGAAGAATGTTCCAGGACCTGAAGGAGGTCATATAGCCCACTTCATGCTTCTTGTCACCTATCAAAGTGCCCAAACAAAACAGAGTGGCAATCCAAGCAATGCTCAGAGCTGCAGGGCTGTCAGATGGGCTGAAGATGGTTGTGGACATAGCACATATTTCTCTTCTATCCCAGCACAGCCCCAGTGGTAGCTATTTGGTATATTAAGTTATAGTAAGAACCAGGCACTTTTATACCCCCACAATATGCTGAAATAATAATAATAATTAAAAAAAAGAACCAGGCATCCAGAGTGGAGAGGATGCGGAATTAGTTTATCTCCCTGACCGTACCCTGTGGGTGGGGTTAAGGCCACAGGTTCTGGAACCACACAGGGCTGAGGTTGAGAACTGGCCATCTGTGTGACATTGGGCAGCTTACTCAATGGCTCTGGGCCTCAGTTACCCAATCTATCAAATAGAGACACTGATCCCTACCCGAAGGATTTGGAGACAGTTGAGTGAGATGCTACATGCTAACATTGGCATGTATGGGTCTCGTCCGGTAGTGGGTGCTCGCTGAGTGGTAACCAGTGTGGTTCCCAGCCCCTCGTCCAGCACCCAGCACATGGTTGGGGCTCCAACATCATGTTTAGCATGAAGATGGGAAAATAATTCTGTTAGTGGAAAAAAACCTGGAGGAACTTGCCAAGAGCTGAGGGCACAAGCTTGGACCAGGGCGTAAGAGGTAATAAACAGAGAGCTATCGTGGGGACAGCTCCCCAAGGACTCTCAACAAAGGCAAAAGCAAAAATCAAAGGCAAAAGGACTCACAGCAAAGAACAGTCTGGCCTCGGGAAGCTGGTTATAGAGAGACCCAGAATGCAGGGAGGAGCCAGTGAGGACCTCGCTAAGTCTAGGCCCTGTAACTATTCCGTGTCTTTGCTGGTTCCTCGCCGGTCCTCCCGTGTTTGAGTAGTCAGCATGGTGGGAAGAACATGGCATTGGAGTGAGAGAACTCCGGGCTCCGATCTCTGCATTGTCATAACTTTGCCACCTGTATGATCTTGTAAGAGTTATTTAATCTTTCTGTGCCTCAGTCTCCTCATCTGTAAAATGGGCTAACCCACTTCAACTGGTTATTATGTGGAGCAAATGAGGTTTGTGTACATAAACCGGCTGGGATGTAGCAGGTACTCAATAATTATTTTTCCTCTGTTTTCCCTTGTGCCTTAAGTAAGGCAGTTTCTATTGCCCTTAGAAGAAGGGCTTAAAAGGGTGTCTTGACTGTCCAGAAAGTCCATTCTGAGGAGGGAAACAGTTGCGGAGGGGAGAACTTGGAAGGATCTTGTTTCCTGTGCCAGGTCGGAAAGATAGGCCCCAGCCCTGGCTGGAGGGAAAGGCAACAGGACACAGGTGGGTGGTGGTCACCAACATCCGGGCCGGCAGGCCCTGGGAAACTCGAGCACCTTGCTTCCCTGTCTATAAAAGGTGACAATAACTCAGCCGCAGCCCTGCCTTCCCTCCCCTGTCCCCCATGGGCCCTGGGGCTGGGAGCACCCGGAGTCTCCAGGGTATCACTGCCCCATAGCGCCTCCTCTGCTGCCTCCTAGAGGTCACTTCGGGGATGGCCGTCCCAGCCAAGCCCTTCCAAGATACAAGTGGCCGTGGCCCCTCTTGTCCCACCTGGCCCAGGGGCTGACCCTAGAGTCTGTGGGGTCTGGAGGGAAATCTCTCAAGGGGTTACTCCCCCTCCCAACATATTTGTAGTTCACGATTACGCAGTGCTTGGCAGTTTTCAAAAAGCTTTTACATTCCCCATAATGTAGGCGGGGAAGCTATTTACAGAGAAGGGAAACGGAGGCCCAGAGAAGAGACCCGCCTATGGCACATGGCTAATAAATGGCAGAACCAGGACTAGAACCCAAGAACCCCCAGCCTAGGACCATTCTGTGCTGTGAAATACTGAGGGCCCATGTTCCCTGCCTTTGACTTATTAGTGGGTGGCTTGCTGGCGGGTTGGATATGAGCTTCATCCACTGTTTTCTTTTTTGGTGCTGGGAAGAAATCTACCTTCCTCCCCCCTACCATTCCTCTCCCACGCCGCTGTTTCCTTGAGTCTCTAAAACGTGTCCGGAAGGACAGAACCCCACCCCCCATCTCTCAGGGCCTCTGTCAACCCCTCTAACACTCAGGCTCAGGAAATGAAGCCACTTTCCAGCCTCCTTAATGACATTGCTCAGAGCTCAAGAAAGCCACACTTCCCAGTGACGCATGTAATACCCTTCTATGTGGATGTCCCTGTCCCTGTGACTGCATGGGCCACGGCAGCCCAGATCAAATGGCTGGCACAAAGACTTGTCTACTGCATTCTATTAGAGAGCAGGAAGTTACCAGCACTGATTGAAATTCTCAGGTGGAGTGAGTGGCATTTGAAGAGGGGAATTTAATTCAGTAGTTTATATTCCACTTAAGTTCCTCCTGTAGCTGACTGCAAGTAAACAGCTGTAAACTGCCACAGCTGTCTTTGTGCTGGAGAGAAAATACCGTCTGGGGAGTGAAATGGTGATGGCGGGACAGAATGTCAGGAGACCAAAGCCCCCCGGGGTTAGGCGGCCTGGGGAGTGCGAGGGCCAGGTGCAGGAGACCCCATTTCCCCCTGGGGTCTGTGAAATGACGGGCTCACAATAAATAACCATCGAGCCCCCTCCCCCGCTCTGAACGTCACAGTGTTATGCGGGAGTTCAGTGGTGTGGTGGAGGGGACCAAGTTTGGAGTCTGAAAACCAGAGCTCGAAGCTGGTCTGGGTTCCGCTTGCAGGACCTCGGGCAGTTGTCTGACTGTCTCTGAATCTCGAGGATGATGATGGCAATCAGCACGGTCTCCCTCTAGGGGGCAGTCAGGGTCAAAAGGGAGAATGTGTTTGACAGCATCTCATGCCCCTGTTGGTAGTTACTGTCTCATTGTTTTTGGAACAGAGAAGCCCCATAGACCCTGCTTCCCACTGGTCCCCTTGCCCAAGGGCTGGGCTCCAGCGGGCTGGCCGGCACCCTCCTCCTGCAGAAGGGCTCAGGGGGCCTGTGAAAGCATGCAGGTCTGTGGCCTTGAGGGGGACAGCCTGAGCCTCCTAAGCCCCGACCCCCAGGCCTCCTTCCCCTCCCTGACTGGTTGGTTGGCTCTCACCTTAGGGGGCACAAAAGACCCTTGAGGGGAGTGGGTCTAGGGTGGGCAAAATGTAATCGCCTTGATGACGCTTGATTCACTGTCTCCTGTGCTCCCGGCGCCACGCGGGGGCTGGGCCACAAGGCGGCTGTCACACCATCTCTTCGTTTCCTCCTCCATTCGTTCTGCAGACTCTGCCAGAGCCCTGGCCATGCGAATGGGAACCTGCCGTTGGCTTGGGGCCTGGGTCACGCACAAGGCTCTGAAGCCCCTGGTTCGTCCTCACCCACGGGCACGGCCACCCATCCGCCCCTCAGGAATCCTGCCACGGCCCAGCTCCTGCTCACTCCTCCGCAAACCTATTAATATATAATTGTAAATAAAGCGACACACCACAGGCCTCGGGACCTGGGAGCACAGGCTGTGGCAGGACGGAGACCTGGGGCACTGGACACTTGCCTGGCACTGAGGGGGCGGCTGGGGCCATGGGAAACAGCTGGGGAGGAGGAGGCACGGGGTGCGGGTCACCAGCCTGCTCTCCCCTGGGCCCTCCTGGCGGGGCTCCTGCTCGCCCTCCCAGTTTCCCTTCATGCGTCTTTCACCTCCTCCCTGCCTTCCCTCCACAGAGGTAATGAATAATGACAGGCCTGTAATCAGACTGACATCCGAGCCTTCATTGTCCCAGACAGTCGGCTGTCAGAGTCAAAGGTCTGGTCCCCACTCTCAGCTGGCACCTGGGCCTCCAGCATCCAGGCTCACGGCGGGTCTTGATTTCATGCAAAGAGACTCGCTTCCCAGGACCCTGAACAGTCAGAAAGGAACCAGATGGGACGTCCTGCCCGGGACAAGATTGCAGAGACACGCAGCACCTTTCAGCTGGTGACAGCATGGCGGGTTGAGAAAGGCGGAATGAGGGGCCCAGGCCAGGATCCTGGTGGTGTCACTTCAGCTCCCAGGTCTCCATTTCCTCCATAAGCCCTCAAGGAGCTGGACAAGATCAGTATTTTTGCACTATGTTTGGAATCCCTGGAAATGCAAGTGACGCTATGTGAAGTCTATACGGAATCAGAGAGAAGGACAAGACCATGAACATCACCTGGTTGAGAGGTTTTCACAGGGGTCTGTGGACACCTGGGGGGCTTCTGAGGTGGGCAAAGGGCAGAGAGGGCTCAGCACCCCCCATTTTCTGTCTCATATTCTTACTTGAAATAACAATTAAGATTTCACTTGAAGAAAGGCTACTTCCACTGATATTTGAGAAACGCCAGAGCACATGGTTCCCAAATTCCCTCCCAATTTTGACACTTAAACTCTTTAGTTCCTTAAGAGCAGAAAGGTTTAGGTGTTGTATGATTTTGGTTTCTTCCACTGAATCGAGTCCACAAAGGTGCTCCGGGTGTGCTGTGACAGCAGGTCGATGCAGGTAGCCAGCATCTCCCTCAAGGACAAGCCTGCACAGTGCCCGGCACGCCGACGCTGGGAGCCTGCTCTTGGTCCTCTTGGGAGTGCCTGACAGCAGCAATTAGCGGGAAGTCCCTCAGTGCTTCCCTGTCCTTCCCCAGCTGAGGGATGCACAGGGCTTTGTCTGAGTGACATCTCATCCAAATGGGAAGGAGTCCTCAGCTCTTATCCAGTGCTAAAAGAGCACGCATTTCCTCCTGATCCCACTACAGGATCATTTCTGTCTCTCTCGATCCTCCCTGGTTTTGGCCTTGATGGGGGAAGTCTTGGGGGAGGGAGGTGGGCACAAGGAACAACGCAATGGCGGAGGCCAAGGAGGAGAGCCAGTGCCACCAAAAACCGAGAGGGAGGGGCCAGAGTGAACCCTGCTAAAGAAACCAAAAGTCACCATACGGTGTAATTAATGTGCTACAAGAAAAACTTCTGTCTCATCGAGGTGACGGGAACTGTGAATGCAGCTCTCCCAGAAGTGGCGGGTGTCAGAATCCCTCAGTCAAACTGGTTTCAACCACCAGAATGTGGCCGAGTAGTTGTCTCGTGTGAGTAGTCTGGAGCCAGGCTGGGCTTTAAGGCCACGCAGCTGAGAAGCAAGGGTGGGATTTGAAGCCGGCTAACAGGTGTGTGAGCCGACGTGGTGGGGACTCCTGGGGAGCCTTCCGCAGCTCACCCTGCTCCTCTTCCCAGGCCTCGGGGAGGCACAGGTGGCGTCATGGCCTCTGTGGAGGGGGAGGGGCTGTCAGGCTGACCAGAGCAGGGGTGTGTGGGGTGGGGGGTGGGGGGGAGGAGAAGGCAGCCCTCACGGAGCCTGGGGTGGTGCGGGGACCTGGCGTGGAAGGGATGTCCTATCTGGAACTGGGGGCAAGTGGGCTATTGGGACAGGAGTGGAAGACCCAGGCCTCAGGGCAGGGCAGGGGCCTTACGAATTCAAAGACCAAGAAAGAAGGAAATCAATTTCACAGAGAAGCAGGCATTTAATAACCACCATCTCTTTAATCCTTAAAATAACCTTGTGAATTAACAGAGGAGGAAACAGAGAGAGAAGTGTTAAGTAATTTGTCCAAGATCGTTCAACCAGGAAGTAGCAGAGCTAGGACTGGAACCTGTGTCTGTGTGGCACCAAAATAAATCCGTTGTTTTCTGCTTGTTAGATTGGTGAGGGTCACAGATGAGGCTGCTGCTTGGTGGAAATGGGTATATTCGAGGTGCATTAGGTGTCATGGCTGCAAAATTGCTTCCGGACCCCACTGGCTGGCCAGGTGGGCGCCCAGGGCCTGGAAGGTCCTCACCCGGCTGAGCAGGGCTGCCAAGGTGGCAGGAGCTATCAGGACGGTTAGTCTTTGTTTCAATAAAGCAGTTTAAGCATTTTGTAAGCGCCTCAGCGCAACAGAGACCCAGATCAAAGGTGGAATTTCATTTCTTCTTACCACCGTGATCTGGCTTTTACTTAATTTTTATCCTTAATGTGTTCTTTCTCTTTCTCAGGCTGCTCGCATAAGTGACACCCAGCCCCTGGGATCTGTGGCATGCTGTCATTGTTTGCGTGATTTCCCAGCACCTTCCTCCCGCTACAGTGCTACCTGACAAGGATTTTAAAAATGATATTCCTGTGATTTCCCCTAATCTTTTATGCCTCCGTCTTTTAACATGAAAGGAAGCAGGATACGTGTCTGTGCAACCCCCACCTCTCCCTCGGGTGGGCTGCTTCCAGTCAAGTGACAACTGTCTCACACCCTGAAGGCTTAACCGGAACAGCAGGGGCACTGAGTCCCCGGGAAGGGCGAGAGTGGATCCCGAGGTCTTCGGGTTTGACATGTCACTCCAGAAAACATTCCGACAGAAACAGAAGCCACTTCACTGCCCTGACATGAATTTCTATAACCCAAACATCCTCTCTGACACGGAGAGAACAACGCACAGAAAACTGAACTTCTCAAGGGTAAACCGTTTGCAGAAGTGAGCCATTTACTGTTTACTGCACACGGTTTAAGGTTTTGCAGGGCAATAATGCTCCTCCGGCGTCGGAATGTAAAAGACCAAAAGCTGTGCGAGTAGCTGGGACAGCCTATCGGGACTGCTGCCCGGAGCAGAGGGGACTCAAAAAGCTGTGAGTCTGGGGGTGAAGGAAGAGAGAGACACTGATAATTTGTACCAGAGACACCCAAAGAATTTAGGATTTTAACAATTTTACTGTAGTAAAAGAACATATCAGTTAGGGTAAAGGCTATGTTGCTGTGACAGAGAAACACTCACATTCAGTGGGTTACATTTTCTCCTCTCTGGCCATCCAGAGGAAGGCAGCTGGTCCACGGTGGGGGGGTGGCCCAGCTCTGGAAGGTCAGCAAGGGTCCCAGACTCCTCTAGAACATTGCCTTCATCCACATGGTCACTGCTGGCTCACAGACACTGTGTCTGGGTGATGTAGGGGCATCAACACCTCAAGGTTGGAAGGGCAAGACGCAGAAGTCACACAGCCGCGGCAGCCAGCTCCAGGGCAGCCAGGGGGATGGGTGCTGCGTGGGAGGCTGGGGCCGAAACCTGGAGCTATTGGCAAAGGAAGCGGGGAGTAGAGACTAGGGACTGAGGAGCAGATTCCACTGCAGAACAATCTTCCAACCAATCCCTTACTTCAAGTTGATCTTTAAAAAACAAAACAAAACAAAACAAAACAAAAAAACAACAATAACATCCCTCTCTCCTCTCCCCTAAAATACTACTCTAAATGAACCACTACAGTGAACAAAGGTGGCTTCAGAACAAAGGCAATTCATGGCCCTTCGAGCTAATCACGAACATAATGCGGCTCCCTTGTTTGCCAAAACCCCATTAGGCCGAGATCTTATTTTTTTCCTCCAAGGAAACAACGGGAACAGTAAATAGCAGCACATTAAACAATGCACATTTTATTCTGTAAAGGCATAAAAATTCTAGCTGGAGGCTTCACTGACAAGGCTTTCCAATCTTTCCTGAGATTTAATACAGGAAATAAATTCGATTTCATCACTTAGTGTCTGTGTCATGGTGGGCTCTCAGTAAATGGTTGTTAAACAAGTGCTTTGGGAAGCGTCCGTCTCAGTAACGTCTAGGGACGCCGTGCAAGAGGGAGTCAGCTTCCACCAGCACAAATGGGTTTGCTTAACTCGTTTGTGCAGAGAGAATGGAAGATGTGGCTTCACTTCTCACGGCTGGCCAAGCAGGCCTGTCCCAGGGGTCGCCCTGATCCCCGTCTGGAATTACTGCTGTTAATATGTGCTTTGGGGGTGCAGGGCAGTACCTGTGCAAAGCCCTTTTTTAAATTTCTCCATCATGTTAGTAGCTGCAAGTTGGGAAAATCAGTATCATACACATAGCCGTGTGCCGTTAGTTTTTTGAGAAGTATGTGAAATGCCTCGACATAACTGGAAATCCCTGCCGGGCTGCAGTTCTCAGAAGGTTGTTGCTTCAGGGCAAGAAGGTAGAGAGAGCCCGACATTCAGATCTCGGCAGGGAAGCCCAGCAAGTGAGGAGAACATCAACACCAACGGGGAGTGCTAGGGGTGCCCATCACCTGCGAAAACAGGTGTCTTCCTGCTGGCTGCTCGAGCTGCTGGGCAGAGCAGGGGCTGCTCAACTGTCCAGGCGGGCAGGTGTGTAAGATCAAGAATGACAACAGCATTTACACAGCATCCAGCTGAGCGCCATTAGTGCATGATGGTAGGTATGAGGTCAGTACGATTTTCATCCATCCACATTTTGCAGATGAGGAAACAGGCACTGAGAGGTGAGATAACTTGTCCAAGCTTGCACACTGCCTGATGCTGAGTCAGGTCTCCACCCGAGACCCGGTAGACTCCAGAGCACGTGTGTGTCCCCACCACCCCATCCTGCCTCCCCAAAGCAAGGAGCAGAGAAACAGTACACAGGAGAGGGTGGCTGAGCAGAGATGACAAAGGACTTTGGTGATGGAGGTGTGCGTCCGCTTCCTGAGCAAGCGTCGGGCCCCAGACAGGTGCCACAGTCACCTGGCAGGTGTGGTGAGCGAGGAGAGAAAGCAGCTGGCTGCAGTCAGCCTGACCCAGGAGACGCCAGCAGGCCTCAAAACCTCAGTGGAGAATCACTAAGCAAAAGCAGGAGAGGGTCTGGTGAGAATTGGTTGGGAGAGGCGGACTGGGTGCAGATGCTGTCTGCTATCAGCTCCCTTAGACACTGGCGTTGCTCTGAGACACTGACCCAGGTCCCCTCAAGCCCGTCCTGCCCATGCCCTGGCTCAGATCTCTCTTCTGAGCTGCAATCTTGTACATCCAGTGGGTGTGAAACGTCTCCCTGTGGCTTTCCCACACAGCTGAGGCATCCAAGTGCATCCATCGCCTCTCACCCCAGCGGGTGCTCTGCCTGTGGTCCCCACAGCTGAGAGGTGATATCACCACCCCCTTAGACATCCGACAAGAAGCCCAGGAGTCACCCCAAACTCTGGGTCCTGTAGGTTCTACTTCCTGAATGTCCCCAGAGTCGCCTTCCATCCACCCCACTTGGTTTAACTTGTTTTCCCTCCATTGAACTCCCATCCTGGTCCAGTCTCCACAGAAAATCCCAAGTGAGCAAATCAAAATGTGTCTGTCTATGTTACCACTGTTTGAAATCCTTTGGTCATGCCCCTCACCTGCCTGAATCTCCCAAGCTCCTGGGTGCAGCATGCCCAGCTCTGGAGGGCCAGGTCCTCACCCCTCTCCTGTGGTCTCCGCAGCCGCATGCTCTCTCTGCTTCTGCGTGGGTCCCCCAATCCTCTGCCTCTCTTTCTGGCCTGGCTAATGGCAGATCCTTCTCTGAGCCAAGCTCTGTCACCACAGAGGAAAGCCTGGTTCATCCTGTCTGGTCATCAGTCTATGATTTCATCCACTACTCGTCACCTCCCCCCCTCCCTCCTGTCCTTCCTTCCTTCCTTCCTCCCCTCCCTCATCTTTCTCTTTCTCTCTTTCTTTCTTTAACTTCTATCATGAAATTTTCAAACATATACTAAGTAGAGAGATCGTATAATGAACTTGCCATAGTGTAATGAACTACTTATCATCAGCTTCAACATATTAACTCATGGACAGCCTTGTTTGACCCAAGACACACATACACGCAAATGCACACATAACATGCATGCACACACATCACACATACATGCACACACATCACACATACATGCACACACATCACACATACATGTGCCCCCACATACATGCACACATATACCCATCACACACATACCTCACACACACACACACACACACACACACACACACATACACATCACACACACCCACTGGGTTAGTTTGAAGCCAATTCTAGACATCACATCGTTTCACCCATAAACATGTTAGTATCTATCTCTAAAAGATAAAGACCTTAAAAAACAACCACAATACCATCACAACATACCTTATAATTAATTGCTTAAAATAATCAAATATTCATAAATGTTCAAATTCTTCTGATTGCCTCATAATTGTTCTTTGTAACTGCCAGTTTGTTCACATCAGGATCCAGATGAGGTCTTACATTACAGTTGATTAATACGTCCCTTAGGTTCCCTTTAATCTATAGACTCTCCCCCTCTTATCTTTGCCCCTTGCAGTATATTTATTGAGGAACCAGATATTTGAGGAACCTATAGTTTCCAGTCTGGATTTTGCTAACGATGTTTTCATTGAATCTTTTAACATGACCTTGGTTCCTCATGCTTCCTATAAACTATCCCACTGGGTAGTCTAACTGCCCACTTCTCAAAGATGGAAATTGTCTTTTATCTCCGCACCTCTAGAAGCTGGGACCATGCCTTCCATACAGTAGGCACAAAAGAAAAACAGGAAGGAAGGAAGGGAGGAAGGAAGGGAGGAAGGAAGGGAGGTACGGACAAGGGAAGGATCAGAGTGTGACCGTGGGCCAATGTTTCTTAGTGTGATCCAAGACCAGAATTATCTGCGGTACATCTGTTAAAAATGATAGCTCCTCGGCCTTATCCAAGCTCTATGAAAATCAGAACCTCTGAGCCCCGAGCCCATCTAGCAAGCTCCATTCTTCTCTCCCAGTGGGTCGGCGTCTCCCCATCTGCATGGAGAGGGCCCCCTCACTAAGGCCCTGCCAGCTCCAACATTCTGGGCTCAAGCCCAGCTTCTAGACTTCTGAAGAATGGACCCCTTTACTTCAAATGCCATACATTGGAAAAAAGCAAAACCTAGTACCTGACTCTGCCCCTGAAGTCAACTGTACTTGTCTTTTAATGGGTTCATTCCATTTGGATTGTGGTTTCTTCAAGGCTCAGCCTGCAGTTTCCAGTCTCTCTGGGCTGATGATGTGACCCACCTGGCGTAGAGCCGTTGGGGAACCCCACTGTCTGGCAGGCTCCTGGTCAACCCCCTTCTCTGGGCCATCCGGTCCCCAGCTCCCTGAGCAGACGCAGACACACCCCACACCTCTGCGTGTTTCCCAGCCTGCCAGAAAAGCCAGGCCTTCCCCCGTCTCATGCCACCCCTCCTTTCCCTGCCTTGCGGTTATGGGCTTCAGTTTTCTCCTTTAATCGTTATTTGTTTGTTTATCTTTCCACCGGTTTTCAACCCCAGAGACAGTTCTTCTCACCAGGACGATTTAAATTAATTTTGTGGGGACAATTCCACAAGACGATGTATCAATTGATGTATTAAAATCAAGATGTATTGCATCTCTCCCATCCTCCCCATGTCTTAATTTCTTCCTTCCCTCAAAGGCACAATCAAGTGTGTCTGGCATAATTTGTTCTTTATAAACCTAGACTGTTCATTGCATGCACTTGTAATTTTGGAAAGATTTTTGGCAGTGTTTTATTTCTGTAATACTTTTCTTTATTGCATCTGGTGATTGAATCATGGTGATTAAGGAGACAGGGAGGTGGACCTCGGCCCCAAGCCCCCTCACTGATGCCTTCTCCAGACTTCTTCTGTCTCTGCCCTCTGGTGTGATCCAGTCACACTGTGGTCTGAGGGGTAGAGCCACCAAAAGCACCTCGGGACACAAATGAAAGGGCTGGTTGTCCAGGATGCAATGGACAAGCCCAAAGGATGAAAAAGGACATGTATAACAAGGGCCTGTGGGGTACAGAGGAGCAACGACAAGCATGGCGGGAGTTACGGGGTCAATGTGTCTCCTCAAAACTCCTACCCCTGGTGCCTGTGGACGTGACCTCACTGGGAAATAAGGTGGTTGCAGATGTGATTGGTTAACATGAGGTCATCAGGCTGGGCCTTAATCCAGTATGGCTGGTGTCTTTATAAAAAGGGGAAATTTGGACACAGGGAGGTACACACAGGGAGACTGCCATGTGAAGATGAAGGCAGAGACTGGGGCGATGCTTCTACCAGCCAAGCAACGCCAAAGATTGCCAGCGAGTTGCTAGAAGCTGGGGGAGAGTCATGGAACAGATTCCCCCTCAAAAACAGAGCCCTCTGAAGGAACCACCCTGCCCACACCTTGGTCTCTAGCTTTTGCCTCCGGAACTGCGAGACAGTAATTTCTGTTGTTTAAGCCACTCGTTCTGTGGTACCTTGTTACGCAGCTCTGGGAAGCTACTACAGTGGGTATGAACGTGGCTCTGCAGTCAGCCGGAGCTGAGTGTGGATCCCGGTTCGACGCTTCATTAGCCACGTGGACTTGGGCAAGTGAATGGAACCTCTTCCAGCTCCTGTCAGCCCCTCGACAATGGAGTCATGCTAACACCTTTCTTAGTGGTATGAGGGATGTGTCAGATGCTGTTGGCGCCCCGTCTGTGTCCCTCAGCCAGCCTGGAGGCTCCCTGTGTGGGGTCCTCCCACCTGCCCCCCTTCTGTGTCTCTTAGCCGACAGTGCTCTCTTGAGCACGAAAGTGCTTGGGCCGCAGGGAGGCAGGAAATGGCAAGAAGTTAATGTCTTTGGAACAACCTTCAGTGAGAGGCAGATGCTTTCTCTCCTCAGGGTGGGGGACAAACCTGAGCCGTGTTCCACTGGGTCTCCAGAGCCTCCCCGTGGGCTCCAGCCCAGTTGCCTGGAGCAGTAACTCCGTCATTAACACCCCCTGGGGGCCTTCTCTCCCTGCACGACCTCACTGCCCAGCCCCTCATAGTAATTCCTGCATCGCCTCCCAACTCAACCCCTTGCTCCCCAATTTTTCCTTCCAGGTTTGCTTCTGAAGGAGCCCAAATGAAGACAGAATGATTCAAAAAGATGATGCATAAAAGTACTTACAGCATGTGGCACCCAGTAAGCACGCAATTCATTTTAGTGAACATGATGGGCCATTTGTGCAGCATAAGTGATTTGCAGGCAGCCGTGGGGTTTGGAGGGGAAGGTGCCGGTGCATGCACAAGCCTCCAAAGTCAGCCACTCGATGGCCACAAGCTGTGTGCCGCCTGACAGGCTGACGCCGTGACCACCGGGAGGCAGTGGGAACTGCGTGGATACGCAGGCAGTGCAAGGCATATGCTGGGTGTGCAGGAGTAGTAACATGTTTGGTTGTCATTTGAGAGTACAGATGATAGGGCGTGTCTGCACACGGGCAAATGTTACCGTGCAGTGTGTAAGGGGCAGCTGAGCTGGCTGTGCACTGACATTTGCAGCCTCCATGCCCCGTCCTGAGTGTCTGGAAGGCTGGGGAGGGCTCATGCAGACGTGGTCAGAGCCGGCCCAGCCCCATCAGCTGGCCTGCCGCCAGGAACGGCTTGATTTAGTGCCCTACGCCCGGCTGCTCGGGCACTGGGAGACACAGCAACAGCTTCTAGACGGTGAAAAGTCCAGCCAGACCCGTTGTTTTCCCCACCCCACACAAAGAAAGAGCCAGTGTGCTGTTTTCCCCCGTGCTGCCGGAACCTGCCTGACCGCGTGGAGTGAGTGCAGGCCTGTGTCGCGGAAGCCCCTGGGGTGCGTGCGCAGGGCATGCCGCTGGCTTCGAGGAACTCCTGTCTCCCAAGCAGAGACGCACAATCGGGGAGTAGGATGGGGCCTCAGATGTCATTCGAGTTGACCCTCCATTGCACACATGAGACGATGACTGTGTCATTTACTGCAGAGCAGTATCGACCTGTGGGGCCGGACAGTCCTTTGTGTGGAGCTGCCTTGTGTGCTGTGGGACGCTTAGGGCTCCCCAGCCTCCACCCGCTAGATGCTCGCACCAGCCCCTGCTCCCAAGTTGCACCAACCAAAAATGTCTCCAGGCGTTGCCTAATGTCCCCTGGGGGACACAATTGTCCCAGGTTGAGAACCATTGCTGTAGCGCGATTGACACACATGTGTCAACACACAGAATGAGCATTCATGAACAAAAATAGACAGAGGCACTTGCTTATTAGTCTTGGATGAAGTCAGCTTGCATGGGAGTTGAGAACAGGTGATATCTCAATCTGTAGTGATATGTATCTGGCTTCAAATTTCATTTCTCATTCTCCAGCTTTGTGACCTTGGACATAAAATGAAAATCAAATAGCACCATTCACCTGCTTAAAACCCTCCACTGGCTTCTCGTTGATCTCAGAATGCAATCCATCTTCCTTACCATCGTCTACAAGAGCTAACCCTCATTTCATGTCACTGTCTGTTCTCATGCTGTCCCTTGCAGCCACGCGAGCTCCTTCTGTTCCCACCTCCAGGCTTTGCACTTGCTGTTCCCTCTGGCAAGAACATCCTCTCCCCAGATCGCTGCGTGTCTGGCTCCCTCTCTTCTCCCACGTCTCAGCTCAAATGTCCCCTTGTCAGAGATGCCTCCCCTGACCACCCTCGGTTAGGTGGCCACCACCGCCCAGTCACTCCCTGTGGCCTCGTCCTGTTCTCTTTTTCAGTACTTTTCAACATGTCCCCATTTATTTGCTTTTTCTTTGTTTATTGTCCTTTCTTCCCCATGACAATGTAGGCTCCGTGAGAGCAGGACCTATGGGACAAATAATATGCTATTAAAGGTTTGTGGCGAAGATAAAATGAGAGAATAATAATAAAAAAATAATAATAGCAGTAATAAGAAAGCATTTGGCCAGCAAGTATGGCATATAATACACGCTCAGTAAATGATGGTTCTAATTTATTTTGATCATGCAGTTTAAAAATTATGTCATTGTAGCTGCCCCAAACCATCTAACCTCCTCTCCCATTAGGACAGTTCCCCACAGTGTGATTCCTGCCTTCTCCCAAGGTAGACTCCAAGAGCGCTGCATTTCCTGGTGAGGGTGACCAACCTGTCCTGTTTTACCTGGGACTTTTCTGGTTCAGCACTGAAAGTCCCACATCTTGGGAAACCCCCAGTCCTGGGCCACCTGGGATGGCTGGTAACCCTATTTCTAACTTCCAGTATGACTTCTCATTAGGTGTGACTGGGACATTGACTGGGGGGGGGGTGAGTTAAATGAGAGACCAGGCCAGGGGTAGAGCATGCATTTTGCCGGTCTGGTTTTGTGGTGGGGGTGACGGCAGCTTACCAGCTGTGACACAGGCATAGATTCCCTTAGCAGCCCCGTTGTGCGGTTTGTTCCAGCATTGGTTTCCAGCAGCTGAGCATAGACGCTGCTTCTTCTGCAGTTCCTATGACTTCGTGAGCACTCTTTTTTTTTTTTTTTTTTTTTGAGACAGAGTCTCGCTCTGTTGCCCGGGCTAGAGTGAGTGCCGTGGCGTCAGCCTAGCTCACAGCAACCTCAAACTCCTGGGCTCAAGCGATCCTACTGCCTCAGCCTCCCGAGTAGCTGGGACTACAGGCATGCGCCACCATGCCCGGCTAATTTTTTTTCTATATGTATTTTTAGTTGGCCAGATAATTTGTTTCTATTTTTAGTAGAGACGGGGTCTCGCTCTTGCTGAGGCTGGTCTCGAACTCCTGAGCTCAAACGATCCACCCGCCTCGGCCTCCCAAGTGCTAGGATTACAAGCGTGAGCCACCGCGCCCGGCCCGTGAGCACTCTATATCCTTACGAAACCATTCTCTGCTTGAACTACCTAGTGAGGATTCTGTTGTCTGAAACTGAGAAGCCAACCAATGCATACGGCAATTGTACAAGTCTCTTCAGTGAGGTCTACACTGCAGCAAGGAGCCTCTGGAGGGATGCTTGAGATGAATCAGTATCTAGACAATGCAGAGGGTTGCTCATTGTCAGTCCCTTCACTTGATGGGACAAGTGCCTCTCTGTGCCTGTCATTTCAAATGCTCAGAGTCTGCTGCACAGCGTGGCAAGATCCACCACCCCCTGTCGGTGTGGGAAGGCTGTGAACACAGCCCTCCTGCCTCCTAGGCATCTGTGCCTGGGCACCAGGCAGACTGGGGTACCCATTACAGTGGGTCCTGGGTATTGCTCAGCCATCCAAGAGCGGGAGACACTCCTTGGGCTGGGGGTGGGCTTGGGAGTCTGACTCAGTGCTGAAGCTTGTCCTGGAAGGACCAGGTAGTCCCAGTCAACATGCCCAGACGGCGTGATCCATGATGGTCAGGATGATCATGGGTAGCAGGCTGTCTGGATCTGTCAAAAAGTGCTCCAAGAGGAGGTTCCATTCAGCAGGCAGGTGGGCATCAGCCAGCACCAGTTCCCTGTTCCTGCACAGTGGGTCGGAGCCTCAGGGACCTGGATTCAACCCAGTGGGTGAGTTCAAGTGAGGTCTGGGTGGGAATGAGGGCCAACAACCACCATCTGGGGACAACCCAAATCAGAAGCAGAAAATTTAGATTTCTTTTCTTTTTTTTTTAATTTATTTCAGCTCTTCATGGGGGTACAAAAGCTCAGGTTATATACATTGTCTGTCTAGCATTTATCTTTGAATTAGCCTGAATCCTTACAGAAAGCAACGTTGCCCTGCATGTGTGTGATTTGAGTTTACACAAATAGTACAGTGTTATGGATATTGTTCCATGTTCCACTTTTTAAATCCTAACACTAATTTTTTAAACATTGCTTCCAAGTACATTTATTTACTTATATATAATAACATATACAGTAGCATGTAAAATCTTAAGTGTGTAGCTCAATGAATTTTTAATAATAGATTCATTGAGATATAATTTATATGCCACAAATTTAATTTTAAAGTTTTAGTAGTTTTTACTATATTCATAATTGTGCAGCCCTGACCACTGTCTAATTCAGAACATTTCATCACCCCCAAAAGACACCCTGTACCCATGAACAGTCACTCCTCATTCTTTCCTGCTCCTCCACCCTGGAAGTCATCCATTTACTTTCTGTCTCTGTGGATTTTCCTCTGTCGCTGTAGATATTGGACATTTCATATAAATGGAATCATATAATATGTGACTTTTTGGGTCTGGCTTCTTTTACTTGGCATAATGTTTTCAAGGTTGACCCGCATTGTAATGTGCATCAGTACTTTGTTTCTTTTTACTGCTGAATAATATTCCATGGTATGGATATACCACATTTGGTTGATCCATTCATTAGTTTATGGATTTTTGGATTATTTCCACATTTTAGCTATTATGTATAATGCTGCTATGAACATTCATATACGAATTTTTGTGCAGACTGTATTTTCAATTCTTTTGGGTATATACCTAAGAGTGGAATTGATGGGTCATATGCTAATTCTATTCTTTAACATTTTGAGGAACTGCCAAACTGTTTTCCAAAGTGGTTGCACCATTTTACTTTCCCACCAGCAATGTATGAGGGTTTTAGTTTGTTCACATCCTTGTCAACACTTGTTATTGTCCTTTTTATTATAGCCATCCAAGTGGGAATGAAATGATATCTTATTGTGGTTTTGATTTGCATTTTCCTAATGACCGATGATGTTGAGTATTGTTTCATGTGCTTATTTTATTGACTATTTGTATATCTTCTTTGAAGAAATGTCCACTCAAGTGTTCATTGAAGTTTGACATATATTAAGTTACCCCTGTGTAACTATCATGCATATGTGGATACAGGGCATTTCTAGCACCCTAGAAAACACCCTAGACTCTCTTGTGCCCCTTTCCAGTCAACCCCTTCCCCCAAGGGTAGCTACTATTGTGACTTCTATTACCATAGACTAGTTTTCACTGATTTTAAACTTCATAGAAATGGAACAGCACTGGATGTGTTTCTTTTATGCTTAGTTTCTTTTACTCAGTGCAATGCATGTGCAATTCATCCATGACGTTATTCTTTTTCATCACTATGTAGTATTCCACTGTATGGATACACTACAATAGGTCTACTTATTCTACTGTTGATGTTGATTGGGGTTGTTTGTAGATTTTGGCTATTAAAAATAAAGTTTTAGCACTCTGAATGTTTTCCTACAAAATGGGCCAAGGCCACCAACACAGAGCCTACTAATCCATAGTCCTCGGGGAAATCAAGGCTGTACATCTCTTCTGACCCAGACACTCGCTCTGGGCGTGCACTACGGGGCACTCGCATGAGGTCCACCGTGGATGCACATGTGGATGTTCTGTGCAGTGATGCTGTGGCAGCTGGGATCAGAAGCAACATAGGTGTCTGTCACTGGAGGATTAGAGAGGTGGCATGTGTGGCATGTCCTGCAGATTCTGAGCAGTCGTCAGAAATGATGAACTATAGATGTGCCCGTAGCTTCTGCTGGATGTTTAGAAATGGTGCTGAAGGTAAAAAAAAATACAAGGAAAAGAACAAGGTCTATAATGCAAAGGACAGAGCCCATAATCAATACCATGTGTATGAATTAAAAAGACATAAACAAGCAAATACAACTTCAGGGTACACCTCAGAGGACAGAGTGGTGGCCTGTGGTGGTGGTGAAGGGTGGGGTGGGGAATGTGGGTGGGAGAGGGTCCTGCATGGGCTGATGATGAGGATGCCAGGACCGGTCAGAGAAGGACGAGGGTCCTGCCTGCTGCCCCTGCACACACACACAGGGACAGGCAGAGAGGGAGGGAGGGAAGGAGTGAGGAAGGAGGAGAAGGAAAGAGAAGACACCTCTGTTCTCTCTGACTTGCTCAAGGGCGTTCACCGAGGCAGGGGCAGCCAGTGTAACGTTCATCTTCATCACCATTTCCCTGCAGATTCTGGAGGGGCAGGGAGGGCTGAGGAGAAAGGAATTAGCCGTGTTCTCCACCTCCTGCTAATTGGGCACTCATCTGGGCGGGCCTGGGCTTTATTAAGTTTCCAATTCATCAAGGTTACCAATGATATTTCTCCTCCTTCCTTTGGAGCAGGTTGAGATTTATACTACACCCTGGGCAAAGGACTCTCCGGCCTTCATTTTGCTTTCTGGGGCTTATTTCTTTAAAAAGGTGGGCTGGGCTCTGTTGCCTACAGAAATCCCAGAGGTGAGAGTCCTCCTGTCCATCCCCAGTGCTCCCCAGGCAGGAGTGGTCCTGTGAGGGAAATGCTTGTGTGTGGACTTCCACCTTTTCCCATCTCGTGTCTGTCTGTCCAGGCAGCCTCTCCCTACGTCACATCCCCAGCAAAGTCCCAGCTCAGACCCTTGCTTGTTCTGGGCAGGGAATAGGGGACAGCACAAGTGCTTTTCAGGGGCCATGGACAGTTCCCGCCTACCACGAGCACATGTGCAGCTGGGGCGTCCCTCTCGCATGCCTGTATGTGAAGGTGCACCCAAAGGAAACAGGCTACAGCACCACAAAATGGTCACGTTGGAAGTCAAACGTGAGACACTAGAAAGCATCCTACAGGCTGCAGTGCTCGGGGATCTTGAAAGCCCTGCCAGGAGTCCCCAAGTCATGGAAGGAGAAAAAAGGAGTCCGTGGACTTGTGACCCTGCGTCTTTGTTGCTGTCACACCCATTTGCATAGAACTGCAGTGTGTCCATGCTGGACACTGGACAGCGTCACAGTGTCTAGTCCAACCCCTCCTGCGCTGAGCAGATGGGAAGTGAAGAGGGAGGACGCGTCCCCAAGGCACGCAGCCTGTACTGGTGGCACCACTAGGCACACCTCCCAGTGCTGTCCTGGACTGCTGGGGGGACAGAGAGAGAGCGAGAGAGAGAGAGAGAGAGAGAGCGAGAGAGAGCGAGCACATGTGTGCACGTCTCTTGCTTTGATCTGACCCTAGGCTGGTCCTGCTTGGAAGAGGTCCCTACTTCACAATCTGTTTCATGATCTGATCGGTCAGGTCCCAGGGGGGCTACATTTTGTTTAGGGGTGGAGGACGGAGGAAAGTGAGTGATGGGGCGAGTGATAAATAGAGAAAGAAATAAAAAGGCAGGGACGAAGACCTCTTGGCAGAGAGAAACTATAAGAGGAACACGGCAAGACAAAAAGAGAAGAGCCCCCGAGGGGCCGGAGGAAGTGAAGGGCGAGTCGGGGTGAGGAGGAGGATGAAGGCAGCCAGCAGGCCAGGCGGAGCTCACACCTACCCTGGCAACACATCTCTTTGGAGGGGTTGCCCTGCCCCTCCGCACCCCCGCTGGTCTGTGGAGCCCCTGGTCCTCAGGGTGTGTTAGCCAAGTCCAGCGCTGGTGCTCAGCTGCCATCCAGGTGGCCTTCCTTGCTGCAGCCTGAGCTCTGACTGGGGTGGGGTGTGGGGGGAGGAGGCCTGTGTGAGCTGGTGCCCTGGGGTAACTCCCACCCTTACCACCTTCCTAAGCCCGAGACACAGCCTAGGCCGGACAGTTTGTTTTGGTCCCAGAATCCCCGCTGGGGGCAGCAAAGGAGACACAGAGAGACAGAGTTAGAGGAAGCATGGTGTTAGCCCTGTGGCTTCAGCAACCCCGTGTGATGCATACAGCAGGGCTGGACTAGAAGAAGGGGCAATAGCTATTTCCTGTGGTCCCGCTCCAGCGGCTAAACCAGTCTACCCAAAACAGCAGGAGCAGGGAAATTGTGAACACTAATAGCAGGGCTGAAGCAAGAGCCGGCCAGCGGGGCTGGCACAGTGAGCCCAGACACAGCACCCCGGTGTGCAAAGAGCCACCACTTACAAGGCATGTGAGGGCAGGCAAGGCACTTTAACTTCTCTGGCCTCAGTTTCCTCATCTGTAAAATGAAGCTAATAATAATGACCTAACAGTTGTGGTTATTTACTAAAATATCCCAGCACTGTCTCTGTTCCCTAGTCAACGTGTAATTCAGTCTTCCCCCCATCCCCATGGGGAGGCACTGAGGCTTCTGGACTCTGGGCAGAGCTAACTGTCAGCACTAGATGACACAGTGCTGTGATCACTAGGCACAGCAGTCTGGACCCTCGGACAGAGAGCAAAGCCCTTAGAGCAAAGCTGCTCTGCCGCAGCTGGAGCTACCTGGGTGTTCAGAAGGCAGCCAGAACCCCCCAGAAACACATGGAGACACCTAGGATCATGATGGAGGAGGCACGAAGCTACTCACTTTTAAATTCAGGTGTTCTTGGTTTCCTAACGTGATGGAAGGGTAAACTGAGGCAAGCAATGAGGCAGGGGAGATGACAGATAATGCACGGCGAACAAATCTTACTTTGGAAAACACAGTGTTCCTGGTGGGAGAGGAAGGGGATTGTGCTGTCACTATCAGCCAAGCGGGGCAGGAACCTCAGGTGGGGCCCGCGCTGCACGGAGTACCTGGTTAGGCCTGATAAGCAGCTGTTGCGAGGCGGGACTCTGGCGCTCGCCAGCCCCGGGGGACCATCACTCCTTTCTACCTGCTCATTCTCTGTGTCTTTGTCCCCAGCTGTCAATTCATGCCTCTCAAAATGACATGAGTTAAACATCTTAAAAAACTAGGGATTCATCATGTGGCAATGTCAACTCAGAAAGCAGAACCAGGGATTTTTATCTCGGTAGTGGATGGTTACGGGGTTCTTGGTGCTGTTAGGGACATGTATTTTCATGTGTTGCAGTTTGATTAATATGCAGTATTACAGATTGAATTATGTCCCCCAAAAAGATACATTGAAGTCCCACCCCGGGACCTGAGCATGTGACCTTATTGGAAGTAGGATCTTTGAAGATATGATTAAGATAAGGTGAGGTCATTAGAGTGGGTTCTAATCCAGTATGACTGCTGTCCACATAGAAGAAATGGAGACAGACACAGAAGGAAGATGGCCACGTGAATTATGCAACCACAAGCCCAGGAGAGCCCGGGGCTACCCGAAGCTGCAGGAGACAAGGAAATATTCTCCCCTGGAGGTTCCAAAGGAAGCACGGCCCTGCCAACGCCTCAATTTCAGACGGGCAGCCTCCAGAACTGTGAGAGAATGCATTTCTGTGGGTTTCAGCCACTCTGTCTGCGGTGCTTCGTTACGGCAGCCCTAGGAAATGGATGCAGGAGGAAAAAGGTATATGTAAGCGGAGACTGCTGGGGCTTGGGAGGAGGGTGTGCTGTTTAAGGGAACCCTGGAATCTCTTCTTTCTACCTCGACATCCCCTCTGTTTCCTGCCCTCAACCTCTCTAGACAATGGATCCTTCATGTCCTAATCAGCAAGTGCTGGTGACCTGCCTCCCTGTGCCTGGCTTCTCACTGAAGGCCGAGGGGCACAGTGACATCCGAGTTGAGCCCCACCCCCCACACCGACCTCATAGCCTCCCGAAGGCAGCGCGTGGGAGTGGGAAAGGGTGCAGGCTCCAGGGTCCGAGCACCTGAGCACAAAGCTCACCAGCTGTGTGACCTTGGCATGTGATGACATTGTCTGAACCTGCTTCCTCCTCTGAGAAATAGGGAACATAGCACATGCACTCCGTAAGGTTCTTTTGAGAATTAAATGAGATAGTACATGTCACGTGATGAGCACAGGCATTCGATCAACGTTAATTATTATGACTGTTATTATTAGTGTTGGGAAAATAACAGGAACAGAGCTCAGAATACAGGATAAAGTGTGACAAATGCTGGCACAAGGGTGCAAATGAAGTGTTTTGAGAAAACGGAAGAGAGATGGATTATTTCCACCCAGGGACCAGAGAGGGCTTTGTAGAGTGGTGGCATTCGAGTAGAGCCTGGAAGGACCGTAGATTGCACCCGGTGGGGAAAGGGTGACGGTGTGTGAGTGTGTAGATGGGGTGGGGCAGTGGAGGAGAAAGGATTTTCTCCTGGAGGAAATCGCATTAGCGAGGCGAAGAGATCTGACAGGTTCTGTGAACAGAGTGGACCCACGGGTGTGCGGCATACTGCATGTGGTGTGTGGTGAGGAGCGAGGCCAGGGGTAGGCTGGGTCTAGGTGGCCATGGCTGTGATGTCTGAGGCAGTGGCCTGGTTTCCATGATGAAGACAGTGACCCCTAAGGGAGTTAGAACGACGTGATGGAAGAAGCCAGAGTGAGGCCAGCAAGGACTCAGCAGCTTGGCCCAGTGACAGGAGGGTCTGAACCAGGCTGGGGTGGCGAAGAGGAAGAGGCAGATTCAAAAATCAAGGGGCTGATATTGAGGGGACGTGATAACTGGTGGGGGGTAAGGTGGGAGAGAGGCACATCCAAGGCGATTCCTTGGTTTCTTGCCAGAACTCTTTGGGAGGACAGTGATGGGAGATCCCAGACTCCATGAAGGTGGGGGCCACAGCCCACCCCCTGACACCCCGCAGGGCCTGCGTGAGGTGGGTGCTCAATAAATGTTGGTTGGATGAATTTGATGCCAATGGTGGGGCGGGGTCCAGAGGAGGGATAACAGGGTTGGAGGGGTGTTAATAGTATGGTCATGCCCAGGACACCCGCGGGATCACCATGTCACGCTGTCAGCCTCAGAGACAGGGGCAGGATGGAGGTGTAACCTTGGGAGCCAATAGCAACAAAGTGAAAATAAAAGCCACACATGGCGTAAAGTCCAATCAGCTCAGATCTCTCAGCAGCCTGAGGGCTCCGTGAGATTTGTTATAATAATTACAGAAAGGATCTCAGAGGCTTGTGGGGAGAGAGCATGGCATTGGGCTAAAGTAAAACTAATTATGCTCACAGCAACTTTGAGAAACAGGAATGTGCCTACAGGTCCCTGCTAAGGGACAGAGAGGAGCGAGGACCCGGAGAGTCACACGAGGTCCCAGACGGCAGCCAGAGCCCTGGCACAGCTGCAGGGAGAACCTAGGAGCTCCTTCCTCCTCTCTCCCCCTTGGAAATGTCAGCATGAGTGCTTTCCTCATCACAGAATGGCTTTAAGAATTTGTTTGTAAAATAAAAAGAGGGTTTAGAGTTGGGAAGCCCTGCTGGCCATAATGAGATATATTTTATGGGACCATTAACTGGCACTTGGAGAACAGGGATGACCTATAAATGTATTCATGGATTCAGACCAGGGAGGTTTTACGGACTGGTTACAGACGCCTTGGGGATGGCGTCAGTATTAAGGAGACACAGTCACCTGGAACACTAGTGCCACACACACCTCCCCATCTCGCCCTCCCTTCCCGGCTCCCCACTGCTGCTGTGATACTGATCCCTCAGTCTCAGCAGCTCCTGGACGCTCCAAGACACTTCTCAAGAAAACCTCAGGTCCTGACCCAGGCTGCCATTATCTTTGTCCCCTCAGCCCACATACACCTGGCCTATTCAATCTCATCCGTGTGACTCCCCAGTCAGCCCAGCATCCCACCTCCCCCAACATGATCCGTTTCATACGGCGCATGGCACTTGGAGTTAGGCAGATCTGGGTCCAGCCCTCACTGCTTGGACCCCGACCACGCACAAATCAGTCTCCCCGAGGCTCAGCTTCGCCATCTGTGAAAGATCTCTCCCTGTCTGTACCCTCCTGGCCCAGCACGGTGCCCGGCACAGGTTTGGGGGGTCAGCAGATGCAGAGTGGATGCTTGCGTGCCTGCCTTCCTCAAGGGTCACAAAGATGCGCATAAATGCATATCGCTTGCTGGATGGAAGTGTTCAGTAAAATAAATTGCTTCCAGATGCTGGCGATGCCATCCCAGCCTCGTCCTGGTATCCCAATTGACTCTATTTGAAAGCCTCTGCCTATCTTCGTTTGTACAAATCCCGCCTCACTCTCTGGGCCCTGGTGGAGCTCTGGCTTCCCCCGCAGCTGCCCGGACCTGCACGGCTCCCTCGTCTGGCTGCTGTCCGGCTCTGGGTAAGCGCCACCCAGTTTGCACTAGACTGGCACCACCCAGCCGAGTTCTAAGCCTGACAAGGTACTGTTTGGTGTCTGTCTTTGTTTTTACTCGGTCAGTAGACCCCAGATACAGGCAGGTTGGGTCATCAGTCACAGCATCAGTCACCAGCAAGGACTCCTAGATTAATCATCCTGTGACATAAGCCTAAAATACTGATTTGGGACCTGGGACACAGCCCAGCCATTTGGAGCGTTCATGAGCCTGTACACACGTGCACATATGTGCGCACCCACTCGCTGGGGAAGGGGTAGCACTTGCTTTCCTTTAGAGCTCCCCTGAGCTGACTCCCAGTGCAGAGCCTGGAGACGGAGCACGTGACGTGAGGAAGGCTCCTCTATGCTCTGGGGCTGGTTGAGGGTGATAAGGCTGCCGCCCCACCACTAGGTGCTGTGCATGGGGAGGACAGGAAAGGGACAAAGCTGGGCAGCTCGAGCCCAGGAGGGGACACTGCCAAGCCTGGGAGGTGCAAGGACGAGAGGGGTGCTCTGGCATCCCAGCATGAGGCTGTTTCCTAAGGCAGATGGGCTGACATCTGGCGGTAGGTTCTGACTTCAGATGAGAAACACACTCACTCACTCAGGGACACTCATTCCTATCTCTCTCTCACACACACACACACACACACACACACACACACACACACCCCAGAGGCAGGAGGTACACAGTCTCCAAATTTACCCTGTGCACGCACTGGTACAGTATGGGCTCCAGCTGGCTTCTCCGGATCCGAAGGAGGGAACAGGGAAGGGATACACTGCTGAAATGAAAGGGGCACACACAGTGTGCAGCCTCATTGTTATTGAGGGGTAATGTTTATTCAGCAAATATTTACCGTGCACCTCCATGTGCCAAATGCTAACGACACAGATGTGAGTGAGACACCCATGCACCTACACAACACACACCCGTAGGCATTTCTACTCAGGGTCAAGGCCCACACATAGGCACACTTCAATGCAGGCTCCCTTGCATTACAAATACACCCCGCCCCTCCCCCTCCCCCCCACAGACAACCAGAAGTGGGCAACATGCTTTTTCTCCCATCACTCACAAGAAAGGCAAAGGGGGAAGCTTAGAGTTTTAATGGCCAGCTCTGGGCTGAATACCATTTTCCTGGTTCCTTCTCCTAGGGCCAGGGGCCAAGTGTCACATGAAATGACTTATTAATGTCCACCTGGGAATCCAGAAGGAAGAGGAGGTGGTAATAGCACTCCCTTTGTAACCTGTCGCTCTAGCACTTGAGAAAACTGGATGCTATTAAAGCTAGTTTAGCTCTAAAGGGCAGTGAACAGTGGAGACATGATAGAGACAGGAAAGCCTGCAGCTGCAGCCCCGAGGGCTTGCTGGAGCACGCGAGATGCTGTTGGGGTTGGGACCTCTGCCCAAGTGGATCTCTCAGGCTGTCCCTGCATGTTTCTCCAGCAGCTGAGGTGTGACCCTGACACAAACTATGTGTGGTTAGGTACATCCATCCTTCTCTCAGCAGGGCCATGGACAGCGCCTTTGGGGGTTCTCACATGAACTCGGGTAAAGCAGAGGTCAGACTCTGTCCTCGGGAGCTTCTCCGCTGGTAGGAGAGTCAGAGCTCCTGGCCTCATCCAGTGGAGATCTGCACAGATATGCAAAGAAATGGGAGAAAAAAATAGTATTGGAAGATGAAGAAATATTCATGCAGTATCATCAGCATTTATATAAAATTTAAAAGCATGAAAAACAATTCCATATATTGCTTTGGGATATACATATATAATGTAGTATTAAATGCATTCGGTCTTTGCTCAATTCAATTCCCGTATGCACGGATTGCTGTTATGGTTTAGTTGAACCAGTTCCCCAACAACACAATTAAAATTTGAGTCACCTTAGAATATTGACTGTGAGTAATTGCACAAAGTACAAATTTTAGTGCTAGTACTTCATTCCACAGATCTCTCTGTAAATAGCAGATGTGCATCATGATCTCTTCTTTCACGGTCTGTCGGGTGACTGGTCACTGCACATCTGCATCCAGCTCATTCATGCACAGACATCAGAGCGTGCAGCCATGTCGCTTCCATGTCTCCCAGTGATACGCCCATGTGACATTTGCAGAAATGGATACTCTAAAGAGGAAATTGGCCAACAGAGATGAAAGCACAGCAAAGAAACAAAAAGCGATCATGCTGACAGTGGAATTCAAATCAAATGGAAATGGAGTTACAGAAGAAGGAGCTGGCCGTGGGAACGTGGACACCGCCACCCCTTGAGGGACCCTAGAACGCAGCCAGAGAAGCCTCGTGAAGGATGTCCTAGCGACATTAATGAGGAAAGTGTTTGTGATGAAACAGATGAAGATGTTCCAGAGGAAGTGATGCTGGCAAAACCTTCGCGTTAAAGGAACTCTTGGAAATATTGTACAGAATGGGAAGTGCAAGGATAAAATGTTGCAAGGTGATCCAAACTTAGAGGGGAGTCTGAAAATTTGCAAAGCCTGGCAAACGTGTTTACTCTGCATGGTAAGTTACATGCGAGAAGGCAGCAAGCACTGTTCAAACTACTCTTGAGAAGTTTTTTACAAAGCAATAAAACACTTTAATTCTCAATGTCTCTAATGTTTTAAATGAAATAATTTAGACAGAATCAGTATTTTAAACACTGGTTTTACTATATTAAAAATTTCCCCATACATTTATAACCTACAATAAGAGAGTTTTTAATGTTTTGGGCAAAAATTTTTAAAGAAATTGTAATTTTTTCCGTTTGATATTTAAGATCCTGGGTTCTTAGAAATGGTTTCAGCTTGTGTGGCCATTTGTGTGGCCCTGCAGAGGGAGACCCGGCTGTGCAAGGAATAATGTGTCAGGTGCAAGGAGCTGCGTGGGACAAGGCACACCCGACTCTGTGTCTCTGGGCAGGTCCGGAAGAGACGGAGTGAGAGGGGAGTGCGGCTGGGGAGGTGCGCACAGGGGGCTTTGACCAGATCTATAATATTTTATTTCTTAAGTTGGAGTATGAGTTTCAATAGTATGTGGCGCATTTTGTTTATTTTCTTGCATTTTGAAAATTTCTTAATAAAGATGTGAGCTGTACAAACAAACATGTCCTAATGAGCCCATTTCTTTACTAAAAATTATAAATATTGGTGCTGATTAGTGGAGTAAAAATTATGAGAGCAGGGCTGGTTCTTTAGGTTACTTTCAGAACGAGGTGGTGACCCAGGAGGAAGAAAAGACAGGGGCAGGAGGGCATTTGAGAGGGCAGCAGTGCACAGAACGGCCTGGGGAGGCAGGCTCTGGGGTCGCACGACACCCTAGAACAGGCTCCAGACTCCCTGGGGAGGGGGCTGGGGGCATGGGGAGGACGGGGCCGCAGCAGCCCAGGTTGTAGTCTTCCTCCACTGCTGAAAAGCTCAGTGCTCCGGACAAGCCCTTCATCTCCCTGGGCCTCAAGTGCCTCGTCTATAAAATGAGGATGCGCACACCTTATCTGGGAGAAACGCTCTCTAGGCGTTCCCTCCAGGCTAACTATATTTCTTCCTGGCACACTCGTGTTCGGGACAAGTGTTTTGAGTTCCCCCAACTTCTGGCGGCTGTGTGAGCCATTTCTGTGCAAACAGGACTATCACTATCTGCTCCTCTGGCCAGTCCGGGAGCTCTCGGGAAAGCGCTCTGCAATTCTGAACAGGAAGCAAGGGATGCGTCAGCACTACCACTGTCACCTTCCCTCTTTTTCCTCAGAGGCCACCAGCAGCACACTCGGGTCACCAGCCACCTCTGCTGGCGTTGCCTGGGAGGAGTCCCGGGAGTGGTGTTGGTGCCAGCAGGGGCAGCACAGGGAGCCCATGCGAATGGAGGCCAGCCTCCAGGGAGGCCATGCTGACCCCTCTGAGGGATTCTGGGCAAACTAAACAGAGGGTCAGTTTACCATTTTCTCTCCTGTTTTTCTTGGAGGCTAAAGGAAAATCGAATTCTTCTCTGTAGCCTCCTGTTCCCAGCCCCCACCCCCCTGCCTCCCCAAGTCTCCCTCAGCTTCCTCTAAATCCTTTAGATCAGAGCCGGCTCCCAGAGGACAGAGGGAGAACCGCAGTGTGCCCTTTCCCGAGGCGTCATTTTTCTTGGGTCTCTTTCTCATCACCCAGCTTCCAGTTCTAATTTAGTCCCTGGGGCTGCTCTCTTCCCAGGTGATTAGGACCAGAGGGCAATCAAAAGGAAAGGAGCTTTCTGCAGGGGAGAGAGGGGAGCCACGCCCTTTGGGGACATCTCTCTTCCCTCAAGGGATGAGGTAGGTTTTCCTCAATCTATAATTAACAAGATGAAAAAAACTACTTCAAGGCTTCATAACTCCCAGAAAATGCACCAGTTTGGGAAACACTGGTCTGGGACTTGCGGCAGCTTTTGATTGGACGCACAGACAGCACACTGGGAAGATGGTGGATGATGTAAACCCGCTGGAGAAATGAAAGCTTCCCCATGAGGAAGGCTGCAGGGGCGGAGGCAGCAGCCTGTTGCGGGGTAGAGCAACCCGCTGTGTGATCCCACACAGAATAGCACGGCAGAAATGCTTCCCATCTAACTCACGCAAACACTCACTAAATAGGTCCAAGTATTAGCCCCATGGAAGCACGCAAGCTACTCATTTTGTCTAAGGTGCTACAGCCAGATAGAGTGACCAAAGTGACAAATGCTGGGATCTAGGAGAATGTGTGCCTAGTGTGCTGGAGTCGACTAATGCCTAACTGATAAATTGGTAATCATCTTTTATACCCCTCTTTCCATAAGTTGCAGTGACCTACTTTCCTTGCACCCAGCAAAGGAGGACCCCAGAACAGAGTCCTGCGCTGGAGTTGTGGGGGCTCTGTTCTGTAGCCAGCTTGGCCTCTCATTTGGCGCGTGACCCTGAGCAAGACCCTTCTGACCCTGGGTCTGGGTCTCTATACCCACCAAGGGAAGCACTGAAGGAGCCGGCTTCCAGTCCATCCCCTGCCGCCGTCCATCCCACGCCAGTCTGCTTGACTCCGTGGGTGGGGGAGGGGTCCTGGGAGGGGGTCTTCAGGTTGTAGCCGCTATGTATGACTTTGCCAAGCCCTTCCCCCTGGGCCTGTCGCCCCCATGCTTGGCATGCTGAGCTCTGTATTGGGGAGAAGCGAGCCATGTGGGAGTTCCTTGCTGCCTGTCTCTTTTGGGTTCTCCCTTTTGGGATGTCTTTTCACACCTCCAAGTGCTAGGTGGGAGGGGACGAATGCCACATGGTTGGCTCTGACATCTTCCTTTCTCCTCCTTGGGACCTGAGGATCGATGCCTCCGGGCCGCCCATCACCGGGCTGGTGAGCCCCTCTGCCTAGTCCCCAAAGGCTGCAGAAACTCCTGCTTTGCCAGCGCTGGTCCCAAGAGCTGGAGGCAGAATTAATGGCCTCAGTTTTCACATTTGTAAAATGAAAGGATTGGACCACAGAGTCCCTAAGATACTCCCAACTCCAGTGTTGTACAGTTTATTTCATTTCTGTGTTTGTTTCATGTCTTTCATATCCTTTGTGTCATGGAGACATCATACCTGCTGCCTGAGATTTTTAAGCTTCAAACGCCGCACTGGAGGGACATAGCACGCTGGGATGAATGACATTTTGTTGGAATAACTTGCCATTAAAACATGATTAATATTGAAGTTTTGTTTATGAAATAACACAGTGCAAAAAAGGCAGAGCAAAAAAGAGGGTGCACACATTGGTTACAACACGGGAAAATGTGTCGAACAGCACTTGAGAGTGAACACGGAGAGCGGGTGTTTGAATTTCATCCTCAACAGGTTATTTTGGCTGTAACGCTGCTTAAGTTAATAATTTCTAAAAATTGTGGCTGATGAGACTAAGGGGCCTTTCAAATTTCATCACGGAGCCTGTGGGCCTTCCCTAAAATTTCATTAGGAGGAGACCAATTTAAAGATTAACTAATGTAAGAGATGCAGTTATCTAATTAATTGTAGCAGGCCCATGAGGCAGTGCAGTGAGAGAGGCTCCTAGCAACTGAGAGAGACCAAAAAAAGGAAAGTAAAGAGGAAAGAGCTGCCAGTGTTTCGAGGCTCATGCCTGGCGTGGGGGGCTTTCTCTTCCCATGGTGCATCCCGCAGTCCGGAGTGGGGTCCTTGGAATCGGGGCCCCTCCACAAGCAGGGAATGAGAATGACCTTGACATGATTTTCAACTTGCTTTCATTTATTCAAACTTCTTCGACTGCCTTTTAATCAGATTTAGTCTGTGCAAATAGGGAGACGTACTCTGTGCAAATGTGGCTGTTAAACTGCCAGATAAAACTTCCAGTAAAAATACTACGAGAAGCTGTGAGTTACAGTGCCTACAATGCAAAAAGGACTTCACGTGTATTTAACTATAATCTTTACAGTAACCTGCACGGTGGGGCTTCATATTTCAGGCCTCTCCTGTACAGCACAGCTCTGGGGGCACCATTCACACTGGAGTCTGCGTGAAGGGTATCTTCTGGAATTGTATAGTGCGCAACCTGTACTACTCTACAGGGTTAACACTAAGGCCTCTACACTGTCATGTACATTCTGGGCACTTGGGTAAATGTAAGTGTATTTAATCCTCTTCACCATGCGAGGCTGGCGCTGTTAACATTATTACCCCTGTCTCACAGAGGAGACTTAGAGAAGTGGTTAAATAACCCATCCAAGGTCACATAGCCAGTAAACGATGATGCCCAATTTAAACCCGTGTGTCTGAGTTTCCACCTGGGAAATCATTCTGATACACTGTCACATGGTGTCCAGGATGGCCTGTGCCTGTGGCTGCCATGCATCTGTCAGAATGTCACTGTGTTGAGCTGCACCTGTGAGGCTCAGAGCCCGGCCCTAAAGTGTGGTGGTGCACCGAGGCAGACATTCTAGGAGGTTCCCCCAGGTCGGCCAGGGAGTCACTCCTCTTACACATCCGTCACCACGTTCACCACGTGCCGTGGCCCCTACTGAGGAAGCAGCACATGTTCCTCATTTTAATAGAGCAAGAACATAAGCCATTTTGAAAGATTACGAGTTGACTCCATAGTAAGAAGGCAATGGCGGAACACTCTGATGACCACTCCTACCCCGACCCTCACATAGGAGCTGACCAGAGAGGGCCACGAGACAGTCCTTAGATCAGTAGATGTGTCCATCCTCTGGCTGGATTTGTTGTGTTCTGGGAGCAGGGAACAGACCCACACGGTCCTTTCAAGAATCTAAGTCCCGGCCCCTCCTTTCACTCAGATGCCAGTACTGTGTGTCTGCCACGCAGCAGGGTAGAGGAATTGTTTTGTAGTTACATTTGGATGAGACATTGAACAACCCCTCCAAGAGGAAGGTGCACCTGTTCACAGGAAGTAGTAGTAAGTGCCACGCTCCCCCAGGTGAGGCCGCTGTCCTGTGTCTTTCTCCTCTGCTGCCCCTGCAGGTCAGTTTTGGGATAACAGGCGGCATCTCTCCCTAACTTGGGAAGGGTGTCCCGCCTCCAATCCCGCCTGGCCTCCACAGATTTCAAGAAGTCTTGCTGTTGCTACGGTAACTCTACCCAGTCTGCTTGCTGCACATTTCTGAGTGCGGATTGCATCCTGTCATCTTGTCCAAGTGCCTGGGGCCAGCTTGATTTGGGAGAGGGAGAGAGCGAGGGCAGTATTTTAATCAGATTAGATAACTTCAAGTCCCCCGGCCACTGAATGGTACAGTGTGGTTTCTTATTCCCAGGCTAGCCCTTCCCATCTTATCCACAGGCATTCCCTGGTTAACTTCCGCAGACGGAATGTCTTTTCCTGAATGTTCTTCAGGCCCCTCCCAAGTGTTAAATATCATTCTTCACCCAGCCAGTTCTCCCAGAGGCCTACTAGCCCTTCCCTGGATTAGACTTAAACGTAGTGGACCTAGGGGCTTGTGTCAAAAGAACTGAAGCATGAACCTAAGAACAGAAAAACTGGTTCTCTGGGCAGACCTCCAAACTCAAGATTTTGTGTCCTAATGGGGGTAACAAAAATGGAGTACACAAAGACATAGATGTCATCGTTCTTATTTTTAACCCAGATGTTAGAGACAGTCCCTAAACACTCTAAGTTTCCTTAAGTCATTTCCAGAATTTCTCTGGGATATTTATGTTAATTTTACTTTTTTTCCCCCTCAAAGGTAAGAATTTTCTAACAGTTACCTTGCTGAAAACTGAGAATTTTTTAAAAAACTCTCTCTCCAAGATCTTAAAACTATTGTGACCTTCAGTAGAGTGATGTACTCAATTCCTAACCACGTGTCAGAACCAAGGCAAACCCATTTCTCTTCCTTGCCCCTAAAGGGGACTTGTTTAGGCAGTGCTCTTGCATCTCGGAGAGCTTGTGGAGACAGTCCTGGTGGTCTTTTGAGAGGACTCCGCATGTTGGCTTCAGAGCTGTGTTGAATGCTCTAAGTCGAAGTCCACCAGCCCACAGTACATGCTTTAAAAGAAAAAATGAAATTGATTGCTTTTACACAGGACATGCACACTTTTATTTGCCATAGTCTCACCGTGCCATATTGTCATTTTACACGCAGATAAGTCCTGAGTGCCTGACTGATCCACAAAGGATTCTCCTTTGCACCGTCTGGTACAAGGACTGGTCTTCCCTGGCTAAGTGGCGGGATGTCTCTGCTCTGCTGTCAACAGTTCTGTGCTGAGCTCAGCAGACTCCTGCTCGCCAAATAAAGATCCGTCTTTTGGAGCCAAGGTCCAAGATGTGGGATACTATTCATTTGCAGGGGCGGACGATGAAGTAGGCTCTGCCTTAAATAGGGACAGGTTCCCCTTCACGTTATCAACGCATGGAGATAATTACAGATCTTCTGACCAAAGTCCAGGGGAGGAATAATTGATTTAGGGACTGCTTGGAGTCCAACATCATCACAAATGCCATCCCCAGATACTGTCGAGTGTGGGTCCCACTCGGAGCAGATGAGCTGCTCCAACCGGGCTGGCCACGAGGTCAGGCGAGAGAGGCAGGAAGACGGGCACATGGTGGAAGGGAGGCAGGTGCACAATGTTCACAGAACTGGGCTCAGCACACGGAGCGTTAGAACCTGGAAGGATGTGACAGGAAGGGAGATGCTGGAGGTAGCAGACAATGCTCCAGACCTAGGCTCTCCACGTGGGGTCGGTGGATAGAATGCAAGGAATCCATGAACTTGGGTGAGAAAAACGCACATCTTTAATTTCATTACGTTCTAATTGCAATCTAGCACTTCCTTCCATTATGGAGGTAGACAAACCACAGCGATGGTGCCAGAACCTGAGACTTCTCCACCAGTAGAAAGTCTATTTTCATCACACTGTGATTTTTACAGAGACCTTGAAATATTATTTGTACTTGTCACTATTCTAGATTATTTACTAAACCTGCCTCTAGGTTTTATTTAAGGGGTTAAACATGTATTACAGATTAAAAAATATTTTGATACCATATTTTTTTTAGAATTTCAATAAGGAATGAGGATAAACACTATTCTGAGGTATATGCAAAAATTGTAACATGATGGAAATAGCTGATTTTATATGTATATATATAAAACTAATTTCCTTTGCAATCCTGTACATTTTACTTGGTACATTGAAAAACATTATTCTGAGGAGAGGTGCCACAAGCTTCACCACAGTGTCCAGGAGGCCTCTGCCACAAAGGATGGGCCACAGCTGCTACTCTAGGTTTCCCTGTAAAAGAGGAATTGACTTCTGGAACTTATTGGTAAGGCCAGACTAGAAGGCAAGAGCCTTAGAAACTCCATTTGAGGGCTGGATACGGTGGCTCACGCCTGTAATCCTAGCACTCTTGGAGGCAGAGGTGGGAGGATCGCCCAAGGTCAGGAGTTTGAGACCAGCCTGAACAAGAGCGAGACCCCATCTCTACTAAAAATAGAAAGAAAAATTAAATTTTTTTTAAAATAAAAAAAAAGAAACTGCATTTGAATATATCTAGAATAATCTTAGGATGGTATGCTTAAACCAAAGGAATAAAATTCTAGTGGTGGCATCTCAGGCATTTGCAGAGAGATATTTTAGAATAGGGCTTTAAAATATCTCTGTAAAAATATCAAACAGGTAAATACCCACTCTGTAGGCACCGCAGCTCCGTTTTAGTTTAGATGGGGTCGGGAGGGTGATGACATGAAATATTTCGGGTGGGATCTTCAATCACTCCACCATGGTGTGTGCAGAGAGTATCTGTGAATTTCCCCAGTGGGTAGGTCTCACAATTCTCTTTCAATGTGTGGTGGAGACCCTGACTTTCACCTTGAGTCCAGCAACCTTGGAGCCACAGTGCTCTCCGCGTCCAGGAAGCCCCCTCCGCCTTCGGTGGCTGCAGCCTGCTGAGCCAGGAGTGGCCAGGAGGGATGTGTCATGAGAGGGTCCCAAGAGCCCTACAGCCCGACTCCTGCGGTCTCCTTTCCCTGGAGGTGCAAACAAAATAGAAGGCCAGGCTTCCAAAGTTTGGGCAGAACATTCTGTAGATTATTTTTTTCAATCGCAGGTATCAACTTATTACTGGGTCATAAAATCAATTTAGTGGATCACACAAGCATTAAAAAATACAATGGAAAATAGCCTATATCACACTCAGGTTATGTATTATCTTGTGAAACTGGCTTTTGTTTTGTATATGCGTATGTATGTGACTACTGTGTTGTGATGTGATTTATCTCTTATTGTGGATTGCAGCCAGGAGTTTGAAACACAGAGCTGTCTGATGCCTCTGCAGCTCCACCGAGAAATCACAGCAGTGGGAGGAGAGTGTGAGATGGGGAGTGTATCCCAAATTAATAATCTAATTTAAGGATTTAATAAATATTTTAATGACCATTAGGAAAAAATATAGCATATCAAACCCTGGGAAGCCGATATATTGCCAGACTCAAATCAGGACCTCACCTTCCACCGACCTCATTAAATGCTGAGTGCTTGGGTGAAGACTGCCAAAGATACAGAGAGGCTATGTGCACGGCCCCGTGCTGGGCAGTGCTGAGAGGGAAGAAGAAATGAGGTAAGTAGAGTACAGCTGAGAAGGCAGACCTTACAGGAGAGTGGATCACAACCCACGTCCTTGTTTAATTTATTTAAGCTTATTTCTTAATCTCTAAAATGGGGATAATTACACTCGTCTGGCTGACCCCATGGGACTAGCTTCATGCTCAAACTCGATAATGTGGAAGAAAGCTATGTAACGTGTACACAGCATCAGGAATTATTGCTACCAATAGGGGGAGGTGATTCACCCCTCCACAGACAGGAGATTCTAGCAGGATGTTGGAGCTGCTTGTATTGCAGTAGGAAAGAGTATGGGCTCCGGGCAAACAGGCCCTTCAGCCTCCAGTTGCTTCCAGTACCATTTCCAGGTGGAGGTGTGACGTGGCAGATGCCCACGGAGCCCGGTGCAGCCTGCCGCCTGCCATCTGGCGATTAGGAGAATAACGACCCAGCTCTGAGCCAGTCGTTTCTTGGCAAGAGGAGTTTGTCACCCTTTTCCCGTGTGACTGGGCCCTGCTGAACTCCAGTGCCAGCTACAGAGCCCTCTGCAGAGGTAGGTGTGGGTGTGCAGATGACCAAAGCCCACCCCACGTCTGCCGCCTGCACGGTCAGCCCTGTGTTGACCCCTGTGAGGCTCAGTCCCCCTCAGGAAGCCGGGCAGAGGACAGACCAAAACAACAAGAAGAATGGGAAGAGGTGGAAGGTGAGAGGTGTGGAAAATGGCACATCTCCCACAAGGAAGAGGATGAGACGGTGTTAGGGGCTGAATTGGGTCTCTCTCCAAAACGTGAGTGTTGAAGTCCTAAGCCCCAGGACCTCAGAATGTGACTGTATTAGGAAAGAGGGTCTTTAAAGAGGTGGTTAAGTCAAAACAAGGTCACTAGGGTGGGCCCTATTCGAGTGTGGCTGCTGTACTTCTAAGAAGAGAAATAGGGACACAGCCCTGCACTGAGAGAAGACCCTGTCTGGACACATGGAGAGGAGGAGGGCCACCTCCGAGCCAAGGAGAGAGAACTCAGAAGGAAACAATGCTGCCAGCACCTTGATCTTGGACTTGTAGCCTCCAGAACTGTGAGGATGTAGATTCTGTTGTTCAGGCTGCCCAGTCTGCGGTACTTTGCTGTGGCAGCCTGAGCCGACTAAGAGACGGCAGGTTCTGAGTCAGGAGAGGGTGGGTGTTGCGAGCGGGTTAGGGGCTGCAGACTGGGATGGAGGTGCACCCAGGGGGTGCAGAGCCAGCGTGCAGGGAGTGGCTCAGCTGCAGGCTTAGGGGTGAAGGCAGATCAGTGTTCAGAGCCTGGACGTGGCGAGTAGCTGTGTAGTCTTGAGATATGCACGCAGATTGTTGAGGCTAGAACCACTTTCCTTCAGTGCTTCTCAGCACGGTTTCTGGGCCAGCAGCACCAGCTTTGCTGGGTAGCTTGTTAAAAATGCAAATTCTTAGGCCCTACCCCAAACCACTGAATTAAGTAACTCTGGGGATGGGGCCCAGAAATCTGTGGTTTATCAAGACTGATGCATACTCAAGTTTGAGAACCACTGCTTTGCATACACTTTTTAATGATTAAAATAAAAGAGTCTGTGAGGTTGCCTGGAAGAGGAGGGAGTCATGGAAAGTTGTCGCCGTGGGCATTTTACCCACAGCTTTCTCAGGGGGCCCCTGTGATGTGCAGCTGGGAAGGAGAACCAGACCCCTTCTGTCCCATAACCCTAGTGCCCCTTGTCTCAATCAGAAAGAGGTAAGAGAGCTGGTGACCACCCGATCTCAGCACTTGGCTCACTCCAAATGCCCTCAATTCTTTTTCTTGCCAATCCCTTTTCTGAAAAATCTTTACCCACTGTAGATATAGTCTTAAATAATGATGCTGGTCCCTCTAAGATTTATGCACTGGGAGGAAGTAGTGGAAGAATGGAGGATGATAAGAGAATGGAGAGAAAGGAAGTTATCATTTAAGTGGTGCCTACATATGCCAAGCACTGTCAGGTGACTTTCAGAGGTGACTTTATTAAGTGGATCAATAAATGATATTTTCTTCCTCTTCCCCTCTCATTACCTAATAATTCAAAGCCCACCATTGAGTCGGGAGAGACTACGTAATAACTCTAAGAACCACTGTGGCTCTCTTTACGTGGAACAAAAATGACTAATGCCAGACAGTTTAAAATATAGTTCTTTTGCCTAATCTCAATCTTAAATGGATTAGGACATAAGGGCAATCTAGTTCTGAGGAAGCATCTTCATGTGAAGGTTAAATAGCGCAATTCTAGACCGGAGCGTCTGGAGGTGTGAATGAATGTCTTTTCCGTCCTCCGAGGTCCATACCATCCGTGTAGGTGTTGGCTGGAGTGCCCCGCCCCCTCCCCAGTGATGGCCTTTGGGTTTCCCCTAACTCTGGCGAGAACACGTGAGTCTGAGGGCTCCGGCAAAGGTCTGACGTGCAAACACGGACACTAAGAGGCATCCGTCTGTCAAGCATAGCGGTGGCTAACGTGGTATCGCAGTGTGATGACTGGGACCTTGGTTACCTCCCAGCCCTTCCTAACTCTGCCTGGAGTTGGATTCTGACAAAGGACACATGAGTAGTGAAGGTAGGTAGCACGGACTAGGCACTCACTGTGGGTGTCAGGCACTACACAAACATGGCCCTGCATACTTAACCAAGGTGAGCGCGTTAAGTAACTCACCTAAATTACGCAGCTACGAAGTAGCCAAATTACCCAGAACCTATATTTTATGGATACCAGGGGCAAGCTCTGTGTGCCACGACTCAGGCAGAACAGAGTGGCGGTCCTCTGGGAAGGCCGGAGAGAGGAGGAGGTGGACCATGAGGCCGTGATGCAGGATGACGTGGACCAGTCGGGAGAGGGTCAGGTTTATCTACTCACAGGTGGCACTGGCATGGTGGCCAGGGGCAGGAGGCTGTGGGGAGGCAGGGCCATTTGGAAAGGGAGTTTGAGAGACCTCAGAGACCACGGTGAGACCTTTAGAAAACTTCTCTGACCTTTGCCTCACCTTCCTTTGACCTATTTTAACACCTAGGGTGCCCGCTCACTGCAAGGCAGTCCCTGCCAGGACCAGTCCAGGCCCTTCCCCACCCTACATGTCTCGAGACGTCCCAGCGCAGAGAGCCCAGAGCCGGCTCCGTCGCTGTGCACACCCAAGGTATCTGCCTTTAACGCAGCGAGACAAAGGCCCACACTGGCACCTCAATACATCCACGATAGTTAATACCTTAGATGTCCTGCTGTCACAGGGACTCATGGCAAAGCCGAATTTTCTAGGTGAGTGACTTCTGATTTTATTTTTATAACCATCGATTTCCATACAGAAATGTAGCAGTTCATCTCTTCATTACCTGCCTTTTTCTTTACTCACTACCTTGTTTCCTCTTATAATAAACCTTTTCTTCCTCTGCCTGCTTCCCCAGACTCTCACTCCACTGCCAAAGTCTCCTACCTTTTAGGCTTTCATGCAAGTTTTGCCCCTAGTATACCAGAGCCCACCGCGCCCGGGGTGGGCTGCGCCCTCACAGAGGCCCCGAGAGAGCTGCACAGCCTTCGTCCTCCTTCCTCCAGTCCCTGGGGCCAGTCCTGTGCCTCATCCTTCCTTACTTTCCCCTCCGAATCCTGCCCCATTAGTCCTGCTTCCTCAGTAGCATCTACATCCCCTTCCCACGTTCCCATCATCGGCCTGTGAACATGGCTCATTTTGCTCAAAAACCACCCGTAAGCCTTTTGTTATGATTATCAACATTTTTGTTCTTAAACTTGGTGCTCACCTTGTTAGCTTCCACTTAAGTCTTCATTCCCTTGTGTCTCAGTAGAACGAAGCTTCCAGTCCCTAATCCCTCCACTAAGCCATTCTTGCCTTAGCACCAATAACCTCCTAATGGTAACATCTAATATGTTCTCCCAGTCCTCAGTGTTCACTCTGCTTCATTTTGTCATTCTTCTTATTAGTAAATTGTGGCTCTGTTGGCACCATATAACCATGTTATCATAGACTTCATTATTTCCTTGTGATCTCTTCTTTCGTGGTCTCGGGCCTTAGGGACTCAAAGCATTTTAAGCGTCTGTTGCAGCAGTGCATTGTGTGGCTATCACTGGCGCTGGGGCTGTCTCCCCGCTGGTCTGCATTTCCCAAGAGGCCTGTGGGCACCCTCTCTTCCTGCATTCCCCTGGGAACCTGGTAGCGTGGACCTTCAGTTGTGAAATGAAGGAAAGCTGAAGGGAGATGAGACAGAGCGAGAGAGACACATGTAAATTACCCTCCCAGTCACACTTCCATTCTCTCTCCAGGTGGAGAGAACAGAACATGCTCATTTTCACTTGCAAAAAATATTAATAAAATACTCAAAATATTGCCAGTTCTTCAGATACTACAAGCTTTTGAGTATCAAAGCCTCCTATGACCCAGGACACCACCAAAACATTCCCTGAAAAGAATTTTGAGAGGGGTAGAGGAAACAAAAGGTCCAGGGCCAGTCGTCTTTCCCGTCCCTGCCCATGGGCCCCCTTCGGTCCTTCTTTTCCAGGCAGGGGGTCTCCAGAGCCAAGGTTCTGTTGTCTCATCTTCCCCACCATATCATACTGATCTCGTTTCTCACGTGGCCAATTAATAATGTCGCCGTCTCTTTTGCCTTCTTCAAAAAGTCTGCCAGAAACAACTCTCATCACAGGCAGAGATTTTCAATGACTGCCCAGGAGAGAAGAAAATAATACCCCTTCAGGTATTATTGTCTTTTAAAATTGGTGGATGGAAAGCATTAATAATTTTAAAAAGCTACCTTCTTCTAATAGATTTGAACAGTTTGTCCAATCACTATATATTAAGAAATTTAATGTGTAAACAAGCATTTCCTGGAAATACTTTAACCAATGGTATCATCTCTGGTAGCTTAAATGATAAAGGACAGAGATGAAAAACATGAGAAAAGCTTTTCTGGGATGCATTTGTACCCTGGGGGTGGGTATCTATTTGATCTTTCATAAATCATGGCTATCTCCCACCTGTTTATGCTCAGATCCTGTTCTTATGCCTGATCCTTCCCAGCTTGCCTCTACCAGCTATGATTTCCCTCTCCCTCAAGCTCATGTCGCTTTCATCCCAGTAGGGCTGGAGACCCTGGCAGGACAGGGGAGAAACCAGAGTCTGAAGAGTTCAGGCTTTTGTCTGTGACTTTGCCTCTACTTCTTCTCTGGGCTTCCTGTCTGCAGTCTCTCCACTGCCTTCCGCACTGGAGAGTTTTAATATCCCTCATCTCTTTACAAATTAACACAGAAATTCTGCTGACAAGCCTTACCCTTTCCAAGGTTTAAATCCCAGGGCTCTTGAGCTGTGACAATTTAAATGAACAAGATTTGCAAAAACTGATGAGTGAGGTTTTAAACGTCTTGTAGAAGCATGTTGCCAAATCCTCCTTAAAGACTTCTGTAGGACAAAGTAGTTGTTGAGCATTTGCCCGTGGAAGAGTGCATGGACGTGTGTAGTGGTGCTGGGGAAGCTATCCATGAAGAATAATTACACACCGTAAGAGCTGGAAGAAACCTTAGGAAATAATCCACCCCCAAGCACATTTTAAGGATGAATAAAACAGAGCTGAGGAAGGTTAAGTCACTTGCTCAAGGTCAACAGTGTCAACTGTAACATAGGTCTCCCGAGTCTAAGCTAGTTTTCTTTCTTATTTCATAAGGCAGTGGGGGTGCAGGATATATACAAATTATCAGGCCCTGATGGAAAAGACTGACTTAGCTCACAGGGGGAGGCACTGCCAGGTGTCAGCACAAATCTATTTAGCATATCTATTGGGTCTACTTGCTGCTTTTTGCTGTTCTACCTGATAGCTTTCCTGTATCTCCATCTCCATCTTCTCCCCCTCCCAAAGGTTAAAGCTGCTATAAGAGGCTCAGATTATTTAAAGATAAATTTAACTTTTATTCCAAGCGACAGAATAGAAGAAAGGGCAAGGTAATTTCAAGCTGCAAACTGTAGTTGCAAGAAAACTCCACTTGGTCACTCCACTCTGGATAAGACGGAGCAGATGTAATTTTCCCTATTCCTCCCACCATGTACAACTAAATATCCTGAATATTATATATAAAACAAGAATGAGAAGTTTGTGAAAGGAGGAGAACAGAAGGCAAACCAGCCGGGAAACTCAGGACATGAGGAATGACATGATGGTAAGTCCTTGGGTTTTCTTTTTCACTCATATATCCCAGCCTTGGACTGGAACAAGCAGGCACCCTGACAATGTCAGTGGGCACAAAACGTGGTAAATATAACATACTTCACTTCTCTCCTTGAGCTTTCTATATTATATTTTACAGTTGAATCAAAAAATATGACACTATTTGATAGTTCTCAGAGAATGTACAGAAAACAGTTAAGAAAATTATTAATATATGCAGGAGAGGGTAAAAGAACATAAGAGGTAGTAAGTTTTCTATACCTCACTCAAACTGGTAACAGGATGATACCAGTAGACTGTGATAGTTATGTTTATATTATTTAATACCTAGAACAACCACTAAAAAAATTTCTAGAAGAAGATACATTCAAAAACACTATAGATAAATCAAAATGGAATTCTAAAAATGTTCCAGTAACTCACAATAAGGCAGGAAAAAGAAAACAGAGAAATAAAAAACAGAGAGAACAATGCAAAACAAAGAATAAAATGGCAGATTTAAGCCCTAAGATATCAATAATTGCATTAAATATAAATGCTCTGAATACATCAATTAAAAGACTAAATGTCCAAGGGGGTAAAAATACATGACTCAACTATATGTTGCCTATAAAAACTTACTTCAAATGTAATAATTTAGGTAGGTTGAAAGTAAAAGTTTTGGAAAAGATACACCATGTAAATGTTAATTAAATGAAAGGAAGAGTAGCTATATTAATATCAGAAAAAATAGACTTCGGAGAAAAGAAAATTACTAGGAACAGAGATGGACATTAGGAGATGATAAAAGGGTCAGTCTACCAAGAAGAACTTGTAATCCTAAATGTGCGTGGACGAAAAAACAGAGCTGAAAAATATGTGAAGCAAAAACTGATGGAGCTGAAAGAAGAAATAGGCAAATTCACAGTCGTATTTGGAAATTTATTTCAGCACCCATCTCTCAACAATTGATAGAACTACCAGACAGAAGCCTGTAGGAACTCTATCAGCAAGGATGAACTCAGCAGCACCATCAACCAACAGGATCCAGTAGACGTATATAGAACACCACACTCAGCAGGAGCAAAAGGCATTCTAAAGAGCCCATGGAACACATACCAAGATAGACCACATCCTGGGCCACAAAAATAACCTTACCCAATTTAAAAGAATTGAAATCATACACAAAGCATGTTCTTTAACAAAAATGGAATTAAACCAGAAATTAAAAACTAGAGATAAAATGAAAATCTCCAAATGCTTGGAACCTAAACAACACACTGTTAAATAATGAGGAAGTCTCAATGCAAATAATAATAATAAAAAAAACTATGCTAATGCAGTGTTGAAAGGGAAATGTATAGCACTTAAAGTTTACAATAGAAAAGAGGAAAAGTCTCAGATCAATGATCTAAGCTTCTGCCTCAAGAACCCAGACAAAGAAAAGCATAATAAACACAAAGCAGACATAAGGAAAGAAATAATAAAGAGCAGAAATCAATGAAATTAGAAACAGAAAAACAATTGAGAAAGCAAATAAAACAAAAACTTTTCTTAAAGATTAACAAAATTCCCAAACTTCTAGCAAGACTAATAAAGAAAAAGAGAGCAGACACATTACCAATGTCAGGAAAGAAACAGCAGGTATCACTACAGACCCTGCAGACATCAAAAGGATAATATGAGAATACTGTGAACAACTCTACACACATAAATTTGACAACTTAGACGAAATGGCCAAATTCCTTGCAAAGCACAAACTATCACAACTTACCCAGTATAAAATAGATAATTTAAATAGCCCTATAACTATAAAGAAAATTGAATTTGTAAGTTAAAAACTCCTGAAAAAGAACTTTCCAGTCCCAGATGGTTTTACTGGCAAATTCTACCAAATGTTTAAAGAAGAATTAATACCACTTCTACACAATCTTTTCCAGAAAATAGAAGAGGAGGGAACACTTCTCCAGTAATTCAAGAAGCTAATATTACCTTGATACTAAAACCAGACAATGACAATACAAAAAAAAAAAAAAAAAGTTAATGACCAGAATCTCTCATGAATATAGATGCAAAAATTCTTAGCAAATTATCAGCAAATAGAATTCAGCAATATGTAAAAAGTGAACCTAAGAAGGTCACATATTATATGATTTCATTTCTATAACATTTTCAGAATGACAAAGCTATAGAGATGGAGAACAAAGTAGTGGTTGTCAGGGCTTAGGGATGTGGCAATGGTGAGGGGGATGTGACCACGAAGGGTTAGCAAGAGATATCTGTCTTGATTGAGGTTCTCATAAATCTACATATGTGATAAAATGGCAGAAAGCTAGACACACATTGCACCAATGTTTCTTGGTTTTGATACTGTATTATATTCATGTAAGATGTAACCATTAGTGGAAACTGGGGGAAGGGTACCTGATACTCTGTACTATCTTTGCAACGTCTTATGGATCTATTAATATGAATTTTTCAAAATAAAGAATTTAAAAATCACTTAGTCCATGTTTCAGTTAGCAGACGTGAGCTCAGGCTTGGTCTACCTCTGGCCAGATCCCGCGGCCATCCCATTGCTCTTTCCATGCCCCAGGGGGTGTCAGTTCCCACAAAACCTTTGCTCATGTCTTAATATTCACAGTTGCTCCATCCAGTTAATAAATTAGAGCTCTGCACCATGCAACCAAGGAAGCTGTTATTTGGCTCTTAGCTTTTAAACTCAATCTTTTTTTCCTGTTCCTCTTTGGCCTCTGCTTCACCATCTGGGTAGCTCACATCTGAGCTCAGGTCTGTTAGCTGCAGTATAGACTAAGTGATTTTTAAACTCTTTATTTTGAAAAAAATCATATTAATAGATCCATAGGACATTGCAAAGATAGTAGAGAGTATCAGGTACCCTTCCCCAATGTTTCCACTAATGGTTACATCTTGCATGAATATAATACAATATCAAAACCAGGAAACATATTGGTACAATGTGTGCCTAGCTTTTTGCCATTTTATTACATATGTAGATTTATGAGAACCTCAGTCCAGACAGAACTAGTACGCAGTGGGCAGCTGAAACAGGAAAGGCAATGGAGAAGAAGGTTGCCTTGGTGGCATCAGGCCTGGTTTCCTGGTGGGGACTTCAGTCCCTCTCCCAGAGACGTTCCTGATCTCCAGCCAGAGTTCACATGGCTGAGTTTGGAGTTTCAGTTTTGGGCTTGGAAAATGAAGAAAAGCCAGCATTGCTGGCCAGAGAGCAGGTGCTGGGAGCTCAACGTGCCAAAGCTGGAAACCGGAGATGGGCTGAAACAGACAGGAGGGTAGGAACAGCAGGTGCAAATCAGACCCCCATCACTTCTCGAATCAATCTTCTTATCAGAGCCCTCGGTGCTGCAGGAACAGAACACTGAGCGTGGCAGGCTCCTACCAGGCAATCTCATTTATTCCTAACAACCACCCTGAGAAACGTTCACATGTACGCCGTGTTCTACAACGTACCAGGGTGCCTGCACGGGCACGATCCTATTTTAGTCTTCCGCCCCGTGTGCAGCAAGTAACCAGAGCAGAGTCAACAACTTAGTTAAGTGACCAGGACCTGAATTTGGTCACATAAGGAAACTGCTTACCTTCTGAACCTGTTTCATCTAAAAAATAAATAAATAAGGAAACTGCTTCCAAGGTTTCGGGACGCTGGAGACAAAGACTTGCTTCCAGGTCAACCACAGCATTCGCTCCGACCGTGGCCGAGGGTCCTTGGACAGAAGGGACAACTAATTCCTAGTGGGTTCCAAAAGGTTGACTGTGGCAATCTTTATTCTACTGAAAGCTGATTCACTCCCTGGGCTGCATTTGACTAAGTTGCCAAGCCATTCTGTTATATGTGCATTTCCACTAAAATAGCCTCTTAGAAGTCAAGCTAATGAGAAGTCAAGTCACCAGGACATGTCTCTGATGGCCTAATTCAGTCTGGGGCTTTTTTTCAGTTACACGTCAGAGCCTGTCTCTCCACTGGAAGTCCTGTTGCAGAGCTGAGCACTGCATTCCTGTGGGGGGGGTGAGGGGGGGCACATGAGTGCTCAGCTTTATTAGTTGCTAAAACTGGATGGTGGAGCAGCCCACGGCTGCTGACACACCCCTAGATGGCTCTGGCCTCTTTGATCGGCAAAGTTTGACTCCTGTAAACAATCTCATTACAAGTTAGTCCCAGCCCAGTGACCAGTGCTAAGGTTCTTTGTCTCCTCACCTCAATAAAAACTTAGGACTTAGCTGTGGTGATGATTCCCTCCTCTCACTAAGCACAGGAGATGGAAACTGACACTTGCACCGGAACCTGGAGGAGTTTAAATGTGGGCCAACAGAGCACTAGGATAGGGAAGCCATTAAACAGCCTAAGCCAGTCTGAAGTAGAGGCATTTTGAAGACTCAGTAATGAAACTGCACGTCCCAAGAGTAGGGTTATTTGACCCAGCAATCCCACCACTGGGTATCTACCCAAAGGAAAAGAAGTTATTTTATCAAAGAGATACCTGCACTCAAATGTTTATTGCAGCACAATTCATAATTGCAAAGATGTAGAATCAACCTAAGTGCCCACCAATTCATGAATAGATTAAGAAAATGTGGTATATAGATAGATATACTACTCAGCCATAACAAGGAATGAAGTAATATCTTTTGCAAGAACTTGGATAGAACTGGAGACCATTATCTGAAGGGAAGTATCTCAGGAATGGAAAAACAAACACAACATGTACTCTCTAATAATTGGGAGCTAACACAACATGTACTCTCTAATAATTGGGAGCTAATCGATGGGCACACATGGGCACAAAGAGACGTTAAAAGTCATTGGAAATTAAGAAGGGGAGAGGGGAGGAGGGGAGGGATAAAAACTTACCTATCGGATACAATGAATGCTATTTGGGTGATGGGCACACTCGCAATCCCAACTTAAGCATTATAAAAGGTATCCATGTAACTAAAACTTTGTACCTCCTTAATATTTTGAAGTAATTAAAAAAATCACAACAGCCTAGGAATTCTCCAAGAAATATCCAGTATATTGCTTGGAAATATCATGGTTACTAATCCTCAACTCTTTTATAGCATTTTCAGGATATCTACATGTTTGATTTTAAAATTCTAGATTTTAAATTAAAGTTCTGGGAAAAATTCTGGGCAAATTTAGCAATATAAGGGCCAGTATTTATACATGACCATAATTTAGAATTTATGAAGTACATCTGCACATACTACACTCAGTTGATCCTCAACCCATTCTGTGAGGCGGTCAAAATGGGAAGGTAAAAATAAGACCAATGTGCATTTGCAGAACGTAGGCCTCATTGTCTTAAAGCAAGTACAGCCCTTTTCACCCCTCTCCCCCACCTCCCAGATACACTGTGTTCATTTCTCAAGGTGTAACACAATGCTAAGCCAAGATCTGTCCGTATTGATCCCCAACTTAAGGAACCTTATTTATAATGTCATTTTCATTTAATCAGAGAATCAGGAAAATCACTTCTAAAGAGATTTACTTTCTATTCTTTCTTTTTCATAAATGTTACCAAATAACTGAATTCATCAGTAAGACTTTCTAACTGATTAAATTGTGTCCAGTAATTTATGCCTCAAAAATATCTAGTTCCTTTTTTTTATATAGTCTTAGACTCAATAGAGACCAGAGAGAGTCAGAGGAAAGATGTCTAAATACGAAGCCTAGAGCCAGACGGGCAGAAATAAACTTAAGTAAAATAGCTCCAGGCGATTGCTCAGTGCTCCTGGCACTTCTGCTTCATCTCAGGGAGTGCAAGGACTCAGCGTTTCTCCTACACTCAACGTTTACTTCTCAGCGGTCTTCAGAGCAGTCGTAAAAGTCAGGGGGTGGCGGGAGGGGGAAGGTTGGTTAAAAAAAAAAAAAAGAAAAGAAGAGTTCTATAATTCCTTTGTTAACTTTTGAGTAGAAAAAAGAATCTATAATAGCCATAATGCTATAAGCAGAAGTTCCAAGTTCATGTTTCATTGCACATTCAAGAAATCATCATTCATTAGAAACATGCCAACTATGTAGTTGGTACCATTTTACAGTCATGTCAAAGTCTGACTTAAAATATATCTTTTGGAATAGATAATTCATGATTAAAAAGTCAAAATTTTGAATGGATAATTGAGAATTGAAAACTTTAAAGTGTATGGTGAAAAATCTTCCTGACATTCGGTTTCCCACCACAGGGGACACCCGTGTTCAGGTTCTCTTGTGTAGGTGCAAAATCTCCGGAAGGGTGTGAGCAAATATAAAACACATTCTTATCAACCCTCCTCCTTTTTACAAATGAACTTTGCTTTCAATGACTGCTTTAACCTTTTCCCCTCTGCTTAATTTATTTTCAAGATTTTAAAGTACTGAAAAAGATTCTTCATTCTTTCATGACTGTATAGTGTTTCATTGTATGGAGGTTCCATTATTTAACCAGTCCTGTAGAGATGGCATTGTTTTAAATCTTTTGCTATTATAAACAATGCAACGGTGAATTACCTCTTATAGACATCATTTTGGAACATATGTGTCTTTAAGGTACATTTCAAAAGTGGAGTTGCCTTTGTATATTTGTATAATAATTTTGATAGACGTCGCCAAGTTGCTTTCCTCGACAAGTGTGTGTTGATGTCAAGCTTTCAATCCTTGCTGGTCCTCAGCACCCCAGAATGCTTTGGTTCGGCACATTTCATTACACATCTAAGAATCCTGATCGCCTCAAGGGTAGCCCACAATGAACTGAGCAGATGACTACACAGAAAGAATTAATACAGGATATGCTTCTGTCTTTGGAACAGAGACCTGGAAAGACTGCAGGTGATATTTCAACTAGAAATTGCTGATACTTCTCTGACTCAATCCAACCGCCTAAATACTAAACGCTTCAGCGGAGACATAAGCACAAGTCTTAAACATTGTCTGGAAATTGGTTTTACATTTGCTTTGATTCTGGCTGCTTTCAAAGTCCATTCATAACTGGCAGGGAATTCCGGCTCCCTCGCCTTAATAGGTAAATGTGCCCTGCTGTTTTTCTGTTTGTGAAAAAACATGATGGACTTGTTTAACCGAAATACTCAGTCTGTATACAGTTGCTCCAACATCAGGAGCAGTTTTAAAGGTTCCGTTCACATACCAGGATTTAAAATGCTCCCAAATTTGGGATGATGATCTTCAACGTGCCTGTCTTGAGACCAAAAATCATAAGCAGATTTTCCCTGCCTTTCGGATTTTCTGTTTTCTTCTGAAAGGAGGCTGTTGTGGCAGCCACTAGCAGTAACTGTGCCAGCTTGTTCTTTCAGAGGAACATTGTTCTGCCTACATTGAAAACATCAGGAGCTCTGTAACACATGCAGGTCCACATTTTCAGGTATAAGAATAGCTTAATGGCAAATCCACTAACAAACGCAATCACATCCCCATTTCAGGGCTGGCACCATCGAAGTCGTGGGGCCCATTCCTGCCCCCCTGAAGGGATGCCTCTGTTCCCACTCAGGGGTGCAGCTTGTGTGTCTTCTGCATCATTCCTAAATCATTTCTCTAAGAAGCCTGCTTCTACAGACGAGGGTATAGATAGAAGGGCTTTGAGAAGCTTGTACCTTCCCATATGCTGTGGACATATTCCTGCAGCATTTTAAGAATGTGAGCAAAGCTATTGTCTCCCTGGTGCTTCTAAGTCTGGGCTTAAGCAGTGTCACTGGTGCTGCCTTAGCTGTACCCTAATATACTGATTCAGCAAATGGAGTTTGTCAAACAGTCTGTTACTCAGCTGCTAAACAATGGGGCTAGGCGTGCAGTGTTTGGTTAATCTGATCTTAGGCTGACTAGGCGGGTCACTTTCACATGGGTCGGTATCCGAGGTAGTAACAACTCTAATCCCGCAGTACACTATAGCTTTGTTTATTTGTTTGATCACTTCATATTTTCAAATGTAGCCTTTCAATCCCTTTTCTCAGATACCTGCCTTCCATGTCTAGAAGCAGATATCACTAACTTTTAGTGAATCTTTCCAGGAACATTCTATGCATATGCAAGCAAGTATACTTCTAACCCAAATCATATGGAGCAGGACTTTAATATTCTTTGATCAATTTCCCCAAATGTCTGTCATTGGTACACTCCTTTGGAGCAGACAGGCAACAGTCAACAAGAACACAGCATGTCTTTCAAAAGCTACATGTGAAATCAATACCTTTCCTCTGAGAAAGGGTCCTAGGATTTTCCTGGGATTTTGACAGTCTTGTATTATCAGGAACACATTTACAAAATATCTCCTAGGCAGATATCTCCATAGGAGACTTAAAACCTTTTTATTATGAAACTCTTAGTCATACATAAAAGTACAAAGAATAGTATGAATTCCCTTGTGCCAGTCATCCACTTTCATCAATTACTAATCTGTATCCGATCTTGCTGCTTCTGCTATCCCTTACTGGATTATTTCAAAGCAGATCCCAGATCATAATTCATCCTGGGGGGACTTTTTCAAAAATGAGTAAGGATGCCCATTTCAGAGGGTACAATTTCCTAATACCTTCTCCAAAGCTAGAACCCTACTTGTGGCCAATCTCACAATCACTATCCTCCCTTTTCAGAATGGTCACTATCATAACCTTTTGCTGTTCAGTAGCTCTCCCTTTGAGATTTTTGCCCCCCAAATAGAACACAGCCAGGAGGAACCTAAAAAGTGTCAGAAGTGATAAATGTGGCAGAGAGGATGAAGAACTGGTCCTCACAACAGGTTCATAGGAGATGTTCTTTCTCCATATGGATTTTTGGAAAGGGTCCTCTTCTTCCCCGTTTTCCCAGCCTAAACAGCCTAGCTTCATGAGATCTCCAAACCAATCACACTTCCTCCCCTTTCCCGCTAATACAGCTGTGTAGGATATCTTTGGTATTTCAGAGGTTTTTTAATGGGCTACTAAATCAGAGGTTGACCTATAAGAGTGTCTGGGAATCTTCCTACTGGGGATACTGGATATGAGAAAGGTAGGGAAGAGTATAGAGATTAGAGATTTAACACACACACACACACACACACACACACACACACACACACACACACACACACACACACACACACATACAGGCTTGAGCTACTTGGACCCTAATAGGCAGATTAGAGACAGGTTGGGAAAAGGTGATGCTCTTAAATCTATGGTTAGAGTACAGAAATACGGGCTTGGCTAAATGCCAACGTAGGCAGAATGGGACAGGCACAGGCCTTGCAGCCTGAACTAGAATGCTGTGAGGATGGCACTAAAAGCCAGAACATGCTTACTCAATGCACAGGCACTCACATGGATGCTTTAACAGAAGAGGTTTGTGCTGGCTTAGTGTGACTTTACAGATAAGGTACTTACACCATTGAGTCACTGCCTTTTATTACTCCTGGGAAGATTTACACCCAGGAGTAATAAAAGGGAGATTTAAACTACAGGATAGAAATTTGTTCTATCTGGGACCCAAATTTTTCAAGAAAAATATTAGGGTAGGGTAACTCTTAGACATCCACCTAAAGCACAGGAAATCACCTTAGGGAAAAGAAAGGGAAGATCCTAAACTCCAGAGCATAACTGCAAGGTAGGAAATAAAAGGCTACTTAGCAGAAAATGAAAGACTTGAAGGCACCAGCTTGCACTGGAGAAAGCAATTCTGAAAGGAAACCTGGAGGGCAGGAGTGGTCTGGGAGCTGGGAACAGGAACTGGCCCAGGGATCTGGGCCCAGGAGGACGGGGGTCCAGGTGCAAATAAATGGAACGACCCCAGTCACAGAGGGTCAGAGCAAGGTCGTCTGGAAAATATGCTTTCCTCTTCTTATAAATAGTGTGTTCACTAATAACTCTAGCTGACTGTAAAAATTATTACAACTTGTAGCTCTTAAACCAAAGGAGGTTTCTTCCAGATATGGATAGGGTACAGTTGAATCAAACCCTTGTTAATCTGCCACTCCTTGGAAAATGTCAGGTTTTTCATTAGTGCTCATTGGAGCCATACGAAACAATTTAATTTAAGAGGTGGGGAGTGGCTCACAGGTAGGTTTAAAACAGAAATGAAAGCCTGTTGCTGATGCGGAGAACAGTGATCTGTCTTCAACAGGACTGTTAACTGGTGGTACCAAGCCCTACCTAACCCTGGACTACAGTGAGCAGGCCAGACAGATACTTATTCTTGGAAGAGATGTTAATTATGATACTGAATTATGATCCTGTTGGCACAGCACAAACTATTCTAGCCAAAGGTATTCCATGACCTTGGCTTCAATATTACATGAGCTAATTCTTCATCCTTGAAGTGTTTGAGAATTAAGTGTGGGCATTTGTATAAATTACCTGTTCTTCATTGTGTCTAAGTGACTGGCTCTTTTCTGTTTTGAATATTTATGGCAGAGACTTCACCAGCATCACAGTGGAATCAACCTGAGTTTTTACCTGCCTTTTTCTATAAGAAAATGCATCCTCCAACAGGCTCACACACCGTTCCTGCTCAGGCAGTTTGGAGTTTTTAGAATGTGGTTTTATCTTAGGTGCCAGGACTACTAGTTGATGCCTACCGTGTTCATCTTCAAAACAGTAGGCATAGTTCTTCCACCCCCATCCTACCAGTGTCGAGGTTTCTGACATCTTCAGTTGCTAGTGCTCAGCTTCATAAAGCGAATACCTTAAAACTCCTTCAATTCTTGACCAAGAACAGTCCTTAACAGCTTTGCAGACATCTACATGAAGGCAGGTAACACTGAACATCAAACCTGTCAGGTTCAAGGGAGGAGGAGGGGTAATAAAAGCTCCTTTTACATGTGTTTGCTACCTGAGGCAGGGCAGTTGCTGTAGCAAGTTTAACCTTCTTAGTTGAAAAGATGCACTTTGCATAAGCTCATGAATACATCACGGACCTTCATCAACGTCACTGATGATACTGGGGAAAGTGACCAATGTTGCCATATTCAGTTAACCAGGCAGGAAATATTGTTCCAATTTTATCAACAATATATAGAGGTGATGACAGACACTAGGTCATTTCCCTTCTCTTTAATCATTGTAGGCAGAACCCATTTATATCAGAAACACAAAAACGCAGGTCTTTCATGAAGTCAACATGGTTCTTCAGTTGAGTGCACCGACATTTGCTGAAGGTGGGCTTTTTGGGAAAATTTTGTCTGATTAAGCTAAATCTGTTTTTTTAATGACAAATTCTAAGGTCACCCCTGTTGTCTTTGGTATCTGACATGAATTCCAGAAACATGTCCAGCAATAAGCTCTGATGTTCCTTCATCAGGATTCAGAATTTGGATACCCCAGGGGTCCAAACAAGATGAGACATTCTACCAATTGGCACTGTGATTTTGAGAGTTTTTAATTTGTAGTCACTCAGCCAGAGTTAAATGAATTAAAATCTGTTATGAAGCTTATGTTAAATATGATAAAATATTTCAGCATGGCAGTACATATTTCTCTTTGCTGCCTTGTCAACTGGCTTTTAAAAATGTTTAAACATTTGAAGAACTACCTTATAGATCAACCTAAGTTTCCTACAGTCATATTCAATTTTTGTAATCAAGCTCTCTAATTTTGGTTATTTTAAAAATCAATTGGGAATCCTTAAGCAAAGTATTCAATAGAATGCCAAAAATACTTCAGCTTTTAGCAAAAAAAAAAAAAAAATCAAAGATTTAAAATAAAGCATGTAGGCTGGGTGCAGTGGTTCACGCCTGTAATCCTAGCACTCTGGGAGGTCTAAGTGGGAGGATCCCTTGAGGTCAGGAGATTGAGACCAGCCTGAACAAGAATGAGACCCCATCTCTACTAAAAATAGAAAAAGTAGTGGGGCATGGTGGCGCATTCCTGTAGTCCCAGCTACTTGGGAGGCAGAGGCAGGAGGATTGCTTGAGTCCAGGAGTTTGAGGTTGCTGTGAGCTAGGCTGATGCCACTGCACTGTAGCCTGGGCAACAGAGTGAGACTCTGTCTCAAAAAAAAAAAAAATAAATAAATAAAATAAAGCATGTAAACATAAAAATATTGAAATTTATCCCTACAAAAGCAAGAGAAGAATTGAACCTATCAGAAGGGCTACAATAAAAATCAGTGACAACACCAGATGCTGGGGAGGATGTGGAGAAAACTGAATTATTCATACATAGCTGGTGGGAATGAGAACTCAAGCAGTGTACAGATTTAAGTTTTAAAACTTTTTATTTTGAAATAATTATAGATCACAGGACGTTGCAAAACCATGTTGATGTTTTGGGTATCCTTCACCCCACTTTCCTCAATGCTAACTATACATAAGTATGGTACAGGATCAAAACCAGGAAAATGACATCAGTACAACCCACAGGGTTTATGTGGATTTCCTTAGTTTTACATGTGCTCACTTCTGTGTGTGTGTATAGTTTTATGCGATTTTAGTACATGCTTCATGTAAGTACCACCATAATCAAGGTACAGAGCTATTCCATCACCGTAAGGCTCCCTTGTGCTACTTGGTTGTATGGCTGTGCTCACTCCTTCACCTCCATTCCTAACCTCTAGCCACACTACAATTTTGTTGTTTCAAGAGTATTCTAGAATGTTGTGAAACCATTATACCGTGTATAACCTTTTGAAATTGGCTTTTTGTGTTCAATATTATTCCACTGAGATCCATTCAAGCTCTTGCATGCATCAGTGGTTTTCTCCTTTCTATTACTGAGTAGTACTGAATGTACCGTGGTTTGTTTAACCTTTTACCCATTGAAAGAATTCTGGGTTACTTCCAGTCTTTGACAAATATGAATAATACTACGATGAACATTTGTAAACAGGTTTTTATGTGAACATCATTTTCATTTCTCTGGGATAAATTCTCAAGAGTTTGGAAATTGCTCAGTCATGTCATAACTGCATGTTTAGATTTAAAAGAAATTGCCAAACTAATTTCTGAAGTGGTTGTACCATTTTGCACTCCGACCAGCAATGTGTGAATATCCGTTTTCTTTCCATTTTTGCCAGTATTTGGTGGTGTCACTATTTTTTATTTTAGCCATTCTGATGGGCGTGTAGTAGTATCTCCTTGTGGTTTTAATTTACATAGACTTAGGGGCAATAATGTTGAATACGTTTTCATGGGCTTTTTTGCCATCTGTATATCCTCTTAAGTGAAATGTCCATGCATTTTGCCCATTTTCTTTCTTTCTTTCTTTCTTTTTTTTTTTGAGAAAGAGTCTAACTCTGTTGCCTGGCTAGAGTGCCATGGCATCAGCCTAGATCACAGCAACCTCAAACTCCTGGGCTCAAGCAACCCTCCTGCCTCAGCCTCTGAGTAGCTGGAACTACAGGAACATACCACCATGCCCAGCTAATTTTTTCTATTTTTAGTAGAGACGGGGTCTCATTCTTGCTCCAGCTGGTCTCAAATTCCTGACCTCAAGTGATCCTCCTGCCTTAGCCTCCTAGAGTTCTAGGATTACATGTGTGAGCCACCTTGCTCAGCTTTGCCCATTTTCTAATACAACATTTTTTCCTTTTACTGTTGAATGCTGAGCTATTTATATATTCTAGATACAAAAAGTTTGTTGGATATGTGGTCTGCAAGTATTTTCTTCCAGTCTGTGTAGCTAGTTTTTTTTTTATGCTTTTAAATGGGTCTTTGGAAGAGTAAAACATTTTAATTTTGTTTAGGTACAATTTATCAATTTTCCCTTTTTATGGATGATGCTTTAGGTGTCAAGTATGTGAATTTTTTGCCTACCGGTAGGTCCCAAAGACTTTCCAAGTTGTTTTCTAAAAGTTTTATGGTTTATATTTTACATGTAAGTCCATGACAGATTTTGAGTTAATTTTTATATAAGGTGTGAAGTTTAGGTTGAAGTACGTTTTTCTTTTTTCCTATGGATGTCAGTTGTTCTAACATCATTTGTTGAAAAGACTATCTTTCCTCCATTGAACTGCTTTTGCATCTTTGTCAAAAATCAATTGGGCATATTTGTGTGGCTCTATTTCTGAGTTTTTTATTCTGTTCCATTGGTCTGTGTGTCTGGCTCTCTGCAAAACTGCATTGTCTTGACTACTATAGCTACATAGTCAGCTTTAATATCCAGGACAGTGATTCCTTCAACTTTAGTCTTCCTTTTTGAATTGTTTTTGGCTATGCTAGGTCCTTTGGCTTTCCATACAAATGTTAAAATAAGCTTGTGTATGGCTACAAAAATTCTTACTGAGAATTTGATAGGAATTGCATTAATCTATAGATGAATTTGCAGAGAGTTGACGTCATTACTATGTTAAGTCTTCCAATCCATGAACATAGTATGTTTCCCATTTACTTAGGTCTTTTATGACTTTCTCATCAGCTTTTTGTAATTTTTGGAATACAGATGTTTTCTTAGATTTATACATAAATATTCCATTTTCTTTGTAGCAATTATAAATAGAATTGTGCTTTGGTTTTGACACACTTGTTTGTAAACAAAAAATGTGACTGATTTTATGTGTTCACCTTGTACCTGCAACCCTGCTGAACTCACTTATTCTGAGAATTCTCTTTTTCTTTTCTTTTTTTCTTTTTTTAGATTCCTTGGATGTCTATGTAGATAACCATGTCATCTGCCAATAGGGTTGATTTTATTTCTTCTATTCCAATGTATATGTCTTTTATTTCTTTGTCAAGATATAATTTTTAAGTTCTATAATTGTGCTTGGAATATATTGACTTGTTTAAAGATCATTTAATGGGACTCTTACTTTTAATTGGACATGTTTATATCCTGCAACAGAAAAAATTTAAATTGAGAAAGTCTACAGTCTTGAAGCATTTCAATTTAATGAAACATTCAAAGCTATCAGAGACAATTTATTTAACCAAGTTTGTCTTAGAAAAAATATTTGTTGAAGAAAGGTACTCAAGAGAGACAAAAATAACATACGTTCAAAAAAGTTTAGCTTCATATTTACACATTTTAATTTCAAGAATAAAATTTAGAATACTATACATTGAGCAGATGTGCTCTGACCTTACTACTGTGACCACCAGAAAAGTCAATTGACCTATTCATGCCAATCATAATGTACAACTTTAGATTCACACTAAGTATTGGAAATAATATTACATTGAAATAAATACATTCTTTAGAAAAATACCTGTGACAGATAATGGCTAAGAAACTGATTAACAGATGTGAATATATACCAAAGAAAATTATTCCCCTTGCTATTTTTAAATCTTTAAATGTCAATATAAGCTTTTGTTCTGCTTTAATATAAATGGATTTTGTTTTTTAGAAAAGATGTCATTTTTAAAAAGCTTCAATAAAACAATCTTTCAGGTATACCAATATATTAAAAATCAAGATTGGTTAATATATATTTCAAAAGGTTATAGAATTTTAATTTTTTAAAACATCTCTTTTCACTCTAAAAAAAGTGTTCGGGTTTGGGCATGAAAGTACTTGGTCACCCCTGCTATAATTTAACTTTGAAATCACAGGTATACTCGGCATTACGACAGTCTGAGATAGGACTGATGACATAGGAGCAAGGATGAGGAATTGTCTGCTGAGAGGCCCCTAGTACACTAAGGGAGGGAAGATACTGAGAATAATCGTAATTAGGAGAAATTAGAGGCACACACATAAGAGGGAGCAGGCTTGGGGTGGTGTTTTTGAGAGCTAAAGAAACCTCTGCACCTACATCAGAGAGAAGTGTCCATGGCAGCCCTGGAACTCTGCTTGTCGTAGAATAGCATGCTTGCAGAGAATGGAAATACAAGATTGTAAATCCAGGGGGAATAGGAAACAAGTTTATTGAACTGAGCAGAGATGCTGGGAGTTCTAAAATTTGCTTCTGGGCTTTTCTCTTCAGTAACAGCAGTGACCAACTCAGTGGATACGTAGTGTCCCCGGTGTAACTCCAGGGAAGAAAAACACGAGGCTGCACCCGTTCCCAGGATGCCCCACAACTACCAGACAGTGGATGCAGAGGTACGGACCACACGCATCCACTGGGAGTGTCCTTTGAGGAGTTTATCTAAGAATCCTTTGTTTCTATGTCCAACCAGTGCAAAAACAGGGAAGATCTCAGTAGTGCTGCAGGCACTAACTCAGAAGAAAGCAGACACAGGGATGTTGAAATGATGAAAAACAAAACTTGTTATGCCAGAATTCTAGTTGGTAGATTTGGGAGGTATACTAGTTTTCTAGGGGTACAGTAACAAAGTATTACAAATTGGGTGGCTTAAAACAAATAAACAAACAAAAAATATTCTTCCACAGCTCGGAAGGCCAGAAGTCCAAATTCAAGGTGTTGACATGACTGTGTTCTCTCTGATGCCTCCGGGGAGGAAGGTCCTTCCTTGCCCCTTATAGCCTGTGGTAGCCACTGGTATTCCTTGGTTTGTGGCTATTCTCTGCCTCCATCTTCACATGGCTGTCTTCCCTCTGTGTCCCTCTCTTCTTCTCACAGGGACACCAGTCACATTGGATTAAGGGCCTGCCATCCTCCGGTATGATATCATCTTAACACTCATCTTAATTATATCTGCAAAGACCTTATTTTCAAATAAAGTCACATTCACAAGTACCAGGGGTTAGGACTTCAATATATCCTTTTTGGGGACTGGGAGAGAGACATAGTTTAAGCCATAAGAGGAGGTTCAATAATTCTAATCAAGAATCTTGATAAAATCCCCTTTTCTGTGAAAGAAAAACATGTTATACTCAGATTATGGGGACCTTCAGAAATCTTAGAGAAATAGGTATGCAGACTCAGGACAAAGAAATCCGAAATACTAGGAAAGGTTCAGTGAATTCGTGCTTGGCCAGAAACACGGTAATAAATGTCTTCAAGGTTCTCCTGGAAGAACTTACCATAAGACAAAGCTTCTCACTTCCAGAAGAGATTTTAAGTGCTATGTGTACTCTACTGAATGGAATGGATATGACCAAAACTCCGTTAGGGTAAAATGACACTGTGTACTCATGTAGGCCACTTGAAACGTTTAATTACTGTTACTGACCCCAAAGAAAATATCAATGCCAGCCCAGGCATATCTCCACAGAATCACAGACATACTGGCCAAGATCTCTTTGCTTTCAGAAAATTTCCCTGGGAAACATAAAGTAGTTCATATAAATACGCCGACATCTCTCAACAGCTGGAAGGACTCATTCCGGGTGTTAACACAGCAGGGAACAAGAAGAATCAGAACTGAAGAGGAAGAAGTGATTGGCATGCTGACACACTGCTGTAAGAATTGCAGTGGGGAACAATTACATTGCTCAAAGAACACTTCACAATTGGAAGGAAGAGAATTATGTCAGTGCTGAAAGATTTCACAGCTGTACTCCAAAACAAACCTGGAAATGCACATTATAGGTACTGGAAACAAAAGAGCCTATTATTTTGTCTTCTTTTAGGTAAGTGGTAAAGTACTGGGAGGTGGCAGAAAAGACAATTCTAAAGGGCAATTCAGCCTCCTGTCAGCACCTGGGTCTTGCTAGTTGTCATTTCCACATGTATAACTGCTCCTGCAGAAAAAGCAGGGTTAGGTATTGTGTAGAATGTTAGAACAGACTCAGTCTGATAATTCTTTCCTTATACCCAGAATGGTTATTTCACCTTATTGATTTGGGGCTCAGAAAGTTTCTAGCATCAATTTGTAGAAAGGCTTTTGGTATATGACTGAAGGAACAATAAAAAAACAACCCTGACTTAGAAACACTGGATTGGAAAAACAAATTTAAGCCCTTGATTTAAGAAATCCCCTAGGGTCATTCCAAATTGCAGTAAGGGTGAGGCCCAGAACACGGTAACCTAATTTACTGTCCCACCTGCCTCCCTGCATGTGGATGGGATTGTAAGGTGCATGCACATCCTGTTTGGGTTATTAGGCTCTCGTCTCTCACCTCCTGCTCTCTCTTCCTCCATCCTGCTGGGTCATACTGGGCTGGGACCCCAGTGAGTCCATTCTCCATCACCAGCTGGTTCATTCAGGTCCTGTCACTAGGGGGCACTAGAGGGAGACTGGAAGGCAGAGGCTGGCTGTGACCCGGGCTTGTTCTTTCCTGTTTTGAGTCTGGTTCCTATCATTCTCGCCCTAGCAACTGTTGTTCATCCTGCTGGTGGCAGCTGGTTCCAGTTCTTTCCATGCTCCAGAAGCGCCCTCACCATGCTGTCTTAGAGCCACCGTCCCAGCTGGCCAGTTCCTCAGAGGTCTGAGCAGGGCATCCAGGGGCCCTGGTGCAAATCACCCAGGCACTGATGCACTCTCAGGGCAGCCAGCCCTCTTCAGCGCTGCTGAGATACCAGCACCCTTCCCGAAGCTCCTAGTAACCCCAGCATTGCCCCTTTTTCCCCCTGGCCCGAAGGGTGTTGCTGCGGGGTTCCCCTCTGCCTCTTCAGCTCTCCAATATCTGCCATCCAATTCCTTATATTAAATTCTTTCTGTTAACAAGCTGACACTGAGTCTCTTTTCCTGACTAGGCCCTGACTGAAAGGCACTCATATCTTGATACAATTTCTATCCATACTGTTTATTTAGCCATTGTATTTGGTGTGTCTAGAGGTCATTTGCTGCCATGTAGAACCACAAGAATTAGATGTATGCACATGTGTTTGCATGGAGCTTAAATGCATCACGTGTGATCTACTTAACCTGGTCCTCAGATCCTTCACCTTAAACAAACCCTGCCTGGCATGAAGAATCTCGATAGGAGATATTCAGTCATTAATTCAATCATCATATTATAGCATTCTCTGCATTGGTAACACAGCAATTTTAGAGCATAGCTTTGAAGAACACTTAGACCACCTTCAAATACTTTAGCATCTGTTTCAGACCTCAATAAATTATTTTTTAATTTTTATTTCTTTTTTAGAATATTACGGAGGTACAAATGTTTTGGTTACCTCAATGAATTATTGTCTTGGGGTAGATGAAGCTAAATATTTGAGGCACAAATGATGCACTATTATGTACTGCAGAAAAACTGTCACAATAAAAGAAGAGGGTCACTTTATTAACCAACCAGGGCAGATCGTTCCTGGGATTAGCATAGTAACCTGGGAGATTTGCTTTTCACTGTGCTCCTACCAGACCATTCTGTGATTTGACCCAAATAGAATGTAGGAAGCTTTGAGCCAAGAATATCTCAGGAGCAGATCTGATAGCAAGACTCCTTCACATGAGTGAATAGGAAATATCAGTGGTCTACTTGAGTGGAAAGTTTGTACTGGTGGAAATAACTCATGCCATCTCTGAGAGCTTTAATGAAAACAAACTGTATAAACCTGGACAATAAATCATAAATAAGCTTTGATCAAGCCTACAGGACAATCATTAACACATCCTTAGAGACTGCAAGGCTTCCAAATTGAAGAGTAAACAACTTAGAACAGGGCAGTGGGATCCAGGTATTAAGCAGGTTTTACACAGAAAGCAGACACTGCACTGAAAAACTTTCATGCTTAGAAAAGAATAGACATAAATGTAGCCATCAATTGTGAGGATTTTGCAGTTGTTTGAAGCATTAAGTTTGGTATCTCTAGAGTTCCGGAAGAGCTCAGGTGCACAGAAAGATGTATTTACAGTAACCTGAACCCACAGGGCTTCTCATACCAAATTTAGAGACACATTGTAGATGCACCAGAATTCGCAGTAATGAAAGGAATACATCTATATAGTGTAATTAATCCCTATTGCCTCCTCTGGCTTCTGGCTCAGTCATTTCTACTTAGCAACAATAGATGCATCTACGACCTTTCTGTCCATTTTTCATGAGAACCAGTGCATTTCTCTGATAAATATCTCTAAGGTGAAGGGTAAGAGAGTGGGTTGGAATGATCTAAGAAACAGGTCTCCTGCACGCCCACAAACTCTCTCGATTATGAACTCTCCTAGTCACATAGGCTTCTCTGGTTCACACCCTTCACCACCTCACATAATTGGAACCTTCCTGGCCTTTCACTCTCTCTTCTCCCCAATTCAGGCAGAACAGAAAATCGCTCCATCCGATTCTGTGAGTCTAAAGCATCCTTCACAGCCCCTGTTGCAAAGCCTGCCATGCGCAATTTTTTACCACCACCTGTACATCTTGAAGGATTCTCCCACCTTCCACAGAGTTTAGAACCTGTCCTGTGGTCTCTCCATCCTGCCAGGAAGACAGCCACAGTCACCACAGTGTCCTTGTTTGTGATCTTTCTAGTATCTTGGCTTCCTGGTGCCATGCTTCTTCAACAGCTCTTTCTGCTACCATGGGCAAAGCCACGATCTGACCTTGACAGGTCCCTTCTATGCTTCTGGGATCTCAAACCTCAAGCTTCTCTAAACTCCCTCACCTTCCATGAATCTCAACTTCAAACTGAACCTCTGCTGAGACCCTGTGTACCCGCCCTGCAACACCAGGCCCTGGCCCTCCCTGAAGTTTTCTTCCAGTTTCATGAAGTCCCCTTGCACCACCACCCACCTCCGCAGCCATGTCACTGGTGACGTCATGACAACTCTCTCACCCTTTGGCTCCTGTCCTGGTCCATTCGGACTGCTATGACAAAGTATCATAGACTGGGTGGCTTATAAACAACAGAAAGTTATTTTCCATAGTTCTGCAGGTGGAGAAGCCCAAGATCAAGGTGCTGGCAGGTTCGGTGTCTGGTGCGGGCCCAGTACTTGGTTCATAGATGCTGTCTCCTCACTGCATCTCACATTGTGGAAGGGGCAAGACAACGGTCTGGTGCTTCTTCCCCAAGGGCAGGAATCCCACTCCTGAGAGCTCCATCCTCATGGTCTAACCACCTCCCAAAGGCCACACCGCCTCATATCATCACACTGGAGGTTAGGATCGCAACATATGACTTTTGAGGGGACACAGATATTCAGAACGTAACAGCGCCTGACTTGCCAAGCCTGAATCTCGGTCATGGAGCAGGTCATGGACCTTCCGGACCTTCTGGACCCCTCCCCAGCTGGAGACCATGCTGCCCAACACTTCCTGAGCATTACCCGTAACTGCCTCTTAGCCAAGGACTCCAGTCTTAATGCTAGTATCTGACCTTTCCAAATTCTTTCTGTAAAGTTCCAGCCTTTATACTGAGCTACAAATTTGCTCTAAAACTTACAGCTATCTACTAACTTCCTCCTTTCCCTTCTTTCTCCACACCGGCCTCGAGTGTCTTTGAGCCCAGAAACTCCATTTTACCCTCTCCTCCACCCTCCACCCGACTCCGCAGAGGGAGCTAATGTCAAATAAACTTGGGCCTCTCCAGGTTAATGCCTTCAAATTCCTGGCCCTCCAACTTGGCGCGTCTCTGTACCCTCCTTCACTCTCCTCTCTTGTCTCTCAAGAGGAAGCCTCTTTTGGGCCAACTTTTGTCCAAGGCTCCTACTTTGGAACATACATCCACGTCTCCTTCCATGCTGTGACTGTGTGACAGGGTGGGGGCCACTCTGCCACCCTCCACTCATTACAGACAGACACCTGTGTGGCTACATCCGGTGTGCGTCCTTCATACAACCAAATTTTACCACTGGCCTTGGACCTAGAAACCTTCCGACTAGGGGGTGAAATGATTCTACCTGTCCCACCCCAGCTGCCTGTCTGGCAACAGTTGAAGGAGGCAGCCCTGGAGGGGTCCTCACTCAGCCCTCAGTGGAAGGTCACCAGGAGCTCACGGTGCCACCTGGGGCTGAGGCCACTTCAGCATCAAATCTTGATAGGAAACCTATTTGTCTAGTGCCAACTTCAGAAAGCACTAGAGAGTGGGTACCGTGTTGCCTTGGTTCTTAGTGTTTTGGCTGCCTGTGTTTTGACACATCACAGGAGCCAACCTGTGGCCTAAGATCCTTGGCAGGGGCCTTGACCTCTGGTACAGCCCCTGACATCATTAGATGGAGCAGGGCTTGGCGAACATTTTAGGCTTTGAGAGCCAGAGGCAGAATTGAGGAAATTATATAGAAACTTATATAACAAGAGAAAATTGCTACCTCTCCCTGCCTGTCTGCCTGGTACGGGCCATCCTGGGGGGTGGGCATTCTTTGTGGCCACTTGCCATCAGCTAGTCATCTGGAGACGTTCTTGGGAGGAAGAGCACAGGTCCAAGGAGGAGGAGCATGGTTGGTTCTAGAGGGCAGGAAGGTGAGGGAGTTTAGAGTCTACTGGGCAGAAAATGAAACTGACCACAGGGGCTGCCCAGCCCCACCTGCAAGACCAGACACCTTGGATTTATTTTTTAGAGTGTATTGACTGTCCACCCACCCCGCTTCCTCATGTCACATAGGCCATATCAGTGCTAAGACTCTTGGCAGGGGCCTGCACCTTTGGTGCCAATTCTAGAGCTCACCATGTAGCCTAGTTCTTTGATAACAGTATCAGTGGGTTGGTTACCACTCCCCACAGCATCTCTCAGCAGGGGGATTTGCTTTCTGAGAACGGCCACTGAGGTCATTCAAGCACAGCCAGTGCATTAGTTAGCTTTTGTCACAAGTATACTTGGCTGCCCAGCCCCCCTCCAAATAACCTTAGACCTCTCTAAGTTAATGACCACTCCACTGTCCCAGCCCCCAGGCAGGGCTTGGCCCTGGTATGCCAGCCTCTGAACTCTCTAGAGAGGAAGCAAAGCCTCGCCTTGTTTCTTCTCCGAGTATACTCAGAGTGTTCAGTCCCCACGTCCCTGGGGGTGCCCCAAAGCCTCAGCTCCTTGGCCGTGGGCTGGGCCTCTAGAGAAAGCCCAGCAGTCGTGAGAAAGGAGTCCTCACATTGCCTTGGTTCCCTTAGAGCTGACTGGCTGCCAGTCCCTCCGTGCGCCCCACATCCCTCACATCCCTGGATCCCGCCATGGCCTGGGACTCTCGGCAAAGGGCCCACATTGCTGCCACCAGCCGCAGGAGCTATGAGAGCTGCAATACCATGTAAGTGGCCCCTGAGTACTGCAAATGTGCCTAGTTCAAGTTGAGACGCACCAAGGTACACACCAGATTTTGGAGCCTTAGTCCTAAACAAAATGTAAAATATCTCATTAATATTTTTATATGGGTTACATGTTGAAAGTATACTATTTTGGCTGTATTGGGTTATATAAAATATATTCTTAAAATCAATTTTACCTATTTCTTTTTAACTTTTTAATGTGGCTACTGGACAGTGTGAAGTCACACACGTGCCCCCCTCAGGCAGCGCTGCACTGGAGGGTCACGGCTGTTTGTCTTGGTAGTTCCCCTGTGCCACCATGGCCACACGGGGGTCTCACCCTAGGCAGGGACTGAGCTTCTGGTGCCAGTCTCAGAGCCATGAGGGTGGTCTCTGTGCTGCCTTGGTGCTTAGAGCACATTGGCTGCTTGGATCACAGGTTGCCACGTTTACCAAATAAATAAAGAACACTCAGTTAAATTTAAATTTCATATGCACAACAAATAATGTTTTATAAATACGTTCCATGCCATTATTTGTTGTTTGGCTAAAATTCAAATGTGGCCACATCCTATAGTTTATCTGTCAATCCTGAGTTGGGCTCCCCATCTCCCCCATGTCCTCCTCATCCCCGGGGCCACACAGTGACTCAGACCTTGGAAAAGGGCCTGGACCTCTGGTGCCGGCCACAAAAGCCCTCTCAGGGATGTCACTGCATTGCCTTGGAAATTCTCCATGCTCTGGCTGCCTGGAGCCCTCCCCACAGGTCCCCGGGGCCACATCAGTGCCCCAGAAGCTATTAGAGGACTGTTTTTGCACTGCCTTGGTTTACTTAAAGTACGCTGGTGGTCTCACCAGACCCCGCTTCACCTGCTCAACACTAGAGCCTCAAACCTTGGCAGCAGGGGTTGGCGCCCTGGCTTGCCTGGCCCCCAGTTGGCCCTCATCCTCCACATCCCCGGGCCACGTCAGTGCTCAGCCCCTTGGCAGGGAACCCGGGCAGCCGGGACCAGCCGCAGAAGCTGTTCGAGGCTGGTCTCAGCATGGCCGTGTGGTTCTCAGTGTGTACTGCCACTGGCCTGCTCACAACCTGGCTCTCTTTCGGGGGTTCTGCTGCCCAGCACCCCTTCTCCCTACTCTGCCGGGTTCACACAGTGCTTTATGCCCTTGGCAGGTGGCCTGGGCCTCTGCAAGTCCTCAAAGCTAGCAGGGAGCACACACCCCATTTCCCTGGTTTCTTTCAAGCACATTATCTGCCCAATTCCACAGGTCCTATGTCACTGGGACTGCACTAGTGCCTCTGCTGCCAGCCCCAGGAGCCACCAGAGTGAGGCTTTCGTGCCGTAGCTGATTGAGCACGCGCTGGCTGTTCCGTCCCTCCCACCAACCGGCCTCCAGAGAGGAGACCCATCTCCTCCTGAAGAGCATGTCGGCTGCCCGGCCACCTACTTCCCCACGATGCTGCACCCACATGGCTGAGCATTAGACGGTGTGCCTTGGCTCTTCCTAGTGCACACTGACTGCCCGGCACCCAACGTCTCAAGGCCACCAGGGGCCTGGGCCTCCGTGTCAACCACAAAACCCACTCAGAGCCTCCGTTCTGCAGCACGGTATCTGACCCCACATTGCTGGAGCGACATGTTGCCTTAGACCCCTTACAGGCGTCCTGGACGTGTGGTGGCATGAGGTGGCCACCTGCTGTGTTGCTCCCTTCCAGTAAATTAGCTGCCTGTCCCCACTCCTGGGGCTGTGTTCTTGTGGCAGAGACCTGGGCGTCTCTCCCTGCAGTGGGAGACCCAAGGTTTCTGGCACCTGCAGGGGGAGATCAGGGGTCTCTGGCCTCCGAGAGGAGGATGAGGAGGAAGACTCCCAGCCTCAACAGGAGGGTCCCCTCTAGTCCCTCCGCACTCTGTGCACCTGCTCAGCACCAGACCCACAGGCGCTCCCTCGCCGGAGGCTTCAGACTGTAGTGTGGGCAAACCTGGGGCTCTGGCATGAGGCCAGTCGGACTTCCAGCCCTGCCACTAACAGTGGGTGACAACGACATGGTCTTTCTGGCCTTGGTTTTTTCAGGTGTAAAATAAAGTGGTAATGATTATTGAACACTACCCACAGCCCCCACTCCCCTGCTGGGTCATGCATGAGTTGGTTCCAGGATCATGGCACTTTCTGGAAGGTACAGGTCCCACCCTCTGGGCCCCAGCCTTTTGTCCCTGGAGGTCAAGTTGAGGTTTATCTAGGAAGGCTTAGTTTGCAGAACCCCTACCTTCTTCCCTCCCCCTGCAACCCAGCATCTTGACAGGCCACAGTATGGCCTCTTTAGGGACTGTGGAATTTTCTGGAAGCCCTCACTCCCTTGCCTTCAGCCTTCCTTTCTTGGAAGTTGGGTGGTAGAATTTTTTGGAAGGCCCCGGATCTCAAAAATCTTCCTCACTTTTCAGCCTCCACTCACAGGGTCTTGGTTTACCCAGATATCTTAGAACATCTGGAAGCCCCTATTCCCCCCACCCAAAGAAGGCTGCTGCGTTTCTTTCTTGAACCGTATTTAAGGCAATCATCTCCCCAGCACCCCCTGCCCTGTGGGGGGGGCACAATGTTTAATCTCTGCCTGGGGGAGGCCTGAGTCGTGGGGCCTGGAGGGGTGACTGAGCCAGCCCAGCAGTGCTTAGGGAGAGTCTGGAGGGGTTTGCTTTTCCCGGCTGAGAGGGGGCCTTTTCCCTTCATCCTCTCCCCTTCCCCTGGAGGAGGCTGCAAAGGAAGCAGACTATGCCTGAGGCCCTGTCCCAGGAGCTGTGGCCAAATCTCCCCGGGTTCCCCAGGTGTGTGGCCCCTGCAGGGCCCTTCTCCCTGGGTGGGAATGGTGGGCTGGGGGCAGCCTGTGGAGGGGGCTGCTACCCAGGGGGCTCCCACTTGCTTTTGGGTGAATCCTTCTTTTCTTCCTACTCCTCACTTCTTCCCCAGCGGACAGTGCATTCTAGCAGGCTCCCCGACAAGCCACTTCAGACCTGGGGCTCCGTGGTGGCCGGGTGCAGCTCGCCAAACCTGAAGGCTGGTCAGTTGCGCAAGCCTTTCTCAGCCGGCTTCTTTGTTTTCATGTCTCACCCTTGGGCGTCGTTTTTGTCGCTTTGTGTTTTTTAATCTCACTTCTACTTTCTCCTTTGCATATGTGATTTCTTGGTGGTAAATAAGAGGGTGGGCACTAGATAGGGCCCCAGGTAGGAAGTGCATGCCTGTGTCACGGCTCCGCCTCTCAAGTCCTGTGCAAATCCGAGATGCTGGTGAAACGTTCAGCCTCAGGTTTCCTCCCTGTAAACGAGCGGGGGTGTCCATTTGAATTTTTCCAGGGTGAGAATGATTATTTGAGTTCTCTAGGGATGTTAGGATGTAATTTTCCATATTGTTTGATACCCGATTTTTGCCTCCTTGTTTGTTACAGGAATAAGGCAGCCCCCGATTCTGCAGTCATGCGCTACAAAGGAGAGGAAGACCACCACGAATTCAGGACATCTTTTTGATTTGTGAAGATTAATCATCTGGTTTTTTTTAAGACATCTTTTTGAACTCTTTCTAAACTAGTTTTTGGAATAGAAATCAGAGTGGTCCTTTTTCCCTGGTCTTCTCGTACCTGGCACTGAGCCCCACCTAACCTGATGTCTTGGCTGCTTCTATCGCTGCCCCGAGTCTTCTTGTCCCAAATCTCAGCTGTGACCTGAAGATTTTTCCATTTACTTTCAACATCAAAGCCAACAATTTAAAGTGGATGGAGTCTCTTAGCCTTGGCTGCAAGCTTTAGCAGACCTGGGATATCTGAGGAGTCTGACCAGTCACCCAGACTCCTCCAAAGCACTTAATGGTGTTTGCATGTTGTCACTGGGGTTGGAGCTGTGAGCCCGAAGGCCAGGTCAGGATCACCTACCTACCAGTCGGGATCAGCAGCCCTGCGGTGGAGGGAAGCTGGATCAGGGGAAGGTGTATCACACTGCACTCTGTCCAAAGGAGGTGACAGCAGTCTGCAGCCTTCCTGAGCAGAGCCTTGTCTGTCGCTAGGTGACTTGGTACTCGTGGTCTAGTGGGAAAACCTTCCTATGAGTATTTCCTATTAATAAGGTGGGAATCTTATCCCTACAAGGAATGAAGCCACGTACCAGAGGGCCTGGTGCTGTGGCAGATTTGGGCCCTGGGAGTAGAGCTGGGTGGCTACTGTGCCAGTCCTGGGAAACAGTGTCGTTGGGTAAAGGACGAGGAAGTGCACCAAGATGACAATATGTGCTGGTTGCTGAATGCAATAGTATTGGCTTCTCATGGCCAGCTTGGGCTCTACAGCAGGGAGGTCTGGAACTTTCTGAGTCCTTATGAGATCCTCTGTTGGTAAAAACTAGAACAATGTATTCATCTGGGGCCACGGAAGATGTGGGCTGTCCCTTGTCCCTCTGCCCCTCCTTGTTTTCTCCAAGTCAAGAGGAGCAGGACCAGCTCGGTAGGACAACAGTGGACACCACGGAGACTTCAGCAGGGCCTGGTTGTAGCTCCAGCAGCTCTGGTCACTCCTTGGTCTCTAGAGCTCTGGGTTTTCCAAGAGGGCCAGAGTGATGGTCTGTTCGCCCACCCGGGGTCCCGCAGGCCTGGCCCTTGAGCCCCTGAGCACTGGGCTGGTTGGAGCATCGGTGTGAGACTCTCCCCTTACGTAGCTGTCTTCTCTGGGAGAATTCTAAAATTAAATGTTCATCATTTGTAATGAGATTAATACCAGTTGGCACAGATAGGGAACAGGGGATGCCAGCACCAGATAAGGAAGGCTGCACGAGACAACGCTTCTAGCTCTGAGATTCTCTGTGCTTAATCCTCTCATTATTGTTAATACATGTAATTTAAAATATCAATGATGCATATCAATAATGACAAATTATTTTGTCTTTTCTAAGTATATGGAGCACACGTATATTGTGTTTCACGGTTTACAAAGCAGAGTTGTAACCCTGATAAAAATCCTCTGAGTCATTTTATAGCTGAGAAAGTGGCTGTCAACTGCAAGTTCCCAACGCCTGCCCCAAGCTGGCCTATGGTGGGGCGGTCTGTGCCAGAGGGTTTGCCTGAGCCCTGGGCTGGGACCTTTTCCGGGCCCTTCCCTGAGAAGTGACGATGGGATCCTGAGCCAGGAGTCACTTCCCGTTCCTGCCTTGACCTCTCCCGTCCCCACTATCCCATAAACGCGATGACAACTCCGTGGCTCTGGACAGCACTGTGGGCTCTGGGAGTCACTGCTCCCCATCCCTGCCTGCAGCATGGGGTCCCAGAGCCACGGGGGCTCCTGACGGGGGGCGAACAAACCACCAGATATTTAGAAAACAGGAATCTGGAAATCCTGCTCTATTTTTCAGTCTTTCGAGGCAAATTGTAATGGCCTTAGGGGTACAGACGATGTTCTCATATTTAAGACATTATTTTTCGGCAATTGGGGACCCAATGCCAGGCACCTAACAAGCTGCGTGTAAATGGATGCTAAGATCTCTCTTTCCTGAGAGGTGCAGCCGTCTCAACCTCATTGCTCACGCGGCAGGCCTTTAACATGACACCCAGAAAATTCCTGCATTTCTAATCTCTTTTGCTCCTTGTAGGCAATTGCACAGAAAATCCACGCTGCAAAGCTTCGAAGAGAATTACAAGGAATTATAAATCTCCTTTTCACCTTACTAGGCTTTCTCTCTAACAGAGAAGCAGGCGCATTTTTAGGGTGGGAGTTGGTGGGGGAAACAGCTGTGCAGCTGAACCACATGCTTTCTATATCTCATCCAAAAAACAACAGGGAAGCCAAGCATGGTGGTGAATCCCTGAAATCTCAGCTACTCTGGGAGGCTGAGGCAGGAGGATCGCTGGAGGCTAGGAGTTTGAGTCCCACCTGGGCAGTATTGCAAGACCCCTGCTCTAAAATTTTTTTTGAAAATATCTAAGCTGGGCCTCAACAGATGCTCTGCCCTAGGGCTTGTGTGGGCCTTAGTGCTCTGTCCAACACAGCCTCTGGTGAGGGGGCTCAGGTCCAGAGATGGGAACGTGTTTAGCTTAATACCATAAAGTTGGTTCAAGCTGACCTGGAATGTTGGCTGCCTGCTGGCTGAATAACACCAATTCTTTTCTGGGATGATCACAAGATTTGCACATGGCAGGACATCCACTGAGCCACTTTGCAACAGCAGGAGTAGAAATTCAAGTCTCAGCTCTACCATTTGCCAGCTGTGTGACCTGGGACAAGAGACTTAACTTCTCTGTGCTTCAGTTTTGTCATCCATAAAATGAGGATTAGAAGAGAATTAAATGAGATGATACTTGAAAAGCACCTGGCTCAGTTCCTGGGTAAGGTAGGTGTGCAATAAATCCATGGTGCAATTATTCTTATTTTGAAATCTTCATTGTGATACTGGGTGCCCAACTTTGTTGATTTGAAAACCCGGACGTCCTCATTTTGTGACAAGGAGAGGCTTCTCTTTCCCCAACGTTCCTCCCCAGTCTTTCCCATCTCGGCAGATGATGCCACTGCTGTGGACTAGATTGTGCTTCCTGAAAATCTGTATGTTGAAGCCCTAACTCCCAATGTGATGGTCTTTGGAGATAGGGTCTTTAGGAGGGAATTAAAGTTAAATGAGATTATAAGGGTGAGATTCAATCTGATGGGATTGGTGTCCTCAAAAGAAGAAGAGAAACCAAAGCTCTTTTTCTCTCTGCGCAGTGAGGAGACGGCTGTCTGCAGGCCAGGAGCAGGGCCCTCCCCAGAACCAATCCTTCCGGACCTTGATCTGGGACTTCTCAGTCTCCAGAACTGTGAGAAAATAAATCACTGCTGTTTAAGCCGCCTAGTCTATCGTATCTTGTTATGGCAGCCCCCGCTGGCTAACAACCACCTTGCCACAGGTGGGCAAGCCAGAGATCTGGGTGTCGCTCCGATAGGTCAAGTTCCCTCATGTCCCGCGTCATCCAGCGCCATATTGGATCAAGTCTATCCCCAAGAGAGTTCTCAATCTTCTCACTTCTCACTTCTCAACACTTTTATTATAGATTTCTTTCAAATATCTATAAGAATAGAGAGAAAAAATATGTGTCTATAAGAAAACCAATGTATCAATCACCAGTTTCAACAATTATCAACACATCAACATGGTGAATCTCACTACATCTATTGCCTTCCCCACTTCCCCACTCCAGGTGATTTTGAAACAAACCCAAGACATCATATAATTTCTCCTTTAAATATTTCAGTACATTTCTGTAAAAGATAAGGACTCCTTTTAAAAAACATAATCACCTTATCATCATCACTCCTAATATTTTTAATAATTCTTTTAAATAATGAAATACCAAGTTAGTATTTATATTTCCTTGAATGACTTGAGAATTTTTTTTTTTTTTTTGAGACAGATTCTTGCTCTGTCACCCAGGCTGGAGTGCAGTGGAGTGATCATAGCTCCCTGCATTCTTGAACTCTGGAGCTCAAGTGATCCTCCTGCTTTAGCCTCCGGAGTAGTTAGGAGTACAGGTGAATACTACCATGCCCAGCTAATTTTTTTTTTTTAGAGATGGGATCTTGCCATGTTGCCCAGGCTGGTCTTGAACTCCTAGGCTCAAGCCATCCTCCCACTTCAGCCTCACAAAGTGCTGGATTACAGGCATGAGCCACAGTGTCTGATGAAAACATATTTTTGTAGTTTGTTTGAATCAGGATTCAAAAAAGATTCATATGTTGAGATTGGCTGACAGGTCTCTTAGATCTTTTTAAATTTTATACGTTCCCCCGTATCTTTTTATCTCCATCCAATTTCTTAATGAGTAATTTGGATCATTTGCCCTGAAGAGCTTCATATGGGCTGAATTTTGCTGATTACCTCCTTGTGGGACAGTTTAACAAGTTCCCGTGTCCCTTGCATTTTCTGTAAATAGTTGTGTGCATGTATGTGTGTGTGTGTATGTACATGTGTGTGTGTGTGTGTGTATGTGTGTGTGTGTGTGTGCATGCATGTAGAGAAAGGGAGAGTATTCTGTGTCCACGTTTTGTTTGTTCTCTCCTTTGCAGGGGTGGGAGGAGTCAGGTCTATCTTTATATCTTTTGGCATCTGGGAAGATTTATATTTTCGCTCTCACTACTGTCCTTAGGTAATGGCTTAACCTTAGGTTTCACATATAAAAATACTTTAATCCCCACCTCCTGCCGCCTGTTTTGCTGGCGTGTACGGGTTTGTTGATGTGTTGGTGAAATTCCCCTTTCACGTCTCTTCGTCTCCATCATCACTTTCTCCTCTGAACGCTGCGGTTGTCTCTGAACAGGCCTCCTTGCACCTGCTGAGTTCCCTCCAGCCTGGCTTCACCTGGCAGCCACGCACGTCTTCAAACAGCCGTGTTCTAACACTGTTCTGGGCTTCTCATTGAGCTTAAAATACCATGCAAATGTCCTCAGAAGGCTTTCAAAGCCCTGTGTGTCCTGTCCTCTGCCTGCTTTGCCAGTCACCTCCTGGGCGGTTCTGCTCCCCGTTCTCTGCTCATCTCTCTGCCTCCTCGGTGTGTCTGCCTCAGCCCCACCCTGCCACCTGCTCCTTCTGCCCGGGCCGGTCCACCCGGCGTTCGCTTGGCTGGTGGCTTCCAGGCCTCAGGGAAGCCCACCCTGGCCTCTCTTCCACTACAACACGCCCCCCTTACCTCCCAACCTGTGTTCCTTCATGGCCCCTGTTTCAGTTTGGAACCGTGACTTTCACTGGTGTGCGTATTTATTTCGTATCTGCCTTTACTGCCAGGCTGCAAATTCCACGAGGACAGTAGTGAATCTTACTCACTGTGCTCTGAGCATCTGACACAGGGTGGAAACACAAGAAATGCTCCATAAAACTTGGATAATCCATTAATATAAACAATGTGACTGGAGATGGGAGTGGCAGCTAGCACACAAAAGACAGAGAGCAGTAGAGAGGCATGTATGCCAGCCCTTCGAAGCTTTGGAGAGGAGGTTTCTCGGCCCCTGAGTCCCTCCTGGCAGTGGCAGGGAGGAGCTGGCCAAAGCCAGGAGCCGGGAGAGACAGGCGTCCAGCAGGGGTCTTGGGTTGGGCTTCCCTAAAAGTCCACTCTGCGATGAGGGTTTGAGTGCAACCATGTGGAGGGTGAAGGAAGCCCCAGGAGGAGGGTGGGGAGGTGAGATGAGGACTGGGAGCACCAACCAGGGAGCACGTCAGCTACCCCAGAGGAGCTCTGGGGGCCTCATGTCAGCACTGTCCCACCTGTGGGGGCGGGGGGAGCTGGGGTATTACCCAATTCCCCTAGCCATCGGCTGCTGGGGGCAGCTCCCAGGTGGCATTTATCCCCAGGCCCTGCCGACAGGTGGCAGAGTGGCTCAGGCAGGTGGTGAAGGCCTTGGGCAGAGGATACCCTGATGCGGTAAAGTCAGGGGACGTGGGCAGCACCGACAGCACCTGGAGACAACTGTCACCCTGTGAACTTGGCACTGGGTGATGCAAGAACCAGCCGGATGCCCTCCCTTCCCCTACCACAGACAGACATCCTGGCAGAGGCCGGACAGGTGGCCACGGGGAGGTTTAACCCCCCTGCAGGCAGCAAAGATGGCCTTGTATCCTGCAAAGGAGCCCTGTGCCTGCGCAGGTGATCTCGAAAGGAGCTGCGCATGTCACGTCCACCTTATCTGGCCAGCTCCGCGCCCGGGTGGATTAGGGCAGCTGCTAAATGAAAGAGCGGGGATGATAACATCTCCACGGCACTTTCCATATCTCAGAGCACTTTCACATCTATCGTCGGTTCCCACCTTATGACGGCTCATGACATGGGTGGGAAGAAATTCTTCCCCTCGTTTCACAAAGCAGGGAACTGAGCACAGCAGAGAGAATTGACTTTGCCGTGGTCTGTGCCGGGCTGGGGAGGGGCAGGCCTGGCCCCGTGCCCCAGCTTCTTTCCTAGAGATGAGCCGGTGTGTGGGTGAAGCTCTTTTGCCAGAAGTTACAGGCACAGGGAGGAGAGTTCAGTTCAGAGAGAGAATTTTGTGGCGCCTTTTCCAAAGTGGCCAGGGAGGTGACATTCTTAGGAGCAGCCACAAGATGGCACAGAGACTGCACACTGCTCCTCTGGTTTCCTTGGGGGCTGAGGGAAGCTGCCCAGGGATGAGAGCCTGCCTAACATTCCTGAAGACCCCTGGTGACTCCTAGATTTGGCTGGGAGTTAAAGAGAAAATGCAGGAGAGAGGAGAAGGTAGACGTTCTGCCAATTACTGTGTGACCTTGGGCAAGGTACTTGCCCTTTCTGGGCATTAGGCTCCTCCCTTGTAAAATAGGGGGTTTGGTCTTAAAGCAGAATATTAGTCATTTCCAGTCCTGGCACTGAAGGCAAGATGAGCACTGGGCACCTTAGTATCTCAGCTCGTCCTCTGGCTGCGAGGCTGGAGGCTGGGAGAGGATCGTAGGTGGTCAGAGGGCGACTGGGACAACAGCGGCTGGGCTCATGATTTCAGAGCAGAGCGAGGAGGGGACAGGGGAGAGAATGTTGGGAAGACACAGAACAGAATGTGGGAAGCAAGGGATCAGACTCTTGAGGCAGGGGTTGTATATTTGCATCTCTTTGCACTTCATTCCCAGTTCCAGGCTTCAGGGAAAACACCTTTGCTTTGGGCGTCCACCCACTCTGCACACGTCTTATCTCATCAGCCTGTTTTATCTCCTTCAGAGCTGCTGTCTCTTGCTTAAATTATTTACTGATTAATGTGCTTATTTCTCTCTCTTCCCTGGAATGTAAACTCCTAAAGGGCAAGCACTTTGTCTTCTTGTTTATTTTGGATCCTTAGCAACAGAATTCCTAGAATATAGTAGCTGTGCACTAAGTAGCTGCTGCATGAATGAAAGTATCTATGAATGGTGAAGTAGACAAAACCCTGGGCTGGGAGTCAGAGATCTGGAGTGTATCCATCTCTGCCATGAACATGCTGTGTGATCTTGGGGAAACCTCTTCCCCTCTCTGGACTTCAGTTTCCTGGTCCTTACAATGAGGTGTTGGAGTTTCCTGTTGAAGTATCTTAGTGATTTAGAGGCAGAAGTTCCTTGCCTTTTAATTCCCAAGTCCTGGGGTTGAATCAATTCAGTCAATCACCCGTCATGGCTTACTTTCCTCTCAAAGGCCAGTGGCAAGCTGATGCGGAAAGATGCAGGAAGACCTTGGCAGGGGAGTACTTACTCATTCGACAGGCTTCTCTGGGCCTGCTTCGTGTGAGTGTCTGCTCCAGATGCTGGAAGGCCAGAGGAGACCAAGTGAGACGTGCCTACTGGGCTGCCACATTCTCGTGGGCAAAGGTAGGAAATCACTGGACTTCTCGCTTCAGTCCTGAAGGTGGAAAAGGCCCGGCTCTAGATAAGGAAAACACTCCGGGCTCCTAGCCATCAAAAGAGAAAACCCCCTACTATCAGGAAGAGGGCGTGTGGGACTAGGGTTTCCAGAGATGCCTGTGGACCTGCCTCTGGGAAACATAATGGGTGGGTGAACCCCTGTTAGGAACCCGTAGCTGGTGAACCCCCAGCCTGGAAGCCCACCCCTCGTCACTCAGAGCATAGCAGCCCGGGTCCCTTCTCTTCCGGTTCTTGCTTTCTGCTGAGGGATTAATCTGAATAGACAGCTAGAGTGGAGCCATGGTGTGAGGGCTGTGTATGATTTACCTGTCCAAACTCAGAAGCTGAATTTAATTACCACGTAAACTCTAAAGAGGTGGCTCTGATGTAGAATTCCAGGCCCACCGAAAGGTTAGATTTGGGGAGAAAGAGAAAGTTTTGCCTCCCCTTGGCTTGAGCACACAGGTCTCAAAGCTGCTCCGGAAACTCGCTCCTCAACGTGCAGCCAGGGGCTGCTGCACCCACCTTCTCCAGGAGTTCTTAGAATGCTCAGGTCCCTCCTAGGCCCACCAACCAGACTTGAAGTTGACTTTAAGGTAACTTGTGGGCACACTCCGGTCTGAGAGAGCCCAGCTGAAATGCCCCTTGTTCCCTGGAATGACAGGGGTTCCTGTGAGCAGTTTGCTCTCCATGGCAACCCGGCAGGATGCTGCCTGTCTCTGCCTTCCCTCCGCAGGGGCCAGACGCTGCTCATTAGGAGGCAAGAGAAGGAAGGGCCCTGGGACGCCGGCTAAATAAGAAGGCTGCAACTTGTTAGCGTAATGAGCCCAAGCAGCTCCCCGAGGGACCGGCCCTGTGAGCAGGGTGGGCTGGCTAATGGCGGGCCCTCCTTAAAGTTGGGAATTCCCTTCTCATCAGTCTAGCATTTACTTGCAAAGGAAACCAGGCTATGAAACAGCATTTGCAATGTTCTGCTAAACATATATGTATATTTACGTATATTTACGGAGAGGGAGGGTGAGGGAGGGAGGAGAAGATAGAGATGTCTGTCCATGGATCTATCTATAATAGGGATGCAGGATCCCCTCTGCCCCGGGAGGCCTGCCTGTGTGGACGGCATCACCCTGCTCCCTGCCCTCTGGCCTCCTGATAGTCCAGCCACAGGGAGGGGAGGAGGAGAATGTGTTGGCAGCTATGCCCTCCCTGCCAAGCTGCTACCTCTCCCTGCTGAGGTCGCTGTGCCCAAGGCAGCCCCCCAACAAGACCTTCCAGGTTTGGTAACTGTCCCCTCCCTCCCCCTTCCAGCCCCAGGGTTCACATCCTCCCTTGCCGGATTCCTTAAACTCTGCCCACACCTTCGTGAACACTCCTTTCCTTAAACTGTCCTCAGCTTTCTTCCCCAGTGAGCCCTCTGTGCCCTGATGGATTTGATATGCCCGGAAGAAGACGGGAAGCACACGCTCTGAGTGAGGGCTGCAGGCCCGTCCCCCTTTCATTCACGACAGCAGGCTTCCACGTTCCCAGCTCCGCCATTTCCTTTGCTTCAGTCCTCGTGTACACTTGAGGCCTTTGGAAACTGGAAGCCAATTTCATCTCTCACACTTGTCTCTTTCTGTTTTCCAAGCGCAGGAGGGTCCACAGCCCAGCCGGCCTGGAGGCAGCAGGGTGGGAGGGCCGGGAGGGGTCGATCGTCAACAGGACGTCTCCCCGCTCTGGGGTCAGGGCACCCAGAGGCCCCACCATGGCATGGGGGCCTTGACAGCAGACTCTGAAATCATGACCCTCTGTGCCTCGCTCCCCTGGACGTGAGAGTCTCCAGAGGGCCTTGGCGGGGCCCCCTCCCCAGGCCCTCCTGGCCTGGCCCCCTTTCCCTCCATGGCCAGTCTCCTCCTGCCACCTTCCCCTGACCCAGGCCATCCCGCCTCCTCCTTGCGTCCCAGAAACACCAAGCATGCTTCCTCCCATGCCTTTTCCCTTGCTATTCCCTCCTTCTAGAATGTTCTTCTCCCAGACCTCCCCTAACCACTCACGGCCCTAGGTCTCTGGTCAAATGCCCTGTTTACCAGAGAGGCCTTCCCTGGCCACCCTGGACACTGTGGCACACCCCATCACCCTCTTCTTCCTCTCCCTGCCTTCTCTTCCTTACAGAACCTGACTCCAGCAGGCGTCTTGACGGTCCATTTGTTTTTGCCTGTTTCTTCACCTCCCCGAGAGCCCACAGGGCGGGATCTGAGTCTGTTTCGTTCATGACTGTTCACCCTGAACTAAAGTCTGTGCCTAGCACAGAGAAGGTGCTCAGCAAAGTCTCATTCAGTGAGCGAACGGATGAGCGAGCTTGGTTACCTTGAGAAGGGAGAACTGCACAGGGAGGGTGGCTCCAAACACCTGCCAGCGCTCAGAGAGGGGGCCAGTCCCTGCGGGATCAGCCGTGCCCTGTGCAAGCAGCCGCTTCAGGTGGCCACAGCTGTACTTGCAGCCGGGCCAAGTCCCCTCGCCGCCTGTCCTGCCCTTGCAGCCCTGCGCCTGCCCCTCTGCAGCTCAGGAAGCCCCAGGGCCTGAGGGAGTCCATGGGTGCTTAGTTTCCACGGTAGCTCCTTTAGTCCTGCTCTGAACTTCCTTGACAGGAGCTAAAGTTATTATGTCCCCCACCCAGGTACGGGTGTCTAATGCCTATTTACGGAATGATTCCACCCCATCAAGAGCCCCTGGAGCCCCTACAAGGAGTCCTCACCTTCTCCCTTGGTCAGGGGCCCTGGAGTCACTCCCAGTCAAAATCGCTCTCTGCGTCCTTCTCCGGGATGCTCTCTCCTCTCAGCTCCACTGGGGAACTGCAGTGGTCAGAGGCCAACACAGGCCTCAGAATGATCCCCGAAGGGCAGATATTTGGGGTACATATTCATCAACTCCTGTCAATCACCAGAGAGAGCAATTCATCCCCACAGTGGCAATGTGACAGACCCCAGGCAGGGAGGTGGGGATGCCGGCAGTGGGCTGTGGTCTGGGTGTGCACAGAAAGGGTGAGGGTGGAAGGGGTGGCAGGTGGGCACCAGCACTGTCTGCTAAGAATCAACAGGGCACGGAGGTGGGCATTTAGGGCAGGAGGGGCAGCATGTGCAAAGACCCAGATCTGGGCGGGGGCAAGGGCAGAAGGTGAGAGGAGAGCAAGCCTTGGCAAAGAATTCAATCAGTTCCAGGTTTTTCTGCCTCTACTTCAACCCCAGACCACACTGGGTTCAGTTTATCTTCATCCCCAGCTGCACTTATAAACGCTCTCCAAGCCAATCAGTTGCCCACTAGTAATTGACACTGGAAAACACCCCTGTGGGTCCCTAACACCCACAATGCTGGTTTCTGTCCTGACTCATCTCCTCATAGTGCCCCACGAGCCCAGCGAGCGGGGAAGGTGCTCCTCTTACCTGCTCAGCTGTCCTCCCGGCACACCTCTTCTGACCCGCCCTGCCCCCAGCCCTGGCCCTTTGCAGCTGTTCCCCAGGAGGGCAGGGGGGGGGCAGCATCTTAGAGACAGATCAGCACAGTCCTGACCTTTTGTCTCATTTACATTGAAGAGTTTTTGCTTTCCCTCTCTTTAAATTCTCTGAAGGGAAAACTGAGGGAGGGAAGAAGGGGGGGAACAATCTGGTTTGAATTACGTATTGATCTCTTGAGCAAATGCATCCCGCCTGGAGAGCCTGCTGTCTCCGAGGCTGCTGTCCTCTCATCCTGAGAGCCTGGCCATCGACCTGCCATTCACCCAGACCCCACGGGCCCTGCCCAAACGGAAGGAGCTGCTCCCCACTCCCTGCCCCAGGAATGCTGTCATTCAGGAAGCCGAAGCTTCTCCAGCCCCCTGTCCCTGCCTCACAGAGCCCTAGAGTCTAGACTTGACCTTGCTCCCAAGTTCCCACCCCGCTCCCCCTCCCCAGGAGTGTAGGCACCTGCTGCCTGCTTTGATTGCAAGTGCAAAGGGTGCCCTGCCGCACCCTGTAAATTCTGCCAGAGCCTAAATGGCTCCTAAATATTCTGTCACTCCACCAGTCCCCAGTACTGAAAGCAAAACCCTGCCTGCATGTAGTAGGCACATTTGTTGACTGAATTGTTAAACCATAAGTGGTCTACTTTGAGTTGTTGGAGCATTCATTACTTCTTCTTTTAAATTTCAGAATACTACAGGGGTGCAAACATTTTGGTTATGTGATTTGCTTTTGTGCAGTTTGATTCAAAGTTATAAGTGTGCCCAACACCAAGATAGTGTGTGTTGTACCGTTAGGTGTGAATTTACCCGTCCCCTCCTCCCCGCTCCCATCTGCTTGGTTTCTGTTAAGTTTTACTACCATACGTTCACATGAGTGTTCAATTAGTTCCAATTTAATAGTGAGTACATGTGGTATTTGTTTTTCCATTCTTGTGATACTTCACTTAGAAGAACGGTCCTCTATGAAAACTGGTATGGAGATACCTCAAAGAACTACAAGTAGAACTACCATTTGATCCAGCAATCCCACTACTGGGTATTTACCCAAAGGGGAGAAAAGTCATTACCTCTTAAGATGCAGATACATTACTTCATGCTCCTGGTGTATCTGTGTGGCTTGCTTACCAGAGTCGCAGCTTGTCACCCTGCAGAGCGCAGGCACGGCAGGGAGTGATGCACGGGACAGGTAAGCTTGGGGCCCCAGGGTGGGAGCACTTGTTCTGACAGCAGGGGTGAGGGACGCAGCCTAGAGGTGGTGAAGGCCGGTGGGCCCCGGGAGCCTGGGGCGACCCTCTTCCACTGCACCACGTGTTCTGGGGTGGGCACCGTGCCCCTCTGCCAGCATTTCCACGCCACCATCACTGCCTCATCCTTCCTGCCACACTGTGAGCGAAAAGCCTGGTTATCCTCAGACACTCCAGTCCGAAGTCCCCACACCCGAGTTCCCAGCACCAGTTCTGCGAGGTCACTTTCCTCTGCCCATTCCCTGCAGAGAACAGGCATCTAGGAAGCCAGTCCAGTCCTCGCTCTGCCCTTGGTGGCATCTCTCTCGCCGACCGCAGCCACACTTTGGCCAGCAGGCTCAGCTGGCTCTTGGGGTGGGGACGCTGCGCTTTCCTCCCGCCCTGCCCCTTCTCAGCCCCTTTCAAATATTGCCCCCACCCCAGCTCACCCTCAGACCAGGATCCCCTCCAGCGGCAGCCCGAGCTCACCTGTCCGCCTGAGGCAGGAGCTCTTCTCCAGGGCTCCGGAGGCCGGCTCCTGTCTTCTCCGCAGCTTGGGAGGCCAGCTCTTCTCTTCTCTGCAGCTCGGGAGGCCAGCTCCTATCTCGCCACTGCCATTCGGGCAGCAGTCTGTGAGAGGAACCCCCCACAGTGTAGAGCCTGCTGCAGCACTCACCCACCCGTGACCCACCTGGGGCCAAGCCATTCCCCCCAGGCCTTGCTTCCTCCTTTCCACAGGTCTGCTCTGTGTATTCAACACTGTTAGAGCCCTGGCCCCGTGCCAGACACTGTCATAAGCAAATGTCTCCTCATGGAATGCCCTTAATAACCTAAGAGGTGGTCCTCTCCTCCCCATTGTGCAAATGAGGAAACTGAGGCACAGAGAAGTTCAGTGACTGGCCCAGGGTCATAGAGTTGGTAAGTGGCAGAGCTGGGACTGGAAGCCAGGCCATCCGGCTCCCGGGTTCTGGCTCTGAACCTAGATCATAGTACGCTGATCTCCAGAGTCTATTTGGCTCAAAGAACTCTAGGCTGGACAGCCCCTAAATAGCCATTCTTAGCACCTGGCTGGATTTCCCTGAGTTAACTTACACTTTTATTCATCCTATATTTATTGATGCATTCACTCAACAAACAGTTATCTCTGATGCAGCAGTATCTCCTAGGCTCCGGGTGCTGGGGGTATAGAAGTGTTTGTGCCCTCAAGGGAATTATATTTTAGTAAGCTGAATGGCCAATAATAAAATAAATACATTATACATACATATGTTCCATAAAGGATATTTACTGTGTTCAATCAAAAATATATCACATGTCAGGGTGTAATGTGGTAAGTATACTAAAAGATCCGGTTCCTGGAGGAGAGGGTGGGTCAGGGAAGGGCTGTCTGAGGAGCTGAGCTTTGAGCAGAGGACTGAGTGAGGTGAGGTAGGGCGGCTGGGACTGGTGAGAGAGTGTAGCAGGGAGAGGGGGCTCTCAGTGCCAAGGCCTCGAGGTGGGCGGCCTGTGTGGAGGGTGAGAGGCTGGGGTGGTTGTGGTTAGACCCAGGGGGAGGCCATTCCCTCAAGGGGGCAGGGGAAGCCGGGGCCTGCGGGCCAGGAATGGCGGGGAGGCCTCTGCCAGGGCAGAGAAGAGCTGAAACCTGGCAGCGTGAAATCCGAACCCCGGTTCCCTTCTGGGAGGCCGGTGGCACTAGGGAAGCGCAGTTTGAAAGAGCTCCCTTGCTCCGGTTCCATGTTTGCCTGTAGATGGGAGGGCTGGGAGGCAGCGGGAGCTGCTGGGGAGGGGCAGAGAGCTCAGGCCTGGGAGGAGGAGGGAGAGAGGCTGGAGCCATAGACACGGGAGATGGAAAAGACCCGCTGGGTCATCGAGTGAGTCCCCCGGGGCCCATGGAGGAGACAGCGGCAGCAGACACCCCGCCTGCTCATTTCATGCTCCGGCTGCAAGCTCGAGCTGGAGACGGGAGCTGGTTGAAATTAGATGGGAATTTATTTAAGGCTTTTAAACATTGCTGCGTTCAGAGGGCCTCGAGAGAACCACGGATCATCCCCTCTGCAGCCTCCCCTGGAGCCGCAGCAGTGACACATCTGGCCCCTGGGCCACCCCAGGGTGCTGCAGGGGGTGGGGGACAGGCTGCTCCCCATCCCTCCTGCTCTCACCCTGCAGCCCTCTCAGCCAAGAAGGCTGGAGTGTCCTGGCTCTGGCAGGGGCCACACCTCCCAGGTCTCCTTGCCTGGTGCATGCAGATGTGGGGACAGCGGCTGCATCCTCTCAGCCATGCTGCTCTCTAGGGGAGGGCTGGACACCAGTGGTGGAGGGTCAGCGGGGGACAAGGCCTGCTCCCTGCCTTCTCTAACTGAGTCTGTTGCAATGGGCTGTGGCCTTAACGGCCTCCTTTTGGCCTGGGGGTCATGATACAGATGCCTTTACAAGTTTCACTTTTTCTAGGTATTGTTGGCTCATACATTTTCCCAAACTTCACACAGAGTATTCAGAAACCACTTTGCAACACACGTGAGGGGGAATGAAAAAACCAGTACAGAGACAACAGTGCGTACAGTTACATGAACACGGGCTCTGGAGCCCGGACTGCCTGGGCTCAAACCCCAGCTCCACTCCTTACAAGCTGGGTGACCTTGGATCAGTTGCTTAACCTCTCTGGGCCTCCGCTTCTGAATCTGTAACAATACTCATCCAATAGGGCGGCTGTGATGATAAAACGTATTAAGATAATCATGTGCTCAGGTAGGTGCCCGGCACATAGGGAAGGGTTGAGATATGTCGGTTATCATTTTTAACTGTGTTTTTAACAATCCATTGCCCTAGGTGATCCTGGCAGAAGTTGGAGAACCTCTGTTTTACTGACTATAAAGTTCCTGTCCTCAGTCTACTCAGGGACGGGTCCTGGAAAGCACTCAGGTGAATATACCATCCATTTATCACTTACCCATTCATTCATTCATTCGTTCGTTCGGTAGACATCCACTGAGCACCCTTGAGCCAGATGGGAACTCAGGGACGACAAACACATGGTCATTGCTCGTGAGTGCCCACACTCACACCCACACATATGTGCTGAGATTCTTGTCCTCACAATTCACTTCCATTCATGCCCTGCCCTTGAGGAAGCAGCTCAGTGCAGAAGGAGATACGGCCACGTAAACAACTCGTTGCAGTGTGCAGAGAGTGCTAATGGAGGCGCACAAGCCATCGTGGGAAGGAAAGGATAATGACGTCTGTTGGTGGGGACCGGGGGACTGGCAGGATCAGGAGAAGCTCCCCCAAATAGGTGATTTTTGAAACTGAAACAGAAGGTCAGGAATGTGGGCACTGATTGACAGGAGGGCCACAGTGGTTAATTAAGAGCGTGGACTCTGGAGCCAGACTGCCTGCATGGGCGCGTGGACCTGCGCTTCCTGGCTGTCACGGAAGCCCTCTGCGCCTCTGTTTTCTCATCTGCAAAACGGAGATAACAAAAGTACCTCCCTCATAAGATGATTGCAAGGACGGTATGAGTTTATATACCCAAAGCATTTAGAAGCTCGCTGGTGCATAGTAAATGCTATACACTCTCTGTGTAAACTACTGTCATTATGACTCTATCAGGAATGCATTTGACTGTAAATAGCAGAAAACTCAATTAATAGTGATTACGATGAAAGAGGCATTTATTTGTGCTGTGGCAGCTGTGGCAGGCAGCCTTGAAGATGGCTCCCAGTGATCCGCAGCTCCTCTTACTCATGCCAGGATGTCATTTCTGAGATTAGTTTGTACAAAGGCTGTGACTGCCATGCTCTCTGGCTGTCTCTTAGATCATCAGCTGCCGTGTTGCAGAGACACTCAGGCAGCTTACGCCGAGGCCCTTGTCATGCGCCCTGACAGACAGCAGCACTGCAGCCTCATGGCAGACCCCGAGCCAGGGGCACCCAGCAAAGCCACGCCCACACTGCTGAACTACAGAAACTGTGAATAATAAACATTTGCTCTTTTAAGTCACTAAGTTTTGGGGTGCTTTATTATGCAGCAATAAATAGCTGGTGCAGAGGCCATCAGGGATTGCACGGTGGCTCCGTGGCGCCATGTTGCCATCGCTGAGACGAGGCCCTTCTGTCTTTCCACTCCTGCTCCTTAGCTTCAGGCTTTTGTCCTCATGCTTCCAAGATGGCTGGTGCATCTCCAGATTTCACATCTGTATTCTAAGCAGGAAGAAGGTCTAAAGCCAGACAGGTGGCACGCCTACACAGTCTGTCCGTTTTGCACACACTTTCCCAGAAGAGCCACCCAACAAGTTCCAGTTTCAGCTCACTGGGCAGAAGAGGTCCATGGCCACCCCAGGCCCACGATGCATGGGAGGGTGGACCAGACGACCCCTGGGGCTCTAGGATGCCAAAGTTCTACCCAAGAGCCCAGCAAGAGCAGTTCAGTTAGCATTAAACGACTGTGGCTTCCTTGAAGGTAGCGACTCTTACCTAACTCAGCTGTGATTCCAGGGCCCAGCCCTGCACCTCACACAGTAGATACTCAAATAACGTGTACTGAATAAATGAACTAGGTTAAAAATCTCTTCAAAGGCAGGAATCTTGTCTTCCTTGTATTTGTATTCCTGGAGCTTGGCAAGGGTTTCAGACAAAGAGATGACTGCTTCATGCAGCCAGCACACTGGGGGCAGGGAGCATGCCTTCCTGTGTCCTCCAGTGCCCAGCACGGAGCTTGCATGCAGTGGGGTTGCACAACAGGATATGTGGAATGGTTTCACCCTCCAGTTGGTCGAGATCTCTGGCCTTCTGCCTCCTAATTTATGAGACTTGCTGGATCTTGTGGTGCTGTTCATTAGAAAAAGGAAACAGATACATCTTCCTCTTGTTAAAGAATCAGAGTGTTTTCTTCTCTAGTATGCCTGCTCATTCCCAGCCTGGATTGTCACTGCCCACAAATTGGAAGATGATTAAAGACAAGCCTACTACTGTCTCTCTCTGGCTTTAGCCTGAGAAATTTCTCCCTAACTAGAGTGGGAGAGGGCTGGGTCCTGCTAGGACATCTTGCCCCTGGGAGCCTTTGCTGAGTTCTTCATGTACTCCAGAGCCCAGGGCAGAAGACAGAGGGGACACAGGCCATTTTTGCAAAGGAAACTCCTTCCTGGGAGGCAATCTGAGGGGCTGTTCTGACCATGACGCCTCAGTTGGGGCACACCTGGGTGTGCTCAGAGTGGTCCTAGGAGCAAAGTTCTAGATGCTCTTTGCTCCCTGAAACCCCATTCATTTCCCTGCCTGTGACTGCCCAGCAAAACTCCCTGCTGATGCTCTTTAATCTGACTTCTAAAAATGGGAAAGTTAGCGTTCTGAACAAAATCAACAAATTCACCCAGAAAAAGGGTTTCTTCATGAAGAGATGTTGGCCAGGGAATGTTCCAGGAATCTGTCATTAGAAAACTAGCCATGGAGCCACGATGCATGCTTTCCCTGGAGGTCTGCAGAGCAGGAAGAGCTTGCATCCTTTTCAGGTGCCAGGGAACACCCATCACCCATCACCCGCCATCTCTGAGGAGTGCGGTGTATTTGTTCCTTTGAAGAATGTGCACTGCTCGTGTGCGTCATGAGCCTGGTGTGTTCTAGCACATCACGAATCCCACTGCACTGTGGAGATGATTGTCCATCCCCCCTACTTAGCCAGCAAGCACCTTGAGGGTGAGGGCCGTTTGGGGTTTATTCTGTAGCTTCAATGCTTTGAAGGCCCTCAGTGAATGTTAAACAATGAATGAATGAACAAATGGACGATAGGTCCCTTAGAAACTGTTTAGACACAACCCCTTGCTTTGCAAATGAGTACATAGGGTCCCAGGAGTCAAATGAAGGTTCAATGTCTCCATCAGCCAATTGGGAGAAGGAGCAGGTTTTTACATTAGTGCTGGGTCGCCTATGGTCAAGTTAACTATGAAAAGTGAAGACACACCCAGAGACACACCTGAACATGTATGCACTTGCTGAAATTAAAAGGAAATTGAACACTAGTACCATGCATTTTGGAGAACTCATCATATATCAGCTTTTAAAAATAACTGTTTAATTTTTATAACTGTGTTAGGTATCGTTATCCCCGTTTATTGATAAAGAAACTGGGCTCAAATAATTGATGTGATTTAGCCAAGATCACATTGAGTGGGTAGGAGATCTGGGATCAAACCTTAGTCTCCTGCTTTTTAGGCAATCTCTGGCGGGATATTCTGTGCAGGGCATTGCGGCAGGTGCCATAGCAGCTACAGAGAGCTGTGAGGCGCGGGCCCTGCCGTCTAGCAGTAGTGCTATGGGGGCAGGGGGTGAATAATGAGCGCTGTACCAGTTTCCTATTGGAAACTCGGTGACTTCAAATTGGCAAAAATTTATTATGCTACGGTTCTGCAGGGCGATGTCTGTAATCAAGGTTTCTGCAGGGCGGTGTTGCTGTGGGAGGCTCTGGGGAGAAACCATTTGCTTGGCTTTTCGGGTTCCTGGAGGAAGACTGCATTCCTTGGCTCTGAGCCCCTTCCTCACGTCACTCTGACCTCTGCGTCTGCGTCATACCCCCTTCTCTGGCTCTCCCTTCTCCCTCTGTGACTGACTACATTGGGCCCACCCAGATCATCTGGGATAACCACCCCCATCTTGAGATCCTTAATTTAATCACACTTGCAGCGTTCCCGTTGCTGTGTTAGTTAACATGCTCACGGGTCCCGGGGGTCAAGGTATTGACATTTTGGGGGGCATTATTCATCCACCACAAGCACCTGGCCAGTGTCCAATCTCAGCACTGAGTAGGCAGTTTATAGGCTGTGTCTCATTTTGTTCTCACAGTCACCATATGAGTTAGTCACGATGATAACGAGCCCACTTTAAGGATGAGAAACTGAGCGGATAAGTAACAAGCTTAAGGTCTGCGTGGCTAATGGCGGAGTCAGGGTTCTCAGATGCCAGGGACTGTGCTTTCAGGAATCAGAGTAGACAAGTTGGCCTGGAGAGGGACAGCTGTGAGTTGGAGAGGATAAGCCTGTCTTGTGGGCTGGGGCTGGACAGTGTGAGACTTTGGATGACAGGCCGAGCCAATGGGACATTTAGGACAACCCATTTTGGACACAGAAAATGAGGATGTACCTGCAGGAGGTTTGGTTGGGGGTGATAACTCAGCTGAGGGCCACTGTGAGTGAGCCCCAGGCTGCTGGGGACAGGGCCAGAGACAGGTGGCAGAGGCTGGCTCCTCGCATACCTCTGCTGTGGTTCACCTGGCCCCACAGGCTGAGACTTTCCAAGAATGGGAGCCAGAAGGATGCAAGTCACACTGAGTCTGTCATCCCGAGCGTGCCTGCTGACACCACTTTGCAAGATCAGTACCAGAGCCCCAGCAGCAGCCTGCCTCAGCTGCCGGAGCAGCCACCAGCAGTGAAGTCTGTCCTGGATGAATTGGCTGTGTGATCCGGGACCTGGGCGGGCGGGAGGGAAGTAGGCAGGAAGTAGCTGTCAGTCTACAGCTGCAAAAGGGAAATTCTGAGGGACTGTCATGTCCTGCAGGTCACTGCCGACTCCTTGCCTTCTAGGATGAAGTGACTCGGGCAGAGACAACCTGAAGGACTGAATCATCACCACCACTTGGTGCCCCCAAGTGACAGGCACCTCACCTCTTTTTGTCAGGCAATCCCAAATCGGGATCCAGGTCCACACTCCAGACACTTCCTGGAACCACCCGGAGCTTCCTCATGGCAACGCCTCCCTCCTCCATGGGATAGGTGGAAAATGCCTGGAATTTCAGAGTGCTGGGTAATCAGCGCCCTTTCTCCTGAGGATTTCTGCCAAGCTCACCTGACCCTTCTTTGGTGATTTTGGTTTCTTTCTTGCTTCCTTCCTCCCTCCCTTTCTCCCTTCCTTCGTTTCTTCTTTCAGTCCTTTTTTTCAGGAAAATTGAAAAGAAGTGGTTAGTAACTTTTACCCTCAGATGGCTCAGGAACTTGAAGTTCAGTACTCAGTCCTTGTCTTTTACGTATTCCAGGCTGAGTATTCCTAATCTGACAATCTGAAATCCCAAGTGCTCCAAAATCAGAAACTTTGTGAGTGCTGACATGATGACATGATGCTCAAAAGAAATGCTCATGGGAGCATTTCAGATGTCAGATTTTCAGATTAGGGATGCTCAACTGGTAAGTATGTAATTCGAATACTCCACAATCTGAAAAAAGTCTCAGATCTGAAACACTTCTGGTCCCAAGGTAAGGGATACTCAACCTACAGCAGATGCGACCTCCTTAACCTGTCCCTGGACACATGCTGGATTCATCCATGTTCTTCCCAGCCTCCAAATGCACGAAGTCCCTCAGTCAAGGGCATGCACCTCTTTCAGCCCCAGGCTCTTTCAGCTAGGCATCATCCGGTCTGAATGAGGGGCTTGATAAATCTTGGTGAAGGGAAGAAAGAAGGAAAGAGGAGGGGAAGGAAGCAAGGGAGGAGAGAAGGAGAGAGGGAGGAAGAACAAGCCCAGCGTGTTGCTGGGTACGTGTAGCATCTGTCAGGTGTTGCTCCACAGCCCGGGTCTGTGCACTGGGACCCAGGATGGATACCACCATGCAGCTTATCTATTCAACAAGCATGCACGGAACACCTGGGACTGTGCTGGGTGCCATGTATGAAACAAAGATTAATAATAAATGGGGAATGCCCTCAGGGTGCCTCCAGTCCAGGGGGAGGGAAGATCTGAACACAACTAATTTTAACTCAGGGAAAAGAAAGTAGCACCTCTAAGAGAGAAAGGTGGATCTAAGCCCCAGGGCTCCAGGCTAGCAACCTGGCACTTTTTCATTATTGATTGACTTTGCAGGGATGGCAGTAAAGTGAAAAAAAGTGGGTAGGAGGCTGTGTCTGCATTTATTGTCCCACCTGTGATCCACCCGCTTGGGAAGGGACTGGGTTGCACCATTCAATATCCGTTCAGCGAGTATTGATTAAGTGCCTCCAGGAGGCGGGCACAGGCTCAGTTTGGGATAATCAGCTCCCTCAAAAGCCCCCTGCATTGTTCCCGGCCATCTGCTTCCTGCTTTTGTGTCTGTGCTCTGTTTCCATGCCATTAACACTCACGAGCGCCGACCCAGCGGTGTACACACACACACACACACACACACACACACACACACACACACACACACACATACACACACACACACACACACGTGCGCACCGTGACATTGCTATCATTTAGGTTGTTAAAGTTGTAGCCTGAACACAGTCCTCTCCAGGCTGCCTCTCTCTCCCACTCTGTCCCGCTGAGGATCTCACACTCCACACCGCCCCTCCCTGACTTCCTGTCCTGCCAAGCCTCCCTGCCGCAGAGAACATGTGTGTCTCTTTTTGTTTCTCTCTCTGTTTCCTTTCATCTCCATTTTTTCCCCTCTGCAGTTATATCTGTCATTGCCTTTCTTTCCCGTCTCCGTGTGAGTGGTGTGTATGTGTGTGTGTGTGTGAGTGTGTAAAAGAAAGAGAAAGGGAGAGAGGGAGACCATTCTCTTCTGGAGTTTTTCTCCTTGATTTAGCTACAGTTTCCTACTGAAGAATCAAAAACGCAGCAGAGCCAATTTTAACTGCCACAGGGAAGAGTGATGCATGATTCTTGGCAGGATGGGATCAGGGTATCTGAATGAGGACACAGAACCCAGCCTGAGTGCCCGAGGGCCTTGCCGGCACACCACCTACCCTGCTCACAGAGCTGGCTGGCCTCTGGTTGTCCTAGATCTCAGCTTCACAGGGAGAAGGGACACCCCAGCTCTGGGCAATGGTGATGTCTCTTGGCCTAGGGCCAGGCATGGTATTTCCCTGTCCTTGAGGACGTCACAACTCAATGGGGAGGTTGAAAGTTGCAAAGAGTCGGGGGATGGGGGGTGTTTCTGGGCCCTTGGAGGGATGAGCCTGGGATGCAGGAAGAGAAGACGGTTTGATCTTTGCCCACATGGGTTATCTGCTTAAATTAATCCTCACCATACCCCCAAGAGGTCTGAATGGCTTATGTAGGATTAGAAATGAGGACACCGAGGCCCAGAGAAGTCAAATAGCAGTCCCAGACCACAGAGCTGGTGGGTCTTCTAATAGACCCAGATCCAGACCTGCCCTGCTCTCTCCCCAGTCAAGGTGTATGTGGTTTTGTGGGCGGCAGATGCTAAGGCTGGGTGCCTATTGCTCACAGAAAAACTGAGTTCTGCCAAAATATTTAAAGAGGTTTATTCTGTGTGACCCTGTCCTGAGGAACACAGTCTCAAGAAGTCCTGAGAAAATGTACCCGAAGTGGCTAGGTTACAGTTTGGTTTTATATATTCATAAGGACAAGAATTACAGGTAAAATCATAAATCAATATATGGATTGGTATACATTGGTTTGGCCCCAAAAGAAGAGACATCTTGCAACAGGGGCTTACAAGTCATCAGTGGGTTTTAAGGATTCTTTAGTTGGCAATTTGTTGAAAGAGTTAAGCTTTGTCCAAAGACCTGGAGTCAGTAGAAGGGAATGCTTGAGTCAAGATCGGGGTTCTTCTACCCATCACGTGATGCTATACTATAATTAGATTGGAAAGTAAGCCACATTATACTGGGTTAATAAAAAACTCATTTAATGAGATTTTATGATTTGTTGGGTGTGACTCACCAGACTTCTTAGAAAGGAATTTGGGCAAGAAATAAAAAATAAATGTCAGAGTTCAGTCCTCACTATGCACCAATTTTCACGTTGGGCCTACTGAGATAAAACCCCCTAATAAATTCAGAATCCTTGCTCGAGGCAGGGGCTTGAGGAGGCCCAAAGATGCCCAAGCTTTAGGTTGTCTACTCACGGCTATGGATTCTGGAAACTGGATGCTGAAGCCTAACCCTCTTCAGGAAGTGCTCTGCATGAAGCTTCAGACTTTCTAATCAGAATGTGCACGATGATTATCTGATTTTTCTAACTTATGCAAAGGGATTAGGGTTTTTAAGTTGTGCAAAGGTATATCGAATGTTATCATGCCACTCCCTTACACGCCGATGGCTTTCACTGAAAGGTTTTTGTAAGAAAGCCAGCCTGACCTGGGTGCAGTGACACATCTGGGAGTGGCCTTCAACCAATAAAGAATTGGGATTGGTGGATAAATATCACAACGTTCTCACCTCTCTGGGAGACAGCTCTGAGGCAGGAGTTACATAATCCCCAAGAAGTCCCCTGGGGTTGAGCCCAGTGTCCACAGTGACAACCTCCTCTTTAACCTGCCTTGTGCTGGCTTCTTCCCTTCTTTGTCCCACCTTCCCACTCCACGGTGATTTCTCTCTGGGATCATCCTCAAATCCTTAACTCAGGTTCTACTTCTGGGGAACACAGCCTAAGACATTGTGAGCTAAAAATAAAATCTGAAGCCCTCTGCTAACTGAATGAACCCCTCTCTGCCAAGGGGACCCCAGAGACACCTTAAAACTGAGTTCCTGGCCATGACAGTTTGGGAGACATAAAGCACAGTTACAAATGCATTTGATTTCTCTTTTTAAAAATATTCATGACTCCTCCTATAGCTTATTGAATATGTATATTTAGCCACCCTGCTTAGTATAAAATCCTGTTCCTTTTGTCTGTCCCTTGAAACATGTGTTTCTGGCTTCTGGCCAGGGCTCTGCTTTCCTGCCTGTTGGAGTGGCCACCCAACGGCTGCAGCCCTTTATGAGAAATAAAACTCTTCTTTTTCCAAAGTATAAACTTTTTTTTGTTAACAATTTGGTGACCACGAAGGGACTCAGGGAGACTTTTGATCTAACCCAAATTTCTCCAGAGCTATCAGTTTATATTTCTAAGGAGATTAGAATTGTTTTGCCCCCAAGGTATATTTCTTTAACATATTTTTAAATGACTGTAAAACTATTGTGGGGAAAACATACATATGTACACACACACACACACACACACATGTATATATATATATATACATATATATATAGAGAGAGAGTCAGGACTATCCTTTCCAGATCTTAAAAAAAAAAAATTAACTGAGAGTCACACATTTAAAGGTCTGAGAAAACCCATTTGCCATCTATCCTCTCTGAGGGCTGTTACCCATAGGGCTTCCCTTGCATGACAAGACTGCCTTTCCCTAACTAGTCAAGCCTTTTCCTCCCTTTCCCAACACCTGTTTTTCTGCTTTTCCTGCCTTTAATTTCCTGTCTTCTTCCACCTGTGAGAGACACATGAGATTTTTTATATGTAAAGGGCTCAGGCATGTGAAAATACATACATACATATATATATATATACACACACACATATATATACACACACACACATTTTTTTGCTTGTTCCATTCTCAATGACGTGGTTTAAATCAGCTGTCCTTTTAGGCTGGAGTTTTACCAGCCTCATGGCTAGACATTTTCACCTGAACCTGTTGGTCAGACAGGCCAGATACTAACTGTGTTAAATGTTTGAGGTCAAAACACTACTGCTTCTGTAATATTGTTAATACTACTGGAATGACTGTAAACTTATATTTTTAGCTTTGAGCCCCTGGATTGGTTAGGCCCCATGGTCAGGCCTGGGGACATGTTCTCAGTCCCTAGACCAACAGCCACAGGACACAACCAGGCCCGACATGGCCCCTACTTCCCTTCCCCAGCTTTGCCTCCTGGCCATTCTAAGAGGGGTTGGATCCTCCAGGCACCCTGTCTTCTGACAGGATGTACCTCAGTGATACACCTGGTATGTAAATTGAGGACAGAGACAGGCCCTGCCCTTCATAGCCACCTTGGATGGCACCTGGCTATGTGGCTACATAAGACCTAAGATAACTGGAGAAGACAATAGAGATGACACCTGTATTGTAATTTCAAAATTCTTTTCAGTAATTTAAACTCTTAAAGTCATATTATGTTAAATTAAACAAGATAATCAAAAAAATTTCTGAGTTATTTATAAGTAAGTTAAAATACTAAAACATTATTAAACAGAAGTTTAAGTTTGTATAGTTTAACGTCTCATTTTTATGTGATTAAAAAACTAAAGATATTCAGATATGCTAATAAAAATCAGGAAGTGATAACAGCTCAAAGTTACTTTAACTTCCTAGATTTTTCATCAAAAATAAGGATTACTAAAGTTAATGTTAAAATTAATATATGTAATTAAAGCTACTAGATATAAGAGAAAGAATTCCATATACAAAATATGAAAAAATTGGATTCTTTTTCAGAAAAAAAGAGTAAAATTTTTGCTTTATCATATCTTTAAATTATCACTTTGGCTGAATAAATTATTGATTTTATAATAACCTATGATCTTGTTTTATGACAAAACTATTTTAAACCTTTGTTTTACAAAATCGAAATTTTTAAATTGTCTTTTTGACCTGAAACGTGCTTTGTAAATATTGGGGCCACTGAAAATCTAAGAGAGACACATCTGGCTTATTCGGTACATTAAAACCATACAGGAAGCATTGTCAAATATGAAATGATGTTTAACTTTCTTTGGGTTATATTTGTACAAGCGTGTTATTAATAGATGTTCCAACATTGTGTGAGATTCCTAAAACTGTGATATGCTTTGATATATGTTATCAATAATATTGTGATTATTATGTTAAATTGTTATATGCCACACAAACAACCAAATTTCTTTGTTAATTATCTCTAACCATGGCTATTCTAAGACTTTTTGTCATCCACAGACAGTTATTAGCCAGACTCGCTCTCCAGGGTGCAGCAGGAAGTTCCCTCCTCCCCAGGCCCTGGTCAATGGGTGCACCTGCTGGCATGCAGCCACTGAGCAGCTTTGTCCTGTTTCTGTGAAATGCAAGTAAAACAATGGAGAGAAAGGAGGTGAGTATGTTTCTTTTCTCCTCCGGTAGAGGAGATACTTTCTAGGGAGAGTGGGGCAGGGACTGGGTTCCTTCCTACGCTCTTTTTGTTAGCATTTGCACCTGGGGACTTTCAGACTTTGTGGGCAATTTATAGTGCTTGCCACTTTTGTTCTGTCTTTATTTTTCCTTTTAATTGGAGCTGATGCTGTGAAGGCTGGCTTTTTGTTTTTTCCTATGGGAAACTATAGAGGGAGCTGAGTTCCCGCGGGAACATGGAAGGAGGGTGTGGGGTGGAGGGCATTGCTCCCACCACTGCTTTTAAAGCTGGCAAGGCTGTGTAGGAGCTGCCATCCTTAACACCCCATCCTCCAAGTCCTCGCCACAAAACCCTGTGGAAAAATTGCACGTTGGGACAGGAATAAACCAACTGGACTTCACAGGGAGGCTGAGGAAAGAGCAGGCAGTTGTTAGAACCTGAGCGAGGAGCGAGCGGTCCAGAGAGCAGTGAGGGGACAGGTGAGCTGTAAAGGAATACGCTCTCAAGGTAAGGAGTCCTGTGTTGCATGACGGCTTCCATGGGAGGGTCATTGAACTCCTCTTGGTTGGGGAAAAGGAAAATAACTGGAGGAGGAGGGGGGATGGGATTAGCTTCTTTTTGAGATTGAAGTCAAGGTTTCACACCCAGGAAAGCCATAGCCACCAACTGACTTCCTACAGGTTGTTGGCAAGTATTGCAGATCCCCTTAGCCTAGATCTCCACTTTTATTTCTATCTGTCATCATTTCATATGTCATAGTCGATCCTCTTCAGGCCAGAGCAGAATTTTATTCATCTGGCCAACATTTGTTGTAGGGCAACAACATACATCTTCTTTGGTTGTCTGACATAGTAACACTTCTCTTCCAGTATCTTATGGCAGTTGACAGAGGCTGTCCTCATTTGGGGCCCCAAGAGCTGTAAGAGGTAGAGAGGGGTGAGTTTCCATCACTCCCACTTACTCATTGCTCTTGATTTCACCAGAGACCCCTCCCTCGCCCCAGGGACGTCATCCTTTCTGGCCCAGCACACTGCTTCACTGGGAGCAGTGAGGGGCAGGGGACGTCCACCTGGCCAACTAGATCAGCCTGGACATCAGTCCTGCCCATCAGTGGGGGCCAGATGGCTGTCTTATCTATTATCCCTTTTCACAGATGAGGAAACGGGTGTTGAGGGCAGGAGCTGGCTTGCTAGGGCTGCTGCTGCTCTCATTGGTGGAAGTCATCTGGATTCTAGTTTATGTTCTTTCTATTCTGTTCTATTTATTAGTCCTATTACACGTTGTGCTAAACACTGAGGATACTGCAAGCCAGACAGTTCCCTCTCTTGCCCACACTGGTGGTATGGAGGGGAAAATGGACAATTCAATAAACAGTGACAATGTGATGGGACAGGTCCTACACTGGGGAAGCACAGGACACTCTGAATGGTACAGTGAAGACTTCTTACCTAGTCTGGTGTCTGTGATTAGTGAAGGCTTCCTGGAAGAAATGACAGCTGAGCTGAAACTGAAAGGATGAGGAGGAATTATTCTGGAGAATTGGGGAGGGGACGGTGGGGTTGGGAGAAAAATGTTCTAGGCAGCGGAAACAACATGGGCAAAGTCCTGGCAATGAAAGAGAACGTGGTACAATTAAGGAATTAATAAAGAGTACAATATAGTTGGAAATTACAGTGCATGTTTGCTGGGGCATGTGGGGCTAGTGAGACATAAGAGGAAACTCACCACTCCATATAGATTTTAAATCCTTTATGAGCAAGGGCTGTGTCTTTTGTCCCTCTTGTGAATGGAACAGCTCAGAGCTGAATATTAATATTTGATGTTTAATGTTTGAATGGATGAATTTATGGGGGTAAAAAAACTTATGCATCCAAATAAATTCCTAAAAATGTCCAATCCTCTCATTATTTGATTTAGGTATTAGCAAAAATGCAATTTCTTAAAAGCACATGGCATTTGAGGTAGACGTGTGTTTTCATCAATGATTCCCTTGAGGTTGGGAAAAGGGTCTTCCTGCCTCTATGAGAATCTTGCCTTTCACCCAGCATTTCTGCCAGGTTCTGGGTGGGTGAATGAACCCAATGCCCCAGCTTTCCCCGTCAGGCTGTAACTGGCTATTCTTCAAAGTCTCATGAATGGTCACACGGGGGTGGCTGGGAGTCCTATGGCTCAAGGCCAAAGGTGCAGGAGCATTTGGAAATTGCAGAGAGATGTCAAGCACAAAGGTGAGTTAAGAAAAAGAGCTGATATCACAGTAAAGTTCACATTAACTACTTACACTCCTTACATGCATGCATCCATCCCTTGCTGGAATGCTTGAAACACACACACACACACACACACACACGTACTAATGAACACAGGGTGGGTGTCCTTGTCTTAGGTCTTACTTATAGAATGATGCTTGCTACTTTATTCCACATTTTCAGGCATTTTCCCTAATGAAACTATCAGGCAGAACTAATCCAAACATCGGCTTAATTAATCAACACTTGGCAGTCTATGACTACACGCTCTAGTCCAAATTACTTGTGACAACTTTCTTAACACAAAACCACAACATCTGCAGGGAGGCGACGGCTCTGTCAGCTGGCTGGAGAGCATGACTCTTGAATTTATCTAATATATTTTAATAAAGTTGCAATAAACCTTTAGTCCCCAGGTATGACAAGGAACATTTTGCTGCCAGAAAATGTCATTATTTTATTTTTAACTCAATAAAGAAACGATACAGTGTTTTTGTGGTATAGATGTGCTCTCACCAAGAGCTACCCCTGGACAGAGTGTGTGCTCTAAGAAAACCTTCAGGGCAGGTCCTCAGGCCAACAGGGTCCTGGGTGGCTGGAGCTCTAGCCAGCCAAGAAATTAAATGCAGCCGGTTGGGTCCTTCTAGAGGGTTTGATTCTTTTTAATAAAATTATCTCACACTGGGAAGAAGAATCAGAATAAGAATGATGATTTTTCCTATTTGTTTACTCCTCTGTGGTTCACAGAATGCTTTATGCACCTGATCTCATTTGATCTTATTATATCCCTGGGACACAGGTGAGGGAGGGTTCATTCCTTCATTTGATGCTCATATTTCCTAAGTACCTACTCCATGCTAGGAACTGGGCTACTCACTAGAGAGTTGGAGGTGAGCAAGAGAGACACAGTCCCTGCTGTGCTAGACATTTTAATTTTCCTTCTGGCTCCTCCCCATACCACTCCAGCCTGCCCTGGCCCTGCATGCACTGCATCACCCAGGCTTCCTGCTCTCTCACATCCAGCTGGGCTTGGCCTTAGAGGCTAATATGTTTATTGCACTAGTCTCCTTGCTGCTGGTCTGTGGTCTGGCAGGGTCTGAATTCCTCTGCCCAAGGGCATAGCCCCTGTTTCTCCTAGCGTAGCCTCGGCTCTCTCCAGTTTCTAGAAACCACTCTCGCCTCTTTTTCAGGCCTAGGAGAAGTAATGACCCCACATTCTCGCTATCTCTGGGATGCCTCAAACTCTTAAAATCAATTACCCCACTAGAATAGACCATCTGTTTCCTGCAGAGATTCTGGCTGGTACACCTAGCTTCACGTAACATGTAGCCTGGTGGCCATTAACCAAATAATTGTACAAATAATTAATTGCAATTGTGATACGTGCCACTAAAGATAGGTACAATGTTTTGCAAGCGTGTATAACAGGGCATCTGACTTACTCTGGGGAATGGTGAAGTTTGTGCTGAGACCAGAGGGATGAGGAGCAATTAGCCATGAGGATTTTAGGTTGGGTAGGAGGTGGGGTAGTATTGCAGGCAGAGGGGATAACATGTTTGAAGCCCCAAAGGCTAGAGGAAACTTTGTTCATTGGAACATTGGAAGAAGACCGGGAGGACACCAGTGAACGGAGCTTTTTTGAAAAAACACAATATGATTATAGCTGAAAGCCCTGAGGATCGGGGGGGGCAGGGGGTGAGGAGTATGACCCGGTCCAGATTCAGGGCTGAGAGTACGGTGAGCAGGCGAGGCCCTGAGGACACGAAGGAGGCATGGGCTCTCAGGGTCACGCAACTGCGGGGTTGGCCCTGAGAGTAAGCGCCTCCTCAAACTTGGTATCCTACACACCTCACTTCTCCTAGTCATGGCCCCACAGAATTCTGAAAATGACATCAGAAAAGAGGAGAGTGTCTGGGGGGTGCAGATGGGGACAAGAACCAAGAAAAGTGGTTTGAGCAGAGGGGCAAATCTGAGTGGGGGTAAACCAGAGGAAAAAACTCCCATGAAGTCATGGACAGCATTACTTTTCTGCAATTGATAGGTGACAACGCAAGTGCAATATTGCCAACCAGGGAAGCTCATCTGAGCCTTTGGTGTCCAGAGTTTTTATTGGAGTCCCATCACATCCTGCCTGTGTGGCTGACCTTTGGAGGAGGAATTGACACCAGGTGGCCCAGATCTCTCCTTATCAGTCACACTGCTAGACTATTCTATGGCCAGAGCACCAGGCAAACAAAGATACTCCCGACAAGCCTGGCGTTCCAAGTGCCTAGAGATCTCCTCCCAGCAGTGAGGGCAAAGGCCAGACCTCGCTTTGGGTAACAATAACTCTTCCCTACACTTTGCGTGTAGCCACTGCGTATCTGTTGGTAGCTCTCCAGGCCCATGGAAGCCTGACTTGGATAGGGAGCTCACAGCCTGGCTGGCTTGCACCAGCTTCTCAGAGGGTAGATGAAGGATCAAGGAATGTTTAATCCGATTTTCAAAAACATATCTATTGTTTTGTTTTATTATAAAATTAACAAATGCACATAGTAAATTTTTCTAACAATACAGAAATGCATAATATAGAAAGTTCCCATCATATAACATAATCCAAGAATATACATATAAAACAGAAATTCCCCCATAATTCAAGAAATAACAGTTTCTAAAAATTTGGTCTCTATATTCCCCCTTTTCTATGCATATTTTAACATATAAATACATAATTACTTTTAACAAAAATGATATACTGTACACAGTGCTCGGCAACTTGCTTTTTCCCCTTAACAGTATGTCATAAATACGACATAGAAATGTCACCACATATAAATGAACCTCATTTTTTCGACAGCTGAATAGTATTCCAGTGTGAATGTACCACAATTTATTTAACCAATTGCTTATTGATAGGCATGCAGGTTATTGCCAATTTTTTTTCTATTGCAAACAGTGCTGCAGTGAACATCCTTGTACATATATAATTTGGCCCTGTGTCAATATTTCTGTAGGGTAAATTCTTAAAAGAGGAATTGCTGGATTAAAGGATATGTGTATTTTGCAATTTATTAGATCTTGCTAAATTGTACTCTGAAAAGCAGATTCAATTTACACTCATATTAGCAATGTATGAGAGTGCTGGATTCCTGTTACCCTTGCCAACAGATTGTTATTAATCCTTTTTATAAGTTCAGATATTTAAAGGGCAACCAACATTATGCTCCTTCCTTTCCTAGAGGGATGGCAGCCCACTTCCTTTTCAATGACACAGACTGGCCCCCACTGGGGGACAGCTGTCCTTGCCCCAGCCCCGACCTGTGAGGATTGGGCGGTGGGGAATGTCGGTAGCCCAAGAGAGCTGAACTCTGGAGAAAGCAGTCAAGTGGGGACTTATTTAATATTTTGTTCATGTAGACACTTGATTTGAGATTAAACGTTTGAAACTCCCCTGGGCTTGCCTAATGCCTCCATGATTTTTCTCTAGGTTAGATGTATTAGATTTCTATTGCTGTGTCACACATTATCACAAATTTAGTAGCTAAAAACAACATGAATTTATTATCTTACAGCTTCTCTAGGTTAGAAGTCCAGGATCAGCACAGGTAGGTTTTCTGTTTAGGGGCTCAGCAGGCTGCAGTCAAAGTGTCAGCCAGGGCCACCATCCCAGCTGAGGCTCCGGCTCCTCTGCCAAGCTCATTCAGGTTGTTGGCAGAATTCGGTTTCTCACAATCTTATGACTGAGGTCCCCATTTTCTTGCTGGCTGTCAGATGGGGGTCACTCCCAGCTCCTAGAGGCCACCCCCAGGAGCTAGCCAGTGGGCCCCTCACAACAGGGCAGCCTGTCTCTTCAAAGCCAGCGGGAGAATCTCTCTCTGGTCGGCTAGAAGAGTCTTATGTAAAGTGACAGTAATTGTGGAAGTAAGTATCTGATCACCATTGCCATATAATGTGACCTAATCACTAGAGTGACTATCCCAGAATATCACAGATTCCCAGATCCTGCCCACACTCAAGGGGAGGGGACTGTACATGGGAATTTGGGGGCCACCTTACATGTCCACGTACCACCTTAGCTAATAACGTGAATGGATCCTGTGTGTGCCGGGCTTCAGGGGCTGGGGCTCAGTGTAATCCCGGGTGTCCTCTCCTTTAGCAGGATAAATATAGCCCTCTTCTATTTTTGTCTTTTATGTAGTTACAGTGGAAAGTTTCTTATGGGCCATGCAAGAACACCATTTGAAGTGTCTGCTGGTCCTCACCCACTTTTTCTGCTTTTTCCCCTCATTTAAAGTGATTATTCTACGGGAGTAGGTGTGAGATCTAAGATAGAACACTCAATTTTTTCCTCCCCAAAATTTGGAACTAGCATTGAGGACTTGCATTAGTTTTAGGTAGCTGGAGGTACTGAGGCTGGGAGCTTCCCAGGCTGGGATGGCTACTTTATGCCACACACACAGCGATGAAGGAATTTAACCAGGAGTGAAAAAGAAAAAACTGAAGCCAATATGTAAAGAGAAGTGACAATAGAGCCACCAACTATTGTAGTTTGCCCAAAACACAGAACTTTCAGTGCTAAAATCAGAAAACCTCAGGCAAGCTAGAATGAGTTGATTACCCAGAGTAGAGAAGAATGACCTGTGGCCCCCGAGAGGGACAGAGGAGTGTCCCTGAATCCTGCTTCCATTCTGCCTGGGGCTCCTGCCCTGACTCCCCTCCCTTTTTTGTATAGACTGGTCTGGAATTGAACTTCCGGGAAGACCATACTTCCCAGGCTCCTCAACGTCAGAGTGGGCCCATGTGACTGGATCCCCCCAAGGAGAACATGAGAAGGTGGGACATGTCACTTCCGGTCCCAGGCGGTTGACACACGGTGACCGAGCTCCACTCTCCCTCACCAGCAGCTGCACAGGAAGCACTCAGGGAGGGTGGGCTGAGGATGGAACCGCCCAGATCCCACGTCACAGCTCGGGGGAGCTGCTGAGGAGGCTGCTCCACCCTCAGGGGGCTTCTTGGAAGAGAGAAACCAAGCTTTTTATATTTGGCCACTGAGATTTCAGGGTTTACTTGTCTCCACAGTAGTATCTTCTGACACAGTGAGTTTCTTGTACTCGCAACCAAAAAAAAAAAAAAAAAGCTTAACCAAGACAGCACAGGTGACAAGGAGTCTACTGAAAGTGTTCTCCATTTTGGAACACGTAGGAGGGTTATTGTTTGGTCACCTAGAGAATGGTCAGAGATGCTAACCGGTCCACACCCCAGGGCAGGGTTCAGGACCCAGGCACAGAGCAGGATGGGAGCGATCACAGCCCACTTTGCTGAGGCTTCCCCCTCCCCCGAGAGCAGGCTCCCGCTCACCGGCAGGGTGACAGCGGAGTGGATCCAGGCAGGAAACGCCTGTGGCCAGAGCAGACCAGACAGCACAGGTGCCTCAACTGCACCTGGGTCAAATGAAGAGACCAGAGTCAGAGATCTGAGGACAGGACCAGGCACAGGTGAAGGGTTGGGACAGCCCGACCCGGCAGCAGAATCCCTAGGTGCCATCCCCCCATCACCACCTGCCAAGGGAAGGCGAGCTTGGTTTCCAGACCATACTGCTTACAGCAGACAATTCCTAGAAACTCACCGGTGACCAAAATTGACTTAAGAATACATAGAACAGACCTATAACAAACAAAGACACTAAATCAGTAATACAAAAATCTTCTAACAAACAAAAGCCCACGACAAGACAGCTTCACCGATGAATTCTACCAAACTTTTAAAGAACTTCCAGCAATCCTTTTTAAACTCTCTAAAATGATGAAGAAAAGAAACAGTTCCTAACTGACCCTGTGAGGCCAGTGTTACCCTGATATGAAGCCACACAAAGCCACTGGTGTGTCCCTGGCGGGGGGGCACACACCCACAGCCTGCCGCGGTGCCGGTGGACAGTTTCCAGCTGACCCGGCATGAAGTGGAGATGCTGGGCTGGAAGAGTCTCTGGGACAATCAGCTCTGGCCCTCCTGAGTCCCTGACCACGCCCCTGCCTTTACTGCAGGATGTCTCCTCTGACACCCTTGCTGCCTCTCCTGCCACGACGCCAGCATCTCACCCACTTGGCAGGAAGGAGCCACTCCCTCCTGTTGCGGGTCCGTCCTCCCACCCCCATCCAGGCCTTCCCACACTCCCCTGTGCGCACGGTCACCTGGGATCCGGTTCCCATGCAGACTCTGATTTAGTCGCTCTGGGCTGGGATCCAAGAGTCAGCATTTTCTGACACACCCTCCAGCGGGGTCCATGCTTTTGCTCCTGGGGCAAGGTTTGAATGGGGAGGGTCTAGAGCACCCATCCCAGGAGCACCGTTTGAGCCCAGTGCACACTGCTGCCCCAGGGAATCTGGAGCCCAGTTCACGCTGCTGCCCCAGGGAATCTGGAGCCCAGTTCACATTACTGCCCCAGGGAATCTGGAGCCCAGTTCACGCTGCTGCCCCAGGGAATCTGGAGCCCAGTTCACATTACTGCCCCAGGGAATCTGGAGCCCAGTTCACGCTGCTGCCCCAGGGAATCTGGAGCCCAGTGCACACTGCTGCCCCAGGGAATCTGGAGCCCAGTTCACGCTGCTGCCCCAGGGAATCTGGAGCCCAGTGCACACTGCTGCCCCAGGGAATCTGGAGCCCAGTTCACGCTGCTGCCCCAGGGAATCTGGAGCCCAGTTCACATTACTGCCCCAGGGAATCTGGAGCCCAGTGCACGCTGCTGCCCCAGAGAATCTGGGAAAGTCATGCCTGAGTGGACAGGGGAGCCCGGAGAGCAGGAGTGTTCAGCCTGCACCAGCGGATACTCAGAAACCTGTCTGCCTTTAAGGCAGAGAAGCCACTCACACCTGCGTACCCACCCACACATACATACCACACCTGTCCCCAACACCTCCACACACCTCACACACACACACACACAACATGCCCAACACCTCCACACACCTCACACACACACACACACACAACATGCCCAACACCTCCACACACATCACACACACACACACACACACACACACACACACACACACACACAGAAGAATGGGGCCTGGTGATTCATAAAGCCACCCTGTTGATTGAGTATGAGGCACTTTCTAAATCAAAATGCTTGCAAACAGCAGACGACGGCCTTTGGCCCAGGACAGGCTGGGACACGTGGTGGTGTGCGAGGGGCCGCAGGGGCAGAGGCGGTGGAGGCAGCGCGGCGGAGACCCTGATGGCTCCAGGAGGAAGTAGGTAGAGGCGGGGAGGTGGGGGCAGAGGGGCTTCTGGGAGGTGCTGGTGGCCGCCGGGGGCTGCTGCGACGGTGACTGCTGAGGCACAGGGCTGCGGCAGTCTGTGAAGCACTTCCACGTTTCCTCCTCTCAGGACGCATCATGAGCCTGATTTTACAATGGAGGAAAACACGGTGCTTGGTGCTAGGTGCCTTGCTTCAGTGGCAGGAATCAGGAATCCAGTGGGGACACCCAGAAACCACGTCACTGTTGCCTGAGTTGCCTCAGAAGCTAGACAGGGGACACCGAGGAGTCCTGTGTGTTGACGCTTCCCCTCAGAACAAGGAAGGGGACAGGAGGGTGAAGGGTTGGTCATGGGGACATCTGCAGAAACTGTGGTCCCTGGGGCCAGGGAGGAGCCGTCCGTCTCTCAGTGAGGAAGACGACTTTGGTAACAGGGAGACGAGAGGTCTCAGCACAACTGCGGTTCCAGCCCCTTCCAGGCAAGGGGCAGAACTGACTACAAACAGGTTTAAAAATACCACAGCCCCTATGCGTGCACTGGGGAAGGATTATGACCCCACAGGCAATCAGAGGAGTCCACCCCTGTCCCAGGGAACATGCCTACAGCATGCGGGGTGCTCCCAGTTCTCCCCTGGGCCCAGCACAGAAACATGCACACAGATGCACACACAATACATGCATAGACAGAAGCACACATGCATGCACATACACACATACATACGTAGAAGGAAACACAACACACACACATACATGTATACACATGACCACACATGGACACAGACACATCACACATACATATGTAGACAGGCACAGGAACACATATATAGATAAACACACACATACAGAGATAGGGACAATACATATACATACATACACATACAGGCACACACATGTGCACACACTACACTCACATATACACACATACACAACACATGAACACACAGACACAAACACACATACAGACACACATGCACATACACATATATACACAGACACACAAGCACACACAGAGAGACACACATGTACACATATACATTTACACAATTATGTTTGTACATATACATGGACACACAGACACATAAAAATATAGACACAGACACATACAAATGGACACACAATACACACATGTATATACACACATACACACAGAGACATATACATATAGACACATACATAAACACATACATACACATGGACATACACACATAGACATATATACCCAGATACACGCACACATACACATACAGACACACACATATACACACACGTAGACATGGACACACATAGACATACAGATGCACACAGACCCTTATAGACAGACACAAACACACATACACACATATTTATACATATACACATACACAAACATACATGCACACATACATACACACATAAACACACAAATACATAGACACACACAGACACACACACACAGCACAACCTCCCCCCCATCCCTATGCCCTGCATCCCTATTCTCCACGCCCTCCACCCCCAACAAACAGTGACCCACAGAAGAATAGTGGCCCACAAGACCATGGACGCTGGTGGCAAACCAGTATCTCCCCTGAAAAGAGAAAGATAGAAATCTTTTGCTGTCCAATTTCCTTCCAGCCAAACCACACCATACAAGCACTGGGCGTGGATCCAGAGCCCTGCCCTTACCAGCTGTGTGTGTGCCATTGGGCGAGGCTTTGTGACCTCTCCGAGTGTCAGTTTGCTCATCTGGAATATGCAGGATCATCCCTGCAGAGTGGATATAAGGCTTAGCGGAAGTAACACAAAGGAAAGGGCCCAGAAAACTGTAAAATATGGTATAGTAATCCCACGGAAAGCCAACAGCAATGACTGCAAGCATGTGTTGCAGATGTCATTGGTGGGGACATGCACCAGAATCCTGGGGCACGTACGGTGCTTCCATGGCTGTGCTTGTTCATGGACCCTTCTTAGAAGACTGCCCCCTTCCTGCATCCCAGCCTGGCCGCTTGACAGGGAGGAGTGTGTAATCTCCGCTCTGCTGCGCCCCTCCTCGCTGCAGCTTCCCTCCCAGGGGCAAGTACCGGGCAGGTGTTGTCAGTCTGCTCTCAGATAATTATATGTTTATCTCCTTGGCCAGGATGCCTGGGCGTCTTCAACCAGTGTGGCTCCACTCTCAGCTTCCCAGACTGCCTGCCCACTTGAGGATACAGCCTGTTAAGTTGTTCCCAAGGTCCCAGGGGTGCTGTTCTGAGAAAGGGACAACAGAGAGCTAACATGAATCCTGAGTAGTGCTTGCAGGCTGACCGTGAACTCACTTGCTCGTTCACTCAGCAGATGTTAATTGAGCACTTGCTACGTGCCAAGCTCTGCGCTGGGCTCAGGGTGCTGAGGTGGAAAGACACAGTCCTGGCTCTCAAGGAGTGCCCAGGCTGGAGGAGGAGGCAGACGTAGAACAGGTGCTGCTGCTATAGCAAGTGCAGAAGCGTCGGAGTGAGCAACAGCATCACCATGGCGGGCTTCACAGAGGAGGCAATGCTGGAGTCAAGATGTGACAGGTGAGTAGGACTTTGTCAGCCCCAAAGGGATTCTGGGGGCAAGGAGGGGCTTCCAGGCAGAAGGAACACCATGTGTGTGCAGGGGCAAGGGCGTGTGAGGGAACAGCAGGAAGCTTGGTGTGGCTGGAGCACCATGTCCATGGTGGGTGCAGATATTCTAATGCTCATGTGGCCAATTGTCCCACATGTGTCTGTCCTGTTCCCCAATTGGACTGTAGATTCCTTGAGGGCAGAGACCACCTATTTTGATTAAATTCCATGTGATTTGATAAGCATTTACTAAGAAGACGTGGTATACAGGGCACTGGATGGTTTCCTAAGGAAAGGTCAAAGATGAGGTCAAGAGTGAGTTCCTGCCCTAAAGGGGCTCCCAGTGTGGGGAGGGAGACCGGCAACCCACCAGAACCACAGGCAGGACGCACGGAGCTGGGGTGCAGGAGCCGGGGTGGAGACACGGGGGGACTGGGGAGTCTGAGGGTGGGATGGGAAAGACACTGATGCCAACCGGGAGGGATCAGGGAAAGTTTATGGAGGAGGTGGTGTTGAGCTAGCTCTTAAATGTCAGCGGGAGAAATGGTGGGAAGTTTATCTTTACAAGTGGAAGGGCTGGCATATGGGAAGTCGCAAGGTTTGAAAAATGCGGGTCAGTTCTGCAATAACAATGACACTCCTGTAGCCGTGATGTTAGGAAAAAGGGTTGTGAGCATGTGTGTGCGTGTAGGGTGGGGAGGGAGTTAGGAAGTAACCAACAACAGCTACCCCTGTGTAACGTTTACTATGGGCTGGTCTCCTACACATTGCATATGTGTGTGTGTGTTTGTGTCTGTGTATGTATGTAAGAGATACACACACACACACACATGTGTAGTCTTTATAGCACCAAGAAGTAGATTCTGTAATATTCCTCAAGGAACTTGAGGCACAGAGACACAAAATAAGTTCCTTAGGCCACACAGCTAGTGAGCAGCAGAGCAAGGATTTGAACTCAGTCAGTCTAGCTCCAGAGTCTGCCCTGAGCACCACACTTCCCAGACGGTGATGCCGAAATGCGGCAGGTACTGCTGCGTGCCTGCTCCCTGCCATTCCCTCCCCTCCTCTTGCTGGCAGAGCCCTGGGCTTGTCTGGGTGTCTGCTCCTCCCCACAGGACCCCAGGGGAAACCTCAATCCGTTTAAACTAATTCTGGTGCCCTACTGCCCTTGCCAGTCATTGGTTTAGAAACGGGCACATGACCTAATCCTGGCCAATGAGAGGAGGGAATTCTGCCGGGAAACCTGGGGCAAAGGTTCTTCACTAACAAAGAGACAACCAAGAAGCAATGGCTTATCTTCTCTGGTGTGACATGATCACGTCTAGAAGTGACCCCTGGACCTGCAGCCGTCCCCTGACGGTCAGGAGGGAGCTGCACCGACACGCCGGAGAGACACAGAGAACCTGGGGCAACACACTGAGCACCGGGTGCACCGGCCTTGGCAGTCCCCTGCTTTGGGCATCTCGTGGGGCGAGGTCACTGACCTTCCTGGTTGAAGCCGGCTGGGTGAGGGTGTCTGTTACCCGCAGCCCACAGCACCGTCTGGTGCTTAGGGGCAAGAGGCCAGAAGGGGTTTCCTCACAGTCTAGCATGGTGCCTTGTGCCCAGGGAGCAGCAACTGGGGAGAGAGGAATCTTCAGGGTCCCCACAATTCGCAGATCACAGAGAGGGCTCACCTCCCCACGGCAAAAGCCAGTGACTGAGGGGCTGGGGGAGCGGAGCAGAGAGTCAGCAGTCCTGGGCTCTAGAGGCAGCTTTGCCCTCAACTTGCTGTGTGACCTTGGGGGAGTCATGTCCTTCTCTGAGTCTTAGCTTCATTATCTGTCACAGGTGCAGGTGGGACCCAGGGGTGGGGAACCTTGACCGAATCCCTTTATTAAAAGTCACTAGACATTCTTTTAGGGCCCTTCCAGTTCTTTGATTCCCTAATGAATCGTCACCTATCTAAACCCATTAAAGCTGCTTTACTAAAACAATAAATAAATAAAGTGGGGGGCGGACACGGTAGTGGCTGAAGTTGGGGGTGGTGGGTGAGCAATTTATTCCACTGATTGCCTTCGTGTCACCGAGACTGGCTGAGGAAAATGTTTTCTCTACAGAAGAGGAGCAGAAGGGTTTGAAATTGTCCCCTTTTCATACAGAACCAGGAGGGGGGTGACGGGGAGATGGTGGAATTTGAGGCGACTTCTCACCGTGCTTGCGTGGGGAGGCAGCTCTGAGGACCCCACAGAGAGAAGAATGTTCCTTTCATTGTAGGGCAGGGGTAGGAGTGGGGAGGGCAGACACCCGGGAGCCAGCTGCTGTGGCTCTCCGGGCCCTCCGGCTCATGCATCCTGGAGCTGGAGCAGCATCACTAAGTCTATGCAGCCAGGAATGCCGGATTGCTTTAGGCTCTGACATCTGCCTCACATGCATTTCCAAAGGAAGCACTAGGCGACATTTTAAAATGTAAAACATTTCTTCAGAGGTCCTTTCTGATCTCTCTTTTGTCCCCCTGCCCTTACCTACCTTTTGGACTCAGTTTACTGATATTGCTTTTGGATGCTGGGCCCACCCCTCACCCAGTCCCACCCTGCCCTGTACCCTGGACATTCCACCCAGGACCGTCCTTCCTGAAAACGCTCTGAAATGGCCTTTTCCAATGTTAAATTGGTATCAGGTAAGTGGCAGAAAGACAATCTGACAACGAAGTCACACTGAATTATGAGCAATTGCCAGCTTTTTGCTAAAACTACCTTTTTCTTTTGTTTGCTTTCTCTCTCCTTCCTTCCTTCCTTCCTTCCTTCCTTCCTTCCTTCCTTCCTTCCTTCCTTCCTTCCTTTCCTTCTTTCTTTCTTTCCTCCTTTCTTTCTTTCCTTCTTTCTTTCTTTCCTCCTTTCTTTCTTTCCTTCTTTCTTTCTTTCTTTCTTTCTTTCTTTCTTTCTTTCTTTCTTTCTTTCTTTCTTTCTTTCTTTCTTTCTTTCTTTCTTTCTTTTTCTTTCTTTCTTTCTTTCTTTTTCTTTCTTTCCCTCTTCCTCCCTTCCTCCTCTCCTCTCCCCTCCAAGGGAAAGTTTGCTAAATTGAATTAATCTCTAATTGTCAAAAGTGTTGGGCACCATAACCAAAGTGAAAAGGCCATTTTCTGTTACAGTAAAAAGAATGTCAGAGGAGGGAGGCTTTGGAACACACATTCAACTTTCTCTTGTATGTGCCTGGTTTTTGTTAACTTCCTACACAGTCAGCATATAAACCTTGCTTCTAGAAGCTACAAGCCCAATGTGCTTTACCTGAGAATGTTAAAAGTATCCTAAAGTTTGACATTCACACCAGTCTGGAGCTGGAGGACAGTGGGATCGGGTGCCTGTGATAGTCTCTGCATCATGAGGGATGAAGGGATGAAAACACAGGACCTAACTTGTCCAGGCTGTTCTTGGGGTTTGGATCACACACAGCCAGCCACTATCCATTAATCCTCTCAAACAAATCAGTGTGGTAGGCACTATTATTATCCCCATTTTACAGATGAGAAAACTGAACTGAGAGAGTTAAGAACCAACTCAGGGTCACATAGCAGCAGAGCCAGGTTTTGACACCAGGCAGAACTGCTCTAGAGCCTATCATGCTTGTGACTCTGCAGACACTTGAAACCCACAATGTGGGTAGGATTTACGCCTCACGTCCTTACCCTGTGCTGGCTCATGGTGGCTTAGGGTCCTGTCTTTGTCTAAACCTTTTCCGATGCTCCCATCACAATGCCTATCCCATGCTCTAGCCATCCTGTCTTGTGAAATGAAAGTGTAATGAGCCAATGTCAAGGTACAAAAGGTGAGTGTTGAACTCCAGCTATTGAATAAACACTTTCTGTTGGCTTGCTCCATGTGTAGATACTGTGCAGGGTAAAAAGATCAGTGGCATAGGATTCCCTCTCAAGGAGCTCACAGTCAAGTTCAAACCATGAATGTAAATAACCATAATATGATGCTGGATAAAAAGGGATGTGAGTCAAAAGATAGATCTAAAAAATGAGGAAAAGGAAGAGATTGCAGCCTGGGGGGCTTCTCTGGAGGGGATGATGTAGCTTTGAGCTTGACTTTGAAGCCAGAGCTGAGGGAAGAGCTGTCCCACAGGCAGAAACAGCAAAGTCCTAGAGATGGAAAGGCACGGGGAGACTTGATGGCCGGAAAGTGACCCTGTTAGGTCAGGGCAATGGGAATAGGAGGCAGAGCAGCTAGCAGGGAGTAGGCATTGGGTTTTGCCAAAACCAGTGTTTGGCTGCAGACCACAGAGGGTTGGCGTTCACCCTCTGGGTGCCATATGCAAAATCGTGCAGCGATGTTCTGACAACAGCACTTAAGATCATTGATTCTCAAGCTCAGTTCCACAACTACCCGGGGGCAGGGGTACCCAGCAACGTGCTGGAAGGACCAAAGCCACAGGGTGATCACTGTGCATCTTCTTGGAGCAACATTTGTATTTGATAGATAGTACTTTAAAACGTTGCTTTCATATGAAAACAAATATGGATAAATTATGGCATAAAGTACAATTTGCTATCAGTTTTCAGCAAAAGCAGGCGCCTTTAGATGGATCATTTTGGGCTGCACTCTGAAGGAAGTGACAGTCAAAATATTTAACAACCAGTATGAGCAGCAACAAATCAGAACTGGAGTAGGGTCTTGGAGGACCCCTACAACACCAGGGGTTAACCCTTTAGTCGCTGCAGCCCTAAGGGAAGGGGTGGGGCAGAAGCAAGGGGAGGCCAGGGGGGCTCAGGACAGCATCCATTTGCCAACTGGTAGGGAAATGTTTCAGTAATTTAACAACCAGCTGGATTTCTGCCCTGGCCAGCCTCCCAGAAGCCCCAGGGAACCCACTGGCTTTCATCTTCCATAAGTAAATGTTGAGGGAAAGTTGGGGGAACATTGCTTTGACCTCAGGGGTGAGGTCACTCCTCCACTTCGTGTGTGAGGGAGATTTTCCAGGGTATAGCAGGGCCCAAGTCACAATGTCCAGGTGGCCATCTCCCGTCCCCTTGCTGATGCCCTAGCCCACCTGGCCCACCCAGTACTAATAAAGCCAAGTGAGTTCCATCTCTGAACAGCGGCCCCACAACACAACTCTCCTGTGAGAGAGAGCAACGCCCACTCCATAGGCTCACCCAGTTTCACCTATAAGTATTTTTTTCACAAGTGCTTTGAAGGAAAAAAAAAAACCCATGCAGACTCTTAGCAATACATCAAGGATACTTGAATGCATTTGAAATATAATGAGCATGCAGCCATAAAAGACATGCCTCATAAGAATCTTCTGAAAGAAGAAATAAAACAAATGATCCTGCCTTTGTCTCTTTCCTCTCTCAAGCAGCAATGAGTCCCCTGGTGTTCTCCCCAAATCACAAACTCAGGTATAAATTACAACTGGTAATCAGGCTCTTGCATAGGAAGTGCCGTTACCCATGTGGAGCAGGTAGACCTTCCACCTTTGGCCTGGCTACTTCATGCGGTGTCCCCTCCCCAGGCTTGGCGGGCAGAGACACCAGCCCTTTGCAGCTGGCATAATCCTCTTCCCAAGATAAAGCAGGGAGCTGCTGCACAGTGCTCTAGCCTGACCCACGGCCAGCGTTGGCCACGTGACCCAATTCCAGCCAATGAAATACAAGGGACAGTCTGCTGGGGCTTCTGGGAAACAGTTTGCTGTCTCCTAAAAAGGGCAAGATGGAGAGAGGGCGCTTTTGCCTGTCCCCTTCTTCACTGCCTCAGACACTCACGTGACATAAGAATGGTGCCAGGATCTGTGGAAGCCATCTTGAGAGCAGAGGGGAGACACGGGGACACACCGGAAGTGGCAGAATCAGTGGATGGAGAGGGCCTGGGTCCTTCTTAACGTGAATGAGCTGATACCCTAGAAACCACTGACCTCTGCAACCTTTGTCACGAGAGAAGGAAACTCCTGTTTTAGTCACGTGCTCCTGCTTACAGCACAAGTATCCTGTGTCAGCCAGGGGAAGCCAGACTTCCCTGCTGTTACACGTTTACAGATCTCGGGGGTTTAGCACAAAAGGTTTGTTTCTCATTCCCTTAAAGGCATGGAGAGTTGGACACCCCTCCTCCATCTGTGATTATGTCAATGTGGCCTCCAAGGTCACTGGGCGGGGGAAGACAGAACTGTGGGGTTGCACGAGCTGTGTCCAAGGCCAGGCCTGGAAAGTGGCTGACGTCACCTCTGCCCAAGTCCCCGGGGCCTGGCCCCGCTCGACCTCACGGGGGCCTGAGAAATGAGGTCTCCCAGTGGGCACTTACAGCCTTGTCTCTGCCACACTTCCTTCTTTTTCCTTTTATTTTTGAGAGAGGGTTTTGCTCTGTCACCCAGGGTAGAGTGCAGTGGTGTCATCACAGCTCACTGCAACTTCTAACTCCTGGGCCCTAGCAATTCTCCTGCCTCAGCCTCCTGAGTAGCTGCGCTTTGCTGATTTCATTTCTTTTTTTTAAGAGACAGAGTCTCACTATATTGTCCAGGCTGGTCTTGAACTCCTGACCTCAAGTGACCCTCCTGCCTCGGCCTTCCAAAGTGTTGGGATTACAGACGTGAGCCACAACACCCAGCATCTGCCACACTTCCTAATTGGTACGCTACCTTGTCTATCTTTCTTCCGTCAGAAAGTCTTTCACTTCTCAGCAAATATTTACTGAACTTACCTGTGCCAGGTTAGCTGCAGGGCATGTAAAAGGGGAGACTTGGCTATCTTACACATGATTGCATTCCCAGTCCTCAGAGCATCCGGCACGCGGGAGACACTAAGTAAATTATTAATACTAAATAAGCATATAATATATAATATTAAAATATGTACATGTATTTTGTAATCTATGCATCATACCTACCCTCAAGAAGCTTCTTGTCCAGCTGGGGCCAGATGACACATACCCGGAGTACAATGTGGCACCTCCCACGGAGGCAGAGTGCATGGTGGGGTGGGGGCACAAAGACTAGCTTGGCCTGGAGAAATCAGGGAAGGCTTTGGAGAGGAGACAGCACGTGGCTAGGGTCTGGAAGGATGGAGAATCTTCCAAGCAGAGAAAGAGAGTGAAGTAGGAAGACTGGGACCCCCAAAGAGCACATGTAAGTGCAGGGCATTATGCCAAGGCCTGGCCAGAGGGCAGAGCCAAGAGCGCCTGTGTGTCTGCAGGGCAGGGGAGGGGGCAGCTTTGGGGACTGGGGCAGAGGTTCCAAGGCTCTAAGGCAGACGTTCTCCATCCTGGGTGGGCACTGGAATCACTCGGGTAGCTTTGAACAAAATACCGACGCTCAGGCTCCACTCTGGACCCATGACATGAGGTTCTTTGGGCTGGGCCTGGCATAAATACTTTAAAAAGTACCCGCATGTTATTCTAACAGGCAGCTGGTCTGAGCATAACTGATGCAGAGGTAGGTTGGGGACAGATTGTGATGAGTCTTGCTCGTCTGGCTCAGAAACTGCAGTGGAGCCCTGCAGAAATGTGCCTCTCCATCTCCCTCGCTGCTCTCAGACTCCTGAAAAGGAAGCCCTTTAGGACCAGGCTGGGGGAGAAGACAGTTGCCAAAATGTTTCTTTGTCATTATGTTTTCCTTTGCTGGTTGTTCCTTGCCTGCCTGGGCAGTCTCCCTTCTCCCCTACCCATGGCACCCGAGGGTCTGGAGAACAGCTGTGCTGACAGGTGGCAGCAAATTTCCCGGCCTCTGAGGCTCCCGAGACAGAGGCAGGGCAGATGCCAACCTCCATCCTGATCAGCTACCGGGTATAGGGAGGCCCACCTGCACCCAGCGCTTCCGGCTCCCGGGCCTCACTCAGTGTACAAACCACCCCGTCTTCCGTGTGATGCATCCTGCCTCCTACATCTCTGTAGGACTCTGACCCATATTCTGGGTTTGGTGATTTACCCACCAGATATTGCAGGTTGTCTCATTTGTGGGACCCTCCTCGTTAGACTCTGCCACTGCAGGGCAACACACGCTTTCCCCTTCTGCGGCAGGTGCCCGGCTGTCTGCCTCCGCTCATCAGCCGAAAGCGCAGATGCGTTTTACTACCGGCCACAGTGAATCTTCTGCAGGCCTGGTCGTAGAGGTCATTCTAACGCCAAGGAGAAGTTTCGTTTGCATCTGCCGTCCAGCATGTCAAACGGCAGCATCCCAGCACCCCGAGGCCGCCTCCGACATTCAGTCACTGGTCCTGCTTGTTGCAGGGCAGACATGAGGCTTTAGCTCCGAGGCACTGCCACTGGGTCTGCCCTTTGGGCTTGCACTTTTCTCAGCCTGGATTTCCAGTTTTTGAATGGTCTTTGTTCCTGCACTTATTTATTTATTCATGCGTTCACTCGGCAAATATACTGATTGTCTACCTACTATGTGTCTGCCCATTACTATGAGCTGGGCATAGTCCAGCAGGAGCTATGGCCCACGTGGGACCAGCCCAGGAGAGAGAATGGGGAGAGTTCCAGACTGAGCTAGCATGTGACAAGCATGTGGTTGCCTTGCCTCTTGGGTGAGGGTCATCTTTGGTGGAAACTAGACCAGTGGTTTTTCAAACTGGGTTCCTCAGGGGCTCTGCATCCGCCGCAGAGGATAAGGGGCTGTGGTGTGAGTGGGCTCTGGTCTCCCCCTCCCTCTTCAACTATGGCAGGTTCTTTTGTATCTTTTATGCTGGAGTTCTGTGTAAGAGCTTGTGATGGTTAATTTTATGGGTCAAATTGGCTGGGCCATGGTGCCCAGATATTCAGTCAAACATTAATCTGGATGTTTCTATGAGGGTGTTTTTTTGATAAGATTAGCATTTAAATTGGTGGACTTTGAATAAAGCTGGTTGCTCTCCTAATGTGGGTGGGCCTCATCTAATCAGTTGAAGGTCTTAAGAGCACAAACACTGACCTCCCCCAGGCAAGAAGGAATTGAGCCAGCAGACTAACTGCAACACTGTCACCTCCCTGTGTCTGCAGCCTGACAGTCTACCCCATGGATGTTGGACTTGCCAGCCTTCACAACTGCATGAGTCAATTCCTTAAAATAAATCTCTCTTTAGATATGTGCATCCTATTGGTTCTGTTTTTCCGGAGAACTCTGATTTCATCTGAAAAAGTTTCACCCAACTAAACAGAACTTTACAAACTACCAGGCTAGAAGATCCTCAGGTCCTTTCCAGTTGCACTAGGTTTTCGTTTTCAGTTGTGATGCTCGGTGTTTTTGTCTTGACTTTAAGTCATTGCCTTGTCGCAAGCACTGGCTTCTCCACTCTCCCTCTGACCTTTGTGCCCCTCTGACTTCTGGACGCAGCCCCCCGGGCCTTGGTTCCAGTCATCTGCCTGCTTTGGGACTTGGTTGTCTGGGTCCTGGCTTAATAGCGGTTGCAATTTAAATGTGTCTCGTGATTTGGTGTTTTCAAAATGTGCTGCATTTTTGTACATTATCTCTATTTAAGTTTCATAATACCCATTTTACTGATGAGGATGTTGAGGTTAGGATGGTCTAAATGACTTGCTCAAGGTCACACAATTAGTAATTGGCAGACCCAAGAATCGAATGTCTTTGGACTCAAAATCTCTGAAGTTTTCCTCTACGCCACGCTGTCAGACCATTTAATCTGTTGCATGGGAGATCACCAGCCATTCCTCCAGCGGAGGGGAGCTGGAGACCCCACCCCCCGGAGGAGGCTGTCTTGCTCCCTGATTTCCAGAATGAGCCGGCGGAAGGACCCCTGCAGTCCTGAAAGGTGACCTCAGATGAACCACAGCAGCTGCTCATCAAGCGGGCACCCTTGGAGTTGGCTGGGTTTCCGGGCTCTTGCTGGCAGAGTGTCCGTGATTCACGGCGATGTGAGGACTTTACGAGCCTGTGATAAAACAGTAATCATCAGCTGTGGGGTTGACATAAGATTATGGAGCTGTGCAGTTGAACTGAGTTACTGCTCTTTCCTGGGGCTGTTCCTGTGACCAAAGGCAGTGTTGCCCTAGCGAGCTGTCACTGGGTGTGGGGCTCAGGGTGCAATCTCACCAAGACGCCATTCCTGGGCTGGGGCCTTGCGGGGGTGGGGGGATGAGGTGCTCCTGCCTCTGAGCGGGAACCCCAGGGGCCATGTTGCTGCCATGTGTGCATGAGTGCGTATGGGGGACTTCCCTTCCTTTCACATGCCACATCCAATCTGTCCCCTCACCCCTTCACTGCTACCCCTTGGGTCCAAGCTGGTCCATCACATGTCTGCTTCTCCACAGTAGCCACCTATCGGGCTCCCTGCCTCCCCCTTGCCCTCTACCCCACAGCCCATTCTCAGCACAACAGCAAGAGTGATCCTGTCCAAAGCTGTCACTTTTCTGCTCAAAACCCTGCCATGGCTCCACATTTCCAGCAGAGTGAAAGCCAAAGCGTGTGTGGCATCCTGCGGGCCCTCCCTGGTAGGGCTCCCTGTCACCTCCCGGCCCTCTTCTCCTGGCACCTTCCCCTCCACTCACTCTGCCCCTGCCACGGGCCTCCCCACTGTTCTTCAAACACATAGAGCTCGTCCCACCTCTCTCAGGGCTTCGCACAGGCTGTTCCCTCTGCTTGAAATGCTCTTCCCCAAGATTTCCACGTTGCTTGTCCCTCACTTTCGGTGCTCAGTGGGGCTGACTCTGCCCACCCTATTTAAAATTGTGACATGCCCTCCACTACACCAAACTCCCCTTTTGTGTTCTTCTTGTTCTCTTTAGCCATGGTTCTTTTAAGCTTCTAACACATTGCAAAACATATTTATTATATTAAGTATTATCCATCTCTCCTAATAGGATGTAAACTCCAAGAAAGCAGGAATTGTATTTATTTTGTCACTGACGCATATCAAGTATATAGTAGGTGCTCAATTAACGTTTGTGGAATGAATAAACAGGGGTTGTGTGTTTCCACTGGACCAGGACTCTTTGAGGACCAGAACCACATTTGTCCATTAGACTGAAAGTTCTGCTAAGGCAGAGACAGTGCCTTCCCCCTCAGGGGGATTTCAGGAGTGGGGTCCCCTTACTCGATTATACTATGTCCTTTGGCCCGTCCCTGGACCAGAGACTTTGCAAACTACAGCCCGAGAGCGGGGTGAAATTAGGCAGGAATCCTCACAGCCCTGGGGCCTGGGGTCCAGCTGTGACAACCGGGTCCCTGCATGCTTCCCCTTGTAGAGTCCATGTTGCCCACCAGTCTGCAGACCTACTGTGTTGAGGGTGTGGCTCAGGTGTAGCAGTTCTCTGGCCTAGACACATGCTTAGTTTCTTTGCCCTGGTTTTATGTGGCCCTGTCTAGCATTCAGCACATTGCTAGGAAAGTCTTTCTCTACCAGCAGTGGCGGGGGACTCAAACTCATGCCAACCCTGTCCCCACTGCCCCACCTCCTCTCCAAGCCTGGCTGCGTCCCACCTCCCTCTACTCTGTTCACCAACAGGGTATCTGCCTCATGTGACCAACTCCCAGACACTGCCTGGAAATCACTTAATTTCAGAATTGATGTCCTCACTTGCCTCGTCCTTGCCAGCCCCGGGCACCAAATCTGTCTGAACCAAGGGCGGCTATGTGGCATCGTAGAGAGAGAGAGAGACAGCACTGATGTCACGGCTTTGAGGACGCACCTCCCAGATCTCCGGCTGTGGGAGCGTGACTGCCCCACAGCTCCAGACGCAGGGCTCTGCAGTCTGCCACTGCCACTGTGCTCCCAGCCGGCACCTGGGCCTGGCAGAGCTGCTGAGACAGGCCCACTCCCGAGACACGGGACCCCTCTGACGGGCCAGTTTGGCTCAAGGATTCTGACGACCTTGATGAACTCGCTCACGACTGGCTCTGCAGTCTACGGTGCTCTTTCCTTCTCTCCAGGGTCAGACCCACACCGCAGTCTGACAGCTGTCCCAGCCTCCCCTGCTCCCACCGCGCGTTTCCCCTCACAGGTGTTGCCCCTCGTAAACCTCGTGCGCGTCTAGCTTCTTGGAGACCCAGGCTAACACTCCCGCCTTTGGAGCCAGGCAGACCTGGTTTCAAGCTGTGACTTCTCCGAGCTGCAGCTTGTGCCTCTGTAAATCAGAGCAGATAACCCCTACCCTGCCTGCCGATGGCAGAGGTAAATGTGTAAGCGGCCTGGCTCACTGATGCTTTCACTCCTAAGCTGGCTTTGTGCTCACTACCTCGCCTGAGCTGACTCCACCTGCCCCCGATTCGGGTTGACCCTGGTGACCTGCCCAGTCCCTTCTGCTCTCACCCCCTGAGCTGCTGCCGCCACCAGTCTCAGCTGCCCTGGGCCAGGCCCTGCGGGATCTCAGGCAGGCAGGCCCTGAGAACGTCGCCTCTGGGCTCCTGCAGGCCCTGAGCTCTCTGGGCGTGCGGGGTCTCACTCAGGGCGCTGCTCACCAGCCTCCGCTGCTGAAGCACAAGCGGCTCATTTGCCCACATTCCTGCCTCACCACATCCCACTAATGGGTGTTTTAGAGGAGCTTTTCCACTCGAAGACTTTTTTTCAATCCTAAAAGGGAAATTACTTGCTTAATTTAATTTGTTTAATATTCCTGTTAAAAATGAGCTTCAATTAAGATACCCAGAAAAATCATAATGTTCATTTAACAGCAGAATGGAATTTGAGTCCCATAAATGCATTTTTTTCTCTTTTCTGTTTTTTCTTTTTTTAACGCAAATCCGGCTAAGTGAATTACTGATCTTTATTAGATGCTTTAATTACAGGTTGTTAATGGAAATATTACTGAAATTAAACTCAAATGTGTTAACCGAGGAAAAAGCTTTATATGTCACTAAAATAACCCAATTTCAAGACTTTGTCGATATGGTCAATTGAAAAAGCACCTGGGAAATTAGTCTCTTAATTGTGATATAGTGATGGACTTTTTGCTCGGGGCTGGTGCTTCTGAGGCTTGTGGTGGACAGACAGCACTGTTCTAAGACAGAGGCTTCACACATGTGGGTCCAGTCTCACATACGTGTGTGCAAACCCTGCGCGAAGGCCCAAATCTCCAGGATCAACTAACTCTGCAAATGGCTCAATGAGCCCTTGACACATAAGGGCACAGATGCAACCCAAACACACACACACACACACACACACACACACACACACACACACACTGTGCAAACTCTGCCGACTCCATACATGCTCTATGGACATTCAGAATCTTTGCATGCATTTATTTATCAAAACCTTCCTGCACTTCCTCTCCTTGAACACTCACATGTCTGCCACATAACAAGAGCTGGCTTTGAGGAAACGGGCTAGGCACTCTTAGGAGGTTGCTTGCTGTTCCAGAATGCCCACTTCCCAAGGGATTGATGGTCGTGGTGGTGTGTGTCAGGGGGTGTATTCCTTGGCTGGTTGCCTTCCCTCTGGAAGCCTTTTTGCAGTGGTACTTCTCAGGCAGTTGTTTGAGATCAGTGATTTTACTCCAGGGTAAGACGGTCCTGGGGGAAGAGCCAGGCACTATCTGCTATTATCATGTTGTAAGCCAGGTTGACTCACTTGACACGAACCTGGGTCTCTACACACACTGAAGGTGGTCAGCTCATTCTTCATCCTGTCCCTGGGGGCTATTCTGTCCTTGCAAACTGTAGGTATGACTTCAGAATTTTGAAAGAAAACTGCCCTCTACAGGGCTGCCTGGGCTGGCTGTTACAGGGGATGCTGGTGGGATGAGGTTTCCAAGCCACAGGCCTGGGCCAGAATTCCTGCATCCCCACTTCCCGTCAGTGTGACCCTGGGAGGACTGCCAGCCTCTCTGACGGCAGTTTGCTCAGCTGTTCAATGGGGATAATTTCAGCTCTGCGCCTCTTGTAGTTCTCGGCTTCAGCTCATGAACCTGCTCAGTGCTCGCTTCTCCTAAAAATATCCCATTTTGACCCCGTGCTCTACCCTCTTTCTTTCCTTTTCCTCTTTCTCTTAAAAGCTTAGTCTACCCTCCTGTGCCCATGTCCTCCCATCCCATTCAGGCCTCACATCAGTCAGGGTTCTAGGGACAAGTGACAGAATCTACTCCAGCTAATATAAGCACAAAGGAAATTAATGAAAGGATCCCAGGGACCCTGCAGAAACTCTGGGAAGGCTAGACTCTGGAGTCTGCACACATGGAGTGGTGCCCAAAGCCCACCCCTGGTCTCCCACACTGGAGGCTCTACTGATCTTGGCTACAGAGCCCAGAGCTGTGGCCGGCACCACTGATGATGGCATTCGGGATGCCAATGAGTCTGGAGCTGCTGACCCCAAAGCCCACAGCTCCCTACCACCCTCACCAGAAAATGGACTCCCCCAGTACCTGTCACCTTGCTCTCTTCCAAATCCAAGCTTCTCACTGGTGGGGCTGATTGGTGGAGCCCAGGTCACATGACTGTCCCGGCTGTAAGGGAGGTTGGGAAAGAGGAATTTTTTCCCTGGGGAAGAGAGACTTATGTGTGGGAAATTTACCATGCACAGGGAGGACGTTCAGGGGATGCTGAGAGATGTGACAAGCATTTGTTGCACATGCCACTCACTGCCCCCAGGCATCTAGCCTCCCCTGCCGCTCTACTGAGGCACACCGGGTATCTTCTCTTTGTCCCTCTGTGTCCACCCTCCACCCTCTTGCACCCTGCAGTCTTCTCCCAGAGGCTGACCTGGAGGACATACTTTACTTATTGCCTCACTTGCCTTTTGGCTCCCTCTTGGGTGTGGCCAATAGAGAGTGTTGGCTGGTGACTGGAAGGAGGAGGGTGAGGTCAGGGAATTCACCTGCCCAGCCCTCTACTCCTGGGGTCTCGCCAGCCCTGCCAGGCAGTCTCTCCACTCAGCTCTCCCTGTCTCTGGCCAGGGTGGTACCTGCTCATGCTGCCCCTCTGGGACCTCTCCCCAGGCAGAGGCACTGCACTTTCCTTGGGGCTTTCCCTGCACACACCATGTCTCACTGTTACCAAGACTCCCTTTATTAAACTCTGCAGAAATGACCCAACTTACAGGTGCTATCTCTTTCCTGCCAGGACCCTGATAAGACAGCTATAGCGGCCTCTACTTTCCCAAAGCCAGTGCATACTTTTTAGTCTTGATCTTCCTCTACCTCTTGGCTGCATTTGACCTTGGGGCTACTCCCTCCTTGATACCCTATGCTCCCTTGGCTTTTAACTCTCTGGCTGTTTCTCTTAGTCTCCTTCATGGAGGTTCCTTCTTCTGTCTTCTTTCTGATCATGGCTGTTCCCTGGGGTCCATTTGTGGATTTTCCCTCGTTTTTCTCTATATGATCTCTGTAGTTGAGCTTACTTACTCTCTTAGCTTTAACTCCACCTTTTTGCTGATGCCTCCTGAGTCTGAGTCTCCAGCCTTTCCCCTGAGCTCGATTCCAGGTACCCACTAGCAGCAACCACCTGGATGTCACTTGGGTATCATGCACTCAACCAAACCCCAAATGACCCATCATCCCCTCCCACCAAGCTGCTGCTCTCCCTGTGTTCCAAATCTTAATTAAAGGCAACATCACCCATTCAGTCACCCAAGGCAGCAGTCTGGGGACCACCAGGCTCCTCCTTTTCCCTCTCTGGCCTTTTCCCACCTCTTTTTCTTTTTAAGTGTTTCTTGACCCAGTGCTCTCTTCCTAACCCTACTACCAGTGCCTTGATCTGCCCTTATCACATCTTGGATAAAGTGTAGAATCTCCTCCTTACCAGCCTCCTAGTTTTCAGTCTTGCTCAGTGGAAACCATCGCCCTCTTTGTAGCCAGAGCGATGTTTCTAAAATGCAAACCAACCAGGTTAGATGCTGCTGAAAGCCCTTCAGTCCGCTGACATCCAAGCCCCTCAGCCAGTCCCACAAAGCCTCCTCCTGCTTCACCCTGCCCACCTCTTCAGCCTCATCTCATGCCACTTCCTGTCTCCAAGGTCATGCTCTAATAAACTGACCTGCTTATAATTTCAAACACAAACTGTGCCATTCCACGCCTCCTTGACCTTGCATATGCGATGTCCTCTAACCCACGTGCTGCTTCCCTTTTCCTCATCTATCATCTGCTCGGGCTTCAAGCCTCAGCTAGTGTCCCTTCCTCCTGAGCTGGTGTCCCCAGTGTGGGAAGGACCACGAATTTTATCTTTGCATTTATCATTCATATTGATTTTGTCTTTGTGTCTGTCACCCCCCACTAGACTATAATCTCCCTGATGGCAAGGACTGTTCTTTAATCATTTCTAGCACTTGGTGTCTGGCACATGTTTATTGATCTGAATTGAACCAAAGGTATTGAATCAGCTGTATCACACAATCTCTAAAAGTTTTGATACCCTGAAGTTCTTGGTGGCAGGATCTACAAGGAGAACCTTCTGCCCTCACTCAAAGGTGGTTTGGATTTCCCAGAGGGCGTCCTGGGGAATCAGAGAACCCTAAAGCCCCTCCCCTACAATGAAGAGATCTCAGGGCTGGGACAGTAGCACAGACATCTTAGAAAAGACAGTTTCTTACTGCTGGCCTGGAAACCTCACTCCAGCCAGAGTTAGAGCCCCCTGATGCCTTCCCGTCTTGGTGCTCTGCCTCCCTGGCAATGCCCTCTTTTCAGTTCTCCCTCCTAGGAAATGCCTATTTTCAAGGTTGGTGGAGCCTATAAAGCATTAAGGTTCAGAGCCAAGGCTTGGGAGTCAGACAGGCCCAGCTTAAAGTCTCCTCACCACCATGTGACCCTGGAGTTCCCTGACCCCTCTGCGCTTGTTTCCTCATCTACAAGATGGGTGGTAATTACAAAGCCAGATCACAGGGTTGTTGTAAGGATTAAATGAGATAATGGGCGTCAAGCACTTGGCTCACAGCCTGGCACCCTGACAGCATGCGCCGAACAGAGGCTGCTGTGAAGGCTGAGTCCAAATCCCACCTCCCCTGAGAAATCTCGGGTGACTCAGAGCCAGCCCACAATAGTTTCCTTCCTCCCAAGGGTGTGAGTCTGGCCCCAAACACTCCTTCCGACATTTAATCACTCACCAAGTTAGTGTTCATCCTCTCCCCACGTGCTAGCCGTGTCTACGCGGCCTGTCTCGTCTCCCCCACCACATTTCAAACCATTAGAGGACAAAGATCACGAAGCAAATAATTTCTCGAAATCTTGCAGGCACCTAGCTGGGTTCCTCCCCTTCTCTCCTTTGACGGAACACCGTGAGGGTGGGGTGGGGAGGAAGGCTGTCTATCCGGGAGACCTGAGTCTTGACCCAGGTGGAGGAGGCAGGTGAAGTGGGAGAAGGAGGGACATCTATAGGGACCACGAGGAGGGGGGCAGTTAACATATCCTCCGCTGTCACAATACCGAGGGATGGTGAGCAGTTCCTAGAAAACATTTCCCTGTGATGATTCACAGGCAGGCTGCTCAGGAAATCGGCAGGGCAGGCTGCCCCTCCTGGCGTCTGGAAAAGGATGTCCTGACATAGCCCGGCTCCCGGGCGGAGGGCGCCAGCAGCCACTGTCCACCCCCGGACCGTGTCAGGGAGGCGTTGGCAGTTCGGGGGCCCCCGGGTGCAGGGAGCTGAAGCAGCGGTAGGTCTCCTGCCCAGAAAACCGGAGTCTGCGGAGGTTTCCACACACACCGCCTGTGCGCAGGCCGTGCGCCCATGTGTTTCTGCCCGTGCCAGAGGCGCACCTCGCCTCTCTTTTGTAACAGCCCCCCACCTTCCCAACCCTGTCTCCTCTCCAGGCTGGACCTCAGCAGGCTGCAGCGTCTTTCCGCAGGAGAGATGCGAGGGCGTCCCCACCCGCCCACGACACCCGCGCGGGCACGGGCCCACCCCCGCCCCCCTCCGGCCTTGGCCCAGGGGGACAGGGCGGCGCTTGGGAACCCGAGCCCCCTCCCCGCCGCCCCAGTCCTTGGCGAAGGGTCCCGCGGCGCCTGGGTGGCGGGTCATCGCAGCCCCCCTCCCCACCGGCGCTCACAGCCGAGCTTGTCACGCCTGCGGCGACACAGCCGCCCACGCGCCTTAACTGGATGTGAAAAGTTAATTCAGGTATAAACGCGAAGGCTTAATGAAAGGAGAGCGCTGCAGATTAATTATGCCCCTTTTTGCCTAGGGAACAGCACGATCCCCCGCAGGCCAGGGCGCCCCCGCGCCAGCAGCCGCCACCGCCACCCGCAGCCGCGCTTTGGCCTCTCCCCGAGCTCTCCCGGGAGGGGACGCGCGCGCCCTCCCTGCCGAGGACGAGGACGCGCCTGAGCCGCCTGGGCCGGGGCGGGAGAAGAGCTGCATCAGTTATGGCGTTTTGGAGAAGAAACCTGCAGGGGCAGCGAGGAGCAGATGAGTGGCACGTGCTGTTCTCTTGCCAGCCGGTGAGTCAGGCCCCTCCCACGTAGCTGCCCGAACCTTCCGTCTTCTTGCTGCTTCTCCTTTGGTGTGTTCGATGTAAGACGTGCTCCTACCCTCAAGGCGCTGCAGGGCAACTGGGACTTGTTACGGTTACTACCGCTACTGTCATCGTCACCATCGTCCACTTACTGCGTATGTCTGAGCAAAGCGCTGTACTGGGCACATTATATGTTATTTAATTCCATGTTGTCAGCAATCCTATGAGGCAGGTTTTCTTCTCCCCATTTCACAGTTGAGGACATAGAGGCTCAAAGAGGTAAAACTAAATTGTCCACAGTTGCACACCTAGAAATCTGTAAAATTGGGCCTCCATCCTTGTTCTCTCCACCCCTGCGCTGTTGTGCTACCCACTCAGTTAGTGGCCCTTCAGGAAAGGTAATGGAAATAAACAAACAGCCCCAAATCCGTGATGTGTATGATGTGTGTAATGCTGCTCTGCAGACAGCAGATGATGCTTAGAAGTTCCAAGTAGGAAGATTGCAGCAGGCTCGGGTGGGCAGGAAGCAACTCCTGTTTTGGGGTGTTGTCAAAAAGCCTTGGAGCTTCCTTATTTCCCCTCCTCTGGGATCGGCACAGGTTTCCTCCTCCCCCTCTCCACCATGACCTCACCCCAGGAATTCACATTTCTCCTCTGACGTTGGAAGGTGACCTAGCTAGCCTCCAGGGCCTGGGGAAGGAGGCTCCAACCAATGTCATTTTCCCAGCCAAGTGGAACATCCCATCATAGATGAGTGCCCTGTCATGCCATGACTGAGCAGAGGTGGCCTCTGTGCCCTGATTCCCACTGCCAGAGCTGACAGTACAGACAGAGGGCTCCCGGGTCTGATCCACACTGCAGGCTGTGTCTGGGGACAGAGCTTCTGTGAGTGTTAGAGTAGACATTCTCCAGGGGCTGTGGAATCAAGGGATTTTTCTGTCCACAGCTGCATTTGTGTGCTTCGCTTTCATCCAAAGAGTATATAGGCTGGGCAGACACTGTATGGAAGTCTCAAGGGCAGCTGCTGTGTCAGTAAAGTGACCTCGTGGCCCAGAGAGCCACAGGATGCGGGAGGTGGGGGGGTGGGGGGATGCAGCCAGTGGAGGTTAGGAGACCAGAGAGGTCAGGGAACATGCTCAAGATCACAGAGTAATTTCGCACAAGCAAAACCCCTAGTCTGCATTTCCAGGTTCCCAGTGCAGGCCTCTGCTCATCGGAGCTTTTCCTCTGAGGGTAAGCCTCAGCCCAGGGAGCCCAGGAACAGGACAGGGGCACAGAAAGACTCCCCTGTGACAGGCGTGTGTGTACATATTAGGTGTCTCGGAAAGTAGACTTAGAAAGACAGGCTGACTTACTGCAGACCACCCAGTTGGGATCTACACTGGAAATGTGATGTGACCAGGGCACCCATGAAAAGGGGGTGGTTTAAGTTTCACTGGGTGAATCTTTACGGGGCACCTACTGTGTGCCGGGCCATGCTCTGCTCACTGGGGATTCGGCAGTGAACAAGACGGACGGGGTCCCACCCCTCACAGAGCCCACAGTCTAAGGGGCCAGGTACCTTTGTATTCCATGAAACAAAAGCGCAAAATGGGCACGTGTTTTATGCAGCTCTGCGTTCCTCATAGTGGGGATTCTTGACCCTGGCTGCAAAATAGGATCACCTGGGGAGTTTGATAAACCAAAAGTACTAGGGTCCCCCTCCAGACCAATGTAACTCAGATCTCTGGAAGCATGTAACTCAGAGCTCAGGGCATCAGTATATTTCAAACACTTTCCAGGTGAGGGAAGTTGCCCACAGGTTGAGAACACTGCTCTGTAGCTGCTATGGGCACTAAGAACAAAGCATGCCGGGACACATGTCTTATACTGGGGGATTGGGGGTGCGGTGACGATCAAGATTGCACCTTTGGGATTAGTGGTGGCCTTAGGAGGCAGGAATGCAGGGTAGAGAGGGCTGCAGGTGAGACCCAGACACAGGCCCTCACACGGATGACAGAGTGGAGGTGGCAAAGTGACAGGTTTATATGAATTACCTCAAGGTTTCTGTCATCTGCCTGGGAAGAATTTATTTATTTATTCCAATTTCTAAAGAGGGGACTTTTGCCGGAGTGCCTTGAGATGTATGTGTAAAATTTAAAGCACCAATTAAAATACATAAAATAGAACATGGGGAAATTGGAGTGGCAGGAAGTGGCACGGAGACGCTCCGTCAGCTCTCAGCGTCTGAGACTGGGAAGAGGACATTGTACCAGGCAGGGACTTGCCCAGGGCAGGGAAGGTCAGGAGTAAAGCGGGAAGAGCATCCGGACACCCCTCCTCTTCCAGGTGGAACGCTGGGAGATGGTCTATAACCACAGGAACCTCAGTTTGAGGGGGAGGCACAGCCCTGTCCTCAGGAACCCCACTCGGATGGTGGGACACATCTCTGTCCCCAAGGAAGCCCAGTCAGAGGGGAGACACCACCCTGCCTTTAAGGATCTCCTCATCAAATGTCTGCCTTGCACTGACTTTGTCCACATTCACATGTGTGAGGCTTATGTTTATTCTGAGTGAAGGTATGGATTGGAGTGTATGCGGTTATGTGGTCTCACTGGACACTTCATGTGTAGAGCTTGATCCCAGAGTTTTAGTTGGATGTGTTTGCTCTGTCATATTTGTGATTTTTTAACACTTTGTCAAAAGAGGATTCTTACTTTTAGTACCCATTCCTACCAGCTAATGGCCAAAAGGAGACCCAGAAGGTGTATGTTTACCAATAATAATAAAAGCTGATAGTTACAGCTTTGTGCCAAGTACTGTTGTCAAAACTTCATGCCTCATAACTCATGTAATTCCTGTAACAATCCAATGAGATGGAAACTAGCAGCCTATTTCACACAAGAGGAAACTGAGGCATAAAACCTCACTCCCTGGAAGTCACATAGCTGGTGAAAGCCCACATGGGTGCAAATCTGGATGTGCTGACCCTGGAATCCTTGCACTGAAGCAGGGTGCCATCTGGGGTGCACCTGAGCACCTCCTGACTCCCTGAGGATCTTCAAGCCCCATCGACAGGAGGGTGTGCAGACCCATCTTGGGAACTGTGTCTTCAGTTTGTGCCACAGGGAGTCAGGTGGCTGCATCCAGACACCAGCTCACAGTGTGATTTGGTGTCAGTGCCTTTGCCTGCCTGGGCCTCAGTTTCCCATCTGTCATTGAGGATGTTGAATAGGGTGAACCGGTGATACACCCGGAATCACCTGGGGGAACTCTTAAAAGACAGATTCCTGAGGTCAGGCCCTGGGGATTCTAATTCACAGGTTCTGCGTGGGGCTCCGGTAGGCATTGCGGACTCTAGGCCACCTGCAACAGCAATGAAATGAGAGTCATGATACTGACCGTAGCAGACAGTCATAGCTAGTATTCATTGAGCATGTACCATGTGCTAAGCCCTGTGCCACATGCTTTATAGGGATCATGTCATTTCATTGTCGCAACGATCCTGTTCTGAGGATGCTGTTATTATCCTCATTTTAAGATGAGGAAACTGAGGCTTAAAGAGTTCAAGTGGCATTCCAAGGTTACAGCTAGTCATTAACATTGCAGGGACTTGTACACAGACGCCGTGACTTGAGCGCTTGTGTTTGTATCCATTACGCTACACCGTCCCTTTGCGTGTCCGGCTCGCTGCCCGCCCTCCCCCAGGTCTGGCTGCGACCTATTCCTACAGCTGATTGCTGCAGGGGTGGGCAAGTGACTCACATGGGCCACTGCACTGGCTGGCTGGCCGCCGGTCAGTGCTTCTCTTGAGAATCTGAACTGAGAGACATGGAGACTAGACACTGAGAATTTGGGTGGTGTTGAGACCTAGAGTGATAGGTAGAGTTTGGGCCAGAGTTGGCACCATGGAAACTCAAAGTTACGTTAATGCTGAATTTATGGTGAGCTTTTCAGTGGAAGCTGGTTCGCAGGGAGGAGAATGGAGCAGATAGAAGGGACCGAGGGATGAGAAAGAGAGAAAGAACCCCGTGGACGCCTTCCCAGGCCCTGTGAGACCAGCCTGCACCCCCAGAAATTAGGATCCATGCTCTTCACCAGTGTCCTTATAATAAATTTCCTCTACTTAACCTAACTCCGTGGGTTTCTGATCCTTGTAGCTGAATTATTCCCTGAAATCTTGCCCCGACTTCCCTACAGAGTTTTCAGGATCAAATTGGATAACATATATGAAAGCCCTCAGTGATCTGTAAGGAACTGCACCAATTATGAATATCTGGAAGACAGTTCTTAGCTTAGGTATAATCAATGGATTACTGTGAGAAGAACTCAGAGACCGGAGGCTTACTGCGGGGAGAGTTTAATTAAGGGAGCTCTACAGACGCAGCGCTTCTGCACAGAGATCTGTAGAAGGTGTAGGATACGGACAGCAAGAGAGAGAAGGAAGACCCTCCAAGCAGGGGAAATATTATAGTCTGAGCAACCTCGTGAAGAAGGCATGTGGGTGTGGGTGTGGGGTCAGCGGGGATGGCAGGGGATTACTGTGGCAGCTGTCTAATAGGGATAATTTGGGGAACTCCAGTGAGTGGATGTTTTTTGTGTGTGGTGGGCCATAGGAGGTTATTGAAAGTCAAAAGTGATCGGTGAATTAGTTGGAGAGGGCGTGGGGGGAGTAAACAAGAAGGCACTGTAGTCTCGGGGGGTGGGCTAGAAAAGCATCCAGAAAGAAAGACTTCATGAATGAAGAGTAACCAGGACAAGGTAATAAGTTGTACACGGGTCACTCATTCATTCATTCATCTAACACACTTTTATGAGCACTTACTATGCCGGGCATTGTTCTAAGCAAAGGTGAGTTAGAATGAATGAGACAGGTGTGTTTCCTGCCCCTTTGAAGCTTGCAGTCTGGTAAGGGAGACAGACATTAATTCAACGATAATACAAATCAATCCGAGATCACAAATGGTGAGAAGAGCCTATTACGGGGGCTTGGCCAAATTGGAAAGAGGATGGAGGGGGGTCAGAAAAGGTGTCCCTGAGGAAGTGAGGTTTTCCCTGAGATGCACAGTCTGAGTAGGAGTGTTATAGGTGTAGGGCAAGTGGGAGGACGGTCCACATTGTGAGAACAAAGGCCGGGAAGTAGCTGGGACAGAGAGAGCAGGCAGAGGGTCTTGGTGAGGGAAGAGGCTGGGAAGGCGGGGCAGGGTGTGTGTGGGGTGGGGTGGGGTGGGGTGGGGGTCATTGAAGATTTTGGTCTTAATCATAAAAACAGTATGAAGCCAAGCGAACATTTTAAGCAGGGGGGGACATGATTGGATGCATGATCTTAGAAGTCCACTCAGCTGAAAGTACAGGAATGGATAGGCGTGGATCCAAAGAGCGTTCTGGGAGGCCAGTTAAGAAGCTTGGCTGTAAGCCATGGAAACTGACCTCATTGCCTTAGGCACAAAAGATTGATTGGAACAGGTTAGGGGACTCACAGAACCAAAGAGAAGGCTGTGGGGACCTTGGCGATGGGGTTGGGCGTAAGTCCCCCAAAACCCTCTTTCCTCCTTTGTCATCGTGTTCTCATGTCTCTCCACATGCTGGGGACAGGGCTGACAGTTGCTTTGGGGTCATGTCTTTACATTCACCACCCAGGAAAAAGAGAATTCTGGGGAAGGACTCTGAGTCACGTGCCTCGCACCAGGGCCCAATCACTGTGGCTGGGAGATACGGAGGGGCAGAAGCAGTGGGACTGACAACCCCGCAAGATGCAGGTGGAGTCTGGGAGAGCACCTCCCTAAAGCAAGGGTGAAGGACTGGGGGATTCTGCTGCCAGAAGGCACGTGTCACAGAAGAGGGAGAAATCAATGTTTAATGCAAAAGCTGAATTTATGCAGAGCAGTAACCTAGGTGGGGAAAGCATAGCCCCAAGAATGGTTTTATCTTGGAAGGAGGATGGGAAGGAAAGGAAAGGGACGGGCATTTATTAAGTTACTATGTGCCAGGCATTTAGCCTCGTCATTTTCTGTATTTTCACAATAGCCTTGTTAGACTCATTTTACAGATGAGAAAACTGAGGCTCAAGAGAGAGAGGGTTGCTTGCCTGAGCTCACACAGGCATTCAGTGGCAGAGCTGAGAGTTGATTCCAAACCCCATGCTTTCTTGTATCGTAGGTGATATCTTCCTGGGGAGTGAGTTTAGGTGGAGAAAATAATATTGGCCTTTGACACTGACTTTCCAATTATAGGTAGGCCAACCAAAGAGAATAGTCTTAGCATCAGCTTGAAATTTGGGCTGCCAGAGAGGGTGAGGGGTTCATTTGGGGGGTGAGAGGTCATCCTGGCAGGCTCCAAGGCACGTGTGTTCCCCATTAAAATGGGTCTCTGTGGACGGTCTACCTCCCTTCTCGTCCCTTCCCCGCTGGATGTGGTTACCTGACTGGCCCGCTTTTTGCTGATCTTCTAATTAACAAAAGAGCCAGTTGCTTGATTTTTAAAATTCATATTTTAGGAAATGAAGCGAGATGATTTTACACAGGTTTGTCTGATTGCTGGATTAGCTAGCACCTTCCAACTTGTTTAATCCTTATTTAATTCCTTGATCAACCTGATTCCGCTCAGAACAGCCCGCACCCAGGAAATTCAGAATAAAAGCTGTGTTTTCGGGAGTTAAGCACTGACATTGTGTTTATTCTTTAATGTGACCAAATTGTGCCTGCATCTGAAATGAGAGGGACAGGCACACCAAGAAGGGGCTGCCAGCTGCAGAACTAAAGAACAGAGTCTGGATCTTGGAGATGCCCAGGAGAGATGACAAGGGGCGTGGACTTGGGGGTGGAGCCAGGAGGAGGCTGTGGCTGGGTAATGTGCCCCCAGGGCTGGGAGCCCTCTGAAGCAGAGACTGCTCAAATCACAGTCAGGGGCCAGGCCCCAATCAGGTGCCACATTCAGAGTGGGGGAATCTGTAGAGAGTTTAATAAAGAATCCACTTAAAGGGGAGGGCAGGGTGCAGAGAAACCACAATGATGCACTCTCTAGGGCTGGAAACAGAGGGCCCATTCCCACTCCTAGATCTGAAGGGCCAAGGGAAGGGAACAGGGGAACAGTGGTTGGAACCCACAGGCAGAGTGAGTTGTGTGGAGAGGACGGCGGAACAGGAGCTGAGACCTCCAGCGAAGTCCCCGCAGAGTGGGAGCTGGGCATAGGCACCCCATCTCATTCTCCTCGCTTCCCCTGATCTCCTGCTGGTGTTCTTCATTGGCCTTCAGAAGCCTGGGGACAGGGAGCCCACTGAGGGATCCCACAGGCGTGGATGGGGGAGGGGGGAAGATGTAGGGGGCCAAGGGGAAGATGGCAGCACAGCTTTCTGCAGTAACCCCCAGACCCTCTTGCTCCGTATCTGGCTGTGGGCTATGGAGAGAAGCAATGTGCGGGTGGGAGTGGGGGACAAGCCTCAGCTTGGTCATTGCCATCTGAGCCTGGCCTTCCTGCCTCCAGACCCAGGCTGGGCAGCCATGTCTTCAGTACCCTTCCCTTCTTTCCCTACCTGCATCAAAGCTTGTTGTCTCTCAGGGCTTATTTATTAGACAAGAGCTACTAGTCTGACAGATTGAACCTGGTCAACATGTGTTTCCCCTTCATGTTCCTATCCCACAAAGGCAAATGCAATGTTCAGCCTCTGAGGCCCTGCTTTGGACCCCAGAGGAGTGTAGACACAGCCCTCTGAGGATAGGAAGAACCCACCTGGTTCAGGTGTGCTGGGACTGCTTTGTCTTGACTCTCATCTCTTCCAGGACCTGAGAATCTGCCAGAATGGGGCACCACCTGGATATTCTACCCTTCCTCTCACTCCTGACTCCTGTATAGACCTGTCCTTCCCTGCCCCTTCCTTCCAGGAAGTCTTCCCTGATTACCCCGCCCACACCTGCTCACTCCTCTGCCCCATAGGCAGTCATCACCCACAGTGCCGGTTGTTGCTGGATGTGGCTCTGGGAGTGTGATCACTCCCCAGGAAAGTCTCTTTGGAATGTTCACCTAACTCTCCTCCTACCATCTGTACCAGCTTGGCCAGCATCTCTGGGAAGCAAGTGTGGCTGGGGTTGAGGGGGAGGCAGGATGCTCTGATAGAATCATCTAACCTGACCCCAGAAAAACCATTGCTGAGAAGTAAAATTAATATATTCAGTGTTCCATGGCTCTGGGAACAGAGAGAGACCATTGAACCAGGGTCCTATTTTTAGGATTTTGGAAGCTGAGATTGTTAGAATTGTAAAGAAACAGAGAGGCCCCCAAACCCAATGGTTTAATACTAATTTTTAGCTACAGGATCTTTTATTTCCCACAAATTAAATCTTTCATGGATTCCTATGAATAACAGATAAATGGCAGCTTCTTTGATTGAAGAGATGTAAGGGTTGGTGCTCCGCCCAGCTCTGATGGCCTTAGAGCCATGGGTTCCATGTGGCACAAGGCCAGAGCTCTGAGCTAGTCCAGCCCCAGTGTGAACACTGAGGCCACAGAGGAAGGTGACTTGTCTTAGCTGGTTACTGGCTAGGCGGGAGCTAGAACCCAGCCTCAGCATGCCTGGGCTGATGTCCTTTCCCTCTCACCCCACCTCTTAGGAATGTTTGTTTGCCTTGGTCATTCCTAGCCCAGTCTTCTCCCCTGCCCATGGGACACGCCCCAAGAAGCCAGGTCTGTGGCGGGGACAGAGCACAGCCTGAACAAACCTTGGAAGCACTTCCTGACTTTACCCCCAGCACATTGGACCCCAGTGGCTGAGCAGTCCAGTGCCCAGTGCCCAGTGCCCCAGGGCTTTGGGTCACGAAAGGCCCAGGCCAGATTCCCTCATGTCCTTAGACAGGCAGCCTCCTCCTTGCTCTCAGGGCCATCGGTGACCTGGCCACTTGGCTGTGTCTGAGATCCCCGTGAAGTGCAATTAGCATGCAGGGCCAGCGCCGGCTGGCTCCCTGTATTATTTGCACAGGTTAAGTATTCCTGATAAGGCTTCTCAAATCAGAGGGCTGAAATGAACTTAATTAGAACTCAGAATACTCGAGGTAGAGATAAAAGGGAGCACCTTCAGGTCTCTGAAGCAACACCCTGGGGGTGGGGAGAGGAGGGTGGGAGAGCAGAAGGGGGAAGGTGAGGGAGCCAGTCTCCAGCCGTGACAGATCCTTCCTCTGCAGACAGAGAGGCAGGGGCCAAGCCCTCGTCTTGCCTCCTGGGACTTTCTCTTCCCACCAGACTTAGACTCAGACCCTCTCCCTGGAAAGTGGGAGTAGAGTCTGTAGTTGGGGGCAAGCAGCATGGGTGAGAGGAGAGGGGCTGGGTCGGCTGGCATAAGGAATGGGAATTCGATTTTTATTAAATTTAGGGTCAACAGCCCCCTTTTCCTGCCAGCACTCAGGATGTCCTCTAGGCTGGGGCAGGAAGTGCAGTCAGCAGAGACGGTGGGCTCCACGAGCCAGGGGGAGTTAGTTCTCTCTAATCTTTCAGATTTCTGGGTTCGTTCTCTCCCAGTCACTCTCTGACCCTACACTTTGGAGTCTGAGTCCCTTCTACTTGAGTTGCCCCATAGCTCATTGCCGGGTGGGATAGCTAAAGGACACCTGCCATTCCCAGTGCAGCAGGGGCTCCTGGTGGCTCACCTGTGTCCCGGCACATGCTCTTGGTCCCTGGTGGGACAGGCAGGAAGTGCTACAGGCCTGGAGGCACCACCCAAGGTGTGTTCCATGCAGTGCCCCAGGTATGCCCAGTGGCCCACAGTGGTCACCTGCTCCAGAGTGACCCTGAACTTGCTACCTCCCTTCCCTGACCCGGCTCTGTGCTTGCTGGGAACGTGGCCCAAATAAACCACTGGCATCCAAATCCTTGTTTCAGTATTTCCTCTGAAAGACCCAACTAAAGATACTTAAGACTAAAGAATCTTCAAAGACTTCGAGGCTGTTTTTATTTTCCTTCTTAACTCTGTCTTCAGCTTATACTGCAAAATCACAGCTTCTTCATCATCTTCCCCAGAGTCCTGTCTCTCCATCTCTCGGCTGACTGGTGCTGAGCCTCCTGGGGACAGGGCCTCACTGTGGCCTCTTCTCGGCTTCTGCCACTGCCACTGGCGGCCGTCTCACCACTGATCCACCCTTGGATGTCTCCTCCCTGCCCCTTTCAGCTGTGATCTGGGAAGCAGCCTCCTCTTGCTCACGCAATGCACTGGTACCTGGGCATTGGTACCTGTGGATCTGCAGACATCACTCCCCCCACAACCCCTACTCCCACCTCCACTCGCAGCCCTGGCCCCTGCCCCCTGAGAACTCCAGGCCCACTTCTCTGCCAAGGTGCAAGTCTTGTCTCCCCTTCCAGACGGGAGGGCACTCGAGGGCGGAATCTAAGCTGAACTCCTCCTCTCAGATCCGCTCCTCCCCTTCCCCTGCTCCGCTCTGCCTGCAGGCCTGAGCCCTGCCAGCTCTGACCTTGGGCTCCCTCAGCAGCGCAACTGGCTTCTGGGTTCACCGATAGGAGCCCTGGTGGGGACTGGAGGGTGGGAGCAGGTGAGAGTGCATGGTATTTCTAGCAGCGGCTGCCTTTCCTCTGGTTCAAGCTTCCTTCTAACAGGCTCATGATATTCTTGGTGACCCCCATCCTAGGGTCACCACCTTCCGTCTTTCATCTCCAGCCCTAGGGTGACAGTGGCTCCCTGCTATTCTGAGTCTCTGAGTTGTGTCCTCTCCCCTGTTGACTTCCCAGCTCCCCATCATCTGAGCAACCAATCTCCTGCATTAAATCCCCTCAGGCTGAGATACTCTGAGTGGTTTCTGTTTACCAGGTGGGACCCGACTGGTGCATATCCCACTGCCATATAACCTCTCTAGGTACAGATCTGTAAGATGGGAGTAATGTCATGTGAATCGACACGTGCAAAGAGCAGAGCACAGCCCCTGGCATGTGTTGCTCAGCGGAAGGGCTGGTGTTAATACTGATGACCTGTGTGTGTTGGTGAGGTGTGTGTTCCTAAACTGCACATGTGCGCTGTTATTCGTGAACTGAACTGATAAATCTCTGTGGACATGGGTGTGGCATTGGGGCAGGTGGAAGGATGTTCATTTTCGTGGGCAGTTATGTGTGCTCTGTGTGAAAGGGTGTCTCTGTGCATGACGCCAGGCCTGAGAACACATGTAGAGTGCTGTCATTGAAAATGCCCCTTGTCACCTCATTATTCTCCTATACAACCACCTTGCCCTTTGCAAGCTTATAAAATCAAGGGGCCTGGAGGACTCTGTGGGCAGACAGTGAGTGCCAGCCTCAGCTCTCCTCGGGTTGGCACATCAGTGAGGCAGCTTCTCTGTGGCTGGAAGGACAAGGTCCTCTGCAGGCTGAATGGCCAGAGGGGTGGGGAGAGGATTGCCCAGAGCCCGTGGTGCTGTGTGGGCCATGCAGGACTCTCTGCCAGGCTTGGCACAAGTCATCGCATGGGACCAAGCCTCCTGATCCCTCAGCATCCGCCTCCCTGGACCAGGCCTGGCACGAGCTATGCAGGGGCTTCAGTTCATGGGCATTGGCAAGGGCCTCCCGCTTCTCTGTTACCTGCAGAGACATAGAATTTAGAGCTCATGGGCTTTCGAGACTCATTCCTATTATATAACAGAGGAAGAAACTGGCCCAGAGAGGGAGAATGACATGCCCAGAGTTGCTGAGCTGGAATTATTATAGAACTCAGGTCTCCTGACTCCACTCTGCCTTTGTTCACTTTGGGTGGGAACAGCCTTCTCTAGTTTTCCAATAAAGATGGGATGTTTCAATGAGGACAATCCTCCCTTGCCTTTGTTCTAGGCTTTAAAGCTTACAAATACCTATCCCATCTGTAATGGGGATAATATTTTGCAAATACGAAATCAATGCATTTTAATTTCCTCCCTAAATTGTGTTCTCACGCAGCTTTCCTTTGTCAAGGCTGAGCCAGGGATGTGTCATCTCAGCAAAGGAGAGGGTGGCCCTGCTTTGGCCAGAGACTCCATGTAGCGGGTCTAGAGGGCTCTGTGGGTCTAGAGGGTCATTCACTGTGACCCAGGGTAGATAACTTCTCTGTGCCTTAGCCTTTTCCTCTGCTGCCTGAGGACATCTTAAGACCTCCCTGGCCCGGTAGTGGTGGGACAGGCCCAGAGTAAGTGTGTCACACATGCTGTCAGGCCTGGAGACTTGCTCTTGGGGCTTTTCGCAGGGAGCAGCCCATCAGCCAGAATGGGGAAGGGAGGCCCATCCTGGGCTTGTAGGGGACGGAGGGAGGTGGGGATGTGGAGGTAGGGAGTAAGATCTGCATCCTGATCTTCCTCCAGGCTGTAATCCCCAGGAGAAAGGAATCCTGGATTAGTGGAGGAGACACCGGGGCAGAGGGGACTCTGCCCCTTCTCAACTGGGACTGAGGCTGGCTGCCTGCGGCTTCCCAGGCTGCTCTTTCCCCAGTGTGGGGGGCTACACTGAGGCCGACCGGGTGGTGTGGTATGGTTAGCAGAGAGAGGAACTGAGTTTGCGTCTCCAAGCATCCCTTGGTTCCTGTGTGCCTACGACGGAGCCTGGAAGTTTCTGCTTGCCCCAAAGTGAGGGGAGTCTGGCTGGGGAGTTTTCCAGAGACCTCAGAGGGTCCTCAGCATCATAAGAGGCAAAATGGGACCTGTTTTATATGGAAGTACTAGGGGAGCCCTGCCGATGGAGCTGGGAAAGAACATGCCAGAAGGTCATCAGCTGTGCCCATCCACAGTGGAGTGTCTGTCGAACACTCGAGGAGAGACCACTCCACCCTCCTTTGCCGAGCACCATCCCATGGATACGTAAGCACTGGCTTGAGGCCAAATGTGCCCCTCTCTCCCCGTGCCACACAAGCCTCTCCCTAGCCACACAGCTGCCATCCTGGAGGGCAGGAGGGAGAGAGCGGCAGGAAATGGAAAGATCAGCACTTTGTCCACAGGAAACTGAGTGGTTTCTTTAAAAGACTATATTGGGCTAAAATTTAGCTGCCCTTTCCCCATCACCTGCAGGATAGGAGCACGTAAGAGAGCTCCAAGCAGCTCAGAGAAAATATAGAAAAGTGGTTTGTTTGCACATCTGAATGCACTGTGAGTGCATCTGTGACCTTGCCACACGTGTGTGACCTGGTTTGATTCCTGTATGCGCTGGAGAATGGCCGTGACCGGGGAGCAGCTTAGAGTGGCCATATGGTGTGAAATGGCAGAGGCCAGGGTGGCCTTTCCACTGCCAGTGGCTCCGGAGGTCTTTGGCACCTCCTGCCAGCACCTCCCTCTGTGCTGGGCTCGGGGCTGAGCTGAACTTGGTGAAGGAAGGTGGCTGCAGTAGGACTTGGGGGGAAATAGCCGAGGCTTTGGAAACACCCAGACCAGAGCCGGGTAGAAACCCCAGCCCTCCCACTTACCAGCCATGTGACCCTGGGAAAGCAACCTCACCTCTCGGCCGTGAGACGAGAGATCATAATGTGAAGTTGGGCTGTGAGTTTTAGAGGTGTCTGTGGAACACTAACAATGCCCCGGGCAGAGCGGGTTCTTGATAAATGATAGTGAACTTAAGGATGAATGAATGCACGAATGGGCCATTGCAGAGATAAGCATGCAGGTATGTGTCCCGTGCTGAGAGGTAGTATGATGTTGTGTTTGAGAGCAAGGGCTCCAACGCTAAAGGACCTAGGTTCAGATCCGGCCTTGATCACTTATTTGCTATATAACCATGGAAAAGTCACTCAGCTTCTCTTTCGGCCATTATTATGGTAACGATGTGTGTGTAGGCGCCATTCTGCTCCATCCCTGCCCCATGCCCAGCGCTGCTCGAGGTCCTGTGAAGAATATATGGGAAGCATAAGACACAACATCTGGCCTCAAGGAGCTCATTGAAGAGGCCAGATGTTCATCCCTGCGGCAACCATGCTCAGGCCGGCATATGGGCCCGAGTGACACTAAGAGAACCGGGGCCCGGGGGAGGTGCAGGCAGAGAGAGGATGGCACAGGGAGTGGAGGAGCAGGGTAGAAAGGGGGGGCTTAGCAAGTCCCCCAGAGGAGACGGTGCCTATGTGCACTTGGAGGATGGGCCGGGTGTGCTATCCAATTTCACACGCCCAGCGTCTCACGGGAGTCCAGACAGCAGTGGCCTTCGCATTGCTTCACCCTTCAAAGAACAGAAGATTCTGGACAGGTCTCTTGGTGCCCTGAGCCTCTGTTTCCTTAAATGAATGGGAGTAAAAGCACCTGTGCTTCCAACTTCTCAGGGCTGTTGCCAGGAAAAAATAAATCAAAACGGATGTACTGAGTAGGTCGTTGCAATCTTCATACAAGTTAGCCAATATATGAACCACCAGTCCTTGGACCCCCTGGAAAGGGAACTCAAATGAACGACTCCCTAAAGGAGAAGTTGGGGTACTTTCACCTTTGCTTTGGGGAGGGGGAGTCATCTTACCACACAGAGGCCTAGGGATCTCCTGCGTTTTTGGGTTCTAATGTCCACACAGACTTGATGTTAACTGTGGGGCAAGTAGCTGACTTTGTAGCGTCCTTCACACAGCTGCCTGCGCTGGGGAGCACAGCTGGGGAGCACAGAAGCACCAAGCCCGAAGCTCCTTAGGGGAAGAAGATATTGCAGTCCACACCAGGCTTCTCTGCTGGGGAGGACGTTTCTTCTCTGTCCCCAGGAAATGCTGGCCTAGGGGATCCCACCTGCCCACCTCCTCCGAGATGGGGCCTGCCCAGCTGTGCTCACCACCTCCACCCGACTTTCCTCTCTGCACATCCTCAGAAATCAAACTTAATCTCCTTCCATCCGGCGTCTGCATTACGATAAATACTTGTGCTATGCTTCTGACGAGAGAGAAAAACATCCAGCATTTAAAATATTGAGCCACTCAGAAATAATTATTCATGAGGGTTTGTGCATGTGTTAGAGTTTTCCCTGGGGGCTGAGGGCTGCCTACTGGAACGAACTTACCCACGACTTGGTCTTTATTTCCCTGTTTTCTTTTTTCTTTCTCTCTCTTTTTTTTCCCCTGAGTTTATGAGTCCTCAACACATTCAGGATGGAAACATTAAAAATGCTCATGAGCATGACATGGGTATGCCTTGCTGAACTCAACAGCAGAAGGTGCCTATGATGGGAGGAAGGTCCTTTGAGATGTGAGTGTTGTGCTCTGGGGGGGAGCAGACAGAGCCCCTGCCCTCGGGGGACCCAGTCTGAGGGCAGACACGGCCCCGTCCTCATGGGACTTCCCCGTGATGAGAGATTCTATTCTGATCTTAGAGATGGTATTCTCTGCTTCAATGACTTTCTGATGGGGAAATGTATTGATAAGTTCATTTTTCAGTGGGGAACTGCATTGATTGATTGATTCATTCATTCATTTAACAAATATTTATTGAACACAGGTTGTATTTCTATGCCAAGTACTGAAAACACGGGGGATTTGCCCAGTCTTTTTTGTCAAGGACACCAGTCTTATTTAGGAGACAGGTAAGGGTTTTCACGATAAGTTGCAATAAGTGCCCCAACAGAGATGAACCCCCAGGTCCAGGGAGAGAGGGCCCTGGCCCTGGCTGGGGAACTGGAGTGTTCCTCCTCTATGCCATGCTCCCAGCACCTCCATTTTGCCGTGGAGGCCTCCAAAGAGATAGACCAGGAGAAAAACAAGTGTTGAACGTGAAATATCTGAACCTCTGTAGAGAATGTTTTTCACTCATCCATTTATGAATTTGTTGAGTAAATATTTTTGGAGAGCATCTAGATTCCAGTACTGTGCAAAACTGGGGGGACAGAGATGGGACTAGATATAATTCCTGTTCTCCAGCAGCTCGGGGCCATCTAGAATTTTCAGCAATTCTGATTTGGCATATTCCAGGGCTTTAGAGCAAAAGTCGTCTGTAGGTCATCTGGTCCTGTCCCTGCCCCCAGCCCTCCAGGCATGACAGCTGCTTGGGCAGAGACCCAGAGTGTCTGGGAAGAGGACTCTAGAACCCGCTGCATTTACCTGATCCCCACTCTTAAGAGATCTCTGTTTATATCTGATCGGCTTTCCTCCATCCCTCTTGCTACAGAATAATCCCTTCTTCATCTGTGAGTGCCCTCCCCACTCCACACCCACTCTGCCCTCCTGGCCTCCCCGCTGCACACCGGCCCAGCCAGCTGAGGTTCCTGCACACGGGAAGGCCCTGCAGGTGACCAGTGGTAGGTCTCCAGGTGTCCAGAACCAGGATCCCTGAGATGCTCAGTTCACTGGGCAAAGCTGTGCCAGGTGTGCCACCCTCTGGGGTGTGGTGGGGTGGGGGAGGGCAAACCGACAATGTACTTTGGGGATTGGAGCAATAGCCCGCCCTAAGGGACCTGGGTGAGTTGGCCACGCCTGGGATCTAGCTGCCTGTAGAGCTGGTAGGGACCTTTGTGATCGCTGAGTCCAGGTAGAGGTCCAGCTGCTGCGATAGAGGCTGGAAAGACAGTGGGTGACAAGAGGGGAGTTTGCAGCTCTCCTTTGAGATAGGCTAGAGGCTGGCGGATGGTCTGGGTCACCTACAGTCCCAGACAGGGGGGTGCAGCTCTGCCACCCTCAGTATAGGCCTTCTATCACGGGCGCTGAGAGGGCTGCTTCAGTGGTGGCCCATCCCAGCCGTGGAAGGGTTAAGAAAAAGCAGAGAGCACTTTTCTTTTTTTTAAAGACAGGCCCTGGAGATTGCATCTGCTCCACTTTCACTCATATCCCATTGGTTGGAACTTGGTCACATGACCACTTCTAGCTGCAAGGGAGTCTGGGAAATGTAGTCTGTGCCTGGGCAGCTATAGGTTCTGATAAAACTTGAGTGGTGCTAGAAACAAGAAGGGGAGAATGCACACTGGACATAATGAACAGTTTCTGTCTCAGGGGTCGCCTCAACTCTGTCAAGCATCCATGGCAGTCTTATTTACCCCAAACATTTGAGCAGCCTTTCTGTTCCCAAGGGACAGCAGGATTAGAGGGAAAAGCTCCCAGCGCAACCAGCTCAGAGGCAGGAAGGAGCCGTTTTGAATTGCTCTGATGCTGCCTAGGAGTGGGGCTGGTGGTACAGGTCTTCAGAAGCCAGGGCTGGTGCTCACAGCGTGCACTGTGGCAGCAGGGGTGGAGTGCCCTGCAACAGGAGTGCCCACAGCTGGCCCTCCCAGGCCTCTGGCAGGCTGGCACTGCCCTGTCCTTGCAGTGGCTGTCGGTGCCCCACGCATGTCCTCTTAGCATGTACCTTTGCATTCCACTTCCAGTCATGACGATGGCTTCTTTTGCAAGCACATGTGGACGCTGCCTGAGGGCTTTCTCTGATCACTGGAGCATGCTGTGCCCACCTGCAGGGCAGCAGTGCCAGGGAATTACCCTGAGGAGTAGCCCCCAACCAATAATAAATGGCAGTTGCTGCACAAACTCTCCACTCCGAAATGTGTTCTACAGGCTCTCAGCGGTCCCCAGTTCCCACACCAGCAGCCTGCCTCCTGCACTGGCTTCCTTTCCTTCCTTATTCCCTCTTTCCTGGGGGTACTTCTTGGGGAGACCCCCCAAATAAACTACTTGTCCTGATGTCATCGACTCTGCTTCTGGGGAACTCAGACCAAGAAATCTGGGTCGATTGGCTCTCCTTGCTCTCTCTGAATAGAGAGAGGATCCTACAACCAAGAGGGAGGGTTTCGAACCAGGAAAGGAAGCTGCATCTTATTGTTACTCTACTCCCAGCACCTGTCATTGTGCCCCTCTGAGGACAGGTGAATGGGTGCCCAGACGTTATTTCACTGATTGAATGAACTCACTAAAGTGCCTGCTATCATCAACCTGCTGTGTGACTGTGGGCAAATCTCTGCCTCTCTGAACCACACCTTCACCATCTACAGAGAGGGGATAATAAAGGTACCTACTTGGAAGATGGAAAGAGATAACGGCTGTGAATGAGCTGTTATCTCATTCCAGTCTTAAGGGGTGAAAGATTAGAAAGCTGCCTCCTATCCTTGTTGCTGCTTTTCAAAATACCCAAATAGGAACCTTTTAGTGGTTAAAAAGCAGCATCAATTTTCTCATTGAAATTCTTTTATGCAACAAAGTGGATAATCTTAGTGGGAGGAATGTACATTATATTTTCTGTAGCATTCATTAAAGTTGTTTTCATTTTGAATTAAACATGCAGTTTCTGAATATTTGTTCTGAATTGGCCTTGCAGAGGAAAAAAAAAGAAAGAAGGCTATTTCTTGCTCCTCACTAATCTTCTTGTTTGATAGCTGAGTAAATGGACTAGGGAGGACTGTGTTCCTAGGGCCACAAGGCTGGGTAGGAATATTTGTTCATTCTGCAGATACTCCACGGGCAGGGGCTCTGGCCAGGCACTACGCTGGGTGTGCGTATGCCTTGGTGAGCCACCTGGAAACAGTCCTACTGTCATGGCGCTGCCAGTCTCATGTGGCAGAGGCTATGAACAAAATAGTCACAATAACGGTTGACCAGTTACGTACTGTGACAGAAAGGATCATGTTTCTCCAAGAGCTAAAGCAGTGGAGCTAACAGAGAGAGAAGGTGCCCAGAGAAAGATTGCTTGAGCTGAAGTCTGAGGCATTGTCTGGGAGAAAAAAAGGAGGGAGAGCCTCCCAGAGAAGACAGAATATGCAAAGGTCCTGTGGCCAGAGGTGGTACATGGTGGGTTTGAGGAAGTGAAAGAAGGTCCTTGCGGCCACAGTGTGGAGAGTGAGGTGTGGCCTGGGGAGAAATGAGGCTGTAGAGGTGGGTGAGGAGAGGCCACATAGGTCCCGAGAGGCCCTGTGTGCTAAACCAAGAGTGAAATCCAAGCCTTCTTTTTTTTTTCCTGCCTAAAATTGTTTATGAAAAGTTTTAAAAATACAGAAAAGTTGCACAATGGAGACCCATTTACCCACCACCTGGACTCTACAATTAGCTTTTTGCCTTATTTGCTTTGTCATATATCTTTCCATCAATCCATCCCTTATACATCTATTAATCATCTTATTTTTTAAGCACTTCAAATCAAGTGGCAACATCAGTGCACTTCGGCCCTAACTACTTCAGTGTGCATATCATATCACTGACAGATGCATAGAGCTATGTAACCCAAACTCTTATCAAGGTACCGACCATTCCATCTCTCTAGGAAGTTCCTTTGTGCCCCTTCTCAATTAATTCTTGCCTTGAACTCCCAGGCAACCACTGCTCTGATTGTACCATACATTAATTTTGCCTATTCTAGAACTTCATATAAATGAAACCATTCAGTATATCCCTCTTTGGGGCAATGTTTCTTTAGTCCAACATAATGTTTTTGAGATTCATCTATGTTACACGTATCAAGAGTTCATTCTTTTTGTTGCTGAATAGTATCCCTTGTATGCTTATGTTACAATTCAGTTGTCCATTCTACTGTTAATAAATAGTTTGGTTGTTTCCAGTTTGGGATGATTAAGAATAACACTGCTATGAGCATTTTTGCACTAGTCTTTTTGAGGATATGTAGATATCTAGAGTGGAATTCTTGGGTTATAGGGTCGATGTATCGTTAGTTTTATAAGAAACTTGCAGATCTTTTTCCAAAGTGACCGTACCATTTTGCTTTCCCACCAACAGTGTAAGAGAATTCCAGTTGTTCCACATCCTTATCAGTCCTTTCCATTAGCCTTTGAAATTTTTAAATTGGTGAGTGTGTAATGATAGCTCATTATCATTTTAATTTGTGTTTCTCTGCTGGTTAATGATGCCGAGCACTTTTTCCATGTGCTTATGGGCCATTTGCATTGGCTTTTGGTGAACTATCTGTTAAAATTTTTTGCTTATTTTTGAAAAAGTGGACTGTTTATTTCCTAATTATTGAGTTTTGGGGGGTTCTCTGTAAGATATATCGTGTAATTCTTTTATTCAACAAATGTTAATTGAGCAATTACTATGTGCTAGGCAACGTGCTAAACTAGATAGCCTGGGGTCTGTCTGTGGAGAGCCACAGTCCAGGTCTCCTGACTGCCAAATTCAATTCTTTCTTACTGAACTTACCTCTTCCTTCAGAGGAAAGCTATGGATTCAGTATTTCCCCAGGATCCTCAAGTTATCAGGAAAGGCCTCCAACTAGACCTTACTTAGATGGCATAGTTCTGAAACCTAGCTCAGTCACTTACTTGCTGTGTGATTGGGGGGAAGTTACCTAACTTCTCTGAACTTTGGTTTACTCATCTATAAAAACAGAAGGAAAAAAAAAAACTATCTCATAGATTTCCTGTGAAGATTAAAGGAGGCAAATATGCCGGCATAGAGTTGGCCCTAAGCCAATGTCAGTTTTCTTTTTTCCCTTTCTTGGGGACAAGAGACTGTCCTAACCCGGAGGTGCCTTCAGCAAGGCTCAGTCTGTCCTTGCAGGGCTCTGATGGAGAAAAACTGTTGAGTTTAAAGATCAGATGTTATGATGGTGCTAACAAAGTGTGAGGATTCATTCTCTTCAGGTTGTGCTCAATGGCCCCTGCTTTCCAGGACCAATGAGGTTTCCTGGGTTTGCTAGCGGAGTGTGTTTTTAACCGGCTTCCTGATTCCTCTCCATCAGCAAAGAGTAGAGGGAGAAGCCACCGGCCCAGGAGGGAGAAGGCCTGGGTCCCGGCTGGCTCTCCTAACCAACTACGTGCTCTAGGCAGGTTCCCTCATCCCTCTTGGGTACACCCTTTCGTGTAAAATCCAGAAATGGGACAAAGTGATTTCTCAGGTCTCTTGCAGTTCAAATATTCTGCACTTGCAAGTTTCTTGGGTCCCTGAAGAATGCTGGACCACACAATTTCAAGCAGAATTGACCATTAGATTAGCAAGCATTTGTTAAGCTCTTTTATATGACCTTATGTTTTGAGAGGCATGGGGTGGGGTGGGGGACAGATCTAGATTTTTTAAAAATGAGTAATGTAGATAGGAAAGATATTAAGGTCCTTAAAAAAAAAAACAAAAAACAAATAGCTGCATACCTGGTTACCCAGGCACCTCTGTGTTCAGTTTTCCTTTAGCCAACTTCTTAACAGTTAATCGATGCTTCTATTGACTTGCCCAGGTGATGGAATTGGGGACTGTCTCGCTTCCCCCTTTATTTTTGTCCAATTAAAAACATAGCTCTTTTGGCCGTAAAGGTTTGGAAATTTTTTTTTATTTAAACTGTATGTTGGTGAGATGAAAGCTGTATCTCTTCTCTAATTTACTAATTTGGTAAATTCAAAGCTTCACAGCAAGGTTTTGTGCAAACCGTGGTTGAACAGGAAGGAGGTACCTGGGGACAGCAGACAGACGGGTGGGGCGTCGAGGGCCTTCCCCCGGCCCCAGACCTGTGGCCCAGCCTGGACCCTCTCAGGCCACAGATAAGCGGGTCAGTCCCAGGAGGCAGCACCGCAGGGCTTCAGAGCATCCCAAGTGCCATTGTCACCTTCCAGGTGGCAGATCTGGGGCACATGACTTTGGAACTCAGAAATGGAGATGATGACAGTGCCAACCTCACCAGACTGTTTGAAGACGAGATGGGATGGCCAGGGTCAAGCACCCAACATAGTGCCTGGCGTATCACAGGCTCCACATCCGGGTTACCTGCTACCGGTATCATTCATGCCTCAGCAAGAAGGGCCCTGCCTTGGAAACCACTGACACGTGGAGGCCCCTTAGCTTCTAGCCGGGCAGACACGGAAGAATCCATCTCAGGATCCTTCTCCCAGGCCTTCTCCCTTAGGGATGCTCCTCCTCTGGATTTTCCCTGCGGCTTCATCCTGGAAAAAGTTTTCCCAACATCCTTTTCCTTCTGAAGCTTCTGGTCTCCATTTATATGCAAATTGGATGTCTGAGTTCCCAAGGCCACAGAGTTTGTTGCATCTGGCTTTTACATTTCAAGGGAGGCAAAAGAAATACCACAACAGAGCGGAATACCATTTTCTACCCAGAGTAAATCTTCCCTTTCCGAGCTCCTGACAATCTCCCGTTAGTAGGTGCTAGCACTAGGAGTGGTGAATTTCCCACTGCAAAGGGTCTCTCCAAGGTTGTCCCCCTAGGAGTAATTTAATAGGGCCCCTGTCGTCTTCCATCAATACCTTTCAAGGGCTGGCACTTTCTGCCTCTTTAAGCTTTTTCATATCTGCAACAGATGCTTGGGAACAGCAGGGTCAGGGTACACACTGGCCTGTGTGCCCTTCTCCATAAGACCTCCCTCTCCACCTCCTGCAGGTCCTGAACTGGAGGGGGCAGTGGAAGGGTAAGTCCCAGTAATTGTCAGTACTACATAGCAGCATGTTGGGTGTCAGTCCCATTGGCCAACCAAGTGCTTTACTGCATCATCGCATTCAATTCTCAAGAACCCTGGGAGGAGACACCATTATTAACCCAGCTTCCCGATCAGAATGTGTAGCGGGTTTGCACAAGGCATGCACTTGGTTAGTGGTGGAGTTGGAATTGGAGCCAGGGGCCCTGGCTCTGAGAGCAGCATGCTGTCCTCTGCTGTGGGTGTGACGCTCGTGGGGGTGATGGAATCAGGATTCCGCATTGGACCTGTCTGACTCCTCAGCCCTGGTCACGCTGGTTAGGAGAGACTCATTCAACGAGTTTCCAAATCAATAAGATGCGGCAAACCCCAGAGAACATCAGAACCCTTTTGGATGCAGTTTAACGTCTCTTAGAGATTCAAAGAAGCACATTGGGCTCATTCAGGAATTCAGGACCACGCTGCCGTGCTGATTGCACTGAAGATGGGCTGCGCTCCTGATGAGCAAGGGCTCCCGAGGAAGGAGAACCAGAGAGTGGAGCAGTTTCCCGCACTGTCCCAGTTTATCTTCTTATGAAAACGGTGATTGGATTTCAGAGTCAGGTGGGGGAAGATCATGGAGAACTTTTGGATGTGAAGACAGTTTGATCCCAGTCACCAGATAGCCTCTAATAGCGAATAATAGTAGCTACCACTGAATTTATGTGCTAAGCAGTTTTTAGGTGCACATGTATATTTAACAGAGTATCTCGCTCAAAGCTTACAAACCTATGGGGTGGGTATTTTCCTGAGTTTACAGGTGAAGAAATGGCCACCCAGAGATGTTAAGTAAGTGACTCAAGGTCACACAGCTAGGAATTGGAGGGTTTGAACCCAGGCACCCTGGCTCTAAAATAGGTGTTTTATTCATGTTCCATATTCTATGACTACTTGCTGAGCCCCTGACGAGTGCCCCGCATGATGCCAGGTGTCTTGGAAGTGTTAACTCAATTGGTGCTCACATCCCTATGTCATGGGGCTTATCCACATTTGCTAAGTCACATGGCCGGACAGAGCTCTTTCTTCTGCCTTCGGGAGAGCAGTGGCCAATAGCAATAATTGAACAAGTTCACAAGTGGGCGTTATATAGAGGGGAGGAAGGCGAATGTCATAAGAAAGGGATGAACAAAACATCAGGGGCTCAAAGGAAGGAGCCAACTCCCATCAGGTTGGAGGTGGGAGAGGGGCTCAGGGCCAGTTTCAGAAGCAGGTGTCACTGGAGAGAGCTCCATGGGGCAGGGGCCCACCGACTTGCCCAGTTCTGTGCTCAGCCCCCAGTAGGAGAGGTTTCAGTACTCAGAATCAATTGAGAGATTGGGATGCTCCAATCCATCCCAACCTGCTCGGCCAGATGAGCTCCAAACCCAGTGGGTGCAGCTGCAGGAGGGCCTGGGGTTGGAGAATGTGTAGCTGGGAGAGTTGTACCTCCAGGGAAAAGAAACGTGCAGGGCCTTTCTGCTCTGAGTAAGGCCCTGGATCATTTCTAACACCATTGGCTCATCAGAAATGCAGACTCCCAGGCCCACACCAGCATTTTAACAAGATCCCCAAGTAATTCTTATGCACATGAAAATGTCAGAAGCACTAGTACTATGGTCTCAATGTTTGTGTCTCCCCCCACCTCAGATTCATACGTTGACACTCAATCCCCCAAAGTGATGGTGTTAGGAGGTGGGGCCTTCGGGAAGTGATTAGGTCGTGAGGGTGGAGCCCTCATGAATGGGATTGGTGCCTTTATGAAAGAGACCCCAGAGAGCTCCCTCACCCCTTCTGACATGTAAGGACATAGCAAAAAGGCACCATCTATGAACCAGGAAGCAGCCCTCACCAGACACCAATCTGCCAGTGCCTTGATCTTAGACTTCCCAGGGTCAAGTTCAGAAACGCGGCTCTGAGAAGTTCGTATGCTAAATCTCAGGGCTTAGCGTCAGGCCTGGGAAAGTTGGATCCACAGGCAGGACTGAATGTGATCCATGACAGAGGTCATCGGTATCCATCTCTCTCTTACTTTCTGTGTGCCCTGTCTTGGGCTTCGCTCACTGGGGGTGGCCAGGGGTGCAAGTGTGCCTGACTAAGGGAGATGAAAGGGTTAATCCATGGGGTCTGAAGTCACTGAGTGGAATCAGAGCTCAATCTCACCTCTGCTTGCCGCGTCTAGTGCTGCCCTGACCCTCAGGTGTGAGCACACATTAGTGAGCCCCGGGTACACCTAGGAATCTGTCCACATACAGGGTTCTTTTTCCACACACGAAACGCTGTGCAGAACACAGTTCTCTACTGGAATCCCTCTTCAATTACACCAGACTTAATTATTTAAATTTAATCCATTAGTGGTTCTATACTTAATTTTTAAAAATCGAATGAATTATTAGTCTGTTAATAAATAATAAAGTTTAACAGCTGTTAATGAGCATTCAAAATAGATAAATGGTTGCATTCCATACGCAATAGTGATGTTTGGCCACGAAACAGAAAAGTTGTACCTATAAGAAACATCACCCTTTTGACCTAGTTCTTTTTCCTGCTAGCAAATATGGACTAATTACTCTATTATGTGGCATAAATAAGAAAGGGAGGGGGAAATGGAGTTCACTTATGTGCTGTGAATACGTTTTGTTCAACTCTCTCAGCCCAGCCCAGACGCCCTCCCATCCCCTGCAGCGAGGGACAGAGGGGTGTAGCCCACGAGAAGTGCCACTGGCTACGGCATCATGACCGGAACAAGAGTGCACTGTGCTCCCCTCCCTGGCTGGGCATTTCCCCGGAGTATTGCTAACAGAGCCTCACATAAAACCAGCAGTGAGAGGGAGCTGCACATTGAGTAGGAAAAGCATCCATGAAAATACTGTTACTTTTATTATGTAGGGAGTATAAAAGGCATATAAATAAAAATATTTTATTATGTGATTTGGACATTAAATTTCATTGCCAAACCCCATGTGCTTTGATATGCAGACTGACGGCTGCTAAGAATGAGACTCTGGAATTGCCTTTCCAGCCCGTGTGATTCTAGGAGGTTCTGGAACAGTGTATTGGAACTTCCCCTCACCCAAAAGGCTACAAGCGTGTATCCATGTGTGTGTGTGTGTGTGAGATGCGTGCATGAGTTAAGTGTGTGTACGTGTACACGCATGTGGATGAAGGTATGTAGATAGACATATACAAGCAGCCACTCATTCAATTGATCAGTTTTTTTAACTATTTATTAAAAGGCCTACTAAGTGCTGTTTTAGGCGCTGAGGATTCAGTAATGCACCAAAATAGACAAAATCCCCATGTTCCTGGGAGAGAAACACATATCCAAACAAACGAACGAACAGGAATAGGTGAAGAAACCAAAGCAGGTGAGAGGATGGAAAGTGATCAGATGCTACCTACAACAGGGTGGCCAGGAAAGACCTCTCTGGGGGGGTCACACTTAGGCACAGACGGAAGTGAGGGGAGGGAACGAGGTGTGTGGCATCTAGAGGAACCGCGCTCCAGGCGGAGGACCCAGCTTGTGCAGAAGTGCGGACATGGGGACTTACTGGGAGTGTTTGGGGACCACCAGAGAGCTGGTGTGGAGAGCAGTGAGTGAGAGGAAATCGCGTGCACAGGATAATAAGCCTCAGACCAAGGACTGTGGGATGGAGCTGCAAGGGATGGAAGGGGTGTCATAGTTAACCCAACTGAAACCTCTCGTGTCCTGGCCAAGAGCCAGAACTGGGATTTTCCACTTAAGTGTCCTAACCAGGAGTCTGGGGGCTTCACTTTGCACCCCCGCCTGCCATCCCCACGCCTTCCTCTGTATAGGCCTGAGTGCAAGATGCAAGGGGCTGCTCCCTGCTCGCTCATTACTGACCCTGGCTCCCACTCCCTGGCTCGGCCTGGCTCAGCACCTCTGGCATTTCCTAACCTCCTCTCCCCATCTCTGGCCTTCCAGAAAAGGGCAGAACAGAGAGGCGGCAGCCCTGGGCCCTGCAGGCCAACGATGAGATATTGACATGGCTCGTCCTTCGCATTTGCACTCTCCTTTGCCCCTACAAACTGCTCAGGGAGGCTAATGGAGCTCCAGGTCTCACGCGGGAGGAGGGTGGAGGCTACTAGCACTGCCTTGGGAGAGGGACCCTGACGTATTTGTGCTGAGGAAGTCTGAGGCCCAGGGGAGCAACTGAGGCAGCTTTCCCGGAACACGGTGATGGGCAGGCCCTGGCTCCTGGTAGAGGGTCTCAGATGCAAAGTGGGGCCCTGGGTCACCTCGGCTCAGCCCCTTTTTCCAGGGGTTCCTGAGCATCTGGGGGCTTGAAACCTTCTGTATTTAGAGACTTGCTGTATTTTTTATGTTAAGTTTTATTGCATGCAGAAAACGCAAATATCGAGTAGGCTATTGGCCCATATAAACTAGAGTTTGCTTTTTCTCATGTAAAGGAAATCTGGGTTGCCAGTGCAGGCCGGTCAGCAGGGCTCCTTGGTACCATCCATGTCCCAGCCTTGATGTGTCTCTCTGAGGTTACTGCATGATCTGTGATAGTCACTGGAATTCCAACCGTCATGTCAAAGTTCCAGGCAGAAAGCAGAGCGGTCCCTATCAGCTAAGAAACCCCTGTTTACAAATCTTTTTCCAAAGCCCCACCCAGTGACTTACCCTTAAATTTCATTGTCCACCCCTATCTGCAAGGAAGGTTGAGAAATGCCTGTCTGTGTGTTTAGGTGGTGTATTTCCACTCTAAAGAAACTGTGATTCTGAAGGAAGGGACGCTGGATATTTGGTATTAAATCTCTACTGCTTGTGCAAAGGCACAGAGCCGCTCCAGCACCGTCCCAGGTCCACAGACTCCGGTGGGGGTGGCAGGGAACAGGGCATGTCCGGAGGGCTGGCTGTTTGGATCGAAGAAAGCATGCCCTGTGTTTAGGTCTCTTACTTTCCAGATGGAATTATCCTCAGGGGACTTGTTGGGGGTAGGAATGAAGGACTTGAATGGAGGTCATTCTCAAGGTCATTTTAAGGTTGTCCCCCCCTCACCCTTGAATTTCTGTAACTTCTGCACGTGAGTGCTCTGGTCCCTGGACACATTTTCCCGGTTTGTCTTTATAAAACGTGAACGATAATATATTAATAGTTCACAAGGCCATAGAACATAAGAACAGAGGAAACCAATATAAAACTCATAGCAAAACACTTGTCACATGGCAGCACTCGGCTATAGTAATGGCTTATTATTATCGTTAACTATGTGTGGGCCACAGATCAGTGGCACGTGTGCTCACGTGAACACACGTGTGTATACACTCGCATGCAGGCGATTGTTCACAGAGGGGGTGGCACAAGAGACAGAATGGGAGGCTCCTGCAGGTTGTGCGTGCCTGTGACTTTCACTGTTTGTGCCCTGGGGCTCTGTTGTTACCCAGCCGGGCAGGACAGGGCAGGATAGGGCAGCGATGGGGCTGGCCTCTCACAGAATTGAGTTTCCACGGGAGGCGCTTTTACACTAAAAATTCCCACAGTCCAATTTCGAGGGCAACAGGCAGAGCGAAGCTGGGTTGCCAAGCAACCAGCCATTAACACGAAATTAGTCGCTCATCTCTGAATGTCCTGTCCCATTTCCATTCCTCCTCCCCCTCTGCTGCCAAGCAGAAACACACGCACAGGCGTGCTCAGGTGCACACGCGTGACACAGTAGCAAAACTGAGTGCCGCCAGGGAGAGAATTCTCTTCTGAGGGGAGAACTCACGTTGCTGGACTCACACCCAGCTGGAGCGGGCAGCCACCTCCTCCTCTCTCCCTGTCCTGTGTTTCTCCTTCCCTTCCCGGGCCTCTCCCGTCGTAGCTCTGCCCTCTCTCAGTGGCCCTGAGGCCTGTGCTTGCGAATGTTCCTCTTCTCTCAATCTCCTGACTCAGGGTGGGGCTCCCCAAGATCAGGGACTATTCCTCCTCTCCCAGGCTGAGAACTCCCTACGAGTGGTGGTATCCAGTCTCTCTCAAACCTAACCCTAACCCGCTCTCTCCAACCTTGCTCACACCGTACCCCAAACCCAAACCCCAAAGCTGGTTTTTGACCCAGGTGTCTTGCTTCAGGAGCTGGGCTGCACCTGCTGTCAAAGAGGAAGGGCCCCCTCAAAGCCTACATGGAGGGTACAGTCATCGAGGACCCGTATGGGTGGGGAAGGAGAGTAGAACAGGCTCACCTTAGCTCCCAGCGCCAGCCAGGCCAGGCCAACGCCAAAAGACTTAGGCCAGGAGCTGCTCCTGCCTCCACCCTGTGCCAACAGAGAACAGTGAAGTGGGGGCCCCCTGAGGTCACCTGGCACCTCCCCTGGAACCTGCCCTTCCCCGGATCTGTTCTGCCCTAGTGGGTGACACTTGGTCCCTACAGATACAAATCTAACTGGAGAGAAAGCCCCGTACATAACATCACCATCCCCAGCCTCAGCCATATTTCTAGAAAGTTGGCCTTGAGTCCTGAAGGCCACTCTCAACGTATGCTTCCCTCCACACATGCGCTGACACAAGCAACTGGTACTCAGTTAGTAAGGTCATTTGGGCCAAACACTGAGCGAGACTCTGCTGCGATCCTCGCTTGGAAAAGGCCCACGGCCCGGAAAAAGAGGCAGACGCGTAAATAGTCATTTGCCCAACGGAGTCATCTGAAGTGTCGTGGAGGCCCAGGAAAGGAGTGATTCACCCTGCAGATGTTGGGGTGGAGGTGGCTGGAGGAATCAGGGAGCCGGTGGCATTTCAAATGGGCTTTGGAGTATGAATAGAAGCATGCCAGAAACAAACATTGGGGAGAGTGTGGGGGAGAGGGCATTCTAAACGTAACAGCCTGGATGAGGCCGGGTATTTACAAATAACACTTCTCAGAATTAAAGGGGCTTGCTGGGTTTTGGAAGTCAACATTTGAAGAACATTGGGACAGGAGCAAGGAGGTTCCAGCCCCAGCTCTGCCCCTGACTCGCTGTGCATCCTCAGACAAGTGATGTCACCTCTCTGGGCTTCTGTTTCCTCCTCTGCAGAACAGAGGCTTGGGTGACCTCTGGGGTTGTCAAGTCTGACACCCACGGATCTGTGTGTGTAGAGTATGCATCTGATGAAGGAGAGAGAAGGAGGCTCAGGTGGGGGTGTTGCAGGGGCTGGAGGAGCGTTGGGTCTGAGGCCTCCTCCTCATCTCTCCCCCTCCCCTTCCCACCCCCCTGGGGCTGCCTCAACACCTTCCAAGTCTCACCGGGCAGCCACAGAGCACTCTGAGCATGGGAGTGACCTTTGCAGAAGATTACTCATTTCAAAAGATTTAACTGCACTTAAAATCAACGTGGGAGGCTTTTAAGCAGGGATCGGCAGGTGTCCTGGAGGGAAGCCTGGGCTGGGAAGTGTCCTGGGGAGGCCACCCTTGCCTGAGGAATGCTCTGAGCTGGGAGAGAGGGCTGAAGACCAAGTAGTAACTGTTCTTGAAAGTGCTGTCCTAGAAAGAGAGTGATTAACACTCAGGAGAAGGTGACAAGGTGGGTCCTGGACATCCTCGGTCTCCAGCTGTCTCACACAGCCCAGCTTGCGTAACTGAGGGCAGGAGGCTGCCCGGGTGCCATCATTCCTTGTCATGACTACAGGACTATCCCAGGAAGATGAGAAAGGGCAGATCATTAACACATGAGGGTTTAGCCTGATAGACCCTTGGGGGGCCACCTAAAGGAAAGAACGAAGAGGTGCCCAAAAGGCGGGTGGGAGGACCCCAGACAGGCTCGGTGCCCTGCTGCTGCTCTGGGCGAGCCCAGCCTGGGGCTGGGGGTTTGCGCTGAGCCCTCTGGGCAGCCCCCACTGCCAGGCAGCAGGCCCTGTGCAACCGATGACCCTTTCAACAGCCTTCAAGGCCCCAGGGAAGAGGACAGCCTCACGGTGACAGGAGCAGGGAGAGGAGAGTTTGACCTACGGCCCCTGGCCCCCAGGGTGGTCACTGCTTCCTGGCCTGAGGCTTCGAATCTTCAAAGCCTTTTTTCTTAATATGAAAGAAATGTAATTTATTTGTCAAATCAAAAGCTTCTTAACTGTGCAGAGGCTGCTCAGCCCAAACACCCTTGCCTTGGGCAGAGCAGAGGCCCGCTGACTTGCCAGGGGTATGCTTGTGCATATTTAATTTAATTTGTATTTATGGCGCACTGGGCTGTCTGCCTATGTGGGGCCTGTGTGCTTGGATGCTCCCTTCTGCAGGCATTTGTGTCTGCAGGCACGCATGCATGCGTGTGCATTGTGTGTCTGGCACGTGTCCCCGTGCCCCCATGTGCAGGCCTAGCTGGGTGATGCCGGGTGGGATGCTGTGGTGGGGTGGGCAGAAGGGAGCCTGCAGAAGCCACAGCAGAATCTCAGAGAAGCTGTTGAAGGCTGGGGCCTGGGGGATGTGGCGTCAAAACAGCTCAGGTCCACTGAGCTCTCACCTTACTAGCAGTCTCGGGGGGCTTCAGGAGACGGGTACCTCTCTCTGCCCTGGATCTGGGCAAAGGTTTTTTTTTTTTTTTTTTTTTGAGACAGAGTCTTGCTTTGTTGCCCGGGCTAGAGTGAGTGCCATGGCGTCAGCCTAGCTCACAGCAACCTCAAACTCCTGGGCTTAAGCGACCCTACTGCCTCAGCCTCCCGAGTAGCTGGGACTACAGGCATGCGCCACCATGCCCGGCTAATTTTTTCTATATATATTTTAGTTGGCCAGATAATTTCTTTCTATTTTTAGTAGAGACGGGGTCTCGCTCTTGCTCAGGCTGGTCTCGATCTCCTGAGCTCGAGCGATCCACCCGCCTCGGCCTCCCAGAGTGCTAGGATTACAGGCGTGAGCCACCACACCCAGCCTGGGCAAAGGGTTTTCCATCATAGCCCCTCACCCCCTTACCATTAGTTATGCAAGGGCATCCCAGCCTCCTTTCCCATGTGAGCGGTGGCAGGCTGGCTGGCTGGCTGTGTGGGGAGGGAGGAAGAGGGCATGGCCAAGGGGCATTTCCTAGGCAGGGTGGGCAGGGGGCTGAAGGAAATGGGACTCTGCTCACACATTTCCAAAGAGGGGAACAAACAGCAGCAGTTGAAGCCCTTGGATTATATTGCCGAGGTCCAGCCTCCCCCATCCACCTTGGAGGCCTGATCTGGGGGTGCGGAGCACAGAGATGAGGCGGACTAAAAGGCTGAACCCAAGGGGACGGGTTTCACTACCCAGGGAGAAGTGTGTTCCCAGGTTTTATAGGAATCTTGAAGAGTCAGGTTTATCCACTTGCAGCTGGCTGGGAAGCCACGCTAGTTTAAGGGTTCAGGGAGCAGGAATAGGCACTGAGACCTTCAGCTGTGGTTACAGATGGTGGTAATGAACTTGAAAGGATGCACTGGGTAGAGTCAGGGGACAGGCTGCCCCATCTCAGGACAGAAGGGACAGACCGGGATTATTGTCTGCAAAAGGCGAGGTGGGAACAGGAGGGGCCTGAGGGATCTCCATGTCTCAGTGCCCTTCCTGCCCAGCGTCCGCCCTGCTTTCTCCACCTGGCTCTCCCCAGCCCGGCTGCTCAGCCTGTCCTCTGCTCCTGAGGTCTGTGAGGGACACTGGCCACCCTGAGGGACCACTGTGTGTCTCACGCCTCTCTCTGTGATCACACCAAAAGGTTCTGCTGCCTCCTTCCCAGGATTAGGCTGGGGAGGTGCCAAGTGCTGCCTGCACCGTGTGATTAACATTCTGGGCTGGTAGGTGTGCAGGTGTTGCAGGTGCTGCAGGACTCCAGAGCTGGGAGAGGGCCTTGCTCTCGTTCCCACCTCTTCTTTCTCCTCACGGCTCCCAGGGATCCCCAGCTCATCTGCCTGCCCTCCTCCCTGCTAGCTTCCTCTCTGCCCTCTCCGTCTCTCTCCGGCTCTGTGTCTCCCTCCAGCTCCGTTGGCTCCAGCGGCCTGCAGGCTTTCATTGTCAAGTGCTTTCTTCACTTCCTGTTTCCCCTCCCCTCTGCCAGCCTGTCTCTTTCCTAGTGCTCTGATCTTGCTTTTGTGTCTCTCCCTGTCTCCCTTCAGGTGTCCCCCTCTGTCGGCCTGTCTCCATCTCTTTCTCTCCCTGCACCACCCACCCTTCCCTTTTTGATGGCAAATGTTCAAATAAATGAAAAAGGCCAAACCCCATGTGCCTGGCAGTAGAAAGCACCTTTGCAACCCCAGGAGCGTGGCGGGGACTGTGCGGAACAGAAGATTCCCCATTACTGCCTCTGGTGCTGGGCTCACTGCTCTAGAAACACAGCAGCCCAAGGCAGGAGAGGCAGAGGGGCCTTCGTGGGGCTGTGGAGCTGGAGGTACGGCAGCAGTGGGTGTGAACGGGCCCTGAACACTTTCTCAGCCCCAAGACACGCCATGGGTTGTTCGTACCTCTTCCCTCGTCCCACTCCAGACTCTGAAACTTCTCTCCATCTGCGCCCCTCTAAGGGCCGGCTCCACCCCACTGTGTGCTGGTGCTGCTCCCACCCTCTCGGACCCCACCCCATGCACACACCAAGGCTGTAAGGATCCCCACCGTGTCACAGCCCCGCGGTCACCCAGGCCACAACTCTGTCACCAACAGGTGTTGGGGGGTCACCCTTACAGGTTCAGGACAGGCTTCAAATTCCCTTATCTCAACGGGAATCTGTCTCCCAGCAGCTAACCCAAACTGCATTTTCACCCATTTCTATTCCTTCCCTCTTTCTTTTCTCTGATGGGCAGAGGATTGAGAAAAGATGGGGAAGGGACTTTCCAAAAGTAAAATTTCACCATTTCATGTTTACAAAGACGGCCTCTGGGAGGGGCAGGGAAAGCTGGTGCAATGGTTACTTTTAGGCATCCACTTGACTGGGCTACGAGATGCCCAGATAGCTGGAAAAACGTTCTTCCTGGGTGTGTCTGCAAAGGTGTTTCTGGAAGAGATGAGCATTTACAATGATGAGCTGAGTAAAGATCTGCCCTCACCAGTGTGGGCCTCCTGCAACCCACTGAAGGCCCAGATGAGAAAAGGGGGGAAGAAGGACAAATTTGCTCCCTGTTTGAGCTGGAAAATTCATCTTTTCCTGTCCTTGGACATTAGTGCTCCTGGTTCTTGGGCCTCAGGACTCAGACCAGGACTTATGTCATTGTCTCCCTTGGTTCTCAGGCCTTCAGACTCGGACCGAATTACACCATTTTCCTAGTTCTTCAGCTTGCACATGGTGGACTGCGGGACCCCTTGCCACCACAATCACACGAGCCAATTCCTATCATAAATCTATAGCTATATCTGTATTTCCTGTTGGTTCTGTTTCTCTGGTGGTATAGATTTTAGTGTTACAGTTCAAATCCAGCTTTCCCTACCCAACAACTTTTTGACCTTTGTCGAGTTATTTAATCTCTTGGAACCTCAGTTTCTCTATCTGTGAATGGTGGAATTAATAATATCCCTCTTACAGAATGGTAATAATATCTACCTCACAGGTAACTTCCATGCCGAGGATTCACTTATTAGGAGCACATGTGGTTGGCCACCTGCCGGCCCACAAACACGCTGGCATTTGGAGCAGCAGGTAACTTATGAGGGGCATCAGCTTCACAGTTCACCCTCGAGGTTACTCAGGAGGTTCAGATGGATCTACCAGCTCCTGATGGCCTACTTGTATCAATTTCTGAATGAAATTCAGAATTTAGGGTCCTCAGGGGGGAAACTCCGAGGGTGGGTGCTATGCCGTTGCCCAGGGTTCTCCGCAGGACTGAGCCCCGGACCCACGGTGTTAACCAGCCTGGTCACGCCCCTGTGATGATCCCTCCCTTCCCTGCCCCACTGCCCACTCCCCTGCAGGGCTTTCTTCACCTCTCAAATAAACAACCGGCACCCATGTCCTCGCTCAGGGTCTGCTTCTGCAGGGCCCACACAGAGAGCGCACAGCATTGCACAAAGACTTGGGCTGTGGGGTCAGGAGCTCAAGACTCATGCTCCAGCACTGACATGACTCAGCTGCAGGCTGGAGGGTCTCTCCTAGTGTCTTAGCCCATTTCCTGCTGCTATAGCAGCACACCACGGACGGGGGAATTTATAATGTACAGAAATTTATTTGGCTCCTGGTTCTGGAGGATGAAAAGTCCCAGGCGGCCTCCGTGCTGTGTCATAACATGGTGGAAGGCATCACAGGGTGAGAGAGGGTGAGAAGGGGGAGAGTGCATGAGACAGAAGGAGAATATCCGGCCAAACTGATCCTTTTTATCAAGAACCTGCTCCTGCAATAATGGCATCAATCCATTTATGAGGGTACAGTCCTCGGCCTAATCACTTCTTAAAGACCTACCTTTTTTTGTTTTGTTTTTTAGAGACAGGGTCTCTCTCTATTGCCCAGGCTGGAGTGCAGTGGCGTCATCATAGCTCACTGCAACCTCGAACTCCTGGGTTCAAGAAATCCTCTCACCTTAGCTTCCTGAGTAGCCATGACTATAGGTACTCACCACCATGCCCAACTAATATTTTAAAATATTTTTTATAGAGATGGGGTCTTGCTATGTTGCCCAGGCTTGTCTCTAATTCCTGGTCCCAAGAAATCCTCCCACCTTGGCCTCCCAAAGTGGTAGGATTACAGGTGTGAGCCACCCTACCACACCAAGGCCCACCTTTTAATGCTGTCACAGTGGCGATTAAATTTCAACGTGAGTTTTGGAGGGGTCATTCAAACCAGTATTTCATAACTAATTTTGATCTTAGTTATCTCATCTGTGAAATGGGGCTACTTAAAATTCCTTTCTTACCCATCTTAGAGGCAATGTGATGATGAGGTCAAATGAGATAACGGGAGTAAAAAAATGGCAAACCATAGATGGCTGTGCACCTTGTAAGGAGTTACCGTTGTCATCACTGTTTGATCTTGTACATTTAACTCCCAGCATCAGAAGGAGATGTGGGGAGCGGAGATCTCTGGGCCTTCCTCCCTGGCGCGGACCTGGCTGAGCCTGTCCGCCACCCCTTTCATCCTGCCTGCACCCCTTGCCCTGTGATCATCAAGGGCTCCCACTTACTCTTCACCTGCTTTCCCGACTTTGAAGTTATTTAAAGGAACTCTTATTACTGGCTCTGGGTTTCCTCGCGAGGGGATTCTCAGATGCTTTTCCTGACATTTGACTGCAAGTGTGCGTGTGACCTGCTGCACACTCTTTTCTTGTAATAAATAATTAACGCATTCATACTAAAATGTAAATATGTGATACAGATTATATATCTTACATGATGGCTTTCTTTTTACGTGGCTTCCTTTTCTCTGCTAGTTAGCCATGCAGAGGGTTTTTTTTTTTTTTCCCCCTTTCCAGAAACCAGTCTTTTTGATCCTCAGCACACATTTTTCCTGGCTTTCAATGAGGATTTTCTTTATTTTTTTTTAATAGTCTATGGGTTTCTTCTGCTTTTAAAATGTTTTTTAAAACTTTCTTTTAACCATTCCTTTTGATTTTTTTCCCTTCAACACATGCTCTCATTTTCGGTATTTCTCTCTACAAGAAATAAGCAGGGGCATCATGGGTACTTCCCAGCAGGGGGCCGAACTTCAAGGTGCTGGGGCCCAAAAGAGGCAGAGTGTCACCCACCCCAATCCCTTTCTGCTCGGTCCCTGCCCTTCCCCCAAAAGTACCCCCGGCCCCTTCCCAGGCTGACTCCAGCAAGCCCCGTGCCTGTGATGGATCCCCTTATCTCTGTCACCACTGGGGACTCGCTGCACAATGCCACTTTATCACTTGTACCAGCTGCCAGCACTCACTGCACCTCACCCTTAATTAATTACACCCTGTGCTGTAAGGAGCCATCTCCCTCCCGAAGACAGCCTTCAAGCCCTGTCAGATGAAGAAGCAAAACCCTTTCATCTTTCCTGATGGCGCCTCTCTTTCTGTGTCATTTTTCCCCTTCCTGCCAACCCTGATTCCTTTGTAAGTCCGCCTGTGCTCCTGGTCCGGAGCCATCCACGGGGCCTGGACTCCGCGCTGAAATCAAGCTCCGGGAAGCAGGTGGCAGGGCCCGTGGGGTGGGCCGGGGAGCAGAGGGAGGGGGCTTGGTCTTAGGCAACCTTGGTGGCCAGTATTTTAAAGTGGGCTGAGGGCACAGGGGTGTGGGACAAGGTGGTGTGCACATCTGGGGTAGGGGGAGTGGTGGCTGCCCGGGATCAGAGACAGGCAGGCTTCAGGTGTGGTTGTGACTACCCATGAAGAGTGTTTGCCCGTGATGCCATGTCCTACTATTGTGTCATAGACAGTGCGAGGCTCTGCAAACAGGGGCACAGACAGCAGTGGGGTCTGCAAACCATGGCACAAGCAGCGACACCAACAGCGATGGGGTTCAGCAAAGAGTCGCCCAGAGAGACGGCCTCTGCTTTCATTGCACTGACAGCGTGGACACCATAACTTCCAACACCACAGGCTCTGCACACAGGGACCCAGGCGGTGAAGGGCGCTGTAGACAATTCTTCTGACGGTGGCAGTGGCAGAGACGGTGACGTCACCACTGACAGGCTCAGCAAACAGCGGAGCAGGAGGAATGGGCTCTGTCGTCACCTCAACACCAACAGACACAGCGACAGGTACTGCAAACAGTGACACAGTGTTAGCCTCTCCCAATAACACCAAGCTCTGCAAATAAAACTCAACCTCACAGAATGACAAACAGTGCCACGCTCTCCACATGGTGACACAGGCAATGACAAGCTTTGCAAATAGCTCCAAGCTCTACAAATAATGCCACACAGGGCCAAGCTCCACAAACAGTGAGTACAGCTGCACCTGGGGTGTGCACAGTCAGCCGAGGGCCACTCCTGTTAGTTCAGACACTGGCCCCAGAGCACGCCCCTCCTGTCACCTTCTCCAACTTTCCCCATCTCCTCTCCTCTCTCCACTGGTTCAACTCGCCTTTAATTTGAAAAGCCTTCACTTGACCTGGCTCTTACTTCCTCTGATCTGTTGGTTTCCTGCCTTTCAGAGCTAACCTCTCCAAGGGAGAACCAGGTCCTGCACCCTCCGGAGCCCCACCGCCCAGCACCCAGCGCCCTGAGAAGCAGCGTCCTCCGCTGGGGCCCCCTACTGCCCTCCCCCGGCTTCTGCAGCTGAGCAGTCCGATCCTCTGACTTCAGACTCCCCTTCCCCACGCCCGCCCGGTCTCTGGAATCTGCTCCACCTGCCTGAGAGAGGGGGAGCGGGAGGTGATGCCCAGAGCACCCTCAGCCCTGTGCACATTCTCCACTTCATGTGTCATCCTGACCCTGTAAGTGGGAGGAAGCAGAAGCTCACAGAGGGGCATTCACCTGCCAGGGCCACGAGGATCCCACGCTGCCATCGGCGCTGGGATTTGTGCCTGTCCTGCTGTAAAGCTGGTGAGTCACACCACGGGCCATGTGGCAAGGCGGTGAGGTGTGCAGGCACAGGCAAGAGCTGCCTGAAGCTGGGCTCTGGGATCTGCGGGAGGTTATTTAACCTCTCTGCTCTCAGCTTCCTCCTCTGGACAGGGGGGGATGATAACCATACCTGCCTCAGAGAGTTTGAGTGAGAATCAAATGAGTTAATAGATGTAAAATGCCCAGAAGAGTTTTCTGGAAGCTACAGCTGAGCCCCTCAGCTCTGCTCTGGTCTCATCTCCTCACCCTTCCCCCTTGTCCCCTCCACTCCACAGCCTCCCACTCTTCCCCAGAATGCCGGCTCACCTGCCTCCCTCGGGGCCCTGGCACCCACTGTCCCTCTGTGTGTGTGTGGGGGGGGGTTCCCAGATGTGCACCCGGCGTCCCTCACCTCCTCTCTGCTCAAACGTCACTTCCACAGAGGGACTTCTCTGACCGCCCTACTCAAGGTGGCACTCTCTCCAGTTCCCTTCTCCATCACTGCACTCTTGTCACGGAGGGAGGGAGGCTTAGCATGACTAGCTCCATTTTGCTTCTGACCCCTGCAGTAATAATGTCTCTTAGGTCAAAAGCTTCTGCTTAGCTCTGCACATGGGCCAGTCGTAGCTCAACTGGAGAAGAGAGATGATAACGATCCCTTTCCCAAAACTAACTTCAGGGAGATAAGGAAAGTGTGCACTCAGTAACGATGCTATGGTAAAGGTTTGTAGGAGCATCGTGTGGACTGATCTACACCATCCAAAGCTAACTGACCAAGAATAAAGAAGTTTCACGACCTCCTCAGGCCCTTGCTGACGCCCAGATGTCTGTGGTCCTTGACTAGCTCTTGCAACCTCCCTCCTCTTCCTCCTTCCCTTAACATAACAAGGAGCCCAAAGTTCATACTATCTTAAGATGGTTCTTTGGGCCACTGGGCCAGTCCACTATCTTCTTGGTTTGCGGCTCTTTGAATAAAAGTTGGTTTCCTTGTCCCAACATCTTGTCTCTCCACTTACTGGCTGTCGTGTGGTGAGTGGTACGAGCTTGGACTCAGTTACATTCTTCGGAAGGCACTGTCCCCACCACCAAAGGTGCGGGCCTCGGGGAGGGCAGGGAGCCCAGGGGCGGGTTGCAAATGTAAACAGGGCAATGCAGGAAAAGCCTCACTGAGCCGCGTCTGTGGGCAGTGAGGGGTGCTGTGTCCCATGGCTCCCTGGGGTCCTGATGCCAGCCCAGGAGGATGTCGCTGGCTCTTCACGCATACCTCCCCTTGCACACGCTCAGCCAGGGGCCCTGTCCTGTGGCCGGAATCGAGAGGTTCACCAGCAGCAGAGGCGGTGACTTCAGCCCTAGCCTGACCCTCTACTCAGCAAGGAGACATGGGGCTGAAAGATGAGAAAACAAAACCACCCCGGAGAAAGCAACCCCCTCTGCGGCGAGCAATGGCAAAGTAGCGGGACAGCCTCTTCCCTTCAGTCCAGCTGTGACACAGTTTTCCCTGTCACCCGCCAGAGAAGGCTTGGGCGGGTGGAGAGGACAGGGAGAGAATAAGAGAAGGACCAGGTGGAGGGGAGGAGAAACCAGAACGTGCTGGCGCTGTCAGAGTGGCACTGAGCTCAGACTCTCCGAGGCTGGGACCCTGGGTCTGTAGTGGGTCGTCTGAGCATCAAACACAGTACCCGCCTTTTAGGCATCTTGACTGTCCCGTGCAAAAATACTGCAGGGTCAGGAAAATGGCGCTTCGTGTACCTCCCAGTCCTGTGACCCCACAGACTCCAGGGCCTGGCTGGAGGGGCCGCGCTGTGCCTTCAGCAGATCCAGCCTCTTTCCATCTCCTGTCTGGGTCCGCAGCCACACACGTGTCCCCTCCTCGTGAGCTGCCTGGCCTCCTGCCTGGCCCTTCCCGAGCACGTGGCAGAGAAGCAGAGCCTTCCTGCAGAAGCTGAGTTCATACTCTGAAAGATGCCTTGCAGCGAATGGAGGAGCAAAGACCAGGGCATGGGAAAAAGCCAGAAGCAAGAGACAAAGGTCAGAGCTTCAGTCTGGCCACGTGGGGACCGGAAAAAAGCAGGGCTGGGCAGAGCAGCATGTGGAGGTGACCCACCTGGTCATGCTGGTTCAGGGCATTGTGACTTTGTCAGGGAGCAGGCCCATTCGTTCATTCATTCACTTGCCCGTTCATTCATTCAACAGATAGTCACTGAGCACCTGCCCCAGGCCAGCACAGGGCAGCACAGGCTGTAGGGCGAACTAGAGAGACGGGAGGTTCACAGTCCCGTGGCACTGATTTCAGAAGACCCTGAGTTCCCTTCTGAGTTGGTGTGGCTCCTGTATGCCCAGCCCCAACGGGCTGCCAGGGCTGCTGTTGAGAGAATGGGCATTGGGATAGCACATGGGCTGGTGCGGACGTGCTCAGAGCAGTAACAACTCAGCATCAAGGATTTGGAGTTTCAACTCTGCATTCAGTTCTCTTTATAGATCTTTTTGGTCAACTTCATGAAGTCCAGAGTTACGGAGCCTCTGCAGGCACCGTCACGCACATATGCCTGGAGTGGGCAGATCGGCCGTGACTGACAGCCTGTGCGGTCAGGCTCCTAATATTCCAATGCGTGAAGTCAGGGGGAGGTCTCCAGCCCACTCCTGCCCCAAACACACACACACACATGCGATTAACACACACGATCACACACAGACTCACGTGCACACACAGACACACACATACATATACACAGCAACATGGACATATACAAACTCACATAGACACACACATACAATTCACGCACATAAACATGCACACTCACACACACGCACCTGTTCTCTCTTTTGCTCTCTGTCTCACTTGCTTGTTCTCCAGCAAACTGCTGTCTTCAACGGGCTCCTTTCTGCCTGGCAGTGCTGCAGACAGGAGGCTTGGGAGAGTTACGGTTCGGAGATGGGCTCTCTGGAGTCAGACAGCCCTAAATCAGCCTCCTGGGCCTTCTGCCGCCGACAAGCTCGGTATCCTTGGCTAATATTTCTGACCCTCGCATACGTGTTGTGATAAATGAGCATCACGCATCCACTTCAGAGTGCTTTTGCAATATTTAAACGGGAAAACCACGATCATGCCTGCGAAGTGGGCAGGTGTCTTTCTCTGTGGCCAGCACCTCTCTCTCTCCCTGTGTCTGGAAAGTTCTCCCTGAGCTGGGACTGGGGTGGGTGGCAGAGTGGCTGTGTGCTTCTGCTATGGAAGGCTTGTCTCTGCCAGTCTGATGCACCTGCCCCAGACTCTGGGGGACCCTGAAGCATTATCTCTGGCTGCTGCAACCGGTTTTTAGCGTTCCCAAGGCAGTTGTGGCTGTGCAGCTAATTTGGTGGCCAGCATCCAGCTGGCATCAGTGGTGAAAGCTCCAAGCGCCGGTCCGGGCCAGCAGCAGTGGTGTCCAAATGTGGGCCACTTGTGTAGCAGCATCACTTTGGGTGTTATTCTTGGGTGTGTAGCACCAAACCTGGGTTTTAGGCTTTTTAGAGATTCTATGAGCAACCAAAGATGTTTTTAGTAAATTCTTTTTCTGCCTAAATCAGCCACAGCAGTTTCTGTTGCTTGCAGCTCAGAGCCCGGTCTGTTAGAGTGGGTAAAGCATTTGGCCTGGTGCCCAGAACACACATAGCAGGTGCTCAATAAATGTTAGCCATTGGAGATGACACGCACGCAGCTTGAGGGATAAAGTGGTGAGTGCTGGATGGAGGGAGGGGGCTCTGAGGAAGGGACACAGCTGCAGCCCTCAGGGCGGAAGTGATCAAGTGTCCCCACCCTCTGTCTTTTCAGCCACAGGGTACCAGGAGCCAGAGGGGAGGCCTCTTTCCCTTTTCGGCTGGGTCAGGTTTGTAAACAGCCCAGATGCCGAGGAGTGGAGGAGTGGAAGGGCAGCAGGAGAGGCAGCTTATTCTTTTTACTTCCAGGTAAACATGCTGCTTGGCTTCATCATCTCCATTTCTGCTCCAACAAATCCCAGATCACAGAGCTTTAGGAAGAAATGAGGACACCAGGAGGCCCTGAAGGCGGAGGACTCATGGGGAGACCAGCGCCCAGAGCCTGTGGGATCAGACTGCCCTCTGCCCTGCTCCCAGGCCCCCGGGTTACAAGGCACTTCCTCCAAACTCGCCCTGCTCCGTGGGAGATCCCGTCACCTCTGCCAGGAAGGCTGCACATGGCTGTGTGCTTTGGGAACTACACAGAGGCACCAACTGAAGGTAATAGTAGGGGTTTCCTGGATCTAGGCTGGGTGCAACGGGAGGAAGGGGCATCTTTTTATCTCCGCAAGGGGCTGTCCATGTCCAAGCCATGCCTGTAGCACTGCTGGGGGCTTTGGAACTTCCCCACCACAGTTTAATCAGGGGGAGTCAGCATCTTCTCATTTTCTGTTATCAGTGCTACGGTTTGAATGTGTTTCCCAAAGCTTGTGTGATGGAAACGTCATCCCCAATGCAGCAGTGTTGGGAAGGGAGGCCTGCCTAATAAGAGGTGAGTATGGATTAATGTCGCTGTCTTGAGAGTGGACTAGTTATTGTGACGATGGGCTTGCTATAAAAGCGAGTTCGGCCCCCCTTGCTCTCGTGCCCTCTCGCCCGTCCACCCTCCGCCATGGGACGATGCAGCAAGAAGTCCCTCCCCAGATGCGGCCTCCACCTTGGACTTCCCAGCCTCCAGGACTGTAAGAAATAAATCTCTGCTTTTTATAAATTACTCAGTCTGTGTTATTCTGCTACAGCAACACAAAAGGGACTAAGACACTCAGAAACAATCCATAATGATTTCTAGGGCAGAAATCATGGACTTCAGTTTTCCTATCTGCCAAGCCTGGGAGTGCAAGTCAGCTCCTGCCTTCCTGCTCATGGGCCTTCTGTGGCCACCACTGATCAGCAGTGACTCCCTTGGGTCAGCCATAGGGACCTCCACGCCCCTTTGGTCCTGTCTCTGTTTGGCAACATGATGGGAAGAGGTTCATATTCCCGTCCTGAGCCCCCCCAGGTCTCTTTTGAAGTCCACCCTGCAGTTCCATGAAGGTGTAGACGGCAGGGCACAGTGAGGGCAGGAGCCACGCCCTGGGGCACCTTCTGTCAAGTGCGATCTGCCTGGGGCCGATGACACTGCCCCCGTGGTAAAACCTGGCTATGTTCCTATTCACACAAGTCTTTCCCTAAAGGGTCAGAGCAGTTAAGGGGGAGAGGAGAAGAGGCTGTTCCTTCATCCAGCTCTGTAGCTGCCCCTGCTTCCTCAGGGCAGAAGCTCTTTTCAAATTACATCTTCAAAAGGAGGTTTCTCCACATGGCTGCCACCTCTCCTGGAGACCTCTCCTGACCTCCTCCTGCAGTGGCCTCCTCTTTTAAGCCCCCATGCCATTTCCCTACCTCCTCCATGGAGAACCACCTTCCCTCTTTCAGAAGGATGAGGATCCCCCGTCCCCAGTCTGGCCCTGTCCTCAGAACTTCTCTGCTCGAGCTATGCTGATTCAGAGGAGACTATGCTGATTCAGAGGAGACAGGGTGGTCTCTGGTTCACTGAGAGATGCTAACACGTCTTCTAAGCCTTTGTAAAAAAATCTCTGCCTTCCCACCCTTTTTGTTCTTGCGACTTATCGATGAATTGAATTTCTGTTCTGGACAGTTTTCCACTGTTTGGCTTTGTTGCTTGTGTTGGGACTCAGAAAACCATACCCCCAAATGAAGGCTTCAGCAGCAGCCTCAGAAGCAAAATTTTATCTCTGACCTTCTCTTGACCTCTTGACTCTCAGTCCTATTCTTCCCCGAGGCTAGCCATAAAAACTAGAATTCCTCTTCCCCAAGGCAGGTCATAGAAACTAGAACCCCTTTTCCCCAAAGCCAACCATAAAACCTAAAATTATTACTCTAACTTTCCCTCCATCTTTCTGTGTAAAAACTGGCCGTAAAGAAATTATCTGACCTTCCTTGTTTGACTGCAGGTCATAAATCCCCCATTCCAGGGAGGGCCCTGCCCCACACCCAGAGGGAAGGACTGCGGCTCAGAGAGGCCAAGAACAATCTGAACACACGGCCTTGCGGGGTTTCCCCACTCGGCCTGTTGACATTAGATCCTACCCTTTTTGTCCAATCCTGGTTCTGCGTGGCTGTCCATACTTTGATGAACCTAAGCATAAAAATTGACAATTTCCCCTGTACCTTTGGGTCTTCATTCTGAAGACTCCCACGTAGACATTAATAAAATGTATATGCCTTTTCTCCTTTTAATCTGCTTCTTACCAGTGATTTTCAGCAAAGCTTCAGAGGGCAAAGTGAAAGCTTCCCCCTGGCCCTGTGCAGTCTGGCGCTACGAGCAGGATCAAAGCTCCACTCTTTTGGGAGCCACAGCCAAGGGAACCCAGGACCCGATCAGTTGGCAGAAAGGTAGGACTTTCTTACCTGCCCGGCTCCTGGCCACTCTGCAATCTAGTCAGGTAACAAAAAAATAAAAATCACTATTTCTCTGTAAAATGTTGTTTAATGGGAGAAAAGGATTTGTGTGACTAGCCCTGATATAGCGACTCTGGTGTACTTTTTGGTACTTTGTGGTATAAATATTCATATTGTTTGATCCCTTTGCTCCCAGAAATAATCTTTTTCGTTGACTTTGTCTGTGTTGCTCTGTCATATTATAAGTAGAGGTACCAGCTGAGGTTCTGTCTTGCCTTGTTTTATGTCTTTGAGAGCTTTACTGTGACCAGGTGGGAGCCGTCTTGGTCTTCGCCGACTGAGGGTGTGATTTCTGGGTCACGTCAGGTGGCCAGTTTAAAAACAGCTGTGAACCCAACACTCTTTGTTCCAAAGGTGTCAAGCTCTCAGGAGAGTTTGTCTTAATAAGAAGTCCCATCCGGAGGGGCTCCTGTTGTCTCAACCCTTGTTGCGTGGTTAGTCTGTGGCAACTAGAGTCTTTTACTATCTTAGCCTATTCCTGGGAGTGCATTTTTTGGGGGAGGCATCTTTGGGATTGCTTCTTCTGTGCCCTCTCCAGGAAATACCCTGACCTGGCCATACAGAGGCTACTGCTTTGAGTCACTATTGGAATAAGTACACACTGGAAATTCTAATTGCCGATGGCCAAAAGATGGGTTCTTTAAATTAGACTCTGATATTTAAAAAAAAGGATTTTAGAGATCTCTCATTCTAAACAATGAGAATGTCATTGCTAGCCTTAAAAATTCTCTTGACAAAATTAAAGGACAAAAAACTGGCCCCACACAAAGTTAAAATCCTTGGTCTATGCAAACTGCCTGTCCTGAGCGATTTGCAGTGAAACCCGCTCCACAGTCTGGTAGCTCCACTTCCGCGCTTACACGACCGTGGCCTGGTTCCGTTCCTGGTCAGGAAACCAGGTTTGATATTTATGGGAGTTTTTGGTTTGATATTTATGGGAATTTTGCCTTTTGGGGTTCTCATTCACCTCTTTGGAGATGCTTCATGTGTCCTTGGTTAAGCCATAACCTTGGTTAAGGCTTATTGGTTTCACTTGGGAGGACAGTGTTGAAAAAAAAAAAAAAGATTTGGCTAAACTCTGATAATACAAAATTTAACAGGATGTTTTTAAAGAGCTTTATAGCCAAAAGTCAACTTAATTAAAACTGATATTTAGGCCATATTTAGGCCATACATGTACATGTGCATATTATATATGCACATGCACGCACGCACACACACAAGGGCTGTCCGGAAAGTATCCAGCCATTAGCCCTGGATAATATACATAGTGTATATAGTAACATACATAGTGTGTATGTGTGTGTGTGTGTGTGTGTGTGTGTGTGTGTACGCGTGTATAGTTTTAAAGCCTCTGTTCTCTCTTGTATAAACTTCTTAGTTGGCTGAATTCCTCTCTTATTAAACCCCTGCTAACCATATGTGCTCCCTTCCTCTCTCAGTTTACTTCTATCCCTCCTTCCTCTTGTCACCCTGGATGCCACCTGATGTGACCTAAACAATTACTAACAGCCTAAGATCCCTTAAAGAAACAGGAAAGGTGCCACAGACTCTTCCTTCTGAGAAAAACCTGTTTTTCTTCATAGAACCACTGCACTTGCGTCCTTCTGGCATTCTTTAACATATTTCTCTGTCCTCTAGATTTCTGCAAATTAGAAACGAGATCCACAGCTTGAGCAGATTCAGATATCTTGCTTTCTCTCTCTCTGTCTTCCTCTCTCTCCCCCCATCCCCTCTCTTCTGGGACTGCAGGTCAGGCCCCACCGGTGAGTGCTGTGGCTGATTTCCTCACTCGCTGTCAGAAATACAGGCTCGTCTCACTAAGGGAACATCAACGTTTGTCTCTGAAGAGAGCAAACTCTAGCTTCATGTGAGCAAAGGATGTTTCTCTTGGCAACGTGACTTTGGTTCTGCTCCTTCTGACCCAGGAACCCATGCTCTGGCGCTAGGGAGCACTTGATCCCTTCCTCAGCCTACCTGACGTCCTGCAGGTCACCTGTGGCTGTCAGCGGCTCTCTCAGCTCCTGGCAATGTGGCTGCAACAATTTCAGGTCCCAGTGATTTTCACATCTGCCTGCTGACAGGGGAGGTAGAGGGTGGCCAGACGTTTCAGTTTAGTCCCACCAGTCTCACCGTTCTCGGAAGTTTTTTTGTTTGTTTGTTTTAGAGATCTTGTCCTGCTCTGTCACCCAGGCTGGAATGCAGTGGCACAATCATAGCTCACTGCAACCTCAAACTCCTGGGCTTAAGTGATCCTCCCACCTCTGCCTCCAGAGTAGCTGGGAGGGACTACCGATGCACACCACCATGCCTGGCTGATTTTTTAAATCTATTTTTGTAGAGATGGGGTCTTGCTATGTTGCCCAGGCTGGTATCAATCTCCTGGCCTCAAGCCATCCTCTTGCCTTGGCCTCCCAAAGTGCTGGGATTACAGGTATGAGCCACCTTGCCCAGTTCATTCTAGAAACTTAGCTTTTTCTTCCCACCCCCCATATAGGCTCTTTCCCTAAAGACATACCATTCTCTCTTCCCTATTCCCTGCTTCCCAGCCCATCAGATTGCCCAAGAGGGTCCAGCAAGGGGATGGGTGGGAAGGTGTGGAAGACCCTGGGGCAGACAACCGGCCAGGCTCTGCAAGTAAGATGTTTATTCATCACAGCGTGGGGACTGGGCATGAACATATCCCCAAGAGATGAGCAAATATTTTTCTACCTCTCCCTGGGCCTAAATCTAACCCAACATGGATTAGGTGATGTTCAACTTTGAGGCAGAGGAAGAGCCATTGTAACATTTTTAAAAACCATTTATTTGAGTTACGATCTGAGTAATGTTCATATCTGTTGAGCAATTGACATGTCTTTTAAGTCTTTATCAATCTCTAGGTCCCCATACCTCTTTCCCCCCCTTTGCTACCTATTGATGAAATTGGAGCTGTTTGTTCTGTACAGTTTTCCACTATTTGGTCTTTGCTGGTTGCATCGCTTTATTGTCCCTTAATATATTCCTCTGTCCTCTGCATATTCTGCGGATTGGCGACCCACAGTCTTGAGCAGATTCGGTGGTCTCTCTCTCTCTCTCTCTCTCTCTCTCTCTCTCTCTCTCTCTGTCTCAGCAAGGCTACCTGGTAGCTGCTGTGTTCTTATGTCAGAAGCACAAAAGGCTGATGATTGTCTCGCTACCCAACGAGCAATGCCTGGATCCGTGAATTCACAGGGGTTGCTGAATGGTGCTATTTTACTTTAATTTGTTTTCTTCATGAATTAGGTGGATTTTTTGTTTCTCAGTTGGCTTACCTCGATAAAGAGAAACTTTCCCAGATCTACTCTCTGGACGCAGTGGAAGAACGTATATAGGAAACCTCCACAACCTCCCGCTCAGCCAGCGCACTCACCTGTCCAGCCCAGGTGCGGGCTCCACGTCACCTAGCGTGTCCACCCCTCTCCTGATGCAGGGATCGCCTTCCTCCTCCGCACCAACTTGCTCATTCAAGTCCAGGGCAGGAAGGGGGTCTCTGGCATGGATCCAGCTCTCAAGGGGCTCCCAGTCTGAGGCCCAAATACTGATTTTTTTAAAAAGTAGTGTGTTTTCTTGTTGCTATAGAGGATCATTCACGTGGGGGTCTGTCCCCATTCCACGTGGTGAAGACATTGTCTCCATGTTTAACCCCATTCTTTCACTTGTTCTCTGCACATACAACCACCATATTCATGGTAGCAGAATTTGGAGGTAACGGGGTGGAAGAGGTGGTGACATCATGCCATCAAAAAGCAAATTACTTGAAACTGGATTTTAAACATCTACTTTCTTTGAATGCCTCTGCCTGGTCTCACTGTCTACCGTCCCCACGGAATGCCCCATCCTCCCAGCTTGTTTTGGGAATTACTTGTTTTTGCCTTTCCCGGATCCCCGGCCCTGGCCTTTGCCTCCTGGCCCTGCCGTTTGCTTCCCCTCTCCCCAGAGAAGCTCCTGATTCTGACTTGATGTTGTCTGAGCTCTCAGGGCTTCTGCAATTCACACCCACTGTTCTGCTCCAGGAGAAACTCGCAAACAAAGCACCATTTGCCGGCAGGGGAATGACGCTCTTCCAGCGGGTAGGGTAAAATAGTAGAGTCTGTTGGGGTTTTAAATAAATTTATATTTATTTCTTTCAACAATAATGAAGAAAATGAAGCTCAGTTACCTTAAGGACTTTCCAAGGTTTCGAAGGTAGTAAGGCGGGCCTGGAGTTGGGATTCAAATATAGATTTTTAAGCTGCAAACCCCTAACATATGTCCCTGTCCTCCACTGCTTATCCACCTGTCACAGTGGTTGGCACCTCTCTGCAGGATGAGAGCAGATATACAGCTCATCCAAGAGCACTCAAAGAAGGACAGATTTATCTAAGGGGAATAGACACTACAGGCTACACCTGGCTCTTATTTCAGCAGTTAAGCTGGACTTTTTATGAGAGCTTTTAAAAGCAAGCTACTTGGGGCAGAGTGTGGTGTAGTTAATAGTCAAGAGCGCAGACTCTGGAGTCATGCTTCTAGGACCAACGCCAGTCCTGCCAATTATTAGCTGTGTGGCCAGAGGCACGGATATTGCTTAGCCTGCCCATGCCTCGGTGGCCTCCCTGGGTAACAGAGATTATCATCGTCCCTACCCCAGAGGGTTGCTTTGCGGTAACGGCTTCAATGGTTGCACCATTAGTATCATCTGGGAGTTTGTTAGAAATGAAAATTCCCAGGCCCCTCCCCAGGCCCGCCGCGTGGGAGACTGGAGCAGAGCTCAGCAGCAGTCTGTGTCTAGCACGTTCGTCCCTGGGGAGGCTGAGCGCCAGTCTCATGCTCAGGGACGCACCTGGGTTCCCGTGGACTGGTCTGTGTGTCCACTGCAGACCGTCCGGCCCCAGGGCAGTGCCCGGCACATGGCGTGGACTTGGCAGTTGTTTCCTGTATGGATGTGGCATCTCTTCTCACTCTGCCTCATCTGTTAGTCTGGCCTTGAGAACAGGAGGGTACGCTGGGGCCTGAGGAGTGGACGTCACCTCCTACTGGAAGCAGCCCACCTCCAGGGAGCATTCTCCACTACCTAGGGCTGGGCTTTCATGCTCCCTTGTTTCTGTTAGTTAATTAGAGTAGTGTGTGTGTATGTGTGTGTGTGTGTGTGTGTGTGTGTGTGTGTGTGTGTGTGTGTGTGAGTGTATAGGGGGGTTACCAGGCCCCTGTGTTTATAGCACAGTGTACAAATAAAAGAAAAAGACAGATAACTCAAGAGAAAAATAAATATAAACTTTGTGCATTGCTTAAACAGGGATAGCCCAACAGCCAAGAACCGTGAAAAGGCGCTCACCGTCATTTAATATGCACCAGGGAAATGCATATTAAAACCACAATGTGATGCCACTACGCACTCACCAGAATGATCAAAGTGAAAGAGGTGGAAAATACGGGGTGCTGAGGAAGATGTGGAGCGACTGGACCCTCCTGTATAGTTAGTGAGAATAAAGTGACAAAGCTACTTTAGACAACTATTTGGAAATATCTACCAATGTATATCCTATGGTTTGGTATTTACACTCCTAGCTATAATGCACCCTACAGAAATACATCCATATGCTCCTCTGAAAGACATGTACTAGAATATTCATAGAAGCACTATTTTTAATAGCCCCAAACTGGAAATTACCCCAACAAACTTATCTGTCAGGAGTAGGATGGACAAATCAAAAGTGGTATGTTCACACAATAGAACACTACACAGCAATGAGAATGCATGACCTACAACTACATTCAACAACATGAAAGAATCTCATAAACATACTCCTGGGCAAAAGAAGCTAGGCATGAGAGAATGTGTCCAGAGAGTTTGATTCCATGTATATAAAGTTCAGTAACAGATAAAACCAATCTATGGCATTAGAAGGTGGATGGCGGTTACCCTCGGGAACGTAGTAACCAGAAGGCAGCACCTGGGGGCTTCAGAGGTGCTGGTGAGGTATGTTGGCACCTTAAGAAGTGCTAGTTACACTGACATGTTCAGTTTGCGAAAATTCATTGAGATGTATGTCTTTGATGTGTGCACTTCTCTGTGTGATTACTTCAACAGAAGATTTAAAAATCTAAGTGACCGTGGACTATCAGGCAATGCATGTCCCCTGCTATTCCCGAGGAGGCGGACCTGGGGAGGACAAAGAGTCCAGAATCCAATACCTAGACCCTGAACGCAGGCCTTTAAGCATCCCAACTCTTTAAGCATCCCGACGCTCAGTGCCTTTACCCATAGATGACAGAGAAATCCAGACCCAAGAGAAGAAGGAAACCTTTTATGCAGGTCGTTTATACAGAGGCCGCCAGAGCCAGTGCCTTTACCTTGGCCACACGCAAGGAGGTAGCCAAGGCCCTGCCCGTCTGCTGTTAGAACTGGCCGGGTGGTGTCTGCAGGGGTGCTCTCCCCTGGGCATGGCAGAGCCGTGCAGACCGCTCTTGCCAGCATTCCCTGAGCCGGAGATGTGTCCACACGGATTTCTCCGTTACTTCCCAACTTCGTGCTCATTCTCTCCATTGATGCGCTCTCGTTCTTTCTTGAAAGTGATTACAGTTCCTAAATGAGCACACAAAAATAAACCTCTTCATTAACTAGGGAAAAATGTACCACCTGAGTGGAGTGTGAGCCATATGCAGTAGAAGCACAGCAGCCCATGCCAGACCAATTGCCCGTCTGCATAGATGGGTGTGTTCAGCACAGTGGCTGCGTTATGGGGGGTGGTGGCCGGAAGCATCCCTGTGCAGGGCAGCATTTCCGAAGGATGTTCTCCAGGCCACTAGTCCCGTGAGATGTTAATAGGTGCCATGAGGTGACAATTCCCTCAAATACATTTTGAGAACTACTAGCTTACATGTTATAAGATGCACCCTTTGCTGCAGGACTTCTCAGAGACTTTAATATGCTAGTGGGTACGACGAGTCACCTAGATAGGGGTCATTTAGGTAGCATTTTTCTAACTTATTTGATTACTCAATGCTTTTGGATTTGTAGAGCACCTTATGGAAAATGTTCCTTGGAACCTACAGTGAAAAATATTGACATGGATCCAACCTTGGTCCAAGAGTCAGGAGACCTAGCTTGAAAATTCAGCTCTGTTATCCATCAGTAGGAGACCTTGGGCATGTCCTTCTCTCTAAGCTTCAGTTAATTGGAAGGAAAGTACTTGAAGGAAAGGAGGGATATGGATTTTACAGGGAGTGGGGAATGGTATACTAGCCATTATCTTACCACTTTTTTTCCTTTTTTTATATTTAATACCATGGTGTTAGGCAATGAGGCTTGTTTATATACATGGGAGAAACTATTGATAACTTACCTAATGGCCATTACCTTCCTCTCTTGCTAAAAGGATCCTGGTTTTTCTCATGTCGAAATGATTCCAGTGATTGGGTAAATCCCATTCCTTTTTGTTTAGGTGCAACTTTATGAATCAGTTCTGACCGATGAGATATTAAGGGGAAGTTTTCCGGGGACATCTGGGAAAGACTTTCTGCTCTGATGAGATAGAGCCCTCGAGGAGAAACTCTCCTTTTCCATTCCCCCCTTCTTGATTAAAAAGTGGTTCTGTGAGGATGTGATGGTTGGAGCTGTGGCAGCCGTGTTTTGCCCATAAGACAATAGGATGAAACCACCAGCAAGCTGAGGAGGCATAGAGAGAGGAGGGACAGAGCCTGGGGCTTTGATGACATCCTTGATCTGCTGACCTGATATCTGAACTGCCCACCTCTGACTTCTTGTCAAGGACACAGTAAGTTTCCTCATGGTTCTAGTCACCATTAGTTTGATCTGCTATTACTTGCATTCACACAGGAACTTATTGATAATATTTGTGTCTGTTTTTATCTTTCACCATTCTATTTTCTCATTTGCAAGCGTTCTGTAGTTATAAGACACATTTCCAGTTGATTTATTAGTAAGAATAGGATAAGAGGCTCTGATACAATAACAGACAAAAGCCTGAAATCTCAGTGACTTGGCACAATAGCAGCTGATTCTTCACTCCACCATAGTCCATTAGGGGTGTCATCTGTAACTAGTAGGGATGTCATCTGGATGGAACACATCATATCTGACTCAGGTTAAACCAGGCGAGGTTGCAGTAACCAACTCTGAAATTTCAGTAGTTTAATACATAAAGGTTTATTTCTGGTTTGTGTAGTCTGTTCTTGGTCTGCTGGCTCTCCAGAGAAGTTCTCTTCCAACTGGTGACTCAGGGATCCAGGCTGCATCTTACAGATACAATATTTGGAACAGGTAACTTCCTGGTTGCCGAAGCAAGAAAGGAGAGAGCTGAGGATCATGCACCAACTCTTAAATGCTGTGGCCTGGAAATGACATCACTTTTCTTTAGAGCCCATTGTCCAGAACTAGTCACACATCCCAACTTAATTCCAAGGAGATCTGGGAGATACAGAGGTGCACGTGAATATTTGGTAAGTACCAAATGTTCCTGATACAATTTAATGATAACAGCTTTTTTGATAACCTCATCTCAGACTGAGTCCCTGCAATGTTAAATGGAGGCTAGGCCATGGGGGCCAGGAAGAGGTGGCAGGTGAAACTTCACACCGAATCCAGCTTCCAGAGGCCAGGCCAGGCCGGGCAATAGCTTTGTGGTGGCACGTGGAAAGAGCCAGCCGAGGACCCAGAAGTCTGGGTTCTAGTCTCTGTGTTCCTATCAGCCTTGGGCAAATCACATTTCTATGGGCTCGCCTAATCTGTACTATAAGGGTTTTGATCCTGTTCTGGCCACTACAGCTGTGTCACAAACCTAAACAACAATCATTTAGTATCGCTCATGGTTTCCATGTATCAGGAATGCAGAAGTGGCTTGGCCGGGTGGTTCTGCCTTTGGGTTTCTTATCTACAGTCATCTGAAGGCTTGACTGGGACTGAGGACCCGCTTCCAAAGTGGCTCACTCGCACAACTTGCAAATTGGTGCTGGCTGTCAGCCTGAGGTCTCGGCGGCTCTCACATGGGCCTCTCACAGGCCTGCTTGAGCGTCCCCACAGCATGGCGGCTGGCTTCCCCAGGGCAACAGTCCCAGCCACCAAGGTGTAAGCCACATGCTTTTATGACTTCCCTTCAGAAGTCAAAGAAAAATCCTCCACTGTGTTCTCTGGATCACACGGGCCCGCCCTGACCCTGTGGGAGAGGACTGCAGAGGGTATGAACACCAGGAGGTGAAATCAGTGAAGGCCGTCTGGGAGGCTGCCTCCCCACACCCCATTCCTATATTCTGGTTTTCTTTGCTTATCCTCCGAGACAGCCATTCCTCCTCCCCAGCAACAGCCCTCCCTCCAAGGAAAGTACAGGTAGGACCAGGTCCTCCTAAGACTTCCCCAAATCCTCCTGGCCCTCTTGGATAAAGATATTTTCAAGAACAAGAACCCTAAGAACAAACTCTATGAAACAGGTGCTATTTTTGTCATCCCCTTTTCACAGATTGGGACACTGAGGCCCAGAAAGTTGACTTGCCCAAGGTCACGGTGACCATATGCTGAGTCAGATTTCAAACCCACGTGTGCGTCACTCACGCCTGCTGGCTCAGCTCCACAGCCCTGTTCCTTGCGCCTGCCCTGCCTCGAGCCCCAGTGCCCTCTCCGCAGCCTGGAGCCGGGGCAGCTAACGTCTGTCTCCTCTCCCGAGAAGAGCTTGGTGGCACCCAGGGAGCTGCCCTTGCCCACAAGGTGCCCACTTCTTTCCATGGGGTTCTCATCCCATCTGGAGGTGATTTGCACCCCTGGAACTTGCTGGAGACTGGAAGTCCCTGGGTTCTTTTCTTATTTCTAGTGCACATTGAGCTAAGGGTGTTAGCGGCAGAAAAACAGTGTGCTCCCGCTTAGAGGAGTGATAATGAAGTCTGATAAGTCAGAACAAGGAGTGATTTCTTTGTGAGCCAGCATATTATGGCTTAGTTGTAAGACTGCCCCTTTTATTTAACTGCCAGAAGCGTGAGAAAAAGCTCCTGACCACAGATTTATTAAATGTTGTGGACTTAGATAAGATGACTTAAAGTTCATGCTTCCATTCCTGATCTGCCTATTGCCAAGAAGCTTAAAAAGACCTGACCCATCTCAGCAATCTGCCTGCATTTGAATGAGACAAATGAGCAATTTCTTGGGGTCCAAGGACAGGAAGGGAACCAACAAGCCTCTCCTGAGTGGCTTTGGAAAGAGCTGCCAGAGCGCTGCCATTCCTTGAGGGAGGGCGGGGAGGGACACAGGATGGCGCTGAAGAGCGTGGCGCGTTCAATCAGGTATGGGCGTGGGAGGTTATGAAGAGTTGGGTGTGGGCGCCATGTGTGGGACATGTGCGGGGGGTGGCGTGTGCCATGGTGGGAGCCTGGAGGGTCCTGGCTGAGAGTACAGGCCCAGAGACATGCTAGAGTCTTGGATCTGCCACTTACAGCTGGGACCCTCAGGTGGGTTTCCTGGCCTGTGACGTGGAGATGACAATGACAAGGGCACCCATCTCACAGGGCTCCTGCGAGGATTACAGAGGTAACACCTACTGTGCCTTTCAAACCTGGCATACTGTAGGCACTTACAACCATGGCTGCTTTTATTTTGTGTGTTTCATGTATATATCCGTGTGGACTCCTGTTTGGGACGTGTGCATGTGCGTTTATCCAAATCTGTGTCCAGCTGTGTGTGTGCGTAAGGGCAACTGCATGGAGACACGCGTGTAACCTTAGTGTAATTGAAGACAATTACAATTAACTCCCCGGCTGCTGGGGACTCACCCGTCCCAGGCAGACTGTGACACCTACACCTTCCCCTTGAAGAGCTCACCTGGACCTGCAGAGCTACCGAAAGCTCTCCCATTGCTGCAGAGGCCACCTTTACCTGGGATTTTGTAGGGGAGGACAGGTGGGTAACTGGATGGCCATGTGTCAGGGGCAGAGAATCAAAGCTTTGCCTATTACTAAAATGAAACCTGCAGTGTTCCCTGAAAATTCAGGTATAACTCTGGATGATTTCTCTCACTAATTCTTGGACACTAACAGATCGGGTGGATTTGCTAAATCACCCTGCTGCAGCCCGCCCCCCGCAGCGCTTTCTGCCATCAATATCCCCTGGAGTGTGGGGGCTTTGGGGACAGGGAGTCAGCCAAGGACAAAGCTGCTGGGATTGCCATGTTCGATTTAAGGCTGCACAAGCAAGTTGCCAATTCATCCCCCAGGGCGGAATTCAAGAGGGGAGCCAGTGTGGGTTTTGCAGATCAGAGAACTGAGTCCTTAATGAGTGAGACGGCTTCAGCAGAGCCCTGGCCTCAGCCTTTCTCCCTTTGGGTTAATGTCGAGTGTGCTGTGGGGTGGCTTTATGGAAGGACACGGCAGCAGCCCTTTCTTCCAGTCCCAGCAGCTCACTCGAGAGGCTCAGTGTCAGGAGTGTGGGGAAGCCAATCCTGTGTCTGCTACTGCACTTCTGTGCCTGGCTTAACACCACCTCACAGGATCCAGCCACTGGTTCTCCCATCAGTCCATCCGTCTTCGTTCTTTACCCTGGGAGTGACACAATGACCTTCAGCTACCTGCCAGGACTTCTCCTCCCAGCAGTGGGGGGTGAAGCACCACATCCTCTCTGGGCCCCCTGTGACCGATGTCCTGTCTGGACAGAGGACAGAGAGGCTGGGGAAGCCATGGCAGAGAGTGATGCCTACTAGGCCACTGGGGACTCTGTCATGCCCCCGGAAGCCTGGTGCAGTGGAAGGGATGGAAGGGACCTGGCCTGGTGAGGAGCTATTTCCTTATCTGCAAACCAAAGCGCTTCAACTAGGGTGATGGGTCACAGATTTTTGAGAGAGCAAGACTCACCCAGAGAACTTGTTACGGGGAGATTTCCAGCTCCCAGACACTGATGTCCTAATTCAGAAGGTGTAAGACAGTCTTGGGCTGTCCAGCTTTAACTAGCATCTCAGGTAATTCCGAGGCAGGTGTTCCATAGATCATTTAAGGCCCCTCCCAGCTTTGATTAAATACATTCAGGAGCCCTCCAGCCCTTGGCTCGCCGGAGCATAAGGGCCATCTCGGGGACGTGGGGTGGGGTGGGGGGTCTTACTGTGCAACTGGAGACCAATAATGTCACATGCCCCACCTAGTCCCAGACTCTGGTGTGGAGAGTAGGCACTGTGGCTTATTGCGGTTCTCTGTCCCTTCTTTCCTCCTGCAGAGAGTATTCCAGAGTGGGTAGGTACCCTACCTTCACCCACATGTTCAGGAAAAAAATGTTGGCATGATCTTACTTCTCCTTTTCTTATATCCTATGTGCAGTCCATTGTCAAATCCTGCCTTTCTGGTCTGTTGTCTCATGGCAGCCAGGGGGATCCTCTTGAAGCATGTCATTCTCCTGTGAAAAGTCTCCCAGGGGCTTCATACCACACACCAAATAAAATCCAGAGTCTTTATAAAGCCTGCATGAACTGGCCCCACTACCTCCCTGACCTCGTCTCCTCCACGCTCCCCTTCACTCCCTCTGTTCTGCTCAAACGGCCTCCTTGCTGTTCCTTGAATACGCTGAACTCACCCAGGGCCTTCGGACTTGCTCTTCCCTCTGCCTGGAATGCCCTTCCCCATGTCAGCATGGTTTGCTCTCTCACTTCATTAAGGTCTATCTCAAGTGGCAATCTGAGTTTTTATGTTCTTCTTCGGTGAATCTTTGTAAAATAACATCCCCTGCATGTGTTTCTGGCATTTTTTTCATGTGTGTGTGTGTGTGTGTGTGTGTGTGTGTGTGTGTGTGTGTACATGTACCAAGGTTACCCTCCAGGGGAATGCAGGGTCCATGAAGGTGGGCAGGTTGCTGTTTTCTGCTCTTTCCCCAGAACCTGGAACATTGCCTTGTACATAGTGTGCCCTCAAAATATCCGTGCTGAATAAGTGAGTGAGAGAATGAATAGGTGAGTGAAGTGGCAGTATCACAGGCATAGCCCTCAATCTTGTCTGGTTTTTAAAATAAGCCAATTAGCCATGAATTGGAAATTGTAATTTCCAATATGTTATTAACAAGTCATGAGGAACGTGCTCATCCCTGCCATGGTGACAGGGACAAGCTGGTCACTGTAGGGTCTGAGCCTGGCATTCACAGGGCTTGCAGGGGCCACACAGATGCTCAGTCTCTGATTGGCAGGGAGTGCCTGAAATGGCACCACTTCGCAGTCAGTGTGGACTCTCACCAGGGGGCAGGTGTGACTCCCTGGCCCTGAACACAGCTTGGCAATGTGGGATTCCTCACTTAAGTACCCTGGGCTGTGCTGGGAGGGAAATGACACACGACACTTTGCCTTTTGGAGGTGCCTTGGGATTTTCAAAATCTATCACATTTACTTATTATTTTCCTGGAGCTGCCATAACAAGGACCACAGACTGAGTGGCTTAAACCATAGAATCCTATTTCTCACAATTCTACGGACTGGAAGTCCAGGGTCAAGGTGTCAGCAGGGTTGGTTTCTTCCAAAGCCTCTCCCCTTGGCTCCAGATGGCCATCTCCACCCAGTGTCTTCACACGGGCTCCCGTACGCACTGCCTGTGCCCTCAGCTCCTCTTCTTGTACGGACACCAGTCATGCTGGATCAGGGCCCACACTAACCACCTCATTTCAACTCAATGATCTCCTCAAAGGCCCTATCTCCAAATATGGTCACACTCTGAGCTATTCAACACATGAATTTGGAGGGGTGGCACAATTCATCCCATAATATTCACCTGTTTCGCCTTCAATCTTTCTAGAAATTTCCAGAATAAACAATTTTAAAATAAGTTCCTAACATGGGCTTTACGTGGTTTAACAGCACTCAGGGTGCAATGATTATCATTTCCTCTTTACAGAAGAGGGGACTGAGAGAGTGAGTGACCACTTGCCCAAGGCCACACAGCGAGGTCAGCCGTAGGACCCAGAGTGGGCTCCCAGCACAGTGCTCATGTCCCAACCAGTCACCTCCTGTTCTTGCCATAAATGGACACAAATTGCTGTGAAGTCTTAATTAAGGTGCCCAGTGTTGCCATTTTCAAACATGTGCGCTAGAACCTTGTGAAAGGGACAGTTGGCACGGAGGAGCCTTCCTACAGTCCTGTACCTCCAAAAATCTCTGCCTCGCACAGCACGTGCCTCTAGTCATTTTGCCATGGAGGAGGACAGTGAGAGGAAGGGGAGTTAAATGATAGTCGTAGTAACTAGGCCAACCTCCAGCGGACAGAGTTCTGCTCCCAAAGATTCCATCTCCAGCATTTGAGAGAAGCCCAAACACCACCAGGAGGTGAAGGATGCTCCAGGAATGGGGTCCTTCCACCTGCCTGCCACCTTCTCCATCTGGATAAAGATTCTACTCTTGATGAACACATACCTGCACATACCTGCCCAGGTGATCCTTTAGAAACCTGAGCTGGGTAAGCAGCAAGTTGCAGGAGGGGAAGGCCACTGGTCCGAAAGGCTAGATACACTTCTGCAGTCCTACCTGTCCCTCCTGGTAAATGAGGTCTACCTGCCGGATGTGTCATAGCCCTACAGCATTTGTGCTGATCCCAGATGGTCCTATCCTCCCCCTGCCCTCTTCCTTCCTTCTTCAGATGTGATGTGATGCCTGGAGCCACAGAAATCATCTTGTGATTGTGAGACTCTACGCATGAGAACGCAAGCCAGCTTTTGGGGGATGGCGGGGTGGAATGGTAGAAGAGGCAAAGGTTTCTGACATCACTGAGTGCCAAATCAAAACCAGCAGTGTCTAAGTCCTCTCGATTACTTGATATCTAAGAAAAATAATTGTCTTTTAATTTAAGCTATGTGCTTGGGTTTCCTGTTAATTGCAGCTGAATGCATTCCTAACAATACATTTAGTGAATCAAAAACAGGCTGTTCTGAAGATCAGCCTGTAGGAGCCAACAGGTCTTCAGAGATTCCCCACTTGGTTGTTAACTGAAGTGGATGGAAGTGGCTTCAAGAATGTGGTGTCCAAGCAGGTCCTCCTCGCCCTCTCCTGTCCTCTCTGTGGGGTGAGAGGTGGCCCTGGCCCTGAGCAGCAGTGTTCTTGGATTCTCGCCACCTTAACCCCGTCTCACTCCACACTACCTTTTAAGGGCTTGAAAAGGTGTTTCAAAGCCTAGCTCTGAGGTCTGTTTAGTTCTTGGGTCCAGGTAAGCTTCTTCACCCACAAAATGAGATTAAAAATCCTCCTTTAAGGATTGTTAGGGATTGTCTGGGAAGATTTTAGGAAGGTGCTGGAAAATGTGAGAAATTGTTACTATGGGTCGATATGCAACAGAGTCGGGCTTTGTTGTTTGGTCATGTTCTAACCTCACAACCATGCTTTTTGAAGACTCTGGGGTCTGTAGGAGGAAGGGAAGTAGGGGAGGCTGTGAAAAGGGAGCTTCGAGAAACCCCACCCTGGCTGTAAACTAGGTTCCACTATTTGTTTTCGCACATTAGGAGTGAGGTTTCCAGGTGTGGGCTGCACCAGGAACGTTCAGCCAAACAATAACGGGACTAATACTTGCTGGGCTCTTAATCCTTTGTTAAGCAACGTCATTCACTGCCATTTGAACTGGGGAGACTCTTCCTATCCTCATTTTTCAAGGAAACTGAGGTCCAGAGAGGTGAAGTGTCTTAGCTAAAGTGACGCAGCTTGCAAGTGGCAGAGATGGGGTTCAAAGGCAAGTCTTCTAATTCCAAATCCCCTGGAGGTGATAGCTCCGCCCTTATGGAGACCCCAGGTCACGATGGAGATAAAGGCTGTGAACTTGGGGAGCGCCTGGTCAGAAGGGAGAGGAACAATCTGAAGAGTCCAGGGATTTCTGAAAGGGTCAAAGGACCCAGAAGGTCGCCGAGAGAGTACAGGATGTCAGATCGGGAAATGTCCGTGTCTGGGGCAGCCCCACACAGCTGCTAGCCCTATGCCGAACGCGGCAGGCAGAGGTGGGACAGTCACCCTGACAGCTTCCTGAGCAAGGTGAGCTGGGCCAGTCTCTGGGAGAGGAAAGGAAATAGAGAACAGTGTTTTAGAGGTAGAAAGAGGGCCAAGAAGAAAGGTTTCTGGCCAAGAAAAGTTCCGGAGAAGCTCGCCCCTGGCAGGCCACCTGCTCAGGCTGCAAAGTTCTGCGACATTTGGGTCTGTCTGCCTCAGAGTTCCTCTCCCCAGTGTGAGGACTGTCCATTCCTCTCCAGAGCCGGCCCAGCCTCAGGCTCAGTGGGGTAAAGACAAGGACGAGTGCCGAGCCACCTGTGTCCCTCGCAGCTGCAGAGCCGGCTCCCGCTGGCTGGGGAGGACACCCTGGCGGGGAGGACACCCTGGCGGGGAGGACACCCTTGGCGGGGAGGACACCCTGGCAGGGAGTGCAGAGCACCCATCACTGGGGTGCTCTTCAGAGATGGGACCCCTGTCTTCTTCAGCAGACTGGGAGATCCCCGGGGAGGGGTTCTTTTGCCCCCATCAGACTAGAGGCTCTGGAAAGTCCGGGGCTGTGACTCCATCAGATTGGGGGTCCTCGGGGGAGAAGGGCTGTGCTTCCCCCATCAGATCGAGGGTTCCCTGAGCACAGAGATCATCTTTTTTCTCCCGGCCTGTGGTGTAAAGAAACAAGACAGACAGAACCCTCTGTGGTGGGAGGGTGGCTGTGTCCGCCCAGCTCTCCTCTGCCTCCACCCTGCTGTGGTTTCAGGGACTGGTTACCAGCAGACTGTTTTTGCTCAAGTCTTCTTTCCTAAAACAGCCTCGGGAAAACTCAGCCCTTTCATCTTACCTTCCTCACGCCCACCCGAGTCTCTAGGTCAGATAGGTAGGAACTCAAGCCTCAGTTGCACGCTCGGATGGGCCTTTCGAGCTCAGAGAAGGAGATGCTCTCTGCCTGCCCAGAGCTCAGGCTACTGCCAGAAGGAATGAAAGCCAGGAAACCCACGGGTCACCGGAGTTGAGCCACAGGGATTCCTGGGTGCTGTAGTTCCCGGCCTCTTCCCTGCTCCCATTGGAAGGAAACGGCTTCCAATCTCCAAGTAGCTTCTCTGAGGGGGAGCCCTTCCCCTTTCTTCAGAACTGATGCGAATAATAGTACCGTTAGAGTTATAGAAACAGTTTTTTTCTTTTTTATAGCCTGACACATTTATAGATTTTCAGAAAGAGCAGGCTGCCGTGATACAGACCCACAGGGCGGTTTTTGGTAAGACTCTGTCCCCTCTCTGCTGGTGGCAGTGGCTGTTTCCCTGTTGGGTGGGGCTGGGGCTGGGTGGGCCAGTGGGGTTTGATAACCAAGAGGCCGCCTGTGCTTCCCCTGGAGACCCCACGGTGACACATCACAGTGCCTGGTTCCCGAGCACTGCTCCGGGCTGGTGCTGTTCATTCGCAATGAAGCTTTACCAGTCCGCTAAGAAATGAGAAAATAAGAAAGAAGTAACTTGTTTGTCCTAAAGCTAAACATATTTCATTTAAAGGGGACTGTCCTTTGGTCTGATAGTTTTGGCACTTTTTAATGTAAAAATGTGATAGGGACATGGGAGAGAGCTCAGCGGGAAGAGGAGGGAAGGGGTTCCCTGTGCAATGGGTCTCAAAGTGATTCCTTACACACTGGGATATTCACAGATGGGGTGTTCGTAAGTCAAGACATGCTGCTAATTGTCTGCAAATTCTTAATTGTGCTGAAGTAGGGAGAGGTGGTGGTACTATAGAGAATCATCCAATACTGGAGGTGGAACAGGGAAGGAAAATATTGAGGACTAATTCAGAAAGGATAATTGACTCACCCAAGGTCACCGTGATAGTTAATATCAGGTCGGGGACTAGAATCTGTCTCCTAATGCCTAGCCCAGTGCTTTTTAAAGTACACTACCTGAGTTGTAGTAATAATGATTATGGAACAGTGAGCAACCACTGAGCATGTACGAAGCGTTGCACAAGTAGTGTCTCTCCCTGTTCTCGTGGCTGTCCCGAGCACGGGTCGGCAGTTTGCCTGTTTACAGATGGGTGATTCAAAGGTAATTTCAGTTCAGTTCAAGATACAGTCACTGAGCTTCTGTGAAGCTCCATTCCAGGTGCTGTACTAGGGACAGGCATTGGGAACATTAAGAAGATGGAGTTCCTGCCCTGAGACATCTCGGTGGGAGATGTGTGCAATGGGATGGTCTCAGTAAAACGCGGCGGGTCTCCTGAGCAATTTGTGCTTGGGAGATATATGGGGGCACATGGGGGCACGTGGCTAGACCTCAGGGTAGAGGGAGTTTGAAGAGGGAGCGGCTCGCGGAGGGCTTCCTAGAGGACTGAGCCACAGGCAGGGGAGAAAGTCCAGTGAAGCCTGTGGGCACCCTGGGCAGGAGGCGGGGCAAAGGCCCCAAGGCGACAGCAGCGTGGTGTGCAAAGGTGATGTGAGAGGTGGGGAGGGGACGGTTACAGGCTTGGGTGTCATCCTTGGGGCCGTGGAGAGCCACTGAAAGTTTTTAAACAGGAAGCGGTGTGATCCCATTTATGAATCATGTTAATATGCTCTGTGGCGGTTGAGTAGGAGTTAGAAGGAAGGGCTTTCCGGTCCTGGATCAGCAGTGATGAGCGCTGAGCCGAGCAGGGCGGTGGAGAAGAGGGCTGGATTCGGAGATGCTTAGGAAGTGAATCACAGCACCTGGGGACGGGCTGGGTGTGGGCCTGAGGGGAAGGGAGGGCTTGTGGGGAGGGGCAGGTTTCTCCTCTGGACAACCAGATGGGTGGTGGGCTGAGACGGGACTCTGTGGGAGGTCAGGTGACGTGTGTGGATGACGGGCTCAGGGAGCGACAGGATGAATCTCAGTGACTAATGACACTGTCACCCATCACCTTCTCCCTCTGACTTCTGAAAGTCCCAACTCCGCCTCCCTCTCTACAGCCAACCACGTGGAGAAGGGGCAGACGGCTTTGCCTCCTGGAACTCGGGAAGCCCAGGGAGAATGGCCCATGGAGCGTTCTGAGACTTGGGTATTTGGGAGAAAGGAAAAGTTGTGTCCTGCCCCTGCCCCGAACCCTTGGCTCAAGGGACAGTGAAGGGATTCGTGACCTCTCTCTCCCTCTGCAGACAGAGCCTCATTAGGGCCCTTCCTAGAGGACACGGTTCTTGGCCTCTTTTCTCCCATTTCTGCCTGGGAAACAGCAGAGAAGTGGCTAATCTAACAACTGGGTCATCATTTGGGGGCCTTTATTGCTCTCCTATGGTGACTCGGACAGAATGATGATTTAAATAATTACCATTACACGTCGTTTATTTGTTCTTGCCAGCAGAAGCCCTGTTCATCTTTGTCCCTGGTGTTGCGCTAGACACAAGACAAGCAGATTCCTGAGACAGGCCGACTCTCAGGGAGCTCACAGATGATCAGGGGAGACAGACCGGTCACAGCCTCTGAGATGAGGTGGCAGTGCTCCTGTGCAGAAGTGCACACGCCTTCGAAAGGTGTTTTTTGTGTGGAGGGAGCTTGTGGAGTCCTTAAGAGCACAGGCCCAGGAAGTGCATGGCTATGGTTGGATCCTGGCTCTTCTCCACTTACTAGCTGTGTGACTATGGGCATGGTACTTAACCTCTCTGGGCCTCTGCTTTCTATCTACAAAATGGGGATGATGATGGCACCCACCTCCTTAGGTGGTTGTGAGGATTAAATAAGCTAATGCATGGAAGGTGCTTAGAACGGAGCCTGGCCCAGAGTGCGTGCTCCATCGTGTTAGCTGTTTCGACTTTTATCATCATCATCATCATCATCATCTCTATCACAAACTCAAGGAGTCTGCAGGAGAGGACTTAGCACAGAGGAGAAATGTCTGGGAAAAGCTTCATAGAGCACATGACATTTGAATTGGGCCAGAAAGTGACATTTTGCCAAGGGAAAATCAAGTGCAGGGCAGCCAACCCAGGCCGAGCAAGCGGGAGCACTGGCAGAGACAAGGAGGTGTGGAAAGGCAGGGCACGCCCAGGACAACAGCGAGGCCCCTGGGTCTCTGGAGTGCAGAGGAGGTGGGAAAGGATCCTGGGAGGGTATTGGAGCCAGCTTAGGAGAGCCTTGAATGCCAAATTAAGGAATTTGGACTTTATTCCCTAGGCAAAAACAGTCCTGAAAGAGTTGCTTTAAGAGAGGGGACATGACCAGCTGTGTGGGTCAGCGGCAGGGGCCACCCAGATGGGCCAGGTGAGAGATGGCAAGGATTTGAGCTAAGGCCTTGGCAGCTATGCCCAGGCACTCAGTTACTGTGAAGCTGCAGGGACAGAGGGGAAGCTGCACCTGCCCCCCGCCCCCGTCCCTGTTAATAACCAGGAAAGGTGTTAGAAGCATGAGGTGAGACTGGGCCTCCAGATGCCCTAAGCTAAGGTCCCTGGACCGGCAGAGCCAGACCCTTGGGGTCCCCCCACTCAGCATCATCTACTCTAGAGCCGCCCCTCTGCTGGCCATCGGGGGGCTGTGGCCTAAGCCTAGCCCTGGTGCAGCACCCCAGTGATGGCTCTGCACCTGTGGGACAGATGTCACTGCCAGGGTGATGGGTTTTGGAGGCCTTGTTTCCAGGCCCGAATGTGCCAGTCATATGCAGCTCTGTGACCCCATCAAGTCTCTTTACCTCTCTGAGCCTTGGCTCCCCTCTAAAACGAGGACAATGGTAGCCACTTCAGAGGGTAATTTTAAGGATTAAATGGCATAATGAGCAAAAGTGCTTAGCACTGAGCCCAGTGCCAAGGACATGCTCAGTAAGGGGTGAATGCTCATTGCTATCATACCCCTGGCATTGACCTTGACTTCCCCTCATTCTACCCATCTGCCTTATCCACTGTTCAGGACTCCTCTGTCCTGGCCTCTTCTCACCATATTGAGACCCGGGACTACGAGACGGATTTCCGGCTGGCGAGGGGAGCGGTTTCTGCCCACTGCTCTTCCTTTAACCCTCTTCTTTGCCGGGGATGTGTGGTGACTTGCACTTTTTACCCTTCTGGGTGCTTCACTACCCAGATGGAGTCAAAAGGCTGTCTGGGCCAGAAACTTTGAAGTTCTTAAAGGCAGAAGGATAAAAAAATGACCCTGGACCCCGAGCCTGTGCCGTAGTGTCTCACTGCCCACCCCTCTCGCCTGCTGGCTTTTACTGGCCCTAGAAACAGATTCTGCTGCATATGGTGAGAAGCCACCGCCGTGCATTTATTTCCAACGTGTTTATTTCCAGCCAGCTTGTGGGGCGGGGAAGCCGTGGCTGGCTGCTCCGCGACTCTGCGGGCCATCTCCTGCCACCACACAGATTCTCGGGCCGATGGAAATGTGATGTGTGGGCTTGGGAAAGAGGGAGAGAAAACGGCGGCTCGGGCCACAGCAGTTGTCCTGGTTCATTGCCCGCACTTCCCTCCCTCCACGGGGCACCCCGGCCCCCCTAGGCTAGGCTGCCAAGCCAGACGTGACTCCTCCACCCAGCCCACACCTGGGAACCAAGCCAAGTCTCTTCTCTTTGCATCCTGCCTCACTCCAGCAAAGCTGGGTTGCAGGGAAGCATTCAGGGGCTCAGATCACCTGGAAGGGGCAACAACGCAAGGGTCTTCCTCCTCATGAAGCTGTCCCCAGATCTATACCCCATGACACCAGAAGGAAGTTCCCTATAGGAACGACAACCATAGCCCCAGCTAGAATGCCATCACCTGGCTTTGTGTGGGTCCTTGTGACTTGTGACTCTGTTTCCTCTGGTTGGCAGCCCTGGCTGAGGCCCCTACCCAGGAGATAGGCCATGCAAATGAGAAGCCTGGTGGGCAGAGATCTTTGGATGGTTTACCACGTATCACTTGTGCCTAGTTAATCAAGTAAAGGAAAAGGGAAACCAATAGGGCAAGGGTAAAACAGTGAAGATTATTTTCTTGGAGAAGGGAGGTTTGAAAGACTGAGAAAAGGAAAGTGGACTTAATAGGTAGTTGGAAGGATAGGCAAGAAACCTCTCTACAAAGTTCATTCATTCATTCATTCACTCGCTCGTTCAAGGGCTGATTGGATACTTACTGTGTCTAGGCTCTGCTTAGGGGTACAGTGGGGTACAATGACAAGCCAGCAGACATCGTCCCTGCTGTCATGGAGTGCTCGGGTTAGAGGAGGAATAGACACAAGCAAACCAGCCCCTTAAAATTCAGGGTGAACAGGGCTGAGTACGGAGGTACAGGGAGCTGTATTACAGGTAAGGCCTATGCCAGGCAGAACCGGGAAAACAAGCATCACTTAAAGTAGTCCTAAGTGAAGTGCAGGAAATAGGTTAACAGGTGATGGACGAGACCAGCTGACCTAGAAATTAGCAACCGCAGGAAGCAGCTACCACACCTCAGCTAGAGAGGCAAAGGCAAGCGGCAGTGTAATGAGATCTCAGGGTCCCCTGGTGGGTGCAGACACACACCGCAGAGAGAGCTGCAGTCCTGGAGGAGATGCTGCAGCTGCTACCTGCTGGGGCAGAGGGGGAGGAAAGAAATGCCCTCTCTTTTCCCTTTCTCCTGCCTGCCTCTTCCCTGCCAGTGCCTCCCACCGGCTGAACCTGGCCAGCAGCCCCACGGCAGGGATGGCTGGGAATCGCCCACCGCACACAACAGACCAGGGGAGGGTGGAAAATGAATCTGAGCCCAACGCAGCTCCGGACTCCCTCCAGACTTGGTGGGGGTGGGCGTGTGCTCAAGGGAGCATGTTGGCTGGAGGAAGTGAGAAGAGTTGTTTTGTGAAGCATGGCAAATGGGGGTGTGGGGGTCAGGGGAAACGGGGTGAGAGTGAGGGAGCAGGAAGGCCATGAGGGCCTTGGCAGCAAGTCGGGAAGACTGGATGTTAATGCAAAAGCCGTGGGGGCCACTGGCTGGCTTTGAGCAGTGAGGTGCCCGGAGCTGGGATTTAGGATGATCATTCCAGCTGCAGGGCCTGGGGGGCTGGGGAGGGAGGGAGGGAGAGTGGAGGCGGCAGATGGGTGAGGAGACCACACGGTAATCTCCAAGGCAAGGACGGTGGAGGCAGAGGGACCAGGAGAAGAACATGGACTTGAGTATTCAGCGGGGAGAACTGGAGAGTGGTCAGGAGGGGACAGCGTGTTAAGGGCGACGCCCATGACTGTGGCTTGGCCAGGTGGGCCAATGGAAGCACTTTTGGCTGAGACAGAAAGCCCGGCATGAGAGCGTTTGGAGGAGATATGCATTGATCCGGTTGTGAGACGCTCGTGAGACATTCTTGGCAGCAGAACTGTTTTTTCCTAGACATGTCTGTGTTTATCTGGGTCTCCATGAAGAGGCCTTCCATTTCGGGACTCCAGGAGTGTGCCTTCCAGAGTGGACCAAGTATGCCTTCCTCCTGAGTGTCATGTTCTCTTCCTGAGCCCCCCATTTTAACCCCGTGTCCAACCTCAGCCTTCCCTGGGACCCCACCCCCCCGCCCCGCAGGCCTGTGAGGAAGCTGTAGTTCAGGCTGTTTTTCCCAATCTCATTTCTCATCCAGCCTGAGTTGTACCCGGGCCCAGTAGCTCTATTTTTAATCTCCTGTGTGAGCGGGATGCTGAAAGGCTCAGAAAATACCCTTTTCTTACTTTGCCTCTTATCAACCATTGCTTAGCAATTGGCTCTAATCTGTACGAGCCAGAATCGCGCAGCTCAGACTAAAGTGGGCAAGAATCCACGGGGAGCGTCACACACAGCACCGAGGAGCTAGGTGGGGGAGAGGCCAGAGCAAGACGCTTGTCCTCTCTGAACCGCCTTTTTCCCATATATCAAAGATATGCATAGTCACCCCTCTTCTTCCTGTAGTCTGTAGAAGCTGGTTTTCTCCGGGAAGCGAGACCATCCTCACAAGGGGAACTGTGGTTGACCGTGGCAATGCTGTGCTCATTTTACCAGTGGCTGATTTACCAACAGTCGTGCACATGTCACTTAGTTCTAGCCAATCAAGCATGGGTCAGTTTTCCAGGGCTGCCATGACAAAGTAGCACAACCTGGGTGGCTTAAAAGAAAAGAAATTCATTCTCTCAGGGTTCTGGAGGCTAGAAGTCTAGATGCAAGGTGTCAGCAGGACCGTGCTTTCTGGAAGGCTTTAGGGGAGAATCTGTTCCATGCTGTTCTCTTAGCTTCTGCTGTCACTGGCAATCGGGGTACGCCTTAGCTGGCTGCCACAGAGCTCCCGTCTCTGCCTCTTTTGCTGCATGGAGTTCTCCTGGTTCTACCAGTGTTCCTCTGGCTTCCCACGGCCATCTCCCCTCTGTGCCTCTCTCCTCTTCTAATAAGGACATGTTGAATTAGGAGCCCACCCTACTTCAACACGACTTCATCTTAACTCATTCTGTCTGCAATGAATGACCCTTTTTCCAAATAAGATCACATTCTGAGGTAGTTTGACATTTCACTTTGGGGGACAAAATCCAACCCCTCATAAGCCATGAGGAGAGTGTTTGGGAAAGTCTTTCCCCCTGATGAGGCAGCATCACCAAGGGGATCCCACCGCACTGTCTCCTTCTTGTGTTGGACCCCACAGTGTGAGGATGTGGGGCTGAGGGCTGTGTGGCATCTCCCTGGGCATTTGCTTCTCCCTGGGGTTGGCAGCAAAGGAAGATGGGGAAGTGGCACTGCTGAGCCACTGTCCCCAAACTACAACTTCCTATCTCTGGACTTTCTATTAAGTGGGATAAATGTGCAGATGTCTCCGTTACTGGGGGCTCTGTTACTGTCTTAGTCCATGTCTGCTGCTATAACAAAATACCTGAGACTGGGCAACTTATAAAACAGATATGTATTTTCTCATAGTTCTAGAGGCTGGAAAATCCAGGATGAAGGCACCAGCAGGTTCGGCTGTCTGATGAGGGCTGCTCTCTGCCTCCAAGGCAGCACCTTGTTGCTGTGTTCTCACATGGGGAAGGGATGGAAGGAGTGAAAGTGCATGAACTTCCTCCATCAAGCCCTTGTATAAGGACACCTAATCTATAAGGATTCAAGCACCTCCTAAAGGCTACATCTTGTCATACTGTTGCATTGGGGATCAAGTTTCAACATAAATTTTGGAGGGGGTGCCATCATTCAAAATGTAGCAGTTGCTTACAATCAAACACATCCTAACTCATTTAGTGACCCCAATTTCCCTGCCAAGTCTAGAGAAATGTAAGAACCACAGGATTTAAGAGCTGGAAGAGACATTGAGAATCATCTACGCCAAACTCTTCACTAAATGAATAAGGAAACTGAGGCTCAGCAAGGGAAGGGACTCGCTTGGGGTCACACCACAAGTTAGGGACACAGGTGGGACCCACACTAGGTCCCCCAAACCCCCCATCTCCCATCATGTTTCCCTGGTTTCTAGTACTCTCTCCGAAGGGGAAAAGGGGGTGCTGTTTGAAAGGCAGGGCTTGCTGGGTGGGCTGCTGAGCTGTCAGAGGGAAGGAAATGAGTGGGGGGACAGGAGATGAGAAGGATCCCAAGGGGAGCGTGCAGGAGCTTGCCATGCTGCAGAGCTGTGTTCAGCCTCAGGGACACACTTTTATTCTAATCACATGCTCTGTGCAGGGCTTGCTGCTCTGAATTATGCACCTCGAAAGGGCCTTTCATCTCACCGAGGGTTTGATGCCAGCCTACTGGGCTGCCTGTGCTGGGACAAGATTTAGCTTCCAGAGCAATTCCGGGCAAGGAGGTAGGAGGAAGGCAAATGGAAACACCTGGGCCTTTCCTTGCCTGGGGACTCTGCCTGCCCAGTTCCTTTCACCACGGCTGGTGGGTGGGCAGCACGGTTGGTAGGGAGGGAGGAGGAGACCCACCCTCACCTCAGTCTGGGAGCCGGGCAGGGACTCACACGATTGTATACCTGGCACCTTTCCAAGAGTGCAGAGAAATCTACCTTCATCAGCTTAATTGAATTGAGATCTGTTAAATTCAAAAGCCTAGAACTTTAGGACCCTGGGTGGAAGGCACCTTTGGCATATTCTACTCTGAGCTGCTCATTTTACAGGAGTGGAAACCAAGCCCCGGGAGACTTTAAAGAGGCTTGCCCTAGAGGCAGAGCTAGAGTCAGAACCTTAGAGTCAGCCTCTCCACCCGGCCCACTTTTGTCAGAAGCAGAGCTGCCTCTTGACTTCAGTCAACAAATGCATTTGAGCCCTGTGGTCAGCCACTTCTGACATGGGCTCTAATTCCACCTCCTGGTGTCCGTGCCCTTGTGTGGTCCCCTCCCCTTAAGTGTGAGCAGAACCTGGAGTGTGACTTGCTTCTAACTGACAGGATATGACAAAAGCGATACGATGTTATTTCCCTGGTTAGGTTCAAAAGACTGTGATTTCTGTCTAACTTGCACATACTCTCTCTCTCCCTGGCTCCTCTTCTCTTGAACTTGCTCTGTTGAAGTGATCTGGAAGGGCCCATGTGACAAGAAGCTGAGGGCCACCAGTGGCTAATGGCCAGCAAGGAACTGAGGCCCTCAGTCCAATGGCCGTGGAAGAACTGAGTCCTGCCAATGATCACAGAGTGAACTTGGAAGCAGACCCTCTCCCAGTTGAGCCTTCAGATGAGACCACAGCCCTGGATGCCCTCTTGATAACAGGCTTCGAGAGGCCATGAGCAGAAGACCCACCAGAGCTGTGTCTGGATTCCTGACCCACAGAAACTGTGGGAAAATAAATGTCTATTGTTTTAAGCCGTTAAATTTTGTTATGTAGCAATAAATAGGAATTCCCTATTCTAGGATAATGAGAAGGCAATGGTTGATGTGGATTACAGGAGCTTGTAGTTTGACGAGCTGAGATCGCATGTGAAATAATAATGACTAACATTTTACTGTTTCCTCTGTTCCAGGATTGCACTAAACTCTCTAATATACTAATTTCTTTAATTTTCTTAATGCTTACAATCATCCTGTGACGCTTCTTACCCCACTTTACAGATGAGAAAACAGAGGTGCAGAGAGACAAATAGCCCGCTTAGGTTCAAATAGCTAGTAAGTGGTAGGGCTGGGATTTGTACCCAGGCAGCCTGGCTTCGAGGGAAACAAAGCAGCGTTCATTCATTTAGAAGGCACTGGAGTGCTCGCTTGTGTGCTTGCTGTTGCTAGTTGCTGGGCACATGAAGATACGCCCCTGTCATGAAGGAGCTGGTGGCTCTGCCTCTCACTAGTGGTGACCTTGCTCGAGTTACTTGACCTTGGTTTCCTCACCTGTAAAGAGGATAAGAGTGACTACAACCCACACAGGGCTGTCATAAGATTAAATGAGCTGATATTTGTAAAGCACATGTAACAGTGCCTGGTGCATGGTGAGTGTTATATGTTTGTTAAATGAAATTAAATAAGTGACCGTGTCAGCAGAAAGTTACAACAGTGTGTGAAATTATAGAGACTCTCTGTTCAGGGTGCGGGTGCGGTGGGAGCTCAGAGGAGGCACTGCCCTTTGCCTCCTATCTTTTGTACACGTCCTTTTAAGTTCTGGACTAATTGGTGGGCTTTCCATGCAACCTGTGGCCTTTTTTAATACTTATTCCTTCATTAAGATAATTAGCAGTTCTAAGGTGAGCCTTCTCTTGTCAAGATGCCCAGTTCTCTTAACTGGGGTTCACTTTCTTAACCTAAGCTTCTCAGGATGAGGAACTTTTGAAAACAATCCTTTCAAAGTCCCAGGGTCCACTGGTACCTCCTCTAGCTGCCCATCTTGGCAGTGCATAAATGCTCAGAGGTCATGGAGCTCACCCCCGAGGCTCCCACCCCTCCCACCTTTCTGATGAATTCTTCTCTGTTGGCCAGAACAACAGTTCCTCTTGTTACTTTGCCCAAAGTCCAGGAGGTTAAATTATTCTCAGTAGAAGAAATGTAAGACTCTGCAAATGCTTAATGCTTAACTAGAAGCGCCAAAATGCACCCCATGGATAATGAGAACTGTTGGTGGCCAGGCCAAGGGGATCAGGGCAGAAAGATTTGGTCAAGTACCTCAAGGAGGGGCTGGGGTTTTAGCCAGGCCTTAAAGCTTAGTAAGGATAGGGAGAAAGCAGGGGGCAGGGGATCACTGTGCAGGAGACAGCAAACACAGCAAGGGTGGCATGAGGGGCTGGCAGATGTTACTAGTGCTTACCCATGTCCGGTTTTCCTCTGGGGGCACCGGAGAGAAGTATACTCCCCACCACAACACTTGCTGTTATGTGGGGTTATAGGACTAAATCTGGCCAATGGGTTGCAATTGGAAGTGATGTGTGTCACCTGTAGCTGGGGCACTTAATTGGCAGTGCAGTGTCTCCAGTGCTTGTCTCCCCTGCCACGGCCCCCATGGAAGCATGGGTTGAGATGAAGGGACTGAGGACACTGAGCTATCATATGGAGGACAGCTGGCCTGGAGAGTTGCTGGACCCATAATGACCTCTGTGTGAGTGATAAATAAATCTTTGTCTTTAAGCCACTGAAATTTTGGTGGGGCTTGTTCTGTCAGATCACTAGCCTTCACTGATGTCCACGGAGGAACCTGTGTTGAGTAGTGCTACATGGGCTTGGAGTGGTTAAGGAGGACCAGAGGCAGCCTCGTGTGGGGCATGAGAATCACCTGGACAGACTTTAAAACCACTATAAAGATTGCATTCAGGTGTGTGGGGCCTGGGCACCAATATTTTTTTAAGCTCTTCTGGTAACTTCAAAATGCCACCAGGGTTGAGAGCCATGGACAAACCTGTCTTCACTCCTTAACTGCTTTGTTCTCCAAGCCCTATTTGGGGGGGGGGCTGAAAAAGGAGAATAGTGTTGTAGCTGTGGTCCCCAACCCCTGGGCTGTGGATCAGTACCAGTCCATGGCCCATTAGGAATCAGGGCAAACAGCAGGAGGTGCAGGGTGGGTGAACGAGCGAAGCTTCATGTGTATTTGCAGCTGCTCCCCATCACTAGCATCACCACATAAGCTCCGCCTCCTGTCAGTTCAGTCACTGTCTCCCATCACCCCCAGATGGGACCATCTAGTTGCAGGAAAACAAGCTCAGGGCTCCCATTGATTCTGCATTACAGTGAGTTGTATTATTATTTCATTGTATATTACAATGTAATAATAATAAAAATAAAGTACATAATAAATGCTATACACTTGAATCATCCCGAAACCATCCCCCCTACTCATTGGTCCATGGAAAAATTGTCTTGCATGAAACCAGCTGGTCCCTGATACCAAAAGGATTGGGGACCGCTGGTGTTATAGGACTGATAGGGCCTGCAATGGCCTGAATGTGTCCCCCCTAAATTCGTATGCTGAAACCTAATCCCCAATGCTATAGTATTAAGAGGTAGGGCCTTCAGGAGGTGATTAGATTGGGGGGTGGGGCTCAGCCTTCATGAATAGGATTAGTGTCCTCATAAAAAAGGCCCAAGGGAGCTTGTTTACCCCTTCTGCCATACACTATATATGGACACTTAAAAGGCAACATCTGTGGAGCAGAGAGCAAGCCCTCCCCAGACATCTGCCAGCGCCTTGGACTTGGACTTCCCAGCCTCCAGAACTGTGAGCAATAAATTTTGATTGTTATAAATTACCCAGTCTAAGGCACTTTGTCATAGCAGCCCAAATGGACTAAGACAGGGCCCAATGTTGACATTTCACATAAAGTATGTGAAAGGGCTTTATAAACTGTAAAGGGCTAGACAAATAAATTTGATTCTTGATGATATTAAAAGCCCAGAGAGGCAGAGGTTCCTACTTAATCCAGTGCATTGTTCACTGGGAGAATGTCTGTGGCTGATGTTTTTAGTCTGGAGTCAGCTTCTCTGGCCACTGCTCTGTCCCACCCACCCACTATGTGTGCAGGCAGGACGGGCCATAGGAGTCTTGTTATCTGTCACCAGGACTGTGACCACAGCACCCAGCTGGGCTCCTTCCCCTGATGCTGCTTTGAGACTTCATTCACTGGTGGGTTAACGGCATGGCACCTGTTGTCCTCCAGATGGCAAAGATTTGACAGCATCCTCCTTTTATTAACAAATACTTTAATTTTTATCAAGGTTTTATATGTATTTATGCCAAATAGGGTTGTAATGTAAAAGCGCAGTGCCCAGCTACCACCCTCCTACTCAGAATTTTCTCAGGAGCAATTCTTTTAGCTGCTTCCCCCAGTATTTATTTTCATGTTATTGGACCTTTCTTGATATTTCACTTTGAGACACTATCTTTTGACTTCTTACTGTGGAGTTTGAGCTTCTGGCATTCTTATAGTAGTCCTCCTATCACCCCCCAACAACAGAATCACATTTCCCAGCAGTTTTCCAATATAGTTTAGTCATAATTTTTGCTGAAAAATAGGTATTCAATGTTTACATTAGAATTTGTGATTATATAAATACTGTTTAAAAAGAGCAATGAATAACATTTTCTTTATTGGATTATTTTTAATTTTCATAGAGTTGAAAGTTATCCCTATTTTATTTATGTCTTCCTTTACTCACATTTTAGACTTCTGAAAGGGATCAGAGGTGAACGAACGTGCTCCATTGGCCAGGTCCCGCTGAAGACTATCGTACCACTTTCTACTATGTGCAAGCGTGATGCAAACGAGTCCTTAAGATTCTCCCCCTAATGCTTTAGGAGGTGCATTCTAAATGGCTTTTATGCCTTTGTACCCTTCTCTTTTGTCCAAGATTAAATAGAAATCTAACCTAAGATTAATAGAAATCTTTTCTCTGTTGCACACAGAAAAATGTATGTTTTCAGAGTCTGGGAGAGTGGGGTCTATGTTTCTTTCTTTAGAGCAGGAGTCTCCTGAGGACAGGAGTTTCCCTCTCAACAGACTGGGGCTCCCCCAGGATGGGCCAGTGTCTCCCCTCAGACTGGGGCTCCCTGAGGACAGGGCCGTGTCTCCCCACTCAGGCCAGGAGCTCTCTGTGTGGGGCTGTGTCTTTTCCCTGTTCCCATCTCTTGCCCACGAGCCGCACCTCAGTTTCCAGGCAGGGCCCTGCGTTTGTGAGTGCAGTGGGGTCCTAGGACTGGGAGGCCCCAGAGACTCAGCCTGGGATTAAGAACCCCCGGGAGCTGCTCAAGCCCCAAGAACTGCTTTCCTCTCTCAGCTTTTTTTTACTGATGACCTTGGATTCGGGACACAACAAAAACAAACTCCTCAGAGACACTCCTCAGGGCTGTGTCAGGTCAGCGACCCCCCACTGAGGGTCTGTCCTTTTCTCTGTGCCTTCAGAAGACATCTGTTCTCAGGCCTGTGGGGTCCCAGGGACGGCCCTGCCCTCCCTTTTCATTTGCATATAGCTTTTCTTTCTTCTTGACGTTGTCTGTGGAGAAAGACTGTGGATGGCATGAATAATAGATTATTAATCTGGAACCTCTCCAGTGAGCGAGGATCGCCACCAGTGAAGACACGGCGTGTTATGTAACCAGCACACCACGCTGGCATCAGAGGCGGCGTGTTCGTCGAAGAGCAAGAGATCAGAGAACGGCGAGAAGCAGGGAGGAGGCCGCTTCGCAGGAGGGTCCGTGGGGAGCCGGGCTCTGGTTGTTTGCAGCTTCTTCTGTGACCAGTGAGAAGGGGCTGAGACCTCCCCGTGGAGACAGAATGGGCTGGCCTAAGCAGGAACCGACCGGCGCTGGTGTCGGCCGAGTTCCCGGCACCGGGCCTGCACCTAGCTGGTCGTGAGGTAAGTTGGTCGGGCTGTGCCACAGCAGGCCTGGCAGGAAGGTCCCCCAAAGCAAACGTGAAGACAGGAGGACCCAGGCCTAGGGGCTGCTGTCTCTGGAGGAGGACATTCCCTCAGGTGACACTGGGTTTCTCCACCACAGCCCTTGGAAGCTGACCTATGTCCAGACGGTCACCTAGCGTGCCCACCCCATGGCTAGCATCAGTGGCACAGTGGTGCCTCAGGGCAGGGGATCCCAGGCCACCGCATTTGATAGGGCCCTGGTGGTAGGGAGCGTGGGGGTTGACAAGATTTCCCAGACTGGCTTCTCAGAGGCCGGGCTCTGGCTCGCAGCAGCCATGAAGAGGCGGCTCTCAGATCGTCTGCGGGGAACCTGACGGACTAGCAGCCCCAGCCACCGCCACGCTGGTGCCAAGGCCACACTCCCCATGGCCACTCCCAGCCACTGACTGAGTGACACCATGGCTGGGGCCTGGAGGCAGACCCAGTCCTGTGAGATGAGGAAGAGGAGACTTCGGCTTTGGCTTGCGTCTCTCCCAACGCGCCCATTGGTGTAACTTCCTTCCAACTGCACCCCAGTCTGAGACTTTTCCACCCGACGTCCCTGCCTCCCCACTCTGCTCTGCTGGGCCGGACCAGCCCTGCAGGCTGACAGTTGTCCCAGCTCTTCCAGCTTTCTGCCCATGTTCACTCGCAGGCATACCTTCTCCCTCGTGATCTTGCCATTGTCCCTCAGAGGACCTGGACTAACTCAGTCCCTCATTCTCCAGGCCCTGGGTCAGGCAGGAATGCTCACTGTCTAGGCGCTAACCAAGATGGAGGGACTGGCAGCAAATGCAGCGTGTTTATAATTCACCATGGCCTTAACTTGCTGGCCCTGGGCCCCACCCTGGGCCAGGTGCTGGGCTGGGCCACTTAAATGTGTTCCCTGCTCCCCCTGAGGCCAGAGTAGGTCCGGCCTGTGTAACTGAGGCAAAGAGTCACAGGAGCTGAGTTCAGAGAGATGAGGGGGCCAGATCACGCAGGGCCTCATGGCAATCTTGGGACGCCATTCTCAGCCTGAAGCACACTAGTCTGTCCTGGAGCCAGGCCTCAGCCTCTTCACGGTTTTCCTCCTGTCTCTCCTCCCTCATTCATCCTCGTTGATCAATTCCTCCAGGGAGCCGGCACCGGGAGTGGCTCGTTTCCCCCGAGACCCCTTCTGATGCCTCTTGACTAGCAGAGCCCAGCTGCTCTGTTGCAGAAGCCTGATGGCCGTTGGGGTTCACGACTAGAAGTCTAAATCCAGAATCCAAGCCCTGCTTGGCCATCGAGTAGCCCTGGAACCTGGGACAAGTTCATCAAAATCTTGAAGGCTTAGTTTTCGCATCTGCACAAAAGTGATGCTAATAACAGTAGTAACAGTGGCTCCCACTAACGAGCGCTTGCTGTGTGCTGGGCACTGTGGTACGTGCCTTACGATTGTTGAGACCTGCAGCTGTGAGGTAAGTACTAGAACGATTCCCATTTGTGCAGATGGGGCAGTCAAGTACAGAAATTAACAGACTCACCCAAGATGACAAGTTGGTGAGGAGCAAAAGTGAGCTACGGATCCAGGTAGCCTTTCTCCTGTCCCCTCCGCTTCCCTACCTTCGAGTGTCCATCTCATGGAGCTGTTGGGAGAACCATGTGACATAAGTCAGTCTCTTTAGGAAATTTCCCCAGCCCTGGCAGGCTTCTGGGTGCTGAATCCCGGGCCCTCTATGGCTGTGTGTATGGCAGAGTGCTTCGCTCTTTTATTTGTTCATTCAGCAAACACGCTGACTGGGGACCTCTGTGTGTGCCAGGCAGTGTGGCAGCTGCTGGGATGCTCCAGTGAGCCCCTGTCCTCCCAGCCTCAGTGTCCAGAGGGGAAGACAGACGTCACACAGACGATCATGATTAGTGACAGTAGGGGTGTGTGCTATAAAGAGAGAAGCAGGGGTGCAGTGAGGAACGTGACTCAGCGAGCTGTGCTGTGTGGGAGGGAGTGGCCCTGAGATTCAGCCCTGCCAGCCCCGGCGCGGTCCCAGTCTGACGGGGGAGACGTGCCCTGCCTCAGAGGGAGTCTAGTCTGACCTCTCCCAGTCTGAGCGGGGAGGCCCAGCGTGTGTCCCGCAGGAGGCTCCAGTCTGGTGGGGAGGCACGGTCCCTCCTCCGGACTGACGGCGGGACGGAGCCCGTGTGGCCTGCGTGGTAACAGGGCGCTGTGCAGGCGCCGAGGCCGTGAGCAGGACGCCAGGCAAGGCGGACTGTCAGAGCCCACGCGGCAGTGGGAGATGGGCTCGGCTGGCGTTTTCCGGGCCTGCTCAGACAGCGCCGGGCACACCCCTGGAGGGCCTGTTTTCGGGGGTCTGGTGGGAAGGAGGGCACAGGCAGAGGTCGAGGAGGGAGCAGGTAACAAATTGAATGGCCCAGCCCCGCGCCTGGCACAGGGTGGGCGCTAAATACATGACAGCTGTCATTCTGAGTGAGGGTCCTGCTGTCAGTAAGCAACACGGAGGAGCGTCAGAGTCCCTAGCTCTCCTGACCACCCCATTATCAAATGTCTCGTTGCACGAGCTTCCAGAAAGATCTATCTCCATTTTCGTACCTGGCTTTTCAGGGTTGGAAATTAAAGTGAAGCGAAGGTGCAGGACCCTGGGCTATGCCGACGCACAGGGTGTGGGAACGGCTGCTTATTAGGAGTATTAACAGGGAGAGCTGAGGCCAGCTCAGTGGCTGACTGCACAGAAGAGAGATCTTTTTTTTCTATTTTTTTCTAAAGAGAAGTAGTTGGAGAAAAATTTCTAATGAATCCTATCCAACCATAAAATCATGTAGAAAATGAATCCTATCTGACAATAAAATAAAAATGAAACAAATTACTAGGTTCTCATATTTGTGGGACAAATTAATTTCATGTTTAGAATACTAATTGCTCACGGAAGGGTCTGTAACCATGTGCTGCCTGAATTTAGCCTCAAAGTTTGGAGGTTTACAGAGGAGGGGGAGGGGCAGGGCTGCAGGCCCGGCCACAGGACATAGGTGAGGACATTGCTTTGCAAATGGAAACGTAAAGCACGTGTCTCCCCCTTGCATCTTTCACTTTTTATGCCTCATGCTGGGAAACGTGAGTTAATTCACAGTTATCCTCAAGTGAGTGATTGTATTAGTGAATTACCTGTGGAAAATTAAAAAAAAAACAACAACAAAGACTGTCTGCTCCACTCTCCCAGAAATTTCGGGGTCACCTGTCCCAACTCGAGAGGTGCCTATTCAGAGATGCTGGGCTCTCATCCTGGCAGCCCAAGGTAAAAACCATACTGATGCCCTTTACTGATGCCCTCTGTGGCCAGCACTATCCCTGCAGCTCTATTTACCCCAATCCTTGCACCTTCTGCAGATGGCAGGCTTGATTACGCCCATTTCACAGGTGAGGCAAACAGAAGGCTCCAGAAGGTCTAGCAACTTGCACGAGAGTGCACAGCAACTAAGAGTGTGAAAGGGGATCTGGATCCAGATCTGTCGAGCTCTTCCCACGGCCACCATCCTTCCCTGTGCCACGCTCCACTAGTAGGGTCAACCTGCGCCCAGCCCACTCCCCACAAAATGTAATCACATGTTTCAGAGATCACACACACACATGCACACAGGCAGAGGATTGAGGACTAGGTACCTGCATTTGCCTTTGTCATGTCTAGGCCACAGTTTCTGGCCCCAGGTCTGGCCTCCAGGCATGTAGCCAGGCTGACAGGGAGGTGGCCTGGCTGAAGCACTCTCATGCACGTTAAGCTCTGAGCAAGCACCTGTTAGGTGCCTGGCATCAGGCCAGGTGCTGGACAGACACAGGAACCTGGTCTCCACAGGCATCTGACGCAGGTGTGTTCCTGTGGACAATACCCACTGTCTGATGTTGCCTCTTACGGGGCGTCTGTGGGTTTGTCCTGCTTTGCTCTCAGTTCAGTCACACACCAGCTGTGGCTTTAGAGCAATGTCATCCCCTCTCTGGGCTCAGTCTCCCAAGACATTTGGACTAACCCAGTGGTGCTGAAGGACTTCCAGGTCTGACATGCTGGGGTCTGTAGGCCCCTCTGTCTTAGGGTGAGTGGTGGTGTGGTGGGCAGAGGCCATCTTGTCCTTCTCACTCACCTCTGCGCCCCCCACACCTGCCATCCTCTGATGACCCTTGCACCCTAGCAATGCTGAGAACGTGGGTCTCTGTCTCAGGGAGATGGACTAGAAAGCAGGTGTGGATGCGGGTGATGTGACATCAGGTTGCTCCTTGAGGCCGGGGACTTCTCCTTTGCAGCTGTGTCCTCAGTGCCTAACACAGTGCCTGGCATGCTGCTCACGAACAACAAACAGGTGGTGAGTGAATGAATCAATGGATGAGTGAATAAATGCACACGATCAAGACTCACACTCCTTCAGCAGGCTCCACTGCACGTCTGATTTCTCTTTCCACCCGGCCCCTGTTCTGCACTCCAACACCCTAACCTGAAGGGCAACAGCCTCCCCTCCAGGTGTGTCATTTTGTGTCAGCTGCTAAGAACATTTACACTCTGTCCCCATTGGCACTCCACGGGCAGGTTCCATTTCTCCCCACTTTCCCCATCACCACATTCTGCTCCCACTGTCTCCCCTCCTTCTCCAGTTTTTGCATTTCTTAATTATGATGGACAGTTTTCAGATGGGGAGAAAGGGGCGCCCTAGGAGGAGGGTGTCCCAGCCTCCTGCTTCCATGTAGGGGTCTGGACGGAAAGGGACACCTGAGCAGGTGTAGTCCTCCCAGGGACACCAGCTGGAGCTCCCACAGAGCCAGTGCTAGAGCAAGATCGCCTCTGCATGAATATGTTAATCTCTCACACACAGAGCAGGAGAGGCATTACTTTACTTTAAATAATTAACTGCTGAGAGGACAGAGCGCTGGGAAAGTAGCCTGGGCTGCAGCTGAGTGTTTCACGATTTAATTAAAGCCTTTCTGATAAATGTTTACCATTGCTTCAGCTTCTGCCTGGGAAAGAAAGGGCAAAACGGAGAAGGAAGATAGGATGAGGGGAAGGAGGAGAAGAAGGAGGGGAGAAAGGGAGGAGGAAGGAGGAAGGAAGGAGGGCAGAGGGAGACAGGAGGGGCACAAAGTGAGGATGCAATGGTAGAAGAGGAACAGGAGGGGACAGCCCGCAGGCCACAGACGAGCACAGCCAGGACTTTCCCCCCTCGGACCCCTGGAGCAGTAAACCGGATTTGGAAAAGAATAGGAATCTCTTTTGCTCTCTGCTGCATGTTGCTGTGTTACCAGTTCTTGTCTTTCGTGGCCCACCCACATCTCCTGCAGCTCAGTCCCCCGTCCCCCACGTCCCATCCCTTGTTGCCCCCCACAGTGGCTCTAGTCACTGACTCCGACACCCAGGGCGGTGGGCTCACATGGGCAGACTCCCTGGATGTCCTGGAAGGGCGGTGGCTCTCCCCTGGGGTGGGCATCTCCTTGTCTTAAAGACCTGTTCTCAGAGTCCTCCGAAGTGCTGGGGCCACGGGAGACAAACAGATGTGGTCATGTGACCCCTATAACAGGTCAAGCTGGAGGGTTCAGAGCCAAAGTCAACTTGGACAGGGAAAGGGCTCTGAGCTGGGGGCAGGCGTCTGAACTGCCTTTTCATGACTCATCTTTGGGAATTCATTCAGCCATCAGCACTGTTCAGGGCCGCTGACTGTTAATCTACAGGGGGCGTGTGTGTGTGTGTGCGCATGTGTGTGCGTGCGCACGTGCCCATGCGTTCTCAGGCCTGGCGTCGGCACCCCTGGTCTGCCCTCTCTGCTGCCACCCTCTTTGCTAAGCCTTAATTACAGCAATTTAGGAGGCTCGCTTAAGATCGCAGAGTAAACCTATCAATATTTCACTTAAGAACGGATTTCTGTCGGATGGTATCAGAGGCCTATAAATGAGAAATATGAGACGTGTTCTCAGTAGCCTCACACACACACACACACACACACACACACATACATGCACACGCACATGCACGCACACCGAGACCACTGATGAATTATTAACACGTGATTTCCTTTCTGTCTCAGACCCTGGGAACGGCTGAGGGCTTTATTCAGCTACAGTCAGAGAAGAGCATTTCTACTGAAGCTATTTGCCTAAAACACATTAAAATAAACGTGAGAAAACTGCAGCTCTGCGTTTGGGGGTTTCCTGTTGGCGAGGAGCCAGCAGAGGCTGCTGCGCTGTGCACCTGTCTCCTCTGGGTTTGGGGGAGGAAGATACTGGGGTGGGGCTCCGGGTCTGAGTCATCTCCCCCAGCGGGGAGGGCAGGTCACCACCAGGCCAGACGAGGCATGGTGCCCACTTCTGGGTGGAGAAAGGGCGCGGGCTCAGGGTCCCTCCTGCCTCCCTTCCCTCGTCATCTTCTCATTCCCTGTGGACGGAGAGAGCTCCAGGATCTCACGTCTCCATTGCGCTTTGTCCACTTCACTGTGTGCACGTCGGCTGTGCTCTGCTTTGCATCTCAGTGTTGGGGGCGGTGGGTCATGGTGGAATGAACACGGGCTTTGTAATCCGACAGTCCTGAGTCACCTGCGAATTCCGTGATCCCGGGCAAAGCACAACTTCTCTGAAACTCAGTTTCCCCCATTCCAAGTGAGGAATAACCCCCCTATCCTGCTAAGGTTAGCGACGGTAGATATAAAGCCCCTGTACAGGGGAGGGTCCACAGCGGTCACTTGCATGGCGGTGATGACAGGGGTGATTTCTCGGTGTGGCTGCTTGGGTGCCGCGCCTTGCCAATGACATCAACCAATTCGATTTGTCCAGAAAGAGGTGACTAGCATGCTGAATAGTTAGAAAACCATGGACACGTATGAGCAAATAGAAGGGACTGGAAGTATTTAGCTTGGAGAAGTCACACCTCGGAACAATATACTCTCCATCTTTAAGTCGCTTCCTTTTTGAAGAAGGATCAGAGGTGTTATGTGAAACCCCAGAGGGAGAAATAGAAATTATAGGAAAAATTCAGATTAATATAAATAATGTTTTAACCATCAGAACGGTGTGAAGATGGAAAGGGCTCCTTCGCATGGTACTGTTTCCACCGCCGATGATTTTCAAGTGAGGCTGAACAGCCAATGGCGGAGATGTTGTGGAGGTGACTCAGCACCCTCAGCTGGAAGCACCGGGTCATCTCATCTCTGATGCCACCTGGAGGGGCCTCTCCTCCCTCCCTGCTTCCCTCCTTGCCATCCTAGGGAGGATGTGGCTTCTCTGAGTGGCAAGTTTGGGGGAGGATCTGAGTGTGCTCCACTTTGGGGATCTCTCCTGTGACAGAGAGCACATATTTTCTGCTCTGCCCCACCACAGGGTGGGGATAGGTAGGACTGCTGGTGTCCCTCTCGGCCTGAGATTCAATAGTCTGTCAAATTCAGGCATGAGGTGTTAGCAAGCCCACCTGGCTGAGAGTCCCGAATGCCACATTTTCCAAATGTTTCAGTAGACAAAAGGTAATATTTTGGTCTCCATCAGCCTGATTCCTATATCTATTTCTTAGAAAGCTCTGACAGGTGTGGAAGAAGGGGTATTAGTCATTGACATCCCCCACCATGATGCTAACGTAATTCAACTTCCTAAGGCTGGAAGATCCAGTGTTCAATGCCTATTTGCTAAGATCTATTTCCTGCTATCTTCGTCCATTTGTGCTACTCTAATGGAATATCACAGACTAGATAATTTATAAAGAGTAGAAATTTATTTCTCATAGTTCTGGAGGCTGGGAAGTCCAAGATTAAGGACCCGGCAGGTTGGTTGTCTGGTGAGGGTCCAGTTTCTGCTTTCAAGATGGTGCCTTGAACATGGCATGCTCCAGAGAGGGGGAACACTGTCCTCACAGGGCAGAAGGTGGAACTCCCTTTGTCAAGCCCTTTGTCAAGGGCACCTAATCCCATTTGGGAAGGTGGAGCCCTCCTAACTCAATCACCTACAAAGGGCCACATTTCCTAATACTGTTGTATTGGGGATTGAGTTTCACCATGAATTCTGGAGGGGACAAAAACACTGAAACCACAGCACCTGCCCCTTTGCACACTGCACTTCCCAGCCTCCCTTGCCAACTGGCTTCTTGTGAGGGTCACCCAATGGGGGGCATAGTGGGAGATTGCAGGAAATAAAAGGTGAGAAGCTGGGGTGTTTCTCCCTCTCTCTTCCTGCCCTGAAGAGTGCTTTCAGAGTGGCTGAATACCCAGCTTCATTCCAGCTCCTGCCAAACGGCCTTGGCATCTGGCTTCTGGTAACAGCACCTCCTCTGGTCCCTTCAGCCAGTCCTAATGGTCATAGTGGCTTCCTGTTCTTGCTAACCTCTGGCTGTTTCACTGTCCTTTTTTTGGCTTCTGAGCTCTTCCATCACTTGGGTAACCAATTCCCCACGTCAATTTCTCTCTGTTGGAAATATGAGAGTGGTTTATTTTTCAGGACTGGCCCCTGCTGACACACAACAGAGCCTCCACTTGGGGAATGTATGTGGCTGATTCTCTGGATGGCAAACATCTCGAAAGCCACCATGGCATTCACAAGTTCCCTGGGGGTGTCTCCAAACCTCAGGCCCCTGACCTCCATGCCTCTGGTCCTGAGTGTCCTGAGAAGGAGGGAGTCTTGGGGGCCCTGGGGGGTATGGCCAGGGCCTCCGCTGTTGACAGTTTCCTCTTGCCTCAGGTGTTTTGTTAACGACTAACTTCCCTGGAAGCCTCAGCCTGGTTCCATCCCAAGCTCTCAGCCCCATGGTCTCCACTCCAGGTTGCTCACATGGACTCGGCTCACCAAAAATTCTCGCAACTCGGCTTCTGATTGTTCTGGTCTAGATCGTCAGTGCAGTGTACCCCTGTTCTATGGGTCAGCCCTGGCTCTGGGGCTCCAGGCCCTTTATCCTATATCCATCCTTGTCCACAGCCACATATCCCAGTGCTGGTCAGAGACTGGGCCCTTGAGTCTCCCCAAGCACCTCACAGCTGTCGGTACCCACCAGCCAGCACCTGCAGGCACTGCCGGGAATGCCACAGCCACCTGCACCTCCTTTCCACGGGCGTGGAAGCGGCCAAGCCTGGGGCCGCAGGCTGCAGACACGGAAGCGGGTCCACGGGAGACCTGTCCTACCAGCTTCCTTCTGCATCACTGTCTGCCCGTGAGCAACCTGAGCAGGTTGATTTAGAGTTTCCTTGCCTGAAGAAAGAAGCAGAGCAACCTAATAAACTCTCTGATATTATTCCATGAGCACTGTGAAAGGACCTTCAGGGTTTCAATCTACAAACTAAATCTTTATCATAATCATCACTATTGCTATCCCCATCGCTGTTGTGGCCATGAACTCTATCACCACACCCCCAACATTGCCCCCACTGCCGCTGTGACCACCATCACCACCCCCACCACCATCCTTAACACACCCTCCCATGGCTGTCATTGCCACCATCATCGTGATCACGTCACTGTGGCCACTGTAACCGAAATCAAACTAGAGACACCATCAACCTCAACATCTGACACGTCATCCAACAGCCCTCATTACTCTTCCAGAAGTGTTTGGCTGGGACAAGAACTGCAGGATGAGAGTGACTTAGGGGCTGTCACTGGAGACAGTCATAACAACGTAGGGAACACAGCAGCAGAGCAGCAACATGAAAGGAAGACTCAAAGGAACGCAAGGAGGTTATCTCCTCTGCACATCTCGGGTGGGGGGAGCAGTGGAGAAAGGGGTGGGAGGGGAGCCCATCGCGGGAAGGGAGCGCTAGAGGAAGGAGCAGACGCCACGCTTGGTGTTGGTGGAGAGACACTAGTGCCACACAGGGAAGGTGGGAGGTAAAAGGTCAGTGTTACTGGCTGTTGTCCTTCCCCTGGACAGTGCACACACAGCCCAATTTCCCTGGCAGGGAAATGACAGGGTGGCGAGAAAGAAAAGCAGCCCCTGATGTCTAGGAGCTGGCCTTGGCATTCTCCTGTTGTATATAAACGATTTCATAGAACATCAACATCAGACAAAGCCACCTGTGACAAGAACGGATCAAGACAGAGACAACGCTAGTCCGTAATCGTGTCTGAACACAGGCAAAACATGAACATCGTCCAAACCGTTCCCTCCCCCAGCTAACGTGAGTGACTGCTGCTTCTCCACGGATGGCAGCTGTAACCGCGTTCCAGCCTGCCTCGCTAGAGAGCAGATTTACTGAGATGCCCAATCACAGAGCTGTCCTCCCTTTCTGACGGCGCTCAATCCACAGCAGACTGCTGCTTGCTTGGACCCTCCCCAAGTCAGCTCACCAAAGCCCAAATCCTATAATAGCTTCTCTCTTCCAACTCTATCCTCCTGCTGAAAGGTCCCATGATTCCCCATTTTGTGTGTTCTTCTGCCTGCAACAAGAAATGAACCCAACTTGTCCAAGGAAAGGTGGGTTCCTGGGGGTCTCTGGCTGTAGAGCACTGACAGAGGTATGGGAAAGGGTTAATGATCCCTCCAGAGGGGTCTCCCTACCCCCTGGAAGGACATAAGGGCTGAGCAGAGTGTGGCACAGTCAGGCAGCCTCAGTGCCACTCTCTGGGGCCTTGCTTTTCCAGCTGGTCACCCTACTAAGGAAGCAGGGCCCGTATGGACCGAGTGCCGGTCAGTGGGCCACAGAAATCCCCTGAGCTGCCTGCTGAAATGCAGAACCCTGGACCTCATCCTGGACATCTTGAAACAAAAGACATGGAGTCTATTATCATAACAAGCTCCTCAGGTGGTGCCCATGTTTGAAAATCACAGGTTGAGGGGCCTGTCCCTCTGAGGGCCTTCAAGGTCACCACAGCCTCAAGGTTGGGGCTGGCAGAGCTGAACTCTGAAGGCTTCCCAGAGAAAAGTAAAAACCACTCCCCACCCTGGAAGCCATGTGCCTGTGGGCTCAGGTCCCCGGGGTGTCCCCGCTATTCTGGAAAGGTCACCCAGGCCCCTCCCAGCCACAGCTTCTTCCAGAGATCAGAGCACAGAGCTGCTCTGTAGCATTTAAGGTAAAAAAGGCATCTGCCTCCAGCAAGATGTGCCTCAAAAGCGACTCACATTCCATGTCTTGAACTGAATGAAAATGTTAATCAATAGATCTATCATCCCGGCCCCAGGGTCTTTGAGCGGCAGATGCAGGGAATGCAAACCAATTATGGCATTCACATACACACACACACACACACACACACACACACACACTCACACACTGAGGGTTGCTCCCACGGGAGGCAGAACAGGCATTTCTCTTACACCCAAAGCCCTGCACAACGTCCTTGTCCCCGTCCTTGTCCTCCTAGCCTCTCATGCCACCCTGTCCCCACTGGCCCAACCCCCCTCCATGAGGGTGGTACTAAGGCCCACCAAGACCCTGGGGTCAGGCCACCTGCTGTGGGTGTGTCCTTGCCGGCCCCCAGGGGTTAGACTCTGCCCTGTGGAGCCTCAGCCCCGGCAGTCCCGCTCCCCACTTTGCACTCTCCCGCCGTTACCCATCCTCAGCCATCTGGGGCCCTGGTCACATCCCTGCAGCTCAGAGCTGATGCTGGGATGGGTTAAGACTCTGGGACTGTTGGGATGGGGGTAAATGTGTTTTGCATATGACATGAATTTGGGAGCTCTAAAGGGTGCAGTGCTGAGTGCCCGAATTCATATGCTGAAGCCATAACCCCACCACCTCAGAATGGGACTAGATTGGGAAATAGGGTCTTTAAAGAGGTGATTAAGTTAAAACAAGTCTGTCAGTGTGGGCCCGAATCCAATCCGACTGATTTCCTGTAAGAGCAGACTAGGACACAGGGAGATGCCAGGGCCCACGTGCGCAGAGGAACGGCCACGAGGAAGCAGTCACAGTGTGGCCCTCTGCAAGCCAAGGACAGAGGCCTCAGAGGAAACGAGCCTTGCTGCAGCTTGGTGTTGGACTTCCAGCCTCCAGAACCGTGAGAAAATAAATTTCTGCTCTGTGAGCCACCCAGCCTGGGGGATCTTGTTGCAGCTGCCGGAGAAGACCGCGGCAGCCTCCTCCCCGTTTTGAGTCAACTGCACCTTTTTCTATCCTCAGAAATTTGAGGTCCAGGTCACATCCCCGCGGCTCATCCCTGGGCAGGTGAAAGCTGCTTCGCCCACGGGTGTGAGGGCACAGCGGAGCACCCCGTACCGGTTTGCACTTTGCTCGTGCGCTGGCCCCTTGCGCCTGGCACTCACTGCTCACACCCCGGGGTGACTGGCAGACGCTGTGGGAGTTCAGACTCCTGCAGAAGGGCCGGGGATGCTACTGGTGGGGGCGTGTCATATGGACACTTTTGGCCCTTAATTTCAGCCTAACTCTATCCCATTGTCCTAACACCACTGAACACTTCAGTTTATTAAATTAGAAACTGAGGAGCTGGAGTACCTGACCGTGATCTGTTACTCAGACAGTTCCAGGCTGTACCTGGAGAAGAGGCACGTGGACACTGGCAGGTGGGCGTTTCCGTTTGCCCGTGCTTGGGTGCAGGTGCCAACACTGCCTCTTTCTCATGTCCCACCTGCCACTGCCCCCAGACCAGAAAAGCACATCATCTTGAACAGACAATGTATGGAGAAGTGTGACTGTTGAGTCTGGGGGGACTCTTGAGTGATTCCCCTAACAGCGAGGGGTACTAAGGGCAAGGAGTCTTGGTCTTGGGGCTCACCAGGCTGGAGGCTGGGGGACTCCTTCCCTTCCCTGGGCCTATGAAGCAGCTGTGCAGGGGCCTTAGCACTGTGAGTGGGACAGAGCCCTCCTCTATCCCCTCATTTACACTGCATGGACTTGGACAACTCCTCTGAGCCTCAGTTTCTTCACCTGGAAAATGGGGTTGTTGTGGGGATGACACGCACCTGTGGAGGTGGATACACGTCTCAGATCTTTGATAAATAGCAGTCTAAGCTGGTGAGGGCTCCAAACTGTCCAGTGTGAGCAGTGGATGGCCCACTTCCACCGACACTGCACCCGGGCAGGAGCGGGCCTGTGCCCGGGTGTGGAGCTGCAGCATGTCGGAGACCACCCTCCCTCCCTGGCCTCTCAGATCTGGATGCTCATTCTGAGTTGGTACCTCGCAGTTTGCTGAGCCCTGCAGTTTTGACAAACAGCCCCGGGAACCCACAGGCTCCGAGTGGAAGGAGCCTAATTAATCACTGCAGTAATGGTTCCGGCAGCAGCCCCGCCGCGCTGGGCCACGTGTCATTCTGCAGCTGCTTGCTCGCTCGCTTCTGTGCCCAGAAATCTCCTGCACCCTCCCCTACAACTTTGCACCCCGCACTGCCTGACTAGGGTCAAATCAGACCAGGAAAGGGACAACCGAATTCCTCTGACTTCCAGAGATATGGATGCCCATTCCTCTCCCGTCGGCCTGCCTCCCGCAGCTGTTTCTGAGCTCTTGGCCAGCTGAGAGGCCCAACACAGGCAGGCATGGCGCACTGCAGCCAGGGCTGTGGAAGAGCACTGGCGTTGGGAGACCGTGGCTGGAGGGCCCTGCTGCCCTTGCTTGCTATGTGCACTCGGTAAGCCTCTTCACATTTCCAAGCCTCGGTTTCCTTATCTGTGAAATGGAGAAAATAAGACCCTTATTGCTTAGTAGATGTGAATTGCACTAAGAGCCATCCCAAACAATAGCTATCTGGAGGCTTCGGTTGCATTTCATGGAGCCCCTCCCTGCGTGGTGATGGAGACAAGGTACCCTCTGGTGCCTCCCTGTGGGCCTTTCTGAGCAGTACACCACCCCAGCTGTGCCCGCAGTCCCTTGGCGGATGAGCCTGGGGGTCCTGTGGATGCGGACCTGGGGCCCTGGAGGGCAGGGCTGCCAGGTTCCATCCCGACAACTCAACCTGCATATGCAGCATGTCAGGGAAGACGGGACACTCCCAGTCTCGGGGCAGGTTCCCACAGTTCACAGCATCTGAATCACATCCCACCCCTCTCCCAAATCTGACCTGAGCCCTGTGGGCAGAGCCAGTTTTGAGAGGCAAGAGGAGACCCACATGTACCTGGAGACCCTGCTGTAGCCACGGGACCTTGTTTGCTTGGGGAGCACAGCCCCCCTCTAAATCTCCCCGTCCAGGTGGAGAGGCTCCAGGTGCAGCAGGGACCCCCACATCAGTCCAGCAAAAAAACACGTAGAGACGCCTGCTGGGTGGTTGGGGGCAAAAGGACCTTCGGCGTGGAGCGGCTGCCTGGGGCAGAGGGTCTGCTTCTCAGCCTAGCCTGGCCTCCTGTCAGCTACCCACGAGCCCCTGTGGAGGAAACCCTCTCCCACACCCACTTCCTGAGCCACGGCGCAGGCAGAGGCACGCCCCCTGGGTGTGCAGACTGGGGTCAAGGGCACCGGTCTCCCCGTGCATTCAGCAGAAGGCACCCTGCTCCCCTGACTCAGCTCGTCTTTGAGAAAACTTCTCCCCACCCCCCACAAATGGTTATTCCAACCTCTCCTGAGCCAGTCTCAGCTCTTCCTTTTGTGGAATGGAGGGAGACTCTTTTGGTCTCCCTTTGTCCTAAGAACAGAAAGCTTTAAGGCAAAATGATGATCAATATGATAAAAGCGCTTTCGAGCAAAGGTACCAGAAGATTGAATAAATGCCTCATGTTAGTAGGTATGGCTGACACACACACACACACACACACACACACACACACACACACACACACATATATATATATAGATAGAGAGAGAGAGAGCATTTACTGCCTGCCCGCTCTATCCTAACAGGTTTTCACATATTAACTCACATCAATCCTGTGAGGTAGGTACTACTAGTACCCCCATTTTATAGATGGGAAAATTGAGGCACAGAAAAATGAAGACTAGCCCAAAGTCCCACAGTTAGCAAGTGGTGGAGCTGGGACTCAAACCCAGACCGCCTGACTCTAGAATCCATGCTCTTGTCCCCCAGGCTCTCTCTCTTGTGTCTGTGGCTGGATCTACCGTGGCTACCTCTGTGTGCGTCTCCCAAGCTGCACAGTGAGCTCCTGAGGCAGGAACCTGGCTTATTCCTCTTCATCCTCCTAGCACCAGGCATACCCCTGGCCCACATGAGGTGCCCAGTAACTATCTGTTACATGAATGAATGAATGAACAGGAGACATGGTGGCAGATGCTGCTGACAAGGGGTGTTTGGGTCTGGACAGCGGCCGTGGGGAGGCGGCAGGGAAGGCCTCGCTGGGCGTGCTTGCTCTCGCAACGCTGGCCGGACACACACCGTGCTGGAGTCCTCAGACAGCAGTGACGTTCACCTGGGACCCAACCACCGCACTTTTGTGCCTTTAGAACCGTTTCCACCCACTCCCACTCCACCCCCCTGCAGAGAGGAACATCCCAGCAGGGTCTCTATGGTCCAGTGAGGCTCTGCGTGCCCCCAGCCCCCACCTGCCCTCAGCAGCTGAGGGTCCTGAGACCTGTTCTAATTCGCACTGTTATTATAATCGCTAGTATTATTGCTAATCCCCAAACTGTATTTCCCCCCTGGAGAAAAAGTTGTTTTACATGCTGAGGCTGGAACACTAAGTGTTCTGGAAGGAATTGGAAATAATCATGAGAACATGCAGGGGGTGGTATGTGTGGCTCACAGTAGGCAGGGGAGAAGGAGACCCCTTTCCTCTCTGAGAAATTGTCCTTCTACCAAGTCCCTGGCAGGGCAGGGGGCCTAGAGGAGGGGCTGTCTGTAGGCTGGGGAGCAGGGGAGGAGGCGGATGGGGAGGGTGGAGGTGGGGGCGGGGGGACGGGACTTCCACTGGGGCCTGCTTGGCCACTCCTCTGCAGACTGTGGGAGAAGGGGCATAAATGGCCGAGGTGCCGTGTGTCGGTGGGGGCGATGGGAAGGCCTGCAGCATAGGAAATAATGAGTTAAAGGAATCATTCAGCGGGTAAAGAGAAATATCAGGAATCAAATTGCAGGGAAGATTTCAAGTAATCATAAAGGGTTTTTCAAATATATTCACTGCTAAGAGCTACAGATGTCAGCAGAGAAAATTGGTTCACTTACCAATAATAGTCGCGGAGGCTGGGGGAGCAGGCTGCAGACACGGAAAGTACTTAACCAGCTTCCCCACCTCCTGCTCTGCTGGGGCGCTGGGTGGAGGGGGAGGGCCCGGTTCTGGGTGGTGAATGGGCTCCTCCATTCACTAAGATGCAGGGGAGTGGGTGTGGCTTGCTCCTGGGGACCAGGCAGACGGCCAGGGCAGGCTGGACAGGAGGGAAAGCTTGGAGGGAAGAAGGCCACTGTGGCCCCAAACAGCCCCAGGGTGACTTCCTCTTTCCTCCCCAACCATCCAAGGCCATGTGAGGTAAGGACATTGAGTAGGAGGCTTGTTGTTGTCGCCAAGAATCTGTTGATGGTTTATGACGAGCAGAGCACTCTGCCAGGTGTGTGACAGATTGGAGACACTTGGAGATGTGTGATACCTGCCCTGGGCTCACAACCTAGTTGGGGTTAGGTTACTAAAGCGACAGCCAAGGGGAGATGAGGGAAATCTTCAGCTTGAAGCTGGGGGACACAGATTAATTATGACGGGAGACGAGAGTAATTACGGGTCACAGTGGGAAGACCGGTCAGGAAAGCTTCAGGGGCACTCAGACATCGGCCCTGGCCACCTGCCTTCTGCCAAAGTGCCACCTCTTCCATTCAGGAGTCCTCCATGTGCAGCAGGAAGTACTAACAATTGGACAGAATACAGCTTCGCCTGCCAGGAGAAAGTCTAGGGCAATCTATGATCTAGAACAATCCTAGGCAGTGAGTTGAAGCTGGCTTGAGTGCTTCGGAGGGCAGAAGTGGTATTATTGATGATTTTTCCTAAAATTCATGCTGGTTCTCCGAGTGAGCCCCAGTTCCCACAGGTGTTGTGAAGAGGCCCAGGAGGCACCTGTACACGCAGGGGGTTGGGTCACAGGAGAGAGGAGCCTGCTCTTCTCTCCAGAGAGACAATGGGGTCATTAAATTGGGCAGTATGTCTGCTTTCTGCTGCGGAGAAATGCACTGTCTCTAGCTTTCAAGACTGTTTGCCGCACAAACGTTCCCGAAAGGGTAATCCAGCACAAGATGTGCAGAAATTCAAGAGGCCCGTCAATACTGTCCCTGGCATTAGCAAACTCTGTAATGCACTTATTTATTAGCTTAGCGTTCATTTCTGTCTTTTCCTGCTGGAATGGATGCTCCATGAGGGCCAGGATTCATGTCGTTTTCGTTCACTGATGTATCACCCATAACTAGAACAGTGCCTGGCACACAGTAGGTGCTCAAAAAAGTTTGTCAAATGACTAAATGATTGCATGAAAAAGGAGAAAGCCCTGCTTAGCAACTTCCCATCCAGGAAGTTCTAGAAAGGAATCCACAATATTCTATGGGGAGAAGGAACCTCAGTTCTGAAAAACTAAACTTTTTCTGTGTGCCTTGAATCGGCACATGCCACACATCTCTCCTGTGTGCTCGCCTATCTCTCTGTCGCTGGCAGCTACCAGTGCCCACGACGCAGGGAAGGTGCCCAGGGAAGAGCTGTCTGGTTTTAATGTTGTTTCTGTAGCAGGCCACATGTATGTGTCACTGGGCCACATGTGTACATCACCAGGTCACACGTGTGTATCATCAGGCCACATGTGTGCATCATCAGGCCACACGTGTGTATCATCAGGCTATATGTGTGCATCATCAGGCCACATGTGTGCATCATCAGGCCACATGTGTGTATCACCCAGCCACATGTGCATCATCAAACAACATGGGTGTATCATCAGGCCACACATGTGCATCGTCAGGCCACATGTATGCATCTTCAGACCACACGTGTATATCATCAGCTATATATGTGCATCATCAAACAACATGTGTGTATCTTCAGGCCACACGTGTGTATCATCAAGCCACACATGGGCGTCACCAGGCCACATGTGCAGCATCAGGCCACACGTGTGCATCCTGAGGCACCAGCGTCTCTCCTGAGCCTTCCCCCTTCTCCCCTGCCTTTCTCAGGCTGGTAATTAAAAATATCAAAGCAAAGTAGGGCTGTCTCATTACATGTGCTGTTTATGTGACTCTAATGTGGTTGGAGATGATTTGAAGGGCCAGGAAGCCCGCAGCAGAATTTCCTCCACGTCCAGCCTGGAGCTGGCAGCCCTGAGATAAGAGTATCAGGACTGGGCTGTGAATGAGCTGTAACATAAACAAATAATGCGTTCATGTGGGTGAGGAATTAAAAATAACAGAGATGTTGCACATTTCTCTGATTAATTAGCTGTTCCAGTTAACTTTGCTGCTTGTAGAGACAAATCATGGATCCTAATAGTGGAGCGATTTCCTGCCGGTCCCTGTGTGCTGGAAGGCGGCTCCGTGCCTTAGTCGGGCCCTGGGGCCAGCGGGGACCGTGTGCAGCAGGGCTCCACGGGGCAGGGAGGCGACTACAGCCACTCTGGAACTTTTCTTTACCTCTGGACGCTCTCCTGAAACACAAGGGGGATCCACAGCGTGAGGGGAAGACAGGGATTGAGACCAGCAGGCTCAGAACCCCCCTTTAGGCGTGTTTAGCTTAAGGATAGGAGGCCGGGCGGGGAAGGTGAGCTTTGCAGCTGCCAGCCACCTGGAGCTTGTTACACCAGGCTCTGAACTACTGCTGTTCCATTCAGTCAGTCGGTCAGCCAACAACTACTTATTTAGCCTCTTCCAGGTATCAGGCTCTTTGGTAGCCATGGGGATTCCAAAATGAAGGAATTACGACTTCGGACCCCTATGAGAAGGAATTTCTAGCCGGGTGCAGGAATAGAGCAGCCCTCACCATGAGGTGGAGGCCTCTGTCCCTATAACAGACATTCTGGAGGTTAGGGTCCAGGAAGGGGAGGCAGATGGGCTGTTTTTACCAAAATATGCAGGTTTCTGCCCACATACGCCCACCACTGCCTGAATTTGGACACAGTGGGCCTTTATTTTATTTTTTAAATTTGAGAGCAGAAAAACTTTGTCTCTTTCCAGGGAAGGTTTTCTGTATAAACTTGCAAAGACTCAAGAGCTTGGTGCACTGAGCCAGGGACTTGGGACACCCAATTCTCGGTTCCGCTCTGTGGCAGACTTGCCGTGTGGCCCAGGACAAGTCCCTGCCCTAGCCCCAGACACAGCTTCTGTTCACCTGTCAGTTCTCTGGTTCCAGGGTGCCGTGTCTGCTCTGCACCTTGCTTTTGCCTTTGGATGGAATTCAAAGGCTCCCATTCCAGGGCCGTGCCAGGGAGCGAGACTCAGGCTGGTTCCAGAAGGTATGGAAGGGCGGCCAGGCTCCCCATGGCTCCTGCTGCTGAGAAGGCAGAGAAAGACGAGCTCTTCAGAGGGCTGTGGGGTTCCGGGAGAACAGAGCGCGGATGACAGGAACCTCTGCCCCCGGGACTCTAAGGCAGGGCCAGCAGGCAGCAATGTAGAATGAAGTACTGCATGGGGTTAGGGGGACAGAAGGCCCCACGCCCCAGCTGAACGGGGCGGCTGTTACTCAGCTTCTTCCAATTTTGCCAGGCTGAAACTGTAGGCCCAAGGGTGTCAGATCCTCCATCTTTTCAGAAGTCATAGTTCAATTTTTTATATGGACAAAAAAAAACTCTCTTGGTTTTAAAACATTGGACTTGAATTTAAAATATTTGAATGCCACTGTATGGGCAAACAAAATATACCTATGGACCAGATTTAGTCCATGGATGTGTCAACTAGAATTAGGTTTACTGTGTAGTAATAGAAAACAAACAAATAAGCAAAATAGCAGGAGTTTAAATAAGACAGAATTTTATTAATATATCTCTCTCACTTCTAAGAAATCCACTAGTCAGTTCTGGATGGTGCTAAAGTGTCACATGGTAATCAGGCTCTATCTATCTTGTTCCTCTACAATTCATGGCCTCCATTCCCAACATTTCCTCATGGTCCAAGAAAGCTGCTGGAGCCCCATCCATCATATCTATATTCTAGTCAGCAGGTCAAGGGAAGGGCAGAAGAAGAGTATGCTCCCTATCTTTTAATGACACTTTCCAGAAGTTGCACGCTTTATTTCTGCTCACATTCCATTGGCCAGAACTTGATCACAAAGTCCACACCTACTTTCAATAAAGGCTAGGAAAGATGGCCTTTCTTCTAAATTTAGGATCATCATGTGATCAATTAAGAAGAAAAACTACTAATGCAATGGGAAACGGGGAGAGTGGATTTTAAGTGACACTAACAGTGTTGGCCCCAGTTTGCCTTCAGTTTGGGACCTGGCTGACCCAGTCTGCTCTTCATGGTGGGGGCAGGCAGGAAGGGGGCATGAGATCTGGGCCCTTGGGGGCTGCCCGGTGAAAGCGATGGGGCTGCTTTGGAGAAAGGTCTACTCTCCTGTAGGGAGCTCAGGTAGGACTGGCTCTGCCCAGGTGATTTGGTTTCCCTGGAAGTGTGGCTCAAGGAAGCCCTTTTGGGTGATTTATATCTTGATGTCTGGCAGGAGCAGGAGTTTTCCTTTCCCCACAAGTGCCTCTCACTCACTGACGGTTAATATTTAGACAGTGCCACCAGCATCCTCAGCTGCACCTTGGCAGTGCAGAGACGAAGTCTCAGTTCAGCCCCTGATCCATCATGGGGGCTCCAGAGAAAGGTGGGTTTGTTCCCACCATGGAAGGGGGGGAGGGGTGAAGAAACTTCAGTTGCAGTGAGAGTGATTCAGGTAAAAAATTGGGATCTCTTAACTGAGTCAAGAGAGAAATAGAACCAGCCACTAGAAGAAAATGTGACATTTCCTTTTCTTGTGCTGATGAGGATCTATGGCTGTCTGGAACAAGGTCTTGTATTCATCCAGCAAACATGCATTGTGCACTGACTGTGCACTGGCAGCCAGGCTCAGCCCGGGGTGCAGATGGGGGGACCCTGAGAGGAATGAGTCATGGGTCATGTGCCCAGGGGTGTCACCAAGGAAACCTGAACCCAGGGTAGAAGCACAAGCCCCTCAAAGCTGCCCCCAGGGACCCCCTTACTTTCTGAGCCTCCCCATAGCTGCATAAAAAGACACTGTTTGACGAAAACTACTAGTCTTCAACTGACTCCTTGCTGAGTATCAATCGTCACCACAGAGTCTTCACCATCGTTTACAACATCGTTATCAACATCTTCCTCATTATCAACATCACCCTCATCACTGCCATCACCACCGTCGTCATCGCTGTGGGGACGGACCATTGTCACCACTGCAACTGTTCCTTCCGTCACCACCACTGTCTTCACCATTACCACCAAAATTGACACACAGACTTTTGGAAAAGGCTAAACAGAGTACAGTGACCCTCCCCCTACCTGTGGGATACTTTGACATAATAAGGATCATGACATATAGCATTTCTTGAACATTTGCCATGTGCCAGGACCTGCTCTAACCACTCTACCTATATTAGCTCTTTTAATTGTTGAGCAGTCCACGATGTAGTGACAGTTGTTATTCCCATTTTACAGATGGGGAAACTAAGGCACATAGAGGAAGGCTTTGAGAGGACAGCACAGCATGGGAAAATGCTGACCGTCTGGGCCTCAGGTGAGGGTGTTCGTCTGGAAGTGGAGGGGAGTCGCCTTCTACCCAGGACAGGGCCAAGGGGGCCAAGGCCATGTCTCCATCACCTGGTCCACAATGACTTGAAGGGTGTTGCTGTTCTGACCCACCGTCGGGGCCCAGACTCTGCGCTAGGGCCTAAGAGCAGCCTCTCGCCCGTGATGAGACGTCCAGCTCCCAAGGCTCCCGCAGTCTAACATGCCCCGGTCCCCAGGGGGAAGCTGCCCTGTGCCCGGTCCTAAAGGACACAGGAAAATAACTGATTCTTCCCCAGGTCGCTGAAGTGGCCCATTCCAGCATTCCTGGAAATGCCAGCGTGCACATCGCTGCTGGGACACTTTCCTCACCCTGCAGACCAGGTGGGCTCCCTCGAGTTCTTGTGCAAAACACCCAGTGCACTTGTGTCTCTCACTCCAAACTGTCACCCAGGAGTGCGAGAACTAGGGCTTTCATTCGTGCCCACAGCCCGGCGTGATGCCCGCAACATCAACAGGTAGTTGTGGAATGAATGAATGAATGGACAATCAAAATCTGGGCTGGTCTCTGACACTACTACCTACAAATCTCAGCATCTTCCAGACTCTCAGCTTTCACCTCTGAATAATGGGAATAATATTCCTAATTTTGCTACGAAGATTTAAACAAAAATAATAACCACAAAAATATGTCTTGCTACCAGGCGGGTGTATAGCTGTGCGAGTTGTCGTCTTATTGGAACGGTTCTTCAGGCGTCTGTGGACTGCAGACTCGTCTCCGGCTCATAACCAGGACATAGGGATGCTGAGAGAAGTGCCTTATAGAGCACTTTGGTCTCCTCCCAGCCCCCGAGGCCTGTCTAAATGTCCGTACAGCCCTCAGACCTGCCACAGGAGTGCAGAGGCCCACGGGGGCCAGGTAGAAGTAAGAGGCAGAGGAAAACCCCGGGGCTCTGGCATCTCCCTGCGGGAAGGGTGCAAATTCCTTGCTTCCTTACCCAACTCCCACCCTGACTCACCCACCACTGGGAAAGCCAGGGGCCCCTCCACCCTTTGAGCTGGCCTCCTATCGAGACACTTCTCGGACAGCCCTGGGCTGGGGGCCGTGTAAGGCCTGGGTTCTAATCCCAGCTCAAGTATGCATTCCCTGCAGAGAATTTGTGTCCAGCACGCCATGGACCCTCACAGCGCCAGGGAGGATGCCCACGCCGCAGTCACCACGGCCGTGGCGTGGTGGAGAAATGAGGTCAAGAGAGGGGCAGTGGCCTGCTCTGTCACTGGCAAGACTGGCAGTAAAACCTCATCACCTGACTCCCAATCCAAGTCCCTTTCCAGTACGTAAGAACTGAAATCCTGGTAGGAAAGTATTGTAGGAGTGGATGCATGGAAGTTTTTCCTAACTGATTCCTTAAAAGAAAATTCCAAAAAAAAAAAAAAAAATGGTGGAAACAATCTCCATGGTTCAATACAAGGTATCAGAGCCAAGTGTAATGCATTATAACTAGTAAGTTCATGACACAGGGTCAGTGTGTCCAGATAGGACTATAGGACATTCCCAGAGATGAATGACACAGAGTTTTCTATCAGACTGGGGCTCCCTGAGGACAGGGCTGTGTCCCCCCTCAGACTGGGCTCCCTGAGGACAGGGCTGTGTCCCCCCTCAGACTGGGCTCCCTGAGGACAGGGCTGTGTCCCCCCTCAGACTGGGGCTCTCTGAGGACAGGGCTGTGTCCCCCTCAGACTGGGGCTCCCCGAGGACGGGGCCGTGTCTCTAGTATTACGTGGAGATACCTGGAGACAGGTTTTTCCTCCACACCAGTCTGAAGAATATCCTAAGAATGGGACCACACCTCACCTTTTAATTAAAAACTTCATAGGAAAAGTTCAGCTTTCCTGGACGAGTCACGTAATTGCACTAAACCTCAATTTTGTCATTTGCGTATTGGGCATAATGATGCTCAGCTTGCAGGATTATTTGGAGTGGTTGATATTCTAAAGCACATGTATAAATTCTTTGGCACTTCTCTCTTCCTGAGGTAGATTCTCGTTCCTCCCCTTGCCCGTGAATTTACCTGAGCGACTTGCTTCTAGTACAAACAGCACGGAGGCCAGTGACGCAGCCTGGCTCCCAGGGCCAGGCGATGAAAACAAGGCGACTTCCACCTGGCTCCTCTCTTCGTCTTCCTCTGTCTCTGTCTTTCTATCTATTGATACCGCTTCCCCGTCCCCTCTCCCTCTCTCTGGTCACTTGCTCTTGCAGCCCAGGTGCTGTGCTGTGAGGAAGCCACGTGAGGATGTTTTCACTGTCGCCCTCAACTAAGGGCAGGTGAGAGCCGGCATTGACTTCTGGATGCGTGAGTGACATGCCTTTGGGATGACTCTGCCTCCCTGTCACTGATGAGAGACCCTGGGCAAGAGCCACCCAGCTGAGCCCAATCGATTCTCAGATTCATGAGGAAAATAAATCACTGTTTTTGTTTCAAGCCACTGTTTCAAGGTGGTTTGTTAGACACTAAGAGATAACTGCAACAGTAACAAATGGACTAACTTTATGCTAAATGTGTACCACCATGCCTGACACATGTCACAATTCCATAGAACATAGCCAGTCTATTGCGCCCTGAGTTCAGGGCCACACACAGCGGGGCAGGTGAGCACACTCCGGGATGCCTGACTCACACCTGGTGTTTGAAGATGCAGTAGGAGGTGGTGGAGCAGGGTATGCAGTCTGCAGAAGGAACTGGGGAGGAAATCCAAGACCACATAGGAGCTAGCCTTGGCTGGCAGTCTGCAGGCGCTGTGCTAGGTACACTGCAGCAGCACACCTTTTAATCATAATCACACCCAAGATAGGTTTCCACCCATTTTGCAGAAGAGAAAGCTGAGGCTTGGAGGTGTGATCTGGTGGCTTGTCCGTGATCTCTGAGATGATCCCAGCAGGAGCCAGACAGTGTCCAGGGTGCCTGTGCCCTCCCCCACCCCACCTCTCTTTCCATCCCTGCACGATGCTTTCCTCTTGCTCTCAGCCAATCAGTGAACAAGTCATTAGCAAGTGCCTTATCAGCACTGTGGGACCAGGAAGTCCTTCCTGACACCTCCCATCCATCTCCACTGCTGAGATCTCCTTAGTTTGTTGGAGACAAAGAACATCGGCTTGTTTTCCTTCCTTTAATAAACCTCCAGAGACCAAGCAGTTCTTGCTGAGCTCCACGTTGCTTCCTATTTCCTTCGATTTCCCCAGCCCCACTCCTCTGGTGGGACAGCGGGCCTCCTCTGGCCTCCTCTTGGCTGGGCTGGAGCTTTCACCCTGGGACCTGTTGACCCAGAGCAGGAGCACCTCAACAGGGGTGATATTGACCCAATGGAGGCAAAAATTGGTTCTTCAAGGGGAGAGTTAGGAGTGAACTTGGCTATGACAATGGTCTGTGGATCTCTGCAGAGATACAGTGTATCTACGGTATTAAAGTTGCAAGGAGGGCGATTAGGAAAAAGCTCTAAAAAGGCTTGTTGGAGGGAAGCAATGATGAAGAAAAAGGATTGCAAATACTGATCTAGATCCCTCACCGCACAAGGTTGTGGAGGCTTGTCAGCGCCTTCTGGGGTGAGGGTGAAGATGCAGGGGGTTGGGGGACCTCCTGGAGTGGGGGGTGAGGCTCTTATTGGCTCTGATTTTCTGGCCCTGCGATGGTCTCTGGGGAGGGACAGGGTGACCACCAGGTGCCAATTTGGGGCAGGGACTCTAGCGGTTTCCTTTTCCGAGACTCCAGCCCCCAGCACTTGCTTCTTGTGCTAGAGTGCACAAGAGAGGGTTTTCTTTAGAAAATCAACTCTGATCAATTATTTATTCTGCCGGAAATAAATAGACCAGGTTGTCAGGGTCAGAGATTAACCAAAACTCTGAGCTGCCGCTGGGAGTTCAGACATCTGAGTTTCAGACCCTTCTCCTCCATCACATTCTCTACCTTGCCACCAGCACCACGGCCAGCGCCACCGGCATCATGGGGCCGGGTGACAGGTCCTCCCTAGGCCAGAGAGGCCCCCAGGGACCCAACTTCAGCCCTGTCCTCCATTCCAACAGGAAGGATGGCAGCAGGAGCCTGTCCCGGCCTCTGCACATGGAGCGAGTGCCCCAGTGGTGCAGAAAGAGACTCGGGGTCAAGTGTTTGTCAGAGGCTCCCAAATCCTGCAAGTGTCACAGGCTTTGTTGCAGGAGTCTCAGTGGAAGGGCTGCCTGTGTCTGTGTGTGGGGGTGGAGCGTGTGCTGTGAGCTGCCTTCCATGGGGTCGGGTGTGTGTGTGTGTGTGTGTGTGTGTGTGTGTGTGTGAGTCACTATGTGTGTGACATGTGGCATCTATGTGTGTGTGTGGCTACATGTGTCTATCTTCTCTGGGCTGTCACACTGGCCTGACTGTGCAAGAGTGTACGTGTGCACTGGGTCCTGTGTCAAATAACAAGCAGGGCAATTTGCATGCAAGGCATAGCCTGCCCTTATTACCTTAGGAGACACGGTTGGCTTTCACGAGAGCAAATTAACTCATTTTTAAAGGTGTTAAAAAGGCCTCCACTCTTTTGATTTCTCTGAACGTTGAGGGCTATCAGAAGTGCAGGTCCAGGCTGTGAGTTGGCTGCTGTGAGGGTCCAGGGCTTGCCCCCAGCATGAGAGCTGGACTGCAGTCAAGTGAGCGGAAATGAGACTTGAGGTTGAGGCGCTAACAAACCCGGGCAGAGGCCATGGGAGCAGACGTGTGGCCAGGGGGAGAGGGTTGATGGGGGCCTGGCTGGTGTTGGGTCCCCGCTCTGCCCCCGAGCCATCTGGGCCTTCACACCTCATCCCGGGAGTGGCTGGGTCACAGCTCAGCTGCAGGGTTCCTGGAAGAGCACAGGAGGGAGCATGCGTGCAGTGCTCGGGACAGGGGCTGGCCCGCGGGGGCCCTTGGGGAGGGCGTGCTGGAGAAATAAACGCATGAGCTCCGGGACTCAGAAGCAGGCTCTGCCACTCAAAGGCACTCACCCTTCTTGAACCCCAGGTATGACACGTTCCCTGAACTATTGCTGTGCCAGAGGCTTCTTGTGGGCACCGCCTGGCACCCCAGCCCCCACCACGGTAACCACGGTCAAAGCACAGCTGGCAGCGAGTTCCGGCTGTGTGTGATGCTCTGCACACATTACACCTATGAGGTCCCCGCACAGTTCCACGAAACATCACTCTGAGCCTTGCTTTCCTCCTCTGCAAAATGGGGAGAGCGACCAAACCTGTTTACATCATGTGCCCAAAGCTCTTAGGGCAACACCGAGCCCAGAGTAGGCACTGAGTCACTGTTACCTACTACCAGTCCCATTTTACAGATGGTGAAATAGAGGCACCGAGAGAGCAAGCAGCTTGCCCAAGGGCTCACAGGTGGGGTTTGATCCCGGACCTCTGGCTCCAGAGGCTGTGTCCTTCCTCCAGAAGGACTAGAGCTTACCCTGCTTCCGTCCAGACCTGGCCCCGAGACCAGAGCCCTACCCTTTTCCTGTCCCTGTGGTGCTGGTGGGCAGCCGCTGACACTGACTATCTGCCTGTCCCCTCCCCTGGGCTCCCAAAAGTCGCCTATGCACCCTGGTCCCCCATTGCTGCCCCCTTCCTGTGCATCACCTTGCTGTTCCTCCAGCACAGAGTCCAGGCCTGCTATCTGCGTACCATATTCTATCATGGGGAAAAAGTCAGAAACAGTTGACATTATCACCTCTGCTTTGGTTGTCCCCAAAGCTGCTGTGGCTGGGAAGGCGGGGCTTACAACCTAAGGTCAAGGGCAACACAGTTCCAGGTCTTCGAAAGTCCTTCTACTTAGGTTGTTACTCATCACTGCTTTGTATCATTTGTTAGTGTCAGTTTTTCTCTGTCTTGTCTGTTTAATTTTTTAATGCCTTTTTGCTTTCATTTGTTGATTCTTTGGCTTCAGTTTTGCTGGTTCTTCAAACATGCTGAGGAGAAACTTTGTGGGGAGGATGCCTCCATGCCCTCCTTTAGTGTCCTTTTGGCTTTGTCCTATTGTCTACTTACCAAGGACCATCGTCTTAGATCCCTTCCCAGAAATGCGGACGACATGCACCCTTTGTCTCATGTTTCAGACTCTTCGGCTTTTCTTCGTGACTCGGTGGTCTGTCGTTGCACTTGCACTAAAGAGCTGGGGGTGCAGACCCCGTGCTGGCCACCTGGCCACCAACCCTCAGCTCCTGTGCCCTCCCCGACTGGGGAAACAAGCCTGTGTACAGAGCACACACCTGAGGGCGTGTGCACACATGCATTACAGTATGTATTCAGCCAATGAATATTTACTGAATGCATGTGCAGGCCAGGCACTGAGCTCGGGGGCATTGTTCAAAAACACCAAAAATGTTGATTGCTGCCTCAGATCTTACACACACACATACACTCTCATGACACCTCCCCACACATGTCATTCTCTCTGCCCACGGTTTCCTTGGGAGGAAAGGACAGCAATGGTAGAAGCCACTAGATACCTTGACCCTGGTCTGACCTTGCTTGTTCCCTGCCATGTGGATGTGGGAGGCTGTCAACCAGGGGCCTCTGGGGCAGCCTTGCTCCACTCATCCCCTACTCTCCTTGCAGAAGTGATGGGGTCCGTTCCCTACCCAGCCATTCCCCCCCTAGGGATGCACCTAGGATAGCTCCCGTGTGTGCACAAGGAGATGTGAGTGTGAATGTTAATTGCCGCTTTGTTTGCAATAGCAGCAATTGGAGAAAACCAAAATGCCCATCTATACAGCAGAGAAAATAATTGAACCAGAGCTACTTGGATCAGCATGAATACATCTCAAACATGCAACATGGAAAAAATTCAAATAAAGTGAGTTGCAATGAATATACCATTTGTATAAAGTTTAAAAACATACAAACCAACCTCTTTGCTGTTTATGGATCCCTATATCCTGGAAAAAACATGAAAACCGGGACAGACGTGGGCATGACAGTCACCAGATTCAGAGTGTGGGGACCCTGAGCAGATGTTATATGGGCTTCAGTTGAAACTATAATGTTTAATTTTGTAAAATTGTTCTTGGGTACCCGATGTTCATTATATCATTAGCTATACTTTTTATGTCTAAAATATTTCATTTTAAAAAATATAACACTGAAAGAGAAACTAAGGTGTGTTTATGCAGAATTCCTCTGAGGTCAGAGTTAGGATCATAATGGCGCCTTTATTTCTCATTTGACTTGTCTTCAAGTTGCAAGTAAGTTTTGTTTTTGTTTTTCTCTTCCAGATAGGAATCTTCCACTTGCAGAAAATGAGTAGAGTTTCTTTTGAAAGATGGCCATGCCTGTCTGCGAGGTGGCTGGCTGTCTTGCCCCGCGTCTGGTTTTCAGTTTGCTTCCTGTCGCTAACCCCGTGCTGGGGCCATGGCAGCCCCATCTCCCTACCCTGCCACGGTGTGTGGGTGCCAGGTGTTTGGGGCTGAGTCATGCGTGGCTTTCCCTGCAGCTGGCCTGCTGGTGAAGGAAGGTGGGGTTGACCCTCCACGAAACTGAACCTACAAAGGATTTTCCATCTCTGAGGGCCTCGCTCCATCACACAGTGCTGAAGCTGTATCCTGACTCTTGCCTCACTTTGGCACCACGATTCAAAGCTACCCTCTCCTACGCCCCTCCCTCATCAAGGCTCACTGGTCCCACGCCATCTGTGTCCTTCTCCCTGCCAGGTAACCTGGTGGCTGATCCTAGCTTAGGGGTCTTGTGATGCCACCTTCCCAAAGGCCCACTGCCACCTTAGGCTGCCTCAAAGCAAGTGCAGTGCCTGGACATTGTGGGTGTCATCGCCTCTCCCCGCAGGGGGACCGCAGTGAGACCGGGGATCACATTCACCCATCAGCTGGGGATGCCCAGGCGGGATGGGCGCCTGCAGGGCTGGGGAGAGGCCTATCTGTGGGGCCCTGATCAGGACAGAGTTGGTTCTGCTCTTCCCAGGCCCACTGCTCTTCCCTGCCACCTCGTCCCCCCGCCAGCAGCAGCCATTTATCTTCACCGGCCGCTCACTTTGTGTTATCAGCGAGAATCAAATCTGGCAAAATGGCAGGGAAAGTGCTTGCATGGGGCTTTTCAGCAAAACTCAATTAAAGTGGGGAATTGGACTTGAAAATGAGCCGCTGCACTCAGTGCTCTGCTCAGAACATTCCATTGCCTTCCACACACGCTGGACATTTTCATGGAGTAACCGAAGCCTGGGACGGGTCAGTAAGAGAAGCCCACCCAATCCCACACACTCTGGTGATGGAGGGTTGTGAGTTCCACCTTCCAGATGGGGAAACTGAGGCATATACCCATTAAATATAGTTCCCAAGACTGGTTAATGGCAGGGCTGAGATAAAAATCCTAGTACTCCTGCTCCTGAACACGACCGGTTTTACACCCACACTGTCTGGAGGAATCCCACCCAGATCCTCTAGGGCCCCACCTAAGCTAAGCTTCCTCTTGCCAGCCCCCCAGTGCAGAGTCTGCCTCCAATAGGCAGGAAGTCTGTCCCCCTGTGGCACGTGCCATCCAGAGCCACGACTGCTCAGCCCGGGTGCCTCAGTGGACACAGCCACCCCCTTCTGCAGAGCTGCCAGCCCACTGAGGAATTTGAGGAGTTCTGTTGGAGATCACCTTGTTTACTTTAATAGCTGTCATTTCCCTAAGTCCTATTCTGAGCTCCTTTCATTCCCACAAGTCTAGGAGATGTCACTGTCCTTATTTTACTCTTGGGTACATTGAAGCTCAGAGAGGGGAAGCGAAGCGTCCAGGGTCACACAGCAAGTAGGCATCAGGAATTCAAAACCTGCGTCTTGCAACGTCTGAGCAACACTGCCTCTCTGTCCCCTTTGTCAGGCACAGGGGGCTGTTCCCTCCCCAGGGGGCTGGCTCATATTCTGCACAACTTTCCCTGTCCTCCCCTCACCACCCCTCACCCCAGGTAGAAAGTTCTTTCCCTTCCACACACCCAACAAACAGCTCGCAGGGCCCCGCAGAAAAGGTTTCAGAAAGTTCCATCTGTCATTATCTCCACTTGGAACTCCAGGGAAGAAAGCCGGCGTCAACCTGCATCTGGGGGAGTTCTCTGTGAGATATTATTGGAATTTGGTCTCCCTGACTAAAGAGAAGTCATAGGATGGCATTTAGGGTTAGATAGTGGATATATTTGGATTCGGAAATGCGCGGTGAGTCAGAGTTAATTGTGTTGTGGTCCCGGAGACCCGACCCGAGGAATGCTTTCATTTCTCAGACATCACCGCGGCCTTTCTGCGCGTGGGCTTGTGCTTGCTTTAGCACTAATTGGATCCCCTGTTTTATGCCTCATCTTAGCAGAAAATAAACCAGCGAGAATTGTTTTTGGTAAGCTTTCTTAGGCAGCAAGTCACCAAGTATCTGAACAAAAGCGGTTTCAGTTGTGGGGTTTATTCAGGTCACGCAAGCAGAGGTGCAGCGGAGGCGCTTCCAGGGCAGGGGCAGCTCGGGGAGGCCACCAAAGCCCCGGCTTTTCCTTCTGTCCCCTCTGCCAGGCGGCCCCTGTCCCTGAGGGTTGTGAGATGGCTGCCAACTCCCAAGCAGAAGGTGGGGAGGAGGGGCCCTCCACAGGAGGAAGATCCCTGGTGGCCCCCAGCCGGCTTTCTGCCACTTTAGGGTTACACGCCGAGCCTAGAACAGTTACTACAACAGGGAATGGAATCGTTGCAGCCGAGTGAGACCAAGCAGGCTTTATCCCCTGCGGCTTGGCACAGTCCCCCACCCAGACTCAGTGTTCCGCTGGGAGGGCGAAAGCACTGGCTGTGGGATGGCCGCAGACGGCAGGGTGCACCGCAAAGAGTCAGCAGCTGCCTCTGAAGTCGCCAGTAAAAGGGCTGGTTTTAAAATGATAGATGGGGGCTGGGGTGGGGCTGGGGACAGAGGGGTGGCAGAGGCGCCAAAGAGGGTCTGCTCATGGCAGGGTCTGATGTCTTTGACACGTTATAGCTGCACTGTTCACATGGTAGCCAGAGATCCAACCCTACCCCTGAGCCGTCTTAAACAGGGCACAGGGAGACCCTTGCCAAGAAGCCGGATTGCAGGGGAAGTGTAACGTCATGTTTGTGGCATGGTGTGTGGTTAAGAGCATCGGCTATGGAGCCATGTGGACTCTGGCTTTGAATGGGCTGTGTGATCCTAGGCAGCTTACTCAACTGATCTGTGTTTCAGTTGCCGTGTCTGGAAAATGGGAACAATAGTATCTTCCTCACAGGGTTTTGGTGAAGGTTAAGTGAGCTAATATATGTAACGTGCTTAAAACACTGCCTGGCACATAGTAAGCGTTATGCAAAAGGCTGATGTTATTATAATTACTGTTTATTGTTGTCTACTACAAATCACATCCAGGGCGATGAGATGAATGCTTGGGCATTGAGCGGACCCTGCTTTGAGACCGGAGAAAGAATTGGAGGACAGGATGAGATAGTTGTAGGTGCCATTTCTCAGGCCCACCCTTTGCTTTGAAAGGGCTCCATTCCAGGGAAGCATGTGGATCAGTGGGGAAGACCTTACTGTGCTAGTTCAAGAGCCACGTATGGCAGGAACAGAGGACAGGATGCAGCGGAGGGAAGCAAGGTCAGCGTCACCTGTCTCCAAGCTCAGTTCTCACGGGGTGGGGCACCCAGGCTCAGGACCTCTTGCGGTTTCTGCCCTGCACAAGCTGCTTGCCTGTGTCCTAGCCCCCCCTCCAGTCCTCTTCAAACGTGGTTGTAGCTGCCTTGGGGATCATGGGCAAGTGTTTCCAGGTTCCATCTGGAGGTTAAACACAGCAATCAGTGCAGGTACTAAGATTCAGGCTGTGTCAGTCAGGACAAGTTAGATTACGCTGCAGAAACAAATGATCCCAGTATCTCAGTAGTTTCATGCAAAGAGGGTTTTTATTCCTTGCTCATGTTACATATTCAACACCAGTTGAAAGTGGGGTGTGCTTTGCTGAGTTATTTAGGGACCAGGCTGTGAGAGGAATCACCTGGACACAAGCTTCTAAAGTTCCTAATGCAAAAAAAAAAAAAAAAGGAAAACTGAAGTCAAGCACTGGCAATTCAGTGGGTCTACATTTCCGCATTTCATTGCAAGTCATGTACAAGCTGCAAGCAAATCACATGCCCGTGCCTAACTTTACGGCACAGGGACGTGCATCCTACCATGTGCCTAGAAGGAGAAAGCACTGGAGTATTTGTGAACACCATTAATGACAGGGCCTTGAAGACCTCAGGGGACTCGTACATTTGACAGAATGAGAGTGTGTGTGTCCTCCTGGAGACGATGCTGTCCCAGCCACACTCGCTGCGAAGCTGTGGCTCTCGCTTCTGCAGACTCAGGAGGACAGTAACCTGATTTGGGGTTGGTGCCCCCCATTGCAGAGCCCGTGGCAGTTGATTTCGCTGTTTACAGAACATCTTGGCAAATACTTTTTCCCACGGCGAGTCACCTTTTTTCAGAGTGCTGAGACAGAAGCTCACGTATGCCTTCTCTTGCATGAAGTCTTCCTGGATTGCCTCATCAGGTGGGACTCATACCTCCCTGACCCAATCTGGATGTGGGTCCATTGGCTTCTGCCCTTTCTTCCTCATCCCTTAGCTGCTGCCCTCTCACCTTAGAATGGCTCACATTTGGAAAATCATTTGTAGTTTTAGTAAACGTGTCTGCATACATTCACATTTAATCCCCACGACAACCTGGTGAGGTAGGAGCAAGTTTATGCAAGAAACCAAAGCCTGAAGAAATAAAGTACCTGGCTTAAAGTCTGGACTTGGAATCAGGTAGAAATCAGATTCAAGTCCTCTGAGTCCAATAATAGCTACAAAAATAATAATAGCTGTTCATAATATGCCAGGCACTGGTCTGTTATCTTATAAACCCTCACAACAAACCTAGGAGGCATGTTGCATTATTAGCCCCATTGTACAGTTGAGAAAACCGAGGCACAGAAAGGTTAGAGGAGCTGTCAGGGGTCATACAACTTGTTGGTTCTAAAGCCACGATTCAAACAAAGGCTGCCTGGTGTCAGAGGCCATATGCTTCAGTGCCACGTACTCTCCAAGTCTGCCGTGCCCACCACTCCGAGTGCAGAGGACTCCCCCTCCCCTATCACCAACCACATTATGTCCAACACCAGGAGCGAAGGTGTCCCTCTGCCCGTGGCGGCTGCACGGTGTTGTACTAGTTACTCACCGGTCAGCTCACATTCCAGACCTCTCAGGACTTGTCTCTTGACCCCTAGTCTACTCCCCTTCTGATCTTTGGTGCATTCAGTGGTGTGTCCTCCCAAAAGACACATGGCTGGAAACACCTTCAGTCCAACCCAGATATCAGCATGGAACACCACTAAGAAAGCCATTCCTAAAATCCCAGGCTTCCTTGCATCTCAGATTGGGAGGTGTCAGAGAGTTACCCCTAGGTAATCCCTGTCCATTGTCATCATTGCCAGGAACAGGAAGCTCCCAGCCACCCTTGGCTTGGCCCAGTGGGGATCCCCACAGCTTGCCCTTGACCTCGGCCAGAGCGGCCTCCAGAGAGCCTCAGCCTTGCCCGGTGATCTCTGCTTACCCAGACCTGGGATCGGGGCCTGTGGAGGCTGTGCCTGGCATGCTGGGGAGACCCCCAGCTCAGGGCAGGGGGCAGCAGAGGTGAGGCCAGCTCACACCTTACTCCCACCTTTGCCCAGACCCTGGGCTTGCTCGCCGCCACCCCTCCCAGCAGGCCCCACGTGCTCGGCTTGTTCTCGGAGCACGTAGCTCTCCAGGGAAGATGTGCACAGCAGAGGAAATCTGAGCCAGTCTCCTCTCTCCAAGGTCATCCTGAAAGGCAAGTTGAGCTGAGCGGGGGAGAATAAAGGGGTTCCTCCCTCACCCCCATCTCTACTACCTCCTCCCAAGCAGCCCCGTTTTGGCTGGCGCCTCTCTCGCCTGCCTTACAGCTTGTTGAGAAGAATGAGCCGCTTGAAGGACGCTTTACAACTCCATAAATAATCACGATGTTGAGCACTGGAGACGGGAGTTGTGCCCTCCGAGGTGGGCAGAGGGGGCTGGGCATGGGCTGGAGGCCTTGTTCCAGGGCCCATTGTCCTGGCTCTGTTTCCTCCAAGGAGCTGCTTTTAGCTCGGCCTCGCTGGTGTCAGCATCTTCTCCCACCCCCGGGTGATTTTCTCCCCAGAGGGGCGGAAGCAAGCGAACCACAGAGCTGTTGCTGCAAGAGAGCAAGAGGTCCAGGCCGAGTGGGGAGGCAGCCGCTGAAGAGAGTTTTTCTGCAGACACGGAGATGGATGCCCGGGAATCGATCCCTCTGAAGAGGAATCACGGCACGATGCACAAAGAAAACCCCTTTGGTTTGAACAGGCAGATAATGTTCCTGACGGGGCCTCTGCTCCGTGTCAATTTGTTGTGATTGGTGGGAGAGCCAGGGAGGGGGAGGAGAGGCAGGGAGGTGCGGTGGGGGAGGTGGAGGCAGCACACAAATAGACGACGGGGACACAGAGAGAAGTGCACGCAGAGGTGGACAGGGGCAGAGACCCCGAACAAGGTTCAGAGACTCAGAGACCTATGCAGATGAGAGACATGGAGACAGTGATTCTGAGACAGAGAGAGGGAGAAACAAATAGAGAGAAAACAGAAACAGCCATGGAAAGATTCAGAATGAGAGGGCAGAGATGTTTCCTTCCTTCAGTTTTGTTGGGGATTTGGAGGTGGGGAGACTTGCATTTTGCTGGGCATCGAACACTAACCAGGCATTCAGGTCATGTTAGGTGTTGTCCCATTGCTAAAAATGAATCAAAACAAATGTTTGGGTATGTATACTTTGAAACATCATGCTGTACACAATAAATATATACAATGTTATCTATCACATTAAAAAAATTAAAAATGGAAAAAAGACACAAATGTTTGGCCAACTCTCAATTATCAATGAATTGCTCCCTTGTGTAGCTTTTCTGTGAGTCCATGGGGTCTCCGTTCAATTACAGACGTGTGTGTGTGTTTGTGTGTGTGTGTGTGTGTGTGTGTGAGAGAGAGAGAGAGAGAGAGAGAGCAAGAGAGCGAGAGAGCGAGCCGTGTTGCATTCACTGCCAGCCAGATTAGGTTTGGATTTATCTTTCCCTTTGAATTAGCAGTGCTTGCCTAGATCCATTCGGGTAATGAACAGGTAACCCTGAGGGGATTCACAGCGTGCTCCGCACATCCCCAGTGCACCATGGGATCAGGCTTTTTCTAATTATCGTCCTGGAATCAGAGGATCTCAGAACTTGGTCCATCAGAGTTGCACAGAAACCTTATCGGTCTCCCAGCTCAGCCACTTCCATTGCACGGATGGAAAAACAGAGGCACAAGGGCCATGGGGGCCTGATCAGGGGCGCACAGGCATGGGCAGCCTCCCAGCTGCCTTCCGCTTCTACCTGCACAAGCGAAGAGATGGAGGCGCCCCTGTCCCCAGGGCAGAGGGTCCCCATAGCCAGGCTTTGCTGACTCTGCCTCTCGCTGACCAGTGCTTGAGATTTTCGTTCTTAGTCTGTCGGAGACTTGGCAGGGGAGTTTGGGGAGTGGACCTCAGAGGTATTGATAGAAGAAAAGCATCCATCTTTGATGTTTAGACAAACCGCTTCTCCCTCGGCACATCGGAAATGCATCATCAGATGTTGAGGGGATAAACATTGGGGACACACACTGAGGCCAGCTGGGAGGCAGGTCCTTCAGAGAGCCAGGAAGGCAGAGTGAGCACTTCTAAAAACTCATTCCAGGAAGCAAGTAGCACCTAACCTGCTAGATCGGCAGTTCTCCACTGGGGGCGATTTTGGCAACGTCTGGAGGCATTTTTGGTTGTCACACCAGAGTTTCTACTGGCATCAGGTGGGGAGAGGCCAGGATGCTGCCAAACATCTTACAATGCACAGAACAGCCCCCTACAACAAAGAATTGTCCAACCCAAACTGTCGGTAGTGCCACGAGGCCCTCCTCTAGAGGGAGCAACCCCTCCTCTTCATCCTCCACCTTCCATACACAACTCACGATCCAGTGTGGAGACGCTCGCTGTTTTGCCTGTGAGACACAGGTCTTGTTCCCACCGGGTCGCACAGGGTGGACTCCCTGGGGGGCGGGGTGGGAGAGACCTGGGTGAGCTGGGGCCTCAGCTGACCACGAGGCAGATCCTGCTCATCCGACGGTCCCCCCTTCCCTCTCTGCTCCTCTGACAGGATGACAGACTGGATTTTCAAGGGCACTCTAGGAGCTGACATGCTTGCTGGAACTCCAGACCTGTTTTCCAAGGTCGTTTGTAGGAGACGTGTTTGCTCACTGGGGCGGCTCTCAGAAAGGACTTTTTCTACTTCAGTTTAGGAAGGAGGAGGAAGGAAAACAACCTCAACTTCCTGCCGTCCTACCTTCTTTCCTTTTCAGTCTTATCTTGTGCAGCTTCTGCCCACGTCCTTATCCATTGTCTGTTCCGACTCCACCTTGTCCAGGCCCTTGCCAAGTGCCCTTTCACTCTCCCAGTGGTTCTGTTCTGCCCCAAGCTAACTGTTACCTAGAACAAAGCAAACGGTTTCCTCCTCTCCCCTGGGAACCTAGATGCCCCTCACCCCCGTAGACGACTGTCACCAGCCTCACTCCCTACACTTGGCTGTACTGTGTCAATGTTACCCCAGAATGGCCCCCGGTCCCCAGAGGATCCCCCAGGGTGGCTTCATTGTACTGACCCTTCTCCTTGACTGCTACGCCTGTTAACAAAGGGATGGACGCACAGGAGCTGCTTAGGGACCCTGGTGGAACACAGCTATAAACATGAAATATGTGGATCAATGTTTATTCCATTTACTGGCATGTGTGACTCAGACAACGAAAGCGTGAACATTTGTCACACGGAATGCAAGGGGCTGGCTGGAGGGCAGCACTGTTTCTTCCATCTTTGTGAATTACAAAACCCTCCTCCCCCAAAATGAGCCTGGTGGAGAAGCTGGAAGAGTTGGGGTTCACACAGTTGTAGACCCAGCCACTTACTCTTGCTCAGTTTTATTCTGGTCAGGGTTATATGACTCCAGAGAGGAAAAAGAGCATCAGCTTTGACAGCCAAGAGCCTGGGTTCAAATTCTGGCTTGGACAATTGCTAGTTTTGTGACTTTGGGCAGGTTACAATTTCTCCTATCTACAAAGTATGGTAATAATAGCCTTACGGGGTCATGAGGCAAAGTGAATGAGAAAACGTGTTATAATGGCACACAGTAAGTGCTCAGCTAATGGTACTTAAGGAAGCTCCCTTTGCCTTCTCAATGACCAAGAATGAGCACGGTCTAAAGGCATCTCATCCTTTCCTTTGTCTCCAGGCAGCCTAGCTACCAAATAACCTTGGAGCACACAGTAGGTGCTTCATAAATGTTAGTTCCCTTCCCTTTGTCAGAAAGATGAAGTCACCGTTTTGTTTGCAAATTTGCATTCCCAACTACGGAAAAGTTTGCACATCTTCACCCTTAGCGTCTACACATACTACACTTTTGATATGTGCCTCAGAGGAGAATGATTGACTCCCTCCCTCAGATGGGGCCCCTGTCAGTCCCCCAGAGGATCCTTCACAAACTAAAGAATGGGCAACCTGACGCATCTTTGTGCCTCTGCCCTCTCCCCGCACCCTTTAGCAGCTACCTCTGTCCTAGACAGGGTGTGGTTGAGAATGCAGGTCTGGACAGAGAAGGCTCCAGGTTGTGCTAAAATTCCTGCCCTGGGTTGTGCCAGGGTGGGGTGAGCAAACGTGAGTGCAGAGGGAGTTAAGACCACAGAGGGGCGTGGATCACAGAGACTACGGCCCTCCAGGGATTCGGGGCTCCCTAGAGTTAGAAGGGGTCAGGATTCCGCTGTGATCTAACCCAGAAGGCCACATGATTTTGAGAGTCCTGTTGGCCAAAATTGACCCACTGCTAGGTCACGTCCACCAGCTGGGCCAGACCTGTACCAGAACCACACCCAGCTTCTCCGTGTTCTTTGCATTGTGAATTAGAAAAGCACACAGTAGGTGCTCAGTGTTGGGGGGGATCCCTGGCCCAAGGTTGGCCTGCTCTGGCTTCTGTGGCACTCCTGGCGACGTCCCCGTAGGCCTCACAGCCAAGCTCTTGCTGCTCCCAAACTGCAGCAGACCTGGCGTCTTCCTGTCCAATTCTAGGAGGCAGACCCTCCCCATTCAGATAATTTGCGTGACTCGGGAGGCACGGAGACGAGGGAGGCGGGGAGGGAGCACTTCCCAGAGTCTTATCACACAGTTCAGCAAATCCCGAGTATCTTCCAGTCCCATCGTGGGCATTCAGGTGAGAAAACACAGGGCAGACGCAGGAGAAATCCCTTCTGCCTTCCTTCCCCTCTCTTCCTCCCCATCCTCCCTTCCTCCCCGTAGGGGACACCACCCTTTCCCCTCACCTGTCTTCCCGCAAGTTCCATTGTGTGTGTGTGTAAAGCATAGACAGGCTTCCTCCTCAAGCATGCCTGTGTGCGCAAACCTCGCCATTTCCACAAGGGCTCTAAGGGGGATAACAAAATTAAATTAAATCGTGTACAATGCAAATTATAGCATTTAAGCACCATTTCAGCTCACGAAGTGCCTTCATGTTTAATCACCAAAATACCCTGTAAAGTATCCTTCCATAGCCTTGAATTACAAATAAGGAAACCGAGGCTCAAATAAGATAAGCACTTGCCCCAGGCCCCACCAGTCGTAAGCGACAGAGGTGGGCCTGGAAGCCACACCTCCTCTTTTTTATTTTATTTTATTTTATTTTATTTTATTTTATTTTATTTTATTTTATTTTATTTTATTTTATTTTATTTTATTTTAATTCAGAATATTATGGGGGTACAAACATTTTGGTTACATGGAATGTGTTTGCCTCGCTCAAGCCAGGGTTACAAGCGTGTCCTTCCCCCATACAGTGCGCCCCGTTTCCACCAGCTGTAGAAGCCCTGTCCACAGCAGGGAAGAGTTGGAGGGAGCAGAGGAGTGGGTGTGTCCAAGCACCTAGGACCAGAGAGCCCCTGCGAGTGAGCCCAGCCGTAAGCCCAGCCGACAGCTGGAGAGAAGAAGACACGGTGTCAGAGCGCAGAGAGGCAGGGTGGGCGAGGGCAGTAGGCATGAGGGGTACAGGGGCCTCGGGGCAAAGTTGTGCAGGCACAAGGGGGCTGAGGGGCAAAGGTAAAGCATTGTGGAGGGACAAGGGGACAGAGAGAGGCCTTGGCCTGCTCCCTCCATGAGTCTCTCTCCCTTTGTCCCTGCCTCCATTTCTTGGCTTTTGTCCCTCCCAGAGCTGGCCCCAGCACCCCACCCCCTGTGCACACACTTATCTTACAGGACTTCCTGGGAGGCTGGGAAACTCACAGGGGGGTGGGGGGCCTGACTCACCCTCTCTCCCACACTCACTCCTGCTCTGCTCTTGTGGACACCCAGACCCACTACAATGTGACCACAAGGGACATTGTCTTGCAAGGGTCACATAATTATATGGGTCATCTGGTCAGCTCTCTCGGGGCACAGTGGAGGAAACTGAGGCCCAGAGGACATATACTGGCTAGGAACTGGGGCAGGCGCTGGCATAGCCAGACCTTTTCCCCCACTGCAAAGGCTGGGGCTGGGTGGGGTGGGGCGAGGGCCCTGGAGCCCCCAAGGCACAGCCGGCAGGGCTGTAGCCCGAGACACAGAGTCGGTCCCAGATGCACTGTCTCCAGGGGCTCCCCTTTCCTCCCTGGCTCACTGTTCAGCGTTTTTAAAGCACATGTCAGTTCGGTGCTCTTGCTACAGTAAATATCTAATAATCATTTCAGACTCTATTACTTGCCTCACAAAATAGTGCCTGGAAATGGTGCTTATTTAATTTTGTGCTGAGAGAGAAAAGACCCAGGAGGGGCCTGTCACATCTTAAGTGCTGCTGACTGTGGTCCAGGAGGAGGGGTGGCCCACTGGCTAGCGCCTGGCCCTGGATACCTACTCTGGCTGTGGGGACGCTGGTGCTTTTTAACCTGCTGAGCCAGGCTCTCCCGTCACGAAAGCTGCTGAGATTGTGTGTGTGTGTGTGTGTGTGTGTGTGTGTGTGTGTGTGTGAGAGAGAGAGAGAGAGAGAGAGAGAGAGAGAGAGAGAGAGAGAAAGAGAGAGAGAAGAGCTTACTAATTTACAGGCTGGAGTATATCTCTGAGTATTGGTATACGAAGGTATATGCCACATGTCACTCTGTCATGTGTGTAGGTATGTGCATATACATACATATGTGCAAACATGAGAGGGGGCTCATATTTTTGATGTTCACAACCACCCCCAAAATGTAGCTGGAAGTCAGAGGTTGTAATAATCACATCTACTCTACTCTTTGCAAATTGCTCTCACAACTATTATGTCCATGTGTCCTCAGAACCCAGATATTTCCATGTCCATTTCACAGATGAGGATACTGAGACCCAGGGAGCTCTGAGCATGGACTCATATGTTGGTTTTGACTCTGGTTTTGACTGCATAAGGTCACAGAGGCCAAAAACACCAGATTCAGAAACACAAGTTTTGTGTCAGATTTGAATCTTGACTTTAGCATTTACTAGCTGTGAGATTTTGGGCAAAGGATTCTCTTGCTTGATCCTTGGTTTTCTTACCTGCAAAATGGGTATTGCAGTAGCTACCTGCTTATCTCACAGTGAGGTTATAAAGGGTAAATTGTTGATGTGAGAACTATGCAAGGTAACAGTTGTAAATACTCACAAAATGCCAAGCCTGTCGCAGGCTCCTGAACATGCTTGCTCTTACGCCGATAAGCTGATCCAGTTTCCACGCCCTTGTCTGCAGGCCCAGCTATTTAAAAGCCCCATCTCCTTGCCCTGGGTCCACCATTGTGTCATTAGCTCAGCAGTTTGAAAACGTCTTGGTCTCAGAACACCTTTATGCTCTTAAATATTATTGAGGATTCCAAAGGGCTTTATTTATGTGATTTACATCTATTTTTATCCTCTGAGAAATTTTGAAAATATTTATTACTTTAAAATCATGATAATAAGCCCATTGCATATTAACAAATGATATTTTTAGGAAATATAACTGTATTTTACAAAATAAATTTGCAAGAAGAGCAGTGGCCTTGTTTTACATGTTTGGAACTCTCTGTAATGTTTAGCTAATGAAGAAGACAGCTGGATTCTCATATCTGTTTTGCATTCAATCTGTTGTGAAATTGCATGTCATGCAGCCTCTGGAATATGCCACTGCACACTTGAGACAGAATGAGAGTGAAAAGGCAAATAACATCTTAGTTTTATTATAAAAATAATTGTGGTCTCACTGGTCCTCAGAAGTCGCTGGACCCTGCTATGAGAAGCACCGAAGGAGTCACTTCTCTGTCCAGGCAGACAATGCTTCTTCATTTCTTTGACTATATCTGCAAAATTAAGATGGACTAAGACAAAAGCGACTTGTAACCTTCTTAGATTTCTCCCTCTTAGGACATTGACTCATGGACCTAACAGGGACAAACTAAGTTTGGCTACTTACGGTTAGCTGAGCCACGGAGAGTTACTGGCTTCTTTACTTGCATCTACCATTGGCCTTAGGCTGAGAAGCTGCTGACTGATTGATTTATACCATATGTTGTGTCAGTGAGAATGTATTTGAACTTAAGAAACAGAAAACCAAGCTCAAAATGATTTCGACAATATGTAGATTTATTACCACACATAGCAAGAATTCCTAAGCTTAAGTGGTTGCAGGGCTAATTGCTTCAAAGGCTTGACAATAATCATCAATGATCCAGGTTCCATCTTTTTTTCTCTGCAGGCTTATTATAACAGCCTTGTCCCTCATGCTCACAAAATAGCTGCATCAGTTCCCACCATCACCTACAGATACAAAAACACCATCATCAGATAAATTATTGTTACTTTTGGGCCTTTTTGCATTAGTGAGAAAACATTTTCCCAATTGACTTGCTTTCAAAAGTTATTGGGCAGAATATGATCACATGCTATATTAGCTTTCTAGGGCTGCCATACCAAAGCACCATAAACTGGGTGGCTTAGAACAACAGAAATTTATTGTCTCACAGTTCTGGAGGCTGTTAAGTCTAAACTCAAGCCTTCAGGAGGGCCACGCTTCCTCCTTTTCTTGCCTGTTCAGTCTTGGTAGCCCAAGCCATCTTTGGCTTGCGGCAGTATGACTCTCTTCCTGTGTCTCATCACACAGTCCCCCCTCTGCACATGTCTGCGTCTGTGCCCAGATTTGCTCCTCTTTAAAGAACATCAATCATATTGGATTAGGGCCCTCCCAACCAATCTCATCTTAACTTACCTACGTCTACAAAGACCCTATTTCCAAATAAGGTCAAATTCACAGGTACTGGGGGTTACAACTTCAACATACCTCTTTGTGGGGGTGGTAAGCACAATTTAACCCAAAACACCTGCCCTTCCTGAAATCACCGGCGAGCAGATTCAGGAAGGCCATTAACGATGCCTGCTGCCTGTTGGACTGATGTCACTGTGCACGTCTTTCCAAGGGCCTCCCACCCAGAGCTTGCAGCAGAGCAACAATTATCTTCCTCGCTGCTGGGCCTCTCCCGATGGGGGTGAGGAATAGCAGTGGGGATGAATTTTTTGTCAGTTTGAAATACTGTTCTCCTCTCCCCACTCACACCCACCCCGCACCCTCAGTTTTCATAATGTTGCTGACTTTGAGGGGAGGAGAGGAAGTAGAAGAAAAGGGAAAAAACAATCACTCATAGCTTCAAAATACAGCCATGATTACTTTTTTACAAATTTTATTTTTCAGACATTTTGCTATGTGTTTTTTATTTACCACATTGGGATCCTGCGTGTGTATTCAAGACCAGTCATACTACTTTTAGGAGAGTAATGCCTGTGGTTCTAATTATAAAATTGAGGGAATGCAAAGAAATATGAACCTGATTTCCAGATCCAATTCCCCAATAACAACCACCATTATTATCATCACATTGGATCTGTCTAGTTTGCTCCCCTGCTAAGCATTTTAAAATAAAATATCTAAGATCATACCACATATATTTGTGTGTATATATAGGATTTTTTTTTTTTATCCCAGTTAACCAGTAACATTTACAAGTTGCACAAAAAAGGTAACATAAGGAGTGGCTTGGTGGCACATAATAAATATCTACCTCTAAGACTTTCATTCCACTATTAAAAAAGTATAACGATTCAGAACATTAGTGACCAGGGGACTAGAAGGAACAGGGCCTCTTCACCCAGGGCGGAGTAGAATGGGTGAAAACACAGGGTTCTCACTGCATCCTGTGACCTTTGGGGAGTTGGGGGAAGACCCCGCACGGAGGTGGAGGCAGCAGCTTCCTCTCCAGGGTCTACTCTCACAGTTGTTATAAGCCTCCCTGTCCCCTCCTGCGAGGCCTCCAGGATGGAGGGGACAGATCCAGGAGGGCCCTAAGTGATGCCTGCCTCAGAGTCCACTCTCACCCCAGGCACCCACCTGGCTCAGCACCTAGCAGGTAGGAGATGGGTGGTGAGTGACAGATGGCTGGCCTGGGAGGGCTCCTCCCCTCCTCCAGACCCATGTCCTGCTGTCCCTGGGAGGGGCCGAGTGATGCTTCCCAAGCGCCTCTGCAGCTCTCTCAACCCAGCGTCCTCTGCCCTGGCTGAAGGCTGAGTGGCCACTGGTCACCCGGAGGGGAGCTGTGGCCCGGCCCTGTACTGGAGACCCCTGAACACTTCCAGTCTCCTTCCTTCTCTTGCTGAGCATGGCGCAGAGCCAGGCTTCTGGGCCCCCAGAAGGGCCGTGGGCCTGTGGGTTGTGTAACTGTCCCTCCCGCCCACCCCCGAGGCAGAGGGCAATGCTTCTCCAACAAGGATGGCTGTGGGCCTGGAGCTGTGAGCGCACCATGGCGACAAGCCCCGCCAGCTGGGGCCCTGCCTCCCTGGCCTTCCAGGCTCTCCCTGCAGCTCCCCTTGCTTGTCCGCACCCACTGGCTGTGCCTGCTCCCATCCCTGTCCCTCCTGGGACCTCTGCTCTCCCGCCATGCCCATGCCCTCCTCCCGCCCCAGCCTGCACCCCTGCCCCGCTGTGTGCTGGGAAAGGTTAAGTGCAGACATGCTCGCCCTGTCTGCTGCGATAGAGACGCAGCAACTTTCTCCCCTAATCAATCTGTCAGGCGTGATTAGGCTGCCCCGCTCCAGCCCAGCCGGCCCTGCAGGCTGACAGCTTCCAGCCAGGACACACACGCACCGGGCAGGTGCATGCACAAACACACCCGCAAACCATCCCAGACTGGGGCTGAGGCCTCACCGTTGTGACCGGGAAAACTATTTCAGCAGGGAAGGCCATCACTTGGGTGGCCACTCCTCGAATGAAGAATGATTTCTTCCTTTATTCCACAAGCACGTGCAGAGTGGCTTCTCAGTGGCAGGTCCTGTTCTGGGATCTGCGAAGCGTCAGGGAACAAAGCCAGGGGACGAGGCTGCCCTCAGGGAGCTACAGGCTAGCAGGGGACACAGGGAACCACTGGGAAGCTCGCCTATAAACAGGTGAATGTTGTAGCGTGGGAGACGATGCTGACTGCTTGGCAAGGATGGGGAAGGAGAGCAGGGCAGGGGGCTGGAAGTTTGCAGGAGACTCTAGATCTCCTTGTTCTGGGAGCAGACGGCCAGCCACGTGACCTCGGGCAAGTCACTTCATTTCCCTGTTCCTCAGTTTCTTCATCTGTAAAATGAGCTGAAAACACAAGTTGCTCTTCATGAGATTGTCATGGAGGATATGAGTTAATTATATGTGAACTGTCCCATGAGGGCTTGGGACAAGCTAAGTTCTCAGCGAGGGTTTACTGCCTAGGATTGATCTGAGTTAATACATTGGCCCCATAAGGTGGCACCCACCTGGAGGACTAAGCGTTAGCCTCAGGTGGCACAGATGACAGGAAGCCCCTCCCCCAGAACAGGGCCCTGAAGACAAGGGACACAGGGCACTGGGCCGGTAATTTAGTCAGGCTGGTTGGAGCCCACCAGATGGAGGCCAGAGAGGTGAGGATCAGAGCGAAAAACATCTTCCCACTTCTGATTTGGGTCACGCCAGGCCTCCAGGCAAAACTGAGCTTCATCCTCCAGGAAGGTAAGCTGTACCGAACCTTCTCTATAAAAATAACATGCAAATAGCACAGCTTGGCACACAGGCCTCCTGCGGGAGTCTGGGGACCTGGGCCATTTTGCTCAGCCTCTGTCCTGACGTTCTCTCCCCTCCCCTCGTCCCCGACCTCCACCCCTGTCCTCCCCACAGAGATCCCCCAATGTGGCGGGCGCCACAGCCGGGGAACTCGCTCTGTGTGGGCGCCTATAAATAAGTCAAGTGGAAAGTTACACAAACAGAATGAGGACATCCTCGCTCAGCACCCGGTCTCTTTGCTTCCCGCCAGTTCAGGTCAAGATCCCAACCTCCTTATTGGGGAGGCCCCAGACTGCTCAGACCGCCCCGCCTCTGCTGCGGGAGCCTCCGACCCGAGGGCTTGGGCCGCGGGAGCCCACACGCGGGACCACAGTCGGAACCCGTGGGAAGGGGCGACACGGCCCTGTCCCCAGGGAACCCCAGTCTGAGGGGGGACACGGCCCCGTCCTCGGGGAGCCCCAGTCTGAGGGGGGACACGGCCCTGTCCTCGGGGAACCCCAGTCTGAGGGGGGACACGGCCCTGTCCCCGGGGAACCCCAGTCTGAGGGGGGACACGGCCCCGTCCTCGGGGAGCCCCAGGCTGAAGGGAGAGTAAACAAACAAACAAAAACCCATGCAAAGGACAACAACAAAAACATCAGACTAGAATATTCTCTCGCGGCACTGGGAATGAGAAATACTGGACAGAAAGAACTTTCCTGGCTGTGAACCCTAAAACTGCTCCCTTGAGGGTGAGGAGAGACAGAAACAGGGCCCTCACCCGTCCTGTGCCAAACCCCGGTCTCCGGGACACAGAGCGCTGCCCGGGGGCGACGGCACATCCTTCACCCCCTTCTCCTGCCTCCCACTGCGCACGCGCCGCACCCCGGGCTCTCCGTGCCGCGCGCTATTTTGACGTCACAGCCCCTCACCCACGGGAGCTTCCCGGGCGCTCTGGGGCAAGGCGGGCGGAGCGTCGCCCTCACGGGCCAAGGGCGCTCCCCCTGCGCCTTCCCTGCCTCTGTTTCTCCTTCCGGAAGCGGAGGCTGTGGCGCTGCCCACCTCATGGAGGCTCGGAAGAACTGAATGCACCGGGAAAGCAGGGCCGCTCAGGGAACAGCCGGCACAGTGTGGGCCTCAGTGACCACCACTGCGGCTACCGTTGCCACCGCTTGTTGTGATGTTTGTTCTGGGTGTCTCCAAAGCAGCCCCGAGCCGGATGTGAGCGGTTTACCTGGGAGCTGAGCGCGGGCACTCCCGGCGGGGCGTGGGGAAGGAAGCCGCCGTGGGTGTCGCCGAGCAGCCACGCTGTGGAGAAGCGGGTCTCCACCCTGCGGGGGACCTCTCGGCCACGGGGCAGGACACACTTCAGGGTTGTCCCCTCGGAGGGCAAGACGGCCGGGACGCAGGCCTGGACCCTGCAGCCCTGTATCTGGCATGGGGCCTGGCACGTGGCGAGCGCTCCTGACTCACGTGCTGGTTGAACGCGGGGGAGTCCTGCAGTCCCAGGAGGATCAGAGCTCTGCCTGGGGTGAGGCACGGAAAACCAGGAGCCAGGTGGCAGTGAGCGCAGGGGCTGGGGTGGGAAGCCGGCCAGAGACAGGCTGATGGATAGAGTAAAAGTGTCAAAGCCACCTGAGAAGAGGCAGCAGATAATGTCTCATTGTCTCACCAGATTGGCTTCCTATGGGATTTCCACGCTGGCCCTGGGCTTGAGGAAGCTGCTGCAGAACCCACGCTACACAAAGAAAAGATAAACAGGAATTTCTAAGGGAGGGAGGTCTGCAGATGGAGCTGTGTGAGCAGCAAATGAGGCGGCCCCAGCAGGCATGGTGCAGCCTCGGAGTAATGAGGAGTCTGAGAACAGTGGGTACAGCAGAGGGACTGCCGCCACGAAGGGGGATGGAAACTGAGCGCCCGGGGGCCTCTGTGGCCTCCTTTAGTCTGGTGGGTGACTGAGGAGGGAAGGGAGATGGGAGCAGGGGAAGGGCAGCAACCCCAGAGGCAGGAGACCACCTTAGATGTTCTTTCCGGAGCCCCATTTCCTCCAGACAAGGCCAACCTTACAATAGTGGCTGACAGCAAGGGGTGATTTTAAAGGTGTACCAGTCAGCCATTCCCACCTTAATGCCGTGTAACAAATCACCCCAAAATTCAGTCGTCTAAAACATTATTTATTTAATTTCAGGCCTTTTTGTTTGTTTGTTTCTCAAATTCTTTCACAGTTCTCCCATCAACGTGTGGGGTCTATGTCCTCTCTCCTTGAGTCTGAGCTGAACCTTAGTGGCCAGCTGCTAACCAACTCAGGAATGGTCTACCTCTAGATTTTTGTTATGCAAATAGCAAATATAGTTTTAGTTGGAGATTCTGTTACTTTCAGCTGAAAGCACCCTGATGGATGCAAAGGTATTTTAAGTCACCTCAAAGAACAGGGAGAGATTTTTAGCCAGCAGGTCCCTCCCGCGGGGCCCCAGAGACACGCCTCCGCAGATGCAACAGTGGATCCAGCAGAAACAGTTCTCGTCACTGCCAGTTCTTAAGTGGCTCGCCCCTCACACCACCCCCAGCCCCGACTAACCGGAACGTTCTCACATCCTCTCTCGCCTTGTCTCGCACGTCCCTCTCCACCCTTAGGATCTGTAGTTCCTGTCCCCCTCCCAAATGCAGCAGGATTGTCCGATTGAGGGGGAATCATGTGTCTGCCCTTTAGCACTCAGGGACTCACCCAAGCAGTTGGCCCTGCTGGTCCCTTCTACAGGTGGCTCAGAGTCACAAGTCTCAGCTCTGGCAGTGAGCAGCCCCGTGTCAGCCAGGGGGGTTTGCACTAAAACACATGGGATTTGGGGGGTTACAGGTAACAGTGTGGCTTCAGGGCTAGAGGTCTGGATCAATGAGCTGCAGAAGTAGAAAGCTCTGGAATGTCGGACTCCGTAGGGGATGCAGCCAAGAGATCTCTAGTGCTAAAGGAGAAGAGGTGACCAGAACAAGTGCCATGGGATGATCTGGGGTTTTCGTGGAACTTCTGTCCTCTGTGATGTATTCCGCCTTGGTATATAGTCGTGGAACATTCTCTGTCTCTCTCTCCGCGGTTCTGAGTGCCTCTCATCCTGTCTTCCCTTCTTACTCTGTACTTGCGTATCTGTCTGTCTGTCTTTCCAGCTTTCCCTCAGTCTTTGTCACTCTGTATGTCACTCTCTCTATACCTCCTCTCTCCCTTACTCTCTTACACACGAGGGCTGCTCAGCAAATCCGAGCCAAGCATTTACTGACTTTCTGGGAGTACGTGTTTGTCTCCACCAGCCTTCACGAAGTCCTCCTTCAGTTTTTAAAATTTTAAACTCAAACATTTTAGGCCTGGGGTGATAAACAACTTCAAACGGCATTTAAAGACAGATGACATTTTCGTCTTGTAGCTAAGAAGGACTGTTGCTCCACTAGCCGTAGCAGAACAGATTCTGAGTAACACGTTTTCATTTGTTGCAGAAGCTGAAATTGCATGATGTCATTTTCCTTATCTTTGACAAACGTATTTGACAATACATTTGTTTGTGGGCTGCGTGAGAACTTCTGGAAATCTATGCCGTGCGTGGTCACTGGAAGGAACGGCCCCACGTGCACACCCAAGGCCCTTCCCCAGGAGGGCTAAGGTCTCTGTCCACCTCCCATGCTTCCTGACAGGACGGGCTGGCTTCCTCAGACATCTGCCCCCTTGCCTGATTGGCAGTTGTCCCCACGTCCATTTCCCCCTCCTCCCCATCTGGGAGCTGAGCTGTCGTATTCTTAAATGTTCAGATGACTCATACTGGAACAGACTTCTGGAACAGTGAACTCAGAGGGGGCAGCAAACTTTCAGGCTTGGCGCCCTTCCCTATTCCCTGCTAGGGGGATGACATTTTCTGAAGGCAGAAAAGCTTTGCAACATCTGCATACTGGCTTTCCTTCATGCCATTTCTGCTTGCTTAATCAAGCTAGACTATTTCAGCTAAACCCGGGGTGTTCTGGGCTTGCTACCTAGATGCAGTCCCTGGCACCTGCGTGGGGGCGAAGGAGGTGAAGACTGGCTGGCAGGGCAGATCCAGAATTGAAGGTCTTGAGATTCACTGGGGGCGCTAAGGAGTTCGAAATATCAAAGGCTGAGAAAGACCCCTGGACAAAATGGAAAGCTGGAACTGCCCCCTTGCTCTCCTCTTCACCCTTTCTCTCATGTGCAAGTTGTGGGAAAAGACTGGAGGGGAAGTTGGGCTCATCAAACTGGTGGGAATGCCCTTCTCAGAGTTGAGCATAAGCAGAGGCACTGGGTCCTCTGGGGTCAAGGGATCTTCTCTAATTCTGTCACCAAAATGGCCCGTTGCTGGGTGTGGTGGCTCACGCCTGTACTCCCAGCTACTTGGGAGGCTGAGGCAGGAGGATCCCTTGAGCCCAGGAGTTGGAGGTTGCAAAGACACGGCCAAAGAAAGTGAGCCTCCTCACCTAGACCAGCTGGTCAGGGGTTGATCATGGAATTTCCTGAATGTTAGAGCCAGGAGGAACGTTGGCTCCTCTTGTCCTACCCTTTTGTGTTACCCTGGGAGAAAGTGACACCTGAAGAGGGCGTGACTTGCCCAGCCGACTTTCTCAGTGTCCTAGTCCAGAATCCAGGCTTTCTGCCTCCCAGTCCAGGGCTCCGGGGCCCCAGCTGGCCTAGAAGGGGTCCCGAGGTGGAACTGGAGGTGCAGCAGCCTCAGGTGAGCCCTGTCTGTGCCTGGCAGCCACCGTGGAGCCCTCACTGTGCAGGCAGGCAGGCACGGTGAGGTTGCTCTGCACACACGATCCCGTCTCTTCCTCACAACAGCCCTATGCAGTAGGCACAGAATTACTGTACCCTTATGCAGATTGAAAACAATAAACAGATCCAGAGAGACTTAATAATTTATGTCGGCAAGTCTGGGAGAACCAGTCTTCTGACTCCAGCCCCATTCTCGAAGTCCAGGATGCCCAGCCCTGTCTGCACACCGGAACCTCCTGGGAGGACTCGGAGAGCCCCGTGCCAGGGCTGGAGCCCAGACTCATTGAAGCAGAATCTCCACAGGTGGAGTCTACATCCCGATATATTTTTTTGAAATTATCAAAATGTAACATTCCTCTAGAAAAGTGTACAGATCCTAAGTGTGCACAACTTGATGAACGTTCATAAACTGCACACAGCTACGTAAGCAGCACCCACAGAGGAGACAGAGAGCCAGCCACCCAGAGTCCCCCCTCGGGCTTCCTCCCAGTCACTTCCTGAATTTAACCCATATTCTTTCTGACATCCTAAATTGGTTTTGCCTGTTTCTGAATGTCACACAAATGGAATGAGAAAGTCTGTCCTTTTGTGTGTACAGCTTCATTTACTTAACATCGTGCTTGGGAGAGTTGTCAGTGCTGGTGCTCGTGGAGGTATTTGTTCTCCCATTGCTCTCAGAATCCCGTCGTACTGATGTGCCACCCCTCATCGATCGGCTCTTCCACTGGCGGGCATGTGAATTGTTCCTGGTTTGGGTAACTCTGAAGAGTTCTGCTATAGACATTTCTTGTATGTGTCTTTTGGTGGATATATGGTGCATTTCTGTGGATACGCACCTAGGAAAGTGCTAGGTCAGGGCGTATGTGTATGTTCGGTTCACACACAGCCAAGTGGCCTTCTGATGTGGCTGTGCAATTGACACGGCCACCAGCAGTGACTAAGAGTTCTGGCCACTCCACGCCCCAGGACTTGCTACTGTCAGTACTTGGCACGTGCAGACAGTGTGAAGTGTGCAGTGGAACCTCGCTGTGGTTATTCCGCATTTCCCTGATGGCCAGTGAAGCGAGCACTTGGGCATTTTACTGGCCATTTAGGGAGCCTCTTTTGTAAAGTACTTGCTGTGTTTTTCTCCAGGCATCTACATGTTTTAAAGCTCCCAGGTGATGCTCACACATAACCAGGGTTGAGAACTTCAGTAGCTTAACCATAATGGAGGGAAGCTTTTGGCTTAGAGAGCGTTGGTGGAGCCAGAGTGGATTCTGTGTGTGTGTGTGTGTGTGTGTGTGTGTGTGTGTGTGTGCATGCACACATGTGCATACATGTAGCACGGGTGCCTACAGGAGTCATAACCCTGGAGTCCAGGGGCCTCTTGGGAGCAAGTGAGCTGGAACCTTCCTATAGGCACACTTGTCAATAAAAGGTAAGAAGAAGAAAAAAGAAAGTGCCACATGATAGCCGCAGAAATGTACTGCCACAGTGGCCAGAGCAGCAGGTGGTCTCTGGCTCAGAGCTGACTGCAGGGGCCGCCTCTGCCCCAGAAGGCTCTCTCTGATTTAGCTCCCCCTGAATTAAAGGGCTGTCCACAGGCCCAGCCCACTGGAACCATGTTTATTAGGAACAAAATAAGGGAAGGTCACTGAGCCACATAAACCAGGAAAAGTGACATCAGATATTGACTGTAAGAGAGGGGGATTAATGATGGTTTGTTGACAGGAAGGCAGGAGCTGACTCCAGCCTCCTCCCTCCACTGGGGACCTGAGGCAAACATTTCATGTTGACGTCTGCCAGCGTAGCCCAGATAATCAGATTTCTCTGGGAGGAAGAGGTGGAGGCATCAATAAAAAAGGGCACATTTATCTTCCCAGCCTCCCGAGCCCAGCATATGCTGGGATCTCCCTCAAATCACAGCAAGACCCAGACATTGTCACTATCACCTTCACTGTCACTGGCACTGTCACCTGCACCCCTTGGGTTGTTAAACACAGTGGGTTGGGTGGTGCCTCACCAGACCCCTGCCCTCCTTGGCTTATACCTAGGGGAGTGACGGTCCCACCTGAGGCGACAGCTCCTCAAGGCCATCTGTGTGTGCCCCAGACACCCGGTGGTCCCTACGCTGAGAGACACTTGGGACTGATTACCCTCTGTTCTGTTAACAACCACACTCCACACACAGTGAGGACTGATCGAGGGGACAAACTCCAGGCCAGGTGGCAGCTGCAGGTTCAAGGAGGGATCACAGGCCCCAGCATTGGAGGCACTAATGGCTTCCACACGGTGTCCTTAGGCCGGGATCTAGACTAGCTGCAATTCGAGGAAGATCCCAAGGTCTAGCACACTCCCCAGACACGGACTTCTGTCCCTGGCCTTCCTGAACAATATGCATTCTTCCCCTAGTTTCACTCTGTGTCCAACCTGTGGAAAAATAAGAGGCTTTTGTAATTTATATGATCATTTTAAAAGCAGTTGTTGTGTTTTTCTAGTTAGAAATGTTTCTGTAAGGATCATTTTGTCCTTCCCCTTCACTTTATATTATCATCATCATCATCATCATCATCATCATCATCATCACCATCATATCTATCGAGAGCCGACTGTGTGCCAGGCGCTTTCTCAGTGTGCTTCACGCTTGCTCTCCTGTTATCCTTACGACATGCCTGTGACACAGGTGCTCTGGCCACTGTCCTTTTGCAGATGAGAAAGCTGAGGCACACAGAGATGGATAAACATATCTGCGGTCACACAGCTATATTCTATACAGAAATATTCAGAAAAGCAAAATAATATTATCATCATAATTAACTGAGTGCAGATGTGTGTCAGAAGCTCTACGTATTTTACTCTTAAGTTTTATAAAACCCCTTCAGGGTGGTGTATTGGTTCTCGAGCTTGGTGGGAACAAAGTTCCACAGACTGGGCAGCTTGAACCGCAGGAACTCACTGTCTCACAATTCTGGAGCTGAGGGACAAAGTCAAGGTGTCAGCAGGGCCATGCTCCCTCTGAAGACTTCAGGGAGGGGTCTGTTCCAGGCCTGCCCAGTCCTCGTATGGCATTCTCCCTTTGTGTGTCTCTCTGTGTCCAAATTGTCTCTTTTTATAAGAACACCAGTCATACTGCATCAGAGCCCACCCTAATGACCTCATCTTAACTTGATTACATCTGCAAAGATCCTATTTCTAAATAACGTCACATTCACAGGTACTGAGGGTTAGGCCTTCAGCATCTTTTGGGGGCCCTCGATTCAACCCATAGCAAGTAGGGGTTCTCTTTTACCAAGGAGGGAAGGAAGACTCAGAGGCCTGGCTCAGGCAGTGGAGCTAGTAGTGGAGGTGCCTGGTCTCATACCCAAGAGTGCACTTGGGGATCACCTAGGGAGCTTTACAGCCCACTGCTGCCTGAGGAGGTGTCATTGGTCCCCAGGCGATTCTACACGGGGCCAATATTGAGGCCCTCGGAGTCAGGCAGTTCTCCCACACCACACACCACCTTGCCCGCATCCTGCGTTGCCATGTCAGAGCCGACTGCAGCCTGCCGGCTCTGCCCTGGTGCCCTCTCCCAGCTCCCCCGATTTGCACAATTCCCCCATTAGCCAGCTCTGCAGAGCACCTCTAGCCCACTCCAACTGTGCTTAAGCACCCCTTGCTTCCCAGGTGGGTGCTTGGCACTGTGGTTTAAGCAGAAGCTCACGACTTTCCCGCTCTCCTGGGGGTGCTGAGACATTGCTTCTGACTCCTGACAATTGCCCCCAGGAGCTATCCAGATGTCAGCACGGAATCGCAGTGTGCAGTGCAGAAAGACTGTCTTTTAGCACAGAGGTGCAGAAGGCAGCACGACGTGGAGTAGAGAGTGCCCATCGGCTGGCAGGGGCGGCCGTGGTCACACAGGAATGTGGGGGCCTGGTCCCTCTCCTGAGGATCCGCAGTGAGGAATTAGGGAGTGTGTGGCCCAGGCCCAGCCCACATCGCAGCACAAATTAGACTCATAAGGAAATTTATGTTTGCAGAGTCCTCTAACATCCACCCCTCCATGGGGGAGATCCGTAAGGGCGAATTTTATTGTCCTCACTCTAAAAGCCGTGTCTTAGATATGCCGTGTGACTTAGCGCAGTCACAAGTGTACTTGTGCAGCCAGGACGAGACCTGGGATTCCCTCTCCAGTGTCCTTTCTAGTCACCTTTCACTCAAAACACGAGGTTTAAAAAAATGTATGTATGAATACATATGCCACCTTGTTCCATAGAAGAATCTGGAAGGCCTTATAAAAACACATATAGTCCAAGAGGATGAGTAGACTAGGAAGTGCACACAAGAGGAAAATGAGGTTATGGAGTCAAAACCAGGGAGGAAGGCCGTGGCTGGGGTGTGCTCTCTCAGGTCCATCTGTCCAGGAAGCAGAGGCTGAGAAGGACGTTAGATTGAGAAGCTGGTTAGTGGGTGCTCTTGGGATCTCCCTGTGGAAGTAAAGGTACACCAGTGGGACTGGGCAGAAGGAGAAGCTGGGCCATGACTCAGGCACTACACCAAGCTCCAAAAGTGGAATCGGGGCCATCCCACCCTTGCAGGGGTCAGGCTTAGCATAGGGATTGCTGGGCAGAGAAACGTGACCTTGGGCCAGGTGGCTCTCTTCAGCCAAGGATAGGGTTGCCAGATTAAGCAAATAAATATACAAGATGTCTAGTTGTGTTCAAATTTCAGATTAATTAACTGTGAATACTTTTTTAGCATAAGTATTTGCAAATGTTGCTTGGAACATAATTATACTAAAAAAAAGATATTTCTTGTTTATCTGATATTCAAATTTAACTGGGTGTTCTGTATTTTGTCTAGCAACCCTAGCCAAGGGCAAGTCCAGGAGAGAATTTATTTGTGAGCTGCCTGCAGGCAACACAGGGGGCAGCTGGGGAGTGGGTGCCTGAGTGCTGAAGGATGGGTCTACTCAGCACAGGATGGGTCTCCTACAGTGCTATGCATTTGCAGTGACAGGTGCAGGTCAATTCTCAGTTTCCTGGCAGGTGAACAGCAATAATTTTTAAACTTTGCTGTAGCCTAAGATTGTAAAGATCTCAGGTGATTTTGCTTAAGAGAAATGCAGATTGTTTTGGTCATGAAGCTTCAAGAAACTTCTCCTCGTGCTTTCTCATAGTGGACATAAGGTGAGATGTAGTGGACAGTTATTACAGGGGGAGCATGGCTAATGTCACATCTCATGACCAACAGAGTTTGTTCATTCATGTACTCATTCAGCATGTTTGTTAAGCATCTCCTAAGAGCCAAGCCTTGAGGTAGGTGCTAGACATTTGGAGGTAAACCAGGCATATATTGGTCCTGGCCTCCCAGAGATGACAGTCTCCCCGCTTAGGATCTAAAACCTACGTCAAGGTAGCACATAGATTTCAACTCAAATACATTCCATTGGCAGAGGCTGTCTGGACCTCTGTATTGGGAAAGATTCAGTATCTCTCAGAATTCAGGTTAGACTGCTGAAACAGAGAGACCCCAAAATACAATGGCTTAAATAAGATTGAAATTTATTTAATTACCACTTTAAAATCTTGAAGTAGGTCACCAGGGAAGCTTGGACTGCCTTGTGTCTGTTGCTCCTGGAGTTGCCAGGGATTCAAACTTCTATTTTGATGCTCCAAGATAATGGCTCACCAATACCCGATCTGCATCCCAGCCAGTGGAGGGGGAAGGGGAGAATGTGCCCCTTCTCTTTAAGGGAATGGCAAGAAAGACACACATGTCTCTTTTCTTCATATCCCATTGGGAAGACCTCAGTCACATGGTCACATGCTCCCACAACAGAGGCTGGGAAAGGTTGTCACTGTCTGGATAGCCATGTGTCCAGCTAGAAAGTGGGGGATCTGCTATTACAGGAAGGGGGAGATAATGTGAACACCAGCAGTCTCACCCATGATTTTGAGAGGCATGAAGCACTGTGACACATCATGAAGCCTGTCATGGAAACAAAATGTGGAAAGGAGGGCATTCATGACACCTGTTTTCTCTTCCTACCTTGTCACCCACAGTGCTGGGGCTGCCTGGCCTCGGATTCCCAACAACTCCTCTGATACTCTACCAAAGTATTTGTCTAGGCATCTGAAAGATAAGATAGGATCACTAATCAAAGCCTCACAAAGTCAAATTCTGATAAGTGAAACAAAGCTAAGACCTGCAGACTAGGTGAGGGAGCCCCAGACCAAGAAGAATGTTTGAGAACGAACATGCCCTCCTCTCTTGGGTTTGTGCCCATTCATTCATTCATTCATTCAGTTCCTCCTGGCTGATATCAGACCTCGGGGAGAAGCTGGAGTGGGGGTGGGGGGCACACAAGAGAATGGTAACTGGTATTTTTAAGCATTACATATATCAAATGCTTTACATATTTTTACATTCTCATTCAATGTTCACAGAAACTCTTTTATTTTTTTTTTCAATTCCCTAGTCTAGGCAAGGAAACCAGAAGCAAAAATCTGACTCAAGATCTGAATGATGCCAACCACCTTGATCTAATTGATGTTTATAGAATAGCACATGCAACAACTGTGGACTATTTACTCTTTTCAAGTGCACATGGTATATATTATAGGATAGGCCATATGTGAGCCATAAAACAGGGCTCAATACATTTAAAAATATGGGAATTATTAATACATAGAGTATGCTTTCTGAGCACTATGAAATCACATTAGCAATCAATAACAATAAAATATCCACAAAACTACAAATATTTGGATATTAAACATTTTTCCAAAGAACCACGAATTAAAGAAGAAATCACCAGAGAATTTGAAAATACTTCTAAAGGAATGATAAATTCATGTATCATTTCTTACGATTATCCATTTGATGTGCAGAAAAACACACCACCTCAAAATCTGCGGGAGAGAGCTAGAACAGTTCTTAGAGGGGAATCCACAGCTTTAAATATTTATATTAGAAAAGAAGAAATATCTTAAATCAATTATTTAAGGTTCCACCTTAAGAAACTGGAAAACAAAGAGCAAAGTGAACCCAAAGTCAGTAGATGGAACGAAAGAGGAAAGATAAGAACAGGAATCAATGAAGTTGAAGGCAGACAAGCAATAGAGAAAATTAGCCATTAAAAGCTACAACAAGAAAAGATAAACCTCTAGCTAGACTCATCAAGGAAAAAAGAAAAGGCACAAATCACCAACATTGGGAATAAAGAGAGGGCATCAATACAGATCTTTTTTTCTCTCTAATTTTCTTAGTACTGACTATGCAGAGCAAAGCGGAAGATCTTAAAAGCATTGAAAAGATAATAAGGAAATATGAATAACTTTAATCTGATAAACTTGACAACTTAGAGTAAATGGACAATATCCTTGAAAGAATCAAATGATCAAAACTGATTCAAGAAGAAATAGGAAAGTATTAATCATTCCATATCTATTAAGAAAATTGAATTCATAATTAAAACCTTTCTGCAAAGAAAACTCCAGATGCAGGTGGTTTCACTGATGAATTCTATCAAACATTTAAGGACAAAATACCAATTCTACTCAAATTCTGCTATGGACTGAATTATGTTTCCTCTAAACCTCCTAGGCTGAAGCCCTAATCCCCAAAGTCTTTGGAGATGGAGCCTTTGGAAGATAGTTAGGGTTAGAAGAGGTCATGAGGGTGGGGCCCTCATGATAGGATTAGTGCCCTTTATAAGAAGAGACACCAGAGAGCTTGCTCTTCCTCTCTGCCATGTAAGGCACAGGGGGAAAGTGGCCATCGGCAAGCCAGTAATTACACCCTCACAGAACCCAACCATTCCAGCACCCTGCTTTTGGAATAATAGACTCCAGAAATGTGAGAAAATACATTTCTGCTATTTCAACTGCCCAGGCTATTTTGTTATGACAGCATGAGCTGACTAATACAAACTTTTTTGTGAAATAAAGGAGGTGGAAAAGCTGTCCAACTCATTTTACAAGGTCAGCATGACCCTAATACCAAAAACCAGACAAAGAAATAAGAAAATAAAAATCATAGACCGATATCCCACATGCATATAGACACAAGAATCCTTAATAAAATATTAGCAAAATGAGCATAGCAATACATACACAGTACATTTATGTTACATCATGACTAAGTGAGGTTTATTCCAGTAATGCCAGATTGGTTTAACATACAAAAAAATCAATCAATGTAATTCACTACATTAATAGAATAGAGGAGGAAAAAATGATCACATCAGCAGAGGCAGACAAAGCGTTTGACCAGAATGCAACACCCAATCATAATAAAAACTCTTAGAAAATTAATAATAGAAGGGAACTCCCTCAGTTTGATTTAAAACATCTACAAAACTCTTGTGGCAGACATCATACTTACTAGAGGAAGATGTAATGCTTTCATCTTCAGAAAAGTGAAGATCTGAGATGTGACGCTATTGTAAGCCAATAGCCCAGCACAGTTCCACGTATGCTGATTAGTCTGCTTGAGATACCATAACAAAACACACAGATTGTGTGGATTAAACAATACAAACTTATTTTCCTTACCCACCAAGTCCCACCAGGCCTAAATGGATGTTCCACATGCAGGGAGTTAGTGTCACAGCTGGGGAACACCCAAGCTTAGAGAACCCCTATCATTTATAAGGGGCTAAAATAAACTTGCCCAGTCTTTGCCCTGGAGGGCCTGTCCTTGACAACAAATCAATCTTCCCTGTCATCCAGAGGTATTTGCAGATAACATCTCTGTCTCCTTAGGCTGTTTGCTCTATAAACATTCTTGAAAAGACAGTCCAGAACAAAAGGTGGTCAGTGCTTCTGCCTGTAAGCATTTCTCTTACAGAAGAGAAATGTCTTAAAGAAATGTGAGAGATTCATGGAGGACTATTTACTAATATTCCTAAGATGGAGAACAATACAAGGATGTCCACTTTCACCACTTTGATGCAACAATGTATTAAATCTGAGGATCAGTGCAGTAACCCAAGAAAGGCGTAGAGATTGGAAAGGAAGAAATAAAACTGCATTTCCAGATGACATGGCTGTTTACATACAAAATGCCAAGGAATGAAGAATTGTTCTACCAAACAACTACTAGAACTAATAAGTGAATTTAGGGAGGTCCCAGGATATATGGTCAAATACTAAAATTAATTGGATTTCTATATACCAGTAAAAATTTGTGAAATTTCATTTACAAAAGCAACAAATCATAAAATAGGAATAAATTTAAGCAAATAAGTGCAAGGCTAAAAAAATACAAAACATGTTGAGAGAAAATAAAGAAGATCTAAATAACTAGAGAGACATCCCATGTTCATGAATTGGAAGGCTGAAAATCATTACGATGTCAAGTCTACCCAAATTAAGTTCTCTCTGATGATAATCTCAAATGACTTTTTTTTATAAATTGACATGCTAATTTTAAATTTTATGTAGACATGCAAAAGATTTATAATATCCAAAGCAAACTTTCGAAATAAAAAAAGAACAAAGTTGCAGGCCTCATCCTATTTGTCTCTAAGATGTATTATAAAATCTACATTAATCCAAACAGTGTGAAATGGCATAATGATCAATAAATAGATCAATAGAACAGAATAGATAGTCCAGAAATAGACATATCTATGAGCATTTGATTTTTGCCAAAGGAACCAAATCAATGTAATTGAGGGAAGGAAAGTTTTTTCAGCAAATGGTGATAGAACTGGATATTAACATGGAAAAAATGAATCTCGGCCTTTGCCTTACACATATACAAGTTTTTGAATTAATATGAATCAAACTATAAATCTTCTAGAATAAACTATGAAAGAATATATTTGTGATTTGGGGGTAGTAAGGGTTTCCTAGACAGAATAAAAGAAAACAATAGCCATAAAATAAATACGATTAAGTCAGACTTTGTAAAAATTTTTAAAATTCTGCTCACCAAACCCTATTATTGAGAAAATTAGTAGGCAAGCCACAGACTGGGAGAAATATTTGCAAAACATACATCTGACAAAGGACTAATATCCAGAATATATATATCACTCCCACAACTCAGTATTAAAAAGACAAACAATCCAATAAAAAAAGACAAAAGATTTGGAAAGACACTCCACAAAGGAAGGCGAATGAATGGCCCATAATCACATGAAAAAAAGATGCTAAACATCCACAGAGAATGTAAATTAAATTATAATGACTACCACACACCCATTCAAATGACTAAAATTAAAAAGCCTGTCGGCACCAATGCTGGTGAGAAAGTAGAGCTGGAACTGGAACTCTCATTTATTGCTGATGGGAATGTAAAACAGTACAACCAGTTAGGAAGGTTCCAGCAGGTTTTTAATAAAACCAAACATATATCTAACCTATGTCCTAGTGATTTCATTCCTGGATTTTACCCAAATGAAATAAAAACATATATCCCCATGGAATGTTGCATAGAAAGTTCACGTCAGCTTTATTCATCATTGCTGAAACCTGAAAGCAAGCGAGGTGTCCATCAGCAGAACGGGCAATCGCACTGTGAGTTCACCCAGTGAGCCACTGCCCAGCCACCAGAAGGAATGGGTTACTGATTCTCACACCGTGCATGAAGCTCAGAAACACATGCTCAGTGGAAGGAGCCTCATGCAAAAGAGTATGTATTGTATGTTTCTATTTATGTAATATTCTAGAACTTGCAAACTATTATATGGTGAGAAAAAAAATCAGAACAATGATTACTTTGGTGGGAGTATGAGGGGATGGCCTGGGGAGAGATGTGATGGAACTTTCTGGAGTTATGGTAATGTTCTAGGGGTTCGGGTTCTATATATGGAATGTATATGTGTGTGTTTGTATATATATACATACATGGAACTGTGCATTTATCAAAATTCACCAAATGGTATATTTAAGATCAATGCATTCACTACATATATGTAAATTTTACCTAAAAAACTATAAGCAAATATTCAACTCTAGTTAATGATATGTGTACTGAAGTATTTAAAAGTGAATTGTGCTGATGTCTGTCATGTACTTTGAAATACATCAAAGATTAAGATGTATTAGTGGATAGATAATAGATATATGATAAAGCAGACATGCTAAAATGTTGATTGTAAAATACAGGTCATACATTTATGGGTGTTCTCTGAAAGATTCTTTTGCCTTTTCTGTATGTTTCAGATTTTTCATAATAAAATGTTAAAAAAAAATTTAAAAATATTGTTGACACTCCAAAAATTATATATACCCCATAACTTGGGGGAATAAAATTTTGCCTTAGAATGACATATATACCAGCATGCTTAGCTTTGCAGTGACAGATCTGCAGCAAAAGGCTGCCCCAGGGAACAGAGATGACATGCATTAATTAAAGAACTTTCATATAAACTTACAACCTCAAGGCTAATCTTTCCAGTTTGCAGTATGTTGATCTGGCTTCATCAAAGTCATTAGTGGGAATGAGAATGTGATTATGTCTCTACATGTCTGTTTGTTTCTCACAGCTACTAGTCAGTCTCGGTCAACACTTTCAATTACTAATAATTGTAATCAACTCATTTGTTCATTTAAAACAGACAAATGATTACTCTTTGGGGAAGAAATACCTTGAGTCCTAATTTGTTAATTATTTGTTCTTGTGAACATTAGCCAATTATTCTCTTTTTCTCTCCAAACATACATAACCTCTGAGCTACCCTTTTTCCTTCCTAGAAGATTGTCCCAGGAACTTTTTTCTACTCCCCACCTGGTTTGTAAATGCCCAACTAAAAGAAATATGCAGTGGGTATTTTACGTACACACGTGTGATAATGGAAAGAGGAGGGGCATTTCATTTTATTGCAATATAATTTAATTTAACAATGTAATATAGTTTATTACATTTATCATAGTTTAAATTACACTGCAAGGTGGTTAAAAGCACATTATGATACAAAATCACAATATGCATCTACAGCCTTGCCAGGTGGTGAAAGCGACATCCAATCACATTTGAGGATCTGACACACCCATCCAGCTGTGACCAGGCCCTGACATCAGGAGCTCTGTCCCCCGACACCAAAGGTCCAGGGTAGAAAACACACATCCTTTACCTTCACTGGAACTGGAATGAGACTCCACAACCAAAGATGTCTGTATGTCTCATCTGAAAGTGGAGTAAAGACTATTAGAAACTCGTTGACACCCCTTCTCTGGGTAGACTTCCTGAAAAAGGTGAGATTTGAGATCAGCTGAGAATGATGAGAAAACATGAGAACCGACAAAGGGAGGGAGAGATTGTGCGAGGAGACTGTGGAGGGAAGAGTGGCGGGAAGAACGCACACATCCTGACTACCACGCCGTGGAGGGGACGCTCGCCTTCCTGCACACCAGCCCCTTAAAAGCTCTGATCCTGTGACATCTCTCTCCATGGCCAGGTCTTCACTTTGAGATCCTCTGAGACGAGCAATGGGCAATCTTGATAAAGCCCCAAGGTCAATGCCACAGGTCCCAGCCCCTTGCTCAGAGCACCTGCATCCCTTGGCCTCTTCCGTAGGAGATGGCCAACTCCCCCAGGCGAACACACCTTTCTCACAGGTGCTCTGCAGCCCAGCACTGCTTGGTTTCAGAGTTTGTGGGCTGTGGCCATGGAGATGTTAGCGATTCACCTGGTTCTCTAACGTGTTCCCTTTGTCCTTTATGCTGGGACAAGTGCTAAACAGGAGACTTTTAATCCAGAGGGATTTTTAAAGAGCAGGAAGGAAGACGGGAACCAGGAGCCTGGGCCCCCTAGCAAATGGGACAAGGCAGTTCTCTAGAGTGACCAACTCATCCTGGTGTGCCCACACCTGTGCCAGTTTTGGCACTGAAAGTCCCTCAGCCCAGGAACCTGCCTCCTCTACTTCAGTCCCAGGCAAACTGGGATAGGTGGTCACCCTCCAGCCCTTCTGGGCCCTCTAGGGGTCTAGGATATTACTGATCCCCTGCCCCTGGGACCAGGGGAAGCGGGGGTGGCAGGGCTGGAGCTCTCCTACCTGGAGCGGTCAGGAGCCTGTCTAAAGAGCGGAAGTCTCTGCCCCACCCCCCAGATGATCCTAGAGACTGAGGAAGGGATGGTGGGGGGCACATCGCACTGCTGTTCCCTCTCTGCTAGCACCGCCGCGGGGAGTCTGAGAAGACACAGTCCCTTCCAAGCCCGGGCCACTCTGCATTCTGGGCAGTCGTTCGGAGGAGGGAGGCTTCCATTCCGAACATCCTTAAAGATCGACTCTAATTATCTGGCAGCCAGCCTCATGGCTCCTCAGGGTCCCCCGGCAGGAGTGTGACAGTCATGTCAGCTCCGTGTCGGCCCGCCCCCTGGCTTCTACTCTGACCGCTGGGGCAGCCTGGCTCATTGCCGCAAGGGCGGCCGACCCGGCGCAGGGGCGCAGGAGGGGACGAGCAGGCTGACGCGAGGCGTGGCTCACAGGTGCCCGTCCGCTCGCCGTCTGGCCGGGCGGCTCGGCCCTTTCACCCACCGCTTCTGTCACCGCTTCTGCCCACCTCCGGACACGCACGGGCTTCCTGGTACAGGGTGGTGGGCGACTGAGCCGGCGTCCCAGATTCTCCCTGTGCCAGCAACACCATCTGGAGAACGGATTGGTAACCGGATGCGGTTGACCCTTGAGCAACTCAGGTTTGCACTGTGCAGGTCCACTGGCACGTGGATTCTTTTCAACCGAAAGCAGATTGCAAATACAATATATGCAGGTTCCATAGGGCAGCTCTGTGACTTGAGCATGCTCAGATTTGGGTGTACTAGGTACTCGGGGTCCTGGAACCAATTCCCCATGTACACTGAGGGACCACCCTCAGTAATAGAAGGCTCAAAAAATGAACTAATTGGCGGGAACGTTGCGCTGCGGAGTCGGAATGTTAAGCTGTACGAGAGGCCCAGAGGGACTGTGTCGGCTCATTGTTCTGGGTGATTTACAAATCGCAACATCTGGTTATAGGTGTTCACTCAGCCGACATCCTAGGAACGGGGCACCCAAAACACACAGCCACTCTGCGCCAGGCGTGAGGATGGTAGGGAAGTGGCACTTCTCTTTGGCAATCAACACAGGAACCCTAGGAAGGAGAATGAATTTAAAACCAAGAGATGGAAAAGGAGAGTTTGTTAAGCACCTAGTACACTGCCTGGGGCCCTTTATATTATAAAAGGGTATCATTATTGTTATTTTAGAAAGAGTCTGAGAGGCAGAGATGGACATGCACGTGATTGGGGCAGGGGTAGGGGAGCTGGAAGAAATGGCCAATAGAGGCAGAAACCAAGAAGAGTCCCAGGGAAAAATTTCATAGACCTGCCATGTGGCATGTTAGAGGGAGTGGCAGTTAATAAAGCTTTCCATAGTCCTCATCTGGGATGCAGGTTGCTAGGAAAAGAAGCTCCAGTTTACAGGAGAAGATGTCAGTTAAGATCAGAACCCTAGCTCCAAAGACCATGTGCTTTCTTTCTCTTTCTGTTGCATCACACTTTGGTATCTTGCAAGTATGGGGTGAGTTTTTGCCAGCTGTCGCCCTGGGGACTTTTTGAGCGTAGAGGCTGTGCTGCTTCCATCAGACCAGAGGCTCTTTGAGAGCATGCGCTGCACCTACTCCGTCAGACTAGGGCATACCTGAGGCCAGGAACTGCGTCTGTCGCTGACAGGGAGGTCTCCACTCATGGCAGCTTGTTACAGGGTAGGGTGGAGGGGTTGCTGGTCTGGGCCTGTCAGAAAGCCACCCTGGGCTGGGCACAGGCTTTTCAAAGCTTCTTATGCAGAGATGACAGAGACTGCCCTAGGGTCTTGGCCAAGGGGTGAGACACAGCCACACCCCAAGGGGAGGGGACAGTGGGGACAGGCAGGGAGCATGATGTCAGGCCACAGCCTGTCATACTGGGGGGACCTGCTGCTTCCGCTCCCCTCAGGGCTGTTTCCGAGTCTTAGCCCTGGCTGCTGCTCTGGGAGCAGGCCCTGCCACGTGGGAGCAGCCGGCCCCCACGGAGCCCCCTGAAGACTACAAATAAGCATGCTGTGCTCCCTGCTAATGCCTGAGTTATTGCTTTCCCTTCTCCTCAAATGAAAGGAGCATTTTATTGGCTTGGCTTTGGAAACAAAGCATAAAACGTGGTTTGTTTTTATTTTCTGACATTGTGAAGCTAAGGCTGGAGGGAAAAGTACTGAGGAGGAATGAGAAGGGAAGGAGAAGAGAGGTGGTTGGGGGAGGCAGGCAAAAGAAGGAAGAAAGGATGCGGCCCAAAGGGGAGGAGAACTAATGGGGCACAAAAGGAAGTCTTGGAGGAGGGTGTTGGAAGATGGCAGAGGAGGAGGAGGAGGAGGAGGAGGAGGAGGAGCAGGAGGAGGAGGAGGAGGAAGGAATTGATGCTGCACAGTAAGATATTGGCATCCATCTCTCTAGTTCCCCCTCCCAGCGGGAAGGCGCCAAGAGCCAAAGGTAGCAGTCAATTCCAATTGGAAAAGCTTCAGCTCCCTGGAGACACTGTCCAGCTCAGATGCCAGGGTTGCAGAGAGTGTGTGGGAGGCCAAGTAGAGGGGGCAGGGTTTTCTCAGGTTATACCGGCCTCAGTCACCATGCAGGGTTCTGCACCTGGGATTTGAGGCTCCCAGGGATAGGGTCCAATGCTTCCCACATTTTGTGAAGCAGGAAGGACATAAATTCGTAATTTTGGGTCCCTTGAAATGGCTCTGGTTTGCTAATAGTGCCACCAATGTTGGGGGTGGGGATGGGTGATGTAGGGTGTGAGGCTCCATCCTGCACCCACGGCTGCTCTCCGGATCCAGCCTGCTCTCTCCACATTCCACGCCTTTGCCCACGCCTGTCCTTCTGCCAGATTGCCATCCCATGCCTGGATGGCTTGTCAAATGCTTGTCACTCTACATTTTGACTCAAACCTTGCTTCCCTTCTGAAGTTTTTCATGCCACCCCAGTCTAGTTTCCACATGACCTTGTATTTGTTTTTATCATTGTTTGTGTCATGCTGTATTTTGATTGTAGTTGATGTTATCAGTTAAGGATTGATTGGGAGGTCTTTGAGGGCAAGGGCCACGAGTTATTTACCTTTGTCTGCTTAGCACAGTGTCAGAAACATGGCTGGCATCCACTGGTGTCCAAGGAAGGAGGGAGGGAAGGAAATAGAGAGACAGGACCATGTAGTGGACAATGCGTGAGCCTTGGGTTGGGATGGCCACAGGCTCATCTCATATCTCTCCTCTGTAACTTAAAACTGTGTGGCCTTGAGAAATTATTTTTCAAGGTTGCCATGAAGACTAGAAATAACATATGTAAATCACTAAGCCCACAGCCTGGGACATAGTAGGTGCTCAATAAATAGTAGTGATTGTATATGCCAGACCTCCTGAGTGCTGGGGTCCATCCTTCCACATACCCCTGTGCCACCCTTACCCCACCATCAGCTCCTTCCAGAGAATCTCTGGACTATTTTTTTTCCAGGAGGCAGACATGGATTTTTTTCATGGGAGGAAACAGTGTTCCTGCGTCTTTGTCAGCATCATCAGAGTGTCTGCCACAGGACTGCTGATAGGAGGTGCAAATGTGTTTCCTAATTTGAGATGATGGTGTTTGGAATGCCTGTCACTGGCTATATTTAGCTCTGAAGTCCCCAAATAGCAACAGGGAGGAAGAGCCTCCCAGCCAAACGTCTCCCATCCAGCTGGAAAATATCATATTAATAATAATCATAATTATTATTTTCATTATTGATATTCTTGTTTATTGACTAAATGGATTAATGGGACTTGGGTATGCATTGGCATCTAGAATGATGACATCTTAAAACATCAGGGCTCAACAACCTTTGCATGCCATACAGTCAAATGTGACATCTGTTCTACACATAGGGAAACTGAGGCTCAAAGAGGAGACGTGACTTGTACACTCAACATCAGGCCCAGAACTTTGGACTCTCAATTTGATGCTCTTTGTTAAAGCACTAAGGGACTCCATGTGGGGGACTTAACCGGCTTTAACCAAGAAGCTAGTCATTCTCTCGTCCATCCCAAGGTCTGCCTCTGCCTTCCAAGGCCTTCTCTCAGTGCTTTGGAGGGCATGTGGAATGCTGGGCTGGGAGTCAAAGTCCTGCATTTCAGTCTCAACTCTGCCCCAAACTATCTGTGTGGCCTTGGGTGGCTTATTTCACTTCTCTGGGTTTCATTTTCTTAATTCACCTGCCCAATTTTTATCTATCCATCTATCCCTCCATCCATTCTTCCATCCTACACAGTTGTATAGAAAATGTATGTGCTCAGCTGGGAACATCAGGGATCTGAGGGAAGTACTAGCATCATTCCTGCCTTCTAGAACCTACAGGCAGCCCATCGGTACTGGGAGGAGAGTTACTTGACATGTCCACATAGGAAAGGCATGAAGAGCTGGCCATTCCAAGAAGGCAACAGAGGCATGGAGAACCCAAAAGAATGAATACCCTACAGACTCTTCTCTCTGGTATTGGAAGGTGATGAGAGCAGGCCAGTGGGCTCCTGGTTGCCCAGCCTGCATGCACGAGTGCACACACACACACACATGTGCACACACGTGTACACACACACTACACACTCCTGCCTATCTCCAGCCCCCTCACTGAACTCCCCAAAAGTGATCCTGGATGATCTGGGAGAGGAAGGGCCGGGGTTACAGCTAACTTAGTGCAGGTGTGCTCAGATCTCAGAATGCCGAGGGTACAGGCTGCTGGGAAGGGTGTGTTCATCGTCTCCCAGGTGCCGACTCCCTGGAGAGCAGGAACTGTGCTTCAGCACTCCTTGGAAGCCCCAGAGAATCAGGCACAGCACAGGGCACATCGATATTTGTTGATTAGTTGAATTCTACTAGGCAACCTCAAGTAAGTCTATTCTCTTCCTGGGCCTCAGTTTCCACATCAGTAAAATGGAGAAGAGGTGTTAAAATTGATACCATCTGAGGTTATTTCCAACCTTAAGCATCTTGTCTCATGATTGAGTCATCCCCAAAGACCTTCCCTCTTATTCTTACTCTGATTTTTTATTTTGTGTTCTCATCTCAGATTCCAGGATCTGATGCCCTAGACATCTGATGCCTTTATTCCTTCCCCTTCATCTTCCCCATATCGTTTCCTCCATCCCAACCCCCTCTGGTAATGCTAGCCCCTTTCTATTCTCTTGGAATCTGCTAATCCAACCAGACATCCTCACCTGTGGTTGGGGAATGCCACAGCCCTCCCCTCTCTGCTCTGTGCACATGCCCACCTAGACCCATCTGCGAAACACGATCAGCCCAGGGTCCCACGAGGGATTCCAGCTCTTGTCCAAGTTAATAGGAGAGGGGATGAGAAGAGAGGGACTGAATTTCAATCACAATGTGATTATTGGCCTTTTTGAAGTTTTGCTGAGGATTTTTTCACCTGGTTGGCTCGATATCACTAACCAAATGCTTGTCTCACAAATCAGTTTTGGCCGCAATTCAAATTTAATTACATTCTAGCTAAGTGAAAGCAAGAAAGAAAGCAAAGGAGAAAGAGAGAGGGGGAGAGAGGGAGGGAGGGAAGGAGGGAGGGAGAGAGAGAGAGAGAGAGAAATGTAGCTTATATTTATAGACCAGACAACTCCGTCTTAAATCTTCAGATCTTCCCAAGAGCAACAGTCGATGTGAGCCAGACACAGATGGGTCAGCCCCGAGGTGGATGTGAAGCAATACCAAGCTTCTTGTAATTTGAAGCTAGTGCACACTGCATGCCAAGTCTGGGAGAAAATTGGGAAGCTGGTGGGGTTTGATTCGAGTGCTCCAGCTGCCTGGTTCTGTGCCTGGGAGTGCCTCTTTGTTCTCCACTTAGCTGTCACATAAGGCACTCAGGCTTTCTCCCTGTGTCCCCTACCGTATTCTTCTATCAGAAAAGTCATTCATACTAAGGTGTAAATGACAAACAATAACGTGCCCTCTCCCTGCCTAAAATTGCATTTTACTAAGAATCAAACAAAGACAGATTGACAGACGCATGCACGCATACACAAACACATGCACCCCAGCACCTAAAAATCAAACAAAAAAGCTTTACCAGCAATTAAATGAGGGTATGTTGGGTGGCTATGAGACTAGACATTGAGGAAACTACAGCTCCACATGGATCTATACTATGAAATATGGATTCCTGTACTATGGAATATTAGCATAGGAAGGACTGAGGAAGGTGGGGGTGGGGGTGGGGTGGAGTCTAGGTTAACCAAAGTTCTTAGCTGTAGAAAATAAGAGAAGAAAGCCAGCCTTGGGGGAAAGGGTGATCATTTCTGTGGAGGGTGGGATAAATTTGAGGTGCTCGTGAGTATCCAATGGGGGTGTTCAATAGGCCTTTAGATTCAGATGATAGGGCTGAGCCGGGACAGGTCGTTGGGAGCAATTAACTCAAGAATGAAACCCAGGAGCATGGGGAGGTCGGCCCAGGTAGGATGAGAAGAGAAGAGGGCTAAGGGCAGGATACCAGGAAACACCAACACTTTAAGGACAGCTCAAGAGGCTGAGAATGTGTGATCCCAGAGGTAGAAGGAAAACCAGTGCTGTCACAAAAATCATGGAAGGAGAATTATTTTTAAAGTACTCAAAAATACAAAGTGGTAAAAAGAAACTAAGTAAGGAAAGGATTGTGGGGGAGGGGTCATGATGGGTTTCACTGGTTGTGGCAATTATGAGGTTATTGGTGTCCTTGGCAGAGGCCGTTTCAATGGAGTGATTGGGCAGGAGTGGAGCCCACAATGCCATGACTTGAGGGATAAATGGGGGAGAGGACATGAGGATAAGGAGTATAAGCTGCTTTTTTAGAAAATGTGGCTTTTAAATGGCCGTGAGAGAGAAGATTAGCTAGGAAGAACCATTCCTAAGAGGCCAGAAAATTAAACTTGCTTTTGTGCTGAGGGGTGTGAGTCAGTGGGAGGGAGAAGTTGATGAGGGAGAGTGTGGATTATTGACAGGACAATTCCCCACAGAGATAGAAGAAGAAAGGCTCTACATTGGGAATATCAGGGTTATCTTTGGGAAGAAGAAGGGACACTTCCTCCTTCATGAGAGAAGGAAAGAAGGTGTGGGCCATTGGGAGAACAGACCAATTTTTCATGGGGTTGAGGGAATCCAGGCCTAGTAGCCTGGATCTTCCTGATTAACAGGGAAGCCTCATCATCTACTGAGAGGAAACTGAGGAAATGTAATGGCCTTTACAGAAGTTGAGGAAGGTCAACACAGCCACCACAGAGAGTTAGAAAAGTAAGTTATCCACATCCAAATCCCAACAGGGGTTAAAGAAGCTAGATGAAGTGTGAGATCCAAACTCCGGTTCCAGTTCAGTATGTGATTTTTCTCCCCAGGGCTTGGCAGCAGAGGTGTAGGGGAAGACAGTTGGAGGGACCAAAGATGGAGGATTTCAGGACGCGTGTGGCAGACTGATAAGGGGGTAAGTACACTGGAGTTTATGTAAGGAGTTGGTAGACGTGAGCTAGATCTTCAGGCCATGGAGAGAGGGTGGAGGGGAGAGAAGGGCAACACTGTAAAGACTGGATGAAGGAAACACATTTGTCTGGGTTAGGAGAGTGGCTTTTAGTTTACCCCATGAAGACTGTCCACAGGACATCCTTAATCTTAGACTGGCTTCTCTCCCTATCTCCTCTATCTTCTTCTCTCTTGCCTCGTTTAGCAGGGCTCAACGTGATTACAAAGGTACACCTGCAACCCCTTCCCTCTCCCAAATATGGCTTCAAATTCAATCTACATTTAAAATAGAAATTATTTTGTAGTACATGCTATTTGGAATTCTATGAGCTTCTTCTTTTCCATTGACACAGGTAATCAAAGCCAAGTTATATTTGATCTTAAATAGCAGGTATAATCACATCAACTGAGCAATTCCATTCACCCTCTGGGCCTCACGTCCTTCACCTTTACCATGAGGGGGTTGAAATAAATGGTTCCAAAGCTTCTGCCCTGCTCTGATGATGTTTTTTTTTTTTTTTTTTTTTTTTTTTTTTTTTTTGAGACAGAGTGTCACTCTGTTGCCCGGGCTAGAGTGAGTGCCGTGGCGTCAGCCTAGCTCACAGCAACCTCAAACTCCTGGGCTTAAGCGATCCTACTGCCTCAGCCTCCCGAGTTGCTGGGACTACAGGCATGTGCCACCATGCCCGGCTAATTTTTTTTTCTATATATATATTTTTAGCTGTCCATATAGTTTCTTTCTATTTTTTAGTAGAGACGGGGTCTCGTTCTTGCTCAGGCTGGTCTCGAACTCCTGAGCTCACACAATCCGCCCGCCTCGGCCTCCCAAGTGCTAGGATTACAGGCTTGAGCCACCGCGCCCGGCCTTCTGATGATGTTTTGAGCCTGGTCTAGCTCAGCCCAGTTCACCCCCCAGCTGCCCAACTCAGGTTTAAGCACCAAGGCCAGCATTAAGCAGCACTAGCAGCTGCTGGAAAAGGGCATACAGCAGCCTTCCAGGGCATGGATGCAAAACTTATTTTAACCTTTCTGGTCCCCACGTCTCAGGAGAACTGTGTAATTAACCTGGGTCAGGGCTGCAGATTGCTGCTGCCCATAGCCGGCCAGATAGGCAAAGTGGTGTGAAATTGTTGACAACCAAAGTAGAGGGGGAAATCATAATGAGATTTACGGGCTGTAGGTTTTTCTTCAGTCACTCACTTTTTCCATACCCTCCTTACTCCATGCCCTAATCAGTTCCACCAACCCCTGGTGGTGCATTCCCAGTGATGCAGCTGCTCAAGGTTCCACAAGGGGGATTCCATAGGAAATGGGAGCTGGACTAAGAGTGGAGACACGTGTGGCTCCAGCCCAGCTCTGCCAAGTGCTACCCTGTGCAGGTCAGCTCTCTCCCTGGAACTTAATTTGTTCATGAGATGGCTCAGTCAGATGACCACTAATGTTCCAAGCCGATTGTGTTAGCCTGGTTTTCCCCAGAAGCAGACCCTGAGTCTAGGATTCAAGTGCAAGTAGTTAATTTGGGAGGTGATCCCAGGAAGCATCAGCAGGGAACTGGGGAAGTGAGATAGCGAAAGGAGCTGTTATGGTTTGAGTATTTGTCACCTCCAAAATGCATGTTGAAATTTAATCCTTAATGTGGCAGTATTGAGAGGTGGAGGCTTTAAGAGGTGATTGTGTCACGAGGGCTCTGCCCTTCTGAATGGAATTAATCCATTCATGGATTACTAGGTTAATGGATTGATGATTGATGGGTTATTATGGGAATGGAACTGGTAGCTTTATAAGAAGACAAAGAGAGACTTGAGCTAGGTTGTTCAGCCCCTTCACCAAGTGATGCCTTGAGACTATGCAGAGGGTCCCCACCAGCAAGAAGGCCCTCACTGGCTGTGGCCCCTTGACCTTGGACTTCTCAGACTCCATGTCCGTAATAAATAAATTCCTTTCTTTGTAAATTATCCAGTTTCAGATATACTGTTATAAGCAATAGAAAATGGACAAAGACAGAAGCCCATATAGGTCTACAGATGACCAGTTTACCACTGTGAGCAACTGGTATTCAATCTCACTGGGAACTTCTGGGAGATGGTGTAGTACATGTGTTCCACAGTAATCCCACTTGAGGAATGATGAGATCATTAACCACCAAACTCCCATTCATCATTGACTGGGAACTTCTCTCTGGGTCTTAATGCCCTAGCATTTATAGCCTTTCCTGTATGGGGCCCAAGCATGTTTTCACTGCCAGAGAAAGCCTTCTGGCAGGGAGATGCAGGTGCTTGCAATAAAGAGTCTCAGCAGGCACAGAACCAGTGAGTGCTAAGGGGATATGCACCGACAGCATCCACCATGCATATTTAACGTCCTTACAATTCTATGACTTCCTTTGGCCAAACAAAGGATGAGAAGGACCATCCACCTGGGAAGGAATAGTGGAAAAGAGTTTTTCTTTTTAGTTTGCATGTCTAAACCCTCACTTTCTCTGAAGCTGAAAGCCCAAATGTTCTGAAAATCTCTCCTGGATAAAGAAGGAAGAGAGCTTGTATTATAGTCTCAGACTCACTAGTTACTAAGAGCAAATTATTCAACTTTGCGAGCCTCAATTTCAGCACTTGCAAAGAGGGAATATTAGTAGTTAATAGTTACATTGAAGACTTGTCATGATAAATAATTAAATGTAACAAGCAAGTGGGTAAAAGAAGGAGGCAGGGGCTGGATTTGGCTGGGGCTGGGGGAACTGATGGGAACATGTCTAACTCCTCTAGTAGATTATCCAGTAGTCCATATGATAGCACAGAAAGGGGAGTAGGGAACTGGAGCCAGATGTGAATCAGCTTTTATATTCAAGGAGTCCACCAATGCGATGATAGGGCACAACAGTGGGAGTTTGTAGTAGTGGGGTACACTGAGTTCTGTGGGGGCAGGGCATACTCCTGGCCCTAGGTGAGACCTCTGGCTTGAAGCATCAGACATCAGATCTGATACGTAAACAAGAGGAAATAGGGCTTCGGATCAGAGAAAAGGAATAACCAAAGTCAGAAAACATGTTCCAGGATAGTCCCAGCAGGAAAGCCAAAAGTGAATCATGATCCAGGGCAAAAAACTGGGGGAACCATGATGGTATGTGTGTAGGAATCACATCAGAAACTTCACTTAGAGCTGAAGCAGCAGCAGAAATATTCATTCCAAACTTTACTCGGTGGAAATGGGAATGTGGCATATAAAATATGGGTATCCTTGGTGAAAACCAGCATGACTTGGGAATCAGGTTCATTCAGGGGAATAACAAAATCACCCTGCTCGATAGAAAAAAAAAATTTCAGGATAGGTAGAAGGGATTCCTATGCCCCCCAATCACATGCATGGACTGGTATGGCCCCTGAGAAATTGAGGGCTTGCATGGAAAGACCTAGAAGGGGTTCTCCATCAGGGTGACCTCTTCGGTGAAAGGGAAGGGTTTGGAGATTCAGAAATGGATGTTTGTAGAGCGAACAATATTGGAAATGAATGTCTAAAACATTAGGTCCATGAAAAGAGAGCACAGCAGTAATGGGGTCCCAAGTAGTGGGCTGGCAAAGGAGAGAGAATGAGACAAAACAATAGGAGTAAGGATGGGAAGACTCAGTATTTGCCAAGCAATGAAGGAGTCTTGTGTGGAGACCTCTGGGCAAAAGGAGCTATGGCCAATGCTGAGCCTGTCTGGTTGTAGTTATGCTGGGGACTTCAATTATTGCCCAGCCTTGTTGGTCCTAATGCCTCTACACCAAGCTAGCCCAAGTGTCACTATGCTAGAGTCAAGCCTCATCCCTCCCTCACCATAATGTGTTGTGACAAACAATCAACTCCATCTCTTCAAGGACCCCTCTCACTAGCAGTCACTGCAAACCACCCTCGTCACAGATGGCATCTGGCAGGTGGGATGAAGGAATAGAGTTAGAGAAAAGAGAGAGATTCTTTGTCAAAGGGGTGGTCACCAAAATGGAGAGATGAGGGCAAGTGAGAGGAAAGGGAAAACCTTGGGAAAAAAGGAATACGAGGCAGTGTGCTACGTACCACACAGATGGAGAGCTGTCCATGACACTGAAGAAAGTGCATGAAAAACTCCATGTAGCAGGCCCAGGAGAGTGACACTCCCGCCCAAGGGTGGCAGCCATCTGCCCCATTTTGTGAGCATACAGCCCGATCCTGCTCATCTGTGCTTCCACCACACTCAGCCACACGCCCTTGTTGGAGGCACTCATCACCCTGTGTTACGGTTAGCCGTTTGTGTTCCTTGTGAGACTAGGGCCTGTTTGAGAGCAGCTGCCTTGTTTTATGTATTGTTTATCTCTGAGAACACTAAGGCCCGCCTGGAACATAATGAGTGCTTGAAAAGTTTTTGGGAATAAATGTCATTTCTACACAGGGATGTTGGTGTGTGTGTCGCACAGATGGGGCAGGGGAGTGAGGGCACAGAAGTGGTGAAGAGTTAAGAAAATCAAGACAGACAGTGGTTGCAATGCAAGCGTTTCTCAAACTCTTTTCCTCCGATGAGTGCAGAAGAACCAACAAAGATGCATGTTAAAAATACACATTCCCCTACTATCCCAGGCCTACAGAATGAGAACTCCACAGTCGGACCTGGGAATCTATTTCTCTCCCGCCGCAGGTGGTTCTGATGGCCAAGCTGCTCTGAGAACCACAGTTCTGTGGGCGTCTATTGCATTTACAAGCAACTGATTTATAGGAGACCAGGTCTCGGAGGGTCCTTGGAGAACATCTGGAAAAAATCGTTGCTTTGCAAACGAAAAAAGCTGAGACCTGGAGAGGAGATGGGCCTTATCCCAGGCCACACTGCGAGCTGGCGTTCCTGAAGGGCGTATGTCGCCTGGGCGTTCCCTGTCGCCCACACAGCCTCAGCGGCTGCGGCCAGGTCATTCCCCGAGATGTCCCAGCGCTTTCCGTCGCGCAGCGCTGTCCAGCACCGCGTGCTCCTGAAGCACGCCGGCCTGCGCTGCCGGGCTCGGCGTCCTGCGCGGCGGCGAGCGAAGCGACAGTGGGCGGGCCGCAGTGCGGACTGCGGGCTGCGGGCTGCGGGCTGCGGTCTGCGGGCTGCGCCAGTGCCCGCCCCGGGGCCCCGCCCCGCCCCGGTGGGGAGCTGATTCCGCCGCCGCGGCCGCGCGGACTGTCTCCCGCCGCGCGTTATCCGACTTCAGGCTGGTTATAAATGACTACAGCGCCGAGATGGTGACCCGGTCCCCGGCAAGTTAGTCCCCTGCTCGCTGATCGATTCTCTTAAGAGACCGCACAGGCAGAGGAAGTAGATTAAAATATAATGTATTGCATTGGAATTTCACACAATGCGATGCATAATATTCGGCTGGATCTGCATATTCACATCTCCCCAGCCCCCACAATTTCTCCTGGAAGTTCCCATCGGGCCTTTCTTGTTAAGCTTCTGTCACTGCCGGAGAAAGACATTAATGACTTGAAGGGCTAGGAGGACCTTCCACGTGTCTTTTACTCCAGCTCTCCCTGTTTCCGGCCTAGGAATATTGAAATCCTGCAGGGCTGACTATTTCCTCAGCCGTTAAACTTGGGGAAGAGGGAAGGAGGAAGGTTCACAGACCTGTTGGGCGGTCTCCATTTCACCTTTGACCCCTTCTGTCCTGCATTCTTCCCATCTGGCCTGTCATCCTGGAACCTCCTCCTCTGAGCTAGGAGAAACAGCTGGTCTTTCTCTGCTGCCCCAACGTTCCCGACCCCCACCCCCAGCTTATCTCCTGGCCTCAACGACAAGCTCCTCTGACTCCTCTGTTTTCGTTAGCATGCCTCTCACTTGATGGGGAGCCGAACTTATAGGACATAATGTTAGGTAAATGCCGAGTCTCCAGAGGCTTCAAATGGTGGTAGGACAGGTACCGGAGAAAGGAACTCAGTGTGTTGAAAAGAATGACAGCCAAAGAATCCCATTTAATTTGATGGCGCGATGAATATTTAAAGTTTTATAAAGAAATACAGGAAAGCAATCAGGCTTATTCAGGCGTGTGCTCCGAGGAGCAGAGTACGCTCCCCATGTGTTGGCAATATGGGGATAAGAGATGGAGGATGCGGGTGGGGGTGGGGGACACGTACATAAATAGTCCATATTCTTCCCATTCTTTGTATTGAGGTGGAAAAGAGCTTACTAGTGCAGTTCAAGAAGAAACAGGGAGAAAAAAAAATCCTCCCAGATAATTATCATAACATGCTGACACCCTAAACAGTTTCTTTTTAAAATTGAATTTCTAATATCATTGCTTTGGAGATTATAATATTGAGACATGAATCCCTTGGCAAGTTATTCAGGAACCGTACACGCTGTTTGATAAAGGCACCTGCCGCAGAGATAGGAGGGGACATAAATCTCTTACTGTGTGTGTGAAGAATGCCTAATGGTGCTGCCCCTCTGGCAGAGTGGGGTCATCAGAAAACTCCCAGACTGCCCCTCTGAGGGGCATTAATTCATTATAAACATGTACCAGATATTTTCATTTTGTATCAGCCATTATGTCAGATCCTGGCATCGAGAACTTGGTGAGTTAAAACCTCTGCCTTCAAAAAGCTTCCAGTCCTCTTGGAGACACAGATATGAACACATATGCTATCGGAACACTAGTCCGGCACAGAGCAAAGACAAGAGGACAAGTTAGTGGCTAACAGGGCACAGAGTGGGGAATCTATCAATGCCAGTCATGGAGATAAGAGAAGGATTCATATTAGTCACTATGGCAGTTGCTGTCATTGCCCTGATGTTATCTCTTGAGCATTTACCTTTATACAACTCAGTTGCTGCTGGGAACACCTGAGACTTTGCTCCTAAGGGTTCTTCCTGACCAAGGGAGCAGGGGAGCAGGTTGTGCTGGAGGGTTAATGTCCCCGGAAGCCCTCAGCCAATGATAGATGGCAAGTAGGTGGATAAATACTCCACTTCCTCACCCTGAGGACAACTCAGGGATGCTTCACACTGTATTCCAGGGATCCCCAGTGGGAATGAGTTCCACTTGAAAATACTTGTTTGATAATACACCCTTTACCGGATTCTTTCCTTTCTTTTTCCACTTCCCACTTCCCTACTGACATGTTCTATGTCACTTCCAAATAAAATACTAGTATCCAAGCCCCTCTCTAAAGGTCTGTTTTTGGAAGGACCCAAACTAAGTCAATACCAACAGGTGTCATTTATTAAAGGTCCACCTTGCCAGACACTGTACTAGTTTTTATAATAGTTCTAATACTATTACAACAATCTGGAAAGGTGGAAATCATTGTTTCCATTTTATAGATAAAGAAACTTAGGTTTAGGGAGTGGAAGTGACTTTTGTGAAATTGCAGAAAAAGTTAGAGACCTTGAGTAGATTAAGTCCCTAAGACTCTATCAGTGATTGCTCTTTTCCTCTTCCCTGAACCACTCCCAAGGTGAAGGGAACCAGGATCCCTTTGAAAGTGTGATAAATATGAAAGCCCCTCTCTTGAAAAAAATGCACATATGTGTGAGATTGGCTATATCCTTTCAGATGGGTCATGTCTCCCCTTAGTATCAGTCCTGGGCTCCAGATTAAGAAATTCTTTTAAGAAGGAATAAAATATTCAAAAACAGGGGACAATATCTGCTTCTGGGGGTTTGGGGAGTTAGGAAAACTGTGGAAGGGACATAGTTCAGGGAGGAGGAGCAGGGGAGTGGGAGACAGACATATCACAGTTTGGTCACAGTCAGTGGAGCCAGCAGGGGTACAGAGGAGAATGTTCATTTGGGGAGATGGGGGGAGAAGAAGGTTGCTGTGGGAAGGAAATGTCCAGAGCCTTGGTGAGTGTGTGACCATTCCTCTCAGGCCTCAACCATAGATTCCTACTCTGATCTTTTTACCTCTTGATCTCTCAGCTATTTGATCTCAATGCCCCAAGTCCCAAGGGCATCATCTCCACCCCACTTCAGATATCCACATGCCCAGTCACACTTTGCCATCAGACAAAACTGTCTCATCTGGAAAATAGAAATCACCCTAGGTATTTTAAACAGAGGGGAATTTAATACAGGGGATTTGTATCAAACTGTTGGTTGGTTTTTAAACAGCAAAAATGAGAAGGCAGTATTATTTGGAGACTGAAAACTTCAGGAAACTATGACTGCCATAGAGCTGAAGGAGCAGAGGGAGAAAGTGTCATAATCCAGATGCCAGGATCCTGTGCTCCCCGACATGGGTGGAGCCACTGCTAAAGCTAAGCAAAAACCCAGGAGCCCACACCCTTCTGATGCTACTAGCAGAGGCATGTACTAGCTTCCACCTGCTTCATGCCTTCTAAGCCCATGTGGGTGCCTCCCATTGGCAGACCCCATGAAGAATCCAGCTGTCAAGGGAGCCTTGAAAAGAGTTTTTCAGGCATCCAAGCCAGAGTGGCGCAGGAGGAAGTACGAAAGAACAGGTATGGGTTTCTCGCTAACAGGCCACATTCAACACAAGCCTCGAAAACTGGAGCTCTGTTTTCTCCTTTGCTCTGGCCACAAATCCTTATCCTTCTGTCTCTCACTGTATCTATTGAATCCTCAAATCCCCCTCAGAGCAAGCCCACAGACTCCCCCTCCAATAACCCTGCCTGTCCTCACTCACCTGCTGACCCAGGGCACCACGATGCACCTTTCGCAAGTTTCTCAGGTCATTGCACACTGGATACATTCCCTTCTCCCTCCTGACTGACTCCAGATCCTAGAGCACATACATGCTGGTTCTTTCTGTTGTTCCCAGGCTGGAAAACAGTAGGACAAAGTCCCATGACCTGGCTTAGTTTCTACCACAACATGATGAGAACAACAGGCCTCCTTCTGCCTGAAATATCTACGTTCCTCCTCTGGCCAACTGCTGATCTTATCCCCACAGGGCTGCTCCAACCATCCTTTCCCCTGAAATCCCAATCCCTCTCACCGTGCCTCTTAACTTACATGATCTAGACCATACTTCACTTCTCTGCAGCTCCAAATATCTCTGTTGTCTCCTTATGCTTGTTCACTTCCTCTGGTCGCCGAGAAAGAAGGACTGCTTCTGCCTTCTGGGGTTCATGCCTGAACCCTTCCTGCCCCTCCCCCTGGAGGATCATTCTCTTGTTCTCTCTCTGCACTGGCTGTTTCACTCTGGCTTACACCCAAGTGTCTCCCACCCGCAAGAAAGTCTTTCCTTCACTCTGATTTCTCCTGAGCTTCCATCCCACCTTCCACCCTCCTTTCACAGCTAAACTTCTCAAAAAAGTATTATACGCTCACCGCCTCTACTTCCTCACCTCCCACTCAGTCCCAACCACTAGCAATCTGGCTTCCACACCCATAACACCGCAGAAATTGCTCTCTTAAAGGCCACCAATGACCTCCAAATTGCCAAACCTGACAGCTCTGCTTTGCCAGTCATCCTCCTCCTAGACCTACTCCTCTGCCAGGTCACATACACTATTTAACCAAATTCTGAGCCAGAGGTCCAGCTGGTGTGTTATGGCTCACGAGTGTACTGTAGATTGGTCGCAGGCTGGGCCAGGATGAGCCATTCAAACATACGGGTAATTAAAATACAGCAATATTTCTGTATCACTGCCCGAGCCCCCTAAGTGTCCCCTTCTACTGCCTGGCTTCCCAAGCCCCGGGACCCCAAGATGGACCTCCTCATTATGTAACAATGAGACAGAATGATTTTGGTGTGGCAAGGGGCTTTGGCTCGTACTGGTTGGTACTGTACTGTACCAGTTATTAGATATTTCTAATATCACCACTGCTTACTGCTGTGCTGAGATCATGATTCCCTCAGTACTTAGAACAGCCACATGGAGTTAGGGGAGTCTGGAGGGCAAATTGTCTTTGGGGAAGAGCAACTTCTAAATCTACACTCACGTGCATGCAAACATCATTTTCTATATGAGCCTTGGCATGGGATATTTGGGAAGCAAAGCTCCAAGCCCCTCTCCTTCCTCGATTCCTCTGTAGGCATCTTTCTGTCTCTTTACCTAGCTTCTCTATCAGAGTGACCTGCCGCATGTTGGGCCACAGCTTTCTTTTCTGTAGAATGGTGCAAAGCAAAGTCTGCTTTGCAGAAAGGATCACAGGTAATAGGTGTGAGAGGCCCAGTGCAGGACCACGCATGGAGGGAAGCCGCATACAGGTAGCTGCCTAACCCCATTGCCCTCTCACCCTGCACTTTCCCCCCTGTGATTTTCTGCATTCCCGTGACCTTCACCTCCATTCTACCCCCAACCATTTCTTCCAGACCCGTTTGTTGAATTATGTCTTAGACAAGAGGATGTGGATGTTCCCAAGCTCTCCCACATCCAGTGTGGAATTCATCCTTCCCCACCTTCCCTCCTACTTCTCTCATCTTCCCAGTTTCTCCCAAAGACACCAACCCTTCTTCCCGTCCAGTGGGCTTCATGTTACAAAGCAGGCTTTGATCACACCCTTCTCTTCCTCCAACCGGATCAGCTCTCATATTCAGTCCATTCTACTTCTTATACCCCCCCTTCCATTGTTATACTATAGCCTTGATCTGGCCCCCTGGTCCCCTTACCTGAACTCTTCCAACAAACTTTTAACTACTTTCCATCTCCGCAGTTCCCCCCTCCCAGCAGTACAACCACCAACCCCTCCACTGGTCTGTTCAAAACCCTGCAATGTCGCACAGTCACCTGCAGAAGGAGATCTAGACCCATTGACTTTGTGTTCAAGGCAGTGCCAACCTACTCTGCACTCTTACTTCCCACCATGCGCTGTAATAGTAACCACAGCGAAACAACAACTGACATTTCTTTAAAATTTACCATGTTCGACACAATATTCTAAAGTCATTTATGCCATTGAATCCTTTCGTCCAGCCTGACATAGTCACTGTTATTATTCCCACTTTACTGAGGAAGAAATGGAGGCACAGAGAGGTTCTGTAACTGGCCTCAAGTAACTTTCCTGTTCAGTGGGGACTTGAATTTAACCCAGAGAGTCTGCACCCAGAGCCCACCTTCCTAACCACCATGGCTTCTTCTGCCCTGTGACGTGGTCACACGGAAGACTCTCCATGCTTCCTGACCCACTCAACTCTCCAGCCCACCCCCACCTGGACTGCCGGTTTCCCGCATCTCTTTACCTATCTAAATGCTGCCCATCCTTCAGGTGTGAAACTGCCAATGCATCCTTGAAGTTTTGTGTGATTTCTCTGCTCAGAAGTAATCTCTCTCCTGAAAATACAGAATTTTTTCAAACTTTCTACTCTTACCTTACTCTTTTATAGTACAGTCTTTTGAATACACAGCTGGTCAGCTCAGAGCATAGGATGGGGCCACCACGGATCTTTCCCTTAATCTTGCACTGTACTTATCACATGGAATCCCCAAAGGCAGTTTTATTGATAAAATCCAATTATTGTCCTGCTCGGGACCAGGCATGAGTTGGTTTCTGCTCTGTTCTTTAAGTCCCTTTGAAAGAAAAGCCAAGGACTTGATTAAGGAATGGAAAGAATTTTGTAGTCAGTCAATTCTTTCTGTGATAAATCTCTTGGGTGAAGGATGCTAAGGCAGGGACATAAATGATAATAGCTGTGCTTCCTCAGTTGACTGGATTATAAAACAAACCACACACTATGACTATATGTTCCCAACAATACATAAGGGGAGGCAGAGAGGGGTGAAGGAAGGGAAGACAATTTGGTATGAAAGGAGGGGATTTGCCTGGTCCATTTTGGAGACCGAGATGGTGGTTTTCCTTACACTGACTCTCCTTAAACACGTTTACTTCCCAGCCAGTCAATTCTGTCACAGGCTCTGGAGTTAGAGTGCCAGGGTTAGAACTGCATCTCTGCCACATGTCAGCTCTCTGGCTTAGCAAGCTACTTAGCCTCCCTGTGTCTTGGTTTCCGTAACTGTAAAACGGGGATCACAGTACCTGCCTCATAGAGTTGTTATGAGAGTTAAATAAAGTGATCCTTATCCAGGGCAGAGAAGAGTGGCTGGCACGGTCCTGGCACTCTTCCTGTGATATGCCTGATGGCAAGAGAGGAGACGGGGCAGGGAGACAGGGTGGTCTGGTGAAGCTCTGGAGGGCTGTGGCAGGTGCCTGGGCAGAGCTAAGAGCTGTGATCCTTCCCAGATCTGCCTGGGCACTTGCCACAGCCCCTAGTGTTTTCTGCTTCAATACCACACTTCAGATTCGGAGGCAGAAAGCCAGAGAAGTCAGTGGCATCTGTTGTCTCAAGTCCCGCTTTGAATGGCTGTTTTCTTTGTTGCTTTTCACTGGGTCCCAGAGACCATGTATCCCCGACTCTCTCATTCTGGAGATGGAGAAACTGAAGCCCAGGGAAAGAAAGAGTTGCCCAAGGTCACACCGAAGAACCCGAATCCAGTCCTCCCTCTTCCCTCCTGGTGTTCTCTCTGCCACAGTGCCCCAAATTCTAGAATCTCCTAACTCTGTGCCTTTGTCAGTGTGGTCCTCTTGGGCTGGAAAGCCTCCATGAAGCCAGCCCTGGCTGTCTTGACCTTCTCTTTGCTGCTGTCCACTGCACTTCAGGCTGCACCAAGTCTTGTGCCACTTGGTGGCATCAAGGCTGGTATCAGAGAGGCTGCCTTGTACACAGGAGGGAGCCTGGGCTGTGGGCTCAGAAGATTGGGTTTGAAATTCAGTGCCTTCTGTCAATAGCTCTAAACTCTCTATCTGGGACTTAGTGTCTTTGTTGGTCAAATGGGGAGAATGATGTATTTCATGAGATTGTTGTGATGAACAAGTGAGGTGGCATTTGGGAATGCTCTTTATAGACTGCAGGGCACGGTGCCAGCGTTGGTGTGTCTTTTCTCTCCAGGAAGAAACTGCCTTCTCCTTCCTTCTCTTCTCCTCTATAGTATTTAGCAAAGGGCTCTGCTGGTGCCTAAAAGATACTCAGTTCTGTTGACGGATGATGATGTCCCAGGATTGTCTGATCCTTTGATGCGTCAGGAACCCACCCCCAGATGTGGTATTTGGGCAGAAGGGTGAGGCTGTGAAGGGAGCTCATGGGGCCTGGGGGAGGGGAGAGGTAAACAGATGATGAAAGTAAACTGGATTTAGAAAACAAACTGGAGCTAATGGCTGTAGGTGGTGTTAGTCATTCTGTTAAGGAATTTGGGAATACATATGCATACTAATGGGAATTTATTTTGGCTGCTTCTTACTCCAGCATTTGGGAAGGGAGGAGGGGTAGAGGACACTGCAGAATTAAAAGACCTTATTACCCTTTGTCTCCAGAAAGTGCACCCCAGTGCTGGGCCCCAGCTCCTGAGGATGCATTTGTCCCCAAGCCTGTGGGATGCATTTGTCCACATCCTATAAGGCCTGTGGGATACTCTGGAGTCAGGCTGGCTGCTGGTCCCGAGGGAAGCTGAGTGAATCTGACACCAGGGACTTAGGAGTGGCTCCCGGCTTCCAGTCCATGGGATAAGCTCGGTGAAGGGCGATCCCAAGGCCTTATGAGACTGTGTCCCAGGACCTCTCTTATGTCCCTGGCCCACAGAGTCACTCTTCAGGCCACAGTGAGCGAGGGGAAGCTCTGAGAAGTGCCTAGTGCACCCGGGCATCACAGACTGCACCCCTTCTTTTATGGTGCCGGCTCAACAGTCCTGTCATCTAACCTGAGTCCCTCACTGCTTTCTAAGCCAGTGCCCCTCTTTTTCACATTCAGTGAATACAGACGAGGGTGGTTCACCAACGTCATCGCACAGGGTCCTCGCGTGGGTTATCAAGGCCCAGGCCAACTCGGCTGAGTGCCCCTCCACTCGCACGCCTCCTGGCACTCTGACCAGACACTGTGATTCCATTTAGCGAGTGGGGACTGGGAGCCAGCCATACGCCCAGCAGTGTGCCGGCAGGGACTGGTGCCACCAGAGACAGTCAGAAAGCCAAAGGATACATATGGACAAGGTCAGGTGGGTTGGGAGTGCGCAGGAGACAGGTGTGGCCTTGAGCAGAAGGTGAATCCTGACTGGGGCGGGGGAGCTTGGCCTTTGTTCACACCAGGGTATTGGGGTTATATTCAAGTGAGGCCTTGATGTGTGGCATGAAGTACAAGGCACAGTCATCCTCCGCCACATAGAGACATGAAAGGGTGTATGAAAACATCCTTAAGCACCTGCTGGGAGCTCTCTGGGAGATCATTCATCTGCCCTGCACTTCAGTGCCTTGGCTCTGAAACTGAAACAAAGACGTAGGTATTATACAAGGAGGCTTAAAAATGTTCATACCCCTCAGTGCAGTGATTCTACTTCAGGGAGTTTAGCCCGAGGAAAGAAACAAGAATGTGGGCAAAGACTTAGGAACAAAGATGTTCACCACAGGGTTATTTAGGAGAATGAAAGTGTAGAGTGCAAGTGTCTGTTATTAGACCGGTGTGTTCCCTCCCTCTCTCCCTCGCCTCTCTCTCTCTCTCTCTTGCACAGACTGATGGCAGCACCGCTATGGCAAGCCCTGCTCAACTCTGCGGTAAATAACTAATACAAGTGGCCAGGTGCACATCAGTGCCCCTACCCAGCCCTTCTGGCTTGTTCACGGAACCAAGAAACCCACCATCTTTCACCTTTCCATGATCAAGTGTGGATTACCTTCTGGGGATTCTCCCTGGGAAATGGTGACCACAGTGGTTTTCTCTTGGCCTCCCAAGATGTGTCTGGGTCCCCACCCTGTTCCATCTGCCAAGGCTGCTCAGGGGCTCCTGGAGCTGGAAAGGCTCTTAGAAAGCACACAGACCAGCTCCTTTGAGGGGCAGGGACCGGCCACACTGCTTTTTAGTGCAAAGCCCTGGTGAGCAGCCAGGCCACCTGACTCCTAGCCCAGTGCTGTTTATGCTGGAGTAAATGTAATTAGAAAAATAAACCAGTTATCCTCAGAATACCCATGTTCCAGGTCCTGGATCTTCACTGAATATTCACATTCCTACCTCTGAGCTGGGAAAATTTCTTGATGTAATACTAGGTTCATTCTGGGGCAGAAATTGGGCCATCCTTCCCACATTCCTCCTTGGCATCATTCTAATGCTTTATTGGTTTCCAAGAGCAGCTCCATTTCTGCTCTGGTGCCAGCCTGGTCCTCTCCCTGCCACTCCATTCGGGTCCTCTCATGGGTGACTGTGGGCTGGGGAAGATAACCTAGCCCTCTGCCCTCACCCATGGGGGGGATCCAGAGACTTGAGCCTGTAGTTCCTAAGCCCTCCTCACCGGGAGCCCCCACCAATAGTACGTAAACCTGCAGCTAAACAAAGAGGAAAACAGTGACTCCATGCTGTTCTCCCCTCCTTCCTTCCCCTTCCTCCTGCCTTTACATCCTCCCCAGCACCTACTCCATACCTCCTTCTACTCACCTCCTTCCTCATTCCTCTCCTTCCCATTTCTCTTCCCTTTCTCCATTTCCTGCCTCCGGCCTCTGCCTCTCTTTTCTTGAGTTAGCTCCCTTCTCCCCAGGGCCAGCCCACCCTGATACACCTGGAACTTCATCCTGGACACGCCCTTGCCCCCCAGGCTTTCCAATTCCCCCGCAGGGAAGAGTCTGCAGCAAGCCAATCTGGCAACTTGCCTGGCACACGGGGAGGGTGCCCGGCACGTGAGGACTAGCTGCTTGGGCTTCTGGAGATACACACCCACCCATGTGCACGGACACAGGAGACAGGGTCTTCTGTTACCCATGTATCCAGCTGAGCCAATCCTGAGCTGCAGAAACATATCCACATGCCACATGTGCCTCCCTGTGGGTAACTGGGACAGGTGCACGGGATGTATTAGCCACCAGGAGAGGAGACATGGATTGAGACATCCTTCCTGCCCTGGATTTATCAGCTGCAGTACCAGAAGGGACCTCGAAACTACATTTCCTTCAGTGGGAAAGGTATATGTGTCCTTTGGGGAGCCCAGGAAGGCAGAGCATAGTCCTACCTTTCCCAGGAACTAGTTGTCTGTATTCCAGTGGACAGGGAGGGTAACCAAAGAAGATGAGACCCTGGCCAGACCCAGGTCTTCTGAGTCTAATTCCACAGTCAGCTTTGACTAGGGACTCCACGGGCCCTGGACAAGTCGCTTTGCTCTTACGGGCCTCAGTGTCCTCATATGTCAAATTGGGGTTGCTGGGACGATCAAACAAGCGAAGAGTTGTAAAGGTGCTGTGCAAACACTTGGTGCCACTGCACACCTCACGGATTTCAAGTCAAAGTGTGTGTGTTGGGGGGAGGGTGCACCGGCCACTCGCTTTCTCGTGCGTAGGTCCCTCGCTATGTTGCGGGAATCTAAACTGGGCCCCGGCACTGGGCGGGCGCGATCCTCCCAGCCCCCACTCCTAGCCTGGGGCCGGCGCGGTCGGGTTTTCCTCCGGCAGGCGGCGGGCTGCCGGCTGCACCGCGCGCTGGGCACGTGAGGCGGCAGCACCGGTGCCGGCTGCAGCGGCGCAGCCCGGGCCGCCCGGCTCGCCTTGCGCAGGGGCTGCCCGCGCCGCCGGGCCGCCAAGCACGCCCTCCGGGTTCCCGGGACTCGCGACCCGCCCGCCGCCCTCCCCGGCCGCGGCCCCCCAGCCCATTCCCGTCCCTCCGTGCGTCCCCCCGCCACCTCAGCCAGGCCCGCGAATCCCTCGGTTCCGGTGGTGCGGGTCGGTGCGGAAGAGGGTGCGCTCGGCGGCGGGCCCCGGGCGGCGGGCAGGGGCTGGACCGGCTCCTGCAGCTCCGCCGGCCGCCGCTGGGGGCTGCGAGCTCGGCGGGGACGGAGCGCACGGCCGCCGGGCTTCTCCGCCGCTGGCCCTGCACTGCCGCTGCAGCCCGGCCGGCTCCCTCCCGGAGCGAGCGTGTGGTCGGGTGTGCGCGTGTGTTTGTGAGTGTGAGGGACGGGTGCGCGCGTGTGCGCGCGCGTGGGGGGCAGTGTGCACGCGGGGAGTACGGGGGAGTGTGTTTGTGTGTGCGCGTGTGGGTGTGAGTGCCTGGCTTCCTCTCGCTTAGACACACACACACACACACACACACACCCCGCCAGGCTCGTCGGAACTTGAAGACACCCCACATTCCAAGATGCCCGAGGTTCCTGGGAATGCCCGGGCTTCTTCGATCCGGAAAATCCTACCGGCATCCTCCTAGGGAGGGATTATCTTTTTTCTTTTTTCTTTTTTTTAATCTGGAAGAGAAGAGAACAAGTTGTGCTTTTCCCCCCTTCTTCTTGCTAAATACCGTGGATATAACTGAATAAGCGGCTCAGCGCTCTCCCGTGTGGACGTCCGAGGCCACCATCTGCCTGCGTTCGCCGGAGCCGGAGGGCTTAGCTCCAGCCGTCTCGGGCGGGGAAGGATGCGTGGCCGAGCCCAGGAGCCCGGGCGCCCCGCGGAGCCGGCGTCGGTGCCTCCCAGCCGGGGGTAGATGCTGCCTCGCCCAGGTGAGTGGTCGCCGTCGCTGCGTCTCCGCAATCGGGGTGTCGGCGGGAGCTCGGCGCGGGCTGAACGCACCCGAGGGAAAGGGGAACTTTGCAGCCCTTCCCTTTCCACTTGAGGACTGCCCTCATGCTAGGTACTCCTGCGGACACCCTTCTCTTTCCGCCGTGCTCACAGGGGGAGCTTTCCTTTCCTTTCTCCCCCACCCCCCGCCCGATAGTGGGGGTGAAACTCCGGCGAGAGGGGGAGAGCGGGTCGGCGTGAAGCCGGAGAGCCGAGGGAAAGACGGGGAGCCGCGGGTGGATGGAACCGTGAAAGCAGCAGGAGAACTTTGCTGCCAGACCACTCTGTTGCATCTCCGCACATGGGAGGCCTGGCTGGAGCCATTGCTGGGGACTGGGTGGGGGCGCCGAGGGCTCCCTGAGCTGGGTGGGGTGGGCTAGAGCCAAGTGCAGAGGGGATGGTGCAGGGAGGATGCAGGGAAGGAAGGCACAGTGGCAGTTTGGGGAGGTAGGTAGGGCAGGCGCAGGGACCCTATCCTGGCCTCAGGCAGAAAGGACAGATTAGGGGGATTGTGTGTGTGCAGCTTGGGGCATCAGAATGGCATGATGAAGCATTATGGAAACTGGCATTAGCCATGCCCAGGCTGGTAGGTCTCTGTCTCCCACCCAGCCCTGGCCTGGTTCTAAGGTTGGCCTGAGCAGGGAGGAGGGAGAGCAGTGGACAGTTCCGAGGTTGACAGTGCCTTGCTTTGCACAGATCTTCCCAGGGAGGTGTCCTGCCCATCTTCACGTCAGCCCACTACAAAGGACATAGGCAGTGAGTTCCAGGGAGACATACCCCCCCCAAAGCCAAAGCTGGAGCGGGAGGAGGGAGCCTAAGCTGAGCCGGCAGAGGGACTGAGCCAGCCTGATGGCAAGTGCAGCCAGAGACAGGGGCAGACGGACAGAAAGACTGACACCTGCAGGGAGAGGGAGTGTGTCAGAGCCTGTGCTTGCAGATAGAGTTACAGACATGGCTGTAGGTGCTGAACCTCTGCCCTGGACACAGGGAGCAAGCATGTGTGCGCGCGTGTGTGTATGTGTGTGTGTGTGTGTGTGTATGTTTCAGGGAGGTGGCAGCTGTGGCCTCAATGGCCTGATTGGCCTTGTAATGATGGGGGAAGGGGTGGCTGCAGGAAATTGACCCCCGTGGCTGGAGAGGAGCAAAGCTCAGGAGGAAACTACCATTCTCTGGGCTGTGAAGTTCCCAGGGACCTGGGCTAGGGGTTCTAGGTGGGCTGTTGTTTTGTGTGGGGGCCGATTTGGAACTCCTGGTGGGAGCTGAGGCAGGGATTGTGGGGACACTGGGAACAAAGGGACCAGATCTTGGGGCTGTACCCTGGGCTGGTCGCTGGCCTCTGTGAGGAGCTTTATACAGCCACATGCAGCAGGGCCCGGAGGGCAGTGGGACTTGCTTTTGGGGTACGCCGGAGACTGAAGGGGGTCAGGGTCATGCAGGGAGGACTCACAAGCTCCTGAAGGCCTGCACTTGGAGCTGTCAGCCTCCGCCGACCATGCCAGCTGCCTGGGCCCTTCTGCTGATGCTGGAATGTCGTTTTTCTCTTCTGACTCTGGCTAGGAGTGCGGAGTTTGATCTTTCTCCCGGCCTCCTCACGTGCTTCTGCTCAGTCCTCTGCCCAGCTCTCAATTAAGTTTCTGGTCTAATTCCTGCCCGGGAATATAATTACTTATCTTCCTGCCCTTGCCCGGGGGATGCAAACAGCAAACTTGGCATTTCTGTTTCAGCCCCTGGAGGTGCTCCTCTGGGAGGTCAGCTCCCAGCTCCATCTCCTGTGGGGCGGGATGGGGGCCACTGTGAGTCGGAGGCTGGGGCGTGGGCTCGCTTCCCTGAAGTGCCACTTCTTTCCCCAGACCCAGAAATGTGAGAAGCCGGGAGTGTGGCCTGAAAGAGGGAGATGGGGAGCTTCCAGGAGGCCAGGCTGAGGAGGAGAAGGATGGCTGGGATGGGAAATGCAGATGAGGTGGGTGGGGCCACTGGGAAAGCCAGGCAGCCTCCTGGCCACCCAAGCCCTGGTTTGGCTAAAGAAAGAGTCTTTCTTATCTCTGCTGCGGCTCCAGTGGAAAATCGAGGACCCCAGGGTCTGGCCCTCCAAGTGCCAGCTTGCCAAGCCTCTTCCGCCTGTGGGGTGGAGCAGGTTCTACTCTCCTCTTTGAGGGGGAGGGGTACAGAGGCTCCTAAGATCCTAGGTCTATCTGCTCAGGGACAGTTGAGAAGTGAAGTCGGAATGAGAATTGTTTTCAGCAAGTCCCCTTTCCTAAGGTAGAGATGCGCATCTAGGGAGCTCACAGTCTGATGGGGGAGGCTGTTAGGCTGAAAGCAGAGACAACAGAGTAAAACACAACCTGAGATGACCAAGTGGAATTGGACTCCGGGCAAGAGCAACAGCAAATTGAGCGTTTTGTGAATTTTCTTTGGGCAGGGCTGGAGTTTTAGGGTCCAACTTATTGAAGGGATAGAGTTGTCATATAATGAAATGAACCCTAAATTTGGAGGGTCTGGGTTCAAATTCTGACTCTGCCACATCTTTGTGAACCGCTGAGTCTGTATGTTCTCATCTGGTGAAGTACAATCATAGCATGTGCCCCATGGATGTGTTATGACCCGGTGTTTTCCGGGCAGTCCTCAAACCCCTTTCAGATCTGGGGGAGTGTTGGGTTGAAGGGGAGTCGGGGGGTGGGAGAGAAGGAGGTCTTCAGAGAATGGAGAATAGTACCTCCAGCTTCCCCCTGCCCAGGGAGCTGCCAGGAGGGTTTGATGCCATCACACAGGAGCTTATTAAAAGACTCCAAGAAGCACTCCTTGAAAGCTTTGAGAATTAATAGCCGAGAAGCAAATTTCACTTCTGGGACCCTGGCACCTGCTTCCCTCCCTCTCTCTTGTTTGCTTTGGATTTTTATGGCCACATACATTTGCTTAGGAAGTAGGGGCTCAGTGTTTTGTAAGTGTCATCTAGCACCCTTTCCTGTCTGAGGCTTGAGTGTGAAATGCCCCCAGAACGCGGCCCCTGCCCGCTGGTCCTTGACTGTGCTTCCTATTCCCCCGAGGGTGGCCTCACAGGAATGCCATCAGGCCCAGGCCAAGTAAGTGGACACAACTCCTCCTGGGGTCTGCGCAGGGCTGTGACTGAGCCTGGGTTCTGTCTGTGGAGCTGGGAGGGCACACCCAGTTTGGGAGAAGGACTCAGCCCCAGGCATGTATTTAGCAGATGCTCTAAGTAGTGAACCAACTAGAACAGGGGAGTGGAGGGAGGTCTAACCATAATGGGCAGGCCTTAAAAAGGGTATTTTTCAGGGAGCAAGAAATCAGGTCTGAAGCTAAGGATGATCAGGGCAGGTAGCCATGTCTGGTTAGTTCAGGATGAGGGTAATCAGGAGGGCTTCTTGGAGGAGGTGAGGAGTTTAGGAACAGCAAAAACCCAATGAAACCAATAGAACGTGGGTTTTGTTTTCTCTTAAATTCTCAGAGGTTGCTGGGAATTTGGGGAGTTTCAGGGGTAGGGCACTGAAGCAGTAGAATTACGTTCAGAGAAATTTCTTAGGCTATCAGGACCAGCTTCTACACACAATTTTTTTATTGTTTATTATGTGCCAGGTACAGTGCTAAGAGCTTCACATTAACAGCTCATTGAATTCTCAGTCCTGCCAAATTGCCAGTTATTATCTGCCCTTTACAGATGAGAAAACTGAGGTTCAAAGAAGTTGGATACCTGCCAGGTAGCTAATAAGTGGCAGAGTTGTCACTCAACTCTCATGTCCAGCTGACTTCAAAGCCCACACTCTTAGCTCCTCTGTGCCGCTTCTCTCCCCCAAGGTGAGGGACAATGGGCGCCATGGACAGGCACCCCTCTCAGCCCCTGCTGGCCTCCTGGCCTGGCTGGAAAGGTGATGTCGTAGCTTCCATCAGAGAGCCCCTGCCTACCCCAGCTGTCCCCGTGGGTGTCCCTGCCTGCCCTGCCCACTCAGCCCATGGGTTTATGAGCCCCCATCAGTCAGCACAGCTCCTCTCCAAATGAGCCCTGGGAGGGGGACGGCAGGTGGGGCAGTGGAATGAGCGCTGGGCTTCAGGTCAGGGCATCCAGCTCTGCCTCTTGTGTGACTTGGGTGGGAGGCAAATCCGTTTACTCTCCCCCCCAGGCTTGGTCTTCTTGTTGATGGCACAGGAAGCTAAGGCACACCCCATGGGGTTGTTTTAAGGGCAGGGCAGCACGTGGGACTGCACTCCATACACTGGACACGCCCCTCAGCACTCAGGGCTATTCGTGAGCCCTTCCTCATTTAAACTAAGTCACTAAAATACCAAATGTATTCATACCCAGACACAGGGGCATTTAAGGTGGGCTTTCGGGGGTCCGTTTCATGTCACCTGCTAACCAGGCAGGTGACACTGCCTTCTGGGAAAGGGGTGGTGAAGGACCCGCGGCAGAGGAGCGCTTGTGGTCTAGGTAACTGGGTGGGGATCGGTGCGGGCAGCTAGAGAGGGGCACAGTGGCACACGTGTCATTTACTTTTGTAATCAGGCAGCCAACATTGAAGGAAAGGGCACAGGGGTGGCAGAGGGCATTCTACGTAGGCCAGTCTTTCCTGACATTTTGCTCATCATTTCTCCCTTGAAAGAGCAATAATGAAAGAGCTTTTCAGACATTTTTTCCTGAGCATACCCATGAAATTTTAGTACCACATGTATACAGTGTATCTGTTTATATGCTTATGTACATTGTGCTTTATATATGAAAGGATTAAGATTTTTTTTGGCTCCCCACCAAGAACAAATGTTTGCCCCTTGGGGGCGACATTGCCCCCATTGAGAATGCGTGCCTTAGGGCGAACAGACTGGGAGGAGAAGAAGAGGTGGATCAGTGAGGTGGGGAGAATTCAGGACATGGCGAGGCGGACAGATGCACCAGCACCTTCTGCCCCAACTGTGGTCCATGGGCCAGCAGCAGCGGCATCATCTGGGAGCAAGTTAATGATGACAAACCCCATGCCCCAGACCTCCTGTAAAGGAATCTCCATTTTCTCAAAATGGGAGCCGGGGCAGGGTTGGACGTACTGCCCAAGGCTAGTCTTTGAACAGAGGGTGGAAGGAAAAGAGGCAAGAAGCCAAAGGCCAGAGATAGCTATGTTCTGGGCCACCTGGCGTGTCCAACTGTGGAGTCCAAATGCACCAAGCGAGTTTAAGTAATGGCACAATCCACACGTGTCGTGGTCTGCCAGTCCATGTTTTCCTTGCATTGTAACTGAGGGTGTGTAGAGGGTGTGGGGGTCCTGCAGAGGAGACCCAAGGGTGGCCTTGCTTCCGAGCCACAGAAAGCTAGGATATCTTTGATTTGGACAGATCTGGGCCTGCTTTGTTGAGCATCCCCATGGGCCAAGGCTAATGGGGACCAGACCAACCTGAGGGACAGACCAAAACTGTAGAGACAAGACGTAGGTGTTAAACTGTGTCAAGCCGGAATAAGGAACAAAACTGTGTTCCTCTAATTGATCAACCTGCTTGGGATTGGGTGCAGTCATGCCTGGGCCTCCCTGGAAGACATCCTGTATTAGCAGGGCAGCCCTGAAAGCATGAGAGATTGCAAAATTCCAAAGTTGAGCTCTTTAGAGTTGAATGCATTTGTTATTGGCACGTCCTACATTAATTCACCCACCGGCAGGAGCGATGTCACGGTCAGTGTGCCCAGATACGACATGCAGAAGCAGAAAGCTGAGCATCTCTCTCAACCCCTTTTCCCTCTGTATTTCCCTCCTGGGCCCTCTCCCCTCAACACATCCCTTCCCCTACCCCATTGTGGTGTAGGCCAGCCCAGAGGAGCAGTCTCCCTCTTGCCTCAACTCAGGTCTCTAGTGAACTTCCTGGTGATGCAAAATCTATCTGGTCCTCCCACCTCCTCTTCCCTCAGACTTACTTCCCACTCCTTTGCTCTAAAGCTAGCGCTCTGCTTCCCAGCTAGCCTTTCCTTATTCATTCCCCTGTTAAGGCAGCTTTACTGAAATAAGCCAGGAAGTCCCCAACTAACATTTAGGGTCTATGGAGGCTCCTGCTTCAGAATGGCTGTAAACTGAGCCTTGTTGTTACATGACTCTCTCTGGTCCCCAAAATGTGTAACATGTGGCCACTCCATCTGCAGGACTTGGAGAAGCTTTGCAGTGAGCTAGGCTTGGGTCTCGGCCCCTGCTAAGAGAGAGGTGGATGATGGCAATGAGGGTGGAGGCATGTCTGCCTTTCTGAGCTGCTGGAAACCCCTAGAAGTTCCCAGTGAGGGCCATAAGCCGATGCTCTGTCATTCTAAAAAGGTATTCAAGATTCCTGGTTGGGCAAAGTTGATTCCTTGACTCAACATCCCCAGTAGTGAAGCAACTATAATAGAAAAGTCTCCTGGGGCAGAAGGGAGGGAGGATGGATGGTGAACTGGGGTCATGGAGGTGAAAGGTTAGAGGTCCTCCTACAGCACAAGGCACCGAGGGCTGGTTGGGGAGTGCCTGGTGGGGTGCAAGGGAACCTGGAATGAGTTCTCCTTTCAGTTCTGCTGGGGACTTGTGTGACTTTGGCCATCCCTTCTCCCTTCCTGTCCTCACCTATAGAACAGGGCCTGTGTGCCCGCCACGGCCTTTCCAATTTAGGTAGTTGAGCCTTTTATTTATGAGCCCAAGAACCAGCCTCAGAGCAAAGATACATCTGCTGAGCCATCTAGGCCCTGCAAGTGACGTGGCCGGGGTCCTCCAACCTCCTTCTCCTCTGCTGCCAGACAGCGCTGACCTGGTGCGTCCCTCTGCTTGGTGCCCCGTCGGCTCCGTGTCCAAGCCCCTTGCTCGGTTCGGTTTTGAATGACCAGGATCCCGGGGCTGCTGTCTCCTTCCTCCCCTACTCTACCACATGCATGTGCACATACACGCACTCACATTCGCACTCACACCCGCACCCACACACATATGTGTACGCACACTGCTACACTCACACTCACTCACACATTCCTACATGCACACACTCACATACACACATTCACAAACTCACACGTATGCTGTCACACACACAACACTCCCACACATCTGCACACATGCACACACACTCTCTTTGTCTGCTGCATTAGCTTCTCCCTCAAAGAAGCTACATGGGTAGGTGTCATCCATGCCTTGTAGAGCCCTGTCCCCTTTATAAGAGCATTTCTGTGCATGGTCTCCTGTACCTCCCATAGCCCTCTGAGCTTACTCAGGAGGGCAAAACCGTGCCCTCTTCCCTGTATGGATGAGGAGCCTGGCTCAGGTTTGCGGGTAGCAGGGTAAGGATGAGAACTCAGACTTCTGGCCCCATGCAGAGGTTCGCCCAGCTCTGTAGGGTGGCCCTGGCAGACTGGAGGGGTATATGTTGTTTCCTGGGTTAAAGATAGGAAACTGGGGACCAGGAAGATCCACACACCATGGGTGATGGAGCTGGCAGCAGACTCTCCGTCCCTCTTGCCCAGGACACGCGCACACTGCTGGGGCTGCTTGGGGGTGATTCGTTGTTTCCTGGCTCTCAGTCTGCTGGGAGCTTTTATTCACATCAAACTCCAGCAGCTGAGAACTGTCACCCTAGGGCAGCCCCATGGAGTGTTCCATCCCCACTTCTGACTTGTTTCCACTGAGGTATGGAAGATTGGACCACCTCTGTCCTCAGGGGTGAGGTGAGCCCTCCCATCACCATTTCTCATGACGCTTGTTAGGGATCAAGCCATGTTCATCATCCATGCACCATTTTTCATGATCTCAGCCCACCCTGCCTCTTGAGGCCGTAATTTCTTTGCTTTGCTGCCTGCCACGAGAGTGAGGTTTCCTTTTACTTTCCCTCAAGTGCGCCTGCACCCGCTTCAAGTTTTAAGGTCCAGAGAGCCTGATAGTTGAGGATGTGGTGATCCAAACCTGTCCGCCTTGATCGTCTGTTCCATGACTTGGTGGTCCGCAGTGTGTCAGTCCTCTTCCCCTGTTCAGTTCAATTCAGCAAGCATTTATTAAATGCCTACTGTGTGCTACCCGGCAGGCCCGATGCTGCACAGATGCATCATCTCTCCCATCCATGTGTGCCTGCAGCCCTCGATCTCATCAGTCATTTGGTTTATCCTCCTGCACTTTTTCCAGCCCTGTCTGTGGACTCTAGGACTTGGTAGAGTTGGGGGTGGGGTGGGGGTTCCCAGTTCTGGTTGTGTGTGTGTGTGTGTGTGTGTGCATGCACGTTTGCTTAGGGCTCAGCTGAAGGTCACACATGATCAACTGCTTGATGTAAAGCTGACAGTGATGCTGGGGGTGATGGTGACGGTGATGATGATGGTGGTGACGATGAAGACCACTTAAGGAACAAACTCTCAAGCTGCTTTCCCAGGTCCCTCCCTTGCCCCACTACTAAGCTGGCATCTTTCCATCTCACCCAAATAGAAACTGATGGGATGAAGAGATTTGGGGTCATGGTCCCAATTTAGGAACAGCTGGCCCTAAAGGACCCATTTAATCTTCCTGTTAGCCTGAATACTTGCGTTGCAGCGGCTGAGCTGGGGAGAAGGGGAGCTGAGGGGAGAGACCCTAGAATAGACATAAATCCTGGAGCCTCTGTCCAGAGTCACAGCTTCTAATAAGCACATGACAAATGAGGGCCGTCACTCTGGAGGGGGGTGTGGTTCCCCAGGCCTTGGAGGGGCAAGAATCTGGCTGGCAGGGGACTGTGCTTCAATCACAGAGTGGCTGCAAGTGGGCACCGGGTCCCTTATGCTTGAGAAGTCTTCATCTGATGAGGGAAGGCCTGCCCCTTGTCCTTGGGCAGTTTATATCTAATGAGGAGGATGGGACAGATAAACATGGCACATTAATAGTGAACACTTAGGCACTAAAATATGTGGATATAGCATCCTTCTTATGTGGGTAGTATGTGTGCGCTTGGGCCCCATTCCTAAGACTCACACTGTGTCCTGTTTTCCTGGTTGTGTAGACTTGAGCAGGTTACCCTTTCTGTGCCTTGGTTTCCTCACCTACAAAATGGGGATAATAATAGTACTCACCTCATTGGGTTGTTAGGAGAATTAAATGACTTACTATATATAAAGTACTTGGAGCAGTGCCCAGCACATACTGAACACTATATAAGTGTGAGCTATTAGTAGTAGTAGTAGAAATAGTACTGGTATTTCCTAAGCACGGAGAAGGACCCCTGTGGACCTGCTTAACTGACACTCCTTTCAAAGAACTACCCCTTATATTGTGCAGCAGTTTGGAGGATTTCATAATGTTCTCCACATGATCTCATTTAACTCTTCCCACAATCCTACCAGGCAGGCAGAGCAGACATTATGATTACAACCATTTTGCATGAAGGGAAACTGAGGCACAGAGGTTATTAAGTGGTTCCTGGTCCAATGGAGTCTTTCATTATAACTTACAACCACACTGTGTTCAACCAAGGAGTACAGGAATTTTGGAGCGGAGGGCTTTGGGTGACAATGGCTGATAGGTTCAGAACTGGTCTTCTCCCCTGGCCTTATTTGTGTTGAGATCAGATTGCTGGGGAAATAAGCCACAGCTGACATTCTAGGCTTTCATTCCCAGGCGGGATCTGCGTGGCATGGCCCAGGGAAAAGCAGGCTGCATCCACACAGCACAGCACTTCAGGGACAGGAGTTAGTGGTGGGGCACAGGACATGCTTATTTGGAGCCTTTTGAAACTGTGATGAATGGCCTGGGATCAGGGTGGGGTTAAAAGTAGTGCCCGGTGTATAGGGTTGTTGAATGCTTACTATGGTGATGGGAGTGTGCTGGGGGCATTGAGGGGACAGAAGGGATGAGGAGCCTGGATTGGGAACCTGCTGTCAAGGAGGAGGCATCTGATTCAGCCTGGCCTGGTGTGTGGGGAGAAGGCCAGGAGGAGACATCCCCTGGGCCGTATTTCTACCCACTCCCAACATCCTTTTCCCAGGGCTGCTCCTAGAGGGGGGACCTCCTGGATCTTTTGGTCTGAAAGAGCTTAGAAAGGATCTGGGGCAAGAAAATGGCCCTTGGGCCTGGGCTCAGAAGAGGGGATGAAGACCCCCAGCAGGAAGAAAGCAGAATGGAGGAGGGAATGCTTGGGGGTGGTGGTCAGGAGCTCAGGGGGGAGTTGGGGTGCTGCAGTGGATCATGGGGTCAGAGCCCAGGGTGGGACATGAGGTGATGATGGGGGTGGGAGTGTGACCACGGGGAGAGGGTAGGTGTCGGGAGGTGCACAGCCAGGCCAGCCAGGACCCGAAGCCTCCCGGGCTCTGTGATCAGCCTGCTCCATAAATCTCGGGCCACATAAATTCAGCGCATAATTGGGAGGCACTGCAGGTACCTTCGGCTCCAGGATAAAATCAGGCCAGCAGAGAGAGAGAGCAGTGGATCAGAGTTACCAGGAGGCCGGCAGGGCGTGGCCTGGCTCGGGTGTGAGTTTTCTCAGGTTGGGCGGCCCTGAGTGCTGCTGTGCTACAGCCCGGGCCAATATTTCCTGTATATTGGTTTTTAAATTACAGTACAACATTGATTCCCTGCTCTCTCAGTTCAACCATCACTCTCTGTCCCTGTCTCCCTCTGCCCCTCTCTGTCTCTCGGTCTGTCTCTCCATCTGTCTTGTCTCTCTCTCTCAATTCAGTTTTTAATGCAGAGTATTATCTTACATTGCATCGTGTTACCCTACGGTATTATGCTTACGTTGCGTCGTATTTATTGGAGTATGCATTAAATTCATCCCTTCTGTGCATACAGCACTGTATACATTTGAAAGCTCTACTTGCAGCCCTGCCTGTTTTCTTTGGACCCCATGACAGTGAGGAAGTAGGGCAGGCTGACTTGTCTCCATTTAAACGTGAGGAAACTAGAGCTCGGGGAGGCTAATGGAATGACCAGGTCATGCTTGCATTATATTATATTATACCATAATCATAATGGCTACCGGGTATTGAATGCTTGCTGTGAGCCCAGCGCTGTTCTAATGTAAGCTTTCTGCACGCATTTTATGCCCACGTTAATTCTGTGCAGTGGGCACTGTTACTAGTTCATTTCATAGGTAAGGGGATGGAGACCCAGAGTGGTTAAGTAGCTTGCCCAAGGTCACACAGCTAGTAAGAGGGCAGAGCTTAGATTCAAACCCAAACAGCCAGCTCCTGAGCCCACTCTTTTAACCACGATTCATGCTGTTACCTGCTGTGATCCCTGAGTTGGGTTGGGGGCGAGAGAGTGGGGGCAGGGTAGGATGGTTTCATGGTGTTGCAAGAGGTGTTCTGTCTTTGTACACCTTCTATTTCTATAGTTTCACGACATCCAAGAAAAAGACTTGGGAGACCTCACAGCAGCAAGAAATGCTCCCAGAATAAGGGGTCATGTTACTTTCGTCCCAATATCCACAGGTGACTGGGGCCCCAGTATCCATCGTTGTGGACCCCAGGTGAGGGCAGAAGGGGAGGTGCAGAGTAAGGGTGGGGGGAACCCTGGCTGGGTGGCTCAGTCACTGTCTCCCCTCCTTTCCTGTGTCCATGGAGGCCACCGTCCGGACCCCCACGGGGTCTCTCTCCGGATTGCCTTTGTGTGTTACCCTTGCCCTTTGGGTTTTGGCTCTAATTAGAGACAAAGCTGCCTGGGGTCCAGGCCCATCTCTGAGCCGGGCCTCACTCCCAGGGGCATAGTAAGCCAGTGGGCACCTGGGGAGGAGCTGGGGGCTCTGTGCACTCTGCCAGGTCCAGCTCCTGCCTTCGCTGGTAGACAGGAGTTAAGAGCCCTGCGGGGCACTGCCTGCTGTAGCCCGAGACCGGAAGCTTGTAGGGGTCACTGGGTCCAATCTGGGCTATCCCAAACAGTCCTTCCTCTCCAGGCTCCTCACAACCCCCATCCTAAGGACATACTGCCCTGCTGTGGCTCATTTCACTGTCCCCCAGGTTGCACTCGTGGGGAAGGAGAGGCAAATGTTCTGGGAAAAGCAGGCTCCCCTGTGCCATCTGCAGGCCGGTTATTGGGGGCAGGGGGAGGGGGAGCCACAGAGGCTAAGCCTGAGCGTGTTGAGTCATGTGCTGGGAGGAGCCGCCTCCAGAGAGTACAGTGCTATACGTCTGCACTCCGGTGGCCCTGCCGCCTGCCTGGGTGCCCATGCCACTCTGTCCTTGCTGATGGGGCCCTTAACAAGGTAAGCATGAAGTATAATGGTAAAGTGACACATGCACTTTCTCCCATGGGCTCGAAGCCATCAACTCACCCCTGTGCTGGACACAAGCTGGGAGCATAACTCAGAGGGAGAAGCTTCTGCTGTTTTTCTTATTTGCTGAATACTTGCTATTGAGAGGAAGTGGAGCACAGTGAGTAAGGCCCAGGAACCAGACAACTGGGTTCGAATCTCAGCAGTTCCACTTGGGTGCTGTGTCACCTTGGGCAAGTCACTTATCTCTCTGAGCCTCAGTTTCCCCTTCTGTAAAATGGGGCTAACATCATTACTTAATCCCTAGTGTTGTCCTGAGTATTAAATGAGTGAATATCTACAAAATGCTACAGCATCTGGCATGTGGTGTGTATTATTTGTTTGCTGGTACCATGATTTTTATGCATTCTCTCCTTTTGTCTCCCGATTACTTTTGCAAAGTAGGTATTACCTCCCTGCAGATGTGGAAATTGAAGCTCAAAATAGCAATGCAATTTCCTCCAGGTCTAGGGTGACCAACTGTCCTGTTTTGTCTGAGACTGAAGGGATTCCCAGGATATAGGACCTTCAGTTTTAAAATTAGGAAAGTCCCAGACCAACTGGGAGGAGTTGGTCATCCTACCCAGGCCACACAGCATATGCAGGGCTGAGCCAGGATTGGAATCCAGTTGTGTCTAATGGTCCCTGCCATGCCCTGAACCACTCTAGGCACCTCAGGGTTGGTGCCTCTCTTAGCTGCCCACGTTTACTGAGCCCTGGAGGGCTTACAAATGTCCTATTTCATTTTCGTAAAACTCTGTCAGTTAGGCATTCTTATCCAAATTATACCAAAGGGGAAACTGAGACCCAGCGGTACAGTAATGAGCTCAGGGTCACCCAGCCGAGAAGTGGCCAGGTTGGGATTGGAGCCCAGGCTCCCTGACCCCTCTGCTACAATGCTGTCTTCTCCAGATTTCTCCCCTGTGTACATGGCCTCATTTCTTCAGCCCAGTGGCCGTGGAGCAGTCAGGACAGGTACTTTTATCCCTGTTCTAAGGGACAGAAAACTGAAGCTCAGAGAGGCAGATTCCTTAGCTAAAGTCACACAGCTTATAAGTGACACAAGCAGGATTAGGTATCATCAGGAGTTCTCAGCTGACACTTCTCATTGTTGTTTCTTTGTTGGATAGATGGGCAGGAGACTGCCCCCCCACCCAGTCTTGTTCAAGTTCATATGAAGGTGTAAGGTCTCAGTCATCACTGGGTCAGCTATACAGAGGGCAGGTTTGCGGGAGAACCTTGGCTCTTCCTGTGCTTTGGTTCTGGCAGGTATTTCATTTGGTGTAGTTGTCATTATCTGATCCTGCCACCAGCAGGTAGGGGAGGCACTTTCTTGTGGAATGAACCTGCCTGCCTACCTACTAGAGCACATCTGCTGGCAACAGGAGCCCACCGGCTCTGTCCCAGGGTTCTCTGTGGACCTCTAGCTCCCACTTCTCCCACCAGCTGGGGACTAAATACAGAACAGCCTGCATTTTCCTGGTCGGACAGCAAAGACGCTATTAATGCCAGACTTGCTACTAACGCAACTAAATAAAAGAGTTGGGAAGGACAGTGACAAGAGTCTATAAATTCTGAATGATGTTCAGGAAAGTGGCCTGGGCTCCAGGGCCCATAAAACCCAGACAGCCTGGTGGGTCGCTGGTGATTTATGGGTCCCTTCCTCTGCTATGGGGTCACCTGCCCATCCAGCTTGTCACTTGTAAGGTTCTTTTTCTTTTTAACTTATAAATACTTTTCATAATTCTTAGCACTTCTTGGTTTTCTTCAAGCCGTTCATGTGGATAAATCACTCCCCCAGTTAACAGATGGGAAAACTGAGGCACAGACTGGGTTTGTGAATTGGAGAGTGATCCAGGTCCCTTGATGCCGACCTAGAAATTTCTAACATTCACACCGATTAAGCACTTAACTGCACGCCAGGCTCTGTTCTAAGCACTTTGCACTTATTAGCTCATTTAATCTCCATGGCAAGCCTAGGACGTAGATACTATTGTTCTAACTATCATCTCGATTTCATAATGAGGGAATGTGGCATAGAGGTTTAAGTAACTTGCCGAGGACCCCGCAGCTGGTAAGTGACAGGGCTGGAATGTGGCCCCACAGCCTCAGCCATCACGCTGTTAGCAAAGTGTACAGGCACAAGGGCAGGAGGGCCTGGCTGTCTGCCTCCTCCCAGGAGACGGTGGACTCTGTTCCGGGTGCCCTGGCCTCTGGGTGGCTTCAGCACCTCCAGAAAGATATCCTCCAGGCGCGGCGAGGGCAGGCCAGGGCCGTGCAGGTCAGCAGAGAAGTGCCCTGGGGAGAGAAGTCACCTCCCCCAGCGCTGGGAATCCGGAAAACTGGGTGCCAGCCCAGCTCTGCCACCAACTGGCCACGTAACTTGGTACCCTCCTCAAAGCCTTCTCCCCTCTGCCGCTGCCTTGCTCTGAGTTGGATGGAAATGGGGTGTCTCGTGGCTTTGGGGCCCACCTGGTGGTGGTGACAGCAGCAGAGGAAGGGCCACAGAGGCTCCAGTTTCAGACCTGGCCCTGCCGTCACTATCAGAAGCCCAGAGTCCCAGCTGGTGCCCAAACTGCCCACTAAACCCTGGGCTGTGTAAAACATCCGTGGGATCCAGGCTGTGGCCACGCCCGGCCTATTGCCCTGTCTGATGGGGTTTGCGGAGGTGGGGGAAGGGGGGAGGTTGGCTGCTGCAGGTTCTCCACAGCTCAGTACAGACGTGGGGTGCTCCGCTCTGCTGTGGGTGCAACATCACCTGCTTCCGGCCGAGTCTGTGAAGTCCCCAGATCGGTGGAGGAGAAGGAAGAAATGCTTCAGAGAGTTGATCAGCCTAGTGTGCCTGTGTTCAACTCGCTTGCACTTAACAGAAGTTTACTGAGCGCATGGCATTGGTCAGCTGGGGCGACAGAGGCCAATTGGACTTGGTCCCTGCCCTCAAGGTGTGCCCAGAAGCTGGGGAGGCAGAGAGGTAAATAATTGTAATGTGCTGTCACGGTGCTGTGACTGGAGGTGAGGAACCCAGAGAGCCTCCAGGAGGAGGTGGCTTCTCTCCCCCTCTGCTTCGGAGCCTGTTGCTCAATGGCTTCAGTGACCTACTGAACGGCCCCACCTCTCCGTCCCCCACGCAGACACTGCGCCTGCCTCGCCAGAGATGCTCTGCTCACTCAGGATAAAACCCTAACTCTTCAGGTGGCCTGCAAGGCGCTGGCCCTGGCTGCTTCCGTACCTCCTCTGTGCCCTCTCCCCACGCCCTCCACCCTGGACGGGGGCAGTTGCTAGAACATGTCATGCTCTTTCTCACCTCCCGGCCTTTGGGTCACTGGGCCCTCTGCCTGGAACACTGTCCACCCTCTGCTGCGCTGGATCCTGCTCCTCCTTTGGGTGTCAGCGTAAACATTGTTCCTGGGGGCGGCCCGACCACTTGTTCTAAAGCTGAGCCCCTTGCTGCTCTCACTCGGGGCACCTCTCCCCCCATCCCTTGCCACGCTTTGTGTCTGCTTGTTTCTTTCTGGTTCTCCCTTGCAGACTGTGGGCGATGTGAGGGCAGGAAGGGGGAAGGTGCAGGGTGGCACAGGGGTTAAAAGCGCAGAATCTGGTGCTGAGACTGCCTGCGTGCAAATCTGGCTGCGCCACTCACCTGCTGTGTGACACTGGGGAGGTTGCTTTACCTCTCTGTGTTCCGGTTTCTTCATGTGTAAAACAGGGGAAATGATATACCTGCCTCACAGAGGTATGGTTTGGGTTAAATGAGTTAATATATGTAAAGTACTTAGAACAGTGTCTGGCATATGGCAAGTGCTCAATAAATATTAGCTATCATCATTATTTTTATATCCAGTGCTTAGAATAGTGCCGACTCAATAAATATTTGATGATTGGCTGAGACACCTGGGCTGAATCTTCAAGGAAGTGGGATAGGGTTGGTTAGAGAGAGAACAGTGGTTCTCAGCCCTGGCTGCACATTGGAATGACTGGGGTGGGGGTGGGGGGTTAAAAAACTCAGATGTCTCAGCCCTGCCCTCAAGAGAGTTTGATTTAATTGGTCTGAGTGCCGCCAGGCCTTTAGAGTGTTGAAGCTTCCCTGGGGTTCTGATTCTGGGGTTGAGCACCAGGGAGACCAGACATGGGGAAGGCAGAATTCACAGCCCCAAGGACATCAGGCTGCCGGCCTTGCTGGAGGGAGCGTGGAGGGCGAGGCCAGGGGCAGGGGGGCTGGATGGCAGCACAGGGAGGCAGCGCCAGCCCGGAGAGGCCGTGTGTGCCATGCCAAGGAGCACAGGCTCGGTGGGGAAGTCAGCAGGGAGCCTGGAAAGCTGCTACGCAGGGAATGACATGGTCCGATTTGCCTTTAAGGAAATTGGCTTGGGTGGCTGTGTGGAGGATGGATTACTGTGAGTGAAATTGAAGGCCTGCAGATCAGAGTGTGGAGGCCCTTCTGCCGCAGCAAGAGCAGTGCGGGCCAGGCTCCGACAGGGAAGGTGAGGTGCTGGTCCCCAGTTTAATTACTTAATCCCCCTTGGCGTGTCTCAACAGTGAAATCTGGGCTCTGCAGCGTTCCAACCGGCCGCTCCTGCCCCCACCGCAGTACCAAACAGTGTCACTCTGGGCCGAGGTAAACCCCATCTCATCCTGAGCACGGAATGGCTTTTCTGTGTGGGTTTTATGCTGGACTGCGAGTCTGCGTGAAAATTCTCCGGTCCACATCCCCTGGCCTTCAGGCTGTGGAAATCCCTTCCGGGTCCACGTCCTCATTTGTGACGCCCTCCCAGCCCTGAGATCTAAATGCCTAACGTACCAGCACTCCCCTGGCTCCAGGCCCTCGTGCTCAGGGGCTTCTCTCCCTGCAGCCGCTCAAGGATTTTCTCAGTTTTCTCCTGTCACCTGGATTGCAGGTGGGGGTCCCACTTCCTGACTCCCAGCTCCCTGACTCCTGTGCTTTTTCCCTCTGATAATAGGGATTTTATTATTGTTGTTCAATTACCTGCCTACACGAGGGACTGGGTCCCAAAGCTGCCTTTGGATGGCAGAGCTCTTGACAAAGTGATCTGTGTCCTTCCCACCGTGCCCCTTGGAGGCGGTGTACGTGGGGGCTCCAACCTGGCTCTGTGTGATCTTGGGCAAGTCCTTGACCTCCCTGTGCCTTAGTTTCCTTGTCTGTAAGAATGGGAGTGCACACTCACACTTAGTCCAGTGACACCAGCGATGGTCACAGGTTTGAAGTGGGCATCCGATTCTGAGGGCACAACAGGCTTTAATTCAGTGCCGTGTTTCTTAGCATTGGAGAGGGACTTGGAACAGGACAGGAAACAGAGCACACACGGCGTCGTTATCTTCAGCTCACGGGTAGGCCCAGAAGCCACCCACATACACAGCTTTTTTTTTGCCCCTCACCCACTCGGGCACGTCAGCTGCTGTGGGTAAGAGCTGGGATGCGTCTGAGGCTCCTTGGCACAGAGAAGCTGCAGCCTCAGTGTCCCACTGCTTTACACCAGCGTGGAGACACAGCCCCGAGGCCTCCATGCCAACACACAGGGGTTCCGTGGGACACGGGGCAGACACCACGGTTCACGTGGACCTTAACTACATTGTGGGAGGACGGGCCTGGGCTCGTTGCCCAGGGAGGCCTCGGCCAGCCCAGGCTGCTGTCAAGCCTTGACTCAGACTTACTTACCTGCTTGCATTTCTCTTATAAGGGGGACGACGGTCAGTAGACTGCTGTCAACTAACAAAAGAAAAAATGACTTATGAGAGAGAGAGAGAGAAAGAGAAGAGAAGGGAGAGAAAAGCTGCAGACCATCTGGGAACGGTGGATTTTGTTTGTACGTGTTGGGGGTAAACTGATCGTCTTGCAGCTGGTGAGGTGGTTAGGCCTGTTCTTGAGCAGGCTGTCTAGGGGCGTCAATGAACACGACGTCAGTTGCTGTGGGTTTTCCAGAAGCACCTTAAGAGTTGACCCGTGGGGGAAAGCCTCTGTGAGACGCCTGCCAGCCACCTCCCCAGCCCCTCCACTTTGGCTAGGCCGAGTCTGCCCCTGCCTCCGTTAGAGTCCCCCGCTGCTGTGGGATTCCGTGGGTAAACATGTGCGAAGTCCTCAGAACTGCGGGGACTAACGGGGAAGTGCTCGTATGTCAATATGTTCATAGTCAGTGCTCAGTGTAAATTCTAACGACTGTCCTTTCCCTCTCACGGGTTCCATGTCTGTTGCTTCTCCAGCTCCATTGCCTGGTGTCCCATGTCTCTTCTGGAGTTGACATTCCCCAGTGGAGAGGAGAAGGGGACCCGGAGAGGAAGCCTAGAATCCAGACAGCTTTGCAATCATTCGTTCTAAGCAGTGAAGTGGTCAGTTTGCTTTCCCCGTGGCCTTTGGGACCTGAAGTTGAGGGAGATTTCTTTTTCCTCCCTCTTTAAAAGCCCAGGCGACATCAATCATAAACCATGCTGCACCCCCCATAATTTTATGTTATTGGCTGTGAGCAGGCTGTGGCCGCCATTTAGCCTTTCTCTCAGTTTTGGAGGATAACTGGACTTCTGGAGGAAGAGTGTTCTTTTCTTTCCTCACTGGATCCAGGGACGAGGACCCTGGAAGCCCGAAGCTGTTCCTTTCCCCGAGAGGCTCCGCTCCCCACCCCCTTTTCTCCAGGAACCAGGCGGGCTGAGGGAGGGGCCTCAGAGGCTGCCCTGGGATCCTGGCTGTCCTGGGCACTGCAGTATGACTTTGATCAAGTGCCTTTTCCTCTCTGACCTTCTTCTGTTTCCTCATCTTTAAAATTAGGAGATGCAGAAGTACAAACATAATATTCTAAGGGCTCTGCGGAAATAGGTCTGCCTTTTCCTGCTTTGAAATGTGTTCTTTATGTTTCTCTTTGAGGCTGCTCTTGAAGGTCATCCTACCAAGGTTTGGCATACACCAAAAGCCCTTACTTCAACATTATATGATGCATCCACATAACAAAAGATACCCGTACCCCCTAAATCTATTGCAATAAAAAACAAAACAAAACTATAGTAGTGGCCCTCCCCCATCTGTTGTTTCACTTACAGCATTCAACCGTGGTTTGAAAATATTAAATGGAAAATTCCAGAAATAAACATAAACAAAACAATAACAAAAAATATTAGGGGTCCCTATAATGTTTTGTCTTGGGCTCCACATCCTCTGCTAGATGGTCCTCACTGTTAGACATCCTGCCTTTAGGGCAAGAAAAGCAATGCTCCCGCACCTATGGGTCGTAACTTCTCTTCGAGTTGGGGGAAGTCTAGAAACTCCAGATCAGTTTTGTTAAGGTTTTTCTTTGAACAGATGGAGGTCCTGATTGTGTGTTTCTGAGTCTGTGTCTGAAATGGTGAGAGCTTTGAAGTGGGTCTGACTGCATCCCTGAGCTACACCTGTGGAGGGGCTGCTGTACCCAGACCCGTGTGATGGGGAAGACTGCGGTGGTGGTGGGAGGGGGAGTGGAGGTGGAGGAGGGGGCCAAGGTGACCACGGGGATGGAGGTCATGACCACACCAGTGGAGGGATGGCTATTGTGGTGATGGTGTAGGGAAAGGCAGGTAGGGCATCTCGGGATGTTAAGAAGCATTTTTGCTGGGAGTGATGGAAAGGCATTGAAGGATTATAATTTAAGGGAAGGGGAACCAGGTTTATATTGTGAAAAGATCACTCTAATTGCATTGTGGAAAGCTGATTGGAGGATGGCAGATGGGGGGGATGCAGAGCAGGTGTGAGACCACGGGAGTAGTTCAGGAGGGAGATCATGGTGGCTTGGACTGTGGTAGTGGTGGGGCTGGACAGAAGTAGGCGGATGCTGGAGTTGCCTAGGGGGGAAAATGCACAGGACTTGGGCTGGTTAGAGAACACCTGATCAGACTGGGGGAGCTGTGAACAGGGAGAAGGTACCAAAGGTGAACCCTGGGTTCTGCCTTAGGCCGCTGGATGGATCGTTAGATTATAAACTCTACGAGGGCAGGGACTTTGTTTGGTCACCTGTATCCCCAGGCCCTCAAGCAGCACCTAGCATGAGGCAGGGCTCAGTCAGTGTGGCTGGGTGACGGCTGCTGTTGATTCTTGGTCATAAACGTGATGACAATGGTGTACCGTAAGCTTTGGTTCCCAGGCTTATGTCCTCCACCAATACACTTGGAGCTGGCCCGCAGATGGCTAATGGCCATGGGGCCAGGCCTCAGACTCAGATGGATCCAAATTTGAACGCCAGGGTCTTTTCTTTACTGGTTGCATGATTTGGGGAAAGTTACTTAACTTCCCTGGGCCTCAAAATACTCACTTCTAAAATGGGGATAAAAGAATGCTCGCCTCACAGGGCTGTTACCCGGATGCAGGGAGATACTGACGCGAAGCACAGAGCCCAATGTCTGGGCCACGTTGGTAAGGGTGGTGTGGTCGCTGGAGAAAGTGAATTATCTGTGTCTTGAATCCAGTGCCTTGTGGCCACACTGAGGGTGCATCTGCGGGGTAACTGGGTGAGTAAATGCGAGAAGGGGGTGGTGTCCATGGTAACCATAGTGATAGGATGGTGAGGGCAGGAAAGCCATTAGAGACTTTGGAGACAGGGCTGGAGATTGTGGGGAGACCGATGCTCCCTCCGCATCCATCCTGTCATTTCTACCTTCACGTCTATTCCCGTTTCCCAGCAGTCCAGTAGGTGAGGCTGTTTGCGACACGCCCCCCGGGCTCATGGCAGGCCCTCGGTGCTGAGGGGGGACGGCAGAATGTCTGGGGACTCCGCTGCTTCCTTACCTACCTTTGCCTCCGCTGAGTCCTGGCTTAGTCACGAAGAAGTGTGCTTTAAAAATAGCAACAGGTGATGTCCATCCAGGTGGAACTCCCTCCAAACGACTGCTCCCTGATGGTCTCTGCACCGTGACAAATGAGCGCGGGCTGACAGGGAGCCCCTGGCAGCTGCTCATCCCTGCACCTTCCTCCCTCGGATGAGAAAGTGAGGGTTCAGCAAGCCCAGGGACCCTGGAGGGCCCCCCAGAGGAGGAGGCGACAGAGCTCATTGGCCCAGCAGCTGTCCCCACTGCTGTCCTTGTGCATCTGGGCTGGAGAGGGAGAGAGAGTCGCAAGTCACAGACATGGAGCAATTGCCTGGATACAGAGGGGTAGATGTTTCCAGAGTAGGAGAGAGAGAGGGCCCCTCCTCACTCGGGTCATCTGTGGTTGTCTGGGAGGAGTCTCTACACATGCGGCCCCTTCCAGCCACCTGTCGGCTTAGGGTCAACACTCAGGGAGACACGAGTGGGGCTCGAAGCCAGCTAGTGGGCAGTCAGCACTTTAGCAAAGTCTGGTCATAGAGCCTAGGGAGACGCCCTTACGACACCCACTCCCACACACACCAGCCCCCACACCCTCCATGGCCAGCCCCTCCCTCAGACTCACCTGCAGCCCCTTGGGTGGCCACAGCCGTGGGCGAGCCCCAAGTTTGGCCCCTTGTGGATAATGGTGTGTGTGTGCGTGTGTGTGTGTGTGTGTGTGTGTGTGTGTGTGCATGCGTGTACAATAGAGGCTTGACAGTCAATTTCTAGGAAAGTCTTCATCTCCAAGCAGTGGCAGAAATAGACCAGGTTTCTTTTCAGAGCTTTCTGTAGCTGCTTCGTGTGTGTGTTAAGAGGACCAGGAGACCCCATTCCCACTGCTTCTCCAGGGACTAAGGGGTCCTTCAAGCTTCGGGGGCAGCAGAGGGAGACTCCCATGAGCTCCTGCTTCTGGCTGGAACCACAGGGTCCTGGCAAAATTGCCCACTCTCCAGGGGGAGCTCATTTTCTCTTGGGGCTGTGAAATTGGAAATCTCTCTTCTCACTCCCTTCTTTCCTCCTCCCTTCTCCCCCCACCTCCCCCGCTGCACATATTCCTGCTCCTCCAACCCCAGGAAGCCTCCTGAGTCCCTTCAGGTCTGCACTGGGTGGCTGCCCCTCCTCTGTGCTCGCAGACATCCTGTACTTCCCCAATCTGGCAGTACGCTGTGCAGTCATGGCTCCTCATCTCCCTGCCCAAACCCAGCCTGGCCCCACCACCGCCTGCAGGAAGCCTTCTGTGATTGTTCCAGCTCAGCCTGGCCCACAACTCCCACCTCACTCATGATCTGTACCCCTCATCTATCTCTTATCATATGTTGATTTTAAATGATCTTTCTCTGTCACTTTCCTCCTGCCAGAGCTGCGCTGTCATCTTCCAGAGAACAGATTGTATGCTCTCTGGTCTCAACATTGTTCATTCATTCATTCATTTATTTATCAAGTATTTCTTGAACACCTGCTATGAGCCAGACACTGGTCTAGTCTCCAGGGCCATGGAGTGAAGAAGATTAACGGTTTTCTGCTTAGAAACTCCTCGACTCCAGGTCGGGATGGTGAACGGGGAGATGCCCGGGGTTCCCTGAAGCCTGAGCAGGGCAGGCTGAGCCTGGGGTGGGCCCCCCAGGCCTGCTGCACTCTGCCTTCTTCCTCCTGCCCTTCGGAGCTTATCCTCGTTGGGATTCTCTCTCCTTTCCTGACTCTCCTGCTGGGGCTAAGTGTGGATAAAGCTGGGGCTCTGGCTTTTCCAGCGTCTGAAAAGGCTGCACCTCCCTTGCCTTGATTTCAGTCCTTCCATTCCGAGCAGCTTCCTCTCACACCCTAATGTTGAGGTATCTTCTCGTGGAAGCCCAAACAGGGAGTAACCAGCCAATCTCATTGCTCCGTTGTACCCCATGAGCCGCAGGGTCTGCAGCAGTCAGCCCCGGGCAGAAGAGAGGGCGCTGTGCCCACGTGGCCTCCCGCTCACCCAGCACGCCAGCCCCTCTGGCAGGCCTGGGCAGCTGTGGGAGCCGTGCTCATGGGCAAGTTTAGGAGACATGGATTCTATTCCCAGGTCAGTTCCCAACCAGCCATTGGCCTCCATCCGGGGGGGAGGGGCTTTGATGTTTCCATCTACAAAATGAAGGTTGCTGCAGAAGCCCCTTCGTGTGCCTTCCAGCCGTGACCTGCTGACCAGCTCTCCTGCAGCCCACACAGACCTGTCCTTTGTTTTGTGTTCCCTTGAAGGCAGGGAGCAGTCCCAGTGGCCGACTGCACAGGGTCTTCGGCTCTCGGCCCAGCTGCCTCTCCCGTGGGGCCGTAGCCCCCAGCACCACCGCATGGCCCTCATGGCTGCATGTCCCCAAGATTCCACTGAAGGTGCCTCTCTGCTGAACACTCTGCCCGTGACACTGGGCGGAGGGTGGCTCCACACCCAGTCAATGGACTGCTCAGAATGTCCCTCAGCACAGAGGGACACTCCACATACTTGCTGAATCAAATTACAGAGACGGAGGGGGCCTAAAGCAATTGGGGTACGGTAGGTTTGGGGTAGTGTAGATCATCTACGTCCGTGGCTTTCAAACTCTTTCAACTGGAACCCACTGTAAGAAATATATTTTACCTGACAACTTAGTACGTGCGTTTGATACCTACAAATACCCACCACATGAATGATGGAAACAAAGCTATTATTAAGCAATATCCTTACTAAGGGCAATGTCCTCTTACCTATTCTGTTGTCTTCTGTCCTGTCCTGTGCTGTCCCATAAGCATGCTGGTCGTGACCACTGCACCGACTCCATGCCCAGCAGTGGGTCACGATCGCAGTTTGGTAGACACTGATCCGCGTGCTTGGCACATCTGGTGTGGTGGGTGTGGGGAGCTGCTGTCTGTTCCGGTGTGGGCTGGCGAGAGAGGCTTTGCCTCCTGGAGCATCTTCAGTGTGGCCGACGCAGACAGAGAGCATTTCCCTTGGCAGCAAGCCAGCACCTGCACAGCCCGGTGCCTGCGGGTGCCGGGCCACCCTCCTTGTGCCACACCTACCCCGGGTACTTCCCTGGCGCTGCCCATTATTTCTGGGTGGTGGGTCCCTGGCCTCACGTGGCTCCTCTGGCCAGGTGGGTGCCTGGAGCCTGGTCCCGGGAAGAGCCCACAGAGCCTGAGTACGAGATCCCTGAAAGGGTGGGTGGTGGCAGTGGCTCATGCTGCTGGCTACAGCGCTGTCCCAGACGGGTGCAGGCGTCGGCGGTTTGCGGCTAAGTCAGAGAGCACCTCCCGGACTGGATTCCATTCAGTGCACAAACACTTATTTAGCACCTTCTGTGTTTCCCACACTGTGTGAGACATTGAGGCCACAGAAATGAATAGCTCTCCAAACAAGTGTTTACCGAGCTTCCTGTAAGTGCTCCGCCCAGGGCGGCACACGGGATGATGCAGAGATGAAGGAGACACAGTCCCTGCTCTCCAGGAGCTCGCGGCCTGGGGGAGGCGGGTGTGGACAGATGGTTAAAACACTCCTTGCATGGGAGGGCCAAGTCAGGACTGTGTCTGGGAAGCGGAAGAGGGAGGGAGGCCAGGCCTTGTGCACCAGCTGCTCCCACGTGAGTGGGATTTGGAAGAACAGCAAAGCAGGAGAAATGGAGATTTGTGAATAAGACTAGGGGAGCCCGTCCAGGACGGGAGTTGGAGGGTGCAGATTAAACGCCACTGTGCTTTGGGAGGCTGCTTGGGCAGAGGTAGAGGAGGCAGGGTGGGACCAGCCTGGGGGAGGGGCGGGTTGAGTTTCACCCTGCCCTGGCCCCTGTGGGGCCCCAGATCCCGAGCCAGTCTCAGAGGCTGGATGACCTCTCAGGGTCTACCGACCAGGTGTTAGCAGGGTATTAGCCAGAGGGGCCAAGTAGCCCCCTCCATCCCTCTTCCATGCTGGCCTCCTCCCGTCCCTGCAGCGAGCCCAGGGCCAGGCTTCCCGGGCTCTCGTGGCCAGCTGAGCCTCCCCACACTCAGGCCTGGGACGGTGCCAGCCAGACTGGGGATTCCCAGGTTGTGGGGTGTCCCGTCCGCCTCCCCAGATCTGCTCTAGGCAGGATTTACAGCAGCGGTAGTCATAAACTAAATTCGAAGTAACGTCTCAAACAGTGGCATCGGGCAATAGCCTGAGTGCTCCTGCGCGGTAATGGCTTTACTTAGGAGCCCTGATTTACGGTGTCATCAGGAAGCTGAGCAGCCTGGCTCTTCACAGCAGGAGCATTTGGAGACGGACCCCTCCCCACCAGGCCTGCCGGCCTCTCTCTGCACTCCCTCACGCCCTCTCGCTGCACTTGCCGGAGCAGAGCAGCCCCCCTCACCCCACCCGCCCCAACACCATCAGCAGCCTCAGCTCCCACCACCCTGACACCCGGCACATGCTCCTCTCCATGCCCCGTCCCCTTAATCCAGTCCCCCGTGTCACTCCTCTGTGCCGCTCGGGGCTGCTGTCCCTGCCAGCATCCTCCATCCTCGAGCCCATTGCTCACACGTGTGTGCGTGTGTGTGTGTGTGTGCACATGCTGCTTGGCGTGCATGTCCTCTGCATCATGGCTATGCCTGGCTTTTGGACCCTGAGCTGTGTCTGACTGCTGTGGGGCCTTGGGCAGGTTACGTAAGTTCTCTGTGCCTCAGTTTCCTCATCTGCAGAGGGGAGGCTCTAGTAACGTTACCTACCTCACAGTGGTTTTGTGGGGATTAAATGACTGAATGTGGGTAATTGGCTTAGAAGAGCAGAATAGGAGCTTAGAAGTACTAGGAGTAGGAGCTGACAGCAACAGCAGTAATGATAATAATTTAATGATTCTAATCTAATATCAGTCTAGACCTCACCCTCCCTCACCAGGCCCCAGACTCCACAAGGTCAGGACTCCTCTTCCCCACTAGACCGATGACATCTCCTCCCAATCCCCCCAGCCCTTCCCTGCCTTCCTGTCCTATACTGACTGTTTACAGCCCAGAGAGCAAGGTGGCCGCACCCTCCTCTCACCCCCAAATGCCTCAGCTGGAGGCAGATCCACCCTCCCAGCGGCCAGGACTGGAAGTGGAGAGGCAGACCCTTAGCCGAGTGTGGTGGCCCAGACCTTCCGCAACCCCGGGAAGGGAGTTCCGGCTGTCCCTGCACTGTCCCAGCTGAAGGAGGACTCCTCTGGGGGACAGAACAGCTTCCCTGGGGGTCTGGGCTTACTCATGCCCAGGGGCACCTAAACCACCCGACAGCCAGCAGGCTCCTCCTCCCCCACCCCTGTACGTGGAGAGCAGGAGCCCACACGCCACCCCTTCAGGGACCGCCACCACCGCAGTCTCTTTCTTCTTTCAGGCAAGTGGCCAAGTGAATCCTTGCCCCAAATGTAGAAGTCAGGTACCAACAAAACCACTGAGGATTCTGTTAGAAAAGGCTCCATTTATACAGAACTTACTGTGTGCCAAACATGGTTCTGTGTGCTTTGTAACTATCAACGCACTTGAACCTCACTAGGATCTTATGAAGTAGGTACTGTTGTCATCCCCATTTAACTGATGAGGTGCAGAAAGGCTGAGGAACTTGACCTCGCAGGGCCAGGATCTGCACACTCATGGGTGTGTAGGAGCATCCCTGAGCCTTTGGATGTGATAGTTTGGGTCCCAGCCACAGCATCTCTGCTGCCCCCCTTTCTTTCCCCAGGCACACCTCACTCTCATCTTTACTGGCGGATGTCCTACTGGGCCTTCAAGGTCAAGGCCTGTCTCTGACCACAGGCCTTTTGTGGAGCCTCCCTGGCCCTCAGCCAGTGAGATGGCCCACTCCTCAGGCCCTGACCACAGTGCCTATGGATCTTGTCTTCCGCGGCTCTCCAGGGTGAAGGCCAGCAGTGGCCACCTTGGCCTGCCACCGTTACCACCATGGCAGCACCCTGGGGACAGGCTTGTTCCTGTCCTCTGCTTCCTTAGAGCCCTGAAAAGATAGGCCATGAGCTTGATCGTGGAGGCCTTGCCCTGGTGAATGTTGAGGCTGTCTCCCACACCACCTCTGTGTGAGTCCCAGCCGCCCTATCCCAAATCCAAGGGCGCTAGGCTGGGGGCCTGCATGGAATGAGGACTTGCATCATGGCAGAAAGGCTGTGGGGCATGCAGATGGTGGCAGGGAGCCGGGCTGTGGGGGGCACCCAGGGGGGCACCTGGCCTTTGAGTGTTGATTACGATCCTTGATATTCTTGTGGCTCCTGTTCTTAAGGCGCTCCCAGCTGGAAGTGACACGGATTCCACAAAATCAAAGGATGCCTTGAGCTGGATTTGAACTGGGTTTGTGTCTTGGGCGATCAAAGCATTGGTGGCCACGGCCTTGGGGATTCTGGGGGTGGGCCAAACTTGGGGTCACTCAGACAGGGGGCAGGAGTCCAAGAAATCAGCCATTCAGAAGAGTGCCCAGGGTATCCGTGGGTGCACGTGTGTGCACATGAGCACACATGTGTGAGAGTGGGTGTGAGCGAGAGACCTGGTTCTAGATCCCTCTCCACACTAACCAGCTCTAAGGCCCTGTGCCCACCACCTGCACTCTCCTCTGTCCTAGCTTTCCATCCTGAGGACAAGTATGTCCTCCCCAGCATGACTTTAGCTAACGGTGGAGGCTCCTACAGAGCCAGGGTGTGGGCGAGTGCCCCCCCCCATGAGAAGGACCGGCCTGGGGTTGTCTCTTCCTCTCCCTGCCCTCTATCCTTCAGAAGAGCAGGTGGGCTTCGTGCCCCACGTCCTTCAGCATGGCCTTGTGTCACATGGTCCTTGCACTAGGGCGAGAGGGGCCTGCCAGCGTGTTCCGACAGGATTGGGTCCCCATGGGCTGGGACGTCCTGGACAGGAAAGCTGGTCACCCAGCCTGGATCGACTGTGGGAGGGGCCTGGCAGGGCCCCTGCCGCCTGTGGTTCCTCCCAGCCACTCCACACCACAGTTTAGAACGTGAGGCTAATTCTATACCCCCCGGCGGGGACGGGGAGGGCTTTCCAGGTGGCCCAGGTGTGGGGGTGAGTGGAGCTTGAGGAGAGCTGGTGGGCTGCCGGTGAGGGTCAAGGGGGCCAGAACGTGCTTGACACTTGACACAGGGCCCGGAACAGAGACGTTCTCGCTGTGTTGTTGACATTAAGGTTTTGTTGATCCTCGTTAGGGCACTTGTTGTCTGGGAGCTCCCAGCCCTGGATGGAGGTCGATGTCAGCAAGCAAGGAAGCTGTGGCACAGTAAAGCAGGCACCAGATGAGACACCATGTGGACACCCTGCATGTCAGGGAAGGGTGTAGGTAGGGCGGGTGGTCGCTGCTGGGGATTCCAAGTCGGGCAGAGGAGGCTGGGCCAGACTCTCCCCTGACTCTCCTCTGTTCCATGCATAAGGCTTCCTGCGGGGTTGGGGGGCTTTCTGGAGCCTTTGGGAGGATGGGAGAGAAGCAGTCTGGGGAACGGGGGACCAGGTCAAAGAAAACTGGAGAATGCAAGGATGCCGGGCTGGGAATAAGGGGTTTCCCTTACCATGCCAGGAGCTACGGATTCCTCCTCCTGCACCGTGTAGCAGTGGCCTGTGGGGAGGGGCCTCTGAGTGGCCGCGGCCCCTGCTGCTTACCCCCTCCTCCGGATGGAGCTCAGACAGCCCATCAGTGGCTGCCACCCGTTCCTCCATGATCAATACTTCTGAGAAAGGCTTCCTGCATCCTGCTGGCTCAGTCTTAACGTGTGGAGGGAAGAGGAGGAGGAGGGTCTCCTCGCCTCCTCACCCAGGGGTGGGTGAGCTCATCTCCGGCGCAGCCTCCAGGCCCAGCCTCCAGCTCTCACTGGGGCTGACCTCACTGTTGTGGCTTCTTCCTGGAGGGGTGGTGGGCGTGCCAGAGCCGCGCCTCCCGCTCTCTCCACGCCGGCCCTGGAGGATCAGGCAGGAGAGGGCCCCCCCAGCAGAGCCCTTTTAATTATCCTGGCCTTTTCAAAGCTGCAAAGACAATGCCTTACATTCCCAAGGAAAAGAATCAGGGAAAATTAATCTGCTGTAAAGAGAAGGACACAGTTATGTTAGATGTCAGGAAGAACTTTCCACCAGCATGCAAGGAAAAGACCTTTTGAAAAAATAATTATAATTAATTACACGTTATTTAAAATGGCTTTGTTAGAAAGAGACTGTTGCCCTTACCACCTGCTTGTGCTGGGAAACCGCTGTGCTGGTGGGTTGATTTCCCGTGGGGTGACTTGTGACCAGTGATCGGGCTGAGGCCAGAGGTAAAAGACAGACTGAAGACTGGGAGGGAAAGTCGGGACAGGAGTGATCCTTCAGAGAGGGAGAGAAGTAGGAAGGGTGATTAAAAAACAGCATTTGAGACTTCTGGCCAATCGCCTGACCTCCTTGGGCCTCAGTTTGCCCATCTGTGCAAGGGGGCCACCTTCGCTCAGGTGGTTAGTGGTTCTGTGATGCTGTGACTGTGATTTAACAACAGGAACACAAGCTGAGGGTCTGGAGAGCTGAGCAGTTGTGGGATCTGCTTTACCTTGAAATAATGGCTGTGTGTGCAAAATAATAAAAATAATTACCTCTTCTCTCGAGTCCTTTCTTGTTTCCTGCCAGTTTGTCCATCCAAGCTGCTTCTGTCATTCTGTCTGTCTGCCCATCCATCTGCCTATCCCTCCATCCGTCCACCTCCGTGCCCATTTGTCCACCCCTCCGTGTTGCCAACTCCCCCTCCATCTGGAATCCTAGCTTACTCCTGGGTGGAACCAAGGTGAGGCGACAGCTTTGCAGGAGGCCCAGGGAGAGAGGACCCTCAGGAGCGTGTGAGCTTGGTCCACGGGAGTAAGGCCCCCGGAACTGAGGTGACGGCGTAAACCCAATCCTGGGTCATTTAATGTGCCTCTCCCCGACCTCGGGGTGGCCTGTTCTTGGACGAACTCTTCTTTCCACTTTAGTGCACCTCATAGACTGTTCCTCTCCTTCTTGGGAGGGGACAGGGGATAGGGGTCAGGAGCTCGTCCCCAGCAAACAAGCCCTGATTCCCAGGTGGTGTAACGGAGGGACCAGGCAGGTGGGTGGGGGAGGAAGGGAGGGAGGAGGATGCCTTCTCTGAAGAGCTTGAAAAGTCTGCTGAGAAAGAGACCTGCCGAAGCTACGGGAGGGACAACGGCTTCTCTGGGTACCGGAGTGACAGTATTCAGGGCCAAAAGGACATCAGGGACCCAAAATGTGACCTACTGAGAAGACCCCAGGGCTGAGACGCACAAGGCTGGGGTCCTAACCCGCCTCTGCCCCAGCTTCCCATCAGAAAGCATCACCTCCGTTTTCCCACCTGCGGCGTTAAAATAAAACCTACATTATCCACCTGTAAGACTACTTATGGAGAAAATATATAAGTGTGTTTCATCTTTATAATGTAATTAAATCTGGGGCCGATTCATTAAAGACTGTAGTTCCCCACTGACCAATTTCATTTGTCACTTATTTATTCAGTTCCCTGAGCATTTGCTACGCGCTGGCTCTGACCTTGGTACGTGGCTCGGAGTAGCCTTGCCCTCCTGGACCTCCCCAGCCCCGACCCGGCAGGGAAAGTCCTCTCCTGGTTACAAATGGAGGGTCCAGAAGTCCCGTCCTTCACTTGTCACCTGAATTTGGTGTTTCCTCAGCTCCGTAAGATGCCCAGTATGTGAACTGCTTTCTTTACTGGGACAGTATCAGGCTTTCCTTTGACGTGACTCTGTTTCTGTTGTTGCGTTCAGCCCCTCCCCTATGGTGATATACACAGGAGGGCCCCACGAAAAGGCAAGACCCAGCCAAGTCACACAGGTACCACCGTTCACTTACACCAGGTGAGGGCACACCTATTCCCGCACTGTGTCCCAGTGGATACATGGATACACAGGCTGGATACTTTCCAGACAGCCCTCGCATATTTCCTGCTGTGTAGGCTTTGTTGATTATTTTTTTAAAAAATCGACTGTGTTGAACTCATCATTGCTTTGTTTAATAATTCAATCTACATCGGTTGCTACTTGCCATGGCCAAGCCTCTTCAAAGAGTCAGGTGGCAGGGATGGGCTAAGCCACCTAGAGGCCTCTTTCCCGCAGGGTTGCGGGTTAATTAGAAACTAGAAATGGCTGAGGAGAGCCACATGCCCTCCTCCGCCTGGCAGAGCAGGGAGAGCAGATGAGGAGGGAGATGCCCGGTGGCTGGAGAAAAGACAGAGCTGAGGGGCACACGCTGGCTCTGAGAACCAGGATCGTATTAGTACAAATGCACAAAAGTGTAGCTCTCACTAACTTGTCGGATAGCTGAGTATATTAATGGAATTATTAGGTATGGGATTTTTCCTGATTAAGATAAATGAGAACAGGATAAGAGCACTTCAATGCAGAATTATGCTAGTCAAGAAAGCTCCATAGTACATGATAGGAACTGATGTTTTTTAAGGATACTTACGGACAAAGACTGGAATGAATATGCAAATATAAAAAAATAGTTGCTGGGCTAGGATGCTTAGAGTATGAATGTTTTTCTTCCTTTCCTTTTCTAAAAACCTTTTAATGATATTGCTTTTATAATGAAAATTTTTTTAAATAGCGAGAAAGAAAAGAAAAATAGCTTTTGAGACTTTAGCGACTTGTGTTTTATGTTTGGATTATTTAGTGTGTTTAGCTATGGATATTATTTGTTATAAATCTCTCTCTTTTTTCATGGTGCAGTACTTCTCCGGGATTTCACTGTTTCAAGCCCCACATGATTGTGTCTGCTCAGCTACCTGTACAGAAAGTTCCCATTTCCACAGGTGACGAGAACAGTTGTAAAACAATGTTTTAACACAGAGAACTTTGCTATTCCAAGTGTAGTGCCTGCACCAGAAGCATCGGCATCACGCGGGAACTAGTTAGAAATGCAAATTCTTGGGCCCTCCCCTAGACCTACTAAATTTGAATTGGCATTTTCGCAAGATCCCCAGGTGATTTGTATGCATATTAAGGTTTGAGAACCACTGTTCTAGAACAGTGGTTTTCAAGCTTGACAATACATTAGAATGACCTGGGGAGAGCTTAGTATAACAAGGATTCCTGGACTCACTTCAGAGCTTCCAATTCCGTAGGTCTGGGATGGAACCTGGGAATTTGAATTTCTAACAGGCTTCCAGGTGACGCTGAGCTACAGATTGGAGACCACACTTCAACCACTTTGAGAACCACTGCTCTACAAAATGGAACAAAAAGACATGGCCCACAGTGTGGGAATAGGTGTGTCCCTCACCTTGTGTAAGTGGATTGTGGTATCTGTGTGGTATCTGTGTGTCCCTCACCTTGTGTAAGTGGATTGTGGTATCTGTGGCTGTTTCTTTTCTGTTCTTTGGGCTTCAATTTTCTCATCAGCAAAGTAGGCGATTTGGACGTGATAGACTCAAATGTTCCTTCATTACACCTCTGACCTTTCTTCATGGTTGATTCTATCATGTTTGTATGTCAGAGAAGATCAAAGTAATTATTTTTCTAAAGCATTCTATTGTTCTTATTGAGAATGTTCTGTTGATTCTTCAATCACCCTACATTGTTAGGTTTACTGCTGGTGTATGGTCTTAGCATCATAGCCTTTATAGCTCTTCCCTGGAATCAATCCTCAGTGGTCACTTCTACCCATATGCTTAATGGTTTTCCACATTGGCTTAGTCATTCAACACCTGTTTATCAATGACTATCTATGCTTCTGCCATTGGGTTAGGCACGGTGACGAAAACCAAAGAAGTGAATTAAACTCAAGAGAATAATGGCACAGCAAAGAATGGAAAATGCAGCTCAAGCGAGGCAAAGTGATGCAGGCTGTTCATTGGTTCACGTATTGAAAGTTCTGGCAGTAATGTGAACTCTAGGAACACTTGAGGAGGCATCGGGCTCTGTTTCTCATTGGCTCTCTGTGTTGTGTGTCCCGTGGGTGCTGGCGTTGTGCTCCTCATGCTGACTTCCTCCCTGGCCTCATGTCCATATATGGTGCTTCCTTGAAGCATGTGAGTTCCTGGGCAGCAGAGGCCCTCTCTGGGTTGTTTATCACAATGTCTCATTGCCTAGAGCAGAGCCTGGCACACAGTCAGCCTCCTGTAGATCCCCACTACTGAGTGCTTTGTCTCTGAGAGTCACTCCAAATAGCCTGACTTGCGTCACAGCTTCCTCTGGAACTAGTTTTGGTGGCCAGAATCATGGGCCTTCACTGAATGGCTGAGTGGCAATTACGTGCTCCACCCTGCTGGAGATGGAATCAGTTTCCCCAGACTCATGGGAGGCCCTGTGTGGACGTCAGGAGATTTTAGGATGGAGCCTTGGAAGGCAACCACTCCAGTCAACCACAGGACACCTCTTTGGCTGCCAATACGTGCTCCTGTACTACATATGCACTTTAAAAACACCCTGCCTACATGCGATATCCTCTCCCCACGCCCAGATGGAGACGTTGTGAGTTCCACTTAGTTGTTGCCTACAGCTCCCAGTCCAGCATCTCTCAGATGTTAAATGGCAAGTTATCTACACCTCAGCACACTCAATATGCACTAGTGGAGAGAGAATATGAGAATTGCAACCCCCCCCCAAAAAAAACTCAAGCAAAGAAAACCATACCCTTCCCATTTGGAAAATAGTAAAATTGGAAAGCCGCATTGCAGCCTCTGGTCCATGGTCCCTAGTGCCTTCTTCTGGCAGAGCGTGCCTTCCTTGGTTGGCTAGTCTGGGGTGGGAGCCTCTCCCTGTCCGTTGTCCTCTCTGGGCCCCTCTGAGACGGATATTGCAGAGGGCCTCTCTTTTGTACCACTTTGGCAGGTGCCTCCTACTGGGTGAGGTAGGAACCTGGGGGTTGCTTTCAGGTTTGAGCAATCCAAGGCCGTTGTCAGCTGGGCTTGACAATGTAACTCTCTCTAAAGACCTTAGATTTCCAGTCTGTTTACTTCCCAGTCAATACCATGTGCCAATATCTGCAGCCAAGAGATATTGCTGAGTCAGTCTCAAGTCTGAGCGCTGTCTCCTAGCAACGGAGCCGCTTGCTCTGCTCCTTCTGTAGCCCTTCCTTTCAGAGCTCTGCTTCCATGTTGGGCTGCACCTGCCGGGGGCCTCTCTGCCTTGGGATAGGGAGGCACCACCGATCTTCCCTTTGCTCCCTGGATACACCCTGGCTGCCTCCTCACAGCAAAGGAGATTGTCCTCCGTGCCAGGAAAGGCACATCAACAGACGTTATTTCAACAGATGTTTGTGTGTGCTCTAGGGATTCAGACTTCCTGCTCAGTCCCATCTTATGCTCCACCATGGTTCCCACCACCTACACGACAGCATCACTTTCCGTCTCTGCCTGGCTCCAGATTACCATAATCTCAGGAAATTTGGATTATAGGCAACAGTGATAGCCTTACTTAACAGAGCCACATTTTCTCCTCTCTCTGCTTTCAGTAGGCCACCTTGAACCAAAGGTTGTCTTTTTATTGTAGGATCTTACTTTTCATTGAAAGCCATAAAAAGTAATCCATTTATTCCAATATTCTAAATTTTTCTTACCTGCCATAGCCTTATCAGGCACATGGCCTGAGTCCTAAGGAAAATGAGGCAGCAGTTTTACCACGCTCTTTGCTATTGCATAACAAGTGTTGCCAATTTGCCAGATTGGGGGAGTGACAGCCCTGATGCTAGCCCAGTTGACATCTTTGTGCAAATGATAAAAAGCCTCCCTTTCTCTTTGGCAGACTTTACTGTCATTTGCTAGAAAACTGTCTCGTAAATATACAAACCTATAATGACTCTGAATGTCAGCGATGCCTCAGACTTCTTGAAGACACAGTATACCCAGAACCCCTATATAGCAACATCTTTGTTGTTTGCTGACCCAACCCTTTCGCTTGGCAGTATATGCCCTGATGTCGTAGGGTCGGTTATTTTAACATCCCACTTCTGATAGCAAATTCTCAATCTGATGGATGCAATTGATTACAAGTAGACAAAAACTCAATTTGATCTGACTTTTAAAAATGAATTTTATTGGCTTGTGTAACAAGAAAGTAGTATGGACTCCAGGTATGGAGTCATCAGAGTTTGGCTCCATCTACCTGCTCTTTGTGAGCGGGCTTTTTCCTTAGGCTGGCCTTGCTCGTGGTGCAAGACGGCTACAGGAGATGCAGGCCGTATGTCCATAAGGCAGACCATCTAAGGGACAGAGCATATATTCTCCCAACAGTCTTGGAAGGAGTTCTGAGTTTCACTCTGATTGGACCTGCTTAGGTCATATGTTCCTCTCTTAACCAAGCACTGTGGCCTCTGGAATTAAATGCACTGATTGGAGCCAGGGTAGAATCAACTTTCCAGAACCATATAGCTCCACAAATCAAAATGAGAGCTTTAGGGAAGATAGGTATATATGCTCCTGATATAACTATAATGCGAAAATGCTGATGGCTATCACTTACTGAGTCCTCAATATAGTCTATAAATTTAGATCCTCAATATAGCCTGTAAATTTAGATACTATGTTTACCTCTAATTTTATTCACCTGTAAAAATCGATGAGAAAACTGAGGTTCTTACATTAAGTCACATGGCTGGTAAGTATTAGAACAAGATTTGACCCAAGGTCTGCTGGACTAATGAAAACAGTGCTTTCTGGCTTCATCTAGTTGAAATTGTATATTAGTCAAGGTCCCATCAGGAAACAGACGGCACATTCAAATGAGTTGTAATAAAAGGAAATGTTTACAAAGGTATGAGCATGGCATAGGGAAGCCACAGGGATCATGCAATGCCCTGGGGCCAGTAACACTGGGGGGCTGTCCCCTCCCTTGGCCTTGGAGGGGCGAGGGGTGGCAGTACTTCCTGAACCCCAGAGAGTGTATGAGCAGTATCAAGAAGGCTGCCCAACAGGAGTGTCACCTTTGCTTAGGGGTCACAGCCAGTCTCATGATGAGGGAGCCGGGATGGGGGGATACATAGTCCGAACTCACTCTCCTTTGTCCCTCCTGTTTCCCGCTGTTCTTCCCTAGTGGTGTTCCCCAAGCAGGAGGCAGAGGGCATGGTGCCCACGGCTGTGGACCACGCTGACCAGCCTTCTGGGCAGCAGTCAGGGTGAAGAAGGGTGGGCAGTGGCTCTGGAGGGGCACAGGAAGGATGCCCAGCACAGGGCACTAGAGTCTAACAAACTAAACGATTTAATAGCTAGAGGAGGGGTTATGAGTCAGGAACGTCACCAGGCTTTTGGGCCGCTTACTGATATTAATAAATATTTGCTTTATTGCCATTTTTTTAGAACAGAAATATGCTCTTAAATAAGCAAAATATGACAGCCATATATGTACTTACCGAGTACTTTCTATAGATTATTTCAGATTCTCTCAGTAACTCTAGGAAGGAGGTGCTATTTTGAGTCTCATTTGACAAATGAGGAAACCGAGGCTCAGAGAGCTTAAAACAGTGTTTTGTAGTCAACAGCTTGAATTAAAATCCTGACTCTGTTGCTTACTCCTTCCTCTAGGCCTGTTGCTTTACCTCTTGGTGCCTCAGTTTCGTCATCTGAGAAATGGGATAACCCTAGTACTCACCACATTGGGTAGTGAACCTATACACATAACACTTAGAGCAGTTCCTGGAAAAAAGTAAACCCCCAATAAAGTTCAGCTCTTACTGTTCACTGAGTGGCTCAAGGTCACAAGGCTTGCAAGCTGCAGAGCTGAGATTTGAATCGAGCTGGACTCCAAAATCAGTGAATGTCACCACATCACCTGGTCTGTACCCCAAGAGTTGGCCAAGCCAATGAAGGTGTGTCATGAGGGGCTCCCCCGGGCCCTCAGCAGCCTTGGAGGTGCCAGGAGGTGGTTTAGGGACTTGGGCAGAGCTGCTCACCTCTGTCCCTAATGAGTCTGGTAGTCAGGGTGGGTTACAGAGGCTGCAGGGAGACCCAGGGTCAGTAAGAGCAGGTCATCGGGATTAATGCCACACCTTGGTCCCAAGCAAGAATGAGCCCTTCAGCTACAAAGCAAAGGTTTTGCTCCAACCTCTGGAACGTGCCATACCTTTAAGGTCGAGTGCACACGTCAGGGCTGCATCCGCAGCTACATTCAAGGTGAGAGCGCAAGTCCCTCTGTCTCTCTGTGCTGTCCCTCCTGTGCTGCCTGGGGTCAAAGCCGCCCACCGCCTGGCCTGTCAGACCCTCTATACCTCCCTCTCTCCTCCTTCCTCGGAAACAGCCAGCAGGCTGGTCTCTCTCTGGAGTTTCGCCACCGTCACAAGTGCAGGGCGGAGCCCACAGCAGCCACCTGGCTAAAGCGTGTTAGTTGATTGCCTGCACTGAAATATGTTCATTCAGCACGCAGTTGTGGAATGCCTTCCTGGGCAGGCACGATTCTAGGAGCTGAATGTACAACACTGAAAGAAAAAGAACCTGCCAGCCTCATGGAACCTACATTTTAAAATACTTCCCTCATGGGCCGGGGACACGGGGAGCCTTCTTGAGACAGGCCCGGTTTATCCTTTCACCCCAGGGGACCAGGCCTGGGCCTCATTCCCCCACTGCTCACCCTCTGCCTTGCCCTGGGCTTCCTTCTCCTCATCTTGCCCTTCCCGCCTCACCTCTTCCTCTTTCCTCTTACTTCCTCTCTGCCCCGCCCACCTTCCTCTCTTCCATCTTTTCCTCCTCCTTTCCCTCTCCCCTCGGCACTCCCCACCTTCCTGACCACCCCTCTCCTTCCTTCCCCGCCACATCCCACCACACTCCACCGCAGACAGTAACCCACACTACACACTCCAGCTGGCCCAGTGCCAGTGCGGGAGATGGGGGAGTACAAATCGGCCCATCAGTTGGTTTCCTTGGTCGTAGCTTGTGCTTTCACCCTCACTGGCCGGTGACCCACCGTTGCTGCAGCTCAGTGAGCCTGTGGCTACCTGCTTTTTGTCCTGAATGAGCAAGTGGTCTTGCAGGAGGCACAGGGCTCTAGGGCCCCGCCCTGCCCAATGACCCCACCTTCATCATGTGTCCAGGGACCCGGGCGGCTCTGCCCCACCAAAGCCCCGAGGCCTCTATCACTGCACAGTTCTCCAGCATTAGAAGACTGGGCTACTTGCTATGTGGTCAATTTCCAAAGGGAGAAAGTAATAATACCAGTTAGGAAGCTCTTATCATGGGCTGGCAATATGCTAAGCACTTTGCACGAATAGCTCATTTGATCTCACAACAATTCTGCCAGGTAGGCCCTCTTATTACCCCTGATTTACAAAGCAGAAACTGGCTCAGTGATGCGAAGGAGCTTACCCCAGGCCATCTGCCAGTAAATGGAAGAGCAGGACTCGAATGCAGGATGATGTGCTTCTAACCACGATGCATACTTTCCCTACTGGCAGCACTTGTGCCATTGACATGCTCCTGATCATCACGGCTGCACAGGGTCCCGTTGCCCGTCTGCTCCGTCCTCCCCATTGCAAAGATACAGGCTTGGGGTCCAAAGAGGGAAGGCAACTTGCTTGAGGTCATGCGTGGAGCTGTCACTGAGTTGGGACTGGCTCGCTCTGGCCAGTACCACTCTTTCTGCACCATGAAAATGCAGGTTATCCTCAGGTCTGCTGGAGCTGGGGAGATGGGCCGTCCCTGTCCACCAGCAGGCTTGGATTTTCAAGAGGAGGACGGGGGCAGGTGGTGCTGCTGATCCTCCCCGTGAGTTTGGACCAGTTTCCTTCCTTCTCTTCTGGCACAGGAGGACAGTGGAGCAAATGACTTTGCAGCTCTTTCCAGCCCAGACATTCTGAATCTGGAGTTTGGGAGGGGGCGGTATGGGCTCTCAGAACTTTGGGGGCAAGGGTGTGCGGCCACTCAGGTACCCAGCCAGGGCCTGCAGGGGAACACAGGAACGCACATGGCTGTTTACTCAAATCCACTCAGAAACGCTCAGTGACAGGACTCCCAGGCCAGGAACTTGGGGCACAAAGATGCCCTTGTATGGCAGCTTCGTGTTGACACTGAAAGTTCCTGCTAAATAAAGGAAACAAGAACAGGCCTAAACAACTCAGCCTCAGGTGGGACTTTCAGGCCTGACATCATTGGGGGTGGACGAGTCACTCTGCAGACTTCCGTGGGTCAGGAAGGTCACTGTTCCTGCAGGGAATGAGGGTTTGAGCTCACACCTAGGGTCATCTTGTGCCCTTTCTTCCCTCTCTTCTGCTTTCTCGCAGCTGGGCGGATTGGACAGTCCCTTCCAGGCCTCGGGGGACTGGCTGGTTGTGCCCTGGTGGGAAGGTCCCCAGATGGCCCAGAATCTCAGGTGGTGATAGTGGTCGTGCCTGAGAGCCGTCCACGCCAGTCCGGGGGAGGAAGCTGAGGGCCAGCACCTGCTTCCCCAGGATGTGACCCAAACAGGGTGAGTGTGCCAGGCCTGAGTCCCTCTGTGGATTCTGAGCTGAGCTTTTAGAACCTGGCTGCAGGCATTTGCCACACCAAGGACAAAGACAGCAGACTGTCATCGGGAGAATGGAGGGAACTCAAGGAGGCCAAAGCCCAGTCGAATCCCTTTGCAGCGTGCCGCTAGGATGCCTGGCTCTGTGCTGATACAAAAGACGCCCCAGCAAGGGGAGCCCCCAACACCCACAGCTGCCTCCCGCTCGGGACTTGACCCATAATTATAATCCCTTTCCTTTGATTTTCTCTGCAAAAACAGCCACATTCCAGCTAGGCTTCAAGCTGGAAAAAAAAAGCACTGTGTCAAGCTTAAGAGATTTATAAACACGGTGAAAAATTACAGGCTTGTTTTGCTGCAGCTTGTTTCCCTAGGTGAGTGGAGGGGGGAGGGGAGCGAGGACAGTGCAAACAGGATGACGAGGCCAGAAGTCGGAGCAGGGAGGGTGCAGGACAGCACAGGACACCTGGATCCAGGGACACCTGGGTATGCAGGGACCAGGAGCTCGATGTCAGCCGAGAATTTGACTTCTCTGCCAAAAACATGGCTCATGTTGTCTCTGTTGGCATGATATAGCTATGTACACATAGGCATGTATGTATGATTTCCACGTGCCCCGGGCTTCATCCAGAAAGGATTTATGGGGCTGGGGCAAGCAGAGAAGCCACAATGGGAGAGATGATTGCCCCTCTGGACTCTGCACGGATGAGGCAGGGACCAAATAAAGCCAGGGAGGTGTCCATGCATTCCCTGGAGGGAGAGCAGGTGTGTGGACATCCACCATTCGAGATTCCTTCAGAATATCACAGCTTCTGGAGCTGTCATGGGCTCTCCAAGTTGTCGGACCCATCACTTACTTTAGGAACGGTTTGCTGCCCATTTTGCAGATGAAGCCTCTAAGTGACAAGATGAGGGACTGGGCTTAGGACCCCGATTTTTAGCACTCATTCACTTTGCAGCCCTGCCGGGTGCTTTGGAATTAGATGCCCTTGGGGAAAACGTGGATATGGGCTCTGGGGAGTGACAGCTCCTGCTGCATCCACAGAGACCCTGGGCACTCCTCCCACGAGACAGCAGCTGGGCCAGCCCAGCCTCCGGAGATGGGCTCTAGGCAGATGCCTGAGGGACCTGCATTTTGGCTGGACCTAAGAAGGGTAAAGGTACCAAGCTCAACTTGATCTGTTGAAAGAGGTGAGGCCTGGTCAGAGCCGGGGGGCAGGGCTGGGTACAGAGGAGAGGATGTGGGGAAGGTCTTACTTCCCTCCCTGCAGCCCAGCTCAGAAGCCGAGGGGGCAGGGTCCCTGCTGGCAGTCTGGGAGTGGTTGCTCCCCTAGGAGGGGAGTCAGGAAGCCCTGCTGCCTGGTCGAAGCCATGCCTGGTGGCTCAACACTCTGCAGATATCTTCGAGATCACTCTGAAAGTCTCTCCCATGCTGCTGTTTCCCTGTAACACCTCCCACCCACCCATCACCAGCTGCCCAAGTTCATCCCTCCTCCTCCCAGCCCAGCATTGCCTGGGCTGCATCCTTAATGACCCCCTGCTGCCACTGCCACTGCCTCTGCCTCTGCCTCTGCCTCTCAGGGCTTGGTTTCCTAATTGGAAAACTCACAGCCTGCATCCCATGGAAAAGCAGTTCACCCAGGGGCCTGGGAAGCTCACCGCAGAGTGTGTGGGGCTTCCTCCTGGCACGGTCCTTGCTTCTCGTGTTCAAACTGACACATGTGCACCTGCAACAAGCATCCATCCCAAGCAGCACTTCACCTGGAAATGGAGCATGTGTATTTTTGCATGCGTGCGTGTGTGTTAGAACCACCAGGAGAGTTCAAGTGTGTGTGTGTGGGGGGGGGCAGAGCCCCTGCAGGTGGCTGGGAGGACAGGACACATACTGGGTATGGTGGTGTGTACCTGCGTGTGGCACTGCCGTGTGTGCCTGTCACACTCTGCATGCTGCTGCTGCGGTGTCTGATGGATGACGTATCTGAGGACCGTAATGAGAACCTCTCTGTGCCCCAGAAACCAACTGTTGGGCATGCATCTGTTGGGGGGGCTGCTGGGGGACAGGGGGCTGTGGCTGCCCTGGCCAAGGCCTGTGTTTCCGCAGAGCCCTGCCTCCCAGCATCCTCTGCAAGTGGGAACATCGCCACTTATGGCAGCTGAGACCTGTCGCCTACGCCTGTGGTCAGCATGTCTGGTGTCTTGCCAGTGATCCCTGTGTCCCCTGGGCTCTGGCCCAACCCCCAGCCTTCTCTCTGTCATCTTCCTGCTCTGGGTGGGGAGAGGGGGCTCCTGGGGTTGCCCCTGCTCCCATCAGCACCCCAGTGTTCGCCCTGTCATTCCCCGAACCCCTGCCCCATTCCTTCCTGGATCTCACGAGTACCCACTTGGGCCCTATCACTTCTTGTCACCTGAGACTCACGGTGAACAAAGACCTCAGAGACCTCACTGCGGTCCCCCAGGTGATACATTCCGCCTGGCTCAGCGCTGAGCTCCTCCCTGCCTCTGCACAGATAGGGCCTCTTGGGGAGCATGAGGTGAATGATAAATGGACAAGTGCGCCCCACCCAGATGGTCAGGGAGGTGTCGCCCACACAGGTTGCGGGAGGGGACTATTTGGGGTGTAGTCTATGCAGCAGCAGTACTTTGGAGAGTTCAGGGTGGGCTACACCACCCCAGCCTGAAGTGGCCACTCTCCTCTGTGAGCCTGGGGCCTGCCAGGGTCCGATGGTTACACCAGGGGTATGGGAGGCTGTGGCACAGTGACGCCCTGTGTGCGTGCCTGGCCCTGGGTGCACTGCAATCCCACTGCTGCAGAACGGGGAGGACGTGGGCATCGAGGGCACAGCGTAGCCCAGGGCTCACAAGTTCCCATCCTCCTTCCCTGGGGAGAAGTCTCATTCCCTCCTGACCCCGGCAGCCTCCTGCAGCCTCAGATAGAACCCTTGTGGCCCCAAAGGGGAGTTGGGGAAGGGCTTTAATTTGCCGGACTGGCCTCTTCCATCCCGGAGAGGTCTGCATCCCTGGGCATCTGCAGCCCCCTGCTGTGCCCCTTGGGGCTCTGGGGCAGTGGGGTATGTGCGCCCCAGGGTATCCTGCTCTCTGCCACCCACCGGGTGAGCTGCCCTCCCAGCGAGGAGGGAAAGGAAACATAATGGTTTGCAGAAGCCTCTGCGTTTCCCTTTCATAATGAAAATGCCACTATGTTTTCTGCTCTCAATAATACCATGGTGGAGGCAGCTGGCAGCCCCTCAGGGCGATGTCTTCCTTCCCCACACTTCCAGCCACAGCAAATCCAGAGGAGAACACACAGTCCTAAAGCTCTCTGGCTGTCTCATCCCCAGCCCAAGCACGGGATGGGGGGACAAAGCTCCAGGCCACTGTGCTATGGGGGTCTGGTGCTGGGGGCCCGAAAGGAAGAGACTCCAGTGCCTTATAGAAGCTTGGGATCCAGAAGAGAGCTTGGGTCCCACCTGCTCGTTTGACAGGTGGCCTGAAACCCAGAGGAGGCTGGGCTGGCAGAGGGTGGCCCAGCAGCTTAGGACCAGCGACATTTCCATAACACTTACTAAGTGCCAGGGAGCTGTTCTGGATGTTTATTTGCAGTAGCACTATCAGGTACTTGGTAGTGTTTTCCTTGCATACCTGGTAAGGAAACTGGGGCACGTAGTACTTAAGAGTCTTTCCCGAGCTCACGCAGCTTGTCAGTGGCGGAGTTGGTATTGAGACTCGTCAAACAGCATCTGCTCCTGCAATTGCTTCATTCCACAGCCTGTGGCTACACCAGGGCCATGACCCTGACTCCCAACCTAGCGCTCCTTCTCCACTGGGGCAGGTTTGCCAGATTTCAAGTATTACAGCATCTGTCCTCTCCTGGCATCTCACAGCATTCCTAAGAGGTGATGGAGAAAGGAGAGGAGAAGGGGAGGATTATCCTTTCCTGGTCACAGATGGGGAAACTGAGTCAGGAATTGCTGCAACAATGACCTGCCCATGTTCCCATAGTGAGTAGGGACCAAGATCACATAAGAGCCTGGCTTCCCACACGCATCTAAAGCCTCTCTTCCCTATATAGAAGTTTACATCTCCATTTGCTCTTTGCTCAAAAAACGGGGATAGGCCTGAAGAGGTGGCTCACGCCTGTAATCCTAACACTTTGGGAGGCCAAGGTGGGAGGATCACTTGAGGCCAAGAGTTCAAGACCAGCCTGAGCAACATAGCCAGCCCTGTCTCTACAAAAAAATAGAAAAATTAGCTGGGTGTGGTGGCACAAGCCTGTAGTCCCAGCTGCTCAGGAGGCTGAGGCAGGAGGATCACTGGAGCCCAGGAGTTTGAGGCTGCAGTGAGCTATGATGACACCACTGCACTCCAGCCTGGGTGACAGAGCGAGACCCTGTCTCAAAAACAAACAAACAAAAAACCAAACAAGATGCACCAAGCACTTATCCTGGGTCCCCAGGGCCATGGGGGCCGTGCAGTCTGTGTACGCTGGGGGACAGTGCGTGTGTGGTTGTGCCTTGAAACTTGAACGGCAGCTCCTGATGCTGTGTTGTTCTCCGCTGTATCCACAGCTGTTAGGACTACACCTGGCACACAGTGGGTGCTCAAGAGATATTTACTGAATGAGTGCATGAAGTGAACCTGGGAGCATCCCAGGCTGCAGAGTGGCGGTCTTCTCCGTCACTGAGAACTCCCTGTCTCTGTATTTCTCTGGTCCCTCAACAGCCGGCACTGGTTTACACTGAACCCTGCCAGTGGCTGCCAGGGAAGAAACATCAGGATGATCCAAGCTGGGGAGATGGTGCCCCTGGGGCAGTGTTGACAGTGTGGGAGTCACTAACCCCAGAGAGGGAAGGCGACCTCAGAGCTCTATTTAGGAGGGCGCCAGGTGTCTGCGGCTAACAGCTGTCCCTCAGCCTCTGCCTTCTGAAATGTGGCCCCATGGAAGGAGGGACAGGCAGGGAGGTGCAAAATTCAAGGGGGTGCCATAAAACTCAGTCGTCAAGATAAATAAGCTTTTAATGCAATATTTCTAAGAATAGAAATTAATGCACAAATTTCTTAGGAGCAAAAAAAGAATCTGAACTGGGCTTGCAGCACTCACCTGCCTCCCGTGCCCTGGCCGTAGCCCTGGGCCCGACACAGAACAGGTGTCTCTGAGCCTGCGGGAGGGACTTAGGACGCCCTGGGTCCAACGCAGGTGTGAGTCTGTGTATGGGGAGGCTGGCGTGGGGATGTCCCTTGGGAGGCGCCAGTAGGAAGGTGTGATTTAGGAGGAGTGGAGTGAATGGGGCTTGTGGTGACTGGGGTTTTGTGATGAGGGACCTTGAGCAGAGAGAATGTCGTGGCCAATTTGCCTATTGCTGCAGAAGGGAGGGAAAGATTGCTTTGGGTGTGAGGGTTTCTCTTCTTAAGCCAGCCAGTCTCTCCACCTAATTGGACCCATTGTGCTTATGATAATTCCTGTTGGGGTGCAGGAATCCCCAGCTGGGTGGGGGCGGCTTCCTCCTCTGGAATGAGCTGTCAGAAGGGGGAGGGATAGCACGGTGGAAGAGGGGGAAGCGGGGGGGGGGGGGGGGGGGGGGGCCGGGGGCTGCGGAGCGGAAGTCTGGGAGTGGGGGAGGCCTATGGGAGCTGCGGGGCTTCCCACCACCTGCCCAGCGCCACCTCCCTCTCCTTCCCAGGGCAGCTGTCACTTCCTGCCCCTCCCCGGAGCACTGCATGCCCAGGGCTCATGGGACTTACCTCCTAATGGTGTTAAACAAATAATTGCTCCTCCTGTTACCCTCTCTCAGAACAGCAAAGAAAGGACTGGAAGAGGCAGCCCTCGCCTTGCATCCTGAGGCAGAGGAGAGAGGACAGTGGTGGTGGGAGGGTCCTGGGGTGTCCTCCCTCCATAACCTTCACACCTGAACAAGCCAAGGCTGGAGCCACAGAGAGGGGTGCAGCGCAGACAGGGGGTCCCCAGGCTTGTGCTCCCGTCAGTCTCTGGGGGACCCTAGGGCCTCGTATGTGCAGCTGGATCATTGAAGGGGCTGGGATGGGGAGTGTGTCAGCCCCTCCCTCATATGTCCCCTGCCCCCCCAGGACCTCTGAAGTAAGTCCTTCCCTGTACCACTGAGAAGTCCCCTTTGTTACTAACTCTATGCCAAGGCTTTGGGAGCTAGAGAGCAACATCATCTGGCTCTCTGCCCCCCGTGGTGGACCTTGTGGTCTGGTGGGAGTAAGCCACCCCCGCAGACAGGACCCAGCCTCATGAGGCAAGGCTCAAGACCAGGGGACAAAGATGGTAGCATCAGATGAGGGCAAGCGTAGTCAGGGACGCTTCCTGGAGGAGAGGGCACTTGAATTAGGCCTTGGTTTCAGCTCCCTTGATGCAGCCCCCTCAGTTCCTCTGACACTTGCTCCAGGGCAATTTCCTGGCTTGGGTTTCCATAGTTGGGTGAGACTGGCCACACTTGGTGGGGGCACACCCAGAACCTGTGGCCCTGGGAGTAGGGGATGTGTGCCCATGGGATGTTTCTACTGGAAGAACTTTCTTTCCACAAATATTCCTGAGGCCCTACTGTGTGCCAGGCACTGTTCTCGGTGTTGGGGTTCCTGCCCTTCGAGGGCCTTACACATCTAGGGCAATGAGCCTCTGCTGGTGTTTCAGACTGTGCTAGAAGGTGTCTAGCAGTACCAGTCTTTTGAGGGAGTGAGCTCCCAGTCCCTGGAAGCAATTAAGGAGAGAATAGATAACCACCGTGCCAGGTCTCTTGGATCATGTACTAGCTTCATAACCTTTGGCAAGTCACTTAAACTCTGTGCCTCAGTTTCTTTCTCTGGAAAATAGGAATAGTAGTGATGCCTACTTATAGTGTTGTTGTGAGGTTTAAGAAAATTTGTACACGGAAAGCCCTGAAAACAGCGACTGGCCCGGGTAAGCACTTCGTAAGTGGTGACTTTATAATGATAGTGTTAATTATTTGCATGATTATCCCCTGGAGGTTCCTTCGCCAGGGGACAGGAATGAGATTCAAGGCCTTGGAGGTTCCCCCCAGTCTGACTGTGGGTGCTGAGCCGCCTCCTGCCCTCTCAGGCGCTGGGTCCCCTTGGCGGGTGCAGCTGCAGCCCGGACAGAGCCCGCCTGGCGGCTCCCGGCCGCGCCCACCGGGTCTTGAGCCTCCCCAGCCGCTGCTCCCAGTGGGTCTGAGCAAGAACAGGCTGCTCTCGTTCTCCCCATTGCTCCTGTGTCTTCCCCGTGGGCCCAGAACCTTCAGTCTCCTCCCTCTGGTTCCTTTCACCTTCCTAACTCAACGCAGCTGAGGGAAAATCTGTCCACTCACTCGTCATCTTTCTGTTTAGTCCTGAACATATAGAAGGTCACGTCGTGACTGTGGGGAATAGTTAACGCGTATGTAGCACAAGTCCTGGGTGTCTACCCTAGGAGGGCAGAGGCTTCCACTCTTCTCTCAGACCAGAAGGTCCCCAAAAGCAGGATTATTTTCATCCTTCAGGTGGGGGCTCCCCAAGGACGGGGCCATGTCCCCCCTCAGGCTGGGGCTCCCCGAGGACACGACTCTCTCCTAAACTCCCGCCCAGCCTTCTCCCCTCAGGCAGGAGCCTGTGAGGGTTCCCAGGTCTCTTTCTGCTTTCCCACGACTAGTCACACGCAGCTGGCAGTTGACCTCGCACACCTTTGCGTCCAGCTCCTCACCTGACTGCATGCTGGGCCTGCACGGTGCCTTCCTCACAGCGCAGCTCAGGCCAGACCCCTCTGCTAATGCATCGCTGAGCCAGCTGCAAAACCAGGTCACCTCCCTCTCCTTGTCTTTCCTATTGTCCCCTTTCCCTAATCGAATTACTTTTTCTCTGCATTGTGCACGTCAGAGGAAGCTTTGACAGCCTTGGGTTCTCCACACTCACTCCAGTGATGAGATGGGCACAATAGAGTCTTGATGCCTAATCAGCAAAGTGCTGGGCCTTCACCCCTCCTGCCCTCCCTTCCTCCTGCCTGCACCCTCCACCCGTGTGGCCAGGCGGGTACCAGACAGATCTCAGGCTGGTCTGCAGGAGGGCAGGAGGCGGGTGCCGCACTCACAGTCCTGCCGCCTGCTCGGTAGTGCCTGGGTGGGGAGGACAGGTCCAGGTGTCGAATGGGGTCATGTCAAAGCATTTGTTTGATGGGCTGCAGTGGGGATGTCTCCTGTCCATCCCCCCGGGGACATAAGGGCAATGGCAGAGATGGTCCAGACCCCACTCTTCCCTTCTCTTTGGAACTCTGGGTCCAGGTCACAGCCTGGGTGTCAGGCTGCCCCGAGCTGTCCCCACGCATTCAGGACACAGCTGCCTGCGTGTAAGCTCAGGATGAGCCGTCGCAATAGTCATGATAATGACAGTAATCATCACCATCACGGGGCCGGTTGTGAATGCCCCCAAATGCATCCCAAAGGGCACTCCCTGTCATCATCTCATTCCACGGGCAGGCGGCGTGGCCGGGACTCAGAGGACTCAGGGCTTTGGTCACGATCCCGTAGCAAGGCAGCGGGAGCTGAGGCCTCCCATGCTGCAGACTCTTCTCTCGGCCCACCTGGCTTTCTGGGGTGACTCAGACCCAAGGCCCAACCCGCACCTGCCGGAGAGGTAGACTAGGGTGGTGATTAAAGCCTGTGCTTTGACTCAGACAGACCTCGGTCCCAGCCCCAGTCCCAGCCCTGCTACTCTGTTGTGGGCCTGGGGCAAGTTGCTTCCTCGCTCTGAGCCTCAGGTGCCTCACCTGTGAAATGGGATAGTGGTACTCGCCACCTGGGGATTTTCTAGGAAGATGTGTTCAGGGCGCCTGGCTCTTAGTAAGTACTCCGTAAGTGGTATCCGCCTTGGTCTTGTCCAAGAGCTTCGCTGTCCCTTCCTGCTCCTCTTCAGACAGACCCTACCCCATAGCCTGTGCTTGGGGACCCGAGGAGAGTGACCCTGGAGCGAAGGGGAGGAACGCGTGCCGACAATGATAGCAGCAATACCTAAGGCATGTCAGGCTTGTGCTCTGAGCCAGCCACTATCTTAAGCTCTTTATATGTATTTTTCTCAGTTCTCATAAAATCTTTATGAAGTATCTGTTGTTATAAAGCCCATTTTCCACAGGGGGAAACTGAGGCACAAGGAAGTCACGTACCTGCCCAGGGTCTCACACGTGGTTTCAGAGCCCATGCAGAGCTGTCTGCCCGCCATTGCGGAGCCAGGCGCTGCCACGGCCACCATGTGGATCCTCCACAGAGTGGCCAGTCCGGTGGGAGTGGCGGGCTCCCCGGGTGCTGGGCGGCCCCTGCCTCATGTGTATGAGCCTTCACAGATTCTACAGGAGTCCGTGACCCCCAGAGCGTGAAGAACAACTCACCTAGCGCAGTGGGCCCATCTCACGGTGAGAGAATGGAGAACTCGAGTGAGAAGTGACTGGCCACACAGCTGGCGGCAGAGCGAACACTGGGCCTCAGAGCTCCCTAGAATGGTACAAAGTGGCTCAGAGCCCAGCCTCTGTGGTTCAGACAACCTGGTCCACCACTTACCAGCTATGTTTCCATGGGTAAGTCACTTAGTCTCTCCGGGCCTCAGTTTTCTCATCTGGAAAATGGGAATGGTATTTATAAGAGTGCCTATGACATCAGAATTAAATGAGCTAGTCCATGTGAAGAACTTAAAAACGTAAGTCCATGTGAAGAACTTAAAACAATGCCTGGCAAAATCTAAGGGCTCAGCGAATTTGACCCTTTGTCATACTGGTGTAGAAACACTGGTATGTCATGCCACATGGCTCTGCACCCGTCTGGCAGTGTGGCTGCAGGGTGGACGCCCCCTCTCCTCCCGTCGGCTGTGCTTACGTGTACACCTCAGCTTCTGTCTTTCCTTCCTCCACAACATGCATGTGAGCACTTTTCTGTGGGTGCAAGGCCTGTTTGTCAAGTTTCCTTGATCAGGATGTGAGGTCTTAGGGTCCCCACATCCAGGGGCTGCTTCTGCCTTTATTTTGTGTCCAGGAAAGGGATGTTCTGACCTCTGCTCCCCAGGGCGTTGGTGCAGGCTGGCCGGCCTGACAGTCTACGAAGTTGCACCTCACTTTGGGGTCAGGGCTGGAGGTGAGCTTATTTTTTTCTATCAGTAGTCAGTAACTGACAGAAAAGATTACTTGAAGGTCCCTGAAAGAAGTAGAAATCTCTCTCTCTCTCTCTCTCTCTCTCTCTCCCTCCCTACCCTCTCTCGTGTGTGTGTTTTGAGCAAGAGGGGTAAAGTAGAAAACATCCCACTCATATACTTTTTAGAGCAGGGAACAGATTTTAAAATTTCAATTGGTACAAAAAGTAATAGAAAATGTATTTTGGTTCATTATTTCATCCAGTTAAGTGAAAGAAAAGGAAAGGACAAAGGAGATGAAGACAAGGAGAGAAAAAGAGAGAGGGAGAAGAACAGAGACAGAGATAGAGACAGACAGAGAGAGACAGCGAACAAAAGGAAATAGAGAGCGAGGGGGCAAAACGGGGTAAACGGTCACCAAGATACCCCAGGAAGCCCTGAGAGCCATTCTCATCCCATGTAAGTGTATCACTCTGCTGTTAATCGTTTGTTGCATTTTTACAACCACAGGCAGCCTGTCGCTGGCCCCACAGTCCAGGTGAGCTAAGCCAGGGACTTGATTACTCCCGGAGGCCGGAGCCTTCAGCGTGGCCTTGCTGTTGATATTCTGGAGTTGTGTTTGGTACCCACCTGCTGGGGGCTCAAGATACAAAATTGACAGGGTTCTGCCCTTAATGAGCTCGCATCCTAGTTGGAGAGGCAGACGTGTAAATAATGATCATCATAAAAGTCAGGCTGCTATAATTACTATAATAAAAGTTCAGATAACGTGCACAGAGGAGAGATTAATTAATTCTGACTGGGAAATGCCGCACTGCTTGGTAGGGAATAACTGATGAGACGTGCTGGAGGAGGGGCCGCATTTCCTTAGGCGGGGTGGGCGGAGGCAGCGAGGGTCCATGGCTTTCGCATCAGACAACTGAATTTAACCTCTACCTGTGCCAGTTCCTAGCTGTGTGTCTTTGGGCAGGTGACTTAACCTCTCTGAGCCTATTTCCTCATATATGAAATGAGAATAACAATATTTCATTACATATTTCATGGGACTATTGCATTAAGAGAGAAAGCACGTGGCACTGTCTTATAAAATATAAATCGTCGAACAAATTTAAAAAAATAGCATTGGAGGTCATGGTTGTCATATGGCTGAATGTGACCACCAGGTACATTACATTCCGATCACGTGAGGGTATGAGCTGTGATGAGCTGAAGTTCATTCCAGCCACTTTTGGGATGTGATGGCCCCAGGTGGGACTAGACCACCACCGGCCTAAAACTGTCTCCACAGGGGAAGGGGTTCCAGGCACCTACCAACAGCCTGACACATAGTGGGCCCACAGGGAGACAGGAGCGACTCCATGGCTGTGTGCTGTGCAGTTGTCCCTGGTGCAGGTTCACTGGGCGAGCTTCGGGGGGTGCAGTGGGAGAGGGGGGTGGGTTAGACCGAGAACTGAGCATCAGTACGAGCAGGAGCCGCGCGGTGCCCACAGAGACTGAGGCGCTGGCCTGTGAGATGCTCACAGATTCTGGCACGGAGACTTGGCTTTAGGCACCAGGGGCTATTCGGTTCTTGAGCAGAAAGTGGCCTCCCTAGGTGCGTGTCAGGGCGCCCTGCTGAGATGTGGAGGATGGAGGGGAGGGGACAGTGGCCAGCGCAGGCTTGTAGGGAAGGACAGTGATGGGCGACCGCCAGGCAGGAGAGAAGGAGGGAAGGAATTAAGGCCATGGCAGTGGGGCCGGGGAAAGTATGGATTAAAACTACCGCATAAGTAGAATCAGCAGGACCTGGAGGCCGTGGGAATCAGCCTCCTAAACAAAAACCTGGCACGCAGGCAAGACAGCTGTAAATGCTACTTGGAGAGGGAGGGAGAGGGAAGGAGGAGTCAAAAACAGTTCCACAGGCAACTGAAATTCCTCCGCACTGCTGGCGGGGGTGTGCAAGGCAGGCACTCGGAAGCCTGTTGGGCAGAGCTGACTGCCCCTGTCTCCACGCACACTCGGTGACCCGGCCGCTCCCTCCTGGACGCACACACAGCAGAAAGTACACATACGCCCGGCAAGACGTGTTCCTGGGGCTTCGCGGTGGCACCGTTCACTGTGGCCCCAGCCGGAGTTGTCTGAGGTGCTGATCAGCAGTGCGGAGAAGTCAGTCTCAATTGGCTCACGTCGGGGAGCACGGGGCAGTGACCGGTGTGAGCGATCTGGAGCCACATAGCGCGATCCGTGAGGATCTGGTGAACGTGTGAAAAAAGCCAGACAGCAAAGAGCACATAGTGTAGGATTCCATTCATATAAATTACAAAAACAGATGACCTGTCTGTGGTGTTAGGAGACAGACGGCTGCTGCCCGGGTAGGGGAGTGACTGGGACGGGCTCGAGGGGCTGGTTTTGCTGTTTCTCGTCTGTTTCTCGATCTGAGTATTGGTTACGGGGCTATTTATTTTGTGCAAATTTAGTAAGCTTATAAAATATGTCCTTTTCTGTGTGTATCTTATATTTTAACAAACGTTTTTAAAAATGTCCCCTCCTCCCTCTCCCATCACCCCCCCCAAAAAAAAGTTGCTCCAAGGATTGCGACTTGGAGCAGCCAGGCACACGGTGTGGACGGTTAGTTACCCGGGCCAGGACACAGAGGTGGCAGCAGGATTTGAAGCAGCAGAGAATTTGCTCTGGATGGGGCTGAGTTCAGGGTGCGTGGGGGACAGTCAGGGGCAGGTGTGACATGGGCACAGGGAAGTGTGTGCCGGGAGCTCAGGGCAGGCCAGGCGGGAGGGGCATCTGGGCCATTGGTAGGGTGGGCGTCGGGGCACCCAGGGGGAGTATGGAGAGTGAGGAGAGCAGTGGCAGCGGGTGGGTCCTGGGGGACAAGCTGAGGGGGACAGTCCTCTGAGGAGCTGGGAGAGGGATGGGAGGGGAGGATGAAAGCCAGGAAGGAGAGGGTTTCATGGAGAATGTGGCCAGTAGGGCTGTGTTGCAGAGAGGCCAAGCGTGGTCATGTGACCATCACTACCACCACCACCATCACCACTGCTACCCCCATACTTTGTTCCAGGTCTTTCCTCTCGTAGTGAGCTCCTGCTCAGTTACTCTCGCCCATCCTGCACCTCGCTGCGCACCATCACCCGGGCCCTTTTTTATTTCTGGAACTGCCTGTGAGTGGGGCTCCCCCATCCTAGGCCTGTGCAGCTGTTTATCCTGCTTACCCCAATGCAGAGCTTTGCACTCATCCCTGTCAGACTTCACCTTCTGTCCGTCTAAGGCACAGGGGCAGGTGGAGAAAAGCGAGGCTCCCTGGGCAGGTGTGTGCCCGGGTGGCCCAGAGTCCAGGTCTGGGTGGGGCAGGCAGCTGGCGTCGCAGACAGGGCCTGTCTCTGCTTTAGTTCCTTCTTTGCCGACAACCCCTGGCCCTGCCTGTCCCCGTGCTTGAGGCGGGCCTCTTGCTTAACACAGTCACCCATAGGGGCCACCTGTAGCTTTTAACCAGGGAAAGGGGGAAGATTTTCAGGCAAGTGCTATATGAAACAGGGAAGTTTAAAAAAAAAATAAAAACAAGAATCATCCTGCAAATTAGGGTAGTAGTACTGGCTACCGCTTGTTGAGCCTTACTGTGCACAGTGCCGGGTTGAGCATGCCCATCTGTGATCTGATCGAATTGTCTTAGCCACCCTGTGTGATTATGGGTGTGTAATTATGACTGCCACTTTATGGCTGGGGAAACTGAGGCACGGAGAGTTTCCGTTTCTTGCCCAGAGTCTCTCAGCTAGTAAGTGGCAGAGCTGGGATTTGAACGCAGACGGCTCCGATTCTGTAACCTTTCATGAAATATCAGCATTGCTGTGAATGCAGGGAGCAGTGACAGAAAGCTGTGCATAATCTAAATCCGTAGACAATCCTCAGGCCTTTTATTTTGAGTTTAAAATGCCCTACTTGATGGCTTGGCAGCAGATTTATTTCCTTCCTACATTCCATTTGGTTTAAACAAATATTATTAATGAGATGAGTTACAGCTCCCTGAAGCCCACATTAACTGACTGCAGGAAACAGTGTGGATAGCACGGCAGGCGGTCTGTCCACGAGTTTCGGTGGGCAACAAATACCACGTTTTCTTTACTTTGTTTACACTGCCGTAAAACTGACCCTGAACCCCACATCTACCGAGTTGGTAGGAAATTGATTTTCCGTCATGATTGGGACTTTCCATTTCCACTCAGTCCAGGTGTGCAAAGGTCCTGGGGCCCTTTGAAGTGCTTTCTGACCTCGTGTCCCCTCCCAGTGACTTCAGAGCAGCTCTCCTCTCCCTGCGCCTTCAGATTACTGCAAGTCATTTCCTCACCGAGCTTAGACCTGTGTAAATGACAGGAGAGGCAGTGACCTCAAGCATCTTTCATTTTCCACCCTGAGAATATCCATGAGGTCTGGAAAAAACAAAAACAGTGGGGGAAGGAACACAAATCAGCGTGCGAGTGTCTGTGTGGGGCCCCCTGCCTGCTGCAGGGGCGGGAGTCGTCCATGCAGTGCCCTCCTCAAATGTGCAAATGAACTGATGTACCAGGGGTGGCAGGAAGGGGCGTAGGGGTGTGACAGGAGGCTTCCTGGAGAAGCCACAGGACCTGTGGTGAAGACCAGACAGTCCACGGGACCCTCCGCACACTCGAAAGGGAGAAGGAAGGTGTACAGACAGTTCCCAACCTAACGATGTTTCCACTTAACGATTTTTCGACTTCTACGGTGTGAAAGCAATAAGCATTCAGTACACTCCTAGACTTATGATCTGGTTATATCTGGATAAACCCACTTTAAATTGAAAATATCGTAAGTGTTCAACTTATGCAACCTCGTCATAAACCAGGGAGCATCTGCGTTAGCCCGAGCCTGGGGCCGCAGCCCTAGCTCCCCGGGACAGTGGTGGCAGGGCAGGCAGGGGCTTCAGACCTGAGCACTGTAGGGTCAGCTAGCGCAGCCCCCTCTTCGTGTTGAAGAGTGGGGAAAAGGTGTCAGGTCACTCTGCTGAGCCCTCCCTGCCCACAGGGGCACCTGGAGTGCCCGGGGCCCCAGGCCTCCCTGCGTTCAGCCCGGTCTGCCTAGCACAGCTGTGCGGCCCCACCTCGCCAGGCCGCCAGTGGGGAGAAGGGGCTGGAATTGGAACATATGATCTTTATCACGTTAGGGTTCAAGGGTCGTCAACAGGAAATTAATGGTTTCCTTTAATATACTTCTTTTTTTAAAACATAGAGTATGATATAGGGGTAAAGTATTTGAGCTCTGGAGCCAGAGAAAACTGGGTTTGAATTCCAGCTCTGGCCCTAACCAGCTGTGTGACCTTGGGTAGGTTACTTAACCTCTCTGAGACTCCATTTTCTCCTCTATAAATGGGAATAATAATAGTCACTTTATAGAATTACATGAGTTCATGTGTTTAAAGTATTTTCACCTAGTGACACATATTTTAATAGCTATTATAGCTATGATTATTATTATGTCTGGTGGCCAGAAGTTCCTCAATCTCCCTTACATGACCCAAGCTACAAACTGGACTTGGCCCAAAATCTAGAACATAGCCATGTAGTTTAAAATGCCTTAAGGTGCTTTTGCTTTAATTATCTTAAAACTAGCATCATTCAGTGATCATTAGTGAGCACAATAATTTATGTCATATGATTTTTAAACCCTGATCAAGGATAGCATGGTACTTTTCTCCTTAATCACTAACATAATCACTATATCTTTAGCCAGGCTTATATCAGTTCTCTTTCTTAATGATCCCAAATCTAGCTTTGCTTCTCATATCTCAGATTGGCATACCATCTATAAGTGGGCCCAGTCCTTTTTCTTCATGACTAGAGGCTTGAGGTACTGGAAACAGTCCAGGCTTCATGATCAGACAGACTGGAGCTCAAATTCTGGCTCTGCCACTTGCTAGCTGTGTGGCTTTAGGTAAATCTCTTAACCTCTCTGAGCCTCCTTGTCTTGCTGTGTATGTCACCTCATAGGCCACAGGGCCAGTGGAATACAATTAAAATCTCCCAAGCCCTTGGTGTGGAGTAAACATCACTGGACATGAGTCTCTTCCCTTTCCCTTTTCATTCTTCTTCCATCCGCACGACTTCGGCTGTCCTGGAATGTATTGTTGGGGAAGCCCCTGGAAGAGGAGCCTCAACCCGGCTGTAGCTCTAGGCCTCCCTTCCGGCAACTTCTGGAGAAAAGCTCTCCAGGGCAAAGGAGATCAATTTCTGTTTTACTTTCAAGGGTGAGTACAATGTCCCTCTTCCAGAGGAGGTTCTAGAAGTACTGCCTGTTAGATGTCCCTTAGCCACCACTGGAGTTATGTCCTTGCCTCACTGAGCTCCCACTGACACACCCAAGTTTACAGCCTCACTGCGGCCTCTTAACACAAAAGCACTGAATGAAGGTTTTGTGTTTTCTCCTTGTGGAGATATAATGAGCTTCATCAAAACCCTGCTCATTCTGCCTTTCCGAAGTTCCCCCTTGCCAGGAACAAACGCATGAATCAATGCTGGCATTGACAGAAAACGGATCTGATAGATCCACAGAAGACTCACGCTGGATTCTTGCCTTTGATCCCCACTTTGGGAGCATGTGAGCTCTCAAGGATGGGCCCTGTGGAAGCAGAACCCCACATCTTTACTGGTGGGATGGAAGGCAGTGAGGATGGTGGAGAGGGAAGATACTGGGAGTTGGTCCTACTCAGCTCCTTTTAAGTCACCCAGTTTGAGCACTGACAGATCCTGCCCAAGAGAATGGTCCCTGGTGCTGGGCAGACCCGTCTTTGAACCTGACTGCACCCTCTCCCGGGTACGTGATGCTGTGAGTGTGGCTTCACCTCCCTGGGCTTCAGCCCTTTCATCTGTAGCTGGGAGTGGCTCCTGGGGCTTGGGTTAATGGGGCAGTAGGTGTGCAGGGACAAGAGGGGCAGGAGGAGTTTGAGCGGGGAGGGGTCTGCTGGCCACACAGGGTTGCAGAGTTCTGGGCACACGGGGTGGGGGCTGCTGACTCAGGGAAGAGGTGGCCGTGCCCTCCCGGTAGACAGACAGCAGGGGTCACATGTGGAGAAAGATATGCAGTGGAGGGAGCTCCAGAGCAGGAGAGAGCACATCTAGCAGGTGTGAAGAATTGGTGTGCTAAAGACAGGTGCTCGCTCACAAGATCCGGGCGAGACTGTGCCTGCCTGGGAGCACAGGCTGGGAGACCGCAACCGGGCAGGATCAGAAAGGGAAGGAGGAGAAAGCTGGCCCTTTCTGTCTTTGCTAAGCTTTGCTTTGTGGCTGCCTCAAGGACAACTATGAAAGAGACTCAATTTGGTGCTTTGAACCGTGACATGTATGCACACCATTGCTTGGAATGCCCTTTTCTGCTCACTGGGATGGAGCCAGACTGTGGTGTTGAAACTAGCTCTGGACCACACTGGCTAGATTCAAACCCCAGTCCTGCCTGTTTGTAAAAGCAGCCTCGTTTTCACCCTCTGTAAAATGGGGACAGCAGCAGCGTCCTCATCGTAGAGGTCATTCTGCAGTTAAGCAGGCAGCCCAGGAGCTGTGCGCCACTCCCAGTCAAGGACACATTACTGTTATTACACCAAGAGCATCTTGAGGACAGGGACCTTTTGTCTCTCCCCTTTCCTAGCATCGGTTCCCAGCCAGTGTGTTCGGTGTCTATTTGTTAAATAGGGTGACATTTAGTCAGTCCTTGGCGGGGTGCGAATTTCGACACAGAGATGGAAAGGGGAGATTTGGGAGAAGACTGTGTTGGGCATGGTCTTGGGGCAAGTGCCAGGGCCAGAGGAAAGCAACATTCATTGTCCAGCAGGAGCCAGCGCCCTGGGTAGAAGCCTGGCCATGTGGGAGGGCTGGAGGAGCAGGTGGGTCTCCCCAGGTGAGATGGGGCAGCTGGCCAAAGGGACAAGTGAGAGGAAGGTGTGACTAGAGGAAGGAGGCATGGTGAGAGCCCTGGGGCAAAGGGTGGGCTCAGAGCGTGTGTAAATCTCAGTTTTCTCTGCTCATAAAGTTCTGCAGACACATATTTCTGTCAGTTTCATATTAACATTTACATAACAAGTAGATTGAGAGATTGCATTATTTACATATATATGGGAGGCCGGCTGGAACTGGGGATCCTTGCACTTGTACATGACGTTTTATTGATTAATAAATTAGACACTTACAGATCAGGCACAAATCAAATCCATCTATTTCAGACACCCATCAGGTGCAAATGAATGTAAATTGGTGGCTTCATTTGCATACTGAAAGCAAACCATTTAGTCGTCATTTGTCATATGCACCCTTGAGAGGCTGTAATTTGGAGCCAGCCTGAAGCAGGGCCACCCAGTGCTCTCTGGGGTGATTTCTGAGACTGGAGTGGGGAGCGCAGCTCCAGGCAGGGCTGGGCACAGGGAGTAGCCTATGGAATGCTCCTGTGTCCAGCTCCCCTTCTGGAGTCACCAGCATGGTGTCAGAGGACGGTAGAGCCAGGGCCAGGTGGCACACCGCCTCATTGCAGAGTTGGAATCCGGGTGGCCAGAACTGGAGGGTATCTCGAAGTCCATGTACACGAACTTCATATTTTATAGATGATGAATTGAAGCCCAGAGAGGGGAAGTGATTTGCCTGAGGTCACACAGCAAGGTGGGTACAGAGCCAGAACTAGAACCCAGTTCTCCTTACCCCAAGTTCAGTAACTTTTCTTATGATGCTGTTATGGTTCTTGGGGCTTTCGGAATCATTGACCCTCTGACTCAGTTTCCTGGGGCAGGGGTTGGAGGTTGGGGGTGGAGTTCAGGATAAGAAGGAGCTGCTACTATCAGTTTTTCACAAGCTCCTTTCGTGGCCTGATTTCAGGGCGCCTGGAGGGCCTCCCTCCCCAGGGAATATCTTCCCCACGATCTCTCTGACTCCCCCATCTCCTTTAAGGACAGAACCTGCTTTTCATTGCATATGAAAAGACACAGTTTAAAGGCTGGTTATGAAAAGACAGAGTTTAGAGGCTGGTTGGGTTGTGGAGAGAGAGTGAGAGGGAAAGCTTCGTCCTCCTGCCTGAGTGAGCCAGGCCACCAAGAAAGATGGAAAGGTGCAGAAAGGGGGACCCCCGAGGCCAGGCTTTATCTGCTGCACGACTGGAGGGAGAACAGAGCTGCGTGTGTGGGCGGCCAGGGTGGGGAGGAGGCGGTGAATCAGGGCAGAGGGAGGCGGCTGACCTACAAGATGAAGTACCAGGGTGGGCACGCAGCCGATCTGTCCCGGTTAGGGGACGCCTGTTGGAGGCAGGGGGATAGCCGAGTTGACGTGCTGGGAACTTTCTGTGCTTTAAAATCTGTGTGTGCTTTTGGTGGGTTAGGGCATTAAGGTTTGGATGTGGTTTTATTTTGCGTTTAAAATTTCTCCCTCTATGGGCTAAGAAAACAGGCTAATGGGGACGTTATTCCCCAGGTTTCCTCTACCCCTGTTGTTCATGACTATGAGGAAAACAACGTGTCATTTCCCTGCAGCTGCTGGGAGCAGACACAGCTTGGGCTGGCCTTCCCGGCCCTTGCTCCTGCCTTTGGCCGTCCAAGCCCACCTGTGTAGCCGTGGCTGGGAGACCCGGCTTGGAGCCTTGGGCTGTGTCTCACCAGTTAGCTCACCTTTCCATGCTGTCACAGAGACAGAGGTACTGGAGCTGGTGCAGGAGCCTGGAGTTGGTGACCCTGCCCTGCTACAGGAGGGCTGTAGTGGGGACCACGGCATTGCCCTGGGGCCTTGGCATCTCCGTACCTTTCACAGCAAGCTTCCTGTGCTCACTAGTAAGCAGGGCTGATGACAGAACTTATTTCCCCTGAGATCCGGCCTGCTGACTCCCGCCCGGGGCTGGCACGGAGCAGGCGCTCAGTGGACTGAAGATATTGCTCATAGTGTCTCTGGCAAAATAAAGTCTCGTTATGCCTCCTTCAGAGGCTGTTGGAGGTAAAGCACCTGAGGATGCTTGAGGGTCTTAAAGCACTAACAGGAAGGGCGGGGGTTGTTTTTATGGCTGAACATTATTATCTTTCACCAGGAGCAGCCGTGGTGGGCTGAGGCCCCAGGGTTAGGGCCGGGGCTGGGTGCTTGTCCAACCTACTTTTTGTGAATTAAGTGGGTGGTGCCGCAGGGGCTGTCTGAAGGGACAGAGCCCTCCATGGGCATTCAGAGAGGATGCAGAGGGAGTCATATTCACTGCGTATTGAGCATTTATTGAGCACCTCCTGTGTGTTAGACACCTTCACCAGTATTATCTCATGTGGCCCAGTGACACATGGTCTTTTGTTCATCTGGGATTCAAACAGCCCCTTGAGCCCCTGAAGCCACAAGGGCAGCAGGGACAAAAGTAACAGCTCACGTGCACTTTTGCATGCCTAGTCTCTAACGCCCAGCCCTGTGCCCGTGAGCCTGCCCCCCCTCCCCCCACCGGCCATACACGCCCCTTCCAGGCCTGTGTGCCCATATCTGGTGGGCCCCACACCTGACGCTCTGCCCAGCTTCTGCCTGAGTCCCTCCCTCTCCCGACCGCCCCCCCAGGACAGAGACAAAGGTGATTCTGGCTCAGGGTCTCTTTTTTCTTTGAAATGCTTGTGGCATCCCAGGTAGATGCTGCTGCCTGGTTCTAAGCCAGTGGTTCTCAAACTAGTGCTCATAGGATCCCTGCGTAGGCCCTACCCGCAGGGACCCTGAAGTAGAAGGTAGTCCTCCGGGGCCCAGGAATTCTGATGCAGGTGGGAAACAGAGACCTTCACAGGGTCCCCTTGCCAGCTCCTGCTTGCTGCGTCTGCCGCAACTACCAGGGGTGAGGTGGGTCACCTGGTGCTTTAGGCAGAAGAGGGGGGAGGTGGGGAGGGCTGTAAGCAGGCAGGGGCCTTCCTGTTTCACCCACCTGCTCTCCGGGGTCGGGGCACCCCTCATATCACTCTTTAGCTTCCTGGCAAGCCTGTGCCTCAGGTGACAGGCTGGGGCCGTTGGCCTTCTCTTCTGGCAAAACTGGCTGGACTCTCAGCCTTCTGGCCCCATAGGCTCCCACTAGAGCACCCCGATTCCCTTGGTTGGTGCCCAGAAGCCCATGTGACACGACCTTCCTGGACACCTGCTACGCCCAGCCTGACTTGTGTCTGGGTTTGTCCCTCTCACACTGGGCTGTTGGCCCCCAGTCCCATATTGCTCTGTAGGTTCTCCGTGTTTTTCCCTGCACGGGGCCGGCTTGCCCTAGCACCTGCTGCTCCTGCTGCTCCTGCTGCAGACCTCCCAGCATGCTTTACAGCTGGCAGGACCACCCACCACTTCTTGCTCTTGAGGACCCATCCCCTTGGGGGCTGCTTGAGTTTTCTGTACCTCTGCGGGCTGAGCAGTACCATAGAACCCTGTAAAGATCCCCTTCCTTCTGGCCTTGGGGGCATGCCCTTAATCCTTGAGTGACTCTTCAGCCTGCCCGTTTCACAGCTGGAAAACCAAGGCCGTGGGAGAATAGGACACACCTTTTGCCTCAAGCCCCACGGCTGGTTCTGTCTCACAGTGGGGCCATGCCTGGGAAGGGGTGTAGCATGGCTCGCAGCTCTCTTGCTGCTCAGCTTCTCCCGCCTCTGCATCCTGCATCCGTGTCTGTATTCCGTTCTATTCTGGACATAAGAGAGTGATATGACCAGGGGGGTCAAGGTGACGTTGCCAGCCCAGGATTCAGCACACACGGCCCAGCCTGAGCTGGAACCTCCCTGTCTGGACACCTCCTCCCCCGCCCACCCCTGCCAGTCCCCCAGACCTTCAAGGGCAGAGTCCAGAGCATCTTGTTGCTGTTTTGTGAATCTTGAGTGATAATTATATGTATAAAATTCGACTGCTTAAACTGTTCAGGATTAATCGGCACCAACACACAGAAATATGCCTTGCCTGTAATTAGCGATTCCTTGGCAAATGCATTTTGCAAAATAGCACTTGATTTTAATAACAGGCTGTTAGTATTAGAACGCCGTGCCCATTTTATTTCAAATTGTCAAAGAAGCCCCCTCTCTCTGGCTGCCCCAGCCCCCAGCCTAGGCTCACAAGCGCCTCAGGCTCTGAGATCCTGGCTGGGGGCCCTGGTGGGTGGGCAGGCTGTCTTAGCGGCACTTCCAAACTCTCCCCACCCAGCCCCAGCCCCGCAGGGTGCACCAGGACTTCCTCAGCTGCTGGCACATTCCATGTGAGGGTCCCAGGACTTCTCATCATCGCTCCTTGTCCTTCTCTCTCCTCTCTACTCAACGTACAGCGTGCGCACTTTCCATCTCCTCTTCCCTCCCGCTTCCTTCTGGCTTCAACATCCTCTCTGGCTCCAGTTGTGTCTCTCTGTGGAGGTGCAGCTGCGTATCTTTGCAGGACTCGGGGTCTGTCTCCCTGCACTCCTCGCTGTCTCTCTGGTGGCTTCTCCCTCCTGGCCCATTTGTGTCTGTGCTTATGTCATCAGTTCTCTAACTCCCTGCCTGCCTGGGCCAGAACCGAGGGGACGTCCCTGCCCTGCCCCTGGCAGCTGAGCCCTGCCCCTGCCTCCAGAGGTCCCTCTCCCTGCTGGCCCTGCTGGGTCCCTCTCCCTGCTGGCCAGCTGCTCGTCCACCTCGGGACCCTCCTGGTGGGGATGGGAGTGGATAGGAGAGGGCAGGGAGCCCCAGGTGCCTCTGGCCAGGTTGAGCAGACAGCTGGGTGCTGGGGCAGGACCCCAGTCTGCAAGGGAGGGGAGCTTCTGCTGCCATGGGAACACAAAGCCAGTGTTGTCTCTTCTTCCCCCTGCCCTGACCCCGGAACTCACCCACCTTCTATTTTCCCATAACCTGCCACACAGTTGCCCACGCTGGAGACCAGGGCGTCACCCTTTCCTCCTCCTCCCTGTGCCTCCTCCTTCAGCCCCTATCTGCCCCTTCTCTCTCCTGCGCCCTCCACGCTCCATCTCCACCTTCGTCACTGCCGTGAGCCAGAACTGCAGCATCATCCCCTCTGGCTGGGCTTCCTGCTTCCTGCTAACTAGCTCTCCTCAGGGCTGCCAGAGGGTTCTGTTTAAAACCAAAGCTGGGTGTGATCGCTATACTACCTGAAATCCTTTAAGGGTCTCTCTCACCTAAGTAGGGCACAAGTTCCACCAGGCCCCGCCTGCCCTCGCAGCCTCCTCTCCCACTGTGTCCCACACGCCCTGCATATCCAGCACACCAGACTGCCCCGGGACCACCAGGCCCTGTATATGCTGTTCCCTCTGCCTGGAATGCCCTTCCCTGTCCCTTCTCCTCTGAACAATTCTAGTGCCTAGGACAGTGCTTGACACATGGTATGTGCACATTTCATGTTTGTTGAATGAATAATGAATCTTATACATCATTCTAGCCCAAGTTCAAATGCCTCCTCCCCTCAGAAGCCTTTCCTTCCTGCCGTAGACTCACCTGCTTTCCCTGTGTGTGACCAGGGCACCTTTTACCTATCACCTTTCCTACTCTGAAATGAAAACAGACCTGTCGTATTTGTCAGCTGTTGCTGAGTAACAAACCATACTAAAACTGGACCTCTGGATGCAGCAAAGCTGAGCCTGGCTTGACTGGAGAGGCTGGCGGGTAGCTCTGCTGTCACGTCCCTCATCTTACTCCGAGACCGGTGGGCCAGCCTGGGCAGATTCTTGTTGGCGCAGTTGTGGAAGCACAAGAAGCCAAGAGGAACCCTGTGAGGCCTTTTGAATCCAAGGCTTGGGATTGTACAACATCTCTTCCTCCTTATTCTGTTGGCCAAATCCAAAGTCATGGGATGCTATACTGTGCCCCTTTATAAGAGGAAGTTCAAAGTGTTACAGCAAAGAACAGGAACACAGGGTTGGGTGGGCAGAGTTGTACCAGTGTTTGAGTCCTGGTCCCACCACTTATCAGCGTGGACGGGTCATCTCACCTCTCTGTACCGCAGTTTCCTTAATTTTAAATGGTTGCTATGAGAATTATAATAGTTCTTTCATTAATTTACTTCCTTAGCACATATTTATTGAGCACCTACTATGTGTTGGACACTGTTCTAAGTACTGAAAATATGACAGTGAACAAAATTGATAATCTATGTAGAATGTTAAGTTCAGCATCTGGCTCGGCCCCGCAGTAGCTCTCCCTGGTCAGCACCCGCTGGAGTCCCCCTAGCTGGGCCCTGCTGTGATCAGCCCTGGCATCTCTCCAGTGCTCCGTGCAGCCACCCTGCAGGTGCTGGCTCTCTGCTGCCCCTGCACTCTGCACTTCCATTTGCTCTGCCTAGAATACCCTCACCCACCTCCACCTGACGAATTCCGTCTGCTCCCCAGCTCAGCTCAGGCCTCACTGTGTTGTAATGTGGAATCCTTCCGGGGCAGAAGCCATGTCCTGTTCATCTTCCAGCCTCCAGTGCCCAGAATACAGTAGGCACTCAATATATATATAGGTTGACGGAGAATGAATGGATGTCAAAGTGTGTCCTGAATTATCTGTACAGGCTCAAGGAGGGGTTGCAGGGAGCCATCCATGCAAGGACACAGAAAATGATGCCAGCTGGCTCTCCCAGAGTATTTGCTAGGTGCCACCCTGGGTGGGGCTCTGGAGTGCACAGCACCAAGACTTTGTGACTCCACTTTCGTTGCTATAAAGGAAATACCTGTGGCTGGGTAATTTATAGATAAAAGAGGTTTATTTGATGCATGGTTCAGCAGATTATATAAGAAGCATCACACCAGCGTCTGCTGCCGATGAGGGCTTCAAGGAGCTTCCAATCAAAGCAGAAGGGGGAGCTGCTGTGTCACGTGGCAAAAGAAGGAGCAACAGCAGGAGGAGGTGGTGCCAGGCTCCTCCTTTAATCAACCAGTTCTGCAGGGAGGGCGCAAGGCCATTCATGAGGCATCCACCCCCACGACCCAAACACCTCCCACTAGGCCCCACCGCTAATATGGGGATCAAATATTCAAACTGCATCAAAGACCCTGCCCTGTTTCACACCTACAGATTGGATCCTCTAGAGCCAGACCTCTTAGATTCAGATTCTGGCTCTACCATTGACTAAACTGGGCGAGTTTGGCAGTCTACTTAATCCTCTGTAACTCAGTTTCCCCTATGGAAGTGGTATCAGAGTAGTACTTATTTCATAGATGTGTTGGAAGAATTCATTGAACAAATATTTACTGGTCACCGACTATACGCCAGGCCCTGGAGAGAGAGCAGGGAACAAAATAAAACCAGCATGAGATGAACTAAGAGTGAAAAATGCTCAGTGTGGGGCCAAGTTCATAGCACGTAGTACGTGTTCACAATTGTTTTTGTTGTCATCTATTCCAATCCTATCAGTTGATAGAGAAGAAACTGGGGCCCAGAGGGAGCTAGGCATTCACCCAAGGTCACACAGCAAATTAGGGACAGGACCAGGACAAGGATCCAGGTTTCCTGAGGCCCAAGCAGGGCCCAGGGCTCTTTTTACTTCACCACCCACTTCTGCTTGGAAAGGAGTCAGCTGGGAGGTGAGGAGTCAGAGAAAGGGAGAGGAGCAGGGGGAGAGACAGGCCTGATCTCCCCTTGTGCCCCCTTCTCAGCTCTGTGAGCCCTGATTGAGTGATTCAATTTCTGTTGTCATTGCCCAACTGTCCACGCTAATGGAGCAGAGATAATCCCAAAGTGCGGCTAATCCCGTAAACCCTTCTCCCCAGCTCTGCCGCGTGTACACCATGCCATTGCGTGTGTGCTGCTGGTGGGTGGGTGTGCGAGGGGAGGCTGCTAATTAACCCCCTAATTAGGCTTTGCATAGACTGATACGAAACGAGTCTGCCTCCTGCAGTGCACACGCGCAGGCGGAGGGGAGGCATCGTGGTGGGAAAGGCTGGTTGGGATGAGGGTGCCGCAGATGGATGAGCAGGGGATGGATAATCCACATGGAGACCTGGCTCTGCGGGTGCAGGGAAGCCCTTGTCCAGGGTCCACGTCAGAGAGCAGGACTCTGTGCCTTGCCCAGAGCCGAGCTCAAATGGAGCAGCATGGCTTCTGTCTGAAGAGTCTGAGCATGGACCAGGGGGAAGGTGTGCATTTTAGGAGGGACTTGCCTCCCCATGCTGAGTTTTCTGTCTTGCACGACCTGGGTCTTCTACCTCGGAACCACGTCTTCATCTCCCCTACCTTACAAGGTAGGGCTAACATTGTTCTCACTCCCTGATCATGTGCCTTCTACTTGGTACTGAGGTCTTTTGGGGACCGTGTGTTAATTCAATTGCGTGGATTTAGGCTGGGATTGGGGGCACTTGGCAATCTTGGGTGGGGGTAGGGGAGTATTGCAGCTGGCGATGAGGGGAGTGGGGCTAGTTCTCTCATCAGGACACTTGGGTGACCAAGTCCTTTTGCCACATGCAGGGCTATCCTTTCCAGCCAATGCTGATTTCTGGAGCAGGGATGTGAGACCTATTCAGGCAGGGACTGTTTTTCTGGCTTACTCACCAGTATATCCCAAGCACCTAGAATTGGGCCTGGTATGTAGCAGACACACAGCAAAACATGGTTGTGGGCGAAATGAAGCGCTCATCCTAGATGAGGGTGAGACAGCCCAGGCCCTGGGGTCCTTTCCCTGTCCTTTTGTCAGGTGAGGAGAAGGCACTCCAGAGGGGTGAGGTGTTTTCCCAAGGTCACCCAGCAAACAAGGCTCATCCCTGGCTGCTCCCGGCCGCCGCAGGATCTTCCAGGAGCGCGGAGACTCGAGTGGAAACAGTCCATGGCCGGCGTGGAGGGGTGTGTCGGAGAGACCACCGTGCTGGCACTGCGTCAGCAGGACGGTGGGCAGCTGCCAGGGGGAGAAGCCTTTTGGCAGGTCATTTCCTAATTAGCAGAGCAGGTGGCATCCGCCGGAGATTTCCTGCAAATTAAATCAGGTGACCCCTCCTCACCCTCTCCCAGTGGCGTGTGGGCCGAGCTTCCCCAGCTGCCTCCAGACGGCTGGAAACCGCATCCTTTCTCTCTCCCAGCATCCTCGTTCCCGTCTCCTTGTGGATATTATGGTCTGCCGTGAAGTCTGCCCCTGCCAGTCCTGACTTGGTATAAGTGATTTGGGTACAGATAATGACAAAGTCTCAAGGCTTATTCAGCGTCTGTCGGGACATCCGTGGCCCTCAGTAGAACTGAGCGGAGCGTGTCCTGTGCCTGCTTTAAAGACTGGGAAGACGAGGCTCGGACTGTGCTCAGTCACGGGTCCCAGGTCACCCCGCCAGTAAGTGCTACGTGGGGTTTCTTAGTCTAGGTTGCCCCAGAAGCAGATCCAGAGACAACGGTTTGAGTCCAAGCAGTTTATTTGGGACGTGGGCCCAGAAAACATGGGCAGGTGGTGAGACAAGCAGGAATGCCACTAATAAAGGGTGGGTTTTCAAGCCACCTACCCCCAGTGGCAACTGGAGCCTGATCTTCCTGGGGAACCATGGGAACCATCGAGGACTCAAGCCTCTGAATGGCACCACCTGGGAGGTGAGCGAGCAGGGGTGTTTATACCCCCACTGCGACAGGCACTGGGTGAGAACTTCTTGGGCTGGGGGTGGGAGTGTTACTTCCCTGGCAGTGTGGCCCCCACGTAGGCTGGTGACATGGCTGTGGTGCGGGAGAGGCCGTCAGGTAAAAGATGCAGGTGCTGGCACAGAAAGGGCAAAGGGGTGCAGACCGGGCGCCAAGCACACCTGCAACACTGGGATTAGAACGCTGTCAGTGTGACCCTGGAGCTCCTGCTTTTCGTACCAAATCTCACTGAACCATATGTTCATTTTTTTCCTGGGGCTGCCTCTTTGAGGAACCAGATCAGCACACAGTTTCCAATCTGGAGATCTTTTCAACATGCAGTTGAGGAAGGAGACGCTGGCCACAGCGTGTATGCAATTCCCCAGCCAGCTCCCCCGGCGCCTCGCCGGGCTCCCTTCCCCCACCTCATTCAGTGTGTGTTCAGAAAAAGCACACTCATTTTAGCATGTCTCTGAGTGAGGCCAAATTGGGAAGGTAAGGCTACAGTAAAAATAAACTCACTAAGGCATGCCAAAAATAAATGGCTTTTAGATGATCTGCTGCTTCGGATTATGCTAACCCCGCAGAGAGTGACCGGCACCGCTGTGTTCACCTGCTGCAGGCTGAGCAGGCTGGGAGCTGCCCAGGTGGCCGGTGCAGGGTGGGAGCTGCTGCTGAGAAGTTCTAGAAACGGGGCCTCCAGCCAGGGCAGAGTGGGAGGGGCTGCATGAGGAAAAAGAGACACACTTTGCAGCATTTCCCCCAATCTGTTACTTCTCCAGGAAGTTAATAGGTATTAGCAAGGTGAAGGGAGAGAGAAACAAAATGAGTAGTGTGGTCAAGTTAGTTTGAAAATACTGCAATTGGCAAAGTCAAGAGTTTCATTAAAAAGTTTAGAAAGTCAAAAGTTTATTTACTGCAGACCTTCTTAGATCCTTTACTTTCCTTTATATATTCCTTTTTTGGCAAATCACAATGCTGATTTGCATTGTAATATATAATAGATTATATTGTATGTATAGAATGCATGCATGTGTCTTTTGCCAAAACTGATTGGATCATAGAATCCTGTCTTTAACACGGAGTTCTTAGGAACTGAGGGAGCACCCCATGGAGCATTCCTTGGGAATGCTGTTCAGAATTGTTCCAGAGCTTTTTCTGTACCTGATTCTCATCGGATCCAATTAAAACAGGATTGTGTCACTTCCCGGCCTGTTGGATGATGTTGACTCTGCAGCCTGTCGTGCTGGCCCTTCACAGCCCGGCCACCTCCTGCCTGTGCATGTGCCCTCTGGCCAGCCTCCCGCTCCTCCAGCTCCTCACAGCCCCCTGGAGCTCGCAGACCTCTGGACCTTTGCACACGCCGCTCCCTGTGCCGGAAGTGCCCCCCCCACCCCGTTCTGCTCGGTGAGCTCCTGCTCATTGTCTAAGACTCAGCCTGGACAGCACTTTTTGGACATTTCCCTTGATCTTGTCATCAGCTTGCTGAGATCTTCCTGACCACTCTTAAAATCTCCACCCTTCCCCCGGAGCTCCCTGTTCCCTTTTCCTGCTTTGCTTTTCTCCCTGGCACTCACCACCTTTGCACAGACTGTATGATGGGTTTAATTGTTTGTTCACTGTGGTCTGCTCCTGCCTCCAGAGTGTTTGCTCTGTGACAGGGATCATTATTTTTTGATTATTTTATTCACTGTTCACAGTGCCTAGCACCTAGGTGGTGCTCAGAAATATTTGACAAGAGAAAGAGCATGGCTAACGGCTTCTGCAGCTGTTCTGCCTCAGCCCCTTAAATGCGTGATTATTGAACACTCGAGCTCGCGGACAATCACTGCTGCCGCACCCTGCCCCCCTGGCATACTGGCTTTTCCAGGGTCCTTGCTCTGGGCCCCACCCCGTTGTTGATAAGCCCCTGCACTGAAGGCTTGATAAATAAACTCCTGTTACAAACTTCAGTTTATCACCAGAGAAGCCGTCTCTTGTCTTGACTGAGCCAGAAGATAGGAGACTGGATCTTGTGGGCCCCTGGCCCCATCCAGTCCAGAGCACTCTCTGTAGATTCCTCTCTCATCTCCCAGGCTGGCTGGGACCCCACCACTGGTGACGCTGGCTGGAGGTGATTTCTTCCCACTCAGAAAGTGCCAGTGATTTCCTTTCCCCAGGGGCTCACCGTAGAAGGCGTGGCCCTGGTGCATTTTTTTTTTTTGTCCCAGTGTGTTTCAGAAGGGGGTCCAGGAAGCTGTGGGGCACCATGGTAGTTACACATGCTCAGGGGGCTCCAGGATCTGTTCTGTTTATTTTCAGACAGGCTGGGTCCACATCTGCCAAGGGGGGATTCCACGGGGCTGAACCAGGCCTAGGATGTGCCTCTTGCCAGGTGTCTGCAAAACCAGGAGGGATGGGCCTGGCCGAGGGACACAGAGAGACAGTCTCTGCCACCAGGGTGTGTCTGAGATATTGGAGTAGATCTGTACTACATGAATTCTAAGATGCCTTCGACTGGAAGATGGACTGTAAATTTTTGTATCCCTAAAAAAGACATGTTGCTGCTAATTAAACTTTGACATGTCATTGATTGTAAGACAAATTCCAATTCCAGAGATGTTAAAATAAGCATCTGAGAATTGATGGCATGTGGCATTGTCATCCACAGGGAGTGGGGGCAAGAGGAAGGAGACTGGAGTTCTTGGGCCTTTCAGGACAGCACAGAGATGGGCCGTTTGCTGCTGTCCCGTAAGTCAAGTGTGCATGACAGGTCGGCTCCTGATGGGGTGGGAGACTGTGGTCAGTGTGCACGGGAACCCTGGGCAGGGTCAGGGGTTTGTGCTTTAACCATCTGGGACTTAAGTGTCCAAAAGTCTGGCTTTAGCCAGAATCCCCTTCCCTCAGGAGTTCCGTTCCCCCGCAGTGATCCTTACTGTCCTCACCAGCCGGCTTCGCCCCCTTCTGCAAAGCCCTCCCTGCCCCACTCACGCTGCTTCCCCGACGTCCCCTCTGTCTCCACCTGTCCTTCCTTCTCATCTGTGAAAGTTACAGTTAGTTGAAACCTACACCCCTTGCGTTTCTCCTTTGTAGAAAACCCAGCCTCTGGCTGGACAGTGTCATTGCGCACCCCTCCTCCCTCACGTCCCCTCTCCCCCGGCCTGGGCTGGTGGCAGCATCGCCAGCGCCCCTGAGAGGCTCTGCCTGCCCCTTCTCCCTCTCCAGCTTGCCCACCTGCTTCCTTTAGCACCTTTGGGCTTCCTCTCAGAAACCCACAGCACCCGCCTTCTGCAGCCAGGCGGCTGGCGCATGGCAGGACTGAGAGCGCAGCCCCCGGAGCCGGAGGGCCTGGGTTCTGGCCCCCCTGCTGCCTACTGGTTCTGTGACTCGGGGCAAGCTACTTACCCTCCCGCTGCCCCCACTTCCTGTGGATAAAGCTACCACCTTCCATCAATTCTGAGATGCTCATTTGAACATCTCTGGAGATGGAACGCATCCTGCGATCGATGACCTGTCCAAGTTTAATTAGCAGCGACATTTCTTCCTTAGGGATACAAAAAAATTACTGTCCATCTTCTAATCAAAGGCATCTTAGGTTCCGTGAAATGTAGGATGTGCTTCAAGGGCTGTGAGGGTGAAAATGAGCTAACACATGCAGAACTCTTCGCACAGGCCCGGGCGCTCCGTGGGTGCCCCATCGACGCTGTTATTGCCACTGGCTCGGGAGTAGATGCTGCCTGAGCTTCACGGCCCCCTCGAGGTCCCCCCTTGCCGTCTCCACCAGTGCACACAAGGCCTCTGCTCTGTATGCCCTCCGGCTCCAGGCTCCCTTTGCCCTTCTCCCCTCCGGTCTCCCTCCCCACCCCTGCTGGAATGCCACCTCACCTCCATGTTAGCTCCACCCTTTCTTCTTGCAAAAAGGGATTTCAGGCCATTCTCGGCTTCCCCTCCCCTGCTCTGTGGGGCCCCACCCCTCCGGCACTGGCCTTCCTCCCTCGCTGCTTGCAGGGCACCTCCCCAGTGCTCCTTCACACCGCCAGCCCTGTCGTCCTCACACACTGAGCCCTGCACTCTGCCTGAGTAGGTCGTCCATGTGGCCCCGTGGTCTACAAGAGCGTCCCTGTCTCTCCTCGGCCCTGCTGTGCTTCCTCCTGCACGCTGCCCAGCCTGGCATTCGGGTCACGTTCCTGTTGGTCTGTCATTGGCTTCCAAGCCTAAATGTGAACTCCTGGGGGCAGGGCTCTCTCCTCGTCTCCTCATTACTGGGCCCAGCGCTGAGTCCACAGTCTGGCATACTGTAGATGCTCAATAAATGCTGGTGGGATTCATAATGCACTTCCTTACTCACTGGCTGGTCTATGACCGGCAGGGGGCACAGGGCTTTGTGAGCAGGGGGTGGTGACCCAGCATCCTGCAGGCTGAGGCTCATGGAGCAGGAAAGAGACAGAGGCTCTCGATGACCAGGGAGGCAGCGGCTGGGAATCTCCGGCCTTACCTGGCTTGGTGCTGTTCTCATTTCATCCTCACAAAATCCCTTCACAGTGCAAGGAAACTGGGGCCCAAGAAGTCAGATTCCATGCTCTAGGTATGTGGCTGTCAAACTTGTTTGACTGTGTCCCCTGATGACACATCACAGCCCAGAGCTCACTCACACATGCACCGGCCCCTTGCTCTGTGCAGCACACTTTATTTTCTGTGCAATTGCACTGCGATCTCTGCTCGTTCCTTGTGTCTTAATGCCAGACATGATGCACTGCGTTGCATTCCTGACTCGCAGGAATGGGTTGTGACCCATTCAGGGAAACATTGCCCAATGTCCCGGAGCTACTGGGTGTGGAAGACGACCGTCAGAACAGGCTCGCTGGGCGCAAAGCCTATGCTCTTTGTCCAATGAGCAGTTCTGCTCGGGAGAACATGGGCAAGAACTCAGGTCTATTAAGACGATGAGATTATTCCTAGAAAGCAAGACAGAGTTTCTATCAGAGCCTGGGAAGGAAGTTCTGTGGGGTGTGTCATCCCTGGCTGGGTCATTCAGGAAGAGAGAGCCTGCTTTGCCTGTGGTAGGGACTCCCAAATGTTTGTTGACTGACTGAGTGTGTGGATGAGTGAATGAGCGAATAACCTGTCTGTCCACACCTCCAGTGCAGACCCGGCAGGTGGAAGGAGGATATGGCACAGTGGTTGCCACAGTCCTTGCATGGAAGGGATTTCAAAGTCCTAGGATGGAAGGAGCCGTGGAGATCACCTTATCCAACCCAGTCGTTGTGTAGATGCGGGAACTGAGGTCCGGAGGGGGCCTGGGGCACACCCAAGAGTATGCTGGGTCACAGCAGAGGCTGCACTGGAAGCTCCCTCGTGCTGCCCTGGCTAGTGCTGAGACACGGTGTAGTGAGTGGGACAGTCAGGCCTCAGGACGACTGTGCTTCTGCTATTACTGTTAGTCATGCCAGCAGCCCTGAGTGTCTGCGGAACACTGACTTCATGCTTCAAGTGCCTGACATGCATCGAGTCTTGTATTACTCTCACGGGCCCTATAAATACCCTTGTCAATCCCATTTTCCAGAGAGGAAACCAAGGCACAGAGGAGTAAAATAACTTGTTCAAGGTGACCCACTAGCACATGGTAGAGCAGGAATCTGAATCTAAGTGGGCTCCCGAGCCTGTGATGCTGGAAACCTGGGTGTGGGAAGCTCAGAGACTCTCTGGGAACAGGGAAAATACCTACCGGGGGGCTTCTTGGATAGATCCCCCTCTCCCACTGCAGATCGGAGCCCTTGGGAAACCCCATCTCCCTGTATTCACAAGCAAAGGAGGGAGAGAGAACGAGGCAGGTGGTGGCCCTGCAGTGGGAGGCTGGGGGGTGGGAGGTGGGCACAGAGGGCCCTGAGTGGGCAGGGAGGGCAGCTGGCAAGAGGCCCAAGCCTAGCTCTGCCCCTTACCTGCGGCATGTCCGTGGGCAGGAAAAACAGTAGCTATTACAATGTATACAGTGGTGCTAGGTGCCATCCACTGTCCCCAGCACATTGAATAGATTGTCGGATCCGAGTCTAGGAGGAAGTGAGGGCTCAGAGGGCAGGTAACTAGCCCAAGGTGACAGCGTAAAGGGACAGAGCCAGGTTTGGGTGCCATCTTGCTCTGCTCTCAGTCCTGTGCTGTCCTGCAAGTTGCTGGCCCATTCCCTGCCTCAGTTTCCTCGCCTTTTCAATGGGAGAGAGGCTCCCACCTTGAAGACTGTTGTGACATGCATGCAATGTCTGGCTCATAAAAGGCCACATTCGTTAGTCATTGTTCATCTCACTGTCACTGTGGCAGAAGAATCAGAATGCCTGTGTTTCTGAGTTTTGGCTTGAAGTTTAATCAGATTCAAATAGAAACTGAAACCTTTCAAGGCCTGAGCATTTTGTGAGTAGGTCGTTCAGAATCCACTAGAAGTGGGATCAAAAAGGCAAATCGAAACAAAACAGGCTGTCACCAGCATTTCTTGGCACTTACAATGTGCCAGGCTCTGGACTAGGCATTTTCTCCTTTAAAACGGGTGAGTGAGAGCCATCATTCTTCCCAATTTTCAGATGAGAAAATTAATACTCAGAGGGTCTCAAGGCCCTGCCCAGCCTTTGGCATTGAGATCGAGAGCTGGGGTTCAGAGTGCCCCACCTGACCCCCACGCCCGCGCTCTGCACGTGCAGCCTCTGTCGCTTAAATTGTCTGAGCCTCAATTTCTGAAGATCAAGCCTGTCTCAGCAAGCCGTGGTGAAGATTAAACAAGACACTGTGTGCTCAGGGTTTAGCGCCATGTCTGACACGGAACAAGCACTCAATAAATGGTAGTAATCAAAATCCCATCTGTGTTTTGTTAGGGTACAGAAGACAGGGGAAAAATCCCTTTTTAGATCATGAACTAAACCAAGGCCGTATGAGCCTGGCTCGGAGAATGGTTTGACGTGTCAGTAGACGTTTATTAAAGCCCACCATGTGCCCGATGAGTCAAGGCTCTCACGGTCTGGTGGAGACGCTGAGCTGAGTTGAGTAGGCATCAAACCCCAGGCTCCCGACTCCAGATCCGGGCTGAGGACGTCATCCCACACAGGGAGTGGAAACAGAATCAACACCGTTTAGACGCGATTACCTGACTTACCATTGCCAAGCCTTCTGAATTAATAACGGTACCCAATCTGTTTTGTACTTTATAATTTGATAATGCTGTTCCCCTTGACAAGTATAAAACTGGAAAACACTACAGTTTTCTTCTTTCAGCTTTACGTCCCCACCAGGTGAATTAGGGACAGTCGGTCCCATTTGCTGTGTGAGAAAGCTGAGTCTCGGCGGAAGTGAGTTGCCCAAATTCCCAAGGGTGGTTACTGGAAGTGTGTGGGCCAGAACTCCAGTCTCCTGATAGAGGAATGTCCATTGCCCTTCCCCTGTCTTGGGCTCCTTCTCAAAGTGAGGCATGGTTGATCCCGACTTTGGGGACAGCGACATCTTGGAAGAGGCATCTCCCAATGGGTTCACGGAACCTCACTGTCATCTCACGGCGAGCCTCTGTGGGTAAAGCATCTCACAGTCTGCTGGGCATGTGGGAGCATGGCTGGGGACCCACCAGCACGCTAACGCCTCCCCAGGGACGAGATACGCCTCTCTCATGATCCCAAATGCCAGCTAAAGGAAGTACCAGTTAAGACTGGAGAACAGTTCAAGGCTCCACTCCCAGCTTCATCGTTCTAGAATATATAGGATGTAGATTTGGCTCCAGTGCATGTTATTTTTGGGGGTGCCCTTTTTTTTCTTTTTAAAAATTGTTCCATTCATGCTTTAGAGAGCCAGCAGATTCATTCTGGTGACAAGTCTGCCTTCAGTTCAAGTTCCCTCGCAAATCTCTGCATGAAAGGAGAACAGAAATCTATCTGGATGTTTTTTGTTCTATCTGATAAGTGTCTAGATAAAACTGTGGTGGCACTGCCAGGTTCTGTGAAGACCGCTTGTCCTCGGAGGGAGGAGACTAGGGGTCTGCACTCACTCCGCTGCCCATTGCTGGTGCCACCTTGGCGCCAGCAGCTTCCCTTCATCCCGTGTGGGCACAGTGAGGACACTGGACTCAGATGCCCTCCGAAGCCCTCAGAAGACCTGGGCCCCTCACCGGGGGCCTCTCAGAACTGAGGCCCCGCCTGCAGGATCCTGGATACTGAGATGAGGAACAACAGGTTCATTTGCGCCAGTGGACACTTGGCCACACCCTCTCACATTCGGGTCAGTCGGGCCGCAGACCCCTGCAAGTCTCCATGTCCCCTGGGTCTCCAGCTGGCCAGCTGGCGGAGCCAGCCATGCGGGGGAGGCCCGTCCTGGGGAGTCACAGCTGGGCCCCCCAATGCCTGTCCGGAGACATGACCTTAAGACATGATGGGAAGGTAGGTCGTACCTGTGTGAGGTGAATTCCCACAGCCAACCCCACTGAGTGCCACCCTGGAGGCCACTGGTTTAGGCTGCCCAGTGATTCCAGAACAGCTCCCTGTCAATCAGAGGCCCCCAGGGAGAGGGGGCTAGGTTCTCTTCCCTCTTCCTGACGGGGCAAGGGGAGGCTTTTGTGTGGCAACTTCCCAATTTCACATTTTAATTTTCAAAAAGGAAATAAATTCTCTCCAGCTGTAGCTGTAATTGACTTTAGAGTTGTGACTTTATCATGCAAATGGTTATTTGTGGACTTTTAGAAACCTGCGTCATGGAGAGAAATTATATACTTAGAGACTTCCAAAAACCATGGATTATGGTCCCAACAGATCCTAATGATTCTCTGGGTGCCATTAGGGTATAACGTGAAAACGCATATTTAGAGGATGATTAAAAAGCAAATGAGCATGCACGGTGAAATTCCTTGTGGAAAGTGGTAATTAGACTCACTGTGAGGCTATTTTCTCATGTTGGGGATCTCGCGGACCAGCCCCCTGCCCCTGCAGAGCCCCGGGAGACCCCTCTGACAGGTTATGAACAATCACAGACACCTGCCCAAACCAGGAGAGACCTGCACGGCCGGCCCCGTGCGACAGGGCCCACTGGCTGCTTTGCGACTGTCCTTTCCAGCCAGGGCTGGGGAATCTGCTGCCTTCTGGATCCTTGAGTGTGGCTTTTTGACTGAATCCAAATTTTACAGAATAAATCCTTTTAATAAATGTCATTGCTTCCTGGCCCTGTGCCGTAAGCACGTCAGTGTGCGGGGTTGCCCTGCCCAGCAGGAGAGGGCAGTTTGTAGGGACAGGGGCTTTGGTCTCTGATAGGGCAGCCCTGGTTTCAGACCCAATGCTGCGCGCACACCTCCCAGCATGGCTCTGTCACTGTAACGCACACATGCGTGTGAAATGGAGACACTGTCTTATCCGGTGTGATTCTGTGTGCGAAACAGCTGTGCAAATGGAAGGGGGCTGGAGAGTGAGGCTTGTCATGACTCACCCCACACCTGTTTCTTGGTCTTGGGGAAAGCAGGTGCTTTCTGGCCGGGCTCCAGGTCGAACCCCTGAAAGGTGGTTTTCCAAAAACCTTTCTAAACTGTTTCCTTCTTACCTTCACTGTCCTCGGCTCAGTGGGTTTCTTGGGAAGGAGGCTCTCGCTCACCCCGTGCCCCCGGAATGTGCTTCCTTCCTAATTCCTTTTCCCACCTCACAATGGGTCATGCCCATCCTGATTTCCTCCCAAAGCCGCTTGTTTAGGGTGGCAGTGGCTACTTCACTGTGACTAGAGAACTGGTTAGAGGCATGCTTTCGAGCACTTCGCGTGTGCTGGGCGCTGTGCTGAGCACTTGCTATGTCTTGTGCCTCCTTTAATGTTTACGAAGGCCTTATGATTATTCTGATCTACAGATGAAGAAACTACAGTTCAGAGAAGTTAAGAAACTTTCCCAGGGTCATACAGCTGCTAAGTGACTGGATCCAGGGCCTATGTCAAAAGTTCAGCTCTCGCCCCTAAGTTATGGGCCCTTTCTCACTGGCCAGATGCAACAGCGGACCTTGGCGGGGGTCCTTGGCTGGGCTCTGCTGCCACAGGCATCAGTCTTTCCTGAGCGAGGCCCTTACTCAGCCCTAAGCGCTCCCGTCCTGGGAACCGCACTGCTTCGCCCCTTAATCTCACATCCCCTCCACGACCCTCCTTTCTCTCTCCACCCCTGCACGGACATCTTAGGCTGGGCTCTTTTCTGCCTCCATCCCGTAACTCCTCCACCCCTTCCCAATGGGCTTTCACTCCACCTTTCCAACATAAAGCGCTTTCTAGGGTCACTAGTGGCCTCCATGACTTTAAATCCAATGGGCATTGAGGGTCCTCCCTTCTCTGACTTCTCAGAAGCCTGTGACCCCACTGCCCACATCATCCTTCCCGGTGCACTTTCTCCCCTGACCTCCGCTGGCACGCCCTGGCCAGGCCTCCCTCCTGACTCTCCAGCGGCACCCAGACAGGCTCACTGGTGTTGGGACTCCACAAGGCCAAGTGCTTCACTTTCTGTCCACACGTGCATTGTCTACACTCGCATGTCTCCTACCAGCACTTCTCTGTCGTGCTCCCACCTGTGTATTCTACCGTCTGCTCAACAGCTCCTCGTGGGTGTCTCAAATGTACCCCAAGCTCTGCCTGTCCACAGCAAAACTTGTGGTCCTCTCCAACAACAGTGGTTTTCTTCCACTGTTCTCTGTCCTAGTGAACGACACCCCCTCCATCCAGCTGCTCCCGTGACAGGGTAAGGGTCACCGTGGGCGGTTCCCTCCCCCTCCCACTAGTCACTCCATCTCTGCACCTGGTCGGTCACCCCAGTAGCTGTGGGATTCACGCACCTCTCACCTGTTCTCCCCCCACCGCCTCCCAACTGGTCTGGCAGCACCACAGCACAACCCTAATAATGTCACCCCACCCCATCCTTCTCCCCTCTTAAATTCTGATGTTGGTTTTCTGTTATCTTGGAGATCATTTCCCAAATCCACAACCTGGCCCTCAAGGCCCCGCGTGACTGGCCCATGCCCGCCACATGCCCACGCTCCAGCCTCCTTGCCCACCCTCTTCCCTGTTCTTATCTCTGGGCTCCATGGCCTTTCCATCCCCAGAATTTATTATGCTCGCTCCCCAATGGAGTCTTGGAATATGCCATTCTCTCTGTCCATAATATTCTCTCGCTGCTTGCATGCCGACCCTCCTATGTGGGGCCCCTTGGTTACTTTCTCTGATGGAACCGCAGGCCCTGCCTTTAGAACTTTCCTTGGGCATAAGCCTCACCCCCTGGTGTGCCTGTCTGGTCATTTCTACTGCTCTGCGGGGCTCTCAGCTCCACAGGGGCAGCTGCCCCTTCTGTGTTCCACCTGGCATCCTGCACCTATCACAGCATGGAAGCTTTCTGAGGACTTAGGTTCTAACCACGATTCTGGGCTCTGGGGGACACAAGAATGAATGAAACATTGACACATAGTTGCATTCAAAGGACCCTTGTCAGGTGTTGAGTGAATGTTCCTTTTGTGACTTCCTTCCTGTTCCCCACCCCTCCGGGAAGGCCAGGAGTCAGGGAGCTAGTGCCCTGCTGCTAAGCCCTAGTGTGGAGGGACAGGAAGGGCCTGCCTCCTCCTTCAGACGTGGGCAAGAATAAGAATATTCCACGGGCTTGCATCTTTTCTGACTTGCCTGACAGCCAGTTTTGCCCAGGGGACTTCCATCTGCCAGACAGATATGTATGTGTACATATGACGTATATGAAGAGAGAGAGATTTTAACTTTTTCACTTAACATCTTAGGGCATTTATTTTCCTATGACATTAAATACACTTTAAAAATGATTATACCTGTATTATCAATAACTTCTTTTCTAATTACTAGAGTAATATATACTCAATGCAAAAAATGTGAAAAAACACGAGTGTACAAAGGAAAAAAAACACCACCATCTATAATTCACACATTCAAGGATAATACAGTAGACATTTTGGTGTATTTCCTTCCCATACATTCTCTTTCCAAACCTGTAGGTGTGACTTTTGATTGCCTCAGGCTGTCCATTGTCTTTGGACCTGCTGTTTGTCATACAGGTGTGTGGTTAGTATTCCCCAGTGTCAGTGAAGAGTCCCCAGTATTGGTGACTATTCTTGTAGCTTGTCATTTTATCAACAGTGGCAGTCCAGTGCACCGCCTGGGTTACTGTGGCTTGCTCACCCAATGCCTGATGGCTGGACATCTAGGTTCTATCCGCTTTTTGTCATTGTAAACAACACTACACTGAACATCCTGTGTGAAAACCTTTTCGTGCAGCCTTGATCATTTCCTTGTACATTGCTGCTTTCACGCCCTTCCAGAGTATTTAAGGGCGGGACCATTTGCAAAGGTGTGGCCAGGGCTTACTGAATCCACAAAGGATGTGGGGCTCTCAAAAGACTAGCGAGGACAAGCGATTAGCTACCTGCCCCTGCAGTGACAAGGAGGAAACAACTGCGGCACTGAAGCCAGAGGGAATGGTACAGAAATAACCAACCTGACCTTTTGCTTGTACATCCCACAGGCCTAACCCAGCTGGAAATGAGAGGCAAGAGGCCTGGGGATGCTGTTCACAGAGGCCTGTCCCGCGGGGTACGGAGCTGGGGGAGACGGGTCTGCAGGGGCAAGCAGAGTGCTCAGCGAAGCACTGGCTCCCCAGCCCCCGGAGAACCCGAGGGAACACCAGGCTGATGGCCCTGCACTGAGGGCCCAGGCCCTGGGCATTGCTCTCTGCAGGGGAAAGGCTGGGAGGGCTGTAGGGCTAGGAGGGTGTCGCTGCCACCCCACCACCTGACCCCCCGTCCAGCCCACAGGCAGGGAGCTGGTGGCCACAGCTTCAGGAAAGCCCCGACGGGGATAAGGACAGGGGGCAGACAATAGCTATTTCTGCGAGCTGACCAGGCTTCCTCTAACTGAGGCTTGTTTCATTCTCACAGCCGCCCTATGAGGTAGGAGCTATTGTTTTTCCCATTTTCCAGATGAGAAAACTGAGGCACAGAGGAGTTTCTAAACATCTTGCTCCCACAGCCAGTAGAAGGCAGAGCTGGGGTCCAAACCTGGGTCAGTGGCTCCAAACCCGCTACGCCGAACCGCCACACTGTAAGGGGTCAGCGGGTCGTGGGTCTCATGCAGAGACAGGCGGCAGATCCAGCATTTCAACCTCCCCTCTGCCCACTCTCTCCGCTGTGCTCTCTCCAGCGGGGGAGAAAAGAGGAACTACACACGCACTGTGGCCGGAGGAGCCCCGCGAAGCCCTAAATCCACTCCAATTGTATTTTCTCTCCATCCCTTGGAAAATAAAAATTGCTGAGCGCCTGCTATTTTCCCTGAAACTGTGTTTCAGAAATCTTCTCCTGGGCTCTGACCCTGGGAGTCAGCTTACCGCCCAAAGCACATTTTTACAGCCAAGTTATTTCTGATTCTTTAAAAGCAAAAGCAGAAGAGAAAAAAAATGTCTGGAAGGAGCAAGCTCTGTTGTGATATAATGTCTCAGCAAAAATCCTGGCCACTGGGCCTGTGCTCGGCTCTGTCCTGGGGGTGGGCAGCCTCCGAGATGTCTTGAACCGCAGCATAGGGAGAGGGGAGTGGGGGGTTCAAGGCTGCAGCAGCCCCCGACGCTTTAATTATGCCAGAGCCATGATAGGGAGGGGCGGAGATGACGGGATGTTGAAAGGAGAGGCGGGCACAGCCAGGAAGAGGAACGGACCATCTACAGTGTCTGACTTTGAACTTGGAAGGGCCTCCTTCCTCATTCTAAGTGAACTGCTACCTGGAGCATCATCAACATGCCTTGACTTGGGATATATGTTTAAAATCGTGCGTGCGTGTGCACGCAGCGTGTGTGAAGTTGTTAAGTTAGCGTTCGTGAGCGTGCCTGTTTGGGGTGTGGTGAGGGAGGGAACCGTGCTGGGTGTGCCCACCCGTGTCTGTCCAGCACCAAGCATGCTTCCCGGAACGCAGCAGGTGCACAGTGAATGCGTGTGGACTATGTGAGTATTTGCATAGTCTCGGTTTGAGCGCCTGCACGAGTTGAGTAAGTCTGTGTGCAGAGGGCAGGGGTGCACCGGACTGTTGGCTCCCTGAGGGCAGGGATCTGACTGGCTTCACTCACTGGCACGCTCCACGTGCCTAAAGAGTGCTTGTGTGCAGCTGCGTGTCCCCGTGGTTGTCACAGAGCGGGCTGAGCACGGGCTGAGTGTGTGCACAGCGCATGGAATCATAGGTGTGAGAACAAGTGAACTTGGATATCCCGTGCCTGAAATTTCAGGCACGAATATATCTGCGTCCTGGAGCGAGTGTATGTGCTTGTTTGTGAAGATGTAGGAAAAGATACACGTGCAGGCAGCCACAGGGTAGGTGCCTGGAAACAGAAACATCAGAGAAATGTCTAGGAATACATTTATAAATATGTCAGTATCCTTGCCTGCAGGTTCTGGCCTCCCTGCCAGTGGCCCTGGCGTGTCTGAATCCGGGTCTTCATGGTAGACCCCTTCAGCTGTGAATGCGGCTTAGATTCAATTATTAGGAAGGACCCGAGGGCAGGAGACTGGACTTTTTGGCACAAAGACTCATTATTTATGTGGCTGGCTGTGATGGACACTTCTAGCTGTCTCTCATCTCCTATTTATACTTGCAAGCCTGTTTTCCCTGCTCAGTGTGTCCAGGGCTGCCCTGACGGTGACAGAGCCACAGGTCTGTGGGCACAGTTGTCAAGTCAGTGTCCCCTCCAGACAGCCCAGCCCCTGTCCCCCCTGCCTCGCTCCCCCAGGTGCCACCCATCTTCCCGTCCCCTTTCCCTCTCAGCAGCCTGTGGGCGTCCTGCAAGTGATTCTGTCCTTCCTCAAGGTCAGCTTCATCTCAGGGCTGCTCCCCAACAGTAAAGATGATAAATGGCTGTTGTGGCCTGAGACTGGGGAGGTGACATTTCTATAGCCTTCTAAGAATCCCTCGTGAGCCAGCCGTTGATGTCCGGATCTTGTGTTTTTGATCTTCCTTGCTTCCTGGGACGCCCAGGGCCCTCTCTGCAAAGGCCATGCATCAATCCCGGGGATGACGGGAGGCCTGGGGGTGGAGTTACAGAAAATCTAGGGCACCTGCGCTGCAGAGCCTCCTCCATGCAGATGTGGAAACTGAGGCATTGTCCGCCCTGTCCTATTATGAGTGCATTCTCTTCTGTTCCCCAGAGTCATGACGTCACCGTGCATTCTGTGTAGCACCAGGGGCTTGTTGGAGGCTAATGTGGCGATGGGTGGCTTGGAGAAAAGGTGGAAAAGGAAGAAAAGGAGTGCGTAGACAACTCCTGCTGGTAAACAGAGCCACAAGACACGTTTGTGGCAGGTGTCTGGGCAGGGGTGGGGCACAGGGGAAGCTTGGAGAGGAGAGAGCTGCGGGCAGGCAGAGAAGACAGGGAGAGGCTGGGCAAGAGGGGTTGGTGAGGTCGGCCCAGCTGGCTGGAGGGGGATGCTGGAGGACAAGGGTGCCGGGGTCCTCGGCAGGTGAGAACTAGGGAGTGGTCTGCTGGTGGGGCCCGGGGTGAGGGGCACTCTGAGGAACTGCTGAGGGCTTCTCAGGCCGGGGCAAGGGGCAGAGGCAAAGGCAAAAACAGAAGGCAAACAGATGATCGAGATGGGCCGGTAGGGACGGCAGCAGAAGGATCTCATTTTAGGTGCCACGAACCCCTCTCCTCCCGGTTGCGTGCCTCTTAATGCAGAGCCAGGCGGGGCTGACTCACCTTTATGTACTAGATGGCAAAGCTCTGTCACCTTCCATAACTCGACACCAGCCCTGCAGGCACATTGGGTATTAAAACCCTTCCATTATAGATGGGGGAGGCACAGGGTAATTAACTGACTTTTCAAGGCCCACCTGCAAGGCACTGAAGGTCTAGGGTTAGGTCTATTTAATAAGCACCTGCTCTGTGCCAGCTGCTTTTGAGGTGCTGGGGCTCGAGTTAGGAGCCACACAGAAGGAACCCTTGCCCGCAAGGATCTGACATTCTAGCAGGAGGAAGCAGAGAGTAACGCACAAACCAATCAGGGAGATGCTTTTAAGTACCAATAAAGATAAAATAACCTAGTGTACAGTGGATGGCAGGATGGTGGAAGGTGGGGAGGGGACCCTTTGAGGGACCTCCCTGAGGACGTGACACTTGAAATGAGATCTGAGTGAGGAGGGGTGGGCATGTGGGGACCTGGGCAGGGAAGAGGGGTCCCAGGGGCTAAGATGAAAGCAGAGAATCAGCTCTTGGCTTTGAGAAGATGTTGGGAGGCCGGTGGTGACCTTGATCCAAGCCTTTTTTGTGGAGAATAGGGATGACAGCCCACATTGAAGAGAGGTGGGGAGAGACAGTACTAACTAGTCAATCTTTTCCTATGAACAGAGGGGCTGGAAGGCAACATGGGGTAAGGGAAATATTTTTTATTAAGCTGTGAAGTAGTAAAACATGTTTGTCAATGGGAATAATCCAAAGAGTGAGAAAATGTTGGTGCGGGGGAGAGGGAATCCTTGCAGGAGAAAGTCTTCGAGAAGATGAGGCCAGATAGGACCCTGGTCACAGGTGCAGGGCTTGGTCTTAGAAAGCACAGGGACTTTTTTCCCTTCCCATTTTAACAAAAAGGAAGGCAAGGGCATGGGCAGAGGTGCAGGTTGGCTGGTAAAATATGGGTAGAAGAAGAGATAAGTCTCTGATCTCGTGGATTTCTCTATGAAGTATGTGTCAAAGTGGTCATCGGTCTCTGGGTAGGCAGAGAAAATGATGAAGCTTTGAGGGATGACAGAAAATTTTGAAAGGTGAGTTTACCGGGAAAGTATAGAAACATTACCTGGAGGGGTTCAAAGGTACGCCCAGTCATGTATTAAAACAAGTCACCATGGCTGTGTGATAGTCCCTGGAGGGTTCTAGATGACAGTCAGCTGGTGGGTATGGTGCCAAGTAAGCAGACAGAGGGCTTCACCAGGTTGGGTGTGCCAGGTGAGTTACCAGGAGGGAGAGGGGCCCAAGGACATCAAGAATGCTTGGAAGAGGGGGTTGGGGGCTGGCCCATGAGATCTGGGCTGAGTAATGAAGGAAAATAAGAACACTGTTTGATCAACAGTGAACCAGGTGAGGGGACTGGGCGTCTCAGCTGTGTGGGAGGACAGTTGGCACAGATAGGGAGATGGGGTGGCACCCAGATGAGCAGATGGTGGAAATCAAGCTCCCAGAGGTGATGTGGTTACAGGTGGTGATGAGGTCTGGGTGTGGCTGTGGGGTGCTGAGGAGAGGAGAGGACAAGGTCTTGGGTACTAAGTCGGTGGAGGGACTGAGAAGCCAGGGTGGGGTTTTTTTAAATTTGTTTTGCTTTTTTGTGACAGGGTCTCACTCTGTCACCTAGGCTGGAGTGCAGTGGCACGATCATAGTTTGCTGTAACTTCAAACTCCTGGGCTCAAGGGATCCTCTTCCCTTAGCCTCCCAAGTAGCTGGGACTACAGGTGCACGTCACCATATTCAGCTAATTTTTAAATTTTTTGTAAAGATGGGGTCTCACAATGTTGCTCAGCCTGGTCTTCAACTCCAGAGCGCAAGTGATCCTCCTGTCTTGGCCTCACAAAGTGCTGGGACTACAGGCGTGAGCTTGCCATGCTCAGGAGGGGCCGGGGTGTTGACCGGGACGTGAAGGTTGTTAGGAGCGATGGCAGGAATCATTGTAAAGAGGGCAAGACGGTGGCCAAGTGCTGAGATCGTCAACTGGTGACTAATCTTTAATTCTTGGAATCTCAAAGTGATCTAGTGAAGTGGCTTTAAAAGGATTTATAAGACTCTCAACTCTTGTTCAAAGGAAGCATTTCGAGGCAGCTTAAGCAAATAGCAGAAGAGAAGGCAGATCTACTGTTTGGAAATGGGGTTGGGGAACCTCCCCACTGAGAGGCCTTGGACAGGGCTCTAGGAGCTTCCACGGCACAGGGTTAGAGAACTGTTGACCTGGTCCAGCGCCCCTTGCTTTACATTGAGAAGCAACAGTGTTACGTAGCCTAGGTCACCTGGTTGTTAGGAACACAGCCAGGAATGGAACCGTGTCCTGTTTCCCGCTGGCCCTGAGAGCTGTAACTACTGCGAACCTGTCTTCCCCTTCCGTGTTGTTTTCCCCTCTGGCTCCTAACACTGTAATCTGTGTTATGATACAGGATTGACCGTGGATTAGCGGGAAGCTCCTCTCCGGTCTGCCCCTGGGGAGTGTCGTTTCATCCTGTCTGGCCTTTTCCAGAACCACGGGGCAGCCCTGCATCACAGCAGCGGCTCAGGTGAAAGGCTTGCTGTTGGCCGAGGGGCTCGCCCAGGTATAGGATCTGCCCTGGGGGCCAGACCAGAGTCAGAGATTAATTGCAGCCCGAGGCCGGGCTATGACTGGGTCCTAGAGCCTGGCTGGAATGACCCACAGGCTGAAGGGCAGTGCCCGGGGTGAGGCCAGCACCCCGCCGAATGGACCGTCCGTGCAAGACAGCGGTCGGGTGGAGCACGGAGCCCACTGCAGAGATGGGGGGGCAGGAGGAGGGGAGGAGACAGAGCGGGGGCTTCGGGGGGTGCTGGAGAGCACAGGGGCTGTCTGTGGGCCCCTTTGGCCTCACTCGTGATGAGGAAGGTGCTGGAGAGGACTCTCTGGGGGACAGGTCCAGTTCAGCAGGTTAAAGCCCAAAACGGGAGATGGGAAGGCGGAGGGCAGTACTCAAAGCCCTCGGGGCATCCCTTCCCGATGAGCCGTCTGCCCCGCTTAGCCTGGGACATGGAGCATAGTGTCTCTGCCCCTGGGAAGTGTCTGGGAAGCATCAAACAGGTGTCACTGCCCCAGCCAAGTGAGTTGGGGAACTCCAAGTACAGAGGCGTGCCCAGCAAGGAGCTGGAGCGGCATGCAGAGAAACTGAGGCAGAAGGTCAGGATGGGCTCACGGGGGTATGAGACATCCATACAGGGACACAATTCCCATCCCTGCCGCCCAGCCTCGGTTCGGGTCCCAGTGCACCGAGGACTCCAGGGGGTTCCCCCTGTGCGAATGCCCCTCCCCCATCAGCAGGGCTCAGCCCTGTCCTAGGTTCGCCCCAGGAGGGGCTGCCCTGGCCGCCTGCCCAGGTGAGCTGCTGCGCTCAGTCCTCGTTCCTCTCTGTGCCTCCACGGCTTTATGTTTCCTTGAAGCACTCAGGACACCTGACGTCTTGTGCTTTCTCGTTATTGGCACCAACCCACTCGCTAGAACGGAGGCTGCCCCAGGGCGAGGAGTTCGTTCTGCTTGGAGCGGTGTCCTGTGCCCCCTCCTCTCCTCCTCCGAGCTGTCCGGGCGCACTCCTGCTGTGAGGGCTTCCGCGCTTGAGGGCTGGCCCCGGTCCTGACGAGAGGCTGCCCCCACTGCCCCGCCTTGCCCCCGGCAGCAGAGGGGGCCCTGGCTGCCCCACGGCCCGGTCTGAGAACACAGCTGCCGCAGGCCGGAGGGCAGGCGGGCAGAGCCGCGCCCTGGAATCCCCAGGCCGGCTGTATCAAGGCCCATAAGCCTCAGTAAGTGGCTCTAAAGATAATCAATTGTTTTCATTCTGAGTGAAACAACCGGCTCCAAGGAACCTCTATTTAAAAACCACACACATAGGCCAGATCCATCTTTTGTTAAATTGTTGCGCATACTGATCTGATTTAACCTGGCAGGTTCAATGTTCTTCCCGCTCAGTGCCAGAGAGGGGACCAGGAGAGGCGCTGGGCCGGGGATGGGGACGGGGGGTGGCGGGGAGGGCAGCCGACCAGGAAGGAGAAGAAGGCCTGGGGGACTCAGCCGAGGGCTCCCCGCCCACCCCTCAACCCCTGGGTGGGAAATCCTGCCCCACTATTCCCACTACCCTAAATCCTCCTCCTCCTCCTCCCCTGATCCAAGAGAATTAGTGTCCTGGCTGGAAGGGACCTTACACTCTTGATTTTCCAAAGAGGGAAACAGAGACTCAGAGAGGGTAAGTTGCTTACCCAAAGTCACACAGCAAAATAGTCACAGAGTGGGGCCAGAGCCGGGATACCAGAGGCCCAAAGGCTACTCTTTCCATGGCACCCCTGGGGAGGGAATCTTGTGTCTTCCAGAAGGTGGTGGCCTTCACAGGGCAGAGGCCACATCTGTTTCTTTCCCTGCTCTCCAGGCACACTTTAAAATGGATGCCTAGGGGATATTGTTAAGTGAGTAAAGAGAGGGGTCCCTGGGGTCCCAGGGAGAGAGGGGAGATATTGAGGTAGGCAAGATGGACCAGCTTAAGCAAAGTCCTAGAGAACAGATGAGCATCTGTCTTCAAAGCACATCACACCCCTCCTCTGCTCTAGAGCCTGCAGTGGCTCCCAGGTTCACTCAGAGTAAAAGCCAGAGTTCTCCCAATGGCCTACAAAGTCCTACGTGACCCTATGCCCCACTTGTTTCTTCCTTGACCTCCCTTCCCACTCACCGCCCTACGGCCACATTGGCCTGGCTGTCCCTCCTGTAAGCCATGCACGCTCCCCATTTCACAGGTGAGACCATAGACCCTGGAGGAGTCCAGGATGTGAGGCATCACTCAGGGCTTGAAGAGAAGGCAGTCGGCTGGAAACCAGGGAAGTCGGGAAGTCAGGAAGTCGGGCAGGGAACAGAAGCCGGGAGGCAAGGAGCCTCCCCTGCCCAGGCAGGCGGGCAGCTGAGGGAGCCGAATGCCCCCTGCGCGAGCGCAGGAGCAAGTCTCTGGCAGTGGGGTTCTCTGATGCCCCAGTCCTGGCAGGGCTAGGGGTGGGTGTGAGCCAGCCCAGGCCTGGACAGGAGGGGGCCGCTGAGGGCCAGCCGTATGCTATGGCCTATGCCAGCCATGGTGAACTCTAGAGAGAGAGCAGGGAATTGGCAGCCTGGAGAGGATCGGCAGGGCAAAGAGTAATGAATTTTCATGTGACAGACTTGAGAGTGACTTGAGCACTGGTCCCAGTGGGGGCACTTCTACAGCAGAGCTGCAGGTGAGCTGTGGGGTGCACGGGGCTGGGGGTGTCTGCGACTGAGCCCTCAGACTGGGGTTCAGCCGTCAGCCCTTCCTGTCTCCACGAGGCAGTGGCGGCCGCCCCGCTCCTCCTCTGTCTCTCCACGCCGGTGGTGGCCTGAGGCACAGTCTCGACCATAAATAATAGTAATAACGAGAGAGTCTGTTCCAAGCAAGATGATTTTATGAAATTACATTTTTGAAAAGGTTAATTCTTCCATCTCCCCACTTGTACTCCAATCTGGAGAGGCAAATGTGGATTAATTGGTCCCATTTCCTCCCCAGCCTCCTCGGAACCCTGACAAGACTGTTTGCTTCCACCGGTGACTTGTCCCCTAGGTGTGGAAGCAGCAGGTGCTGGGCTTCAGGGCTCCGGCCCCGGGCAAGCCGCCCTCCCCGCTGCAGAGGGACACCCACAGGCAGGAGGCGGGGCCGGGTCGTGGGCAGGTGCACTTGGGCAGCGTGCAGGGGAGCAGCGGGGGTGAGGTGGTGCGAGGGGGGCACCCGGGCCTCTGTGCAGGGCGAGCGGGAGGGGTGAGTCACGGGGAGTGGGTGGAGACAGATGGACAGACAGACTGGATTGAGGACTGGGGGTCCCGCCCTCTCTGTGGTCTCTACTTTCTACCTTTTCCTCTTATATTTCCCTAAGGAAGCCAGGGAAGACATACCCTGAGGGGAAGGAAGGAGAATGGGGCGGGAGAGCTTGCCTGAAGCCCCAAGTGTGCCCTATTGCTCCCTCGTCCCCCACCCCTTCCCGGGCTGGGCCGCCACCCCCACCCCTCCCTCCTCACCTGCACATCCCAGATGCTGCCTCCTCCTCTGAGCACAACCTCCCTCTACCGGGCCAAGCTGGGGTGGGGTGGGGAGAGCCTGGACGGGGTGTCGGGGGGTCTGCAGGGTGTCCCCAGATCTGCCTCTTAGCTACACACCTCAGACAGGCACTGCCCCACTCTGGGCCTCAGTCTCCCCATCTGTGGAGTTAAGGGGTCCTGTGAGCTAATTCCAGTCCCTTTCAGCTCTGACGTGTGAAGATTATTTGTTTGGAGGAACACGCTGCTCTATTGCTTTGTTGCTTGTATTGTTTGGTTTGCTGGCGGGAGATCGTCCTAGGTTTTCAGATACACTAGGGTGGACCGCAGGGACACGGAGAGGGCCGTGAGAAGGAGGCAGGCGGGCGGTGGCTGTCCCTGGCGTGCTGTGGGGGGTGTGTGCCTGTGCTGTGCGTGGGGCCGGGGCTAACAGCCTGTGTGCTTAGTGCCCTGTGAGATGTTGGTGCCGACACCTTCAGGGCAAAACAAAGTTCAACATACTCGGTGCAGCTCTCCACCAACAAGTACTTTTTGTGTGGCTGAATCGGTTCCTTTCCTTTGCTTTGCTCCTAACATTTCATACGTCCTACGGTGATCCCTAATCCCAGTCATCCCCAAACCCCACCACCCTGAAGCCCTGAGAGATACCGAAGTGCACCCACCCTCAAAGAGGCAGGGGAGGTGGAGATTCCCTCATACCAGACCTGAGGGCTGGAATTACCCCTAATCCAGCATTGAGGGGAAGGGGGAGGAAGCATTAAGTCCTCCTGAAGTTTGTAGGGATCACGGAGGGCTTCCTAGAGGAGGAGATATCTAAGCTGAGCCTTGAAGAATGAGATTAATTACTCTCTATGGGCCATAGAGGGCTGGGTGAATGGCTTGGTCAAAGGACACAGTGTCGGGCAGCTGCCCAAGGTATGCAAGGACAGGTGGAGTGTTGGCCTGCTGTACAGCTGGGACTGAGTCGGCTCTCAGAAGAGAGAAGTCCAGGAAGGCTTCCTGAAGGAGGTGAGGCTTGGAGGAGGGGCAGGTCATTTCAGTAGAGGGGAGGACACTTCGCAGAGGGGTGCTGGTGTCAGGAAAGAGTAGGGCAGAGGGAATGGAAGACGGGGTGTGGAGAGGAGGGGCCAGCAGGTGGCCGGCAGAGTGGGAGAAGAAAGGTCTGAGCTGGGAGGAAGATTCGGGGCTCCTTGGCACCCCCTCCTTGCAGGCTCCGGGCAGGACCATTCCCCAGCATAAATTCCTTCTGACAGGTGTTCTCCCTGTTTATTTCTGTTCAAGAGCAGGGAAGACCTACTTCCTTCCCAAGAGCCTATTTATTCTACTTTCTCATTTTCCAATCCAGTGACTTTATGGCTTTTTTTCATTTGGATTCGTCTTCCCAACAACAAGAGAAAACATTCCCTCTCCTTCTCGACCCCTGGCTGGGGAAGAACCGGGGGTTGCTATGATGAGCCCTTACGCTGCCCACCGGCCAGGGGGGTCTGGGGGCCCCACTCCCCACACCAGGCTGTCCAAGGCTCGGACCGGGGTGAGGGAGTCCAGCGGGGTGGGCGACCCGACTGCTTACCCTCTCACTGCCTCGCTGCCCAGGGGCTGCAGAGAAGTGGGGTTTGGATGAGGACGCAGGACGCTGCCGGGGAGAGGCCCTGAGGTAGAGAGCAGCGGAGAGCCGGGGAGGTACGGGAGGCTCTCTGTGTGGCAGTGCAGGGTGGGCCTGGGGGCTCCCTTTGGTTTGCCCCTGGCATGTATCCTTCCACCCTGCCTAAGCCCAGCCATTTCCTAATCCCACCATTCTCGGACTGGCTGATGAAACCCACTGACTTCTCACCGTCTGTTTCACAGTTCCTTGGCTTCCAGCCATCCCTTCTCTGGGTCATCTCTCCAAAAGTAAGAGGCCATGACCTTTCACGGCTATCTGCCTACCTCCCCCGTTGTATCCGTTGACTTTCTTGGGACACGGGACATGTTCATTTTGCAGGAATGGAAGGATAGGCTCCATGGAGTTGCCACTCACTGAGATGCGGAAGGCTTCAGGAGGAACGGGTTTAAGGTGGAAAGTGGGAACTCACTGATGGTCCTGCTAGGTCTGGGATGCCCACGGGACACCCCAGTGGGGATGTCGGGGACAGTCAAACTGTGAGTCTGGAGCTCAGGGGAAGGCAGGGCTGAGGACACAGACGCGGCTCATCAGCATATGGTGGCATTTTCAGCCATGGGACTGGATGTGTTCCAAGGGAATAGATAAGGCCAAGAAGAGAAAGGGCTAAGAAGGGACGGGAGCCCTTCAACATTTTGCTGAAAGAACCAGAAAAAGAGACTGAGCAGAACAAGCCCAAGGGGAAGGGGGACCAGGAGCAAGTCCCAGCAAAGCTGGTCCCAGGTGGTCTTTGAGCCACTTTACACATCGGGCTCATGTCTTCAGGGACAGAGCAGAAGGAACACAGGTTGAGTTCGGATCCTAGCCCCAGCCATGTGGCGTCGGGCAATTTACCCTGCCCCTCTGAACCACATTTCCATACATCCAGAAGATTCAAAACCTAGTAGCCACACCATAAATGTCAGTCCCCCTTCCCTCCTTGCTCTTCCTAAAATAAAACCGCAGTAGCATGCATCATCTTAGGAGGAAGTCCTGTAGCGTTTGAGATATGTCTTTAAATACATTATCTTACACTTGCCCACACCAAATCTCATCTGTCACTTTTCTGCCTACTCGTACACACCCTGTGGGATTCTGTAGCGTATCCCCATTGGCTTGACATTTCATTCTCCTAAAAAACTTAGTGCCATTTGCACATCGCCAGCTTTCACTGTGCAACTCCCTCTTGCAGATGACTTATTAACATTTCAAATGAGATGGCCCTGTCCTAACCACAGGGTACCTCTGTTGTTCGTTCTCCACCCAGAGATATGCCCAGCAAGTCCTCCAACCCTCTGCCCATTTCTCGGCCAGGCACAGTGCCACCAGGTGCCCTCCTGCCATCCCCAGAGGTCCTCCATAAGCCTGAAGAATGCTGGCACGAGGCCGCACTACTCGCTGAATTCCCTGAAGAGTCTCTGCGCTCCGGGACTCAGGGGTCCCACCCTTTGTTGGACATGCATCCAGCTCTTCTTGCATAGTCAGAAAATGCAGTGCATTAGTCCAGAGGCCCTGAGTCTCCTCTAAGATGACTCCCATGGGGGTTGAAGTCCTACTGAGTCTTGCTCGCTCTCTGTGGAGGGGACGCTGTCTCCCTCAGACTCACCATTTCAATTTACACCAGCCCAACTCCCACGACTGCACCTACATCTTGGCCTTCAGGGCCTTCCTCACCCACGTGCTCTGCCCAGGCGAGGCCAGAGTGCCGGGGAACGTATGCCACTGGAGCAGCCCTCAACAATGCCTGTGGGACATCCCCTCCCAGCACCCTCAACCCCCAGGAGGGAGGGGTGGCTCTGGGGTGGAGATCTATGCTGTCTCCCAGAGGTCTCCAGTGGGACTGAGCTCCAGTTGCTCCCGACGTAACTTGCCTGACAACACATTTTTATTGGCTGGGGTCTCTTCCCGTGTCCTTCCACTTACCCTGTGTCCCTCCAGGTTTTCAGGGACCGCATCCCAAATACACTGTGTGCCTTGAATCCTTGTCTCAGGATTGAATCCTCGTCCTTCTGGGGGCACTTAACCCAAGGCCTTCGGCTGGTTGGCCTAAGATAGCCAAGTGACCTTGGACTGCAGCTCCCCCGATTCACCCTTGAGATCTTGCAGGAGCTTGGAGTCCAGACCTCGAGCACACTCTACATCAAGAGTCCTCCTGGCTCCGGCCAGCAGCCTGGCGTTGTCCGCGACCTTGGGGGTATTGGGCCCGAGAGTTCTATTCTATGTCAGGGCATTTCCAAGCACTGTTGTCGATCTTGGAGGACTTTATCTTGTCATTAGCTGCACTGGCTGCTGATTTATCTCTGTCCAGGGGAGAGGGGCCCAGCTGCAGACAGCAAACATATTGAGTAAATTTCTAATGAACTGATTACTCAGCTTAGCATTTTAACTGCGGCATTCAGCATCCTCTCACCCTCATAAACATGTTGAACTACTGAAGGGATTATGGCTTCCCGGCTGGCCACTCTGTCACTGGGAAAAATTAATCTTGAGATTTAATCAAAGTCAAAACCACAAACTGCAGTAGGGAAGGGGCTTGTTCTCTCCACGATGCCCCGGAGACCATAGAGAGTTCATAGATCTCCCTAACTTGGAAGTAACTTTGAGATGTCATCTTCTCCCTCCCCTATGTCTGGGTGCGCACAGAGCCTCTTGGCCCGATGGTTGAACATTTTACAGACATGACCTGGCTGCAAAATCCTCCTTTTGTAGGTAGAAGAGTAAAGCCAACAGAAAGTAGGTTTATGACCTTTTTTTCCTACCCGAGGTTGGAGTGCAAGGTGGAAAATGAATGCAAAGTTCTGTGAATGATCCACTCCGACCTCAGATCCTTTTCTGGAGGCTCTGCCGGTGGCCAAGGCTACATTTAAATTCTCATCGTGTCATCCCTGAACCCTCATCTCTCCCAAACTCCGTCAGCTTCTGCCTGATTAGGCTGAGGAGTGAGCATGGATGGCAGAGCCCACCTGGGCAGCTCTCACCTGGGTTTATTTGTCAGTGTGTGAGGGCTAGAGGAGTGTGCAAGGACTGCATCCCTCCGAGGGAGGGACCAGATGTTGCATTTTGAGGCTCTCAGCTCATGGACTTGGCCTGGATGTGCTCACGTACAGGCTGGATGACTTGTGAGCAGCTGCTGAGAACAATTTCCTGATGTTAAGTTCCAGAGGGAGAGATCCCAGAAGGAGGGGTAGGAGTGGGAGTGGGGGAGACCCCTGCCCCTCCAAGTATGCTCTCAGGACGTGGTCCTCTGACCTCAGTACTCCAGGTGTGGCCAGAGTCCAGGCAACACAGAAGTTCAGCATCCCACCCAGACCACCCAGACCTCGATTCAGGATCTGCTCTTTTCTGGGGTTCCCCTGGTGACTTGTGTGCACACTGCAGCGTGAGAGGCACTGGCCCTGCCCTCTAGAGAAGCTGCCAGGAGGGACCACCCTGGGACTCAGCAGGTGGGGGCAGGATGGAAGGAGAGGAGCCCCCTCTCCAGTTTGGGCCTGCAGTGGGGCACGTGAGAGTTAGAGTGGCCAACAGACCAATAGATGGGGAGAGGAGAAAAAAAAAACACACACAAAAAGCAGTGAGTGGTAACCGGGCAGAGGCCACTGGAAATGAAAGCTCCGTGGCAGCCCTGTGCCCTGGACCTATACCACATTCTGGGACCCGCCGTCTGCCCTCTAGTAAATCCTTGCTTTTGGAATGCAATTGTTTCCTTTATGGAGAGGTGACAGTTGGTGCTGTCTCACTGTTGGGCAGAGGGGGAGAGGGTGTGGCCAGCACCCGGCCCTCCAGGCTGGCTTGGCTGGGCTGGGAGCCCCTCGCTCATCCCCCTGGTAAAGATTTTGCCAAAGCAGACTGAGTCTGCCCACGGGGCCTGCGGAGACAGCCCACACTCAGCAGGGAGGTGACAGAGGTGGCTATTCTCTTGGAGCCAGGCATGCCCTCATGGGCTTCCCGTCAGAGGTCAAGGCTGTCGCTTCTGCAGACCAAGCATCTGCCACCCCCACCTTTCCTGAGAAGCCCTGTGGGCCCAGGAAGAAAGGGTGAACCCTGGCGTGGGAGCCGTGAGGGTGCCGGTAGCTCTGCCCGCGGCATCAGCGGGGGAGCCCGGGCAGGGAGGAGCGGGGAGGGGACAGCGCAGGGAAGGCGGTGGGGGAGGGACCCAGCAATGCGGGTTCAAGGAGAGAGAAGATGGCAGGGGAAGGGAGGGTGGAAACAGAAAACAGAGAAGGGAACGGGCATGCATGGCTTTAGCATCTACAGGGTGTCTAGTATTTACACACATTTTCTATCTTATGTCCACCAGCAACCCTTACGGTAAGTCTTAGTCACCCATTTTGTGGATGAGGAAAGTGAGGTTCTAAGAGGTGAAATAACTTACCCAGGGTCAGGCAGCTAGTAAGTGGCTAATCAATTTTCACAGATTCTTTCTTCCCAACCTGCCTGGCGCCTTCTGGGCTTTGGTGGAAGAAGAGAAAGCTCCAAAGACGCAGGGACAGGGAGCTGGCGGTGGAGTGGGCACAGCCCCTTCGGTGCCCTAGTCATGTCCAGAAGTCCCGGGCAGGCCTGTGCCACTCGGGAGCTCATTACTGTCACTTACCCGCCTGCACTCTGGGTCCCTCTGAAGTCCTCCTCCACCCAGCCTGCCCTATCGCCACTGAGCTGGCCAGGCCGGGAGGGGAGGCTGGGCCCGGGGTCTGGGGTGAAGCTGAGGTGGGCAGGCAAGGGTAGGGGGCGGGCGGGCAAGGGTGCAGTGGGGGAGGCCGCTGAGGCCGCTGGAGGGAGCTGAGGGCTGACTTCAGAGAAGCTGGCAGGTGTCGCCATGGCAACCACAGACTGGGACTGTCTTTGAAAAAAGGACAGTAAGTTTGGAGATTTTATTTGCTGTTTTTGCACTCTCTGCCAGGAGGAAAGTGGGGATCTTGGGGAGTGCTAGCGAAGGCTGGGCAGGCAGGGAGGGGTCTCGGAGGCAGGATGCCCCCAGGAGGGCATGCGATTCCACCGCTAAGGAAGGCAGAGGCTCCTCCATATGGTCCCGCGGCCTCCCAGCCCTCTCCTGACGCTAGTCCATCCACACCCTGCCTTCCAGAACCTGTTTTGATAACCTGGGCCCTCCACGGGACTTGCCATCCGGGTCTGGTTCCGTGCAGGTCCTGCTAAGTGACACACTGAGAAACCCTCAGACTTGAGCCCCCCAGAGAAGGGAGTTTCAGAGGCCAAGAAGACGTTTCACGTCCCATCCTCCCCAGCCCTGTCTGAAAGTGACTCCTTCTCTCCATGGCGATCGGCAGTCGTGCAAGGGGCACAGAGGGTAAAAGTGCAGACCCCTGGTCACACTGCCTGGCTTTGCAACCTCAGCATCCCTTCCAGCCGCTTGGGCAAGCTGGGTAACTGCTCTATGCCTCGGTTGCCCCAATGTGCAATGGGGACAATAGCCATGTGTACTTCACTGAATTGTTGGAAGGATGATGTGAGTTAATGTGAGTAAAGTACTTAGTGTTATTGCTTGGCCTGGCCTGGGGCCATAGGGCTTCTGCAGTCTTCAACTTTAGGGCTGTGAGGCTTTGAGCCTCTTAGACCCGGGGGGCTGCCCTCCTGCTACCCTGACCTCACCAGGGAGCCTTCCGCTCGCTCACTGGGCAACTGGAAGCGGGGGGAGGAGGGGCCCCGTCCGTAAGTCTGCCCTTGTGGGGTATCTCTGGGCTGAGACGTGCACAGACTCCCTGGCCTCGGTTTCTCCAAGGTGCTTTCCATCCTTGGCAAGAAACATAAATCCAAAGCAAACTGATTTTGATCCCCAGGAGAGGACCTGTCTGCATCAGTGAGCGTCTGAACTAGGGACTGATTTTCAATAAGCTGTTTTCTTCCTTCCGAAGCCCTCAGAAGACCTGCTTTCCAGAGCAGACCAGACACTCGTCACGGGCCCATCAGCGACTGGTGACTCACTCTCATTAGCATGGCGCTTGCAGTCCACATAGAAGTGTTCTAGAAAGGTTCTCTCTGGATGTTTGTCCCCAGATGTATAGGTGACAGCATTTTAGGGTCCGTCTTAGTTACCATGAATTTCAGAATAATAAGATTTTGCAGTTAAGTGCCCAGTCAGCAGTCTGATTCTCCTTTAATTCACAAATAATAACTACCGCTTTGCAAGTGCTCATGCTCCATCAGGCCCCGCCTGAGCCATGGTGACATGCACTATTGATAATTCCTAATCACAGCTTGGCAGGGCAGACTGTCTTATTCCTACTTGCCAGGGAGGAAGGTGAGGCCCAGAGAAGGTAAGGGGCTCATTTAAACCCACACGGTGAGCAGGTTAAGACATCAGGATGCAAATCTAAGACCACCCAGCTCCAAAGCATGATCCCAGATGGACGTGGCGGTTAAGAACCCGAACTCCTGGCCAGACAAGTGGGACCAAATCCCAGCTTCACCAGTATCTAGCTGTGTGAAATCACCTCTCCAGCCTCCATTTCCTTATCTGGAAAACAGGGATAGGAATACTAACCTAGTGCTGTTAAAAGATTAAATGAATAAATATATGCAAAGCTCTTAGAACAGACCCTGGTATACAGCAAGCACTAAATCAGTGTTTACTTCTATTCCTTCTACTCAGCCATGAGGCTTTCATATACTCCTGGAAAAGGGGGAATAAATCCTGACCTGCATTTCAACATCAATTCTCAGGAATCCTTGGAATTTTCCTAGAAGCAGACCCTAAACAAACAAACAAAAAAAAACCAAAACAACAAATAAAATAGATTTTAAGCCCAAAACTATTTTCCCAAACTTATTTCACAGCAGCACAGATCCTTAGGGCTGGCAAAGCCTTGTGTGGTTGATTAAAGAAGGAACGTGGTCCAGGCTACACCCTTAACAAAAGTGTGACCCTGGCACATTCTTCAATGTCCCCTGGAGCCCATGCCCTCTCGGTGGGCTCTGTGCTGAGGACAGAGCCACCTGCACCCAGCCTGGGCCATCCTGCCACTAACTTGGCTGAATTCCTGCTCTGGGTCTGGGCCTCCTTACCTGGAAATTGAGGATGTAGCTGCAAATGGTTTAGCAACAGACTCTGGATTATGCCCCCCCCGCCCCGGGCTGCCCCCCACCCGGGCTGCCCCCCACCCAGGGTACCTCTCAGGATCCTGGGCAGCAACACCAGAAGCTCACAGCAGGAAGGAGGCAGGAGGGAGGCTCCTAGAAGTTCTAGAAAGTACAACCTAAAAGCGATCTTAGAAAGTTACTTAGTACACTCCCATTTTACAGAGGAGAAGAATAAGGCCCACTAGGAGAATACAACTTATCCAGTGACAGAGCTGGGACTAGAACTCATGTGTCCTGTTTTGTAGGCCAGTGCCCTTGACACCGCATCCACCATCAGCCCAGGAGTGCGGAGCCCTCCTCTGGGCGGTGGTTCCTACCTGTCAGCTTGAGGAGAGGGAATCTTTCTACGTGTGGTTTGGCACAGAGGTTGAGAGATGACGATGATGTAATTTATTGGGTGCTGTCTGCTAAACATCATTCTAAGAACTTTATGTTCATTTAATCTTCTGAGGCGAGAGCCCTTATCATTTCCCTTTACAATAAGAAAACTGAGGCACAGAGAGGTTAAGCAGTTTGCTTAAGGCTTCCCAGCGGGCAAGTGTAGGAACTTGATTTCACGGCAGACAAAATTGCAGAGCCTGCCCCTCAACTATTTTTCTATACTGACTCCTGGAGGTATAATTTTCCTACACTTCCAGTTGTTCTCACCCAGCAACTGCATGGATTATTTCCTCACTGGTGCTTGCTAGCTGTGTGACTGTGGGCAAGTCACTCAGCCACACGGTTCCTCAGTTTCCCCCATCTGTAAAATAAGGGTACTAGTTGTACCAACTCATAGGGCTGTTGCAAGAATTAAATGAATTGATGTGTGTAAGGGACTTAGAGCTTGGCACAGAGTAAATATATACAAATATTAAGCATGGTGGTGGTGATAATGGTGACAATATTGTATCTCTTTTCATCTGTAAAATGGGACAAAAATAGCATTTACCTCCTAGAGTTATTCTGAGGACCAAATAAGACACTAACACAGAGGATGGGCTCAGACTCCAACTCAGGGTTGGGGACAGAGGAAGGAAGCATGTGTGGGGCACCGGGACACCGTGGCCCTCCACCCAGGAGGCAGAGGAGGGTGGCAGGGTGGGCCCTGGCACAGCAGCAGACAGGACAGTTCATCCCCTGGTGCCAGCTTACTCTGTGGCTTCCCGCCCCAGCCCTGCCACTTCACACGTGTGATCCAAACTGTCTCTTTAATTATCACACAGAGAAGGAGAAGCCACAAACAGGTTCAGCGTATTCACGGCTTGCTGCGTCTGTGTTACATCCCGTGTGCGTGTAAACAACATCTTGTGGCATTGTCTGATAAATTAAACATCTCTCCTCCCGGGCTTGCAGAGGAGTGCTGGGTCTCTAAAGAGGGGTGCGGGTGACTCACCACCCCGGCGCTAAGGAGCTCTGTGTACGGCTCTTAGAGCAAAATGCTCTGGAAGGAGCAGGGAGGGGAGAACGTGCGGCTCCAGATGGGGGGCTCTTTACCGGGAGGAGACGAGAGGGACAGGATGGGCCTAAAGCTGGCGCTTAGCCGAGGCCAGGGAGCTGTTACTGAGGGAAACCGAGCTAACTCTCTGCCCCCCCGCAGCGCCTGGTGAGGCCGGTGGGGTGCTGGGAGAACACGCACTCTGTGTGACCCACAAACCTCCTTTGACTCCCAGGGCGAGACCCTCTGCCTCAGCCCACCACCAAATCTCCACTGAAAGAGCCTGACTTATAACTCAGCTCGGCCGTCCACTGGCTGTGCAACCTTGGGATGACACCTAACCTCTCCGGGTTCTGGCTTTCTCGTGGGACCACAGACAACGACAACAATCTTGCTGGAGGCAGACAACCAGATCACATCATCCCCTGAAGTCCCCATTCATTCTGAGAGCTGTGAGCCTCTTCCTAGCCAGCCTTCGAGGAGATCCCGTAACCAAAGAAATGAGCCAAAACAAAGACATCCTGGGAACAGAGGGCAGACACTTTGGATCAGAAAACCACTACCAACACGTGAGCTCTTCCACCCTCCGATCATCAGACTCACCTAAGAGCCTTTTAGGAAATATCAAAAATACTGACTCCGGGTCCCGTCCCCAAGAATTCTGATGCAATTGATCTGCTGCAACCAGGCACTGGGGTTCTGTGACAGCCCCCCATACGTCTCTTGTGCGCCAGGGTGGGAGACCACTGACCTAGATAATCTATACTTGGATAATCAAGAGTCGAAGGTGACTTTAATTCATGAGTAAGGCTGGAAGAGATTCCGGGGAACCAGATAGCTAGGCCATTTTGCACCAGGCTTGAGACGTTCCTGGGGTCAGATAGGCTAGAAAGAGGATGCCGCTCCTGACTCCGCTTGCCAGAGAGTGTGTGCTGGAGCCGGGGCACAAGACATCCACTGGGCCACCAACATCCTGAGGCCTGGACTGGGCTGTGAGCCGGATTCTGCTGTCAGAAAAGCCTCAGTGTGGTGGGAAACAACCAAGTAAATCAATGACTAGGGGATGGTGCAGTCCTCTTCCTGTGGTACTGGGGAGTGAGGGCAGTGGGCAAGCAGAGAGACGAACTCTGCCTGGAGAGGGACAGGAGAGCTTCTAGAGGCTTTGAAGGATGTATAGGAGTTTGCCAGGTAAAAATCAGGAAGTGGGAAATGGCGAGTACTTCAGTGCCTCTGGCTTAGGGTCTGCCCCTGCTAACTCGGCACTTATAGAGTTCCCTGTGTGCCCGGCTCTGCAGAGGCCCCACTGGTGGCGTGGCTGGGCGGTGGTGCCTGCGCACGGGAGAGCAGGGGCCCCACCCTTCGTACAGTGAGGCCGGGGGGACACAGGTTCAGAGGGGATTTCAAGATGGTTCAGTACAAAGGGGATTCCTAGTGGCAGCTCTAGTAGACAGCATTATCACAGAAGGCTTCTTGGGGGAGATGCGTGTGGGGAAATGGAGAGGCAGACAGGCGGCCGGCACATCCTGGGAGCCGCAGTAAATGTGGCCTGCATGCTCAGTAATTCAGCTCCTGGCAGGCGCGAGTGTGGCTGGGGCGGGGAGGGCCGGTCTGACTGAGGTGCAGGGAGGGGCATGAGCCGGGTGGCCCCGGGCCAGGCTGTGCCCAGCAGTGAGGGGCCTCAGGAGCCACAGTGGGCCCAGGGGACACACTCCAAACTTTTAGGGTAGAAGAAAATGTTTTAATTTTTAATCTAGCCTGAATTACATTCATCCTTATACCAATGCCGTCATAAAATATAACTTTTAATAACTTTTTATGGAGAAGGAAGACCACAGGAAAGACACAATGTCACCCGGAGGGCAAAACACTTGGCTGGGGTTCGAAATCCCTGGATGCTACTTCAAACCTTACCTTTAATTAGCTTGTGTCTTTGGGAAAATCGTGAATCCTCTTTGAGGCTGTTTGCCCTTATGTGACCTGGGAGTAACAGACCCACCTCACAGGCAGCACAGCCTAGGGACACGGCCAACCTGAGAGGCATCAGGCACGGTGCCCCCTGGAACTGGGCAACGGGGTAGAAATGCCCGCAAGACTGAGGCATCGACAAAGTAGGAAACGTGAACCTGCTTTAAAGGCAGCGGTGAGGAGTGACGTAATCTGAGTACTTGGGGAAGGGATCAGGGCTCCCGTGCCCGGCCTCGGAGTCCCCGTTCCCTGTGCCTTGCATCCTGTCTTTCCACGGAGACAAAAGCAATCTCTCGGTTTCCAGGGCTGATGGAGCCCTTTGTGGGCACAGACTATAGAAACTCTCTGTGCAACCCCCCTGTGCATGCATCACCCCCCCTGGACACCCCACCAGCCCCCTGAGGCCCGGGCCCCATTTGCCCACCCCTGCACCTTGCTGACCATCACATGAGAGCTAGCGCGTGGTTGGAGTCTAGATGGTGCTTGTCTGTGGACCTCAGTGGAATTCCTCCCAGACGATCCCCCAAGACCTTCCTTTTCCACTTTCCCTCCAGGGACCCTGCCAGGCTCACATCCTTGTCTCTATTCCCTGCAATGCTCTGGGGCCCAGCTGCCATCCCCGAGTAGAACAGCTCCATCAGTTGGCCTCTGTTCTGCTCTGGTTGATCAAAGCATAGTCTCGGTGCTGGTGCCCAGCCTGAAGCTGGCTTGTGACGGAACCCAGGTCCCCAACCCAGCCCAGACACTCTGGAGGCCACGCCAACCTCTGGAAGCTCCTCCTCCGTGCACGGGGCAAGCTGTGGCTGTTCACTCATGAAGCCCAGTCTCTGGCAACTGTGAGAGTGAGTGTGGCTGGGGCTGGCTCTTCAGGACCAGCCTTGGGGTGGTTAAGGTCATTGTCCTTGGAGACCCAGAAGAGCACAGGGTCTTCTAGCATCATTCTCTCTTTTTTCAGAAACAGAATCTGGGGCCAAAACAGTATGTAGTGGTTGAATAGTGGCCCCCAAATGGTAATTCTACCTGGAACCTTAGAATGTGACCTTATTTGGAATAAGGATCTCAAGATGAAATAATTACGATTCAAGTGGGCCCTAAATCCAATGATAGTGTCCTTGTAAGAGACAAAAAAGAAGAGACAAGGTACAGGAAAGACAGCCGTGTGAAGACGGAGTCTGAGATTGGAGTGATCCAGCCGTGAGCTGAAGAATGCCACGAAACTAGAGCAGCCACTAGAAGCTGGAGGGGTGTGGGAGGGTCCTTCCCTGGAGCCCTCAGAAGGAACATGGCCTGGCTAGCACCTTGATTTCAGCCTTCTGGACCCCAGAACTGTGAAAGAATAAATTCCTCTTTTTTAAAGCCTCCCAGTCGGTGGCAATTTGTTAGGGCAACCCTAGGAAACTTCCAGAGAAGGCTCACGACTCAGCTGAAGGTGCCAGGTCTCCTTGCTCCAGTTTAGGGGTTTCCCCCACCGCACCTGTTGGCAGGCCTGAAAGCCTCATGTCAAAAATAACAACGCCCACAAGACCATTTTGCATTTATTGTGTGCCTGCTGTGTGTGGGCACGTCGGGGTGTTTGCATCCCGGTGAGCAATGAGGTGTGTGCAGTGGCGGTTAAGGGCATGGCAGGTCCAGGCATCCCATTTCTAATTTATATCCCTGGGCAAGTGACGTAGCCACTCCGTGCCTCAGTTTCCTCATCGGTACAATGGGAGTGATAATAGCAGCCACCGTCTGAGTTGTGAGGAATGGATGAATTGGCATGTACGATGCCATCAGTGTCATGCCTGTGCTCTGGAAGTTTACAGAGTAAACCGGCCTCACCATTTCCCCACGGCTGGGGGAGGAAAGGAGCCCCAGGTGGGCCACGTCACTTTCTCAACGCAGCTGAAAGATGGCTGGGCTGGCGTTTAGGCTCAAGTTTCCTGACTTTGAAGCAGAGGCGCTTTCTAGTCTGACGCACTGGTTCCTTTCCAGGAGCCTTCTGCAGACATGGCATTTCAGCTGAGAGGAGGCACGATGCTACCTGAGTGAGACGCTTCGCATTCAGTCCGTCCAAGGAGTGGCAGCGGGGGCTGCTTGTCAGTTTATAACTGTCCCTCCTGGCTGCCACCCAGCAGAGAGGGGGCCCTAGAGTTTGGCTGGTGCCCAGAAGCTCACCTTTCCTGGGTAGCCAGAGCTAGAGGCGGGGTCTGGAGGTGTGGACCTGAAAGTGCAATGTGGGCTGGACCCCGAGGGACAGGGCTGAGCCAGGTGTGTGCTGTGTGTCCTCTGGTGGCACAAGGAAGACCTCTGTCCCAGCATCTCACCCAGTGAGACCCATTTCCACGACAGCCAGAGAAACAGGTGTTTAAGGGGCTGCTGGCTGGTGCTGCCCAGAGCGAAGGAAGGGAGTGAACTACAGGGCGGCAGAGGCAGAGCCTCCAAGCCAGGGAGATCACACACATGCAAAGTTTAGAGCCAGGGAACATGAGGTTTGGGGAATGACGTGGCTCCCACCTGCCAGCCTGCCAAGGTGCCCGAAGGTGAGGGTAGCAGCCAGGGGCAGGAGAAAGGCCGAGGGGGAAAATGATAACAATACGTTAAATGAGGCTCAGAGTCATGACACATCCAGGGCTCCGGCAGGATCTCGCTGGAAGCCCAGGAGGCAGTTTGGGAAGCGGTTTGTGACGACAGCAGCATCAGGAAGAGAGACGTGCATAAACGCTGCCACGCTTTCAGAGGGTAAATCCGAATGCCGTGCAGCGAACACAAAAGTACTCTGCAAACTGTTTCCGGAAGCCATTTGCAGGATCCCTGGGAATTCTTTACTAGGCTGAAATGGCCAAAGTGGCCCCTCTGCTCCCTGCTCCCCTGCATCCTCCCACTTCTGCTGGGTCGCTGCTGTGGCCAACAGCTCAGGGCCTTTAGACGCCAGCTCAGCCGGCAGAAAAGTGAAAAGTTCAGGCAAAAGCAATAGTTTGTTCTTGTGTTGCGAGAATAAACCTCCAGATTCCCGGTTTTTGCAAAAACTCGCCTGCTGTGGGTTTTAATGAAATCCACCAATTGTTTTGACCTGGAGACACCCGTCCAGCCCAGGGGAGGAAACGAGAGGGGAAAGTGAAGGGGGGAGAGGGACAAGGCAGAGGGAAGATGAGGAGCAGGGACAGAGGGAGGGGATGGCGGAGGCGAGGAAGGGTTCAGGTTGTTTATAAATAAATCCTGTCTGTATCTGCTGTACTCACACCCGTGTGCACACACGAGTACACGTGCACGTGCACACACACACAGGGGAGCTTACTGTCTAGACCCTTCATGTGAGGTTGGGGCACCTGTCTGTTGTTGAGTAATACAAGTCCTTGGCTCCCCATGACAGCGCCCTCCGTCGCATGGGCTACCTGGGGCGTGAAGCTCACAAACTGTGGATAAACAGGCCTCGCTGCTTCCAGGCACTTGGACATCCTCTCGAGGGGCTTGCTTAGCCGGAGCGGGGGGCCTGTTTACCCTCTTCCTGCAGGAAACCGCAGTCTGGCTGTGGGCGTGTGACGAGCCGCCCAGCACCCCTCTCCCTCTTAGTGTGATACAAAACAGAATCTCTTCGGCTGGCCCGGAGGGTGGATGCTGGCCTGGGTGGCCTTTCTGGTTGTGCCACCAGAATGAGCACGTCTTAGCAGTAATAACAGCTGGCACTTTACCTAGTGCTTGAGATATTAACTCATTCCATCTTCACGGCAGTCCTTTGAAGGGGGCACTGCTATTGTCACCCTTCGTTTACAGAGTTGAGCAGGGACCGCAGTGAGCTGCCCGGGCCCCTCTGCTCAACAGCAGAGCGGGGCGTGGAACCCGGGCCAGCTGGCTGCAGGGGCTGAGCTCTCAACGGCACAGCACCCACCTCTCGCAGGGCAGCTTGCTGTGTGCTGGGGAGAGACTCTAGCAGTCAGTGTGACACTTTACAGAGCTCCCCTGACAGCACCCCTGAACCGTGGAGGTCTAGCCTGCGCTTGAGCAAATCCGGTAACAGCTGCTCCCCACTTCGCCAGGAGGCCAGACCCCTCTTCCAACAGCTTGGATTTTTGGAAAAATCCTTTTGATGTTGAGTCCCAAACTCGCCTTACTGTACCCGCCTGCCCTGGCTTCAGTTCTGGAGCCACTGAGAAGAGCCCCCTCCACCTCCCCAGACACCCCCTCAGACACTTGCGGGTCAGCCCATGCCCGCAGCTGCGGACTGGGTTTCAGGAGCTGTGGGCTCCTGGCCGCTCAGCCCTTCCTCCTTCTCAGCCACTGGCCGCCCCCTCTCGCCCGTGCTCTGATTTGCCAGCGTCCTTCTGCCCACTGTCCCCAGGCTTGAGCGGGGCACTCTGGCTGTGACCCTGCCCCTCCTGGTTCTCCCTGTGTTCTGCAGGGTGAGAGGTTGGCTCAGGTGGCTCTGACATTTCTCTAGCTCTGACATTCCAGGCATCTGTGGTGCAGCCACAGATGTCCCCTGTCTCTTGTGCTCTGCCCCCACCCCTGGTTCTCCTGGTGGTGGCCCTGGCCCGGCAGTTGCCTGTGTTGGAGCTGAACCGTGGGAGCCCCGGCGGGCGGTGTAGGCCCAGGGCAGCGGGTTACAGCAGGAAGCCGAGCAGCCGCGATCTTTGGTGCTGACGCTACTTATTCTCCATGTGTCCGCCCTCCCCAACCCATTCTCTGCCTGGGTTGGTCAGACCACTTGTGCTGAGACTGGGGGAGTCGGGTGGGGGGCTCACCACTGGCAGCTGGGCCTTCCCAATTCCTCTCTCTTTCTCTTCCCCAGGGAATTCCTCTGAGAGCAGGCAGGAAACAGCCTCGTAAGGTGTCCATTAGGTGGGAAACACCTGGCACCATTTCACTGTGGTTTCCATTACCTGGGGACCTGGAGAAGGAGGGGGCATTGTGTTTTCTTAGATGCACCCCCCCCCATATTTCCCCTCTCCCAGGCCCACATGCTGCAGGGACCAAGCTGGCTGGGACAGATGGAGTTCTGCAGGCAAGATGGGGAGATGTGTGGCAGGTGAGGAAACTGAGGCCCAGACACAAGTTTAAGGAGTCAAAGGGCTCATGGTCACCCAATTTGATTGTCTAGAAAGAAAAATCTGACAGTGAGAATTCAAAAGGAAGGGACTTGCTCTGAGGTTACAAGTCTGTTCCTCCACCCTTAGGCAGGCGGACACAGTGGCTGGCCGGGCCCCAGCTGCATGCGGATGACTAACTCCCAGCGGCAACTAGAGAGATGAGAAGCGACTGTGTGCAGAGACATGTGCAGCCTGGAGGGATCTGGCAGGGCCGGTGCAGCTCCAGGCACGACAGGCAGGAGGCAGCACCACCTCCAGGACTGTCGGGGTGAGGGGGGGAGAGAGGTCCCACTGAGAGCCATAACCCTAACAAGCAGCCTCTGCCAGAACCTCTGGGAAGCAGGTAGGATCGTGGAGCTGCAAGAGAAGTGCCCTGCCCTGCTCTCTGCCCATCCTCCAGTCTCCTGTGGCTGCCTCCCAATGGCCAACCCAGGACAGCCAGAGGGAAGCGGAGTCTGAGAAACACAGAAAGGAAAACAAAGGAACATAGCCAGGATCCAGAGTGGCGGTTCCCTTGGGCAAGGCGGGGATGTTCAGACCGGGGGAACTGGGCTCCGAAGTAGATCACAGTCAAGCTTTTGTTTTGGGTGGTGGGTTTTTGAGTATTCATTCCACTACTAAAGAAAACTAATTAAGTATCCAAACAAAAGTGGGGTGTGTTAAAGACCAATGAGGAGTGAGATTAAACCCAATCTGGATGCCCAAAGTCCAAACAGAAAAAAATCACCCAGTGCAAACAATACCAATGGGCAGGGAAGCAGGGAAGGAGGTTCTGCAAGGGACGGGGGCTTATCCACATCCATGGCATGGTGGCAAGGGCTTTGCGAGGCAGCCCCTCACCCCATGCCTGACTCTGGAGAATAATTCCATGGCAAGCCTGGTATATCATAAATACTCTGACACATGGTGGCATATTGCACTGGCTTGTGACAGATACTCCGTAAGTCCATTCTGCCCCCTCACACTGGGAGTGGCCTGGGGCCAGGGCTTTGTGATCTTTCTGAGGCCAGGCCCAGTAGCCCTTGTTGGGTGTGGAGACTGCTGAAATCGAGGCTCCCTACCCCTCTAGAGTGGGGGCTGCCCATGACAGGGGCTAGATCTCGTCCATCATAGTGGGAGACACCAGAAGCCAGATTTGGCTCCTCTTTCCAACTGGAGTGTCCTGAGGCTCAGTTGATAAGTATTCCTGAAATCAGAGGCTGTTTCTACTCTCTGATTAGGAGTCCCCTGGAGACAGAGACTGCATCTCCCCATCAGATTGGGAAATCCATGAGGATGGGGTGATTTTACTCTCATCAGACTCAGAACCTCCCCTGGTCAGGGCTTTGTCCCTACCACAGAGAGAACTGGCTCCCTGTCTCCTGCTCTAGAGATGTCCTTGGTCAGTGCCTGACTTCTCTGAAACATCCTTGTTTTCTCTTCTTGCCACCCAGTCTGGAGATGGCTCACCTGGGAAACTGCTATTGCGTTGCCACTCTGGACTTTGCCAGGAGTCACTGAGACACTGTCTCCATGTCCGTGCAGCTGAGATGTCAGCATGGCTGGGCTGCAGGGGATCAAGGTTGGAGAAGGGAAAGTCATGTCCTCTAATCTAGGTCTTGGTTCTAACTCAGAGCCTGCCACGGTACCCGTAGGCTGAGTCCAGCCTCCAAGGACACAGGCAGCTGGGTCTGCCCCAGACAGGATCTGGAGGAAGCTCTTCCCTTGGGCTCACCAAGTGATATCAAAGAGAACATCAGGGACCTAGGAAGGGGGAAAACTGAAAGGAATAAAGGTCCTTATTTTTGGAACACAGAGACACACACGCACCATCATCATGATAATCATCATCTCATTCAACTTTTCAAATACTGAGACAAGTGCATTAGTTTGCCAGGGCTGCCAAACCGTAGACTGGTAGCTTGAACAATAGAAATGTCTTTTCTCACCATTCTAGAGGCTACAAGTCCAGGTCAAGGAGTCAGCAGGGCTGGTTTCTTCTGAGGCCCCCCCTTGGCTTGTGGATGGCTGTCTTCTCCCTGCGTGCTCACATGGTCTTCCCTCCGCGTGGGTCTGTGTCCACACTGTCTCTTCTCATAAGAACCGCAGGCATATCGGATTAAGTCCCACCTGCATGACCTCATTTTACCTTAATTATTTCTTTAAAGACCCTATCTTCAAATACAGTCACATTTCTGAGGCACTTGGGTTAGGACTTCAACATGTTTATGAGTTTTGGCTATGTTTGGCCCACAAAAATAAGAAAAATACATGCTGTCTCCATTTTACAGCTGAAAAGACTGAGGCAGGGAGAGAAGCGGCTTGTCCAGGGGACCTGCATAGGGTGGAGAAGCAGAAGTGGACCACACGCCTTCCACCTGTATGTCTCGTGCCAGGCCTGCCTGTGGCTTGGTCCTCTAAAGGAGTAATCCTGGTTGACTCTTGAGTGGGGACCTCATGGTGCAGACACCTGCTTCCACTGGACTCTGCTGGATGCCAGTGGATGTCTTTCAGGTGGGTGTCGTGGCTTCCCTGTGGCATCAGAGGCTCCTTAAAGATGGGCCTGACCCTTCCCCAAAATGAGGAGCTCCCCAGGACAAAGCCCCACTTCCCATTCTGGGCCCTCCTCCAGAAGAGGGACCAGTGCAGAAAGTCGCCTGGCTATCCCGGGAAGCCCTCTGCTCAGCACGTTGATATCTCTTGCTTTTCCCTGTCTTTGCCCTGGCACCACTCCTTGGGGTGGTCTGCTCATCTTGTCTTAAGGCCATAAAATATTCAAATGTCAGACATGAGTGGGCCTGCCAAGGTCAACCCATTTATTATATCTCTTGGATTCTCTGTAGAGAATATCCCATGATCGCAGACCCCAAAGAAGTGCTTGGTGGCTCATGAGAAAGACAGTCAATAGCTAACAGCCTGCGGTCTGATATCTCCTCTTGCTGCACCCCCCTCTCGTTCTTGGTATATTTTCAGTAATCCTCTGGCAGACTAGAGGGCCTTAAGAGCATTGCCCTTCAATTCTCTGTCCTCCCAGCTATGGTCCTCCCCATCCTTCCTCCAGGTTAAAACCTCCCGTCACCTGTGGGCACCTCCCTGCGGAAAGCTGGGTGAATTGGAGGTCACTGCCATCCGTCTCTGGGTGGACAGTCGGAGCCCACTGCTGCTTCACTTGGCCCCACCCTCTTTCCGTCCCTTCTAGCTCCCCCTACCCCACGGACCAATATTGCGCTTCCCACGCCCTCTCACCCCTGGTAATTGGGGGAGATTTCTCCAATCTCCACATTCTCATAAATTTGATCCTCTCGGGAACTTCATATCCCCAAGGATCCCAAAGCTGTGACATATCAGATCTAGGTCAAAATCCTAGATGAGTCAGCACAGACCAGGTCTTTGCCGTCAGATATCTCCCGAGCCCCTCCAACCAACGAGTATCTCATGTTGCATCCCCCCAGAAGTAAATCATGTCAAGGATTGGAGGGTCAGCAGTTTACCTGGGGGTGACCTCAGGAAGCATCAGTGGAGAAGTAGGGAGGTGAGGGCAGGAGGCAGGAGGCCAACATGGGGCATGTTCATGAGCGAGTGTCTGACTTGAATAACTGGGACTCAGTCCCACTGGGGACTTCCAAGAGTGGATTAGTTTTTTATTTCTCCTGTAACAAATTACCACAAAGTTGGTGACTTTAAATAACAAATGTGTTATCTTACAGTTCTGTAGCTCAGAAGTCCCAAATGGGTCTTCTTAGGCTAAAATCCAGGTGTATCATCAGGGCCGTGTTCCTTTTGCTTTGGGCAGGATCTGTTTCCTTCCCTTTCAGCTTCCAAGGCCTGCCCACACTCCTTCATTTATGGCCCCATCTCTCGAAGCCAGCAGCGGTGGGCCAAGTTCTCATAGTGTGTCACTCTGATGTCCTCTCCTCCTTCCCTTTTCCACACTTAAGGACTCTTTTGATGACATTGGATGCACTCGGGATAGTCCAGCATAACCTCTATGTTAAAGTTAGCCCACTAGCAGCCTTAATTATATGTGCACTCTTAATTCCCCATTGCCACGTAACCTCACATAGCCACATGCTCTGGAGGGGCCACCATTCTGCCTACCACGGGACATTATATAGATTGCACTTCAGAGTGGTCCCACTCAAAGAGTGAGAAACTGGGGTACTCATTCACCAGCTCCCATCTAGGGTTGGTTTGGAGTGGGGGTGGGTAACTCTTCCTCACTTCTGACCTGTCTTCCCTAGCCCACTGAGCTCCTGTGGCCAGAGAAAGCCTTCAGGCAGAGTCACGGGTGCTGGGGGCAGGAAGTCCTCAGCATACACGGGAATGGTTGGAACTGAGGGATGTAGGCAGGATGCTAACAGAGCATGTTTGCCTTAATCCGTTTGTGCTGCTGTAATGGAATACCTGACACTGGGTAATTTATAAAGAGCAGTGATTTATTTCTTACAGTTCTAGAGGCTGGGAAGTTCAAGGTCGAGGAGCTTGCATCTGGTGAGGGCCTTCTTGCTGCACTATTCCATGGTGGAAGGGCAGATAGAAATGGGAGGGGAAGGGGGCTGAACTCATTATTTTATCAGGAACCCATTTCCACCATAATAGCATTAATTCATTCAAGAGATCACTCATGGCCTAATCACCTCTTAAAGGTCTCACCTCTCAACACTGTTGCATTGAGTATTAAGTTTCCAACACACGAACTTTGGGGGACACATTCAAACCATAGCACCGCTACAATTAATTAATCTATTCATCAAAAAATTGAATGTCTGGTTAGGCAAGGTTTTGTGCCAGGTCCTAGTGGGAAAATGATAAAAAAGACACCCATCCTTGCTCTGGAGGTTTCACAGTCTAGTGGATGGAAGAGACCCCATGAGATAAGTATGATGTGACGTGGTAGGCACAGTGATGGAGACCTGAGCTGGGAACTGGCAGAACAGTCTGGAATGGGGATGAGGGATGTATCAGAGAAGGCATCCTGCAGGGTAGACCTGAGTTAGCACTGAAGGACGTCAGGGTCAGCCAGACAACAAGGGTGGGTCCTTTTTCCAGGTGCAGGGGATGGCATGAGCAAAGACACACAGGTAAGAAAGGGTGTGAAGCATGCAGGGAGCATGGAGTGGAGTGGGGGCAGGGAAGGGTGCAGAGTCCTCTGGAGGCTACACAGGGGTGTGGTTGCAGGGCACTGACACCAGGTTCAAACACCATCTTAGAGCAAATGGGAGAACCCTGGAGGTTTTGAGCCAGGAGGGAATGTAGCCAGGTCAGCACAAGTGTCAGGTCAGCACAAGTGTCAGGTCCCTGGTCTGCAGTGTGGAAAATGGATATGAAGTCTTGAGACTAGAAGTAGGGGAGATCAGTCAGGAGCTATTGTAGTGGTCCAGGGGAGAGATGAAGAGCCTCCAAATTAGGATTCTGGTTGCAAACGAAGAGAGATACCTTCCTACATTCAAAGGCTAGCTGTATTGGAGATAAAATACCATTATATTACTTAGGACAAGATATGACTTTGAGTGACAGAAAATCCAAACTGGGCAACAGAAGTGTATTTTCCTCTTATATAAAAACGCAGCTAGGTGGTCCAGGCTCCTTGTGCTTTATTGCTCTGCGTGTCTTTCATTCGCAAACTCACCTCGTGGCCCAAGATGGCCACAGCAGCTCTCCCCGTTACATCCACATTCCAGCCAGCAGGAACGAGACAAGGGAAGGGCCCAACCCTTCCTTTAAGAACACGTTCGAGACGTTGCCCGTACCTCTGCCACTTACACTTCATTGCCCAGAACTTAGTCATGTGGCCACACCCAATTGCAAAGGAGGCTAAGAAGTGTCTTCTTTCTGGAAGCCGTATGCCCAGCCACAATTCTGTCACTGCAAAAGGAGGGTACACTGGGCACTGGATGCAACTGGTCCCTATAAGGTAATGATGGACATGTGCATTGTGGCCAGACTGACCTGGCTGCCACTCTTTGTTACCTTGGGCACCTCCTGGGAGCCTTGGTGCCCTCATCTGTAAATGGAGGTGTAGGGTTATCGTGAAGATTCAATGGGACAAGGGACAAAAGTGCTTTGTAAACTGTGAAGTGCTATCACCTATGAGGTGTCATTCCCATGGTGTGTTCACTGTGGTCCCATTGACAGCCAAGATTGCTTTACGGGACTGAATAAGAAAGACGGATCTAGAATGCCTGTAGGTCAGTAAAAATGCTTGGAACGGAGGAGGGAAGAGCAAGGTAGCAGTAGGGCTTCTTCCAGACAGAGCAGGCTCAGGGGAGGGAGGCTGAGAATTAAGTGCTGAGGGGACCTGCGGGGCTTCCTGGACTGGAGTCCAAGTGCTTCTGGAGGAGGCATTGTCAGCCAAGGCCAACAGTCCTGCAAGAGAGCCTAGAGGACTTCTGTGGCTTCCTTTGTAATCCACGCCCTCCTGCCGGCCACCCTCCAGGGTCCTCCTCATCATTCTGAGCCTGCCCGCGCTTCTGCCCTTGGAGCACACCAGGGTTAAGAATGGGAACACAGGGCAAGCGTTCCCAGATTTATTACTTAGGCTCCGTTTTTCTCTTCATTGGCAAATGCAATCAGTTCTTTGTTTCAGCGGAGGTGCCCTCAGTTCTTTACAGTAATTACTGCTCTATCAGTAAACGGAAAGGTTTTAATTTCACAAGGGTATATGCAAATTGCAAGTTTTGCATTGCTCAACCTTAATCAATACTGTAATAGAATTAAGAGGTCCCAGCAAGACGTGTGAGCTTACCTAAGCTAATAAAAAATGAGCCTGCATAACTCCAAACAGGACCTCAGCTAATGCATTTGTAGATAGCTGATGACTACATTTTTCTGTCCTGCATCAATTTTTCTCATTCATTCAGGTAGTGACTAATAGAGTGTGTTTTTTGGAGGGGGGCACAGTCTATCATTGCTACTACAGCTGAAGGTTTTGTGTCTTCTTTTGTGTCACCCACGTTACACTAAATTTCAACCCCAGACCTGGTCATCTCCATCGCCTCTCCTGTTATCTTTTTCTCCTTAGTAATTACCCCTGTCTAATATGATGTTTGCTTTGTTTCTTTCATGTATTCTGTTCTCCCCAAGCTAGAACATAGGCTGTGTTGAAGGCAGAGGGTTTTTTTTTTTTTTTTTTTGGTTGAGGGAGGGAATCAGTCTTTTTTATTCACTGCTGTATTTCGAGGACCTAGAACTGTGCCTGGTAGGTGGTAGAAGCTGAATAAATTATTTGCTATAGGAAGGCATGAAACCACTTAGTATAATTGTTGGACATGCAGTGTGTATAATTTCTAATGTCACTTTTCAGCTCTAAAATGCTGTGTTTCCAGATGTTTGGTATATAGTGTATGCTTCCTGAATGCCTGGCTGGTTGACTAAATAAATGGTCGAATCAAATGTTACATTACAATGATGGAAAATAATCTTGTTCCATTCAATAGCCTACCCTCTCCCCTAGCTGTTCCGCAGACCCAGCTGGCCAGAAGGAAGGAGGCATGAAAAACAAGCATATATTCTCTGCCCTTATCTCTCCAGCACTCGGCCAATTTTTAAAATAGCATTTAATGACCATCACAAAAAGATGTCACTGCATCGACACTGTCCCCAAGCAGCTGGGAGGTGGTGAAGCCCTCTCATCTTTCTGTGCTCATCTATCCCAGGGGCCATGGAGGGGCTTCCTGGGCCAGCTCACCTACTTCATCTGTAACCCAGCTCCCTGGATAGGGTGTTCTGCTAAATACACCCTCTCCCTTGTCGGCCTCCCCTGTGGTAATGCTCTTGCAACACAAGCCAGACAATTAGAGGTAATTGGGATAATAGGCATTTATTATGGCAATTTGCATTTCTACAGCAGGCAGCACAGAACTCAGTACCCAGCTTGGGAATGTGCTTTTGGGATCTGGGCTGACTCCAGCTCTCCATTCTAATGCATGTTTCAGAGGCCACAGGATTCGTCCCTCCTATGCTCCCAGAGGTCCCTGGAACATCCTTAGGTGTGAGTCTCACCAGCCAACCAGATGGGAATATGCAAATCAGGGCCTGTGAATTAGGGAATCATCTCTCCCACCCTCAGGGGCGGGGAAGAGTCTTCCGCCTGAAAGGAGCTTGAGTCTGTGGCCAGACCCCTGGTGACTGATTTTTCAGTACATTGACCAGATGTTTGGCTTAATTGACAGAATTGTTTCACTGTCTCAGCTGAGTAACTCAAAGCTCAGACTTGCTGTCAGCAGGCACCTCGGCAAGAGAGGCCTTGTGCAGAGACTCCACACGCGAGCCCACACAGGGGCTTCTGAACTCGCAGCTGCTCCTGTGTGCAGCCGCCGTCGTTGGCGTGAACACTGCCCCTGTGCCCAGCGTCATGGGCACCCACGTGCCCCCTCATGAGTGAGGGCAGCATTGCACACGGGTCATAACTGTTGGCCTGGCCTTGCAGCTTCCTAGATATGAATCTCTTCTGAGTGATCGTGGCTAAGTGACTTCACCTGTTTGTGCTCTTTGGTAAAGTGGAGACCATAACACTGCCTGACTCGATGTAATGTGTATGTGAGACGCCTAGCAGAACGCCAGACGTAAAGGTCAGATGTCCTCCTGGACAGTCCTCCCTGCACCCACACCAAGCTTCTACCTGCCCATCCGCAAGGCACAAAGCACCTAGTATCCTCAGAGAAGCACAGGTGAGCCTGCTGTGGGAGTTTGGAGAAGGGAGCGATGGACCTGGTTGTAGGGAGCATGTAGGTTTTCAAAGGGGAGGAGATGGCATTTGCTCTGGGCCCCGAAAGACTGATGGGATTAGGACCTGCAGACCTGAGATGGAGGCCAGTGGGCGGTGGGAAGGGGTGAGGTGTGCATGAAGAGAAGTCAACAGCAAAGGGCACATGTCGGTGTCTGTACTCGGCGCATCTCCATGTACTATAAAAAGACAGTGTTTACAATTTAGCTGCAATTTACTAGGGAGTTACATGTCACACACAGCCTCCCCAAGCCTCTTACTCAGTTTTGTCTCCCCTGGGCAGGGAGACCAGGGGAACACAACATCCCCTACAATGAATTGTTGTTCCTCTGGTCTAAGACTTTGCTCCTGTGACAGCCCCATCAGAGACTTTGTTCACTTTATTAAAAATGTGGCTGCCAAGGTAGAGAGATAATTTCCTTGGATTGTTAGGGAAAATGAGGAGAGTTAGACAGTGGAACCCACAGATTGCCAGAGCATTCAGGGCCCCCCAACCTGCCTGCCTAGTAGAGGGACCTGGCTTTCCTTCTTAGGGAAGGCAGAGATCTTTAGCCAAGCTCACAAACAAGACAAACTTTTGGTTGCTATTGGTCCCATGGGTTCTTAGAAAACATGTGTGAAATCAAGTAGAATGTTTGTTGCAGCATCTTTTTATAAACTAGTGTATTAATTAGGATAAAGGTGAAGTTGCTGTAACAAACAGTCCCAAAAGAGAGTGTCTTAAATAAAATGGAAGTGTATTTTACTCTCACAGAGTAGTCTAGCTGGTTCCAGCTGGTGGAGCAGCTGTGTTCATCAGTCATTCAGACCCAGGTTCCTTCTACATTGTGGCTCAACCTCCTTGGGTACTGTGCTCATCTGCGTGGCTGGAGCCAGGTTGCTGGTGCATTTGCTATCCAGTTCGTGGGAATTGGAAAGTGAAGCCATTTGTAAGAGCTTTTCTGTAAAGCAAGGGATGCAGAAGTTTCACTCATCATTGCTATACACTTTCCTTTGGAGAATATAAGGTCATATTGTCGCCTAGGAGAGGCTTGGGAAATAGAGTCTCTGGCTGGTACCACGTGCCTAACCAAACCCTGGGGAAGGATAGGGTCTGTTGGCATAAGAAAGAAGGGTGATCATGATTCTTCTCTATCGCACCGTTGGGGAAATAGAGAAAGCTGGGATTTCCTTCACGTTGTTCTGTGCCATCACCTACCAATGTTGCGAGGATTTAGAGTCCAGGGTGCAGAGGGCAGTGGACATCTCTGGACTGAGCACTAAAAGGAACACGTGTTGCTGTTCTCTGAGAAGTTTGGGCTGTTTGCCGCCCCTGAGTAATACCTTCTTTTCATGAGAATGTCCACTGTCCTGCCCTCCCTGCCCCCTAATGCATACGGGCCATCACTGCCTGCGTGCAGGAAAATCACCAATTAGAGATGAAACCTCCATTCTGGCAAATTGCCCATTCCCTGATCTAAGCTGACATAATTTATACACTCATGTTTACAAAGCAGTTATCAGCGGTTTCATCTGTTCCTCACAGTCACTGTAGGGTAAGGGCTGGGCAGGTTTTCTCCACATGTTATAAAACAGAAAACATGCTCAGTGAAGTTAAGTGATGTATTAGTTAGAATAGGCTAGATCATGTTTTAGTAACAAGCAGCCTCCGATCTTTCTTTTCTTTTCTTTTTTTTTTTTTTTTGAGACAGAGTCTCACTCCGTTCCCCGGGCTCGACTGCCATGGCTTCAGCCTCACTCACAGCAACCTCAAACTTCTGGGCTCAAGTGATCCTCTTACCTCAGCCTCCCGAGTAGCTGGGACTACAGGCATGCACCACCATGCCCGGCTAATTTTTTTTTCTATATATTTTTAGTTGGCCCGCTAATTTCTTTCTATATTTTAGTAGAGACGGGGTCTCACTCTTGCTCAGGCTGATCTCAAACTCCTGACCTCAAGTGATCCACCCACCTCAGCCTCCCAGAGTGCTAGGATTACAGGCGTGAGCCACCACGCCCAGCCCAGCCTCCGATCTGAATACCTTAACACAGTGGTCCCCAACATTTCTGGCACCAGTGACCAGTTTCATGGAAGACAATTTTTCCATGGATGGAGGGCAGGGGTGGAAGTGAAGCTCAGGCAGTGATGTGAGCCATGGGGAGCAGCTATAAATACAGATGAAGCTTTGACCATTCACCGCTCACCCCCTGCTGTGCAGCTCCCCAGTTCCTAAGTTTCATGGAAGACCATTTTTCCACAGACGAGGGATGGGGGGAGTGGCGGAGCTCTGCAGCCTGGTCCGTAACAGGCTATGGACTGGTACTGGTCCACAGTCCCGGGGTTGGGGACGACAGCCTTAACACAACAAATGTTTATTTCTAACCATCACAAAATTCACTGTGAGCCTGAGTGACTCTTCTAGGCAGCTATCCTCTATGTGGTCCTCAAAGATCCAGGCTAACAACTCCGTCTTCCTGTAGCTGCAACTCCTGGACCATGCAGCCTCCTTGGCCCTTGTGGCAAGGCAAGAGAAAGACAGGACAGTCATACCTGACAATGACACATGTTGCTTCTGCTCACATTTCATTGGCCAGATGCAGTCACAGAGCTCACCGCCCTGTGGGAGGGCTGAGAAGGGGAGGGGACCTGAATACTGATGAGCACCAGTCGTATCCACCACACGTGTTTTGCACCAGAGCCCCTGGCAAATCATGGGACCTCAAGCTTTTTATGAGTTTTCTCATTTCTGGTATAACCCCAGGCTGACAATAAGGCAAGCTCTGCCTATTTTCCCCCTAGGGATAACAGCAAATATTTACATATGTGATGGATAATATAGTTTTTTGGGGGGACAGAGGGGAGGCTAATCCCACAGCAAGAACTTCCTTGTGGAAGGCTGGACTTTTTTTCCAGCGTAAGCAGCTCACCTATATTTCCAGGCCCTAAATCCACATAATTAAGATCCCTCCTTTGGATTAGGACTCTGAGGAAAAAACTCTTAAAATACACACACATCTCTCTTGGCTTAGAGACAGGACTGTACAACCATCGTTACCCATTCATACCTCCATATGGTGATGACATTCTCCGTGAGCACAGACTGGGAACTAGACAGGTATGTTTTGACAGGGGACGAGGAGGCGGAGGGAGGGGTTGTTCGGAGGGTGCAGGGGAGGTAGTTTGGGATGGCTGCAGGGGATTGGATGAGTTGAAAGCCGAATAGCTGCGTGGCTGGCCTGTTCCTGATTAAAGAAAAGCATGTGTGCAGCGTCTGGGAATGCCATTTTCCCCGGAGTCAGAATTACTGCAGTCCTTGTAAGTAAGCAGGAGCTGGGCTCCTTCTGAGGCTGGTTCTCGGGCCCTTGACCCGAGGAGCCCAGCTGCTGCTTTTCATCCTTCTCTTTTCTGCCCTCCTTGGAGGGAATTATGAGCCTGAGGTCTGGGCCCTGGACAGCCTTTAATAACTGTGTAACTACGGAGAGCCCTCACTGTTTCCTTCATTTGTAAAATGGAGATAAAAATATGAAATATTCCCTCCAGGGTTCTTGGAGAATCAAACATGCCAACAAATACACCAGCTTTGTTGACTATAAAGGGCTGTGCAAACAGAAGGAGTTACCGTGTAGTGCCATCATCACCATCGTTGTTACTCTGTGGCCTTGGCCCTACATGAGCACACAGGGTACGAAGATGTCAGCAGCCATAAGTACCCCAGCAGCTGCAGACTCAGACTGTTTCTGGCCCAGGAAACTAATCTCATCCACACACCTGGGGCTGTTTCTCTCAGTCTCTCCTTCCTAGATCCACTTCCTCGGAGCTCCTTGTCTTTCTCCTCTGGTTTTCTAAGCTGTGAGCTGCCTCCTCCTTTCAGCCTGAAGTGAGTTCACACTTCTGGGTATCTATATCCGTGTTTTATTGTTGCATAACAAATTACCATAAACTCAGTGGTTTGGAGCCACACAGATGTATAGCCTCACAGCTCCCGCGGATCCTCTGCAAAGGGTCTCACACAGCTGAAGTCAAGGAATTCTTATCTGTAGGCGTGGCTACGAGAATATCCGCTTCTAAACCCGCTCAGATTGTTGGCAAAATTCTGTTCCTGGAGGTTACAGGCCGCAGGCCCTCTCTCTCCTGCTGGTTGTCACTTGCCGCTGCCCACCACTTCCTGCCACGTGGCCTGCTCCACAACGTGGCCCGCTGCTCCGTCAAAGCCAGCAGGAGAAACATCTCTCTCACTTTGAATCTCTGTGACTTCAGGAAGGGCTGAGTCCCTTTTCAGGGCCCACCCAGGATACTCTCCCTTTTAATTAACTCAAAGACAGTGAACAAGGAACCTTCATGTATAACGTCTGCAAAGCCCCTTCTGCCGTGTAATGTAGCGTGACCCACAGCAGTGCTGCCCCATCGCACTTCGTATCGACCAGTCCCACCCGCTGCCCCCTGCTGGCAGCTGTGGATCTTGTGCTCTCATGCATGGTCAAGGCCACGAAACAACAACGACAGTGATGAGGGTGATGATGGTGGTGATGATGTTGCTACCCGGTAACTCCTAACGTTTGCAGAGCTCTTTGTAGTTAACAATGCTGGTATCATTTTTGGCTTGTTTGATTCTGCAAGGCCTCTGGAAGGAATATTTGCTATTTTTACCTCCTCTGTACAATGTTTCCAGTAGCCAATGCCCCATAGGGCATCAATTCCCCTGCACTTCCAGGTCATGCCGTTGGCCTCTTGGGGAGCAGCTCCAGAAGCCAGGTCCCATGCCCGAGAGTGGGGTGCGGGCTTATTCCAGACCCCACATGTCTGCATGGGAGACGTGCTCTGCTGAGATCAGGTGTTCTGCTGGGGTGCCCACCGAGGCGAGCAGGTGGTAGCTGGTCTGGGAAGAGATCATGATGTGTTTGCTGGAGCCACCCAGAGTGATCTCACAGAGACGCACGGGCAGCCGCACGTCCAGGAGTGATAGAAAGCGATGGTGGGCGGCCATGTGGGAGAAGAAATGGCTCAAAGGCAGAAGCAATGGGGATACAGAGGAGGGGAGAGAATCAAGAGGTGTTCATTTATTTCAGTTATTTACTTTATAAATACAGTTTTTATTATACGGCAATAGATTTAAATTTAAAAATGGGAACAGTACCAAAGTGTGCATAATGAAAAGAAAGTCTTTTTTTATGTCCTAGATTTCCAGTTACAGTTCTAAGAAAAACCTTTCAAAAATTGTCTGGCTTATACAATCAAAGGCAGATAGAATGTAGAAGATAGATGTGTGTGTGTGTGTGTGTGTGTGTGTGTGTGTCCTTTTGGGGGACACAAATAGGATCTCACTATACATTAGGTTTCTCAACTCAGCATTTCACTTATGGGTGTGCTATAGGTGAATATTGACATTATATACAGTGTTTGGCTATTATATAAACAATGCTATAATTAAATCTTTGTATCTACATCTTTGTGTGTGGGCGCAAGTATCTATGTAGGATAAAATCCTAGATGTGGAATTGCTGGATCAAAGAGTGGATGGCATTTAAATTTCTATAGATATTGCCAAATTGTCTTCCAACAAATATGTCCTAATTTGCACCTCCCTCCCCCACAACGCCAGCAGCCTGGGGCTGTGCCTGTTTCCTGCAGCCCCAGCGCTGGCTATTATCAAACATCTTCAGTCTTTCCAAACTCTTGGGAGAAAATGATATTGAAATGCTTTCATTTGCATTTCCTTATGTTTGAATAAGGTTGAGTATATTAAACATCAAAGGATCTGGCAGTCTGTTCTCCTGCTCTGGAGCATCCCAGCTTGGCAGGAGACCCTCCTCCAGGGAGCCTGGGGTCACTCCAAGCAGAGTCCAGCACAAAAACTCTGGGACTGTAGGGTTGGCTCGAGGCAGAGGGCCAGGGGGAGGCTGAGGGGTGTTCTGGATCTGAAGAAATGATGGACGAGGCTGGACATTTATGGGAACATGTTGGTTTATGCTTTGGCATAGCCAAAAGAACTTTGAAATTACTTTACTATAGAGGATGGTCAGTATCCATGACTGATCCTGGGCACAAACACGTCCCCAGCAGATGAAAAACCCTGTGAGTGACATGAGCAAAACTCCAAATACTCCTGCACATCACCCAGTCCTGACCACACTTCCCTCTAGGAAAAGACCTTTGGGGGAAAAAAGCGTTTTTTTAACTCAGAAGGAAGAAACATCTGGATATCAAAGCCTACTCAAAGAGCAGTGTGTGTGTGTGTGTGTGTGTGTGTGTGTGTGTGTGTGTGTCAGGGTTGGGGGAATAAAGATGGGTTTGACCTATTTGAGGACCTATGAGGGGATGGCATTGCTAAGGGTGGTGGCAGTGGGCATGGGGGGATGACGTCATGAGGATGCTCAGGTCTTAGATCCTTATAGCTGGAGAGAGCTGGGAGGTCATGCACCCCGCCGCCTGGTGCCATGTTAGTGCCACAGTGAGAATATCAATGCCAGCCAAGTCCCCTCAGTGCTGTGGCCACATCTCCACTCTCCGACTCTCCTCGTCTCCTCTTCCCTTTTCCTTCAAGCCTATTGACATAACCAATGTCATTTCCAGGGCGACAGTTCTGTACAGGACACACAACTGGAGATTGTTGGGCTCTCCATCTGCAGTGGTGACCACCACCCTTCTCGGGCCTGGAGCTGGGGCCATAGATCATTCTCCATGGGGAAGAATCACTTGCTCTGTCATTCAGTTTGCCAAAGAACTCATCTCTTACCCTTGGCAAGGGGTTGCTCTTATTTAGCATAAATTGCCCAAGGGCACAACCAAATCTCTTGCCCTAGAGGGCTGGTGTGAAATGCTAGAATTTCTCTTTCTGAAGTTTCCTGTATATGTTCTCTCCCTCTCCCTCTCCCTCTCCTCCTCCCCCCCTCTCTCTCCTTTTCTCTGTGTCTGTGTGTGTTTTCCTCTCCATGAGCTAAGGAAGTGCTGAGGGAGAAGGATAATTTCATGATGTTCATGTAGTGGGCTTCAGAGAAACCCCCCTTATGTCATGTCTGTCCTATTTTTGGTCTGTGTGGCTCTTCTCAGTGTCCTATCACCCATCACTAAGGTTTTCTGGACTTGATGGAACAATCAGGACGGTCTGGTCACTCTGTTCTTCTGCTTCCGGGGTGGAGAGTTTAGGGCGGGTCACGCTCACAGCCACAGACTGAAATGCGTCTTCTCTCCCCATGTCAGGGTGCCTTGGGGTAAGAGTCCAGGTGAACTCAGGACTCTCCAATGCAGACAGTGGCATTCTAACCCTGACTGGTGACACCACTGGCTATCGTGACTTTGGCAGCTAATTCTGGTTAATTCTGGATCGTTGTTAGCGTGGGATGGTAACAGTGTCACGGGAGCAAACGTATGATGTGATGGACCAGGATATGGATGGCCTTGGACTTTTGATGTTGATCAGCCATGATGCCAGCCTTGAGGCCAGCTGATGCCATGGAAGTTAGGCAGGATGACCTAGAGAATGCCTGACATGTGTTGTCACATTGCACAGCAATTTTGGTCTGTGCCCCTCCCTTCATCCTCTGAAGGCTTTCACTGGGGAGGTGAGATTGGACACTTTGGGCGTCCTCCCAAAGTCTTCTATTATGCTAATGTCCCTGGCCCTTTTCCTGTGCCTTTGTTTCTCCTTGTGTAGGAGGGAAGTTAATGGTGATCTCTGTAGTGACCCGGGTGTCCATCGTGTTGTTTTAATTGGGAGAGGCACCCTTGGACGTGATGAGGTGAAGGATGAACCAGATGACTATTGCCGAAAGATCGCCCCCCAGAGCCTGTGCAGTTCTTCCTCACTCCTCATCCGGCAGTGAGCCGTGATGTGTCCTCGTCATCTCTCTGCAGCCAGACCGGCCCAGGCTCAAGGGGACATCCAAACAAGGCATTCCTCTTGTACTTTGGGGTCTCCTAGAAGGGGCTTCTTGCCTCCCCTGGGCACACAGAGCCACGTTTGCGACTAGGGAGTGGCAGAGAGCTGGCATGTTTCTGACAAGGCGAGGCTCACACAGGGCTGCTGCCTGCACTCCAGCTCCTTCTCATAATTGTCAGGAGACCAGGGTCAACACGGCACCACTGAATTCTGGTAATGAAATGTCTGCTCTTCCCAACACAGGCCTCATGGCCAGTCCAGAGAGAGGCTCATTAGGTGCAAGGGCTGATAATTCAATCACTGCAGGGCCAGACATAAGCAGAAGATGCTGTTTTTCCCAAGGGGAAGAGCTTGCCTTGTCCTTCCCCTGTTTCTCCACCTCTTGTCCCAAGCCCTTGTGCTGGGACAGGCCAGGTGTCAGGAATTAGAGCTAGTGCAGGCAGAGCCACATCTAGAAATCTCCAGCCTTTCTTCGTGCAGTGGATTCAGGCAGACGAGCGATGGTCCAAGATCCAGTGAGGCCCCACTTCTTGCCAGCCGGTGGAGTAGGAGTTGGACTTTGGGAGAAATTGCCTCCACTGTGAAGAATCTAATGAAGTCCCTGGACACTTCCCAGAAAAATGCATGATTATACAAAATTCAGTACACAATTTCAATATGTTCATAGACCCCATAAACCCCTCCATAGATTAAGGAGTAAAACAAACAAACAAAGCAAACAAAACCTCTTCTGCTAGATTGTGTCCCAGATGTCTAGTTCCCTTGGTGCACTTTCCTTCAGTTTTGGGGGACGATGATAGTAAAGCTAATATTAATGGTAATGTGCATGGTGACGTTTTAATGCTGTCGTTGAGATGAATGGCACCTAGAGCCCATGTCTGGGCATGTCCAAATGTTGTCCTTCCTTCAGGTCTCATGGCAAAGCCTCTGAAATGTTTCCCTGACCCTCCCTCCTCCTCCTTTGAGCATTTAAAGAACTCTGTACTCCTAATGATGGCGAGCATTTCCTTCTTACATTATTACACACCTTACATCCTCTCTAAAGGACATCCACCCCCCTGGAGGTGGGGACCAGCCATATTTGTCACAGTTTCCCTCAGCACCGGTTACAGAGTCTTTTGTATGTAGCAAGTGCTCAATAAATGTTCTCTGGATGAACAGATGGGTAATAAATGAATGTCCTCACTTGGGTGTTGTCCATGTATGACTGGTCTGCCCACAGTGGGATGAAGCTGGACATTGGACAAACCTGCCCACTTGGCCTTCCTTGCTGCTTCCAGACAGTTGCGTCCCCCATGCACACCCACTCGGGGACACGACGAAGGCTGTCCCTGAGAGGAGATGCTTCTCCCTCCCTCCCTTGCAATATGCTCAGGGGCCTTTGACATTTAAGTCCAGTGAAATTTGTTTGTTTTCTTCTGAGTTGAAAATACCAACAAATGTCACCACCCGCCTTCACTTCTCTCTCCCAACATGTGACTCTGATGGGCCAGGAACTGGCAACACTAATGAGCATCTCAGGTCTCCATGAATTCGCAGGGAGATGCGGAGCTCTGGGTAGGTAATGGGTAGGTATGCAGGTGGTTCAAGCAAGAGAAAGGTGAGTACAGAGTTAGAGGAGGCAGGCCAGGATGCGAGCTCAGTGGTGAGGGAGGAGGCAGGAGACAACAGTTCTACAAGCACCGTCAGTGGAAAGATAACATGGTAGTCCCAAATCTCTCACCGTTCCAAAGGACTTTTCCGCAGTGTCCTGAGGGTTTTCTAGTTCCCTGCATCTATGCCAGCTCCTTCTGCCCCTGTGTACATTTCTCAGGGATGAAGCTGGCATGCCACCTTGTACTTTTTAGAAATTATATCAGTTAGAAATAGGTTTCATTGTGAGTGATAAAAAAATAAAACAAACCCAAACAACGCAAAGTAGCATAAATAAGGTAGAATTTTATTTCTCTCTCATGCCACAAATACATGGAGTAAGGTCTATATTTCACTGCATAGCACTGTACCAGTGTCAATTGTACCATGGTTATATAAGATGTTATCAATGGGGAAAATAGTGAAGAGTGTATGGGAACTCTCTATACTATTTTTACCACTTCTTATAAGTCTTAAGCTATTTCAAAATACAAAGTTATGCTTAAAAAAATGCAGGAAGTTCAGGGCTATATGGTGGTGCCATGATTACTAGGTAGCCAGGCTCCTTCTATTCTACTGTTTGCATCTTCAACACCATGGCTACCACCTCATGGCCCAGATGGCTGCTCCAGTTCTACCCACTCTTCTACATTCCAGTCGGTAGAAAGCAGAAACAAGGAAGGTCCTGTCCTTTGATTAAGGATACTTGTGGGGCATCACACACTACACATTTACTTACAACCCATTGGCTAGCACTTAGTCACATGACCATGCCTAGGTGCAAGGGAGGCTGGGAAAGGTAGTCTTTATTTGGGGTAGCCTTGTGGCCAAATGACACTTAAGGATTCTCTTATTTTTATTTAACTTTTATTTTTATTGTAAATTGATCATTTATAATTGTATATATTCTGGGGTGCAAAGTGATGTTATGATTTATGAATACATTGTGGGACAATGTGAGTTAATATATCCATCACCTCAAATACTTAAGATTTTTTTGTGGTAAGAACACTTGAAATTTTCTCTCTTAGCAATTTTGAAATGTACAATACTCTATTACTAACTATATTCACCATGTACACTTGAGGAATCTCACTGGGGAAGGGGAGAATGGACATTAGAGGACAACCAGGGGGCTGTGCATAGCCAGGCCTTGGAGGGACAGCTCAGGGCTGGGTGTCAAAGAAGAGTCGGCTGATTTGATTACACACCTGAGTCTCCGGCCTGACCTCCCCATTACCCCTCCCAGCCTCAGCAAGAAGTTGCTCTTGCTTCCTTCTTTTAGCAAAATGGGCCCAGTCTTCCTCCCCTGGTCCGGGGGTCCTCTGTGCAATCTCCTTGACTCTGCAAGGGAACTTAAGCCAGAGGCATTCGGCTTCCTTGGCTCTGCTTTGTGTCATAGGGCAGGAGGCACTTACATGGTGTGAATTAGGAGAAACAATTAGACTCTCTGCAGCCTGGAGGTTTCTCCAAATGCCACCCCCACAAGTCAGGGGGTAGTGCCTAAAAATTCATTAGTGACTCAGTCCCTTGGTTAAAGCAGTGCAGACTTCACATCTGACATAATCAACCATTAATATTTTAACCATCTGTTTGCTTGATCTTTTTTATTATTGCAGCAAGATAAGGATCCTAGAAGGTTAGGGCTGGAAGAGGATTCAAAGATCTCACTGCCCTACACAGCCTTCCCGTTGCACGTTTGAACACTCCAGGGGAATAGGAGTGATGGGGGAGGCAGTGGTCCCACCCTGGCACAGGTGGGTCTCTTCTGGCTTCAAGCTCACTCTGCTCTCCTGATTCTCAGAACAATTATTTTTCCCCCCCGAGCTGAAGCTGGGGGTGGGATCCAGAGGGCGCACCCACTAGCTGAGCACACCAGGCCCTGAGGGTTGCAGGAGAAGTGCAGACCTCATGGCCTCAACCACGCACGGATTCCACTGCTCCCATTCGTAGAGGGAAAGCATGAGCTGCCTCCCCAAGTCACCGAGCCCCTTAAATCCTGAGGCCGGGTGATGCATGTGAGGTGAGGAGGGTTCCACACTCCTGCCCCTGTAGGGACTGGTGTGAAGGACACTGCTCGGGGACCCAGCCTCCCGATCCCTCACCACTTGTGCTCTGACGCTGGGAGCACTCCTGACTTTGACATGTCCAGGCGGGGTCTCCCCACCCCGAAACTCTGGGGCACGCTCCCCATTCTTAATTATCAGTTAATATCAGCACTTGATAATAAAGGGATGACTGTTTGCCCAGAGCCTTGTGCACATTTCGTTGGTGGGTTCTAGTAGAGGAGAACATAGGTGAGTCCTAGAGTCCCTAGACTCTGGCATTATTTGCAGAGCTCTGGGAGGGCCCGGAGGGATGAGTGGCCACTTTCTAGGTGGGCCACCTGGCAGGCCTCCCCTCATCTGTGAGATTGGGATAATGACCACACCCACTTTGCAGGGGGGGTGGGAGGACAAAACAGGTTAAAGCAGAAAATGTTTAGCCTGTAGTTGGCACTCAACAGTGTTCACCATTAGATGACAATGATGATGTTGTCGTCTACATTTGAAGTAATGAAGAGTGAGGATTATTCGAGCTAAACTCAAGTCTTTCACCTTCTGAGAAAGTCACAGAAAAATTAAGGTTCGGGGACAAACTTTTTAAAGATTCGAATCTAAGGTCCACAGCTAGTTCAGGTGGAAAAAGACATCACCACATGGTGACGGCTCTGCTATGACAATGTTAAAAGTTGCCAAATTTGGGGAAAGAAGAAAGAGTGAGAGTGAGACACATTTCTGAGTCTGGGATTTGTGTCATAACATCGTTGCAATTTTAAAGATGATTAATGTCCACGCTGACACAGGAGAAACTGAGGCAAAAGGGAATGGATGTGTGCCTTAGTTGAGGTTGATGAGAAGGTCAGTAGGGTCTTTTGCCTTGAACAGAGAAAGTAGAAATAACAGTGTTGGAGAACGAATAGTATGATGAGGGAATATAGGGCCGTGTTATGAGGAACACCCAGTCTGGGGGGGGGTGGGACACAGCCATGTCCTCGGGGAGGTCTAGTTTAAAGGAGAGGCAGGGCAGATTTTGCTTTTGTCATTTGTCCCCTGCCCTGATAATCGTGTGTCTTCCTTCTGCGCTGGCTCACTCTGTCTTGCCTTTAATAGATTGCAGTCTCCCAGAGGACAGAGAGGAACTATTTACTCAGAGTCTGTATAGAGCTCAGAACAGCAGGTGCTCCATAAATATTTATAACCACTAATGATTTAGCACAATAAATAAACTTAACCTCCGTTACAGAAGCCTGGTAAACAGTGTGCAGCAGCTGTGCTGGCAGGGCCATTGGTGGGTGGGAACCTGCTGGGGAAGGAGTTACTAAAACGCTGGCAGTAATCAGAGAGGACGTGGGCAGGGGGCCCTTTGTCCTCTGTGGCTCCCACATAGGGTGGCCCCAAAGAGAACTCCTGAGCAGGGCTGCATGGGCTCCAGCCAGTTCTGCCTTGGAAGGTTCCTTCCTTCCTTAGAAAAAAAAATCTGTTGTCACAGCTGGCCACCTTTTTCCCGGGCAAGGAGGCATCCTGCATCCAAACTACACCGAAGCCTAACCCTGGATTCGGTGCAGCTGGGCTGGAGGGAGATTAGATTATCACAGCTCTGCTTGCATTAATTCCTACCGAACCTAGAACAGAATTTCCTAAACCAGTGGCAAGGTCCCCTGGGGTGCTGAGTTCTATGAATATGTTTTACATTTTAGCTTCTTATTTCAGTAGCAATCTAAAATTCATTTTTTTTTACCAAAGCTGCTCCTTGAGAACAGCCCGTTGCAACTTAAAGACAGTGGGAAGAATAAGAACTATCATGGAGAACGCTGTTTTGAGGTTTTACTATGTGCCCAGCCCTGCTTAAAGGTTTTACAGGATTGAGTCCGTTAATCCTCACGCTGTGAGATTATCCAGTTTTACAGATGAGGAAACCGAGGTATTGAGAGGTCACATGACTTGCCAAGGTCACAGGGCCAGGATCCCAGCTGAGGTCAGTCTTCGTGCTAGGAGGTAGCCGGACACCATAGGCCACGTGCTTACCGGCGGCTGCCTTGCCGCTAAGTCAGACTTCGTAAGAAAACACTTCTCAAGCCGGGGCCTCCTGAAGAAGCTTCCTTTCAGAGGTTTCTGTCGTTGTGCACCTGTGGTCGATCTGCCTCTGTCCACTCACAACGCCTAGAATCTTTGTTTTTCCTTCTAGAATATCCTCGTGAAGGACACTAGCCCTCCCTGCTGAAATTCTACCACCTGTCAAGGCCATAGTCATCACCACTCCTCCAAAAACCCTTCCCTTTGCCCTTGGTGGTGGGAGGGAGGGAAGTCTTTGGCAGAATTCCCATGGCATTTTGTCACTTTGTTTTTTCTCTACCTTGAGATCGTGTCTTCTGTGAAGGGGGTCACATCCTAGCGTACCTGAGCTCGGATGACAGCTCTGACTTTTGTTGTAAGTTGTTGAGCAAGTTATGCAAGCTTCCTGAGCCTCAATTTCTCCACCTGTAAAATGGGCAGAAAGTATTGCATTATTGAATGGTTTAGATGAAATAGCATGAATAAAGTGCCAGACACACCGTGGACACCTCCTTCCCCCCCTGGATTGTAGTTATCCAAGTATGTGTTATAAGCTCCTCCTGAGAAGAAGGGACAGGTCCCATCCAGCTCTGTCCCCCCACCCCGTGACCTGCACGCCCATACACAGCAGCGCTTGACAGAGGCCTGACTGAATGGTTGCGTCGCTGCTGCTGTGGAAAGCCCGTTGCCACGTCTGTGGGGGTAGGGGCAGGGCAGAGGGGCTGCAGGAGGGAGGGATTCACTGCCATGGTCCAGACCTTGACTCCAGAGAAAGTCTTCAGGGAGGAGGCCAAAGGCAAAAAAAAAAAAAAAAAAAATATGATGAAGAAGACAGGGGCAAAGGGAATGGGAGAGGCAGCAAATTGAAAAGGACAAAAGAAGCTCTATTTAGACTCAAGGACCCAGAGGGAGACAAATTCTGTCCTCTGTCCTCACACTTGAAGGGGCCGGGGGGTGGCCAGTGTGCTGCAGTGATCTCAGTCTTCACTGCCCCTCCCCAGATTTCATCCACACGGGGCTGGAAAGAAACTTGAATTGGTCACCATCTAGCCACATTGCCCAAATGAGGAAACCGAGGCACAAAGAGAAGTGGCTTGTTGAGGCTGAAGGAGGTCCAAGGCCGGTTCAGGGCAGGGACCCAGCAGACAGAACTGTCCCACGTGGTATCGGCGTGGGTGAGAGCCAGGAGGCTCCTTGCAACCTGAGGACAGAGGTATCAGGATGCAGAGAGCAAATCCCAGGGTAATGGAGCCTGGTGTTTGCAATAAAAATTTAAATGTGCTGTCCTGGTGGCAGGGCGGCTTTTATCTGATCGCCTGTCTGCCTTAGAAGGCTGGGTCCTGCAAATGCGAAACCAAATTGAATTCGTACTTACTGCTCCTGAGTCTGTGGGGTTTATTGTTTCCAGTGGATTAGCCTGTCTCCTTCTCTCCCTCCTTTTCCTGTCCCCCATCCTTTCCCTTCTCCCCTCCTCCTTCTCTTTCTTGTACTTCTAAGTGGTTTCATGATCCAACAGCTCACTGGGAAAGTTGACAAGGACGAAGGCTCTCTGTCTGTGCTGGTTACTTTTCATGTATTTGCTCCTCCAGATAAAGTCTCCGGCTTCCTCTGTCCTGCTCCGGGCACCTGCAGGCAACCCTGTGTGGTCCCCTGCATGCGGGTCTCTCACCTGCTGGCCTCTGGTGGGTCTGGCTGCCGGGGTGAGAGAGACACGCTTATTCCGTGCCCGGCTCCCTCCTGGGCTGTAGTCATCCACGGCTTGTGTCTGTCTACCCAGGGCCACAGCTCCTGTTGGCAACTCCTCTCCCACGACTGTAACCCGGGCTGGGTTCTTGAAACTAACGTCTGTCATTGTCCCTCCAGGCCTGGGGGGGGAAAGGATGAAAGGCTCCCCTCTGTTGCCAGCCCCTGGGCACGACACCACCCTTCTTAGTTTCCCCTGACACTGCCCACATCTCTATGAATAGTCCCTTCTTTCTGTTTCCTTCAGGCGCTCCTTTGATTCTGTCTTCTGTTCCCTCCCAGGACCCTGACTGACCATGTGTCTCTGCCCCTTCTCCCCACAACTGGGGGCCACGGAGAGCAACGTAAAATGGGAGCAGTTGGGGGCTTCCGTTCCATTGCCTTTTGCTAAGGGGGAGGACAGGTCAGGGGCTCAAGCTGCCCCTGATCTCTGGGGAGGCATTTGCAGTCTGTGCATGGGCTAGAGATGGGACGTTGGCCTAGCACCCCTCCGCCCCCCGAGGCCCTGGAAGTCCTGTCCCTTTAGTGCCACTGGGGAACACCACGTGAGGTGGGGAAGCCTGTTGTGAGGTCCCACACATAGGCCTTTCCCTGCTGTGCCTTTTTTCTATGACTTCTGTCTGCTGGGGGAATTTGGGGGGGCTCAAAAACAGCAGAGGTAGCCCCAGCTGAAAAACCCTCTTGCTTTTGTGTGTCTTGGTTTCCCGCAAGTCCAGGTTGGCCAGCAAGTGAGGATCCTGTTCCAAGGCCAAGGCAAGACCAGACCCTGGGGGTACAATGTGGGATTGCTTTCCCTGTCACCATGTTCCCCACGGTGGCAGCCCCCCGCATGCCACCCATAAACTGGCAAGATGAAACATGCAAATAACACCCTTTGGGAAGGAAATTTGATTTCCTAACTTTTTTTGTTTTAATAATCAGAGGTGTTATTAAGAGCCCAAGATTAAATACGCCATGCTCAGGTCCTACCAACCTCATCATAGCTGGGCAGGGTGATAACTGCAAGCCTGCGTAATGAGACTTGTCCTCAGAGCAGTGGGAGGACGTGATTCCCACGATGCTCAGCTGGGCCTGCCCTGCAGGGGCCCAGCATTGCTCCACAAGAGGGGCTTCCAGCCAGCCCCCCACCAGGCCCCCTGCAGTGAGAGAGGGGGCTCTGGGGAAACAGCAGGGCATTGCTAACATCAGCCGCAGACCTGGGAGGCAGAACTTCAGGCTGATTCTGGGTAGAAAAAAAGAAGATATGGCCCCGTCCTCGGGGAGCCCAGTCTGAGGGGACACATGGCCCCGTCCTCGGGGAGCCCAGTCTGAGGGGGACACGGCCCTGTCCTCGGGGAGCCCAGTCTGTGGAGAGAAATACAACCCCTGCCTCCACTGACTTTCAAGCCTGGTGTCAGGGTCGGATGTCAGCCCATCATTGCGGTCTTGCCACAGTGAAGTTTACTGCTACCCAGACTTTGCCAGGCCCCTATCCTGGGTGGCTTGAAAAAGAAAAAACAATTTTAATTTCAACTCTTGCCCACTGTAATGAGGAGAGTAAATCACAGGGTGAGCACCCAGCAGCAAATGGAAAGGAGTTTGGGATTAACTGCCTCTTCGCATTGTCCACCCCACTGCTCCCTCATCAGCCCCATCCCGGAGAGGCCTGGGCACTGGCGCTCCCTGGCGTGTGGGGGCTGGGGGAGGGCCAGGGGGTGCCTGGAGGGCGGGGTGCGGGCGAGTCAGTGCACAGGGTGCTCTGTGGTTTCGAGGAAGGGAAGAATGTGTGGGGTGGAGACAGCGTGGCCTGGGCCTGACGCTTGGATCTGCTGGTGGAGACTTTGGGCAAGTGAGAAAGGCCTGGAAATGCCCTGGCCACGGGAAACGCATCCCTGTGTGTCTACTTCCTCCACCCTCCCCCTCCGAGGTGAGAAGGGAGGGAGTGGTCCACCCGGCTCCCCGCAGCCCGGTCCTTGCTGGAGAATTGGAGATGCTTGAAATAGGGGCAGGGGTGGGGGAGGTTTAGAGAAAGATTCGGGAAAGTCAGGACTGAATCCAAGCTAAAATCTCTCAGTGTGACACCAGGGCCCCCCCCCACTCACACCTGAGGGCTGGGGTGAGGCTGACAGGTGGGAGCACGGGGGGACATCCAAGGCCTAGATCAGGGGTTGGGAACCTGCGGCCTTAAGGCCCCATGTGGCCTTCTAGATCCTTAAGAGCAGCCTTCTTCTGTAAAATTTAGATTTTAAGACTGCACGTAAGGATCTAGAAGGCCACATGGGGCCTTAAGGCTGCAGGTTCGCCACCCCTGGGCTAGATTGATGCTGAGAGCTGCCAGCCCGTGGGCTGTCTGTGTCCCCAAAGCAGGGACAGATCCCAGGCAGCCACGGAGATGAATGTATTTGGAGTTGACAACACGGCAGCAAAATAGCATTTGTTTCCATCAAAGCTGAACAAACAAGCCATGCTCCCTCTCCCCGCCCTTGTCAGCCTCACTCACATCCAGGCCCCACTGGTGACCCCCGGCCCCCCACCCGCACAGCCCTCAGTCGGGAAGCACCTGGGTCACTCCTCGCTCACCTCCATTCCCGCGACACCCCTCAGGCAGTCGCACACGCCCGCTGCCACACACACTGCTCCATTCACATTCCCACCTCCGCGATCACACGCCTCGCCCCACCCGTGCAGGGCCTCCCTCCGTTCAGACACAGACACGCGTCACACACTGGCTCACACGTGTCTCCAGACAGCAGACGGCTGGTGCTCGGCAGCCCAGGTTGTGAACGTGTTGGGTGGAAGACGTTTTCCATGAAACCATTCCTGCCAGTCGTTCCTGCAAGAGGTGGCTAGCGTCGCTGGTCATTGAGGAGAATGCACGTGGTTTTCCTATCACTGTTCATTCCCTGTGTCTCAGGTTTCCACGGTGGCCCAGCCTCCGTTGGCACCTTACGTAATGACAGTTATAATTAAGAAGTTTGTCTGGGGCTGGATTTCCCAGAAGCGGAACAGTGATTTGAAACAGGACTGGAGTGTGAGTGGTTGATTTGGGGGATGGTTGCAAGGAACGAGGTAAGGGAAGTGGGGAAAGGAGAGGAGGAAGGGAAGGAGGCCCATTAGGGTGTGTTCAGGAGCAGGGGACTACGAAGGGAAACTGAGGCTCAGCCCCGTTTGGGGCCTCTAAGAGACCATGTAGGACGTACCTGAGCATTTTCCTCCCTCCTAGGGGGTGAGGAAGCTGAGGTATTTGCCCTCCATCTGCCTCCTTGGCACTGGTGGGGGACTGCTCTCTGGGGGCATTGATTCTGCAGCTCGGCTGGCCTGCCCTGCAGGGGCGAGCCTGCTCTTAGAGTGAATCAAAGGGTGCAGGGCATCAGATGCGACAAGAGCTATGACTGCTCTTGCTAGAGCACTAATTCATTCATTCATTCACTCACTCATTCTCTCATCAAACGTATCCCGGGTGCCCACTCAGTGCCAGGGACTGGGTCTGCTACTGCCAGTTCGGAAATGAACGATAGACAATCCCTGCCAAGAAGGGGTTCCCGGGTGAATGGGGGTAGAAGGCAGACAAACACGTAATTATACTGCAACACAATAAACACTATCATAGATGCGTTAACACAGAGGCATAATGCTGTCACTGAGAACAGAGAGGAAGCAGTTCTGAGCTTAATAACTTACTTACGATAACAATTGCTTATCTTGCACAATAGAAGTTTAAACAGAGCCTAAATGGGCTCATTCTGCCCTTTTGATGTTTTAGACATCATCCTCCCGCCTTTTTTCCTGTCGTCTGTGCACCAAAGACTGCTCTTTTACCCAGTTTATGAAGAAGTCTGGGGCTTCGGGATGTGGTTCTTGTCCTCATGGCTCTGTTTGGAGACAGCACAGGGAACGCTCTTGCCCGTCCTGGGTGGGTGTCTTTCTGCAGCAAGCAGACTAGAGCCATTTGGGGACAGGGGGCTCCTTTGGAGATCCTCTCTCTCTCTCTCACTCTCTCCCCCTCCATCCACAAACCCCATCAAATTACAAGCTGTGACTCCAAAGTCAAAATAGTAGTTCCCTGAGATCAAAGGCTCCCCTGCCAGATCGGAGCTCTCTGGGGTCAAGTGCTGTCTCCTTCCCCAAAATGCACTCATTGAGCTTGTCCCCCTTTGCCTCTTCTCAAGGTTCTAGAAGGATCCTTAGGGTGGCTTTGGGGAAGAGGGTTGGGAAATCAGCTCTCTGATGCTAACTTGTTTTTCTTACCCTTAGAAGAAGCCCCAGACTGTCGGGGGCTGTGGGCACCATTCAGGGAGGTGGACGTAGTGGACATGGGGCAGGGCAGGGACGGGGGCTTTGCGCTGGAGCTGGCCCGGCACTAGTGGCAGAGTCACCCCCTGGCAAGTCCCCCACCAGAGAAGCAGCCCCACTCCTACCCAAGTGGAAGCCAAGTTTCCCTCCCCACCCCCACCACCCAGGGCTCACCTTGAGCGTTATGATTTGGGGGAGCAGCGACGCTCCCTCCGGGTGGGGAAGTCTGGAAAGAAAGCTGCTTCTCCCTGGCAGATCCCGCCCCTCCCACTCTTATTAATTCACACTTCCCAACCCAGAGCACCCTGGAGGGGCCATTTCCTTTTACCTGAAGCAGAGACAGGCATCTTACCTGATTTACAGGCTCCAGGGGCGGGTGGCTCTGCGGCTGGTTGCTAAGGTGTATTTTAAATGGAAATCAGGGTGGAGAGATATCACATATATCGAGCCAGCCATCTGCTAAATGTTGCCTCTTCTGTCTGGAGCAGCTCGAGGTGGTTCTGACAGGGAGGCAGAGCCCAGGGGTGGGGGGGAGGGGAGGGAGGCCTGGCTGGGAGGAAAGTCTGTGGTCCGTCCTCTTCGAGCCAAGGAATAGGACATTTCCTTTTCTGCCATGTCCGTTATTTTCCCGCTCTCTCCGCATCTTTCCTTTTCCCTTTTGTTTTAAATATAAAATCCCATCTGGAGATTCTGATCACAAACCAACAGCCTAGTTCCACAACTCTATGTTTATTGGCAGTATATATTTATGAGTGTGTGTGTGTGCGTTTGTGTGTGTGCGTGTATGTGACTCTCCCCCATCAGGGTCTGGCAGGTGGGTCTTTCTAAGCCAATTAGGCCTCTGCTTCTGAGAATACCCGCGTTCCTTCCAGCCCATCCCCAAGCAGGAAACACACGTGCCCAAATGTAGCTGAACAGCTGGGTCGTCACCAGTTACTAAGCAATCCTATAGTGGAAGCAGCCAGTTTCTCTGTGCACACACAGGCTCATGGAAGCCTCTGGAGGGGACATCTCTACTCTGAGGATGGCCTGGAGCCAAAGAATCCTCAGTTTAAATTGTGGCTTTTCGCAGAGTAGCTAGAGGAGCTTGGGCAGGCCCAAACCTCTTTGAACCTTACTTCCTAGTAGTTCAAATGGGGATAACGATACTCAGGGCCACAAGGGATAGTGGGACAGGCTGCTCACTGCACAAGGTTGCTCAGTTAAAGATCCAAAGTGCCCTTGTGCACTAATGGCGGCACTTACCTTGCGGAGTTGTGAAGATCGCATGAAGAAATCCAATCAAGGGAGGGAGGACCTACTGTTCCTATCCTGGGTAAACACCCAAGACTGGGCTGGTTCTCTGGGACACTGTAGATTTGGGGGGTAGGGGTGTGTCTCTCTTCCTCTCCCTGCTCTCCTGTTTCTGCCTCTCCTTGCAAGCCCCTCTCCCTCCTTCCCCCCCAGTGCAGCCTCGCAGACATTCTGAGCAGACAAGCGCCCGCTCCTGTGCAAGATGGACTCCTCCCACGAAGGCTGATTTGATGCCAGCGTCCATCTCACGGCCTGGCTTCTGATCCCCGCACCTCTCCGCTTTGCCCACAAGTAGCCCGTGGCTCTCCCACCCCCTTTCATTCGTCCCTTTGCTCCTGGTCCTGGACCTCTTCCAATTGCCACCTCTCCGTGTTGCCTTCCACCACTCAGGCTGCGCTTAGATGTTGGGAAGATCTAGGCCTGGGGTTCCTTCTTCCAGCGTTTGTCTGAATTCCTGACAAAAAGAGAGCCCCTCACCCCGGACACCTATTCATCCTGTCCTCTTATCTCCCTCCCAACTTGGGGTTTAAGCCGCCTTTTGTTTGGCTGTTAGAATAATATATAAAGTGACAGCTCTCAGAATACAATTTTAATTAAGATTCAATAGTCACTTCTCTGTCAGTAATCTTCTATGCTGATTACTTAAAATATATTTACCCAGCTCTATTATGTCACAGATTTGAATTCATTAGACGTTTGTTAATCCTCAACAAACTTTTTCTTTTAAAATGTGGTTCGTTTAGCATAATTTACAAGGACGCAACTGTTTGAAACCATGTGCCTCTGAGGCTCCAGGGTGTGTGTCGCCAAGTGTCCAGGCCTTCCCTGCTTGCTGCCACCACTGCTGCTCTCCACCCGAGGGCACAGAGGGCAGGCGACTGAGCCCAGGGTAGAAGAGCCGGAAGGACAATGCAGGCAGCCCATCCACACTGCACCGATGTGGTCCACACGGGCCAGCCTCCCAGGACACAGAGTGGGTGGGGGCGGGTGGAGAGAGGATCTGGAGAGACAGAGGGAAGACCACCCGCACATGGGTAGCCTTGGCCCTGGACTCGGGTGTGCCTGACTTGAGAATGTTGGGCAGTGCTGCTTAGCCCTAGGACACTGCAGCGTTTACTGGCAAAAGAGCATAAGGAAGATGGCCTTTCTCACGGGGCCATAGAACACTACCCCCGCCCCCCACAGACATACATGTATAACCACCTCCTGCTTAATTAGCAAGCGACATCCGTGGGTGTGGCTGTCCCCGTGTACCTGTGGGTATAGGGGTACCACTGAACTCTATCTGAGCAGTCACGGTGGCCCGTCACTCTGGACTATGATGAGCCACGGGAGGTGTAGTTGGAAAGTCTGAGAGGGCTCAGTGCAGATGGAGAAGATTCCCGCTGTCTCTATTAGGCCTGAGCCAAGGAAGGACCTAGACGGCCAGAACAGGTTTGAGCACAGAGCAAGGTGGAAGGTGGAAGGTGGAAAGCTTCCATATATCCATACCTGGGACCAGGTGGGTCCAGGTTTAGGGTGGGCTGGTCCACCTCAGGTAGGGGCTTGGTGAGAACCAGACTGGCAGGGTGGGCGTTGGTCACGGGGCACTGAGAGCAGAACTGTGTGGGACTGGGCACGGTGGCAGAGGCTTTGCAGGAGGGTGCCTGTAAGGGAGAAGACGAAAAGAAAAAAAAATATCCTCTAGAACAGAGCTCAGCAAACCTTTTCTGTAAAGGACAAGATAGTAAATATTTTAAGCTTTGCTGGCCACATGTCATCTGAGGCGACTACTCTCCTCTGCCATTGTAGCACGAAAGAAGCTACAGGCAAGTAAGTGAATGAGCATAGCTGTGTTCTAATAAAACTTTATTTACAAAACCAGGTGGCAGGTTATATTTGGTCTATGAGCTACACGGTTCACTACACTGTCCAATATGGTAGCCAATAGCCACCTATGGCTGCTGAACACTCGAAATGTGCTCTTAGAGTAGAATATACACCAGATTTTGAAGGCTTCATGCAAATAAAAGAAATGTTAAACATCTCAGTAATAATTGTATTAATGATGTGTTGAAGTAATATTTTGGATATGGAGGTTAAGTAAGTTATAAAAATTAATTTTGACTGTTTCTTTTTACTTTTTTTAAAATATGGCCACTAGAAAATTTTAAATTACATTATGGCTCACATTATATTTCTTCTGGACAATGATGCTCTCTCCAGGTAAAATATAGGGTAAGTCTTTGGCCCTTGAAGGGTCTCAAATAGGAGATTTAAAGAGACACAATAATGGAATTCAACTGTGTATAATAAAGTATATGTTTGGAATAGGTTTTAAAATACACTACATATCTTTTTTTTTTCTCAGCTAGTTAGTTTGTCTGCATCTGTGTTCCTCAAACTGGGAGCTATGGAGCCCTACTTCCTCAAGATATTAATAATTGTTGCTCAAAAAAGGGTGTATTCATAGTAAAAAAAAAATGGGACTAATGCAAAATTAAATGTTAACCCAATGTCTTTACTGCAGCAGAATTTTCCAACTCTTCTAAACGTGCTAATGTGTATAGAGCTTTTGCAAGAGTGGGCAGCACTTCCCCCAACTTATGGGCATTAGAAGCCATTTTTGCAGAACGCTAATTAGTCCTCCTAGAAGGTGGTTTGAGCAATGCTGGTTTGCACAGTGCTACACAACCAGTGTGCATGATTTTCCAAAAGTCCGACTCAGTTGGTTGTTTTTAGCATTACGTAAATAAAACCACATTTAGTAGAACATGGAATAGTGAGAAAACCGTAAGATTTGGAAGGACAAAGACCTAAGTCAAATTTTTATTCCTTCCTTCCCTGGTCATTCATGCAAAAGCACCTACTGTGTGCTAGGCAGTGTTTTGGGCCTTGGGCATGTATTTGTGAGTAAAAATAAGTCTCTTGCTCTTAGGGCTTTATTACCAGAGCAAAACAAAAATGATAAACAAGACAAGGAGATAAAATATACAGTAAGTTAAATAGGGATAAGTTCCAAGGAGAAAATAGAAAGCAGAGAAGAGGGCCACGCAGAACGGGGGATTGTGGGAGAGGGGGTCTGGGAAGGCCTTGGTGAGAAGGTGACTTTTGAGTAAAGACCAAAAGGAGGCTCTGAGGCCATGAGCATGTCCCCATCTGTGTATAAAGACAGCTCCTTCCTAAAGCCCACATGAGACGATGTGTGTGAGGGTCCAGAGGGCCTGGGACCTAGTAAGTGCTCAGAAGTTCGTTCCTTTGCCTCCTGTCCTGCCCCTTCTTAATTTCCAAAGCTCTCAAAGAGTCATGAACGATGTGGACTCTCCTTAGTGAAGAATTCGTCCAAAACCAGTTCCCCACTAACCTTGGCATTTCTCAGGGCCGATTCTCTTCTTGTCCACAACCTTGTTCTTAAGGAATGCTGGTTCTATTTAATTTCATGCTGAGCCTAAACTGATTAAGAAGGTAAAACTGTGCTTCAAAATACAGTTATAACATCCTTTTCAAATACAATAATTATTGGATGATAATAATGGTATGGTATCATCCAACCATCTGTCCATCCATCCATCCATTTCACAAATAGTTATTGAGCATCTAGCATGTTCCAGGCACCGAGCTAGATGCTTGGGATAGCAATTAATAAAACAGGCAGAAGTAGCTGCCCTCATGGAGCTGCCCTACCTGTCTAGTAGGGCAGACAGGAAACAGCCAAAAAACATCATAAATGAGTAAATTAAATAGTATGTTAGAAGGTTGTAAGAACTAGGGGAAAAAGGAAACATGGAACTGAAGTAGAGAGATTGGTGCAAGAGATTAGACCTGGCATGAGCACAGGCCATTCTCTGCCACCCCCTAAGGCGAGTGGTTAGTGTGAGGGAGGAAGCTCTGGGTGAGGACATTAGGAAGTCTCCTCTTGACCCTGACCTTGTGTCCCTCCCTTCCAGGCACCACGGCCTGAGTGACCAGACCATGGAGACCCTGCTTGGTGGCCTGCTGGCGTTTGGCATGGCGTTTGCCGTGGTTGACGCCTGCCCCAAGTACTGTGTCTGCCAGAACCTGTCTGAGTCACTGGGGACCCTGTGCCCCTCCAAGGGGCTGCTCTTCGTGCCGCCTGACATCGACCGGCGGACAGTGGAGCTGCGCCTGGGCGGTAACTTCATCATCCACATCAGCCGCCAGGACTTCGCCAACATGACGGGGCTGGTGGACCTGACCCTGTCCCGGAACACCATCAGCCACATCCAGCCCTTCTCCTTCCTGGACCTCGAGAGCCTCCGCTCCCTGCACCTCGACAGCAACCGGCTGCCCAGCCTCGGGGAGGACACCCTCCGGGGCCTGGTCAACCTGCAGCACCTCATCGTGAACAACAACCAGCTGGGTGGCATCGCTGACGAGGCCTTCGAGGACTTCCTGCTGACGCTGGAGGACCTGGACCTCTCCTACAACAACCTCCACGGCCTGCCCTGGGACTCCGTGCGGCGCATGGTCAACCTCCACCAGCTGAGCCTGGACCACAACCTGCTGGACCACATTGCCGAGGGCACCTTTGCCGACCTGCAGAAACTGGCTCGCCTGGACCTCACCTCTAACCGGCTGCAGAAGCTGCCCCCAGACCCCATCTTTGCCCGCTCCCAGGCTTCCGTGCTGACCGCCACGCCCTTTGCCCCGCCCTTGTCCTTTAGTTTTGGGGGGAACCCTTTGCACTGTAATTGCGAGCTGCTTTGGCTGCGGAGGCTCGAGCGGGACGATGACCTGGAGACCTGTGGCTCCCCTGGGGGCCTCAAGGGTCGCTACTTCTGGCACGTGCGTGAGGAGGAGTTTGTGTGTGAGCCACCTCTCATCACCCAGCACACGCACAAGCTGCTGGTTCTGGAGGGCCAGGCGGCCACGCTCAAGTGCAAAGCCATCGGAGACCCCAGCCCCCTCATCCACTGGGTAGCCCCCGATGACCGGCTGGTGGGGAACTCCTCAAGGACTGCTGTCTATGACAATGGCACCCTGGACGTCCTCATCACCACATCTCAGGACAGTGGTGCCTTCACCTGCATTGCTGCCAACGCTGCCGGGGAGGCCACGGCCACGGTGGAGGTCTCCATCGTCCAGCTGCCACACCTCAGCAACAGCACCAGCCGCACCGCACCCCCCAAGTCCCGCCTCTCGGACATCACCGGCTCCAGCAAGACCGGCCGGGGAGGAGGAGGCAGTGGGGGCGGGGAGCCTCCCAAAAGTGCCCCCGAACGGGCCGTGCTTGTGTCTGACGTGACCACCACCTCCGCTCTGGTCAAGTGGTCGGTCAGCAAGTCTGCGCCCCGCGTGAAGATGTACCAGCTGCAGTACAACTGCTCCGACGATGAGGTACTGATTTACAGGTGAGCGAGCCGCTGTGGCAAAGGCAGGGAGGGCGTCTGGCCGGGGAAGCAGCAGGTGACAGGGAGGTTTTGCAGCTCTTCCCTCCTATGCCCCTCTACCCCAAAGGTGGCTGCGGGGATCCTGGGGCACACTGAGCCGCCTGTGCAGGTAAGAGGGGACAGAAGGAGCATCAGCCACAGGTTAAGAAGGAAAGAAGCCACACCTGGGCGGCCTGAAGAGCTGGGTGTAGAAGCACCGTGCCTCCCAGGTGGGTGGCTGTGGGAGATGGTCATGTAGCTAACCGCCTCCTAGTTTTCTGTTCTGAGCCACGTTCTCACGTAAGAACAAGGAATAGCCCTCCTGGCCTGCCTCAGTTTCCTCATCTATGAAATGGGGATAACTCATACCTAACTTAGGGCACTTGGTTGCAGGTAATTGAATCAAATTGGCTTAAAACAAAACAAAACAAAAAGGCAAGAACAAGGGAGGGGGACTGTGTTGGCTCACGTCACTGAAAGTCAGGAATCTGCTTCAGGCTCAGCTGGATCAAAGGCCCCTAGAAGCATCCTGTTTCCTCCCAGTTTCTTACCTCCCTAAGGTCCGTCTGCCTCTGGGTTGGCTTTACCCTCAGGAGTCTCTGTCCTCTGGGAGCCCTCTGCTGGGTCCTCCAGGCAGCCCTAGAGCCCACTTGGAGCTCTAGCGGGAGAAGAGAATCCCTTTCCCACTTGAACTCTGATTGAGTCAGACCAGCTCGGGTCTGAGAGGTAGGGTCATCCTGTCCACCTGTGCTGACCTCCCGGGCCCTCAGTCTCCCTCTCTGGAAGTGAAGACAATGATGTTGATTTTGAAAAGTTGCTGCGAAAATCAAGGGGTCATTTCCTAGGTCTGGTGGGAAGAGAGGTTGAGGGTGGAAAGCCTCAGTAGAATTGCATAAGTCACTCAGAGGGAGGAAGGTGGTCACAGGGTGACAGCATCCCAGGGGGCCAGGGTGGTGACTGCAGATGTGTTCCCCTCCCACACCAGCCCCAGTTTATATGGAACATGAGGGACACAGCCTAGAATCTTCCTACTCAGGGAATGCCTGGTATCCTCTGCAATCCTGTGTGTTTTATGGTATGTGTGTAGCATGATTATTCAGAGAAGTGGTTCCACAGGCTTCACCAGGCAGCCAGAGGGTCTGTGGTGCAAGAGAGGACAAGAACACTTGGTCCATCATTGAGGTTTCCACTAGCCCTGACTTTCTGAGTTGAGGAGTCTCTGATGGGAAGCTGTGGGGAGAAGAGCACATGAGGAGGACCAGGGTCAGTGTGACCGAGGGCCGAGGGTGGGTTCGCCATGGACACTGCAGTGGGGCTGGGAGCTCCCTTCCCTGGCAGCTGCTGGGCAGGTCTGGAGAGCACTGTCCCGTCTCAGGATGGAGAGAGAGCGGCATCGGAACTCACATGCGTATATGCACATACATAGAAGTATGTAGATAGAGATAAATAATTAAACTTAAATACACATAAATGTGTATTTCTCATTATAGACGTCATAGTCTTTGAGAAAAATATAAAGAGAGAAACAAAAATCACCTGTAATCCCACCATTCAGAGTTAACCAGAGGCATTCGGAGCGTGCCTCTCAGTTTTATATCAGTTCAAAACGATATTTATGATCAGCCTATTGTATACTTTTGTATCTTAATTCTTTCCACTCAACATTACAGCTTGCTCAGTTCCCATGGTGTTAAAATATTTTTTGTTTAGCTGTACTGTAATTTATTTACCCAATCTTCTCCTGCCGGACATTCATGTGGTTTCCTATTTTTCAATATTAAAAGTAATAGTGATGGATATTTTTGTACATAAATATATTTGTGGAACGTCAGTGAATTTAGCATATTTCCCTATGAGGTGAATTACCGGTTTATGAGTAAATTATAATCTTTATACATGGCATATAAATATTTATTTACCCTCTTGCTAGTGGAAGTGCCCATTTGGACCACACTTTTTGTCAATACTGAATATATAATTACTTTCATCTCTGCCAATTCTAGAGGTGAAAAATGGCACTTGTTTTAATTTGCATTTCTTTGATAACTTGTGAGGTTGACCTTTTGAAAATAAGTATGTTTCTTCACTTGTGAATGTATTATGTGGTCTTGACTTTGATAAAAAGTGTAAAGGCGAGAAGCTACAGGCTCTGAGGCTCGCACAGGCGTGGGCGGGGAGACGCCGCCTGCCAGGGGGAGAGACGCCGGCACCAAGGGGGCCACACGCTAAAGTCGCCAACGTGCGCCACTCCCAGGGGTCTCAAAAGTCCGGGGAGGGGTGGGGAGGGCTGGGGATGTGCTCTGACACTCAGCCAAGGCCGGAACTGAAACTGCTTTTGTTTGGTGATTGAGAACCTGGAGACGCTAGATTTATAAATACGTAAATAAAACGGAAGCATCAGAAACCTCGCAATAAAAAAATGCAGCTAACAATGGTGACTTCCTCTGAGAGCTGGCCGTGAAAACTAGAAGAGATACAGCATGGAAAATTCTTCAGATAGTGTGTGGGCACCTAGTAAGCACTCGAGGAATGTGGGTTATTGTCATCAGCGGTAGTAGCAGCAGTGGCGAGAGCAATAGTCGTATAAAGTAAGACCCTTATCTTGTCCACCATCCTGGGGAAGGAAGCAGAAGAGGAAGATTAGATATCTAATTCAGTCTTTTCTGCAAGAAGAGAAATTTCCAAAATTGTACAGAACAAGGTAAGCCTGAGCCTGTAGCCCGTGAATATAACAGCAGTCACTCTTGTTGCAAGCCTACTGTGCGTTTCACAGGCAGTACCTCCTTGAATCCTTCTGGACACAAAAGGCCAGGGGAATTTTTTTAAAACCTCTCCCCAGGTCACACAGCCCGATAGAGGCCGGGCTGTGATTTGAACCCAGGCCTCTGGCTTCAGCGCCCAGTGGTCACGCCACTCACTGTCCTAAAAGGCAACATGGCTTGAGAGAAATAGGAGACTCTAAGAAAGACCCTGGGGTTTTAGAGAACGAATTGCCCCCATCAGAAAGAAGAGACGGCAGCGGGCACCGCACTCAGGTTTTAGCAGGGAGGGCGATGTATGAGAGAGGGGAGGAAAGGCCTGGATCTGAAGGCGAATATTAAAGAGGAGCACGTGTGGTACAAAGAGAGCGAAAGGCAGCGGCACAGGGCTTTTTTAGCTTATGTTCACAGCCAGAGAGAAAATGCCGGTTGGGAACGAGGCTGCAGTGAGAGTTAGACGAGAGGTGGAGCCTGCAACCTCCCTCTCGCCTCTGTCTTCCTGGCAAGCCCGGTGGCAGCGGCAGCAGCAGCTGCAGTGGCAGGAGCGGTGACGGCACAAACCCTGGGCAACTCCTGCTGGGCACCGCTCTGAGGGTTTTATGTGTACTGACTCATTTCCTTCTCACCAAACCTGAGGAGGCAAAAACTATTATTGCCCTGTACATGTGAGAAACTCGCCCAGGGCATTCCACCGTGGGTAAGTGGCAGAGAGAGACTCCCAATCTGGGCAGCTTGTATGTTTGCCCAGAGCCTCCACCTGGGAAGGACAAGACCAATCCCGAGGAGAAGGATGCTGAAGCCCGACAGACGTGCCTCACAGTTCCATACATGAGTTCTCGTCCCCAGGCCCCGGTGGGTCCCACGTAGGTCAGTAAGGACTAAGGAAACAGGTAGACGAGGTTTGCAAGCCTGTAGTGGTGATCCTGAGATAGTATAGACAGAGAGACGCCTAACATGGGAAAAGGGCAGATATTCTGCTTTTCAAAGAATAAACTTCATAAAGCTTAGTGCGCTATGCTGGACATGGAATCCCTGTGAAATTCTAGAAAGACTTTCTCACCATGGATGGCTGTGAGCCCTTGGGAAAGAATGCTGACCCCGTGTGGATTCAGTAAGGGCAAACCCTGCCTGATTATGAAGCCTTCTCTTCAGGAGAGGCTGTGGACCCGTAGTCTCAACCTTTTATCTGTCATTCACAAGGGCAGCACTCCTCAGGGACATCCCTCCTTGCCTGGTGATTCTCCACTTGACCCCCCGCCCACCATCTCCATGGGGGAAGTGGACCAGCATCTCTGGGGTGACAGGTACACTTGGAAAATGTCCTAGGAGTTTCCACTGGCTGTGAGTCACTACCATAAACAGAACATGTCACAATTGCATAGGACACTTGACAAACCCTCATGCTGTCTTGGAGACAAAAATGGAGAACTGTAGATTGATGAAGTGGACTGGTAACTGGCCAAATCACCAGGTTAGTTAATAAATTGATGTGAACATGCTAGAAAGCCTTTGGTTTCTGCCTCAATATCTGCCCCCATTTCTGTAGGGTTCAGTGTGTTTTCTACCTGACATGGATAACCACGTCGGAAGTGTGCTTGGCAAATTGCCATGTCCACAGATTGTCTGTCTGTCTATTTATCTTCATTGTGGTTCAAGGAATCAATTGTAAGTGCACAAGTTCAAGGTGAGGAAACTATGGCTTGACTAGAATTTTGTGTGCAAAGGCTCAGAGTTGTGGTTGATCTCAAGAACATCACAGCCACGAAGTGACGGAGCTATTGAAAGACTCCTATTGTTTTTAGTTGTGTTAACAGAAGTATAGTGCTCAGAGCAAAGTAGGTTATGGTTCTACTGAGTCACTAAAGCTGGTCAGAGCAGAGCTGTAATATGTTTACTCCAGTCTTGGTGCTCGTGTTTACAAACTACAATGCATCCAGAGGGCAGTTGATGAGAATGGGATTCTGGGAGTGCATGTGAGATGGGTAAAGTCTATCCTGGAGATGAGAAGACTTAGAAAAGAAGTCCTAGCACCTTCAACTTATTCAAAGAATTTGTGGGTGGAGAGAGAGAAACACACACACACTCAGACTCACGTGTTGAAGAAGGCATTGGCCCATTACAGGAGCAAAATTCCAACAGCAATAGCTTTATATACCTCTTTCATTGCTCCCCATCTGGTTATGAAATGATCTGGCTTCGTCTCTATCTTCCTCTCCAGCACGTGGTGTTCACGTGTATTGATCTCTGTGGGCCTAGCACTTAGGAAGTCTCAGCCCTCAGTGGCTACTGAGACAACACTTGGTCACCTGGACGGATTGGCAATGAGCACCAAAGCCGCCCAACAGCAGAATTAGTAAGAGCTGTCACAATGCGGTGAGTTCCCTGTACCAAAAGGGCTCCACAGAACCTGGCTGACTCCATCCCAGGGGTGCTGAGCAGGCAGCCTGACTTCCAGGCAGGAGGGGAAACATTCGACTTAAATGATCCCAGTCCCCACAGTCTATGAATCCACTTAAGACTTTCATAATCCCATGACCAAGACAATATGGCTTCCACAGCTGCTCAATCCACCTGCTGTTGCCAGTTGGGGCCACTATGGCATCTTGCCTCCCAGGGTTAGGGTGCCCTGGCTCATAGGCATTTGAGCTCCAGGGCCTGAGGTCAGAGAAAAAGACCTGGCAGAGGCTCAGAGAATCCAACCAGACCTGGACACAGGTCATTGGCAGGTCACCAATGACTCACCTCAAGGTCCCACTGAAGCTCTGAGGAGCTATAAGCAGCATCTGAAAACACCAGGCTCTAGTCTACATGCCAGGAAGAAGCAGAGGTGTGGGTAACCCCAATCATGGAAAACTCAGCAGGATTTGAATTAGGCTATGAAGTTGTGTCTTGACCTTTCATCAGACACAGACTGCACGTGGGGCCAGGCCTCTTTCCCTTGCGGCTGGGGAAGGCTGGCGGTCACGTCCCTCAAGGCCAGGGCCTGCCCTTTCAGGAAGGGGCTAGCATTAGTGGGTACAGTGTCAGAGGGGAGAGGAGTAAACAGGGGAAGGAGAAGGCTTGGAGAGTGCAGTCAGAGGGGCCTCCTCTACCTCCCAGAGAGAGCAGCAACCCATCCCAGCTTGGCTTCATCCCTGGTGTGACACGGAAAGTTAAGTGCCCTGCATGTCATTATCAGCACAAGTGACATTCACAAACACTTGTCTTTAAGAGTCGTCATGAACATCTGTCACCAGGCGTGATGTTGGAATGGTCCCCAGGCGGGCTGCTCCTACAACACAGCTTGTCGGGATGCGGCCTTGCTCTGTGACGCTTGTTTTGCTGCCACCCTTCCATGCAGGGAAGCGAGGGACTGAGAAGAAAGACCCCATCCCCAGCCCGGCCCTATCTGCAGGCCCCCACTTCATGCTGACGTAGCCCCCCACCCAGAGGAAACTGGACCATCCTACTGAGTTTTGTAGGGGGGGGGTACGTCTTTTACTGCTGCTCTGTCTCCCATCTGGGGAAAGGGCAAGAGGGCAGATTCAGCCAGTTTCCACCCCATCGGGATCTTATCAGTCAACACCTCAGTGGAGCTGTGTGCCCGCCATGAAAACATACCCATCTCTACCATGAGGTGGAGGGAAACTTACTAACGAACTGGCATCTCAGGATCTGGGGCTGCCAGGGTCAGGTGTTCCCTAAAGGAAGAGAGGTTATGCCAGGGACAGGATCTGCCACCCATGGAGGGAGAAGGCTCTTTGACTCAGCTGCTTCCCCAGACAATCTGGATTGTCCTAAAAGAGCAGGTTTAAGCCCCCGCAGGCAGAGGAGGAGAAAGGTATAAAGGAGGAAATTAGGGCAGATGGGGAGGGAAGGCAACTCCTTGGTCAGATCCAAAATCAAAACTGGCCTTCCTTTCACTTTATATTTCTCTAACGTTTCTCAGACTGTTGAACTATTGAAACATGATATCTACAAGTGGCGATGGACAACACGAATAATATTGGGCCCATTTCGTGGACGGTAAAACCAGTCTCAAGCGAGTTGAGTAGATTTCCCCAAAGTTTCCCAAAGACTAAGAAATGTCGTCTCCCATATCCAGGGCCCTTTCTGCCATGCCATGCGCCGTGCTGCAGGGCACATCTCTCTCAGGACACAGAGAGTTTTTGTGAAGGCTGGAGACTCAGGGTGTGGGGGGGACACCAACTCTAACTCTCTTTCTGGGAAGTCTGGGGTAACATGCTGGAAGTCCACAGGGATTTTCTCCGTCGGCTTTAGTTGAGACTCACTCGGTCCCAGCAACACTGGAGCAAACAGGCAATGGGGGTGCCATGAGAACCTTTACTCCACCCGGCCACCTGGGACCAGCCAGCAGAAAATAGGGGCAGGATGAAGATTTCTGGGTTCCACACCTCACAGGTGAGCCACTGTGAAGTAGCAAAGTTACTAGAGGCATCACAAGGAAAAATGAATCTGAAGTTAGAAATTCAGGGTGGCAATTAGGATGAACAGAAAACTCAACCTAATATGACTTAAGCTCGTAAGTGTTTATAGGTCCCTCATGTAAAACAAGTCCTGTGGAAGGGAGTTTAGGTCTGGATTTCTGGGTAGCATGGTCATGGGGGGCTCCTTCTGTTTTTCTGCCCTGCCGTCCTCAGCATACAGTTTCTGTCCTTAAGGTCACCTCATAGTACAAAATGGTTGCTAGAGCTCCAGCTATCACATCTCCCTTTTATGCAGCAGGCAAGATGAAAAGAAGAGGGCAAGAAGGCAAAGTAGGAGGTCTGTCAGAAGCCCCACCCAATAACTTCTGCTCACATTTCATTGGCCATATACTTCTGCAAAGGAGGCTGATAAATGCAAGTTTTTTGGTTTTTTTTTTTTTAAAGCTAAGCACAATGTACCCCCAGTAATATAGAGAAGATAGGAAGGCAGCTAGTATTTCCACAACCTGGGTTTATACCCCAACTCCATCATTTCCTAGTCTGGGAACCAAATCACTTCACTGCTCTCAGTCTTCAATTTCTTATCTGTAAAATGGGAACAGAGATTCCTTTCTGCATATTTCATAGGATTGTGATGAGGACTGAATGAAATCACATATGTGAAAGAGCATCCTTCATGGTCAACTATGAAGTACTGGATGCCAATAAGTATGTTTTTAGTGAGAGCCTTCTCACTTTCCCTTCTCGGACCCTTCTTCTTGTCCCAGTTCCCCAGCCTGCCTCTTGTGTCTCCATTTGTCAAAACCACAAGAGCTGTAACCCTAGAAAATAATTTGATAAGGTTTTAAAGGATCAAGGTATAAGGTATAACCCCTTTCAGAAATATTTGCTGTTCACTTGGGAGCTCTGAAAGACCCAAAGGAGTGAATCTCTAATGGTGGAGTTTTTAAACCTGCAAGAGGCTTGTGAATAGGGGAGATATTTGTCAGGGCACCTCTGAGAGTGTCTCAGGTCGTGTCACTGTCTTCTCATCCTGCACCTATCGCTCTGCCCAAGAAGGTGACACCACTCAGATTCAAAAACCTTCAGGGCATGTGTTCAGAGGTGGCTAATTTCTCCACTTGTCATTCCCTCCTCCCTCTCCAAAAGTTCTGGCTGGAGACAGCTCTGAAGATAGAATAATTAGCAGCAGTGAAAAGATTGCAGCGTGCATCTAGCATCCCTCTCTTCCGAAATGAGACTTTTCCCTCTCCAGGAAGAGAGAACCGGAGAGCTGTCCCTTGTTGATTTTACGTGTATTTGGTTAGTTTGGAGGTGGAGGTGGGGATATTGTTTATTCCATACCAGGAAAACTCCAAAGAAGGTTTGCAGAGGGAGGGGTTGGGGACCTGGGGACGGTGCTGGCGGTGGTGGCCATCAGAGCACACCAAGCACTCGTCTGACAACTGGACTTTCTCAAGCGTGTTCACAGGACCCGGCTCCGTTCAGGCTCATAGCGGACAGGGCTGGGGGAGGAGTTGTATCCCCCCACCAAGACAGAGATTCTGAGTCAGCTGGGGCTGGTGCCTGGACACGCGTGTTTTGGAGGGTCCCCCAGTGATTCCGATGTGCACTCAGCGTCAGGCCACTGTGCCCAGTGACATCGGGAGTTTGGGCAGCACTGGTAGGCACAGATGTCAATCCACAGCTAGGGGTTTGGTCTCTCAACCTCTGGTGAGGGAAGAAGCCGGGAGGCCTGCGTTCAACCCCAGCTCCGCCATGCGCGACTCATCCCACCTCTCTGAGACTTTGCTTTATCCTCAACATCGGAAGACAGATCTCTTCTCTGTGGGGTTATCGCCAAAGAGATAACGTACGTGCAAACGCTTTGGAAACAAACACGCCATGTGCATCGCGGTTGCTGCAGCCATTCTTGCGACCCTGCACTGAGCCTGAGTGATTAATACAAGGAACATGGGATCAGGGGCGCCAGGCAGGGGCTCTTGTCATCTCCCCTCTCCCTCCTTGTCAAAGCCTTAGCCTGCTCTTCTGCTAAATGGGTAACAAATAACTGCCCTGTCCACTTCACAAGGTTGTTGTGAAATTGTGAGATGAAAGAAGGACATTTTGTAAAGTATGAAGTGCTTCTAATAGAGATCTGACCTCAAAGGTTTTTCCAGATCTGAGGGCTGTTTCTGTCATTCTGTCAGAGCATTCCAGAGGGACGCGTCCAGGGCTGGATGGGAGCTGCGTGAGCTTCCGGGGCTGAGCAGGCCGTTGGCACTATCCCTCATGTGTGGCTCGCTGCCCCTGAGTTTATCTTCCCGGACACTTTTCTCCACGCCCCACCCCCACGGGAGTTGCCGACCCCAGGAGCAGCCCTCAGCCCTTAATGGAGTTGGAGGATCTAAGCCCCAGCTTCCTCGCCCTTGGGGAAAGGAGGAGGAGGGCAGCTCTGGGGCATGTTCTGCGCCCCCTCCCAGAGCTTCCCAGCAGGGTGGAGCCCCAGTGGCTTAGCAGAATAATACCCTGTGTTAACTTCCTTCCCCGCTTCCTCCCCAGAGCTTCCGGAGCCACCTCCCAAGTAAACTACTGGAGCTCAAAGCCTTGTCTCAGGCTCTGCTTCCGGGAAGCCCAAACTAAGTCAGGGACCGACCTCCCGATGACTCAGCCCCTGTGACAGAACCCCCAGAAGTCCTACCCGCTGACTTCAGCTGCTGCCTCGGTGGATCTCCCCGTGCACGCTGGAGGCTGCGGAGGGAGATCCCTGCCCAGGCACGCGGCCTCCCCGCCAGATACAGCCCGTGTTCTGCCGGGAGTCTGGGAGAGGGGAAGGGCTGGAGAGGGGACGACCGTCAGAGCTGCATGGGCGAGAGCACCGTCGTCGTCAAAATGTTGGCACCTGCCCACACGCTCCCAGAAGCCAGCGGCCCGTCTGTAGCTGGGGCCAGCTGGGCAGGGAGCTGACGGGGCCGCCGTGAGTGCTCTTTGCTCATCTCTGGGGCACCGAGGCCCCGAGCGACGCAGGGGAATGTCTTGGTGCCTGCCAGTTAGGCCGTGGTCTGGCGTGTGCGTGTGTGACAGGAGTGGGCGCCTTGTGGGTGACAGAAGAGTTCAGACGAAAAGTCAAATTAGCGCCCATCATCTGCAGAGTCTCCGAGGTGGGGTGGGGAGCAGGAAGAGTGGCACAAAGCACAGGGCGTGATGTGCCACCCCAGGGTGAAGGCAGGGCCGTGCAGACTGCAGTGTGGACGAGCGAACTCATTAACTATTGACAAAAGAGAGCTATTTCTAGCCTGGGTGGGCTGCAGGGATGGGCTCGGCTGCCCTGTGGCTGTGGGGCTGATGCTGTGCTGGCAGTGCCGACCCCGCCGTGGGGACAGCGGGAAGGCGCCCGTCATGAGACCGAGCCTCACCGAGATCTTAAACACTGAACCTCCCACCTAGGAAATTAGTGATGGCACTAAGTTAAGGAGCTTTACAGTTTAGTAATTGGCCCCCTAAAAGGTTAAAATGTAAATGGACTTCTTGGTGAAATCTGTCCACTTGAGCTTTTTCGTGAGCTAACTGAAGGGCACGCTCATGCCTGGGCCGGGAGGAGGGTGTTCCCGGGGCTCTGGGAGCAGTGAAGTGACGTGAAGTGTAGGCTGTGTCCCGGGGCCAAGGTGGGACTTGGAGGGAAGAGGGAAGGGGTGACTGTCTTAGGGGGAACCAGTGAGGAGAGAGGCAGAGGCAGGACTGATCGGGCCTACTCAAGGCCCTGCGAGGGCCCCCATGCATCAGTCAGTCACTGCCACTGTCATGCTGCGTAACAACCTCCAGCTCTAGGCGTCTTAGCACCACGCATGTTCAGTTTCCTTTAATGTGGTCACGTGTCTGCACGCTGGTTGGAGTTGAGCTGGTCTCGCCCGGGCTGGGCTGGGCTGTGCTTGGCTTCAGGCTCCAGGCCTGATTTACATCTTCCCTGTGTATCTCGTTCTGGAGCCCTGGGGGAGGGACAGTGGCTATCTGGGTACATTCCTGTCATGGCAAGAGCACAAACGCAGGACGGCAAGCCCAAATACAGAAACAAATGTCCAGCTTCCGTTGGTATCACATCTGCTAAATCCTAGTGCCCACAGCAAGTTACATGGCCAAATGCACTGTACTCACAGTCAAGCATGGTGAGGCGGTGGATGCATTGTTTTGTCACAGGCAAATGAAGAAACAGGGCCAACAATTCAATTTGCCACCCTTGACTTTCCTGGCAGGAAGGCTGTCTCTAGGGCAGTGGGTCCCAAACCTGAGCATGCGTGAGAATCACCTGGCGGGCTTGCCAACACGCAGATGCAGGACGCCACCCCTGAGTTTCTGATTCAGCAAGTCTGGCGTGGGTCTGAGAATCTGCATTTCTAGTACATTCTCTCAGGGGCGCTGATGCTGCTGGTCTGGGGACCATACTCTGAGAACCACTGTTCTGGGGCAGTGATGGGAGTTTATTCAGACAGGGGAGAAGAGGGCAGGGTGGGTGGCCGTGAATGTCACATGCTGCAGCTATGTTTACCAGGCCCTACTCCTGTTCTAAAGATGCTCCGTGCGTGCGCTCATTTGGTACTAACACAAGCCCTCTGAAGTGTGATCCTTTCTGTCATTTGACAGATGAGGGCTCGGCCACAGGGAGTGATATAGTTTGGATGTTTGTTCCCTCCAAATCTCATGTTGAAATTCAATCCCCAGTGTTGGAGGCGGGGCCTGGCAGGAGGTGTTTGGGTCCTTGGGGCAGATCCTTCATGACTGTCCTGGTGCCCTCCACGCGGTAATGAGTGAGGTTCTTTATTCATTCGGGAGAGAGCTGGTTGTTTGAATAGCCTGGCCCCTCCTCCTCTCTCCTGCTCCTTCTCTTGCCGTGTGACACACCTGCTCCCCCTTGGCCGTCTGCCCTGACTAGAAACTCCCCGAAGCCCTCGGTCCATGCCAGCAGCGTGCTTCTTGTACAGCCTGCAGAACTGTGAGCCAAATAGACCTCTTTTCTGTATAAATTGCCCAGCCTCAGCTATTCCTTTAGAGCAAGGCAAACGGACTAAGAAGGGAGGTGGTGTGACTTACAGGGTCCCGCAGCTCGGAGGCAGAGGAGCTGGGGCTCGCAGCCGGTGCTCTGTGCTCGCCTCGGGCTTTCCCCTGTTGGTGGGGGGAGCCAGGGTCCAGTTCTGAGGGGAGCAATGACCGTGGTGAGGAAGACTCTGGATTTAGAACCAGATATTCATTTCTTCAGTGAACAAATATTTATTGTCTGGCCAAGATCCCATGGTTGGAAAGAGATGGGCAAACGTCCTCGTCTGTAAGGGCTCACATTCTTATGGGGGAGAGAGACAAAAATTTAAAATTGTGCATTTAGAAAGAAAAATAAGCAGTGTAAGGAGACAGAGACTAGAGGGCTACTGTTGTATATGGGTGGTCAGGGATGGCCTTGCTAAGGAGTGACATCAGAGCAGAGACTTGAATGCAGCGAGAGAGAGCCAGGCAGGAGAAACAGCACATGCAAAGGCCCTGGGGTAGGAATGTACTGATCCTGTTGGAGAAGCAGCAAGGACTCTGGTGCATCTGGAGGAAGAGTGGCAGTGAATGCATTAGAGCAGTGGTCCCCAACCTTTTTGGCGCCAGGGACCAGTTTCATGGAGACAATTTTTCCACGGATGGGGGTGGGGGGTGCAGAGCTCAGACGGTGATGTGAGCAATGGGGAGCCGCTGTAAATACAGATGAAGCTTGGCTCACCTGCCGCTCACCTCCTGCTGGGCAGCCCCCCATTCCTAAGTTTCATGAAAGACAATTTTTCCATGAATGGGGGGGGCAGAGCTCTGCAGCTCAGTCTCTAACAGGCCTCTGCCCATTACCCGTCCCGGCCCAGGGGTGGGGACCGCAGCATCAGAAGACTGGGCAGGGCTGGGTCATGGAGCCCTTGGGGGCCATGGTGAGGCCTTGCATTTGATCCCGAATGAGATGGGAGCCACTGGGGGAACGGAAAGTGGGAGAGTGGCGCGATGCGATGAAGAAAGAAGATTCTGGTTGCTGCATGGAGAATACGCTGCAGGGGGCAGGGGTGGAAGCAGGGAGGCCAGTGATGGTTGCAGGGCTCTTAGCGGTGCCTTGAGACCCTCCTGCTCCTGAATGTCCACATCCTTAAAATGGGACAAGGACCTCTTCCATCCCTCCCCGTTTGGGCAGGAGGAGATCGGGGTGTGGGTGTGTGACCGGCAGGAAATGCTTGGGTAGGGAACAAAGCAGCGTGTTGTGACGATTTTTCTGGCAGAATCCTTGGGCCTGTGTCTGCCTGGCCTGGAAAACTCCCTGAGGCCCAGCTCGCGGCCTCGAGTGCAGCGGGGGGTCCGACCTCCCTGCGCAGAGCAGACCCCTCACACCATCCCGCCCCGCCCCTCAGCGGGCACTGCCCCCGCGCCCAACCCTCATCCTCGCGCTCTGGAAGGGAGCAATTATTTATGTTCTTGTTTAATTAGCTCATTAGGCGTGTGCTGCAGTATTTCTGATAATAAATCACCCTCTCCAGTGGCTCCTAAGTGCAGTTTTGCTGGTGCCTGGCCCTGGCCACGAAGGTGGCAGTTGTGGGTGTCAGGGTGGGCTGTGGTCAGGGGCTTGGTGACCGGGCTGCCTCCCGAGGCGGTGCAGGCAGCTGGAGCGGCTGCCGAGGCACCGGGCACGGAGACAGGGTCTTAGAAGCCGAGGTGGCAGCGGCAGCCGCAGCCAGCACTGAACACCAGAGAGATATTTTTACCACCCGTCAAAATGCCACTGCGTGTGAGCCTGTGCCAAGGGCTGCTTCCCAAGGCTGCCTTGCTCTCCTCCTTAAGCCTTGACTGTTGCTAGGAGGAAGGTCTGAGTGGAACAGGAGGCTTGGAAAATTCCCGGTGGGCTTGGCTGGCGCTCAGCGGTCCTTTCCCTCAGGGGCAGGGGCAGAAAGGAACCTTCCGTCCTGCAGCAAGAGTGCATAGGGTGGGGGCTACCTCCCCCAGCCAGGAAAGCAGGAGCGCCTGGGTTTAGACCCAAGCCCTACTCTTCCCCACACTGCCCAGAATGGGTGCAGGAAAAGGTCCCTGTTTAAATACACTTCCCTCATAGATCAGAGGACATAAAATTCCACCATTAGAAATGCACTTCTTTGCATCTATAATGGGCAGATACCTGGAATATGTTGAAGTGGTTTCCTCTGGGATTGGCTAACAGGGGATGCTGACCTGATGGAGGGCACAGTGGCAGCCCAAGCAGCAGCAGGAGGAAGTGAGTCAGTAGGGTCCTAAGGCTATCTGAAAGCCCAGTTCCCCTGTGTGCACATGTTGCCAAGGGTATGAGAGAGCCTAGGGGTGGAAGGGCAGAACCAAAGTCCTTGGGACCATTCCAGCTGCTTGTTCATTCCAACTATCTTGAACTCAGTTCTTTTGTCTTTAAAATGGGGCTAGTTCTTGCTACTCTCAGACAAAAAGAGTCTATAATGAGAAAGGTCAGTTCAATGTCATCCAGGCCAACTGTTTCCTTTCTCTGTGACTCTGTGTGGTGCCCACCATGCCTGCTGCCCATCCCTCCTCATTCCTGCCACCCCCTCGAGGTGTTGGCTGGCCCTGTGGGGGAACAACTTCCAGGGATGAGAAACCTCCCCTCTCCTCTTTTTCCAGAGCCCACACTGCTGGTGGGTGCCACTGGGTAAAAGCTTTTTCCTCATTACGGCCCCATAATCCATCTCCCTCCACTTCCCACCCTTAGATTCTGCCTCGAGATCTTCTCCAGGAATAAAATCAATTCTGTTCCATAATGGGTTCATTTAATTTTTGAAGATAATTCTCATGGTTCATGCTATTTTTTGGATTCAACATCCTCCTCCCCTGCCTTCCTCCATTCTTGCCTTCACCTGTAGTCGATCAAGAGGTGTTTATTTTGTGCTTATAATGTCAGGTCTGGGCTGCACTTGGGAAGGTGGCGGTGCGCAGGGCACTCCTGTCCTCCTGCAGCTTGCATTCCCCAGGGAGACCAACATCAAACAGCTATGCCAGGAGACATTCACTGATTCAGCAGCTACGGTTGTGATAAGTGCTATGCAAATATATGTGAGAGCAGGTCCTGGGGGACTGACCCAGCCCCAGGAGGTCAGGGAAGGCTTCCTGGAGGAGGTGACTCAGAAGGTCAAGTAGGAGCTCAATCAGTGAAGAGGAATGAGAGGGCTTGCAGGTAAAGGCTGCCATGTTTGTTTGTCTCTGGTGCAGGACAAGGCCTGGGGTATGTCCTGTGGTGCATCTCCTGGTCCCTTGCTTCTAATCCGTAGCAGGTTTTTGATGTCTCTCTGCCTGTGTAGGGTCCAGCAGCGGCCAGTACACTGGGTGTAGCCTGTCCAGAGCAAAGAAGACTGAGAAAGCCCCTCCCCAGCCGGTGACAGCCCCATCTGAAGGCAGCCTCCACACACCCTCGCTTCCTATGGTGCCAAGTCCCACATAGACAGGGTCCCCCCAACAAAGCCCCTCCCCTCACATTGGTCTGCGCCATCTTGCCCCTCCTCCCTGGGCTGTTCTCGAGACAGAGTGGTCGGGGCTGCGCTCAGCTTGGTGGTCCTGTGGGACGTATAACTGAAGTTACAGCTTGAGTGTCACAACGACCCATCCTGGGGGGGCCAGGCCTTCCAGCTCAAGCCTTTTTATTGATTTTTGATCTTCAATAAACATTAACAAATTGTACTTGTCTCATTTTATGTTTTTATGTTGCAAGTCATCCTGTATCTTTGGTTGGAAATAAGTGGATTATAAATCACGAGGCCAATTGATGGAATTAGGTCAAAGTACCAAGTAAATGCAGGTGGTTTCTGCCCTGATAATGGTGGAATTATAAGAGCCAACCGTTCTGGGAAATTATTCCATGCCAGTACTGCTCTGAGTGGTTTCTGTTTATGAGCTCACTTAATTCTTTCAACATCCTGACCAAGAAAGTACTGTTATTACCTTGATTTTACAGATGAGAAAACCGAGGCAGAAGTTGGTTGAGAAGCTTGCCTGAGGTGTCCCAGCTGGGATTTGAAGCCGGGCAGGCTGGCTCCAGGGTCTGCAGCTTGAGGCCTTGACAATGCACAGCTAGCACCTGTGCCAGGCACCGTCGCAGCCCCCAGGGAGGCAGGCGTTACTGTTTTGTCTGATTTACGGGATGGGAATCTCAGGGTCAGAGACGGTAGGTGAGCTGCCCAAGGTCTCCCAGCGAGGAAATGGCAGAGCCAGAATTCAAGCCCAGGCCTGTCGAGCTCCAAAGAGCTCCCGGCCTCTCCTTGTCCTCCCAGGACAGGAGGTAGGAGGGAGAGGGGGAGAGGGGTGTCTGGGAGGTACAGGTGATGTCCTCAGATAAAGGCCAGTGATGCCATCCCCTTCTATACCGCCCCCTTCCGAGTCAACCCCAGAACCCCCAGCCCGTTGTCACTCAGAGCCACCAGGAGGAGACAGGCGCAGTATGAACCAGCCCACAGTCAGGAGAAACAAGAGGAAACAGGTGAGTGCGTCAGGTGGGGTCTCAGTTAGACAGGTGGAAGAACTTCCGGCAGTGCTGGTGATGTCTGTTCTCTGAAGGCAGAAGGAAGCCGGCTGCTGGAAGGGCCTGGCGGAGTCCATCCGCGGCCGGCAGGCTGCTGTGTGCCTTCTGCCCTTTCTCCACGCGGGGGAAAGCGATGGCCGTGTCTTCGGGCGTCCTAATTTATAACTCGCCATTTGAACCACGGCTGCTCTGCCTCCCATTGCTGCCTCCTCCCAGACTGAAATGCAACCCGGGTCATGGTTCAGCCTAGTGATGGGGCGGGCTTGGGGGAGACAGGGGAGATTTATGGCTTGGTCTCTGCCCTCAATGAGCCATCATCCCCCAGAGCCACTGTGGCTGCTGCCTCCCTGGCCGGGCGAGGCCGGGCCCAGTGCCGAGGGGCAGGCGGCGTGCGGGTCTGGCGGATGGTGTCATGAATCTCTGACAGCCATGCGGCCCCCTGGCTCGGGGACGTCCAGTGAAGGCAGCAGCCGATAGATCACAGCTGGGCTGTTGACCTTGAGTCTTAAGCAAAGTGAAGAATAAAAGGTCATATTTATTCCATAATAGCCACGGGAGCTGAGAAATACCGAACGTGAATACAGACAGTGGTGAATCACTCCCCACTCCTGGGACTTTGGCAGATCTGTCCTCCAGCCACCTCACCCACGGGCGGCTGGGGTCAGTGTGCGCAGAGACGAAGAAAAAGATGAGAAGGGGCTCCAGGGACCCCAAACGGTGCTGTCTCTGGAATGCAGCAGCGCTAAGAATCACTGAGCTTCGTAGCTTCCCAGATGTAAGATCTCCCCATCTCGGATGTCGCCTGCTCGGCCAGGCTGTGCCTGAGCACCCGCTTAGAGCGGAGCAGCCCCCGTCTCCCACACACTCTCCTCCGCTCTCACCTGCTTTGCTCTTCCTTCTCGCCACGGCGCTGCCCACCGTCCAGCATCCTAAATACGTTACAGTCTGCCCTTCCCCCACCAGGGGTGTCAGCTCCACCAGGCAGGGACTTGTGTCACTGGTGGTCAGTGCTGTCCCCCTGTGCCTAGAGCAATGCCTGGCACATCATAGGTGCCCCACGAAAATTTCTTGGAAGAATGAAGGAGTCTGGAAACTACCTAAGAAATGGTCTAATTCCATTTCTTCCTCTTCCCTCCTCATGCAGAGGAAGGAGAGGGGCAGAGACCCAGAGCAGGGATGGGAGCTGCCCCAGCCTCGAAGCCTGGTAGGGGCTGCAGAGCTGGGAGAGGAGTCTGGGCTGGAGACTCCGGGGCCAGAGCTCCAAGTCCTTTACGGTCTGCGCTGCCCTTGAATCCATCAGAAGATGTCCTTGTCAGTCACAGTCTGTTAACCACCTATGGGGTCCAGGAGCTACACAGCCCAGGGCTGGGCAGGGGGAGGGGCTCACTGGCTTCCTCCCTTGATTTAAGAAACAAAAAAGATAATAAATTTACTGATAACTCACTTCCCAACTCAAAAGGGGCCCCAAAATATGGGCTCCCATGGCTGAGGAAGGTTAGGGAATTTTCCTTCCTGAGAATTTTTAAGGGGTGGGTCAGGAGTGGGGTGGGAAGTGTACCAGGCACCTTCACCGGGGGTACTGCCACCGTGCCGAGTTCTTCCCACAGATCACTCGTGCCGTCCTGGCTCGCAGGCTGCGACGAGCATGATAATGATAGGAAACCTCTACTGAACCGTGTGCCACCCTCTATTCTCAGTGCTTTTAATATTCATCCATCTAATCCGTCCAGCGGCCCTGTGGACTGGATGGCTTCTGTGGCCGTGCCCATGCTACAGATGAGAAAGCTGAGGCAAATATGCCGTCAAATAAATGCTCCCGTTCATTCGTCAGTGAGCAAAACAACTGCAGAGCCTGGTCCTCACGGGGGACGGGCAGCAGGCACAGTGAGGGAGTAAATGACTTAGGTGCTGGGAGGCGGTCAGGGCCGTGCAGAAAGAAACCACAGGGCAGGACGGGGCCGGTGCTTCGGGCAGGGGGTGAAGTGCAATATTAGCTGGGCGGCAGGGCAGGCTGCACCGAGAAGGCAAGACTGAGCAGAGACTTGGAGGAGGTGAGCCCAACACAGCAGTGCGGGAAGGGCATCCCAGCCAAAGGGAACAGCCGGTGCAAAGCCCCCAGGGCTCCAGCTTCAAGGGAGCCACCGAGGCCGGGTTGGCTGCAGCAGAGCGAGTGCAGGGCGGGGTATGGGAGGAGGGGCAGAGAGGGAGTGGGCCTGGATCCCTCAGGGCCTTGTGGGACCCTGCAAGGACAGTCTCAAATGCTCTCCCCTCAAGTACATGCTCACAGATGCTCACAGCCTCAGGCCAACACCTCCCCCGTCTCTGCTCACACACAGGGCTGCTTCCACACTGGCCAGAGCACGCCCACACAAACACCAGCCAGCGGGCGTGCACTCACACTCACGTGCTCACACACTGTACACACACACCGGCCAGTGGACACACACACCGCTCCCCCCAGCCCCCGATTCCATCCCACCTGAAGTGCAAGAGGAGCAGGTACGCACCCTCCTCAGCCTCACTCCCGCCTGCCACCCCGCAGGGCCTGTCCCCAGCTGGAGCAGGAGAGGGAGGAGAGTAGGCCAGTTCCTGGGGCTTCAGACCCCTGCACCCCAATAAACAGTGCTGGAGAGACTCCAGACAAAGTACAGAGGAGAGTAAGTCTATGATTTACACACATGATTACTTCCAGACTGAGAAGATCACAGGCCCATATGGCCATCCTCCAGGGACACCGAAGTGCATTGAGTGGCTCTAGTCTGTTATGCCCAGGCAAAACGAGGATGGTGCACCTCTGGGCCAGGCCAGCCTCCCCTTAAAGCTCCTGGCTAATGGAGAAATGCCACAGCTGTCATCTGCCCACTCAGCAGAGACCCCGGCCCCAGGACCACCCATGTCCCCAGATGGCTCACCTTCTGCCACCATGCGAGGTCCTGCTGGGAGATGGGTGCACTGGACGGTGTTAGTGTTGTCTATCAAAAAAGATAATAGATTGACAGGCGGACAGAGGATCCACAATAATAAAGCAGGTAAGCAGTCACTATACACACAAATGATTTATTGAGTATATATTGTATGCCAGTGCTTCACATACATTATTTCTAATTCTCATATGACTCTGCAAACTGAGTTTGCAAACTGCTTTTACAAATAAGACGACTGAAGCTCCAGAAAGTTAAGTAATGGAGTAAACCTATAGCCAGTCAGTTGTGCAGTTGGCATTTGAGCCCAGAGCCCAGGTCACTTTGGTGCTAACTCCTGTGTGCTTTCAGGGTTGGGGACCTGGTGCCCCCACTCCCATAGCCCTTTGATGCTGTGCACCACCCACCTCCTGCCTGCCCTTGCTCCTATCACCTCTTTCCAGTGATGTTCTTGTGGCATTCTAGGATGTTGGAAGTGGGCACTGAAGCACAGAGAAAGCAAGTGACGTGCCCATGTTTGCACAGCAAGTTGTGACAGAGCGGGAGTTAGAGCCTTGTCCATCCAGCCTGGACGGGAGGATGGTGGGTGGGGCAGCTCTGTTCCCTTGCCCTCCCTCCTGCTGACTCCAGGGTTGGGACTGTGGCAGGATCTACCATTTGGCTGGACAGAGTGGCCTCCCTGCTGCCCACCTGAGGTCATTACTCTCTCCACCCTTAATTAAATCCCTTCCCGGCCAGCCTGCTTGTTAGAGGCAGAGGTGTCGGGGGAGCATCAGCAGAATCACAGCCCAGAGAAGTGCTGAGTGGGCGCCTCCTGGCCACTGGGTGGGAAGGGCATCTCGTCACAGGGTGAGCCAGTGGGCAGGATGATGCAGCAACTCAGCACGCCCGTGTCCAGCAGGCAGCTCAGAGCAGCCCCCAAGGAAGTGCCAGGAAGTCTCTCCGTCACTCATGCACGGGTGCGGAGTGTCCTCATTATAAAAAGCAACGCCTTGCATTTGTGGATGCTTTACCACTTGCATACTGCATCCAAGTAGCCTCACATCTTAGTAGGTTTTCCCAACAGTCCTATGGTATAGCATCGACAGAAAAATCCAAACTCTAAAATAATTTAAAGAGGTTTATTCTGAGCTGAATGTGTTTGACCACAGCCCAGGGGACAGGTTCTCAAGAAGTCTTGGGAAAATGCTCCTGAGGCAGCCGGATTATAGCTTGGTTTTATACATTCATAGGGACAGGAATTACAGGTAAAACCAGAAATGTAACACATGGGTTCATTCCTAAAAGGTGGGACATCTCGAAGCCGTGGGCCTGCAAGTCGTAGGTGGGTTTTAGGGATTCTTTAGTGGCAATTGGTTGAAAGAGTTAAGCTTTGTCTGAAGCCGTGGCGTCAGTGGACAGGATGCCTGAGAAAAGGTAGTGGTCACTAGGAAGCTGAGTTAAGGTAAGGGGAGCTTCTATCTCTCATGCGATGCTGTACAGGAATCAGGTTAGAAAGTAAACCACATTATTTCGGGTTAATAAAACCCATTAAGTGAGATTTTATTGTTTGTAGGCATGACTCGCCAAGCCTCTTGGAAAGGAATTTGGGCAAAAGAAAAAAGGTCAGAGTTCAGTCCTCAATAGGTAGCAGCTGTTACCATTCCTGTTTGACAAAGGAGTGAGAGCTCCTTGTTCAAGATTGCTCACCTAGCCGATGGTGGGGCCAACGCTTGATTCTGCTCTTTAAACACCAAATCCACACTTCATCATGGCTGCTTTTCATTGCATAAGCATATTCTAAGCCCTGTATTCAGTACTGAACAAATATCATTGTACTTAATTTTCACGAGGACACCATATGATCAATATTATGAACCCATTTTTCAGCTGAGAAAACTGAGTGAGGTTCAGAGTTGGGAAGTTGGGAAGGGCCTCAGCTGGCACGGCACAGTCAGTAAGCTTCCTTCGCTACGGCACAGATTCCACCTGGGCACTGACACAGTTTCCTTCTTCCAAGAGCTTCTGATCTGACAGAAGGGGAGGATTGTACCTGAGGGAAAAGGTGAGGCCCCAGTACCCGTCCACGAAATACCGAGGGCTTCATTTCACCCTGATTTAGTGTGTTAACAGTGGTTTAAATGTCTGTGGGTTAAAACCTCATCCCCAGTGTGACAGTATAAAGAAGTGGGGCCTTTAAGAAGTGAACCAGTCATGAGTGCAGAGCCGTCTTGGGTGGGATTAGGCCCTTATAAAACAGGGAGCTCTGTCTCTCTCGCCCTCCCACCTGCCGCAGGGACGCGGCGAGAAGGCCCTCACCAAACCAAACGCCAGTGCCTTGATCTTGGACTTCCGGCCTCCAGAACTGTGAGAAAATAAATTTGGGGTTTTTTTAATCAATTACCCAGTCTGTGATATTCTGTTAAGCAGCATGAATGGACAAGACTAAGGGTCACCGCTGTTGTCATTGTAACAAAACCTAGTGTTTTCTGTTCACTCATTTGTTCCCAGGCATTGTGCTAAGTGTTCAGCACACTTGACCTCATCTAACCTGACGATATTCCTACACAGTAGGTGCCAGTGTTCCTGTTTAACTGAGGCAGAGAAGGCGAGGCAGTGTGCCGGGGGTCACACAGCTGGTCAGTGCGGGGGTGGGACGTGACCCCAACCGCTGTATGCACCACCACGCTTCATCTTCAGCAGCCTCTCCCCAGGTCCTGCTCCGGAGCTGCCCTGCTCTGCAAGCCTCAGGACGCATGCACAAGAGCAGGCAGACGGCCAGGGGCCCTTCTCCCCCACCCAGGACCCCTCCCCAAGTGTGCCCACTGCCCCAGGTGAGACAGGGCCAACCAGGGCCAGGACAACATGACCAGGAAGCCCCTGCAGTGGTGACTGCCCCCCAAGCATTCATCAGCCTCGCTGGAGTGACAAATAGATTTCCAACAACCTCTGCTCTCTTGCCTACAAGGCAGAATTCGCTTTGTGATAGGATTTTTTTTTTTTTTTTTTATTGTGGTAAAATATATATAATGTAACATTTACCATTTTAACCACTTTTAAGCGTACAGAGCAGTAGCATTAAGTACATTTACATTGTTGTGCAGCCATCGCCATCTAGAACTTTTTCATCATTGCAAACTGGAACCTTGTACCCATTAAACAATAATTCCCGTTTCTCCCTCCCAGCCCCTGGCAACCACGCTTCTGCTTATGTCTCTATGGATTCGACAACTCTAGGTCATTTACATAAGTGGAATCACCCAGCATTTGTCTGTTTGTGCCTCATATCTTCAAGGTTTATCCAGGTTGTAACGTATCAAAATTACATAAAACTATGGAATGCTTCACAAACTTGTGTTCTCCTTGGTCAGGGGCTATGCTGATCTTCTCTGTGTGGTTCTAATTTTAGTATAAGTGCTGCCCAAGTGAGCACTGTGATAGCATTCTTTTTCTTTTTCTTTTTTTTTTTTTTTTAATTTTTACCGGGGTACTAACATTTAGGTTACATATATCACATTTGCACCACCTGAGTTGGAGCTGCAAGTGTGCCCATATAATAAAGACATCTGCACTCAAAGGTGATAGTATTTTGAAGGAGGCTGGCGCTGACTTTGCCCTGCGATGCCCCCATGAAATTATGGATCTGCCAACTGGGGTGAATGATCAGATCGGGTTCACCCTTAGGTGGTGTTGACTTGGCGTCTGCTGGTTGTTCTAGCCTGTCTAGATGCAGCTGGTGGGGAATCTTCATTTTGCACACGTCTATGTTTACAACAAGGTATAATTGATCTGACACCTTCTGCGTTTTTTCTCTAAGTGATGAATTGTTGTTGAGCAAGCTCTTCTCAGCTCCTCTAGGAGATAAATGACAACTATCATCATCGTAGCCATCATTCTTGTGCTACCAAATGGCTCGGGGAAGGAGCAGACAGTTGATCCCTACTGCACTTAATTTCTCACACTTAGCACAGAAGGTTCATATTACTATCCCATTTCATACGTGAGGAAACTGAGGCTTGGAGAGAGGAAAGAAATGGTCTAGAGCAGCAATGCCCAACCTTTTGGCACCCAGCAACCTGGTTTCATGGGAGGCAATTTTTCCACGGATGGGGGTGGGGGATGGTGAGGCAGAGTTCAGGCGGAGATGCTTGGCACGGCTCCTAACAGGCCACGACTGGCACCAGGACATGGCCTGGGGTTTGGGGACCGCAGGTCTAGGGTCACAGCTGGTCGGGGCAGAACTGGCCTCCAAAGAGATATTTCTCTCTGATTCCAAAGCCCATACTCTTTCTTCTAAGACATGCAAACCCAGTCCTTGGGGACTAGAAGCTAAGGACAATTAAATACAGAAAAAAGTTCCATATCTGTAAAGACCTGAATGAGGAGACAGAGACACAGAGAGAGGTTACATGGGCTGGAGAGCTCGCCCGGTCCGGCTCCACCCACCGTGATGGGGACACTGCTTGAGAACAGAGTGGGAGTGGGGAGGCCCAAGGTGGCCCTGGGGAAAGCACAGGGCCCGTTCACTGACAGTCCGCTCAGCCTGCGCCGCGGTGGGATAGGCGAGAACCCGATGCACTCTTGGGGAGGCCGTGCTCCCGAGAAGGGTGATATTCCAGTGGGGGAATGGGGGGTCTGACTCTGTCCTCTGCTGCCCAGACCCCTCCCACCCGCAAGGAAAAGGGCCAAAGACAAACTGGCGTGCGATCAGACCGGAGCAGCTGGGAAGCAGGCTGGACACTGTGTTAAGAGGAAATGGTTGGGAGGAACGGGAATGTTGCTTCTGGAGAGGTGAAAACCCGAGGTGGGGTGACAGAGCTGCCTCACAGCTTGGGACACACTGACACGTGTGAAAGAAAGAAGCAAGCTTGTCTGGGATGCCCAGGGGACGACGTTAGGACTGGCGGGAGGAGGTAATGGGCTGTCAGATCACGGCCTCGTGTGAGCCACTCAGGGTTGTGCAGGGGTGACGGCCTGGCACATCCCTGGAAGTGTGTGAGCGGAGGGTGCTGACAGCCTGTTATGGGGGCGCTGATGACCAGGGTGGCTCTCAGGGCCATTCCCAGCCCGGAGCTCCTGTGGTCTGTGAACGGAGAGGGCAGAGGGAGGACTGGGAATGGCCAGTGGACACCGTGGTGAGTCAGCAGGAGAAGCACACGGACTGGAGTGAAGCGGTCCCAGTGCCCTGCACCAGGACAGACTGCCAGACCTCAGACGGCGGGGGCCTCCTGAGCCGGGCCGGGTACCTGCCCGCCAGCTGGCACCTGGCCTCATGCCTGGATTCCTTGCTCTGTCCTCTCTGGGGCCGCTGGACGGCGCCCTCGGTCACAATCACTAGCATAAACTGAGCGCTCACTAGGGATCAGACACCGCTTAAATTACAGGGATTGACTCGGTCCTCATAGCAACCCTGTGAGGGGGTCAATCATCTGCCCCCTTTGACGGGGAGGTTAAGTGGCTTGCCCGAGGTCACGCAGCTGGTCGGTGACGGGGCCAGGGTCCGGTGCCAGCGCCTGTACTCTGATCTCCCGTTTATCCTCTGCATGAAGGAGCCCCACGGAACAGGGCGGAATGCCCTCCCCGACAAGTGACCTCCACCAACACCGGCACTGGTGACCTTCCCAGACCTCTGCCAGGCAGCTGGGTCTGCCATGCCGCCCACGCCAGGGAGCAAGGCAGGGCCTCCCCAAGCGTGATCCTCACCTGTGACCAGGTAAACTCTGGGGAAATGAGCACAGAGGCAGCCTGCTGGGGCTCGGCTCGCTTTGGCCTAATTTCCAGTAACCTCTGCAATCACTGAGCCACGTGTCTTCTGAAAAACAGTCAAATTGGGGGGTGGGGGGAGATAGAGAGTTCAAGTGCTGAAGCCAGGACACCTCCCTGCCAGCCCAGCCAGGACCAGGCACCGCCCAAGCCGCCCAGTGTCTAGCTTGTGTGCGGTTTACCTGCCTCAGATCCCCGCGGCCTGGATCTCCACCATCAGAGACATTTCTTTCGGGCTAAGTGGGTTAAGCATTGCCCACTCCTTTATGTAACGGACCCCCATGTGGAGCTCACTCTGTGCCCGACGCTGACCTGGGTGCTTTGTGAATCATGACTCATTGAATCCTCACAACAGCTCTCTAAGGCAGAGATTGTGAATGCCCCGTTTCACAGAAATAGGATATTTCTAAGAAACTAAGACACAGAGAGGTTCAGAAACTTGCCCGAGGTAAGGTATTGCTGCTTAAGTGGCAGAGCCAGGACTCGAACCCTGCGGTCTGGCTGCAGAGTCTGTATGCATGAACACCACACTCTGCTGCCTCTTCAGCTGCCCTTTCTAGTGGTCACATTCCTGGGAAGGAGGGCTGACCTCTATCATTGTCATTGAATGTATCAGGGATTCTTCTTAATGGAGACGCATCCGAAGTGGAAGGGGTGGCTTAAAGGTGGGAAGTGAGAAAGCAGGAGCAGGGTATGGAAACAAAGGAACAGAGGGAGCCCGACGTCCCAGTGTGGCCACGGGCTGGCCCTGTCCGAGGACCAGGGGGAAGGGAGGCAGCTCTGCCAGTGGGACTGAGCCGTGGGGAGAGGCTGGGGTGCAGGCTGAGTGTGAGAGTCAGAGCACTCCCAGGGGCAGATGAGCTTAAGCCAGGCCTGGGGGAACCCCAGAGAAAGCAAGCTGCACCCAGAGGTCCTAGGAGTTGAGGGAAGCTGAAAGACCCACAAAGAAGGGATGAAGCTTCCAGAGCATGGAGAGCAGCTCAAGGCCTGGGCCGAAGCCTCCACTACCAAATCCTCCCTTGGCATGAGCTGTGCCTGAGCTGGACAACCTCCCTGGACTGTCCCAGCTGTCTGGTATGTCAGGGCTCACATAGAAAATGACAGTATTGATACCACCTCTGGGGCACATGGACAGAGCTGCTCAGCGTGTTCTAGAACAGCACCGTCCAATAGAAATGTCTGTGATGATGGAAACGTTCCACGTGGTGCTACCCTGTGTGGTGGCCACTAGCCACATGTGACTGCTGAGCACTTGAAATCTGGCTGCCATGACTCAGGAACTGAATTTTTAATTCTATTTACTTTTAATTAATTTGAAGTTAAATTTAAATGGCCACATGCAGCTACCATATTGGGCAGTGCAAATATAGAACATTCATTTTATTTACCAATCCAACAAATGTTTTCAAGGGCCTACTGTGTGCCCAGTGTTGTTCTAGCTGCTGGGAAAATATCAGTGAATAAAACAGACAAAATAGTCCTGACTTCAGGGAGCTGACATGAAAGAGAGAAAGACAGACAGCTAACAGCACAATAAGTAAATTACATTGCCTATCGGGCAATAAAAGCACAATGGGGAAAATGGAGCAGAGTGAGAGGCTTGGGGAGGCCGAAGTGTTAAACAGGGTGGTCAGGGCTGGGCTCCCTGAGAACGCAGCACTGGAGCAGAGGCGAGACAGTGAGCACAGGGATATCTGGGAAGAGCATCCGGGCAAAGGGAACAGCCAGTGCAAAGGCCCTGAGGCAGGAGCACCCTTGGCAGGTTCAAGAAGCAGCAGGGAGCCCAGGTTGCAGAGTGAGCAAGGGGGGTAGGAGTGAGGAAATCAGAGAGGTGAGGGGCAGATTGTGTGGGGTCTGTGGGCCATGTGAGACGAGCTTCCCAGAGTGCGGGGAGGGGTTGAGCAGAGGAAGGACAGGATCCCTCTGACTGCAGAGATGGGTCTGGGGAGGAAGCAAGGAAGGATGCCCCAATTCAGCAGGGGCGGATGCCCGACGCTGCCTGCCCTTCCAAGGGCTGTGGGAGCAGCTGTCTGGGCACACCTGAGGACTGAGGGGCCGGGTGGGCACTCTGCCTCATAATCTCAACCATGTTGACAGGAACGTGGCTCCTTCACTGGCTGACAGGGTGAAGTCACTGCCAATAAGGCAGGGGAGCCCCATGCTCTCAGGAGCAGCAAAGGCCGAAGAGCAGGGACAGGTCCTGACCCCCAACCCCCAGCCCCTGGGCCCTGGCCCTTGGCCACCAGTCCCAACTTGGAAATTGATAAGAGGCTTCTGATCCTTGGAGCCCTCACTGAGTCACACCAGCTCCATGATAATCCTGTTCTAACAGCAGCCATGTGCCTGTCCTCCTTGTCACTCAGGGCGTGTGTTTAGGGAAGGACACCACTTGGCACCAGTCACCAGTAGAGGGGACTCTACAGCTTGTACTGGTAATTCTGGTAATTCCCTCTAACAACTCTGATCCCTAGACCAGAAATAGCAAATCTAAGACACAGGTTCGTCCAGACCTATAGCAGTCTGTCCCACTGAATTTGAACACAGCCTCAGAATCCTTCTTAACTCGGGGACCCAGCAGCTAATACGCAGAGTTGGAACGCAACAGCGAACATATTGGCAAGCCCTCCAGAATCTGGCTTCTAGCCACTACCTTGGTGACCTCATTTCCTACTGCTCTGTCTTTCCACCTCTCTGTTCCAGCCGTGCCATCCTCGCCTGGGCACTAGCAGCTCCTCCTGCCTGGAAACTGCCCACAGATATCCACGGGCTGCCTCGCTTCCTTCAGACCTCCCATGGCATGGGTCCTGAAGTAGCAAGGCCACCCTCATCACTCACGGGGGTCCCATCTCTGACCCTAATTAGCTAGGTGACCTCAGTGCAGTTCAGTTAACCACTGTCTCTAAAACGGGGAGCACAATTACTAAATGTACTTGCCAGGGTTATCATGAACTTGAATTGAGGAAATGTGAAAGGGCTGAGTTCAAATCCTAGCTGAGCACAAACCTCCTCTCCTGTGAGACCTTAGTCGCTTAACCTCTCTGAGCCTCAGTTTCCTCATCTGTAAGGTGGGGATAATACTAGTACCTCCTTCATAAGGTTGCTACCAGGATTAAATTAGCTAATACATGGAGGGTGCTCAGAACAGCGTTCGACATATAGTAAGCACTCAATAAATGTTAGTTGTCATTGCAAAGTAATATATGGTTTTTGTTTTCCTTTTAAATTACTGTCGAACAGTTGGCCTCACTCTAAGACTTGCTAAAACCTGATTCTGCTGGATTCAGTTCCGTGTGACACAGGACAGGGAAGATCATGCTCAGTGGCCCTGCAGACCCGGCTTAAACGCTGGCTCAGCCTCTTTCCACCTGTGTGAACTTGGGCAGGCGTCCTACCTGCCTGTGCCTCAGTTTCTCTATCCTCGATGTGAGGATAATTCTTCCTGCCTCGTAGACTCAGTGTGCAGAATCAAAGAGACCCTGCCTGTTGAGGGCTTGTGCCACAGTGAGTACTCAGTAAATTGCAAAGAACCAGCCACGTCTCCTCCAATCCTTGCAGCTCGTGCGTGGAAGCAGACAGGCCCTTTGGGGCTCGCAGCAGGGAGGAGAGGCTGGGGAGTCAGGGCCGCCTGCTTGGGTGTGATGGGGCCGTGTCATGCGACGTGAGATCTGGTGGCCAGCTGAGAGGTTGGCAGGCCTGGTTCTGTGATGAACCAGTAATGAGGCTGCAGGGCCGGGAGGAGGGGCGGGGGACGCTCCACGTGGCGTTTCCAAATTAGTGCTGGGGCCCAGCAAGCGGCAGTGGCGCCACCACTGGTGGAGGGGAGGAGAGGACAGAGCACCTAAGAGTGTGGTGCGGGGAGCTGACGGGAGGATGCAGGCTGGAGGGACAGTGCAGATAAAAGAGGCCGTGTTTGGTGACCAGTGTCAATTTCTTCTTCTGACACAAATACACACACACACACACACACACACACACACACACACACACACGCCTGCCCATAACAAGCTCCCCGGGCTCCCTCATCTCCCCCGCAGGGCTGTGCTGGTGGGGGAGGCAGCTGCCCTTGCAGAGGTTGCCAGTGTGTAAAGGCTGGAGCGGGACAGATTCCCACCATCCTCACGGCCGGGGGTGGTGCACCAGCTAAGGCAGGAGACCTTCCCTAAGTGGAGACTTGGACCAGTTTCCACCTCCCCTCAGGCCCGGCTTTCCTCACCACCCCAGGGTCCCCTGGCAGAAGGGCAGGAAGGCGTGGGGAAGGCACTCCCGCTCTTGTGAAGGCTTGGCCAGAGGTGGCACTCGCCACTTCCCTTCCTCCACATCCCATTTGCCAGAAGGTGCCGCTTGGACACACCTCACTGCAGGGGAGGTTGAGGAATGTCGTCGAGGCGGGAGGCCACGGAGGCCACGAAAGGGGGGGAGCAGGTCTGGCAGTCAGCCCACGGGCTTTGCCACGAGTTCCAGGAGGAAACTCTTAGACTCCCCTCCCATCCCCATTCCCCGAGGCCCCAAGGCCGTTTATGGGGGCGAAGTCTGTTCCATCACGAAAGAGTGGGCTTAGCCTGCAAGGGTTTCTGGGAGAGGTCACACAGGGGTCACCTTAGAAGTGTCAGGAGATGTGAGAGCCTCTGGGGGAGCGGGACTGGGTGGTGGGAAAGGGGCAGAACAGTGGCTGACATTGCCTAGGACCAGGGCCCCTACACGTGTCACACACATGTCACAAATGCCCACACGTTCAGCTGACAAATGGGATGTCTCAGATACATAGACGTACACCACACACATCTTCTCCAGCGCGCGTGCGCACACACACACGCACACACACACACACGCACACACACACACACGCACGCACATTCACCTACACGCTGCACTCACCCACCCCACACGCTTATCTGTGTCATCCATGAAAGGTCTTCAGGAGCCCTTGCCCTGAGCCTCAAGGGTATAGAATGACACCTCTCCAGAAAGATCTCAGGAGCAGCCAGGGCCCGAGAATTCGCCTCTAGCTATCCTTTGCATTGAAATAAGAATCCCTCACATTTGTCTAGGCCTTAACATTTAACAAAGCACTTTCACTCACTGCTCAGCCATAGGGTAAATATTTACTCAGCATCAACTCCGGGCCAGATAGAGTGATTGGCAGCAGAGACACAAAGGTGTCCTCAAGGGAAAGGCAGAAACAAACAACCCCCAAGGAGAAGGGCTCTACCAGGGGGACGGATGGAAGGAGGTCTGGGGAGAAGGAAGAGAAGGAAGCCCTGGTGAGGTCAGAGGTGCTGCATGAGTCAGGTCCTAAAGGACGAGGTCACCGGGTGGAGAAAGAGATGATGTTTCCAGGAGAGGGATGGGGTGCTGTGTGCAACGGGATCAACGGGCTTACTTGGGGCATGATGAGTGATTCTGGGCAGGTGGAAAAGTGTTTCCTAAAGCTGGAGTTCCACCAGGTCCAGCCAAGATGCACTGCTGCTGACATGAAGTAACGATAATTTTTCCCCAAGTGCGAGGAAGTAATGATAAGTTAATAGAATATTCTCATCAAATCACATGTTACCTCCTGTGACGTTCATGATTCACTCAGAAAAATAAAACAACAATTAGGGTTTTGCAAGAGGAAATTCAGTGCAGGGACTGGGTTATGGAGATAACACAGTTAACCAGGGGATGGCAAAGTGTCACAGAGATTGGCAACAGCAGGGAGCCACTAGCACCTGACCACCCCCATCCAAAGCTGGAGGACCACGGGAGGAGATGGTGTGACCAGAGAGTAAGATCCAAGTGTGTCTGGCAGGAGCTGGAATCACAGAGGAGACTCAAGGGCTGCCAGGGAGGAACCACTGGAAGAAGAAAAAGAGAAAGAGGTGCCTGGCCTCTCCTGCCTCCCTCCACGGCCTCCCTCGGCCAACTGTACCTGCAGCCCGAGGGCACAGGAACCGAGCAACAGGCGAGGAGCCTGGCAAATGTATTTCCCCACCGCGCACAGCGGGGTAGGTGAAGGGGGAAAGCAGATTTGAGAGCAGACAGTACAATAACCAGTACGCTCCTGTGATCTCTTAAACCTCTGCTGTTAGCTGTAGATGTGTTTGCTAGTGTTAAACTGAACGAACAAATGCCAAACAAGTACTAACAGACAGAGAGAAAGAAAAGACAAACAACTCAGAAGCAGCCGCTTGTGCTTGTTTTGTTTTTCCTGGGTAAGTGCTTGGGGTTGCAGTTTCAAATTGTCTTTTAGAGCTTGTGAGCTTAATTAAATTTAACACATTGGAACAACTTAAAATAGCAATTCATGTTTTCTGCTAACAGAGATGGTGCTAGTTTCCATGACGGGAAGCAACCTATCAGGATTTCAGGAACATGTTTTTCACAGAGAGGGCGGCGGCCCGATGGCTGAGCCAGTTACGGTCCTTTGTCCCTTGGATCCACTCTCCCCTCCTCCACTTTGCTGTGTACTGTAGAAGGCTGACCAGCGTGCGCCCATGAACTTGGGCTTTTGGCCGGGTTCAGCCGTGGAGAGCAGCAGGTGTTTGGGGCAGAGAAGTGAGGTCGGGCTACTCATTTGTCTGCTTCCCACCCTGTGAGGTTGCCCAGCAGCTTCTGTTCCTCAACCAAACTCTCTAGGCCAGCGGTCCCCAACATTTTTGGGACCAGGGACCAGTTTCATGGAAGACAATTTTTCCATGGACAGGGGGGGTGGGAATTGATAGTTTCTGGATGAATCAGACGCATTATGTTTATTGTGCAGTCAAACCTCTCTGCTAATGATAATCTGTATTTGCAGCTGCTCCCCAGTGCTAGTAGCATCACCACCTCAGCTCCATCTCAGATTATCAGGCATTAGACTCTCACAAGGATGCGCAGCCTAGATCCCTCGCATGCGCAGTTTACAGTAGGGTTCCTGCTCCTGTGAGAATCTAATGCCGCTGCTGATCTGACAGGAGGCGGAGCTCAGGCTGTGATGAGAGCGATGAGGAGCGGCTGTAAATACAGATGAAGCTTCACTCTCATGCCTGCTCCTCACCTCCTACCGTGTGGCCTGGTTCCTAACAGGCCACGGACCAGTACCAGTTCTCAGCCTGTGGGTTGGGGACCGCAGCTCTCAGTCAATGTGTATCAATGGCAGAGGGGGGTGATTTTGCCCCAGAGGACATTTGGCAATATTTGGAGACTTTTGGTTGTCACACTGAGGGCACGTTCTGGCATCTAGTGGGTAGAGGCCAGGGATGCCATCGACATCCTACAGCTCAGAGGACAGCCCCACATAGCCAAGACTCGTACAGCCCAAAGTGCTGACAGTGCCGAGGCTGAGAAAGCCTGCTCTGGGCCAGTGCTCCTCAAGCTGTTCTTCATGAAAGGCCAGTTTGGCTTCTCCGCAATCTGTTGCAGACCAGTGCTTTTGTAAGAATAGAAATAAATTATCAGAAAAAAATCATCATGCATTTCAATGTGACAACCAATGCAGAATTGCTATAAAAATTTAACACTTACTCTCAACTTCTGTACTGTTTGATCATGGAAGGGGGACACTAGTTCATGGACACCATAGCATCCATCTGGGGGCCACACCATGAGTAATACTGACCTACACGATTCTCTCTCCTTTGTGGGCCTGGGGGTGGGGAGGGGGTAACAGCTAAATCGCTACTAACCCAGGGTTATTGCATGTTCCCTGTTGTCCCCCAAACCCTATCCACCTCTTTGCGATTAGTCCCTTTATAGGTGAGGTCCTCATTTATCCCTCTGGGAGTGTGCCTTCTGTCCCTGAAGGGCCTGCCTGATTCCGAGGTGTTTTCCTACCTGAGCAAGTTTTTAAGAATGTGGGAAAAGTCAGAGGGCATGTGGCTGGGAGGACAAGAACATGAGGGCAGACTGGTTCGGGCGCCCAGCTAAGGAGCTTGGACTGTCTCTTGCAGATCGTGGCTAGCTCTTGGGGAATATCTCAGCGGGCAGGGGGCAAGGCCACAGCTGTGTTTTAGGTGGAGCGCTCTGGAGATGGCGGTGTGACAGTGGAGTCTCAGGGAGCACAGGCTCAGGCAGAGAGCCTGCCTGGGTGCTGCTGTGTCCATGGACCAGAAAGGGAGCAGCCTAAGCAAAGGCGTGCATGCGGAGTGGAAGGCAGAGCGCTGTGCACACGGTGCAGCCTCCCAACCAGAGCGGTGGGTTGAGGGCAGGAACGAAGGGGCAACCCGGGCTCCCTAGATCCAGCTTAGGGGATAGTGGGTGGTTTGTTGGGGGCATAATGGGGGAGACAGGGGCACACAGGTGGAGATGAATTCTATTTCAGTCACTGGAGTTTGAGTCCTGCCCATTTCGCATGCCTTTCTCATGCAGTTTGTCCATTGGCTGCCCGGAGCAGCGAGTGGTCTAGCTTTTGATTAAGAAGTGTGGGCTTTGGATCCCAGTGGATCCCATCTCCCCTCAGCTCTGTCATCATTCTCCCAGGGGAAAGTACGAACTGTTTTGCTTCCTCCTTCTCTAACTGGGAGTGATAATAACTTCCTTGCGGGGTTGGCAGGAGGTTAAATGAGATGATGCACGTAAACTTCCCAGCACAAGGTAATCCCTCAGTGATATGGTTAGTATTGTTATTAGGCAAACTGGACCTTACCGGCTGGGGCCGTTTTGAGTCAGCTGGCTCTGGCTCTCCTGAAGTTCCCCCAACTCCTCCTGCCCCGAGATACACATACACACACACCATGGGGCAGAGGAACCAGGAGCTGCCTTCCTGCTCTTATCTGACCCTGGGAAGCGGGCTTGTTCCTCTGTTTCTGATGGGCTGGTTACAATGGGAAGCTTTCCAAGCCTGATACTCCCTGGTGCCAGCGGCCTGCCAGGAATCAGCCTCACCCTGTTAGACCCAGCAGCATGGCCCAACTGCAGCTTCATCGCATTGCCAGCTCCCCTGACTTGGGAAGCAGACAGGGTCCCGCACAAACTCGCGCAGGAAGGACAGGAAGATGGGACAGTGTCTGAGATGCAGCATTGCCCACTGGTCAGAAGCAGAGCCCTGGAGCCAGACTGCCTGCTTTGGCTCCAGCTCTGCCACATACTAGCTGGGCATCCTTGGGCATGTAACTAAACCTTTCTGTGCCTCAGTTTCTTATCTGTAAAGTGGCAATGACAGAATAGTAAATATCTTCTGACAATTATTGGGAGTATTAAATGAGATATCCCCCTTAGATATCTCAAAATAATGCCTGGTGCAGAGTAAGCCCCCATATTAGCTACTTTTCATCTTTCGTCGTTATTAGCTGTAGTAATGGTAATAGTATTAGAGTCTGCTTCCTAGGAGAAAGTGGCTAAACACTGAGACAACTTCTGGGCTTGCAGTGCATTTTTCTGTGTACTGACATTTTCCGTGTTAAATGGAGCAATGAATGTGGAAACCCGTGTCATATATCAGGTGTTCAATTAACAAACATGCCCAGCCCCTTCCTCAACTGGATATGTTCTTACATATGCTCACGTCCAACAAGGTGGTGGAGCGCAGTCATGTAGAGCAGACTGGAGCTGACTCCCGGGTCTCAGTCCCTGCTCTGCCATGTTATGTTTGCTTGCCACCTCTGCACCTCTGTTTCCCCTTCTGTCAAAGGAGGACCAGAGAGTTGCTGTAGGACCACGTTGACATGGGGCACTTAAAACAGAGCCTGGTACGAGGTTACCAGCCGATGTTTGCCCTGATTACTGTCACTGTTCTGGGTGTGTTTAGTTCTTGCGTTTCCAGCTGACATCACTAGCCCTGAGGGAGAAGGAACTAGGCCTCGGGGAACTCAAGTGTCCTCTGCAGCACTGGCCACACAGAGCTCCTGGGGCCCTGCCTAGCAGATGTCCCAGCAGGCCGAGATCCTGCTGGTGGAGGAGTGTGAGCCGTGGTGGCCTCTGAGCACTGCTCCAGGGAAGAGAGTAGTTGACCAGCCACAGGCCAAGGCAGACTTTCCACTGAAAGGAGGAAAAACGCCCCCATAACTGTTGCACGGTGAGGAATGAGCCCAGACTGTGGACCCAGCGGCTAGTGTTAAAAAAGTCCCAGCTGCCTCATCCTAGCGGTCCCAGCTCTGCGACAAATGACTTAGCCTCTCTGAGTGTCAGCCTATCCTTCCCTGTGAAGTGTGAGCTCTGATCCCTGCCCTCACGGGACTGCTCTGAGGCCCAGGTAAAAGTGTGGCTGTGAGGTCCTTGGACAGGCCTAAGGCGCTGGCCGCAGCGTCCTTGCTGGGCCCACCCTCCCCACCGTCCCACCCCAAACACTGTGCTGGGGTGGGGGTGGGCTTGGGGGCTCAGTTTCCTCCAGTGCGGCTCTCCCGGCAGAGAGGGCCGGGATGCTGAGGAGGGAGGCAGCGGCCCCCAGGGCTGCCCACTGACAGCATGTCAATATCTGCCTGTCAGCTCCAATCCTTCCCACGGTTGCCAGGTGGAAGTTTTCAGACTTTGGTATTTCCTATTTGAGATCTCAATTAGGTTGCCTGGCTCTGGGTTTGAGGGGTTGATGGGAGCTCATGGAGCCCTTTCATTCTCAGGCAGTAGGGAATGGGAGAATGGGACTTTGGGGGAATGGTGGAGCTCCCAGGAAAGCTGCAGAATGGCACTCTCAGGGCTAGGTAAGTATTTCTGCAGGAGTGTTCATGGAGGTGACAAAGGCACCATCTCTGGAGACAGCAGAAGGCACGATGCCTCGACAAGGGTCCTAGAGATCAGGGTTTGCACCCAGGCTCCAGGCAGGAGGGGCCCAGGCTGCAGTGGGCAGGCCCCAGCGTGGGGAGACTGCTGCCCTCAGACTCTGCCCTAGGGTGGAGGGGGCAGTCAATGTCCTCCTGACTAGAGAAACTCCCCCCAGAGCTCTTGGATGAACCTGGCTGCTATGGATACAAGGAGGGATTATCCCTCTCTTCTGGGATGCAGAATTGCCCTCCAGTCTTCAACACCACACTGTCCCTCCCACTCTGAGCAGCGCGCCTGCCTCTCCGGTCTCCTGTCCCCTTCTGCTTAGAGCCCCAGCCGCAGGCTGTAGCAGCAAATGCTCTCCCTCCTGAGTCACGAGAAAGTCTTGGAGATGAGGGTGGTGGTGGCTCCTCCGGGCAGGACCTTGTCTCTGACTCAGCACAGCACCTGGCCCAGAGGGAAGGCTCAGGAGGGGTTGAGTGTGGGCCTGATGAATCTCAGAGGACAAGGCAAGGCTGGACCGAGCCCGGGGCTGGAGAGGGGCCAGGCCGACTCGACTCTCAGCCTGGGCTCTCCAGAGGCTAAAGGGACATTTGGAGCAGATATGGGGGAAGGAGGGAGGTGGCGTGTCCTCGTGTATAGTCTCTGCTTCTTCACACCTTTAACCTCTCTGCCTCTGGTGTCTCTCCCTCGCCCTCCTGTGTGTCCCCCCTCACCCCTGCTTGAGTCTCCCCTTCTTCTCTTCACCTCCACCTCTCAACGCCTCTTGCCTCTGCCTTGCACTGTCCCTTTCCCGCTCCCTTCCTCTTCACGCTCACTGCCTTTTGGCTTGTGTATCTTCTGGGTCATCTTCCTCACCTGATCTCTGATGTGTCTTTCTCTGTCCACACCTCTCTGTGACACTCCATCCCTGAATCGTTCTCTCTCTCTTTCCTTTTCACCCCAACCGATCTCTCTGTTTCCTGACCTGGGTCTCTACTCACATCTCCTTCGTCTTCGCTATTCCCTACTCCCTATTCGTGTCACCTGCTGCCCCCTGCCTGCCTCCTCCCCCTCCTCTCTGTCTCTCCCTCTTTGTGTCTCTTCACCCCTCTGTGGCTCTTTCTTGCGCTGGGCCCCTGTGTCTCTCTGTCCCTGTGTCTGTCTGTCTCTGTCTCTCCCCTCCCCCTCTGTCACTGTCTGTCTGCCGCCATTCCCTTCCCGTCACCCTGCCCTTCCCCGCCCCCACCCCTCACGCTCTGTGTCCACTCCCTCCCCAGGATGATCCCAGCCTCCAACAAGGCCTTCGTGGTCAACAACCTGGTGTCCGGGACTGGCTACGACTTATGTGTGCTGGCCATGTGGGACGACACGGCCACGACGCTCACAGCCACCAACATCGTGGGCTGCGCCCAGTTCTTCACCAAGGCCGACTACCCACAGTGCCAGTCGATGCACAGCCAGATCCTGGGTGGCACCATGATCCTGGTCATCGGGGGCATCATCGTGGCCACGCTGCTGGTCTTCATCGTCATCCTCATGGTGCGCTACAAGGTCTGCAACCACGAGGCGCCCGGCAAGATGGCTGCGGCAGTGAGCAACGTGTACTCGCAGACCAACGGGGCCGCGCCGCCCCCGGGGACCTGCACGCCGGCCGCGCCGCGGGGCCCCGCCAAGGTGGTGGTGCGCCGCGAGCGCGCGGACTTCGGTGCCAGCCTGGCGCGCGGCAGTGACTCCTCCTCCTCCAGCTCCCTGGGCAGCGGGGAGGCGGCGGGGCTGGGACGGGCCCCCTGGAGGCTCCCGCCCCCCGCCACGCGCCCCAAGCCCAACCTTGACCGCCTGATGGGGGCCTTTGCTTCCCTGGACCTCAAGAGTCAGAGAAAGGAGGAGCTGCTGGACTCCAGGACTCCAGCCGGGAGGGGCTCCGGGACCTCGGCCAGGGGCCACCAGTCGGACAGAGAGCCGCTGCTGGGGCCCCCCGCCGCGCGGGCCAAGAGCCTGCTCCCCTTGCCCCTGGAGGGCAAAACCAAACGCAGCCACTCCTTCGACATGGGGGACTTCGCGGCTGCCGCAGCGGGGGGCGTCGCCCCCGGTGGCTACAGTCCCCCTCGGAGGGTCTCGAACATCTGGACGAAGCGCAGCCTCTCTGTCAACGGCATGCTCTTGCCCTTTGAGGAGAGTGACCTGGTGGGGGCCCGGGGGACTTTCGGCAGCTCCGAGTGGGTGATGGAGAGCACGGTGTAGGCCGGGTCGCGCGTCCTCCCTGCCCTGCTGTCGGGTGGGGACGAAGGGGGAAGAGTCTATACTGGCAAGTCTTTGTGAGTTTCCATGGTGATGTTTACATCCAGGGACAGTTTTGTCTCCCTGTCAACGGCCTCTCGTTCCCCGCCCCCCCACCCCCATCACCTCCCCCCCACCCCCCCACCCCCATCACCTCCCCACCACCCAGCCGGGTTGTGCTCAGGGAACGCGGACTCGCTAAAATGTCGGACTGAGCCCTGAGTGTTTGGAAAGGCGAGACCCGCCTTTCTAACCACAAATGTAGCCTACAAGCAAGCGGCTTTGGATTGCTTATGGGTCCGGTGTTGTTTTTATTTCTTAATTTATATTTTCCATTTCCCAGACTCCTCCTCTTCATTCCCGTGGATAATCGAGAGAGTTTCCTGTAGACGTGAAGGGTGTCCCAGCAGCCCTGGCTGTGGGTGATTGTTGCCAATTGACAAGAGAAGGGAATGATTCGGTTCCACACCTGTTTGGGAAGACTGTGGAGTCCCCTGCCCAGAGCCCCCATTATTCCCCCGCAAGCCCACACCCCACACTGGGAGGGGTGAGTGGCCCCTGATACCCGACCCGGTTTCCTTTGCTCCTCAGACATGAGGCTCACACACATCATAACAGCTTAAACCAGAAGGGTCACTTCCGGGATTCTTTCTGTGGGCAGGGAGAGGGGCTTCGTGTTGTAGGGTGGAGGGACCCTAACTTCTAGAGTTGCCTCTCTTTCTAGGAAGCTGGGGCAGAAAGGCCCCATCAGCATGCGCTGGGCCACCGGGGCTTCTCATAAGGAAGCAGTGTGGGGTGGCGGAAGGACCAGTGGACAGTGTCCAGAGCCACATGAATTGAATAGCCAGCTCAACAGCGTGGGCCAGACCCTTTTCTCTCCTGGGACCTCACTTTCCTAATTCGTAAAATATTGGGATTCTGTTAGAAAGTCTCCGGTTCCCTTCCAGTTCTAAAGATCGATGGACTCTTCATGACTAGATATTACTGTTTCCGGTACAGTGGTGCACACGCTGGTACAACAGTCCCTACCCTTACAGGATGCAGAGGGAGAACGCTAGAGGCATTGGAGAGGGAATGCTGAATCTTTTTAGAATGGTAGTGTTTTGAAGCCTGGGGAGGTGTTTGTAATCATCCCTTCCTTAACCCTCTCGCCACCTCTCCTAGATTATAGGAACTTGCCCAAGGTCACACAGTGAGTGAGTGACCAGGTAAGGGCAGAGGCCAAGGCTGCTTACCTCATGGAGATGATATTTGGGGTCTGTAACTCTGTCCTCACCCTGACTAGGGAAGTTCTGTGTCCAAAGTCTGTCCCATGTTTGTTCGTGAAGAAGGTGGCTCAGGGTGGGACGTAGGAGATGACTTCTCATGCTTTCCTGAGGAGGATCCATCCTTTGAAATTGCAGGATGAGAATGAGAGGGGCCCGTGGGCTTCTTTCCATCTAGGGATTCATCCCCACGCCCTAGACAGTGAGATTCATCCCCACGCTCTAGACAAGAGAAGGGGCAGAGGAGATGTTCCCAGGGAGAAACTGCATTAGGCAAATTGGACTGACTTTCCCCGCATCTCTGTCCCTCCTAATCTGTTTCCTTCTGGGTCTCTCCTCATCGGCAATGCACTACCTCTCCCTCAGTCTTCCCAACTCCTTCTTTCCTTTCCCAAGCCTCCTCCGTAGACCTCTGTCCTCTCTCTTGTTCTCCCTCCTTCCTCCACTTGCCAGCCACACAGCCCACACAGCCTACAGGTAAGGCCACTTGGGACTTTAAAGTTCTGATGGGCTTCGACCTGGAGCTGAGCTGCTGGCCCCCACCCCCAGCCAGGAACAAGCGAGGAGGAGGTCAGGAATGGCCTGTGCAGGGTTGACGACTGGCTCCAGCCCAGTAGCCTCCGAATCCCATGTCTTCCCCGTTCCTCATCATCCTCCTCCCCTCTCTGCTCTTCTTCTTCTCTCTCCCCACCACCTCTCCGCTCTCCTGTCTTCATTCTTCGTTTTCTTCCTGTTATTCTCTGCCTTCCTCAGCCCTTTTCTGGTCCTGACAAGGTCATTTAGGAATCCATGACCCTGTCTTCTCCCTGACTAGGGCAGTTCTGTGTCCAGAGTCTGTCCCATGTTTGTTCCTAAAGAATGTGGCTCAAGGTGGGACACAGGGGATGCCTTCTTGTGATGATACAAGGCTAATCTTTCCCGAAACTGCAGTTAATTTTTCAGGCCAGTCCCCATGCCAGAGCACATCCCTCCCATGGTCACAGTGGCACCCACAGAATCTAGTGACTTGAAAGGAAATCTCTCCCACCCTTCCTCTTGTCCCTTCCCTTTTTTTCCTGCTCTCTTTTCTCTCTCTGCATCTTTCCCATTGATCCTTTCAAAATGTAGCCATTGTGGAAATGGTCTCAAATACCACTTTCTTTTTGCCTTCGGATTCGGACACGCAGAGGGCAGGTGGTGGACAGCAGGAGGGGAAACACCTCACTGTCTGCTCTCATCGGCAGCCCTCAGCTCTGTCGGGACACAATATGTACTTGCTCTTGTTTGTCATGGGTTTGACTTGGAGCTCTGGAAAGCAACGTCCCTGTGGTCAGAATATAAATGCCAATCTTCTCCTTTGCTTTAAAAAAAATGTACAGTGTGTACAGTTTTAAAAACAACTACCAACCATACTTCTTGGGAGGGAGGAAAAAAAAGAACATTCTCATGTCTGTGAATGTCTGCTGTTCATTTCTCTGGAAACTCTGGGGTTTTCTAAAGATGGCTTTGAAGTGGCATTTTCTCTTGCACCTGTGTTTGTTACTGCCTGGTGGGAGCCTGCCTCCTGCCAAGTTCATGTATAAGGTGGGGAAATCTCGTGAAATGAGAGGATGAGGCCGTCCTCCCGGAGTAAAGGAAGGTAGAGGAATCTGGAATGAAGCTCCAGGATGAGAAGGGACTAGTCCACCCCAGCTGCCCTGACTGTCCCACCTGACATCTCCATCCTCTGATACACCAGCCCTACCTACTTTTCCTGGCCCGAAGCCACCACAGTGTCTGGCCACTAGGGGCGCACAGGTATCCTCCACCCATTTTGGTTGAGCCCTGGATGGCATTTTTTTTTTTTTTTCCCAAAAGGGTCTTTTACTAGGAAACCACGGGAAAACAAACCAAAACCCAAAACGCGACCCAAGGTATAGAAACATGGTTTCCTAATCCTGTCTTTAATGTCTGGATCATCGCTGTCCAGTAGGAATAAAATGTGATCCACACTGTAGTTTTAAATTTTCTAGTGGCCACGTTAAATCAAGCATAAAGAAACAGGTGAAAATAATTTGAATCATATATTTTATTTAACTTAAATGTATCCAAAATATTATTTTAACATGTAATCGGTCTAAAGTTATTAATAAGGCATTTTACAATCTTTTTGTGGCACAAAGCTTTAGAAACCTGGTATGTATATCACACGTATGAGACATCTCAATTTAGACTAGCCACCTTTAAAGTTCTTGAGAGCCACATGTGGCTAATACTGGCCACTGTATTGGACAGTGTGGTTCTATTGACTTGAAAACACAGCTTTTTAAAATGGGAAGGAAACTAACACTTACTGAGTACCTACAGCTTCCAGGTACAGTGCTTGGTGCTTCACATACATTTCTCACTGAATCCTCACTGCAGCCTTTTAAAGTAGATATGATTATGTCCATTTTATAAATGAAGGGACCGAAGCTCGGAGGGGTTAAGTAACTTGCCCAAGGACACACAATAAATCTGACTGCAAAGCCTTAGTTCTTTCCACGACACCACACTGCCTCCCCTCCTCTATCCTTTCTTCCTTCTTTCAACCTCTTATAGATTGTATTTTACATTGACTGAACTATTCAAATTTACAGCCTAATCTAGAAGGACCTTAATTTGGCCTCAGGTCTGGTAGGATCCTCAGAGTGTTGACTCTAGGCAAGAGCACCTTGGTTAAGTGGTTCCTTCTGACCTCACACTAGCCTTTCTGGCCCTTCCTGGCTTGTAACCCATTCCCTCCTCTGGCCAGGAAGACTCCTCCAGGACTCAGACTGCCCTTCCCAGACCACCCTGTGGTTATCTCTTCTCCCCTTTTGGTGACCCCTAAGAGGAGCCTTGTTCAATGAGATACAAAGCCTCACGCCAGCTTAATTCAGTGTCCAAACCCGTCTTCTCACCTCGTCCCAGTCTAAAACCCTTGCCAACCCAGACCCTCTTTCCTGATACAGGGAAGCCTTCAGCTCCTCAATTTTTGGTGGAGGTCAGATGGCTGATATAACATGAGCCCAGTTGATTACTAAGCTTTCTGACAAAGAGTTCAACCCCCTTCCTCATATTTTTGATAATGACATATCCCTCAGGTTCCTCTCAAAGGAAATGTTTATTTTTCTATTCTTCCATGATTACAGTGCTGAAATTCTGAAAGACCTCATGCACACTTTTTTGTTAAGGAATATAATTTTCAGTCAGGTAAGAGGATGGTCACTGTCTCAGATTTCCCCTTTCCAAAATGGAAAGTAACATTTCTTCCAAAGTTTGTGGGTATTGATTTTTCATAAATACAGCCTGAGTACTTCTGTGTCCTCTGTTCTCAGTGTGTCTGCAGTGAAGGTCTCAGAGCTGTAGCAAGCTGGGTGGTGCTTCCTCTGTTCTTGCAGCCATAGAGATTTCTGAAACTGCTGCTAGAAAAATAGACACACTTATTCAAAAGAAAAGACTGTTGGCAGGCAGCTGTCAAAACCTGAACATGCAGTTTTAAATATCACACCTAGATTCTCAAACCCAGCTATTCCATGTGATTCAGTTGGCAGCCAGAGAAGTTTGTATGATAAGAAGGCTTCTCACAGGTAGATACCTGAGGTTTCCACCTTTGCATCGTAGAATCAGCCCCTTTCAGGTTACTCCCTCAATATCTAAAAGGAGCATTGTCCTTCACAGTTTAAAAATATCTATTTGTGCTTTCAGACTTTAAACCAAAGATCTTAGTTTTTTAGCTTCCATCATCTGAATTAAGGTTCTCCACCTCACAGCCAGTCAATGTTTACAACAAGGCTCGTGGGTTTCCCTTCCCTGAAGCTTCTGGTAGAGGGAAATTGACATGCTTCCCCCAGACCGAAGAGGAGCTGGCCTTGACCTCTAAGGTTATTCTGTGATCCCCATCAGAGCCATCTTGGATCTCCTGACATGTCTGGTGATCTTTCCCCCTGTCCTCATTTCAGATAATGTCTGCAATCTTTCTTCTGTTCACTGACTCCGGGGAAGTGGGCCCAGATTGTGGGCTCTTCCCTAGTTATTTTCCTGTTCTTGTTGGGATAATTGATCTTATGGTCCCTATAAGCAACAGCTAAACGTGCTCCTGGTGAATCAGAGCCAGGATTCTCCTCCACCATCTCACGCCAGAGTCTGTCTGGGGTGGGGGCAAGGAAGATGTCATGCTCTAGTTCTTTCTGAGATGTCAGTGGATCCTGCAGTTACACATTTTGTTCCCTACTGAGGAGGGTGAGTGGAGCTGGAACTTCACCCATCTCCATGGGATCCCCAAAGCCATCCGGTCTACAGCCAGTAAGCCCACTGACCAGCCCTCCCACGGCCCCGGCCCCTCCATCCAGGCTGTCCATCTGGTCAGCTGATGATGAGCAAACCCCCTCTTCTTCTGCACCTCCTCTGCAACGTGTGTTCATTGGTGCTCCCTGGCATACCCGGAAGCAACTCTAACATTGATATACTTTGTAAGGGTGAGTTTTCTTTCCCTGAATCTCCTAGGCTATATCCAACATGTCCCTGGTTCCCGACACCATGTCACCTCTGTTAGCTGACCTGTCTGACATGGTTCCCACTTTCTTGTGAAGTAAAACCTCAGAGCCCCATACTTGTTTCCTCCATCACTTGGCATGTCCTGGCAAAAGCAGGTATCCTGCTCACCATGTGAGAAGAAATATTGCCATGAAGAAGGGATTTAAGTCCTCAGTTACAGCCATTAATCCTGAAGGCTTTTTTCTTGGGTCCCCTGTCATGCTCTTCCCATCCATTCCTTTGGGCTCTGTTGAGGACACCGCTCTGCCTGGCCACCAAAGATGGGCAGGTTGCCTTACCAACCCAGACTAACTATGGCAAATTTCTTATACTTTCATTAGTTAGACATAAGGTTGGCATTTTTCAGGGGGATATTGAACTGCAAAATTAAATTGATAATCACAGCTGACATTTATTGTGAGTTTCCTATGTGCCATGCACTGTTTGAAGAGCTTTATATAGATTATCTTGATTTATCATCAAAACAACACAATGAAATAGGTGTTATTATTATCATTCCCATTGAGGAAGCTAAGGAGAGAAGGGTTAAATAATTTGCCCAAGGTCACACAACTCTGAGGGACACAGTTGGGTCAACACCTGAGAAATGGATTTGCTCAGAGACAGAGCCGCAGAGCAGATACAGAGGCTGAGTAGTCTGGGTTTCACATCAAAGGCCTGAATCCCAGCATGTGAACCTTGACTTTCAGAAGACTGAGCCCAGCAGAAAAACTCAGAGAGGTGGAGAAATTAGTCTGTACTCCCTCAGCAGCTTTCGCTGACCTGCTGTGTGCCTGGTACCATGCCTGGTATTGTGAAAAATAAAAGTGAAAGACACTGTGCATGCCCTTGAGGGCCTCACACATTTCCCTGAGGGGTGGGAACATGAGCTAGTGTTTAGATCTCCGGGTATACAAAGATGGGTCTGCTTCCACTGATTTCAAGATAACTTATAGATCTGGGGAAACCATTATCCAAGAAGAGACAGACAGATGGACTGGCCAAGGGCTACAGATGGCACTTCTGACTGGAAGAATTCACTGGAGTTTAAGTTATAAAGTCTTGACTCATCTTACAGAGGAGGAAATTAAGACCTGGTATGGAGAAGTGAATGGCTTTGGGTCAAACATGGGCCCAGCTGGGACTGGAATCCTGTCCCTGGACAAGCAGGGGCTGAAAGAGGCAACACTAGCTGTCCCAGCAGCATGTGAGGGGCGTGGAGGGTGTGGTGGAGAGAGCAAAGCAGGCCCAGAGGGGCAGCTGCAGAGAGCTGGGGGGCCCCGAGTAACCCAGGGCAAGTGCAGCTGCTCCTGGCTGAAGGGCTGTTTTGTGGCAGGACCCGAGTGGAGAGCCTGTTTCTGGGCCACAGTTTCCCTTTGGGGAAAATATCCACGGTAAGTACTGACTTCAGTAAGTCCACCTATGGAGTACTGTGTAGTTACACAGATAGCATATTGGATTGGAAAAGGCAGAGTGATAACAGTCATCATTATTAATGATACACATCATTGAAAACATCATAAATTACTGCATATTAATGATAATATTAGGTATATTAGGCTCATGGAATCTCAGGGCTGACAAAACTGTCAGAATCATCTGCTCCAGCCTCCTTTGATAGGTATTAGAATCCCCTGTTCAATATCCATAAAAACTCTTATTAATATTATTACAAGCAAAACCATGGGTGATGAATCTCAGAATTCATCCCAGGCAAGGAGTGGTTCTCTATGCTCTAATCAGACCAAGGCCTGATGGTTCATGGCTCTATATTCCTGGTGGGCCCATGTGAATCCATCATTCTTGCCTTCATGGTAAATCCAGAACCCAGACCGAAAATAGATCCCAAAGATTGCTATGGTCAAAATAGTGTTAGAGAACTAGCTACAGATCCTCGGGCTCAGCTGGGGAAATCTCAGTGGAAGGAGACAGGAAAGGGGGCAGAGAGCACACGGCCACCTCAGCTGCCTGATGCCCTTCATGCTCTGAGATACACAGCAGTCCCAACAGCATGTGGAATGACCTGGAAAATTCCACACCTCATTGCTGGGGTGAGCATGGTTATTCTGCCCCTCATTCATGGGTTTCCCAAGCCTTGCTCACCCTTCATTCTCATTCCAGGATTGGCTTAACAACCAAAATCTAACACCCAGCACTCTGGAATGACACAAATGCTACCACGAAAAAACTCCCACTAGTTTACTTCATCCCTTGGTTAGCAGACTGTTTCCCTTCTAGGCTGGGGAGACTCTGCCAGGTGGCTGGCAAATCACCCCGTGACAGCCTGGGACTGTTCAGAGAGCTGGAGTGGGCCAGAGGTTCTCCACTTGTGATAGGAGGTGAGCACTTCCCCAGGGATGGTGGGATGGCCACAGGTAGCCCACCGACCAGTCCTCTCTGCCTCCCTCGAATACCGAGGTCCAGGCCTCCCTAGCCCAAGCACCATCCACCTGTTTCAGGGGGAAAGATTAAAATTGCTCCCATTTTGGTCTCTGAATAAACACACCAGTCCCAATATAAATGAAGAAGGAATGTTAGAGAAATGGCTTCATCTTGTCTCAAGGTCAGGGTGGGTGGCTGGAGTGTGCGTAGCTAGACAGGCCCCTCGGGTAGAGCTGATTCCTCACAGTTGGCTTCAGGGAGAGCTGGGGTGCGCCAGGACACGTTGCCGGGGACGGGCTGCCTGACCCACATGAAGAGGCTGGCTTCCGTGTTGCAGGTCACTGGAGAAGAGCATGGGTCACCGGGGCCTGGGAGAAGGTAGGGGGCGGTGGAGTGCAGGGGCACAATTCTTCCTTGGTCGTTACACTTTGAAGAGTCCTGGTGAGATTCCACCTTCTGAGGAATCGTACAAACAGCTTGGGGTTAGTTCCGCCTTGACCTGCAGGGGAAGCAGAAGCTGAGACTTTTCTTGGCACTTTTCTTTTGAGCCTTAAGGTCTTCCACCCTCCCAGAGTATATGGAAAATGAGGGCCTGTGCCCAACATGCGTAAACCGGAGCAAGGTACCAACTTTGCTTTCCCAAAGATGGAGGGGCTCAGGCCAGAGCACTGATTTTAGGTGTGGTCAGCTGGGGTTCCTTCCCCGCCTACACCCAGCCTGGTCTGCAGAATGGTGGAAAAGACACTTCACTGGAGACATTTACATGTAGAGGAGACAAAGGCAGCAGCAGAGTCAAAAAGATTGTACAGCATCTCAGTGTGCCAAACATTTCTTTAGCATGGATTATTATTCCTTCCATTCTTAACCAAAACATTATAGCTTTCTCTACTATACAGGTTTTATAATCTGAGGATCAAAAGTTGTTTATTTGGTTTAGTTCTTACAGAGCTTATGGGGCAGAAGTGGGTCTCAAACTTCAAATCTTCTGACCTCGGAACTAGAGCTCCCTTCACACCACACCCCACACTCGGCCACCACGCTGCTGGCTGGCTGCCCCAGCAGGGAAGAGGGCAAGATGTGAGGCTGAGAAGGCGGCCAGAGCTAGGAAAGACAAGGCCCACATGAGTAGGGGAGTCAGGCTGGGAGAGGCAGGCACAGGGCGCAGAAGCCTGGAGAGTTGAGATGAAAGGGCAGCTCTGCCAGAATTCTCCACAGACACGAGGCTCTCTCAGCTCTCCAGTGCCCATCTAGCTGGGACAGGGGTCGCAGAATGTTGTCCATTGTTGGCTAAGCAGGAAAGAAGGGGTGAGGGGGTCCAGGCAAGGATAAGGAAGGGGAGAGGGGCAGAATCAGCAGAATCTTGTTGCAATGACACAGCTGTCCAGGTTCAGGGTGTGGGTCCAGCCCACCCACCATCCACGTGTAGAGGAGGGAAAGGAGCAGAGTGCTAGGGTAGGGCTCGCCCTGGAGTGTCCTTGTGGGCCCTCTACTTTGTGAAGCCAGGAGGCAAGAGAGCCCAACTAGGGGTCATGGTCATTTTCACGATTCAAGTGTTTGTCTTTGAGGCTCTAGTTCTTTCCTGCGGGAAGACAGACTCCTGATCCTCCTCTCTCATGTAGGAGTAGAGGCGCTTTGGGAAATCTCGGCTGTCTGTACCTGTGTTTCAAGGCTTAGTGAAGGGAGAAAGGACTGGCTTCTCCATGGATACTGGAGGCTTCCGGGCACAGCTCCATTCATCAGATCCACTTGTCTCTTCCAAGTCTCCATAAGGGGTTGGCTGCAGACTAAATGGGCAGAGCATGCTGAGGGTAATGAGCCCCAGGAGTTCCAGATAGTTCCAGAGTGCATTAATCAGTTACATCCAGTCTCCTTGGGAGGGAGGCTGTTGCACAGAAGGGTGGGAATCTTCCAGAAAATGTCATGGAATCAAGATTGGCCTTGAACCAGCTAGAGAAAGAAGAAGTCATGAGGATAGGACTCAAGACTCTTTCCCCTTTTGGTTGTGAGGCAACATGAATAGAAAAGCTCTTAGTAGAGTACAAAGGACAGTCTAAAGAGGGAAGAGGAAACTTATGTTATTTGCCAAACACTATGGGAAGCATCTCACATTTTTCATATGTATTATTCCTCAAAGCCTGACCCATCCCTGTGACATAGGGATTAGATCATCCGTTTTACAGCTGAGAAAAAAACTGAGACATACAAAGGTTAAGTAGTCTGCTATAGGTCATACAACTGTTAAGGGAAGAGCTGGGTAAGCACACAGCACCTGGAGCTGCTCCTAAGTTACTTAAGGGACATTAGAATTTCAGTGAATTTTCTGGAAGGAATCATAATGTGAGCAATGTGGTTAAGAGAGTGAACCTAACATTAAAAAGTAGAAGCCATGGAGAAATGCATTGAGCAAATATTTAGGGATTTCTCTGTGCCTGTCCTAATGCCTCGTATGGTGAGAAACAAAAGGCTTCTCATAAGGTCCTTAAAATTTGTCCTGACAAACTATGCATTAACTAATTCCCAGGTCACTGTTATTTTTTTGTTTATGAAGTGCGGGGGTTGGATAAAGGGGAGGAGCAAGAGGGAGAGCCCTGAGGAAGTATTAGCTGCGTGGGACAGGTGGTTCCCTCCCCAACCAGGGCAAGGGCACTGCACACCACCTCCTTCAAGGGAGTTGAGCCTTTTTCCTGGTTTTGGTATCCTCAAACGTAAAATGGCTGTGCTATCTATCTACCTCAAAGGATTGTTCTGTTTGTAAATTAAAGAGCTCTATGTAGTTACACAAATAACCTGTAGGATTTGAGAAGTCACCAACTCATGATGATTAATGTAATGGATCACTGATAACACTGTTATAAATTACAGGACATTAATGATCATTACATGCATATTAGGCCCTGAGTCTCAGGGCTGGAAAAGATCAGAAGTTTCCAAATAAGCCCTCCTTTGCTCATCAATATCCCTGCCAGGTGGTATTATTCTGATTACAAATTATTGCATAGCTTTAAGTCATAAATCCTCCAAGGAAGAGAACACATAAGAATGCATTCTCATGTCCTGTGCTCCAGAGTTCATTACTTGATTGTGGCTCCAGGTTTGTACAGACTCTACCATTCCTGCTCCTTAAAAGGCCCCAGAGCCGTAACAGAATACAACTCCCAGGATCTTCCATAATCACCACTGGGGTTGAATAACAGCTAGTCAGGGTCCCTGCTAGTCAGTCTTAGGGATGTCTGTTCTCTCACCAAATCAGCTCTGGTCTGCATGGCACAGAAGGAAAGCAAGGGGACAGGAGCGCTGGGCACCTCTGAGGTCCCAATAAGTGGATGTTGTATTCTGCTGACTTTCACTGACAACTGAGAGGTCCAGGAAAGCTGCCCACCACCTCCCAGGTTCACAGCACAAGCCCATGATGGGACACCAGCACTCTCTTCACACTGTAAGGACACCACCACCCTGCCACTAGTAATTGTTCCCGAATATTCTCCCTTTGCCCTCATTCAAGAACTGGAAGAACAAAGTAATAAAAATAGTAACTAATAAAACTTCCAAGACCTCAATATGAATCACTACCTATCCCCTCACATGCTTCTGAATGACCTGACATCCTGGTAGGTACATTTGTTCCTTTAGTTCTTGCTCTACAACAATGTAAATGCTCAGAGAAAATTCTGCTGGCTGTTATTAAACCAACTGGTTCCAGGGCCAAACCTAAGCTGACGGGAGCACATCATTCAAAAGGAGGTGGAAGGGCCAAGGACACCCTTTAGAGACAGCCCCCCTCATTGCCCATCTCCTTCTAGCACAAACACAAATTCCCCTGGTTTGGGAGGGAAGGGAAAACAAGAGCCAGGTCTTTGTTTCTGAATCAGCACACCAACCACACATCTAGGCAGTAAGAATGACATGAAGCCTTTATTGAACTTTCCCACTCTTTCTTGAGGTATGAGGGACTTCACTGGGGCCTGGGTGACTGACCAGGCTCCTTGAGCTCCACAGGCCTTTCACAGAAGGGCAGTTTTGAGGCAAAAAGATAATGCACAAGAGAGGGAAACTACAGCCACATGAAGAGCCAAGTTTCCACGTTGATGGTAAATGGAAAAACCTTTGGGTCAGAGCTGAGCTCGGGGACAGAAAGGAGCAAGAAGAGTGATGAAGGGAGGGGACTCACTTCCTCTTTACTGATGTTAGAGCTCATAGTAGGATTCCAGCTCACAGCCTGCCCTCTCCACTAAGGAATCATGTGAACCTTGTCCTTCCAGGGAACCTAGACCTGTGAAGGCTGAATTTGTCTCTTGCTTCCTGAAGCTCGAATCTCTTCCCTAAGGAAGAGTATAGGGTGTTCTGGGGTGTGGTGCAGGGACCTGGAGTCCCAGGTCTACTAGCAGATCCTTTTCCAGATAGCTAAAGCTCAGGCAAGGCTGGGAAGCCTGGGCAAGGTCCCGTGGGACGAGTCCTTCTGAAGGGTGTCTTCTCAGTTCCTAGAAAAAGGCAGTGTGGACAGACAGACTGCCCCCATGCTCTTTGCTGCAGCTTGTCTGAAGATCATGGGCAGGTACCATTTCTGTAAAAGAAACAAAATCAGAAGACACTTGATAGACAGACAGCAGCAGGGAAAGCAGACAGTTAAAAACATAGTAAGTAACTGGTGGCACATCTGTTTTCAAAAGACATTCACATCATCACTCCCATTCTCACAAGAATTCTGAATTGGGCATTATTATTATATTTCGTCACTTTTCAGGTGACAGGACATCTCACAAAGGGTAAGGTGTATTTCCCACGATCACACAGCCTAGATGGAAGCCCCTGGACTTGGCAATGAGATCTGCGGGCCCCAGGCGTGGAGTGCCACCACCCCAACCTTCACCGGTCACCACGGGGAGGGCGGGAGCCCCGGCACCGGGGAGCCGGCGGGCCCAAGAGAGAACACCCGCACCCTGCGAGGGGGCCAGGCCCGGGAGAGGCCGGCCAGGCGCACGTACTTGTCCTTAGAGTCCTGGGCTTTTTCATGGCACGCGGGAGACTGTCCTCCCTGGGATGGGAGAATGGAATCCTTCTTCCACGACAGAGAAAATACAAAGCTGAAGGAGAACAGGGCGGAGATGTGCGAGGGCCGAAGAGCTCACGAGCGGCTTCGGAGCGGCCCGGGGCGCATCAACCCGGAGCCGGGAAACCCACGCGGGGTAAGTCAGAGGGCGCCCAGGCGCTCCACGTCCCGGCCTCAAGGGGTTTCCTGCCTCCTCAAGGTAATTCTGCGCTTCCCGGGCCGTCCCCACCGACCGGTCTGTCACCTGGAAGTCGGCTTAGAGGACCCCGGAGAAACAACCGACCCCGGTGCAGCCATCGGAAAAGTAACTGCCAACGGCTTTCCACCGCACCGTTAGCCACGCCCACCGCCCCGCCTCCCGCAGGCCTCCGCCAATCACCTGCCCTGCCCTGCCTGCTTTGTGGGAGGGGAGGAGCCCTGGGCCTTCCGGAAAGTTCCATACCTCTGAGGGCCCTGGAGCGGTCTTCCCGGGCAGGAGTTGGGGCAGGGCGCTCCTGGGGTGGCTGGAGCGCGGGGCTTCTGGGGAGCCGGTGGGCCAGGGGCCGCGCAGGCGGGGCTTTGCGGACTGCGGGTCAGCTGTGGTGTGGCCTGAGTGGGGACGCGCGGTGCTGGCGGTGCCTTCGCTGATACTCACTGGGCCCCTGACCCACGGGTACTGGCGATCCCCGAGTCCCCGCGTCCCTTTATGCCCGCACAGGGCGTCGTCCGGAAGGCACACGGCTTAAGGCGGCACAGAGTTGGGGGTAGGGCTGCAAATCAGACCCGCCTAATACCAACTTCCGACCGTTTGCCACCAACCAAAACCTGTCATTTGAAAGAAACGCTTGCTCGTGGTGGACCCAGAACCCTGCCCGGCATCTGAGCCACAAACCCCCACTTTCTCCCGCCCAGCTGCAGTGCCTGGAAGTCCCCTGGTTCTCTCTCAAAGCCACCGCACCCAGGATTCAGCCAATGGGAGAGGGTTGCTGAGCAGATGTGACGGCCGCTGACCAATGGGAAGGGGAGACGGTCCTAAAGACTAGTTAAGGCTCAGCCCTCACCATCTAGTCACTTCCCAAAGGCCCCACTTCCTAATACTGTCACTTTGGGGGTTAGGATTTCAATGTGTGCATTTGGCGGGAGGACACGTTTAATTCATAGACAGTTCCTTACAGAGTACAGGATTTACAAATATTTTCTCTCGGTCTATTTGTTGTTTTTCCACTTTTTTGTAGTGTTTGTTGCACAAAATTTTTTATTTTGATGAAGTCCAACATATTTTTTTGTTGTTGCTTGTGGTTTTGGTGGATTCTCATATGTAAGATTCTGTTAGGTAAAATTCTTATGTCTAAGAATCCATTGCTAAATCCAAGGTCATGAAGATTTATACCTTTTTTGAAATCGGAGTTGTTACAGTCTTAGTACTTACATTTGGTCTCTTATCATTTAAAATTAATTTTTGTGTGTGGTGCGACTAGGAGTCCAAATTAATTCTTTTGCATTGGATATCTAGTTGTCCCAGCACCATTTGTTGAAAATACTGTTCTTTCCCAATACTGAAGGGTCTTGGGACCATTGGCAAAATCAATTAACCATAGGTGTATGAGTGTATTTCTGGACTCTGAGTTCTATTCCATTGATCTATATGTCTGTGCTTTGCATTTATTCATAAGTTTTTGGCAGTTTGTGTTTTTTCTAGGAATTTATCCATTTCATTTAGGTTATCAAATTTATTAGCATACAATTGTTTATATTATTACCTTATAATCCCTTTTATTTCTGTAAATTTAATAGTGATGCCCCCTCTTTTATTACTGATTTTAGTAATTTTTTTTTCTTTTTTATTTTTGAGACAGAACCTCGCTCTGTTGCCCGGGCTAGAGTGAGTGCCGTGGCGTCAGCCTAGCTCACAGCAACCTCAAACTCCTGGGCTTAAGCAATCCTCCCACCTCAGCCTCCCGAGTAGCTGGGACTACAGGCATGTGCCACCATGCCTGGCTAATTTTTTTCTATATATATTTTTAGTTGGCCAGATAATTTCTTTGTATTTTTAGTAGAGACAGGGTCTCGGTCTTGCTCAGGCTGCTCTCGAACTCCTGACCTAGAGCGATCCACCCGCCTCGGCCTCCAGAGTGCTAGGATTACAGGCGTGAGCCACCACGCCCGGCCTTGATTTTAGTAATTTGAGTCTTCTTTTTTTGTTGTTTGTTTGTTTTTTGCTTAGTCTAAAGTTTTGTAAATTTTGTTGATTTTTTTTTTCAAAGAATCAATTTTGAGGTTTGTTCATTTTCTCTATTGCTTTTTTGTTCTCTATTTCATTTGTCTCCACTCTAATCTTTATTATTTCTTTGCTATGTTTGCTTTGGGTCTAGTTTGCTCTCTTTTCCCTTAGTTCATCAAAGTGTATAATTAGGTTATTGATTTGAGATATTTCTTCTTTTTTAATGTATATGTGTGCAACTAAAAATTTCCCTCTGAGCACTGCTTTTACTATATCCCATACATTTTCGTGTTTTAGTTTAGTTTTAATTTATATCAGAGAATTTAAAATTTTCTCTTGTGATGTCTTCTTTGAGCCCTTGGATTGCTTGAGTGTGTTGTTTGATTTCCACATATTTGTGAATTTTCTAAGTTTCTTTGTTACTGATTTTTTTTTTGTGGTTTCACTTAGTTACTTTTATTAAAAGTATTTATTAACATGGAAAATGTTATCCTTTAAATATTGACTATTACCATTTTCAGATTAGTCAAATCCTAGATTACTAACTCTGAGAGACTGTATAAATCCATGAAAGGAGGAGCCATTTCTGTCTTGTCTAAAATATTCCCAGGGCCTAGCAGATAATTTAAAATGTAGAAGACTATAAGTAAATATTTTTAAATAGTTGAGTAAATTATTGAAAGTATGAACAAATCCAGGTTGTCCCCAAAATCAACAAAACTGATACAATGGAGATCATTCTTTTCTGGTGTTAACTTTTGTGCACAAATTCTATCCTTGAACTGGTTTAAGAAGTGTTAACTTGCAGTAGTTATTTTTCAGATAGAGGCTTTTAATTTTCTGAGGTGTCTGTCTTCCTTCCTCTGTCCTCCTCCATCCTTATCTTTCCTTTTTTTCTCTCTTCTTTCTTATTTTCTTTTATTTTTTTCAATTTTTAATTTATTTTCTTTTTTAAAGAAAATTTCAGGATATTATGGAGGTACAAACATTTTGGTTATATACAATGCCTTTGCATCGCTCAAGCTAGAGGTACAAGTGTGCCCATCCCCCATTCAGTGGGCTTCTCACCCATTACTTATGAGTTTACCCATCCCCTCCACCCCCTCCCACCTGCCCAGCACCCAGCGAGTATTACTTCCATGCGAGCACCTAAGTGTTGATAAGTTAGTGTCAACTTGATGGTGAGTACACGTGGTGCTTGTTTTTCCATTCTTGTGATACTTCACTTTGAAGGATTTGTACTTTTATTCTATTGTGGTTAAATAAGACCCTTTGTATGATTCCATTATTTTTATACTTACTGTTACTTCTTTTGTTGCCAAACTTATGTTCTATACTGGAGAATGTTCCACGTGGACTTGGAAAGAATGTATATACTGTTGCTGTTAAGTGGAGTGTTTTATGGATGTCTGTTTTGTCCAGTTTTTTTATAGTGTTGTTCAAGTCTTCTATTTGCTTGATGATCTACTGTCTCATTATTGTATGCATTATTAAAAGTGGTATTCTGAGGTATCCAAATTTTATTATTGAACTGTTTCTCCCTTCAACTTGACAGTTGTTATATATTTTGGGGCTCTGATGTTATGTACATATAGCATATAATTCTTATAACTTCTTGATTGATTGGCTCTTTCATTATTATACAATGTTCTTCATGTCTTGTAACTATTGTTATCTTAAAGTCTATTTTGTCTTCTTTTTGGTTACTATTGGCATGGAATATATTTTTCATCCTTTCACTTTCAACCTATTTCTATATTTGGATCTAAATTAAGTATTTTGTAGACAGCATACCACTTTTTAATTCATTCTTCCAATCTGTGCCTTTTAATTTGACATTTTAATCCATTTACATTTAATGTAATTATTGATAAGGGTAGACTTTTGCTATTCTTCTGTTTTCTTTCTCTGTGTTTTCTTTTTGTTCTTCCATTTCTGCCTTTCTTTGTGTTTAATAGATATTTTATAATGCATTCTTTTGATTTGTTTCTCATTTATTTTATTGTATTTTTAAAGTTATTTTCTTATGGGTTGCCTTGGGGATTACAATTAACATTTTAACTTATAACAATATGGTTAGAGTTAGTACCAGCTTAGTTTCAGGTGTATATGAAAACTTTGCTCCTATATAACGCCATCCCCCTTTATGTTATTATCACGAATTATATCTTTTTACATTGTGTGCACATCAACATAGATTTATATTTTTTATGAAGTTGTCTTATAAATCATATAAAAAAGAAGTTTCAAAAAATATAGTAATACTGACTTTCATCTCTACCTATATAGTTACCTTTACCAGTGTTATTTCTTCATGAGTATTTGTATTACTTTCTATTTTTCCTTTCATTTCAACCTGACAGACACTCTGGCATTTTTTGTAGGGCAGGTCAACTAGCCGCAAGCTCTCTTAACTTTTGTTTACCTGGGAATGTCTTAAACTTCTCCTTCATATTTTCAGGATAGTTTTGTCAGACATAGAATTCCTGGTTTATAGAGGGTTTTTTTCTTCTTTCAGCATTTTGGAGGACTTTTGGCCTCTGTGATTTTTAATGAAAAGTCAGATATTAATTTTATTGAAGACCACTTGTGACAAGTCACTCTCTCTTCTACTTACAAGACTTTTTCTCTTTGTCTTTTAACCATTTGACTACAATGAGTCCTGGTGTCGATGTCTTTCAATTTATCCTGCTGTCATTGACCTTCTTGGATGTGTACATTTATGTCTTTCATCAAATTTGGGAAGTTTTTGTCTGGTATTCCTTTAAATATTCTTTTTACTTCTTCCTCTCTCTCCTTCTGAGACTTTCATTATGCACATGTGGGTATGCTTGATGGTGTTCCACGGGTCTCTAAAGCTTTGTTCATTTTTATTTATTTTTTCTTTCTATTCCTCAGACTATATAATCTCAATTGACCTATCTTCAAGTTCAATAGCTATTTTATTTCTGTGTTCAAATTTGCTGTTGAACCTCCCTAGTGAATTTTCAATTCCTGTTATTGTGCTTTTCAACTTCAGAATGTCTTTTTAGTTCATTTTTTATAATTTCTTTATTGTTTGTGTGCATGCACATGTGTGTAGGATGTATGTATGTATGTATGTTGTATATGTTTATATTTATTAGTATTCCTCCATTCTCATAGTTCCCTTTAGTTCTATGTACATAGTTTTCTTTAGCTCTTTGAGTGTATTTAACATAGTTGATTTAAAGTGCCAATGATAGGGTTTCCTTGAGGATAGTTACATTTAATTTCTTTTTTTCCTATATATGAGTCATAGTTTTTTGTTTCTTTGCTGACCTCATATTTTGTTGTTGTCATTGTTGTTGAAAACTGGAAAGTTTGAACATTATAATGTGGCAACTCTGGAAGTCAGATTCTTTCCCCACCCCCACCTTCTCAGGGTTTGTTGTTGCTGCTAGTTGTATTTGCTGTTTAGTTGGTTGCTTGTATGTTTAGTGACTTTTCTGAACTAGTTTTGTGAAGTATGTATAGTGTCTTTTGTCACGTGTGGTCATTGAAGTCTCTGTTCCATGGAATAGTGGTCAGCTAGTGATTTGATAGAGATTCCCTTAAATACCTGGAACCAAAAGAAAAAAAATTGCCAGTCTTTGCAGATGGACTCTGTGTGTGTGTTGGTACATGCCTTCACCACTAAGCCAGACAGAGCCTGAAGATCAGCCAGAGGTAACATGGTAGAGCCTTTTAATGTATTTTATGAACATGTGCCCACCCTGGTTATGTGCATGGCCTTCTATATTCCCAGGAATGTGTGGGAGTTTTTCCAAGCACTTATTCTTCAAAGCCTCTCATTCCCCACCCTTTCTCCCAAGGCTGTTAGGTTAGTCTACTGTTTTTCCCAGCTGTGATCTCTTTCCTTTGGCAGCAGCAGCAGCTATATATTTGCCTTGAAATGTTTTCAACAAATTCTGTCCAGGTAGTTGCCTCAACCCTGAGAGTGTTCTATAGGTTAAACAAAGGCAGGGCCTTTGAGACAGTTCTTCAAGGATCCATCACACAGGTCAATTAAAAAACCACAACTGTTTGAGAATCAGGTGTATTCTGCGCCCTCTAGTACTTGGTACATACTGGGAGTGCTGCCACCCAAAGTGGAATGGGTGATAGTAGGAGAGTAAGGAAAACTGTCATAAAACTCTTTTAAAAAGATTTAACATTTTTTCTTGATTAAATGTTCCCCTGATTGCTATAAGCTTTTGATAAGATCCCAGGATTCCGAAAAGTTTATTCTTACAGTTTTTGCAGATTCTTTTTTTTTTTTTTTTCTGTAGAGAAACAGACTCATGGAATGTTCTACTCCAACCATTTTTGCTCATGTCAAAATGGGATATGGGAGCTCCATATCTCTTTGAAGTAAGTTCTCTTTAGGAGCGGAGTTCCAGGGAAATTTAGTAACTTGCCCAAGTTATAGCTAGTCATAGTAAAAGTGAGGAATGGACACAGGCAGTTTGACTCTAGAGCCCATTTTATCCAATTACAACATTTTTCATTCATTCAGGAACATTTGTTTTACATCTACTAAGTGCCAGTTACAGTTCTAGAAATTCAGAATTGCCTCATTGTACAAAACAGCAAAGATCTTGTCCCTGAGACCTTATGTTTTTATGGAGAGATATTCATAATAAATATAATATTAATAAATAAATCATTGGTATTGGGGCTTAAGAAGTAGTATGGAATAAAGGAAGCAGGGTTCAAACTGGGCTTCAGGACTGTTATGGGAGTGGTGTGATTACAATTTTTTAAGCATTTGTTTTGTCACAGTTGCCAAATTATAGAAAAGTTGCAAGAATAGTACATTAATTTCCACATATGTTTACTCACATAACACTCATTATCAACATCTTGCAATGTTTATTATTCTTACTTTCTCTCTTTCTCGGTCATTTGGTAATAAGTTAGGTTACGACATGGTTGTTTACTCATTCATTATTATTTCCTAAGAAAAAGAATATTCTCTCACATAAGCATAGGACAGTTGCCAGTCAGCAAAGTTAACATCTATACCATACTATTATCCAATCTACAATTTGTATTCTATTTCCTCTGTTATTCCAATAGCATCCTTTATAGCAATTATGTTTTCAAGTCCAGGACTTAACTCAGCATCACCCTGTGCATTTATTTGCCATGTCTGTTTAATCTGGAACAGTTTCTTCACTCTTTCTTTGTATAACATGGACATTTTTAAAGACTGCAGACCAGTTATTTTTTAGAATCCTGCACAATTTGGGTTTGGATGATGTCTCTTGTGGATTAGATTTAGTTAATGCATTCTTGGCAGAAACACTACTTAAGTGATTTTTGTCTTTGTCAGTGAAATACATAATGAGGGTCATGTTGGTTTGTCCTTTTATTGATTATGTTAACTTTGATCATTTTGCTAGAATATTTTAAGCCAGATTTCTCCATTGCAAAGTTATTTTTTTTCTTTTGTAATTAATAAGTAGTTTTTGGAAGATATTTGGAGAGGATATAAATATTCTTTCCCTCTGGTTGATTCAGTCTTATTCTTTGAATATGTAAAGTATTAACATGTTTCCAAGTGTCAAACCATATACAAACTTGTAATAAGTGAACTGGCACTCAATCCCCCACTCCTTCCACTGAAAATTAAGTTGCATAGATTTATGGAAAGTAGTCTCCTAATTTTTAAAATACTTTCTTCTAGATCAGTGGATATTTCTTCCTTGTCAATATATATACACACAAATACATATATACATAATTTAATTATTTATACATTTTAATATATATTAAATTACCTGCTATTTTTGCCTACATTGTTGATTTTTCAAAAAAAAAGAGATTTTTAATTTGTTTTTTAGATTTACTACTTTCCTGTTCTCTGTCTCAACTATTCATGTATTTGGATTATTTTCTTTCTTGTACTTTTTGAGGGCATTGTATTATTTTTAATTGTTATTTTTATTATTCTGTGTTTAGAGATATAGTGTTTATGGCTATAAATTATCCTCTGATTACTGCCTTAAATATATCTTACAGATGTGATATTTAATGGTTTGATTATCTTTTTTTCAGAATCCTTTAATTCCTGTTTATATTTTAATCATCACTCAATTGTTTAATAATAGATTGTTTTGAAGTTCCAATTTGAAGGGAATCTTTAAAAAAGCGAAAAACCAGAGTATCGAAGGGCATCTTTAACAATATTTTTGGATGTGGAAGTCTTTTCTTAACAATTTTAATGAGATATAATAGGTATAATACACTTCACATTTTCAAGATGTATAATTTTATAAGCTCAGATGTTTATAAAAACTAATGAAACTATAACAATCAAGATAGTGAATATATCAATAAAATCCAAATTCTTTGTGTCTCTTTGCTATCTCTCTCTCCCCCTAATTCTCCCCAAGCAACCATTCACCTGTTTTGTCACTGTAGGTTAGTTTGCATTTCATAGAATTTAATATAGATGGAATGATATGTACTCTTTTTTTTTGGTATGAATGACTTCTTTCAGTCAGCATAATTATTTTGAGATTGATACATGTCTTAGTGTTCATTCTTTTTATTGCTGAATAGAATTCTGTCATATGGATGTAAAATAATTTGCTAATTTGGTCACCTGATGATGACATTTGTATTATTTCCAGTTTTTAGCTAATACAAATAACACTGCTAGAGACATTAGAGTAACATTTGTATAAACATATGCTTTCATTCTCTTGGATAAAGAATAGTTGAATGACTGTGTTATATGAAAAGTACATGTTTAACTTTTAAGAAACTACTAGCCAGGTGTGGTGGAATGCTCCTGCAATCCCAGCTACTCAGGGATGGGGGATGAAGCAGGAGGATTCCTTCAGCCCAGGAGTTTTAAGTCAACCTTAGCAACATAGTGAGACCCCTGTCTCTTAAAAAAACAACAACAAAAACTACCAAACTGTTTTCCAAAGTGATTATACACTTCCCATGCTCAATAGCAGTATATGAGAGTTTCGGTTCCTCCAAATCCTTACCAATACTTGATATAGTTAGTTTTAAAAATTTTAGCCATTCCAAAATTGTGTAGTGGTATCTTATTATGGTTTTAATTTGCATTTTTCTAGTGACTGCTGATGTTGAGCATCTTCATGTGCTTATTGCCATCTGTATATCTTCTAGAGTGAAGTATCTTTTGAAATCTTTTACCCGTTTTCTTATTCATTTGTATTTTTTATTATTCAGTTTTGAAAGATTTTATATATGCTGGGTAGAAGTCTTTTGTCAGATATGTATTTTTCAAATATTTTCTCCCAGCCTTTAGCTTATATTTTCATTCTCTTAAGAGAAGAAGAATATTATGTAATGATAAAATAATCCACAAGGAAGATATAGCAATTATAAATATGTATGTACTCAAAGCAAACACTGACAGAACTGAAGGGATAAACAGCAGCACAATAATAGCAGGAGATTTTAACACCCCACTTTCAATACTGGACAGAACATTCAAACAAAAGTTTATTAAGGGAACAGAGGACTTGAATAACACTATAGACCAAATGTACCTAACAAACATATATAGAACATTCTACCCAACAGTAGCAGATTACACTTTCTTCTCAAACATGTATGGATCTTTCTCCAAGATAGATCACATGTCAAATACAAAACAAGTCTTAATAAATTTAGAAGATGAAAATTATACCAAGTATCTTTACTGGACCACAGTGGAATAGAACTAGAAACCATAGCAGAAAGAAAAGTAGAAAATTCACAAATGTATAGATATTAAACATGATATTTTTGAACAAGTATTGGGTCAAAGGAGCAATTGAAAAGAAAATTATAAAATACTTTGAGACAAATGAAAATGAAAATATATCAAAACTCATGAGATGCAGTAAAAGCAGTCCTAAAAGGGAATTTCATAGTGATAAACATCTACATTACAAAAGAAGAAAGATCTCAGGTAAACAACCTAACTCTATTCCTCAAGGAATCAGAAAAAGAAGAACACACTAAACCCAGAGTTAGCAGAAGGAAGGAAATAACAAAGATTAGAGCAGCAATAAATAAAATAGAAAATAGTAAAACAATAGAAGAAAATCAATAAAACTAAGACTTGGTTTTTTGAAAAGATAAATAAAATCTTTACAAGTTACAAACCTTTAGTTAAACTGACTAAGAAACAAAAGACTCAAATAAATAAAATCATAAATGGAAAAAGAGCCATTAAAACTGGTGCCATAGAAATAGAAAAGGATTACAAGAGAGTATTATGAACAGTTATACACCAACAAATTGGGTAGCCCAGAAGAAACTGATACATTCCTAGAAACAAACAACCTACCAAGACTAAATCAAGAAGAAACAGAAAGTCTGAACAGACCTATAACTAGGATGGAGATTGAACTGGTAATTAGAAACTTCCCAATAAAGAAAAGCTCAGGACCACAAATTCACTGTTGAATTTTACCAAATATTTAAGAAAAATTAACACCAAATCATCTCAGACTCTTCCCAAAAGTTGAAGAGGAGGGAATACTTCCAAAATCATTTTAAGAGGCCAGCATTATACTGACACTAAAACCACACAAAAACACTGTAAGAAAAGAAAACAACAGGCCAATATCCCTGATGCATAGAGATGCAAAAGTCCTCAATAAAATATTAGCAAAATACACCCAAAAGCACATTATAAAAATCATACATCATGGCCAAGTGGGATATGTCCCTGAAATGTAAGAATGGGTCAACATTCAAAAATTAATGTGATACACCACAGTAACAGAACAAAACATAAAAATCACACAATTATCTCAATAGATGCAAAAAAAAGTGTTTAGCAAAATTCACACTTTCATGGCAAAAATTCTCAACAAACTAGAAATAGAAGGAATTTACCTCAACATAATAAAGGCCATATATGAAAAGTCCACATCATATTCAATGATGAACAACTGAAAACTTTTCCTGTAAGATCAGGAACAAGGCAAAGATGCCCACTCTTGCCACTTCTATTCAACATCGTAGTGGATGTCCTAGCCAGAGCAATTAGGCAAGAAAAAGAAACAAAAGGTATCCAAATTGGAAATGAATGAATCAAATCGTCTTTTTCTCAGATGATATAATCTTATTTGGAAAACCTTAAAGACTCCATTAAAAATAAAAACCTGTTGGAACTAATAAATAGATTCAGTAAAGTTGCAAGACACAAAAGCAACATACAAAAATCAGTTGTGTTTCTATATACCAACAGCTATCTGAAGAGGAATAAGGAAAACAATCCTCTTCACAATAGCACCAAAAAGAATAAAATACCTAGGAATAAACATAACCAAATAGGTGAAATACTTGTATACTAAAAAAAATACTTATTTCAAAATATATTACAGTTATAGGAATCAATACTTTATGATATCAGCATAAAAACTAACTAATATGTAGACTAACAAAACAAAATAGAGAGCCCAGAAATAAATCCATTCATAAATGGTCACCTGGTCTTCAACAAGGGTGCCAAGAATACACAACAGGGAATTTCTTCAAGAAATGGTGATAGAAAAACTGGACATCCACATGAAAAAGAATGAAACTGACCCCTTATCATACACCATATACAAAAATGAACTCAAAATTGATTAAAGACTTAAACATAAGTCCCCAAATTGTAAAACTCCTAGAGGATGACATGGGGGAAAGCTTCATGACTTTGGTATTGGCAGTGATTTCATGGATATGGTACAAAAACACAGGCAATGCAAACAAAAATAAGCAAGTGGGACTACATCACACTAAAAAGCTTATGCACAGCAAAGGAAACAATCGAGTGAAAAGGCAACCTGTGAAATGGAAGAAAATATTTGCAAATGCTGTATCTGATAAAGGGTTAATATCCAAAATATATAAGGAACTCCTACAACTCAATAGTAAAAAATACTAGTAACCTAATTAAAAAGTGGGATAAGGACTTAAATAGGCATTTCTCCAAAAAAGACATACAAATGGCCAATAGGTATATGAATAAATGTTCAACGTCACTAATCATTAGGGAAAACCCTGGTGAGCTAACAGCTTGTTCCTGTCAGGATGGCTGTTATCAAAAAAGACAAAACACAAGTGTTGATAAGGATGTGGAAAAATTGGAACACTTGTACACTGTTGGTGGCAATGCAAAATGGTGCAGCTGCTATAGAAAACAGTATGGAGGTTCCTTAAAAAATTAAAAATAAAACTGTCATATTATCTAGCAATCCCCCTTCTGGGCATTTGTCCAAAAGAATTGAAATAAGAATCTCAAAGAATATTAGCACTCTTCTGCTCGTTGCAGCATTATTCACAATAGCCAACACATGGAAGCAACCTAAATTCCCATGGACAGAGAGATGAATAAAGAAAATGTGATATATACATATAATGGAGAACTATTCAGCCTTATAAAAGAAGGAAATTATGCAATATGTGACAACATAGATGAACCTTGAGTACATTATGCTTGGTGAAATATGCCAGTCACAGAAAGACAAATACTGCATGATTCCACTTATACGAGCTATCTGGTGGTGGTTGCCAGAGGCTAGGAGGAGGAGGAAACGAGGAGTTGCTAATAACCAGGCATAAAGTTTCAGTCAAGCAGGATGAATAAGCTATAGAGATCTACCGTAAAACATTGTACCCATAATCAACAATAATGTATGGCACACTTAAAAATTTTAGAGGGTAGATCTCATTTGGTAAGTGTTCTTACCAAAATAAAATAAAATAAAATAAAATAAAATAAAATAAAATAGTTTGATCAAGGTTTTTAAATATAAGTTTTTACAGATTCGCAGTTTTTAAAAGTAGTATTCAAATAAAGGATAATTAATATGCAGGAAAAAGAGTATATTTTGAAGAGCTGAAATTTTTAATTTTGATAATATCCAATTTATCAATTTTCTCTTTTATGGGTCACTATTTCGGTATCATCTGTAAGAAACCGTTGCCTAACCCATAGTTACAAATGCTTTTTCTTAAGAATTCTTATGCTTTTAGATTTTACATTTAGGTCTACAATACATTTTAAGTTAATTTTAATTTTTGTATATGGTCCAAGGTATGGATGGAAGTTTATTTTTTTGCACATGGATTTGTTACAGAACATTTGTTGAAAAAGCTATCCTTTCTCCACTGAATCACCACTGTACTTTTGTCAAAAGCTAATTTTCCACATATATGAGAATATTTCTAGACTCTCCATTCTATTCCATTGATTTATTTGCCTATATTTATGCCAACACCACACTGTCTTGATTGCTCTAGCTTTATATGAAAAATAAATAAAGTAGCATTAATCTTCCTTCTTTGTTTTCCTTTTTCAAGGTTGTTTTAGCTATTCTAGGCTCTTTGATTTCCATATAAATTTTAAGGTCAGATTGTCAATTTTTTTTTAATCCTGCTGAAATTTTGGTTGGGATTGGATTGAATCTACTTGTAAATTTGGGAATTTACATCTTAACAATATTGAGTCTCCTTAATTATGAACATGGTATATCTCCACTTATCATCAAAAATTTGTAGATTTCAGTGTAATGGTCTTGCACATATTTTGTCATATTTTTTTTCTAGATAGTTCATATTTCTGATGCAACTGTAAATGACATTTATCTAATTTCAGTTTCTTACTGTTCATTACTAATATAGAGAAATGCAATTAATTTTTGCATTATGATCTTGTATTATACAACATTGCTAAACTCACTTATTAGCTTCAGTAACTTTCATTGTGGATTCCATGGGAATCCATACTATTCCATAGGATTTTCTACATAGACAATCATGTCTTCTGTGAATAAGGACAATTTTATTTCTTCATGTCCAAACTTGTTGCTTTATATTTAATTTCCTTGCCTTATTGCTCTCATTAAAACTTGTAGTAAATATTGAATAGGAATAGTAAGGGGAACCCTCCTTATATTGTTCATCCTCTTGGGGGAACATTTAGTCTTTCACCCTTAAATGTGATGTTATTTGTAGGTTTCTCAAAGACACTCTTTATGAGATCGAGGAAGTTTGCCTCCATTTCTAGTTTGCTGAGAGTTTTTATTAGGAACAGATATTCAATTTTTTTAAATACTTTTTCTGGATTTATAGAGATAATCACATTGTTTCTGTTTTTTGATTCTTAACATGGTAAATTATAATTGATTGATTTTTTTTTAATGTTAAACCAACTTTGAATTGCTGGGATAAATCCCACTTGTTCATGATATATTATTCTTTTAATATTTTGTTGTATTTTATTTGGTAAAATTTTATTTAGAATCTTTAGATCTATATTTATGAGGGATATTGGTCTTTAGTTTTCTTGTAATGTCTTTGGTTTTGATATCAGGGTAATGTTTGTCACACAAAATGACTTGAAGAGTACTCCTTTCTCTTTAATCTTCTGGAAACATTGGTGTTGAATTGGTATTATTTCTTTTCCTTAAATGTTTGATGGAATTTACCAGTGAAGTCACTTGGATCTGAAGTTTTCCTTTTTTGAAGATGTATAATTACAAGTTAAATTTCCTTAATAGACAGAGGACAAGTCAGGTTATCTGTTTCTTCTTGCATAAACTTTGGGATTTTGTGTCTTTTAATGAATTTTCCCATCTCATCTAAGTTATCAAATTTATTGTCATAAAGTTGTTCAGAAATATTTCCTTGTTATCCTTTTAATATCCATAGAACCTATAATGATGTCACTTCTCTTATTTTTGATATTAGAATTTGTGTTTTTGCCGTGCTTTTCCTGCTTAGTCTGGCTAGAGCTTTATTTCTTTGAGACTATTCTTTTCTAATTAGGTGTTTAGTGCTATAAATTTCTTTCTGAATAATTCCTTAGCAGCACCCCACATAGTGTGATAATTTTTTGTTTTCATTGTTATTCAGTTCAAAATACTTTCTAACTTCCTTTCTTATTTCTTCTTTGACCTATGGCTTATTTAAAAGTCTGTTATTTGCAAATATATGGGGATTTTCAATGATCTTTTTGTTATTGATTTCCACTTTAATTCCATTGTGTTTAAAGAACATGCCTTATGTATGATGTGAATTCCCTTGAATGCATATTCTGTTGTTGGATATAGTGTTATATAAATGTCAATTATTACCAGTTCAACTTGGTTGATTGTATTGTTCAAATCCTCTATATCTTTACAGATTTCCTGCCTATTTGTTGTATCAGCTATTGAGAGAGGAATATTAAAACTTTCAACTATAATTACAGATTTGTCTATGCCGCTTTTGCCTCATATAGTTTGAAACTGTTATTAGGTACATGGGCATTTAGGGTTTTATGTCCTTCTAACTGATGACTTATTTATCATTTGAAACTTATTATTAAATTACCTTCTTTATCCTTCATAATATTTGTTGTTCTGAAATCTACTTTGTTTGATGTTAATATAGCCACGACTCCAGCTTTTTAAAAATTAGTTTTAGCATGGTATATATTTTCCTATTTCTTCATAATATTTGAAATGAATTTTGTGTAGACAACAATAGTGAGGCAGGATTTTTTTATCCACTTTACTAACCTCTACCTTTTTATTGAGGTGTTTAGCTGCATGCAGTGTGACCACATGCATTTACATGTAGTGCCACTGTTGATATGACTAGGTTTAAGTATATTGTCTTGCAATCTGTTTCTATTCCCATATGTTCTTTTTTTCTTTTGGTTTCTTTGGAATTAATTGAGGGGTTTTTTTTTGGTTAAATTCATTTTCTTTCCTTTGTTGGCTTATGATCTATATCTCTTTGTTTTGCTATTTCAGTGGTTGCTTTAGGGTTTATAGCATACATCAACTTATCACAATCTACCTTCAAGTAAGTTTTACTACTTTGTCTATGGTATACAAACCTTTTAATAGTGTATTCCACTTATCTCCTCTTGGCATTTATGCTCTCTCTGTCATGAATTTTACTTTACATATGTTATAGACTACACACTTCAATGTTTTTTATTCTAAATGCAATTATCTTTTAAAGAGATTTAAATAATAAGAAAAAGTTTTATACAGATGGTCCCTGAGTTAACGATGGTTCGACTTACGGTTTTTCGACTTTACGGTGGTGTGAAAGTGAGCTGTGCTCAGTGGAAAGCTGTGTGACACCCTCCCCTGTTGCTGGGTGGCAGGGGCAAGCCGCAGCCCCCAGTCAGCCTCGCAGTCAAGTAAACAACCGGCACTCTCCAATGCGCTGTGTTGCCAGGTGATTTGCCCAACTGCAGGCTAACGTTACGTCTTCTGAGCATGCTTACGGTAGGCCAGGCTAAGCTATGATGTTCAGTAGGTTAGGTGTATTAAATGCACTTTCAAATTACATTTTCAACTTACAATGGGTTTATTGGGACCTCATTCCATTGTAGGTCGAAGGTCATCTGGCTACCATTTCCTGTGCTTTTCCTTTCTTTGTGTAGTTTTATATTTTGATCTGGTATTATTAATATTTTCCTTTCTGCATGAAAAACTTCCTTTAACATATTTTGTAGTGTGGTTCTGCTGGGTATGAATTCTTTCAGCTTGTGCATGTCTAATGAACTCTTTATATGCCTTAATTTTTGAAGTCTACATTGACAGTTTATTTTTTTAGTACTTTAGAGATGATGCTACACTGTCTTTTTGCATTGTTTCTGACTAGAAACCTGCTATCATCCTTGTCTTTGTTCCTCTTTATGTAAGTTGCCTTTTTCTCTCATTGCTTTTAAAGTTTTCTCTTCATCACTGTTTTTAAGTAATTTCATTACTATTTGGCTTTATCTAGTTTTCTTTGTGTTTCTTGTGATTGGGGCTCATTGAGCTTCTTGGGTCTGTGGGTTAATTGTTTTTTTCTTTTTTTATCGAATTTAAATTCTCTTAGGCCATTAGTCCTTCAAATATTTTTCTGTCTCTCTATTTCTTTTCTCTTCTTTGGGGACTCCAATTACAGTTATGATACACAGCATGAAGTTGTCCTGCAGCTCACTGATGCTACTTTCATTTTGTTTTTTATTATTTTAGACCTTAGAGACATTCTCTTTGTGTTCATTTTAAATTGGTTCTATTGCTGTCTTTAAATTCACTAATCTCTTCTTCTCTAATGTCTAATCTTCCATTAATCCCATCCAGTGTATTTTACGTGTAAATCATTGTAGTTTTCAACTTTACATGTTCAATTTGGATCTTTTAGACATCTTGTATGTCTCTATACCAACTTTTTTGAACATATGGCTTACAATTATAACCGTTTCAATGTCCTTGTCTGCTAATTTTAACACTTGTGTCCTGTTCTGGTTGGTTTTAATTGATTGATTTTTCTCCTCATTATGGGCTGTATTTTCCTGCTTCTTTGCGTGCCTGGTGCAATTTTATTTTGGATGCCAGACATTATGAATTTTAACTTATTGGGTGTTGGATATTTATACATTTCCTATAAATACTCTTAAGCTTTGTTTTGGAATGCAGTTAAGTTACTTAGAAACAGTTAATCCTCTCATGTCTTGCTTTTAAGATTTGTTGGATGGAGCATTTAGTCTATAGAGCATTCTGAGGTAAGATCCTTCTGAGTACTCTGTACAATTCTACACGAATGATGAGATTTTCTAGTTCAGCTATTTGGAACATACACTATTCTTGGCCCTGTGAGAGCACCTGGCAGTGATTCCTCTAATCCTTCCAGGAGAGTCTTTTGTGGCTTTGGGTATTTCCTCATGTGTATGTACTGATCAACATTCTGCCAAATACTTCGGGGAGACCCACTGTAACCCTCCTCTCCTCAGCACTCTGTTGTGTGAGCTCCAGCCATCTTGATCTCCCCAGACCCTGTTTCCCAAGTCACCGAGTCCACTGGGATCTTCTTGGGTTCCTCTTCTCTGCACTGAGGCCTGGAAACTCTGTCAAGGCACTAAGCTAGTGAAATCGTAGAACTCATCTCATTTGTCTTCCAACTCTTCAGGGTCACTGTCCTTCATGGCTTGATGTCCAGTATCTTGAAAATCATTGTTTTATATGTTTTGTTCAAATGTTTTTGTGGTTTTAAGTGGGAGAGTGAAGTCAGTCTCTTTTCCTTCATCTTTGAAAGGACATTTTTAAATTTTGCTTTTTATTTCTACTTTTATGGCATTGTGATCAAAGAATTCTGTTTGCAATATTCTTACTGTGGAACTGGCTTATGTTTCCTTTGTGATCTAATATATGATCAATTTCAATAAATGTTTCATGTCTGCTTGAGAAGAAAAAATATTCCTTATTAAGGGGTATAGAATTTGATACAAATTTATGAAACCCAATTTATCATTTGGTTGGCTAAGTCCTCTATCCATAATTATTTTTTGTTTATGACCTCTCTTGTCCTGACCGTAGTGTGTAAAACTCTCTTATCATTATTGTTTCTATCTATTTCTTCTTGCATTGCTGTAATTTCTATTTTATATATAGGTGGGTTTTGTATAATTTGGTGCATAGATATTATTTAAAAATGATATATTTTTATTGTAGATGGTGGATTTTTGCATGATAGTGCTTTTATTTGTCTTGTTTAATGCTTTTTGTCCTAAATTCTGCATTCTGTAACATCAGAGTTGCTACTCTTGCTTTAGAGTTGTTCGTATTTAGTTGGAATAAATTTTCCCATCCTCTTTTTTCCTTTTTCATTCTCTTTTTTTATTAAAGCTTTTGAATCACTTTGTTTTAGATGTTTCCCCTGTATATGGAACAGATCTGAGTCTATTGCTTTATACGTTACTTTGACAATCTATTTCTTGTCCTAGGCAACTTAAGCTTATTCACATTTACTGATATGACTAATATATTGGTGTCAACTCCTTATGTCAATTTATCCTATAATTATTCTATGCATTATTATGTTTAGTGTGTTTCTTGCCCTATATGATATGTCTTCTTTGCTCTTTTTAAGAGTTTCCTTTGATATTTATAAAAAATGTACATTTTAAAATACCTTAACTCATCATTTTTCTTACTTAACCTTTTGCTAGCTAGATTGTTCATTCTAAGTGTTATAATTTGATACCTGCCTGTTTCCTATGCAACACTGATCCTATTCTACTCTCCTCTCCTCTTTCTCTCTTTCTTCTCAGCTCAAATTTTGAGTTGTATTCATTCTACTTTGTGAGAACATATGACATTTACAAATTATTTTCCACCCTTGTCCCTGGTCCCTATTTAAATCTGAAATGTATAATTAAACACATTACATCCTCACCAACATTTTTTTACTAACGTTTCCCTCTAGTCATCTCTTGGTTGGGTAGAATTCATCCTCCAGTAGATTATATAAGAAGGATTCCTGTGTACAAAGTTCTCTCACTTCTTGAATATGTCATTTGTTTTTCTGTAATCTTGATGGTTGAATGATGGATATAAAGTCCTTGGCTCACAATTTATTTCCTTTCCTTTGGTTACTTGAAAGTAATGCTCCACTCTCGCCTTGCTTTGCAGGTTGCTCTTGAATATCGTGAAGCTGATGTAATTTTCATACCTTTGTAGGTATTATGGGTGTTGTGTCTGGAGGCCTTAAGTATTATTTCCTTGTTTTTAAAGTCAAATAGTTTTATAGACTGTGTCTCAGAGTTGATCATTCTCAGTCATTTTCCCAGACATATTTGCCCTTACATAAACTTAAGTTTTCTCTTATTTCTATAAAGGATTCTTAGATTCCATTTAAAAAAAGAAACTGCTATTCCATGGGACACTTTTAAGTACGCTAATTTCTCTAATATGTATGAAGGGCTGGGATGTAGTAGAATAGTAGAAGAACTACTGTTAGATAGGAGCATGGGTAGTTCATTTACCGTAATGGGCAGGAAAGCAGAGAGTGTGGGTGCAGGTACTGATAGGTGGGGAGGCGTGAAGGTGGGTGTCTGAGGAAGGGCTCTTCTAATTGCTTTGGTTTCCTCAGTGGTAAAGAAGCACGTTCTAGCTAATTCTCCAATCCCCCACCTGGAAAACAGGAGGGAGATGAGTACACTTGCCAAATTTAGATTAATGGCCTGAATGTGAATCATTTACCAAAGTATGAGTGATGTTCTAGAAGGAGCTCAGAGGGCAGTCAATCCCAAGCCTTTCCACCTAGCAGAAAACCCAGAGCTGCTTCCTCCTGGGATCTCCATGTGCAGAGGAGCTAAAAGCGGCATTGTTGGGCAGCATTAACCCAGGGCGAGGCCAGGCTCAGAGAGAACCTCAGAGGCACATCTCTGCCAGGATCTGGAGTACTGTCCTGTGGGAGGGGGTGCCCTGCATTGCTTTAGGAGCAATGGGAGAAGGACACAAGGACATGGATGTTGAGTGAGAATGAGAAAGAACGTTAAAGGCCTGGATAAGGCTGTTGTGTGAGGCAGCGAATTCTCTCTCGTAGGAGTATTCATTCAGTGGCTGCATATCATGATGGCAGGGATGCTGGGTCAGCAGGGATTGCCAGGTGGTCTCTATGGCAACACCAAGTTGACCATACCTCCCCTCACTATCCAAACTCACTGTTAACAAATATCGTCTACTCTACCTTCAACATGTGTTCAGCACCCCACCCTTTCTAACTTCTTCCACCTGGATCACCCTGGATACACAGTTTTCTCTCTCCTGAACTATTTCAATAGCCTTCTAGATGTCCTCTCTGCTTCCTTCTTGGCCCCCATTTCCCTATCCCAACCTGTTAGTATTTTCAATAGCAGTCGGAAAGATCCCGTTGATTATAGGTCAGATAATGACACTGTGTCAAGCTCCACATTGCTGCCCTGTCTCACTCAGAGTAAAAGCCAACGTCCTAACCACAGCCCTCATGGTCATATGTGATCTGCTCCTGCCTCTGCTTCCCCCTGCCCCTGTCTCTGACTTCATGCTCAGCTGCAGTTGTCCTTGCCCTGCGCTCCTGCTCACAGCCTCCTGGCTGTCCCTCACGCATGCCAGGCATGCTCACTCATCTCGCACGGGGCTGTGGCGATTTCCATGCCAGGAATGCCTCGGGTATTTGGAGAACTTGGTTTTTTTATGCCTTCTCTTCAGATGTCATTACTTATTCATAGAGGCTCTGCCTGTCCACCTTTATAAAAAAGCATTCCCATCTTTTTGCATTTCTTTATTTTTCACAATAGTACTTATCGACTTCACGTTATATATTTATTTGTTTATATCCTGACTGCCCTGTCTGACCGTGGCTTTGTCTGCTTTTTCATTGCTGTATACTCAGTGTCTAGAAGGGGCCTCGCATAACTGCTGCTCAAGAAATATTTGTTAGATGAATGAATAAGGGAGAAGGTGTGATTGTGTCTTTACAGGGATACGAGACAATGTGACAATCAGCCAGGGCTTGACTTCTTCCTCCTGGAGAGAGGAGAAGGACCAGGAGTTTTAGAACTCAATTGGGCTTTAACATCGAATTGTGTTCTGTTCCAGGGAAGAGGAAATAAACATATGTCGCCTCTCTCTCCCACTGCCTATACAACCCTGATAGAGTACATGATGCAGCTATTTAAGTTCTCTCAGTGGTAAATACCAGCAAGCGGATTACGTGAAAAGGAAAACCAGGATTCCAAGTACTGCCAAGCTGGTGGTGAGTTGAGTGTACCCTTCCCTCTGGTATCCCCTGAGCAGAACTCAGCACAGCCTGATACCCAGAAATGAACACCGTGGTGCAGACCAAGAGAGACACAGAAGAAAACCTCTGGTTCTGGTTTGAGCAGTGGACAAGGGGACTCCTAAAACTCAGTGCTTGGGGGATTCCCCAATGCTTTCCTTTCCTTTACCTCCACTCTCTTGTCCCAGCCACCACAGAATCTGAGGCAGGAGTGGCCGTGGCAGCAAACGTGGCTGCCACCATAATCAGGGACCAGCACTTTGAGGGGAAACTGTATTCTGGCCTCTGGGTGCTCTTTCTTCCTGCTTTGGGGTTGCATCCCACCCTGGACGCCTCTGGACTCCTGATACCCTATTACTCTCACTGTCACTTTTTAACCCAGGAGCAGGTGGGGGAGTGCACATGCTCTGTCACGTCGGGGACAAGTTGTGAAGCCTGTCTCTAGACCCCTCTGGAAACATCCTGTGGTGGAGCCCTGCCTGTCAGCCCTCCTGGGCCTCCTCAAATGAGGCGCTAAGGCTGGCCCATGGGGCCGAGGTGCAGAGGGAGGGGGTGACGAGCCACTGGCCTTCTAAGCACTGTTGTGGTCCCTGAGTCAGTCATGAACTCCCTGGGTGGGTGGGGTTAGGGTAAAGCTGGACCTCAGAGGACTTAGGGACAGCCTCGGGGAGGGGAGCAGAGCAGGAGCTCTGAAATCTGGCCTTATGGAATGTGCCAAGGGCACCTGAGATGGAAGACTGGAGCCCGGGGGTCGAGCTCCTGCTAACCTCGCTGGACGGTTCTGGGGTGCTATAAGAGGAAGGTTCTTAGCGATGTAGAAAGGGCTTTATGGGGAGCGGGGAAGAAGCTGGTGTTTGTTTACACAACTCCCACTAAGCACTTCGTATGTACCGTGGTAATTAGTCCTCACTCAGCCCGTGGCATGGGGCATAGGACACTCATTTTTCAGATGAACAAGCTAAGGCACAGAGAGGTTGGACAAAGTGTCCCAGGCCATAGTCCTGGTAAGTGACAGCGCTGAGTAAGCCTTCAATAAACGTATTTGCCTACACTGGTACATAACCTTAAGAGTCCTTAATTTCTAAAGTCATGAAGCCTAACACCTGGGTCGTGAACTTTAGAAGGCAGAGCCCAGCAGCAATATGAGAGACACAAGGACTCAAAATAACTCACATTTAGGAACCTGCTGAGGGCTAGAGTTCTTCCCCATGTTGTAAGCAATGAAGGAATGTGGGCTCATGACCTGGAGGTCTTTAACAAGGCCCCCTGCAGAGTTAGCAGCTCTGGCCTGCAAAGACAAGCATGTGCTGCACAGCGCACAGGCACACCAGGTCCCTGTGTCGGGGGGACACACCGCCCAGCAAGGACAGGTTGGCCAGAGGATCACACAGTCCGAGGTGGTTCTCATAGCTGGAAGAATTCCTGGGTGCTCCTAGAGGTTCGCAGACCTGCGTGTCTCATTCATTCACTAGAAAGCAACCAAGGCCTTGAAAGGGGAAGAGATGAGCTTTAAGTCCAACCGAGGGTCAGTTGAGATTGACTGTTGTTTCTGAGGACTGAGGGGGTCTGAGGGAACACACTCCAGCTTTGGAGTCAGGGGATGTGGTTTTGCGGCCTTGTGAGGGAGGCGGACAGAGTGGGCTGTGGACCCTGGGGCTGGGGAGAGCAAGAGGCTCCTCCAGCTGCCCAAATGGGGGAAGATGCTCATCTCTGTGTGAGGAAGGAACATGGGGTTTTATTTCTTGGCCTCAGTTCCTCAATTTGTGTAATGGAAATGGAGAAGATCTAGCTCAGGGGGTTGTATATTTATAAACTGGGCAGTACTAAAGTAATTAAATGCGTAACACACAGAACTGGAGAAGTCGAAGTGCTAACAGTCTCCATTATATTAATTATATGCATCGTTGAGCTCATTGTAATCAATTGCAGCATATTAATGACAACATTGGGCATATTGGGCCCTAAAATCCCTGGACTGGCACAGTAAGTGCCTCAGACCCATCCAGCCTGATCTCCCTTACCTGATAATAGAATTCATTCCGTGTTCAATATTTGTGCCAAGGAGTACGGATATTTTCCTGAGTAATAACAGGTGTGTTGAATCTCAGAATTCACGCAGAGACTGGAAGGGTGAGGAGTCCTGCCTGCCCCGCAACTAGGCAGCCTGGGTTGGTCAGATCCACTCTTGCCCTCGTGGAGCTAAAGTGGGCTGCGGTCACCATCGGAATAGAAACACCAGCTATGGGTCAGGGCTTAGTTTGGAGAAAAGTTTTAAGGGAGTGGGGTTGGCTGCTCCCTTCCCCCGGCCAGGCCCAGAAGGAAACTGAGCCCCACTGTCCAGTATCAGCCCAAGAGCCCCCGCTGTGACTCCAGAGATACACAACACAAGCACAGGGTCTAGATTCCCTGGGAATCATGTCCCCACCCAATGAGGATGACACTGTCATCACAGTCACCTGTCACCCAGGATTTGTCCTTTTTACTGTTCTTGGCACAATCACCAAGGAAGAATGCTACCCCCTCACCCCCAGCCTTGCCCAGTACACCACCAGGGAAAAGACCATTCCTTTGTGTTACTGGCACCCCCTCCACAAAATGTGACGCACTGGGGGTGATCCCTGCTCCTTCAAGCGCATCACAGCTCTGTTCTGGGGAGCCCCGAGGGCCATAGGAGGCCTGAGGAGGAGGTGGGAGTTGATGGCAGCCCCTCCTTTTAATTCTCCTCTCTCTTCTGTCTCAAACCCAATCCTCCTGGTTGGGGCGCAAAGTAAAAGTAAACTCTTTTCTCAATATTTGTCACCCCCAAGCACAAGTCCCAGGAGTAAGGAATGTGATATAAGAACTTCACTAAAGAACCCTGTTCGTCCCATCCCGACGCAGAGCGGCTCTGTTGGAACCAGAGCGGCTGGCTGGCCCCCTTGGGCTGCGGAGGAAGCAGATGTTCCTGGGTCAACTGCAAGGCAGGGCCAGGGTCCGCTGGGACACCTGGCTGAGGAGCAAAGCCCCACGAAGGGTAAAGGGCTCGACCTCGTGTGGATGTACACGGAGGGTCACAGGGGAGCTGTGGGACAGGGAGGGGAAGGAGGGAGCAGGGGGGTGGGGAGGCACTTTCTCCTCACTCTGGGATTCCAGTCACGTCCCAGCCCTCCCCTCTGAGCAATCGTGAGAACCTTACCCTGAGAGAGGAGGAGGAAGGTAAGCGGGGCTTTTCTCTGGGTGCCCTCCCCCTCCCTCCTCACTGAAGTTGGGGACTGGACACCTTGGGCTGCTGAGGGCCAGGAACAAAGGCCCCAGGTCCTGTGAGCAGATCCTTATGCGGGTACCTGGAGCTCAGAGGGTGCAGTGCAGGAAGGAGGGGGCCTAGGAAGGGTCCGGTGGTGTCTCCCTAGAATCGAGAAATGAGGCTTCTTTTGCATGTTGATTTGGTATGGGTGGGGTGCTCTCCTGCCCTGTGTTCTCGCTTGACTGGTAATCATGGGCTTTGATTCTTGTGACAGAAAAAGAAAGTCAGGAGACACTTGGAAGAAAGGCAGCTGCAGGGAGAGCAACACAGATGGCACACCAGTGACAGGCATGGCCCAAACTAGGCGGCCACATGGATCAGCCTCCCTCACTGAAACAGACAGAATGAGGCGTTGTTGTTTTGATCATTTTTTATTGTAGTAAGAACACTTAACTTGAGATCTACCCTCTTAGCAAATTTTAAGTGTACCGTAAGGTATTATTAACTATAACAGTGCACAGCAACGGTGTACAGCAGGTCTGTAGAACACGCTCATCTTGCATAACCAAGACTTCATGCCCATTGAATAGCGACTCCCGGTCCCCCACCCCTGGCAACCACCATTCTACTCTGCTTCTATGAGTTCGACTATTTTAGATACTTCATGTAAGTAGAATCAGCAATCCTACTTCTGAGTATTTATTCAAAAGAGTCGAAATCAGGACCTCAAACATGTACTTCCACATTCACTGCATGATTCCCATTAGCCAAGATCTGGAAACAACCTAAGTGTTCATTGACGAATGAGAGGATAGAGAAAATGTATTCTGCCCTCCAGGTCGGATCCGCTGGCCGTCTACACAGCCTCGCTTCTGGCTCAGAGGCCCTGTCCAGAGGCTTTGCTTCTGGCTCCACCCCAGTCCTGGCTTGCAGGCTCTCACGCAGGAGTGCAGTGGACTCTGAACTGAGAGGCTCAGGGTGGCTGCCTCACCAGGGCCCAAGAGGAGCATGGAGAGCCCTGCAGTCCCTGGGATGCTGGAACCAACCTCAGTCTGCCTAACTTGGCATTAGTGGGACCCTGGTGCCTGCAGAGCAGCCTGCTGCTTGCTCACCCCGACTCCACTCTCTGGGCCCTCATTGCCTCTTGCTTGCTTGGGCCTGACCCCGCCCTCCAGGTCAGATTGGCCTGCCATCTACACAGCCCTGCTTTTGGCTCAGACGCCCTGTTCAGAGGTTCTGCTCAAGGCTTCTCCCCAGTCCCAGCTCTAAGGTTCTCATGCCGGAGCCTGAGGCTCTGCCCCTGTGCCTCTAGAACTCCTGCCAGGCCTGAGACACCATCCCCAAGTCTCCAGCACTGTATCTGGACTCCAAGACCCCACCTCAACGCCTCTACCACCAAAGCAGGGCTGGAAGAGCTGCTCCAAAGTCCAATGCCCCATCAGGGACCCCTCAGTCTCAGGCCACCAGCATACTGCGACCTGCTCTGAGCAAATGCCCACAACCTGGGAACCCATGACAACCTTATCCAGCTGCTGTGGTTACCTCTGTGGCGAGACTCTGGGTAGAGCAATCCCCACAACACCAGCCTCAGTGAAGAGAATCTCATCCAGCTCCCAACATGAACATCCTACAACTATCTGGAGAGTTCCCAGCAAGGAACAGTAGTCCTGCAAACCAATTAACCTGGAATTCAGAAAAGAGGGTTCTGATAAGAAGACACCAGCAAAAGAACCCTGGCAACATGAAAAATTAATGCAGATCAACAGCCACAAGGGATCACAGTGGAGCTACAGCAGTGAACTACAGCTACAAGGAAATCATTGAAATGACAGAAATGGAATTCAGAATATGGATGGCAAATAAGATGGATGGCAAATAAGATGAATGGAACTGAAGAGAAAGTTGAAAACCAACAAAAAGAAACCCCAAAAATATGTAGGAAATTAATGAAAAAAATCACTAAAGAGCTTGACAAAATTAGGAAGGATATAATAGAACTCAAAGAAATGAAAGATTCATTGAAGGATTTTGAAAATGCAGCAGAAAGTTTCAACAACAGATTAATCCAAGGAGAAGAAAGAATCTCAGAGCTTGAAGACAAGGCTCTTGAGCTAACCCAATCATTTAAAGAGGCAGAGAAGAGAACAAGAGTAGAGCAATTACTTAGAGAGATATGGGACCATGCAAAGAGAACAACATACAAATTATAGGTATCCCTGAGGGAGAGGAAGAAAGTGCTAAAAGCATGGAAAATCTATTTGAGGGAATTATTGTGGAAAACGTCCTCAGTATAGCCAGAGTTACAGACATCCAGATACAAGATGGTCATCAAACTCCAGGAAGATTCATAGCAAATAGAACATCTCCAAGACACATAGTATTCAAAATCAGAGTGAAAGAGAAAATTCTACAAGTAGCTAGACATAAGCAACAACTGACCTACAAGGAAAACCTATCAGGATAACAGCATGCTTCTTAGTGGAAACCCTACAAACCAGAAGGGAGTGGTCCCCCATCTTCAATCTTAAACAAAACAACTGGCAGCCTAGAATTTTTTTCTTACAAAAAACTAAGTTTCACATTTGATGGAGAAATTAAGTCTTTTCCAGGCAAGCAAATGCTGAGGGAATTTGCCAAATCCAGACCTGATCTGCAGGAAATACTCATACCTTCACTATACATGGATCAGCACAATAGATGCCCACCAGTGTAAAAGCCCCCAAAAGCTAAAGGTCAGAGTCCAGTCACCACAATGGCCTTAAGACGTAAAACAGAGCAAAGTTCTACTCAACAGGAAGAACACAAATCCACCCCACTTAGCAAGTCTTTCAGTAAATGTGAAAGGCTTGAACTTACCTCTCAAGAGACACAGGCTAGCTGACTGGTCAAAAAAAACACAACCCAAGCTGTCTCCAGGAAACACATCTAACCCACAAGGACTCATTAAGGGATGGAAAACAATATTCCATGCAAATGAAAACCAAAAGAAAGCTGGTATAGCAGTTCTCATGTCACATAATATAGACTTCAAATCAACAAAAGTAAAGAAAGACAAAGATGGTCATTATATAATGGTAAAGGGAACAATTCAACAAGAAGACATAGCAATTCGAAATATTTACGCACCTAACACAGATTCATAAAGCAAATCCTACTTGATCTAAACAAAATGATAAATAGCAGCACAGTAATAGCTGGGGACTGCAACACCCCTCTGAAAGAACAGGGAAGATCCTTCAAAGAGAAAAATGAACAAAGAAACAATGGGCTTGAACAGCACTTTAGAACAAATGGGCCGAACAGACATTTATAGAACATTCTACCCAAAAATCTCTGAATATACATGCTTCTGATCAGCTCATGGAACATTATCTAAGATTGGTCACATCCTAGGCCACAAAACATGTCTCACAAAAATTTAAAAAATAGAAATTATGCCATGCATCTTCTCAGACCACAGTGGAATAAAATTAGTAATCAATTCCAACAGAAACACTCATCACTACACAAAATCATAGAAACTAAACAACCTACTGCTAAACAATAGGTCAAGGAGGAAATTAAGATGGAAATCAAAAGACTCTTTGAATTAAATGATAAAGGGGACACAAGTTATCAAAATCTGTGGGATACAGCTAACACAGCCCTGAAAGGAAAATTCATAGCCATAAATGCCTACATCCAAAAGACAGAAAGATCACAAATTAACAGTCTAATGAATCATCTCAAGGAACTCGCAAAAGAAGAGCAAACCAATCCCAAACCCAGCAGAATAAAAGAAATAACCAAGATCAGAGCACAACTAAATGAAATTTATAATAAAAGAACTATACAGAAGATTAATGAAACAAAAAGTTAGTTCTTTGAAAAGATAAGCAAGATCAACAGGCCTCTCCATAGATTAACCAGAAGCAGAAAAGAAAGGACTCTAATAAGCTCAATCAGGAATGAAAAAGGAGAAATTATAACTGATACCATGAAAATACACAATATCATCTCTGAATACTATAAAAATCTCTGTGCACACAAACTTGAAAATGTGGAAGAAAAGGACAAATTCTTAGAAATACACAGCCTCCCTAGGCTCAATCAGAATGAAATAGAATTCCTGAAAAGACCAATATCAATGAAGCAGAAATAAAATTCTTCCAACAACAACAACAACAAAAAAAAGAAAAATCCTGGACCAGATGGTTTCACACCCAAGTTGTACCAGACCTACAAAGAAAAATTGGTACCTATCCTGCAGAAATTATTCCATAATATTGAGAAGAAAGAAATCCTTCCCAACACATTTTACAAAGCCAATATTACCTTTATACCAAAGCCAGGAAAGGACTCAACAAAAAAGAAAATTATAGGCCAATATCCCTTATGAATATAGTTGCAAAAATTCTCAATAAAATCCTAGCAAACTGAATTCAGCTGCACATCAAAAACATAATCCATCACGACCAAGTGGGCTTCATCTCAGAGATGCAAGATCAACATATGTAAATCTATAAATGTAATTCACCACATAAATAGAAGTAAAATCAAAGACCATATAATCTTCTCAATAGATGCAGAATAAGCCTTTGACAAAATTCAGTACCATCTTATGATAAGAACTCTTAACAAAATAGGCATAGATGGTACTTAACTCAAAATCATAAAAGCCATATATGACAAACCCACAGCCAACATCATACTGAAAGGGGAAAAATTGGAAGCACTCCCACTTAGAACTGGAACCAGACAAGGTTGCCCACTATCACCACTTCTATTCAACATAGTGTTGGAAGTGCTAGCCAGACCAATCAGACAAGAGAAAGAAATCAAGGGTATCCAAATGGAGGCAGAAGAGGTCAAACTATTACTCTTTGCTGATGATATGATCTTATGTCTAGAAAACCCCAAAGATTCTGCCAAGAGACTCCTGAAATTGATAAGCAAATTCAGCAAGTCTCAGGTTACAACATCAATGTACACAAATCAGTAGCATTCATATATGCCAACAACAATCAAGCTGAGAACCAAATCAAAGACTCAATACTTTTCACAATAGCAACGAAGAAAATAAAATACCTAGGAATACATTTAACTAAGGAGGTGAAAGACCTCTACAGATAGAGCTATGAAGCACTGAGGAAGGAAATAGCAGAGGACGTAAACAGATGGAAAAACATACTATGCTAATCAACATTGTTAAAATGTCTATACTACCCAAAGTGATCTACAGATTCAATGCAATCCCTATTAAAATACCAACATCATTTTTGTAGACCTAGAAAACAATAATTCTATGCTTCATATGGAAACAGAGAAGACCCAAAGCAACCTTAAGCAAAAAGAACAAATCAGGAGACATCAATTTACCAGACTTCACGCTATCCTTCAAGGCTACAGTAATCAAAACAGCATGGCACTGGCACAAGAACAGAGATATAGACCAATGGATCAGGACAGAGAACCCAGATATAAAACCATCCTCATATTGCTAACTGATCTTTGACAAGAGACAAAAACATACACTGTGGAAAAGAATCCCTATTCAATAAATGGTACTGGGAAAATTGGATAGCCACAGGTAGAAGACTGAAGCAGGATCTGCACCTCTCACCACTTACAAAAATCAACTCACAATGGATAACAGACTTAAACCTAAGGCATGAAACCATAAGAACTCTAGAAGAAAATGATGGAAAAACTCTTATAGACATCAGGCTAGGCAAAGAATTTATGAAGATGACACCAAAAGCAATCACAGCAACAACAAAAATAAATAAATGGGACCTAATCAAATTAAAAAGTTACTGCACAGTCAAGGAAACAATCATTAGAGTGAATAGACAACCTACAGAATGGGAGAAAATATTTACTTGCTATATATATAATAAAGGGCTGATAACTAGGATCTATGAAGAACTCAAGCAAATCAGCAAGAAAAAATGAAACAACCCCATTAAAAAGTGGGCAAAAGACACAAATAGAAACTTTTCAAAAGAAGATAGACTAATGGCCAACAAACATTTGAAAAAACAATCAACATCTCTAAGCATCAGGGAAATACAAATCAAAACCACAAGATATCACTTAACTCCAGTGAGAATGGCTTTTATGTAAAAGTCCCAAAACAACAAAAGTCCCAAAATTCAACAAAGGGTGTGGATGCAGAGAGATAGGAACACTCATACACTGCTGGTGGTATTGCAAACTAGTACAATCTCTATGGAAAGGAGTATGGAGATACCTCAAAGAACTAAAAGTAGAATTACCATTTGATCCAGCAATCCCACCACTTGGTATTTACCCAGAAGAAAAAAAGGCATTCTATAAAAAATACACCTACACTCAAATGTTTATAGCAGCACAGTTTACAATTGCAAAGATGTGGAAACAACCCAAGTGCCCATCAATACATGAGTGGATTAATAAAGTGTGGTACATATATACCATGAAGTACTACTCAGCCATTAAAAAATGGTGAACTAATACCTCTTGTATTAACCTGGATGGAACTGGAGACCATTCTTCTAAGTAAATTATTACAAGAATGGAAAAACAAACACCACATGTACTATCTATTAAATTGGTACTAATTGATCAACGCTTATGTGCACATATGGACTTAACATTCGTCGGAAATCAAGCAAGTGGGAGGATGCGGAAGGGATGGGTAAATTCACACTTAGTGGGTACAATGGACACTATTTGGGTGTCGGGCGTACTTATATCTTTGACTCAAACTGTACAAAAGTAATTTATGTAATCAAAAGACTTGTACCCCCATAATAAATCTAAAAAAATTATTTTTTATTTTATTGAAATTAAAATTATATTTTACAGAAATTTTTTTAAAAAAGAAAATGTGGCATATACATACTATGGAGTATAATTCTTTTTTTTTTTTTTTTTTTGAGACAGAGTCTCACTCTATTTCCCGGACTAGAGTGCCGTGGCATCAGCCTAGCTCACAGCAACCTCAGACTCCTGGGCTCAAGCAATCCTCCTGCCTCAGCCTCCCGAGTAGCTGGGACTACAGGCATGTGCCACCATGCCCGGCTAATTTTTTCTATATATATTTTTAGTTGTCCAGATAATTTTTATTTCTATTTTTAGTAGAGATGGGGTCTTGCTCTTGCTCAGGCTGGTCTTGAACTCCTGACCTCGAGCAATCCACCCGCCTCAGCCTCCCAGAGGGCTAGGATTACAGGAATGAGCCACTGCGCCCGGCCTATATGGAGTATAATTCAGCCTTAGAAAAGAAGGAAATCCTGCCATATTCGACATCATGGGGATGTGGTGAGGATTTCCACTAGAGGTAGGGATGGAGAAGTAGCTGCTTGGGTAGTTCAAGACATCATATGTAACTTCTTGGCCTTTATCCATGCAGGAGGGTTGAATATTCTGCTCCCCCTACTGTATGAATCAATGATCACCATCTCCTCACACACACATGAGGGCTTTGAGCAGCCCTGAGATTGATAAGATCTGAATGCCACAGAACAAGGGTCCTATCTGCTAGAAAGCAATGGCAACACATTTTGGCCACATCTCCTTCCTGTAGGAAATGCTGAATGCAAGGAGAGTCAGGAAGAAGAAAGGAAATACAGCAACTGTTCAACTGCCTTCTTTGTCATTTTTGTTGGCACATTATACTGAATGCTTTACTATCATTTCTCAGTTCATCCTCACAACCACTCTCTGAAGAGGTCATTGTCACTCCCATTCTGCAGACAAGGTCTCTGGGCTGGTAGGTGGGCAGAGCAGGATGATTATTGATGCCCTGATATGGAGAAGCTCGGGCCACAAGAGTAGGTGCCCTCAGGGCCATTGCAAGGCTTTCTGGCTTCCTCAGAGTCCAGGGAAACATAACCTGGGGGTAGGGGACAGGTCTGGCCACCAGGAACTCCAAAGTCTAGGATCGATCAAAAGCACAAGAGTGTGGGGCATGTTGGGCACCTTCTATCAGGGGGGCTTGCAGAGGCGTGCATCCTGGGCTTGCCAAATGTCTTGGAGGGCCTTGGCTCCACATGCCCTCTGCTGTGGAGAGCTCTTCCCAGCCCTTTCCATCTGTGGCATGATTATAGGAATCTTCTTATGTGGAATCAGGCTTCTGAATCTGCCAGGGTGATGAGGTAGTCTTCATCCAGCCCTGTGCTACTAGTGGCAGCTCTAGAGTCCACCCCCATGTTTATGCTCTGTGGAGATGTCGTATTTAACTTACTGGCCTTTAACCATGCTGGAGGGGTGAGTATTCTGTTCACCCTATTGCATGAATCACCATCCCCTCATGCATATATGCACACTTGAGGGCTTTGAGCAGCATTGAAATCGACAAAGCCTGAATGTCATAGAACAAGGGTCCTATCTGCTAGAGTCTGGCTGTACCTTGACCACAATAGACCATGCATGGTGTATGATTCTGCATTCCTCAAACACCTGCTTTCCAGAATGGAATGCCCAGCTCTGGGCAGGCGCTGGGTCAGAACATCCATAAGCTTCGGCCCCTGCTTCCCTTCTCTCCTCATATCCTTGTCAAGGGCAGAGATGGCATCCCCTCTCCCCAGATTGGTCCTGGGCTGGGTATAGTAGGGGGTACCCAGGAAGCTGAGAAGCCCCCATCCCCTATCTGATCTCAGACCTGCCTCCTCAGTGCCCCATATCTGGCCCAACTTTATTTAGCAAGCTAAGGTCAGTAACTAAAGCAACTGGGCTACTCTAGCTCCTACCCCTTCCAAGGACTCTGGAGGGGCCAGTTTCTCTCATCTTTTAATCGAGTCTTCCATTTCTCCAGGCAACCAACACAAAAGGCCTAGACTACGTGGTGGAGATGTTTGGGCTCCTACACAGACGTTCTATTTTCTGTTCTGCATTCTTCCAGGCCTGGTAATTATGGATCTGTCCTCAGAGGAATTCTGCTTCTTAGCATTGGCTGTTGGAAAGCTCATTTGTGTCAAGCCGATCTCACCACTTCCATCCTGTGTTACGCTGCAGAGTACTGTATCACGGCCACGGCGTCCATCTGTGGCCTAACCCGAACATATCCGCAGGTACACGCCGGTGCACTGCGTGTGTGCGTATAGTGTGTGAGTGTGTGTGTGTGCGGATTGTTAAGTGAATAGTGTGCTCATTGATCAATAAGTCTTTTAGCGAGTTCCCACTCTGTGCCAGGCCAAGGTACTCTGGAGGAGGTGCGCGGCAGTCAGTAGGCAAGATTACTGTGTGCATGGAGTTTACCTTGCCGTGGTAGGTCAGTAAGGCTGCAAATGAGATCATTTCGGGAAGTGAGAAATGCTGAAGAAGCAAGCAGATGGATGCATGGTGAATGCAGGGTGGGTGGCGGGTGGCCACAGTGGCTACTTTAGATGGGGCTGTCAGGCCAGGCCTCGTGGAGGAGACAGGCAGAACTGGAGGTGGAGCATTCCGGGCAGAGGTGACAGCAAAGACAGAGAAGCCCTCTCTCTAGAGTGAGTTTGGTGTGTTTGTAACTGAGAGCAATGCGTGGCGGGCAGGGGGGAGATTGGTAGGATATAAGATAAGAGATAGAGTTGTCAGCCAGGGCCCAGGAATTCAGAACTGGGACTTCTCCGCAGCCAGGTCGCCTGGGCCCAGCTCCCTGCTGGGCCACTTACCAGTTGTGTGACCTTGAAGGAGTTGCTTAACCTCTCTGAGGGGTAATGACAGTACCTCTTTCAGAGAGTTATGGTGGTGATTCAGTGAATTAACGTATGTAAAGGGCTTGGAACACTGCCTGGCACATAGTAGGTGCTCTACCCATCAGCTATTCTTTTTAAAAAGTATTTGCTATTATGAGCTGCCTTATTGTCATTCCGAGAAAGGAGCTTAGGTTTTAAGAGGTATGTGTTTGTCTGCTGGGACACGTCCTGGACTAGAAATTAGCAGAGGCCTGAATTTTACTTCCTGGTGTGTCTTCAAGTCCCTGGGTGTCGAGTCCCTTTAAGGGGGTACCAAGACAGTCCTGCAAGGCTCCAGCTGAGTGAGGGACACAGGAGTTGGCTCCTAAGGGTGGGGTCCTAATCAGAGGCTGAGGTTGTTACCCAGGGAGGAAGTTCTAAACTTGTCTAAGAGAGTACCCTGGGCAAGCTGAAGGTCGAAGGGCTCAGCTGTCGCTGCAGCAGGCAAGGAGGCAGGGCAGGGCAGGGCAGGGCCGGAGGCATGGTGCTGGGAGACACAGCAACGCACAGCGGGGCTTCCAGAGCCGATCAGCTTTGGCCTCGCGTGGGCTCCAGGGCCGGCTGGCTGGGATGAAGCGCTCAGGGCTTGGGGTCTGCTCGGTCTGGTCTGGGGGCAGGCTACGCCTCAGTTTTCTCATCTGTCAAGTGAGGGAGTTAGTTGAGATAATCGATAAGATCTTTTCTAGCCACCCTCACTCAAAACACCACGCGAGGCTGGGCTGGTTAGGGGGTTAGGGCTGTGGTCCCCAACCCCCAGGCCGTGGCCTGTTAGGAAACGGGCTGGGCGTCACCCCCTTACCCCTGCACCTCCCCATATCTCCCACCAACCCCCACCCCTGTCCGTGGAAAAATTGTCTTCCATGAAATCAGTCCCTCGTTCCAAAAATGTTGGGGACTGCTGGGTTAGGGGATAAAAAGAGAAGGTTTGGAGATGAGAGGCCTTTTAAGGGCAATGCCTGTTGGGTTTGTGGCAGTCTTGGGAAGGGTGTTTGGTTTCGCCTTTGCCACTGGGAGGTGGAGGAGGAGCTGGTATTGGTGGTCCTGGCTAGACAGAGGCTCTTGGTGTGGAGTCAGCGAGTCCTGGAGAGAACTTCCGTCTGAAATGCCTGCCCCTGCCCCCAGCGCGATGAAGAGAGGCTCTGACAAGTTCTGCGTATTTACAGACACACATCAGTACCCCTACAATGCACGGGCTTCTGAAAATTTATGGAGAAATCACATTTTTATAAATCAAATTCTATTTTCAATGGACTTTGTTTTCTCACTATTCAAAGAAGCCCTGTTAAAAATCCTTTTGTGAAGCCAATATCTCTCCCCCCATAAATATCAGTGTTCATATTTAGGCTTTCAAAGTATGGAAGCCTCTGTCTGTTTAAGTCTGTGTGCAAGTGTGTGTGCGAGTGTGAGCGCACGTGTCGGTGTGTGTGCGAGTGTTAGTGCACGTGTCAGTGTGTGTGTGTCAGTGCACGTGTCGGTGTGTGTGAGTGTGCGAGGGTGAGCGTGCATTTGCATTCACTCTGACACACGAAAGGTTCATGAATACAACGTCCCCCTTTCTCTCGCAGCCTTTGTGGCGGTAGTTGCTGGAGACAGACATGCTGTTCCGGCAAAGGGCAGACCCCGGGCGGCTCAGGTCTCCACCTGAGCATCCACCCTTTCTCCCTGGTGCCTGTCCGCTACTCCGCAGGGCTGTTGTCCCGGGGCCAGAGGAAACCTAACAATTTGGGAAAGATGGAAACTGCCAGCTGCTTGCACTGGGACAGGGAAGGGGAGGCAGATGAGAGAGGGTCGAAAGGGGTGACGAGGAATTCTGGAGTTCATTCATGAGATTGCATCCTACAATCAATTATTCACCCGAGGCGATCCAGGACTCCCCCGTTGTTTGCTCTCTGCCTGTCTGAAGGATGAGGGTTGCGTCCTTAGCAGTTGTCCGTGCCGGTGCGGGCAAAAGTGGCTCGACCTCCACTGGGAAATCTGTGGCACCTCCCTGGGCATTGCCTCGTGGCCACCACCTCTCCCACCTCCGACCTCTGCACGGGGAAGGGGCCCTTCACTCCCAGCCGTCCACGGGCCCGGGCAGGAGGCGGCCGAGGAGCCTCTGGAAAGATTCTCCGTCATCGCTTATTAATGATCCCCGGTCTCATCCCTGAAATAATTAGTGTCAAGATATTTTCATATCACACAGTTAATTGCCATCTGCACTGCTTAACACACCAGGGCGCTGGGTAGCAATCTGGGACCCGCTGAGGACTGCGGGGATGGGGCCTGAGTCACGGTGTCGGCTGCCACCACCAGGGTGGGAGGGGGACAGAGGGAGCCTCCAGTGGGGCGCGGGAGGTTCCGGGCCCCCGGGCAACTTCATCCCTCAGCTCACAGGCAAAGATCAGGGTTCTTCCCTGATAGGAGGAGAGGGAGATGAAGTCTTGGCAGAAAGTGAGGTTCTTACCACAACAGACACCCGCAGGATGTCCCAGGACCAGCACCGTCTCAAGAGCATCCGAATTCAGGATCCGAAGGCCTGCCTTCAGCCCTCCGCGTCCGGGTCCCTAGAAGCAGGGTCTGAGACGGGGTCCGGTGCATGCTGTGTTGAGGAAGCAGCACTTGCAGGAGAAGCTGGGAAGGGAGTGGGGCGGCGCAGAGCAGGGGCAGCATCTAGGCAAAGGTGCCGTTCCAGGTGAGGTCTCCCTGAGGCTTTAGGGGCGTGAATGGCACGCGGAGATTTTTCTCCCTGAAGACTAGAGCATGGCTTTCACATCCCACAGCAGTCAGGCCCTAACCAAGAGCTGTTCCCAGCTGACCCCCCAGATGTGGCAGGGGCTTCACCTCCTAAGCACCTCCCAGGGCAGGGCGACCTGCTGAGAAGGGCACAGTTGTGGGCTATCGGCAGCCAACACCACTGTGGCTTGGGGTGGGCGCCCGGGCTAGTGAGTATCCGGGTGGGACACAAACAGCCCCTGATCCCCCTTCCAGGCCGACAGGCTGGACCAGCCATCTGGCCACTCTGAGGCTCGGGTTTCTCCCAGGTGGAAGAGGGTGAAACCGCCTCCCCTCACTCTCTCGCAGTGCAGCAGGGTAACAAATTGAGAGGGTGCAGCAAGCAGTTTTGAACTGTAACGTGCTGTGTAAACATCAGCTAGAATTACTACCCTCATCCCCGCGCTGCTTGGTGGAGGAAATGCCCAGATTTCACTGTACTTGTGGATGGAGCACAAACCACTGATGCTTGGCCGGATTGATAGGGCTTCTCTCCCCGCCCCCACCCCTGGCCTGGGCTCCTTGCATTAGACAAACGTTCCTTTGGTGTGGCATTGTTCTCCGGGATAATTCACAAAGAAAGTGGAGGAGGTTAGTGTTCAGTTCCAGTCATGAAAGCTGGCACGGGGATCCTTCTCAGGGCCCTTTGACTAGAGTAGGGGAGAGGGATGAGGGTATGGCCTGGAGGCTGAGGAGGGGCCTCTGGGGTTCCCCTGGGGGCCTGCAGGAGGGGCCTCTTCCCAGCCTTGTCCACTGTGGGGTGGGCTATACGTAGAGGCTAGAGAGGGATGAGCACTCGGGCTGGCAGCAGCCCTCTGTCCCCAGAGAGGACAATGAGCACAAAGGGAGCTCTTCCTCCCCACCCCTGCCGAGCCCCCTCCTCCCTGCCCCGTGCCGGCTCGCAGGGAAAGGGGACTCCTGTCAAAGGCAGCTCCTGTGGGACGAGCAACTGTGCTCCCGTCCAGGGCATTCCCAGGACAGGCCATCGCGGGGAGCAGAGCTGGGAGGAGACCTCTCCACTGTGAAGTTCAGCCCTGGGGACAGAGGCCTGTGGGGACAGGGACAGGGACAGGGAGAGGAGCAGTGCCAGCAGAGCCCTCAGACCAGCCTAGGGCTGGGGCGTGGCTGGGACAAGGTGTGGGCTGAGCCGGCTGTCCGCCGGCCCCGGTGCTGCTTTGTACCTTGAGGGAAGGACGGTGGTGCTTCAGCAAGATCGTTGCCGCCCCCCTGTTGGGCCCTGTGTCCCTGGGGTGGTTGTGCCTTGGTGCACAACATTGAAGACATTGTCCTCTCTGCCCTTTTCTGGGGCAGAAAGACACTGCCCCACCTGGCCTCCCGGGTGTGTCCCACGTCCTGGGGGCCCAGGAGGCACCCTGGCCTGGTCCTCTCTTGAACTGAGAAAATCCAGAAAAAGTTGGGCTGGGGAAATTGCATTTTGGTTGTCATTAGTGGAAACGTGGAACAACTCAGTTCTACTCTACAGGGCATGAGCATAGTCTGTGTGTGTGTGTGTGTGTGTGTGTGTGTGTGTGTTTGTGTGTGCACTCACGCCCGCGTGTGCGCCCCTGTCTGTTGGGGGTCAGGTCGCTCAGAGCAGCGGGCCTGGACCCTGAGCAAGGATAGATCTGGTGCAGGAAACTTTTGACCTGGCTGCTGCTGGCCCAGCATGAGGCGGGAAGAAGTGGGCTTGGCAGAGTCCCTGCCTTCAGGGCCTGGAGTCTGGATTACCTAGGGTGATCAAGTTGAGGGGCAGATCTCGGGAGTCTGGAAAAGGAAGGCAGTGCTTAGTTCACCAGAATGGTCAGGGAAGGCTGCATGGAGGAGGTGGGCTTGAAAGAAGCAGAACATTTGAATTGAGAGGCAAGAAGAGAAGAGAGAGAGTGTGTAGGGAGAGCAGCTGTGTCAGCTAAAACGTGGAGGCAGGAAGGAGAGAGGGTGGACTGGCTGGGAAAAAGATCTTTCCAGAATCCTCCTCCTCCTCATCATCAGAGATAATACTAATCAAACATCTACTATGTGCCAGGCACCATTCTTAGAGTTTTACATGTTAATTTATTTAATCCTCACAACAACCCCATGAGGTAGGTCTTGTTATCACTTCCTATTTTACTGAGGAAGAATCTAAGGCCCAGAGAGGTTAGGTAACAGGAACAAGGTCACACAGCCAGTGAGTGGCAGAACCAGGATTTGAACCCAAGCAGCCAGACTCTGGGGCTTCTGCTCCCATCCCGTAGACCCTTCTGTACAGGCTACCAGACACTGAGCCCTTGTTATGTGTCAGACACCATTCTGAGCCTATTATTCACGGAATCCTCATTATAACCTCATTTTACAGGTGAGAAGACAAGACATAGAAAGTAGCACACGGAGCGGGCAGGGGGGATGAAGGTGGGTGGCGGCGTGTGTGTGGTGCTCGGGCGTGTGGGCGTGCCGTCGCGCACTGGGAGCTCCTGGGCTTTGATTACCAGCAGAGGAGGCGCACAGCTGGGGCGTGTGCCAGCGGGTCACTCCGGAACCATCTGGGGCTGGGCTGGGGGAAGGGCCTGCTCCCTCTGCTCCTGTGGCCTAGTTTCCTGGCCGCTGCCAGGTAGTGGGGCCGGCAAGCAGGTTATAAATATCCTGGAGTGACAGCGAGGCCTTCACTCTGACGCTGATGTGGATTAAACTGGATGTGCAGCCTCAAGGTCACTGGCACGGCTGTAGCTTTGACTGCTCCAGGAGGGGTCTAGTTGAGGGATGTGGTAAGGGAGGGGACGGCAGGGGGCTGGGGCCTGAGTCCCTAGGTCCAGCCCAGCTCAGACAGTGGCCTTTCCTCTCGTGTGGCCCGAGTGCTTCTCTCCTGCCCTTACCACATCCCCTGCTCCGGCCTCCTCTGCCTGCAGACAGCCTTTCGCAGCTTGCTCAGCCCAACCTGCCCCCCAAGGCCTTCAAGTCACAAGTCAGTGGTGGGGGATGGGCTGGCACGTGGGAGCAGTCCCTGGCCTGTCCTCTTTAACCTCGTCCCTCAGCATCTGTCTTTACCCAACTGGGAGTGGAGTGGGACGGTGACTCTGGGTTGGTTCAGCAAAGCTACTCCCAGTTCCCTGGGGACTGTGTGTGTGTGTGTGTGTGTGTGTGTGTGTGTGTGTGTGTGTGTGTATGTCCGCTCTGTGTATAAAAAAAGGTATTTAGACATCTCAGAACCTCAGGGATGAATTTGCTCTGGGAATGAGGCTCAGAGAGGGCACATCACATGTTTATAGCTAAAGCCCAGGCTTCCTGAGCTTTCTGAGGGCCGGGCCAGTGCTCTCCAGGGACAGCCTGCCTTTGGGTGTGGCTCCCTCTCAAATGAGCCCCAGGAAGGCCCCGGAGCTACGCTGAGGTTAGGAGGATCTTAGCTGGAGGAGGTGGGTGTGGGGTGGGGGATGGATGGGGCTGCTGGGGCGGGTGGCCACCGTGGGGACAATTCTGATACCTCCAGGGGAGGACAGATGAGTGGCTGCCTTTAAGGAGGCCAGGCTGGAAAAACGCAGACTGCCTAGGTTTTCCTGGGGCAATTGCCCGGCTGCCTTGGCCCCCAGGACTCAGCCCTACCAGCTCCCTGCCCGCAAGCACCCTCGCAGCAGGTCGCCCCGGAAAGAGGACGTGCTGCGGCCACTCGGAGGGGCTGAGAGGTGAGGGCCCAGGTCCCACCTGGCTCTCGGCTGCTGACGGCACCTGGTTGGAAGAGGTGCCACTTGCTGAGTATCACTTCCTGCCTGGTGACCCACAGGTGCCACCCCATTCAGTCCTGAGAGCTGTTGTCATCAGCCCAATACTACAGATGAGGAAACTGAGGCTCAGGGAGGGTGCTTAAGTTGCCAGGCATCACAGTGCTAATTACTGGAGGAGATGGGATTTGAACTCAGTCTGCCTAGCGTGGACCCGTGGGTCTAAGCACTAGGTGTACTGAAAATGAAGCACGGTGTCTTCTGGGCCCCCTCCTTGAGCGTCTATGAACTCATGTCAGCATCACCTCTGACCTCTCCTTAGCCCCCAACCTCCCCTGCCCTGCCCAGCTTCCCGCCCAGCCACTTCCGACCTCGGCGGGGCAGCTGAGCAGTTAGTGTGGACACAGAGGGCCTTGTTCTTCCCTCCGGCCTGGCGCTTGATGGGCACTGGGTGGTTTTTTTATCCTTCCTTCCTTCATTTAGTTGAATCTGGTAACTGTCATGCTGCTCCTATATCATCCTGACATTGAAGTTCCAACCGTTTCTAAATAAGGAGCGGATTGGCCTCAGCTTGTGCCACAGGGTGGTGAGGTGTCAGCCCTTCCTGGCCGTGTGAGGGGCACAGTCCCCGGCCCTTGGACTCCCTTTGAAAGGAGCAGGGAGGAGAAAGAAGGCCCCCAGCTGTGGCTTTCCTCACTGGTTGAGGAGATTCAGAGCCACACTGGAATGACCTGAAGGCTGAGGGGAAGTGCTGCTACCCCAGTCCTGCTCCATCCTCAGCTTGCGATTCCGTCCTTCCAGCCAACCTTTGTCTTGGAAGGTGGCAAACTGGGGACACGTAACCAAACCTTTTGTTTGGCTAACATGGTGTTTAACAATTTTGAACTTGAATGCAGGTGCTCTCTGTCTGTCTGGTCCTCATCGTTCCCCGTGGTCCTGCTGCTGCCTTGTGAATAGTGCCATCTCCAAACCTCTTTCTTGTAGATACAAGTGGCCCCGGGAAAGGTAGAACCGATGAATTACACCTCATGGGAACTAATTTATTCCCAGCCAACCTGCAGTGACCCCAGTTGGCTACTGCTTTCAACTACAGCAGGGTCACAGAAGGGAGAAGTGGGACCTGGGCAAGGCCTGGGGGAGATTCTTGGCCAATTTCACCGTGTTCCTGGCTTGGCCTCCATGGACAGCTCCCAGTCACCGTTTTGCAAGCATTCGTCATGGGCTCGATATTGCACGGGATGCTTCAGAGACATCATCTAAGTCGATGCTCCAAGGTGTTATCTTGAATGGGAGAAACTAACCGTTTCCTTGTCCACACCAACTACACCAATACTTTTGGTCACTAGATATGTAGGGGGCATTTTTCCCCACACCAAGGAATTCTCTAATTCTCGCAGACTCTGACGTGGTGTCCTGCAATCGAACTCAATTCTGACACTAACTGCCCTGAGCTAGTGCAGACTCCACAGGTTAAAGGCTCTGTCCCACAAGACTGCCCCCACTTCAGAGGCCAATCACAAGTCCAGGTTGCCACCTCTGCTTCTGAGCAGCTGGCTGTAAACCAGAGGACATACCACGCCCTCCTGGTGCTCAGTTGTTTGCTAGCACAGCTCCCAGATGGAAGAGATGCACAGGGCGAGCTACGGGGGTGGGGCGGGCATGCCACACTCCCAGCACCTGGGTGTGTCCACCAACCTGGGAGCTCTCCAAACCTCATCCACTGGCTTTTTATGGAGGTTCCATTTTGTAAGCATGGCTGACTGAATCATCGGCCCCTGGTGATTAAATCAATCTCTAGCTCCTCTCCCCCCAAGAGGCTGCAGGTGGTGCTGAAAGTCCTCACTCTCTGATCATGGGGTTGGTTCCGGGGGCAACCAGACCCCCATCTTGAGGCCATGCAGGAGCCCCCCAGCCAACAGTCACTTCATTAGCCCACAGAGAGACACCACTTCAGGGATTCCCAGTGTTTTAGAACCTGTGTGCCAAGAAACTAGGGATAAGACCAAAACATATATTTTTTTATTATAGCTCAATATCACATATCCCCACATCACAGATGGGAAAACTGAGGCTCAGAGAGGAGTCACTTGCCCACATCTTCGCAATGGACAAGCGGTCACAGGGGTCTTGCTGACATCCAGTCCCTGCACAGCATTGCAGTGACGTTATCTGTGGGTGGTTGTGTCTCTCTTGCTGATTCATCAAATGTGGATTCGTGGAACTCCTACTCCTCACCAGGATCCCGGCTGGACAGAGACCTGGCCCCTGACCCATCGCCTGGCTCACAGGAGAGGCAAAACGAGCAAGCAGGAACCTTGCTACCAAGGGGGTGGCTGCTGGAATACTCCCACCACCTCCTCCAGTAACAACAAAAGCAGCCACCAGCATTTCCTGAGGGCCCACCATGTCCCAGGCTGTCAGAGGGCTTTGCAGGTATCAGCCCAACCAAGTAGGTACTGTCACCATCTCCTTCGTAGACAGGCACTGACTGGGTCTCAGAGAGGTTAAGTCATTTTTCCTGTGCTGCACAGTGAAGTGCAGGGTCAGGGTTTCGTAACCAGGGCGTTACCTAACAGGTAGGATCCGAGCGCTACAGGGCGTGGACGACGGAACAGCACTGGGGAACCCACTCACTGCTCACGAGCAGCCCGTGAGCGAGATGAGCTCGCTGAGACCAGGGACAGATAGGTGGCTCGCCCGAGGCCACTCAGCTAGTAGAGAGTGGGGCTGGCTCCCAACCGCAGTGTTCTGCTGCTCAGACTGTTCGCCCCTTTCCCCGCGCTGTCCGGGACGGACTCCTTACCTGATGGGGAGGCCGATGTGAAAGGCAACGGAAAAGAGCCGCCTTAGAAATTCTCGGCTCTGCTGTCACAATCTGCTCTATGAAGTGCCGACCCCAGTCTGTGGAGGGGGCTTTGCTGGCAGCCTCCGTCCCAGCTGGAGACGCACGGCCCACCCTTGACTGACACTGTCTGAGCCTCTCAGTCCCCAAGAGTGATTCCATCTCACGGATGAGAGCCTCCGACATCTGTACCTGTCGGGCGACAGATCCAGACGCTCAGTCCCTGTCTGGTCAGAGATGCAGGGGGCCCGATTAGGCCCGTGAACCTGCCTGCTGCTCGCGGATCCCTTTAAGCTGAAAGCCGCAAAGATAAATGGAAATCAGGAGCAATTCATGCCAGGAGCTGCCTGGTGACGTGGGGAAGGGCTTAGAGTGGGAGGCTGCGGGAGGCGGTATCGGGGAGAAGGACCCCACCTGTGTGATGCGGGGGTGGAAGGAATGACTGACTGCCCAGGACAGGCAAGGGGGCCCCAACACCCCCAAACCCCCAATCCCTATGAGGTGCTTAAAATCCCAGCAGAGCGTCTTCTGCCTCTGGAAGGTGCAGTGGGGAGCGACCTTGGCTTTGTGGCCCGCTCCCAAGCTGGCAGGGAGGGAACACGGGCAGCCCAACGGCAGAAGGGCCCTCCCTGGCGAGCAGATCGGGAGAATGTGCATAGCCAGACTGCCCGCCCCAGCCTTCAGCCCCGATCCCATCTCCTCGCTTCGATCCCTTTGTAACCAGCAAACACACCCGGGAAGAGGCATTTCTGCTACCCCACACCCGTTAGCCCTTCTCCAGGGGTCTGGACAGCTCCCTGGCATAAGGTGGGCTGTGGGTGGCAAGATGCCAAGGGCACAACTTACCTGCTTCCCAGCGGGCTCCGCGGTGCCTGATTCAGCCCACCCCATCCTCATGCCCAGCCCTGCCCTGCCTGATCGCAGGAGCCCCCGACTCCCCCCAGTGATAGCTTCAGTGCCCTCCATGGCGGCTGCCGACGATGCAGACACCTCCCCACGCACCACCAATGGGGGTCCTGCAGGCAGCTGCCCCCCCACGGCCCCAGAGAACATCCAGCATGCATTCCGGCCATGCACACGTCCTGAACGCCACTCCCCGGCTGGAGAACTTTCTCCTTTGAGTCCTGGGAGAGAGACTTCCCTCTCCCAGTGTTTCTTGTAGCTGGGACACAGGCACAGACATGGGCTTCCCCAGGGGGACTGTGCCACACCGTGTCAGTTTCCTGCTATGAGTGGGGCCAGGGGACTCTGGCTTTGGAGGCAGCAGGGGCGGAGGCTGCGGGGTCCAGAGCCCGCGGCAGCAGTGGGCTCTCTGACGCGGCAGCCTAGGCCCGGAGGAGTAGAGCCCTGGCGTGGTCTGGGCATCACTTCTGACTGGATAGCTGCTCCCAGAGATTGCATATTTTCATTTTCTGCTTAAACTAATGAGAGTAGATTTTCAAACACCCTGAGCGCTATGCACTCCCTGGAGTGAGCCTGGGGTCTGTGTCAGTGCTCGGCGTGTTTGTGGGTGTGTGTGTGCACATGTGTGCCTGCACAGAGACGGATGACATGTGACTCCTGTCCTCAAGGAGCTTGCAAGCTACTAAAAGGTCGTGGCGACAGGGATGATGAGGGTGAAAACAATGACAGTGAAGCCATGACTTGACAAGTACAGGAGGAAGAGTGGTGGGGGCAGGAGGAGGTGGACGCACATGGCTTCGCGTCAGTGAGAGAGACCCGGGGGGGCCCCGCCCCAGGCAAACCGGAGGGCTCCGGCCTGGAAGTGAAAGGGAGGAGGGGTGAGCATGGCACGTGCCGCGGTGAGAGGGATGGGCGACAGGGTCGGGGCCCTGCCTCTCCTTGTGCCCTGCCAGGTCTGGACCCTGCAGCTGCCACAGCCGCCCCTGCCGCCCATGGAGTGGCCCTCACAGTCTCGCTCTCCAGCCTGGCCGGCCTCCGCTGCAGCGGACGGAGCAGGGAGCCAACCCTGCCTCAACCCAGGGCTCTGGGATGCGGGGTGTGGGATGTCCAGGAAACCTGGCCGTCATTGTCCTCACGACTGTCAGCTCGGTAAGGGCTGTGGGGGCAGCACCCGCTGCTGCTCAGCCTCCTCCATGGGATGGCCTCTCACTCGATCACCATAGCCTCCCAGCCTGAAACACGCTCCCTCTCCCCACCCTCGCCTCTTCCCTGTCCCCTTTTTTCTCTTCCTCGCCGCTCCCCACCCCCCCTGCGTTTATCCCACAGCAAGCTGAGCCTTCAGCCCTTCTTCTCCCTCCTCCTCCCTTAGCCACCTCTCTGCCACAGACTTCCCTCTCCACTCCCACCCCCAAACCCGGCCTCCACCCTGCCCCAGCACCCCTGGCCCAGGAGCCCCTGCCTGGCCAGGGCTCTGGCCTCCCCCTCCCGTCCTCCGCCCCACGGACTCCAGCGCCGAGCGGCAGGTTGCTCTGGCACCCGCTCCCCCCCACAGGCACGACGCACGGGCCTCAGGGGACGCATCTGACCTTTCCTGTGATCTGGGACACAGCACGGGATGGACACTAAGGGGAAGGAGGAGCGGGGGACAGTGGGAAGTGGGCAAATCCACTCAGGGCCCACGGGAGCCGGGACACAGGGTGCTCTTCTCCGGGACCCTGGGCTGGAGCCGCGGGCGCCGAGGTGGCCCGTGGAGAAGCCTCTTGCTCTGAGCTCAGGGGCGTCTGCCTCCCTCTCCTTCTCATGTCATCTCTTTGCTGTCTGTCTGTCTCTCCATCTCTGGGTTTCTCTAATGTCACCTCTTGTTCTCTTTGTGTTTCTGGCTCTGCGCCGCTAAAGGGGAATTGGAATAACTTCTCAGCGTTAACCACTGCTTCTGTGCAGGGGACGTTATTTTAATTGAGTCTCAGCTTGTTCACTGCCACTCGGCTGCCATAAATAATGGATGTGCAAACGGACTGTAAACCCGAAGGGCTGCACAGCAATGCGCGATGCAGCGGCTCCCGGCCTCAGCCTTCCGCAGGGAGCACGGCCTCCCGGTGATGATGCCCAGCCCAGCCCAGCACAGCCGGCGCCCAGCCACTCCCAGGGAGGAGTCGTCTTGCGCTCCAGGAAGGGACAGGGAACTTGCCGGCCCTCTGATCCTGTCAGGTGAGGGCAGTAGCGAGAGCCACGCAGCAGTGTCAAGGCCTCAAGTCTTCTGGGAAAATGACCCTACCAACAGTGTCACTGCATATGAAAATGGCCCACATTCTCCCTCCCACTGTACCAGCAGATGGTCTTTTGGTTTGTGGCTTTAATCCTGGGGTGCAAAGCCTGTAGCTGTCTGCTCACCAGGTCCCTGATGACTGCACTGCTCTCTGTGTAGACAGCCAGCTGCTATTCATAGGGCCTGAAGGTATTGAACACGCGTGTGCTGTTTGTAGAACTTCCCTGTCTGTAGAGCCTGCCAAAGATTGCAGAACAAGGGCTATTTTCAGACTCTGATGCTGTTGGCCGCTTTTGCCCCGGCACTCACAATCAATGCCTTTGCTCACACTTGCAGGGCCTCCCTCGGCCCCATACCCCAGCCCCCACTTGGGGGTCCCCTCCCTCTGGCTGCTCTGCCTGCCCCCAGGTCTTCAACTCTCACCCTTCGACCACCTATGCCAAAGGTATCCCCCTTTGTCACATCTGTGTTCACAAATGTCTCCTACGACTGGGTTCTGAACATGTGCCTTGGACCTAGGGGTTTCTGGACGTGGGTGCGAGGACGCTCCGGGGGGACCCACACACGCTCAGTGCCTGGGGTGCTGCTTTTAAAGCCTCGGACAAACACAAGACATTAATAAGACTCAGTGTCCATTTTATTCTAAAACATTCTTGTTGGTTTTGTTTTGAACGCCTGCGGAGTGGACGATGGGAAGCAAGCTGTGGTTGTTTAGTGGTTTTTAACTTTAATAGCTTTGGTAATGTAGCTAAAGCCTGTTGAGCTCTGTTGCTCCTGCTACCCAATTCTTTGGCCACTTCATTCCCAGGTCCTCTGGTTACCCCTTCACCGGGCCAGGCTTGAAGCTCACGGACGTTTGAGACATTTGACTCCCTCTGAGGGGCAGCGGGTGGCCCTGCGGTGGTGAGAATCAAAAGGGACTGTGGAGCTGTGCTCCCCATAGGGTGGCATTCCCCCAGTTTCTCTTTAGGGAACTCATTTTGTCTTAGGTTTGAAACTGCCGGTTAATGATGTTACTCATGACAACTAGCAGCTAACAGTGCATTTTCACAAACGTTATCATCTGAGATGTTCATGAAACAGGCAAGGAAAATCAGCTTTAGAGGTGTTCAGTGACTTCTGCACAAGCAAGACCTCGAGTCTACTGCCTCCAAATTCAGCATTCCCTCTGTACCTCTGCACCAGGAGTTCCTAACCGGGATTCCAAAGGGAACTTCAGTTTCCAAAGGAGTTTCTGTCCACTCTTTGAAGTTATTTGCAAAACGCTGCTTTGGAGGCCTGTGCACAACTCCTTCTGGGGAGAGTCTCTCTACTGCCTTCTGAGGTTCTCAAAGAGGTGCAGGGATATAGAGACGACTGGTGCATATCATACCTGTGCCCCCACCCCCAGACCCATGAACCCAGTGCCCCTCCAACGCTCATCTAATTCACTCAACAAATGTTCATGGAGCCCCCGGAGGTGACAGGAACTGCTTTAGGCACGGGGGAAACATGCGCAGTGTAGACAGCATCCCTGTCCTCGTGGAGTTTTCAGTCTATTTGAGGAGGAGTTAAGTGAGCGAAAGTTAAAGTAAAACAAATGAAAAGAGAAATGTGGGGTTGTGAGAGCTGCTATGAGGGAAATAAACAGGGAGGACACCGTAACTCCTCCAGCTGGGTCTTGTGCGGGACACGGTGGGTGGGGACGCCCAGCCGATCTGTCGTCTTGAAGCGCTAACCAGTCTGCAATGCTCTGTAAGGTTTGCTCACTGAGTTATTTAACAAAGCCCTTCCCACTACTAGCATCTCTGGCCTTGGAACCTTGCTCTTCCTCTCCCTTTGGGAAAGGGTTACATCCCTTTTCAGTCCTGACAATTTCTTTCCCAGCATCATATTCTAAGAATAAGGATATGTGAGCTAAAGCCAGCCAGGCCCCCTCCCCTCCCACCACCCCTGCACCCTCAGCCCAGCACCCCGTCCTCCCGACCACCAGCTCTGCGCTTTAGAAAGCCCCAGCAGCCTGGCCCATTTCCCCTTCACAGCTGAGCATGTAACCAAAATTGGCTGTTGTAATGGCAAACTAAACGATGCCCTAATACCCAGATCAATCTTCCTGTGAAATAACTCATTATTCAGGCTCCAATTGCAGGGGATGGAATCAAGACAAGAACAGTTCAACGAGGAACTGCAGCAGCAGGTAGCATTCAGGAAACATGGGGTGAGGGGCGGGGGAAGGGACAGAGAAGGAGGGGGCTGGGCTTTGGGCAGGGGTGTCAGGTCAAGACAACTCCCGATTCTCTGAGAGGAAAGGAGGCCAGAATGGGGCACCACCTCTGTAGTAAAATAATAGGCCAGGCCAGCAAGGAGCTGCAGGGTTTCGACAGGAGTGACTTTGTTCTGGTCAAAACACCAGGCTCTGAGCAGACAGTGAGCCGGGAAGACAAAGGCCCCAGCTGTGACTCCCTGGGAGGGGGCTTTAGTCTCTGAGAATGACCTCAGTCCTCTAAAGATCTTTCCAGCTGGAACAATGAAAATGGCCTTTATCTGCACAGGAGCGAGAGGAGGGGGAGAGAGTGCTGACTCCCCAGGGGTGGTGGAGCGGTGGCAGGCGAGACTGACGGTGCCGAGGACCTCGAGGACCTCGTCTGGGGACCCCAGGCTCGTAGGGCGGGACAGAGGAAGAACAGGTGAAAGGGCACCAGAAGAGGCAGTGCTGTGTGAGCAGCTCTCCCCTCCAAGGATGCATTCATGCATCCAACAAACGCGCAGTGTCCCCCACTGTGTTTCTGCCAGTCTGCCTCAGGGGGTGCTGGAATGAGTAGGACATCAGGCTTGGAGTTGGAAAGCCCAGGTTCTGATCCCAGCTCTGCGACAAACTGGTCTCCTCGTCTGAAAAGTGAGGAGGCTGGAACAGGGCAGGTAGCAAGGCCCCATCCAGCCCTGACGCGGGCCTTGGGACCTGCCACGGGACTGAGCCTTGACGGGGTTGGAGCAGAACGTGAGCATGCTTTGGAGATGGGACCGCCAGAGAAGGGGTGTGCGTGTCAGCCTGAGCCTGGAGCAGAATGAGGAAAGGGGCTGAAAGAAAGGAAGAGCAAGAGAGAGTGTGTGTGTGAGAGAGATGGAGGAATCATGGAGGGACGAAGGGAGAGAGGGAGGGAGAGAGACCGGGAGAAGGTGCTCATGCGAAGAGGGAGGAAAGAATTCCACTCTACCCGGCTCTATTTGTCAAGCTCTCACTGGGGTCTCTACCGTGCGCCGGGCACTGCTCTAAGTACTGGGGACAAAGACTGATAGGACAGTCACTCCCTGTCATCAGGGAACTTATGATCCTACAATACTGTCAAAACCAAGCAAAATAACAAAATATCAACCTTGTTAGAGTGTCTATTGCAAGGGCATCTTGGTCTGGAATTGTAGAAAATAGTAATAGCTAGAAGTCTACGTTCTTACTAATTTAATCTTCACAGCAACCCTGTGAGATAAGTGTAATTATCCTTTCTTTTATAGGTGGGGAAACTGAGGCAGAGAGAAGTGAGGTCTCACAGTGAGTGGTGGGGCCGGGATTTGAACGAGAGCGGCCTGCTGTCGGAGCCTGTGTCTGGCCATTGCCCTGCTCATCCAGGGCGGGGAGCTGGGTGGGCAGAAATGGGAGCCGCCATCCCCCGGCCCCAGGAAGGGTGGTCGCAGTTCACAAACAGGATTGATTCCTCCCCCTGCATCTACGGTGCATGATAATAAGTCTGGTGTTTTATACATGAATACACCTCGCAGGAGAAAGAGAAAAGAACAGAGCTTCGCTAAGACGAGCTCTGATTCTCAGTCAGGTCCAGCCATGGCAAGACTAGAAAGCATGTGGGATGTTCACTGACGTTCTCCCAAGCTCCAAGTCGTAAATGAGTGGTGGGCTGAGTCAGAAAAATCTGGCATAAAATTCTGGATTTGCCACTTATTAGCTCTGTGACTGTGGACTAGTGATTAATTCTTTCTGAAACACAGTCTTCTCGTCTGTACAGTGAGGAGATTGAGTTATATTCCCACACTCTTAATTCTGTGTCCCAGGTCTCCTTGATCCTCCACTGTAGCTCTCCTGTCCTTCATTCCTGTCGGCGGCCACATCCTTAAATCCCATATCAGAAACTGTTCAGGCAGTGAGCTTGGCGGGCAGGCAGTTCCCATCAGGGAGGTCAAGAAATAGCTGTGTCTTCATCCGTTAGGACTCAATTTAGCCACCTGTATCTGAAAGACACAAAATGACAGTAGCCAAAACAAGATAGAAGCATATTGCTATTGTAAAAGAAAGTCACAGATGAGCCAACCACACTGAAGGGTAAATCCTCAGTGTCAGGGATCTGGGCTCCTTCTGTCTTCTGTCTCCCTTAAACTCATCATGTGGCATCCACCTCATGGTCCAAAATAGCTGCTACAGCTCCAGTCTTTGCATCCACCTTCCAGCTAGCAAGTAAAAGGAAAAAGAACAGGGAAGTCATGCCTTTTACCTTCTAGGAAGGCTTCACACAAAACACTTCCACTTAGATCTCAGTGGCTAAAACCTAGTCATACGGACACACTTAGCTACAAGGGAGGCTGGAAAAGGTAGTTTTATATGTAAACTGGGTTTCAAGCCCACTGCTAAGCTAAGGGTTTTGTTGCTACAAAAGAGAGGAAGAATGGCTATTTTGTAGACACTTAGCAGTCTGCCAGTTTCTCTTGCCTTTAAATATGCTGAGATCCAGGGCAAGGAAAATTATCACCCAGGAGATCTATTGCCAGAAGGTGGGGCCCTGGCTTAGCACTCAGCGATAGGAGTCCAAGGTTCTAGACTTGTCTAGACTGGAGGAAGTTGAAGATGGGGTCAACAGCACCGGCAGGAGCTCCAAGAAGGCGACGTGACAGCTGTGCTACCCCTCCACCCTACCCCAGCTCCTTCCAGCCGCTTCCTCCGTCCTGGGCAGGAGCAGCCCCATCCAGGGTGTGGGCTGGAGGCAGCTCCAACTTGCGAGGGGCTGCGCTTTGCAGCTGTGGGGTTTGGGAGCGAGGAGCTCGTTACACCAGGCACAAGGCCTGGGAGAAAGGGAGGGTGTGCAAATGGGAAATGTCAGGTGCTTGGACCAAGGACAGAAAATCCTGGACTCCTTGTCAGGAGCTGCAGCTGACTCCCAGCCCAGGGGTGGGTCCCCGCAGATGGCAGAGCTGGGCCACTCTGGGGGAGGAACAGGGGGAGGGTCCCGGAAGCCCCTCTGCAATGGAAATGGCATTCTAAACAGCAGAGTAACGCTTGGGAGGCAAAACAAAGCTATTCCGCTGAACAAATGTTCTGCATTAAAGCAGCCAGAACAGCGATGAATTAAACATCAGGTCTGAATGAAGGGAAAATGCCATGATTTATAATTGCTTCAGGCAGGAGGCAGCCTGGGAGCGAGGCTGAGGCTCCACCAGGGACCGGGTTCCCCCACAGGGCTGCAGCAGCACCAAGAGGAGACGTGGGCCGCCTTCAGGGCGGGGAGGCTCGTATGGAGTCTGCTAGAAAAGAGGGCAGCCTGGAGACGCGAAAGGATTCGGCTCCCAAGTCAGGAGGCCCAGCTGCTAGGCTCAACTCCGTGTGGCCTTGGCAAAGTCCTTTGGCGTCTCTGGCCTCCTTTTCCCATTCGTGTGGTGGGGATGATAATACCTGCCTCACCTCACTCGGTTCTTGGGAGGATAAAGAGCTAACGGATGATAAAGGGTTTTGCAAATGTAAGGTGCTACTGCTACTTCTTGGCCCCAGCATTTGCAGCGATGAGGCTGATGTCAAGCTCTCGTGGTTTCTTTAAGGCCATCCGTCTTTGGGAAGGGGGAAGGTGATGGGGGAGGAAAGCAAGACGCATCGGCGAAGCTCCCCTTGGAAGTGTCACCCTGGAGATGCTGACGGGCACATCTTCTTGCAGGGCAGGGTGCTGTAGCGGTTAAGATCCTGGGGCCTGAGTCTGAGTCCCAGCTCACCCTCGGGTTAGCAAGTGACCTCAGGCAAATTAAGTTACTTTTATGCACCTGAGTTTCTTTGTCTGTAAAATCAGTGTAGTAGTGGTGCCTCATCTCACAGTGTCTTTGTGAGGATTAAATGAGTTAATACAACTACAACACTTGCAGTGTTGCCTGGCACATAGCAACTTCCCTGTAATTGCTACCTCTTATTAAGTTTCTAATGCTAAGTACATCAACTGAACTTCTAGAAAAGAAGCCATGGGCTGGCTTTATAGATCCCAGAATACTGCCAAGGCCTGGCTACTCTGCTGTGCATAGGAACTCCCGGGGAATCTTCTTAAAATGCAGATTAGGATTCAGTGCATCTGGAGGGACCGACCGTGGGCTGGGACTCTGCATTCCCAACGCCCCCAGGGGAGGCTGGTACTGCTGGGCCTCGGGCCACGAGCTGAGTGTCAAGAGGGAAAGGGAGGCTGCTGGCTGGATCCCCACGGCACCTGCCTCCCCCAGCCTGGACGCTTGGCTATTTCAGGAGGCTGTTGGGTCAGCCTTACTCGCCCCCACCTTCCACCCCCAGGGAGCTCTGCCCAGAGCCTCCTCCTTGCAGGGCTGGGGGGCCGGGGAGAGGAATGATCTACATACAAGAGGGATGAGCCTTGACTTTCAACTGACAGTACTTTATTAGCTCACAGAAAGCTCAGGCGATCTGTCTTTCCGGGATATTCCTGATCTATTAGAAACGACACAGAAAACCCATTCCTAAAAATTCCCAGCAGCTGAGGATGGTGAGAAGGCTGCTGGGAGAAGAGTGGGAAGTGGGCGGGTGGAGCTCTGGGCAGCTCCCAGCTGGCTGTTCCAGATCACGTTGGCCTGGGCCGGCAGGTCCCTTGTGAGCCTGTGGCCTGGGGCAGCTTGCCTTCCCTGGGCCCGGCTTCCTCGGCTGTCAGTGGGGCTCACAAGAAACCCCACTTCACAGATCAGGATGCACTCACGTGAGAAGTTGTCCGAGATTATTATGTTGAAGAAAGCAAATTGCAGGAAAACTTAATTCCATTTTTTAAATGTACAATCATATATATTTGCAAACTCATGGGAAAGTCTAGAAAAATATATATCAAAACTGTTAGTAGTAGTTACCTTGAAGAGAGAGAGATGGGATTATAAGGGATTTTCTATTGTCAACATTGTAAGTTTTTATATTGTTTGATTTAAAAAATAATGAACACGTATTACTTTTGTAAGCAGAAAACCTGCATCTTTTTTGGTTTTTAGAATCTGCTTTAAAATGGCTACTGTCAGCCTGATAGACCATGTGGGGAGAGAGAGCTTTTGGCACGGTCCCTCCTCCCAGCCTGCGCGGCCCACAGGATGTGGGGGCAGAAGGCCTGGCTGAAGGCTCGGCTTCGCCCCTCGCTGGCTGTGTGGCCCGCACGGGCCCCTGGATCTTGCTGGGCCCCCGGCGCCTCATCCGCCAAATGGAATGACAATAACCTGAACCAGGACGGCAGCATCCAGGGAACATCATGAGGACTGTCACCCCCCTCCCCGTAGAGGAGGAGGAGGGCAGGGCTGTAGGAGGGCCTGGGAACCCCACTAGGCTTCTCAGGGTAGCGCTGAAAGCTCCCGCAGTTGGGGATTCCTCAGACCAGCAAAGGAGAGATACAGAGCCTGTTGCCTGGACCGTGACACAGCGCTACGTACCCACATTCCACTCTGAAGACTGTCATGACCCCGAGCCTCTGCTCTTGCTGTCCCTACTCCCTGGGATGTCCTTCCTTCCCTCACCCGCTACTTCCTACTCACCCTTCAGGAATCCTCCAGGAATCTCCCCTGAGCCCCCAGTGAAGGAGGGGAAGGGGCCCTTGGGTGTTCCATCCACAGGCTGCGTTTCTCTACACCCCGGGCTCGCCCCGCTGCACAGTAGCTTCCCGTCTCCCCCTTGAGACTGAGAAGTGGGCAGGCGTGGGTCTTACTCACCTTTTAATCCCCGGCAGGTTTTTTTTTAACCGACCTTTTCACTTGCACATCTTTTGACATAATCCCCTTAGACTGTCCTGGGATTTCCTAGTTGGCTCCTTTCTGCCAAATCCACTCTGGTCTATAAAGAAGCGGGAACTGGGAGGGGGCTGGAGGCTGGGGTGGTGGTGAAGGCCTGGTGCCCTCTAGTGGCCAGGTGCAGGGGTGGCGGCAGCATCCCCGCGGGAGAACGCGGGGAGGGGCCAGGTGGGACCAGGAAGCTACATAAGGAAAATGAAGGTCCCTAGGAATAAGTAGATGAATGGGGAGGCCGTTGTATTAGTGGTCTCCCCAGCGCAGCTGAACATGGTCCTTCTCCGTGGAGCCCCGTGGGGGGCCGTGGCTTAGCTTAAAAGCATGAGAAAAGCCGGAGGAAGCCCAGAGACTGCTCCCCTGTGGAGAGAAGGAGGCAGCAATGCTCAGGCGGGAGGGGGGACACAGAGGTCATGGAGGTGCATGACCCACCCGGGAGGAGGACACACGTACATGTCTCCTGCTTAGACATCGACAGAGGCCTGAGAACAGGGAGGTCCTTCAGCTCGGGGGACCAGACCAGCTTTATCCTGCAGGGAAACCACACGTGAAAGCCCCTGATCCTCCCTCTCTGCCCCATTCCTTACTGTGCCCAGGTCTTCAGCACACGGGGAGCCATTTAGTGCTTTGAGATACTGCTAGGCACCTCCTGGGGGCTCAGGCACCCTCTGGGGTGCACATATCAGTTTTCAGGTGGCATCTCGAGGACATTACGCCCCATTTGCACAGTCCCTCCTATACCTGTCCCCAGAATCTGGCTCTTTCTGTGGTCCCGAAGGTTAACTGGGGGAAGGGGCAGATGGGGTTCAGAGGAAGGAAATCTAGGGGAGGCAGGTGGATGAAGCCCGCCAGCTCAGAAGGTGCGGACCCCCACGTGGGGGGGGCCCTCAGCAGTCCTGTCCCCCACCCCAGCCCTCTACCCTTAGCTCCTTTTTAACAGCAGGAACCTTCTTGCCTGGCTCCACGCACCACCCGGCCCAGAGGAGGAGAAGCTTTCTCTCTCCCTTCTTTTCTCTCCTGCCCCCTTGAGTCCATCCTTCTTCTCCTGCGTCCATCCTGACCTGTCCCTTGGCCTTCTCGCTCTCACTTTGAGGGCAAACCTGAGGTGGTGGGAGGGACATTGGGTGGGAAGTCCAGGGACCTGGGTTTGCTGCTGGGTTCACCCCTGACAGTCCAGTCTCTGGAGCCTGCGTCTTCGCTTGTGAAGGGAGGGGTATGGATTAGACGATCTGCACACGCACATCCTTTTAGTTCTGAGATCCCGGGATATGTTAGGCTCCCTGATCCTCCATGACCTCTTTCCTACGGATGGTCCCAGGGCCGTGGCGGGAACATGACACCTGTTTTAACTGACAGGACACATTTCCTAGCGATATAGCCATAAAAGGAATCACTTAGGGGAAAAGCATAAAATACCAAATTTCTGTGACATCACTCCTTTTCCAGGCCATGGGAGGAATCCCCAAACCCACAGAAGTCATCGGCTCAGCCCCTGCCCTAGGCCGTAACCGGAGCAGCCAGATCCTGGTCAGCTCCTCGCCTTTCTTTTCACACGACACTAGTGACATTGTCAGACACCTCCTGCCTTTATACACCTCCAGGACTTCACATTCCCCAGGGCCCTTGTGCCTGGCCCCTTGTGGGACAGGGAGGGGCCTGCCAGGGCCTCCTGAGAAGAGCGACAGCCAAGGGCAGCGCTCACTTCTCCAGAAGCCCGGCCTGCCTCCTCCAGTGTAACTCTCCTTCATCAGCTTTCACTTCCTGGAGTCGAACCTAAATCTTTCTTGCTGCTGTGTAAACCCTTGCCCCCTAGGTCTGTGCCCCCCACCCCCAGAACTACAGAGCTGCTTATTAGGATCTACCTGCCCCTCCCAGCCCCATTCGACTCCCACCTCCCCGAAGCTTTTCCTACAGGTTCTATTTTTTCAGCCTTCACCATTTCTCCTATTGGCTCTGGCTCCTCTCCAGAACCTCCAAATCCTTCTTAAATGTGACGCTAAAATTAGATGTCGGGAGAAGGCCAAGTGCAGTGGGATGATCACACCCTGCCTTGCCTGTGCTGCTTCCTCCCTGCTGGGTCCCATCCCAGCGGGTACAGGCTGGCCTTTCCCTGAGGGCGTTCGTAGGCGCCTGGTCCCCAAAGTCCTGGGTTCCATTAGGTTTTCTCTCACCTCCCCCTGGATTGACGAGGCTTGTGTTCAATTTCCAAAAGTCTTGCCTTGTATTTCACTGTTTCACCCATCCCACGTGGATCATTTTCCTCATCTGTCAAGCTTCTCCTGCCCTCTTGGTCTAGGTATTTTCCTTTTGGTGTCCAGTATAAGCCAGGATCTTGTTCTAAGGTCTTCTTAACTGGCCTTGGTTTATTCACTTGTTTGTACACTTGTCCATTTAGTCAACAGCTGTTACTCAGTTTCTCCTTTGTGCCAGCTACTGTGCTAGGCTTGGGGATGTCGCTGCGCACAAGGCAGTCCCTGGTCTCCATGGAGATCACGGGCTTGGCGAGGACAATTGAAATGTGACAAGGGCTGCCCAGTGCCCTGTGGAACAATATAAGAGGGGGTCTCATTGTCTGTCTGGGAGAAATAATTATATGTAAAGCAACTGTATTTCAGTAATGCCAGGCTATGCTGTGGTAAAAAAGTATATATTAATCTGCAAATCTTAGTATCTTAACACAATAAAGATTTACTTCTTGTACATAGGATGTGTGATTCTCCAGGCCAGCCATCCTCTCTTTGGAAATCCCTTCTGTCTTGTGACAACATGTTAACGCATGTCGACTTCAGGCTACTGTGTCCGGGAAAAGAGAACTCGGAGAACTCACACCTGGTTTTAAGTGGCTTGGAGCAGAAGGGACCCGCATCAGCATTGCTCACGATGCCCTGGCTGGAACTGGTCACACAGCCCCAACTTCACCAGCAGGGAGGCTGGAATGTCTAACCTTGCCCCGTGCTCAGACAGAGGACATGGGGGGTAAACACAGAACACCGTCTCTGCCATAGCAGCGGTCACCATGCGCGTCCACCCTCCCTAGGGCTGTGTCCTCCAAACCGGCCCTTGGCAATGGGAGGGGCAGAAGCATGCGTGGGGACAAGCTCTAGCTGGTGGCCTCCTGGGTCTGTCCTGAGGCAAATGGTAAAACAGGCGGAGCTGAGCCCTCCACGTTAGAACAAGGTTTTCCAGAAGCCTCTTGCAGGCAAGGCCTGTGCTGCCCATCCATCCATAACCCCGTGTTGGGAAAGCTTGTGTGGGGGGGTGTTTGTTGCAGGCAGTGCCTTGTCACACCACATAAATCACCCTGGAAGGCGACCAGCTTCTCAGCCAACTCGATGGGCTAAATCTACACATCCATCCAAGCCCAGCAGTGCCGGCGGCAGACAGCCCGAGTTCTCTGTATGCAGAGGAGCCGCTCTGAGGAGGGGAAATAAATAAAATCAGAAACCATAAATAAACCTGCTGGCCTCACACAGGGTGAACAAGCAGAGCCCCAGGGAGCTGGGCTCTGCTTCCGAGAAGGTGATTAAATTCCAAACCAACCTGGCGACTTCCCCTGGAAAGGCAGGGCCAGGACTCTGGGGTGGGGAAAAGGGATAAGATCATAAAATATTAGAAAACCAAGGGATAGCAGAGTGACAATCAGAACTTTAAAAACTGTAAGGGCTCTTCCAAGTGGCTCTCACCTGGTTGCACATTAGGATCACCAGGGGTGGCTTTTTAAAAAGGAGAAATGCCAGACATCTCCCCTCCCCAGGCCCTGCAGATCCCGAGGTGGGGGCTGATGATTCCAAAACATGTCCCAGGCCAAAAGCTCCAAGCTCCGCTGCTAAGGGACTCGGGTTCTGAGAGTGGGGCCAAGGGTTTCCTCCACTGAAACTGAATCACGCAGTGCTTTTCCCGATGCATGAAAGAAATCAAGTTAATGAATAGAATGTTCTATATTTAAAATTTCCCCTCCAAAAATTTTTCTCCCCTTTTGGCACCCGCTGCTGCGTGCCTGCCAGTAATACTGGTGAAAAAGCAATATGCACAGAAAATCTCAGAAGCCATTGATCACATCTGCTTTGACGGATTTTTTAATGTTTTTTTTTCTTTTTTGGTAAGTCCGGGTACTTGAGCCTGTGGTTTTGTATTGTGTTTCTAGTACAAGTTTAGTTAAAGGTAACATTTCTAGGCAATTTATGCTTTGGATAACTAAATCAGATCGCAGTCCCCTCAAATCCTACTTAGAACAAAATGGGTTAGATGTAAATAAATAAGACACCATTTTTTGATGAACCCCAATTTCCAGGTGTTGTGGTCCCACCAGAGGTCAAAACCACAAATCCCATAACTAGCCCACCCAGTGGTGAATGTCAACTCTACTGCTAATTAGACACGTGACCTCGAATAAGCCAGTCAGTTTCCCCACATGTGGAATGGGGATAATAAATGGTACCCACCTCTTACGGCTGTTGTAAGGACTAAATAAGTCCGTATATTTAAAGCTCCACCAGCGGCACCTGGCAGTAATGCTATTCAGCTAAGCACATCTGAGGACTCTGTGGGATAGCAGAGTTAGAACCTTCAGAGAGGATGCTTGAATCAAAGGAATCATCCTTCTCCATTATTTTTTAATCACCCATTAATGCATGAATTATTCTTATTTTAAAAATCCAAACAATATAGCAGTACGCAGAATTAAAAAGTAAAGGATCCTGCTTCTCCTAGAGGGTATCCACTGTTCCCCAGTGGTGCGTGTCCTTCTGATTCCTGGAGCATGTGCATACCTGCACTTGGTCTTGGTCCTGGGCATACACAGGTCACTAAGGCATGTCTTGTTCTCTCGGGACTAATGGTTGCTAGGACAGACAGACAAGGAAATAAAGTATAACAGAGTAGCAGCTGGTAGGGAGAGGCCTCTGTGGGGGAAGCATGTGTGTGCTTCCGCCAGCATTACCTGTGCGGAAGGTGGCGGAGGGATTCTGATGCCAAGTAAGGAGTTCAACCAGCGGTTCTCAAAGTGTGGTCCTTGCAGCAGCAGCGGCAGCACCACTTGGATGCTTCTCAGGCCCACCTCGGACTAGGAATCAGAACCTCTGGGACAAGGAGGCGGGTCAAGCTGAGGGTTTTTGTTTTTCTGTTTTTTTGGTTTTTGGGGACAGTGTCTTGCAATGTTGCCTGGGTAGAATACAGTGACATCATCATGGCTCACAGCAACCTCAAACTCCTGGGCTCAAGCGATCCTTCTGCCTCAGCCTCCCAAGTAGCTGGGACTACAGACATGCACCACCATGCTCAGCTAATTTTTTTTTTTTTATTTTTACTAGAGACTGGGTCTCGCTCTTGCTCAGACTGTTCTCAAACTCCTGACCTCAAGCACTCCTCCCACCTTGGCCTCCCAAAGTGCTGGAATTACAGGTGTGAGGCCCCCATGCCTGGCCAAATCTGACTTTTGACAAACCCTCCAGGGGATTCTGATGTACCCTGAAGTTTGAGAACCACTGTTCTCTAAAGTCATTGCTGAGTTCCCTGTTCTCCTGCCTACAAACCAACAAGGGATATGGATGAAACGGCTGAGGAGTGCGCAGGGGAGCGGAAGCCGAGGTCTGTGAGCTCACGTGCAGGGGTGGCTGAGTAGAGGAGTGAAAGGCACAGAGCTGCCCGTTTGTTTGCCATGGGGAGGGCACGGTGTGAGGGCAGAGGAGTCATATTAGCCATTTCCCTTCCCGCCTGACCTTTTGCTGGGAGACACGTCTCAGCCCTTCCTTCCCTTTGCTTAAGGAAAGTGCCACTGCAAATGGCTCAACTGCTACGTCTGGAGGACTTGGCGAAGCGCACACACCATCCATAATGAATGAGCCCATTTCCTGTGCAAATCAGGTGGGAGTTGGGACAGATTAGCCCTGGTAATGGAGTTAAAGTCAAGCTCATTTGTTTGCAAGATTGTTGGGAAGTCAGAGTCCCTTTGTGCAGCTCTGTTGGGAGTGCAGCAGCGGGGACGGCGGCGGGTGTTTTCTTGGTTAAGAATGTGTGTTGTGTCATGCCTGGGTTCATTTATGTGTGTATATGTGTATTTTTGTGCAGAGATATTTGGGAGAGAATTAGGAATATAAATGCCTTGTTCTAAAGCCAGAGACCCTGCCTTGGTACAGTCCTGGCTGGGACCATTCAGCCCCCTGTTTCCATCCCTGCCTCACCCAGGACCCAGTTCTGGCCCTGTCACCCAGCGTGGTGGGTGGGAGTGGGGAGTTCTGCTACTTCTCAGTGTGAACTAATAGTTTCTTCTTTCAAAGATCACCTATTCCTGGGTTCTCACCTGTTACGATCACAAAAGAAGCCTCATCTCCCATGAAACCGACTTGGATTCTTCAGAGTGACCCGTCGGGAGGGGTTGAGTCACCAGGGAAAGTAGTGCAGTGAGATCTAGAACTCTCACCTTTGTCCCCAGAGTCACCCTCCCTTGGGGCTCTCCCAGTAATTTCTGCTGCCACGGCTTGGCCAGCCTCAGGAGCCCAGTGGCTCCCTTAGGGCTGTTTCCCATTAAAGTCACACTTTCTTTCGTTCTTTTCCAGGCTGGGGTAGTTAAACAAGGCTTTATTGGAAGCTCAGGGATACAGTAAGAAGAAAAAAATAGATTCACATGCAACTGGCCGATCCAGTTCCCAGGGGCTCTCCTCTTCCAGGCCGCTGGCCCCTTCTGTCCCACCCCGCGCCTGCCTCCTTGTGCTGGGTGCCACCCTGGTCCCCACCGTGGAGAGCTCCTGCCTGGACAATGGCCCTGTGGTTTAACTCCAGGAGGATGAGGCCCAGAGAGAGGTGGATGTTCCTTCCGGCTGACTAGGAACTGCCTTCAGCAGGTCTCTGCAGGTATGAGTGAAAAGGAATGTAAGGATACGCTTTTTAGGAGAGATCTCACATCATGCCCCTTCCCCCATGTCCCCTTCCCCAGACATAACACAGTAAGCCTAAGTCCACACCAAAGATAAACAAACAGAGAACCAAGGGCCTTTACTCTGGGGACATGCCCGCACCCCTGTTTGGTCCCAGGTGGCCAACGCCGGCCTGTAGCAGACTGCGGCAGCCTCCTGACACGGGCCTCTACTTTGGCCTTACGCCCAGAGACGTGTCTGAGCCTGCCCTCTCCTCCCCTCCCGGTGGACAGGTCTGGTCCCCATCCTGGGCTGCTGGTCCCCCTCCCCAACTGAGGTGAACCACCCCACACCTGAGCTATGACAGGAGAAGCTGCGCTGAAGATTTCCAGAAAGATCTGTAAGAATCTACAGCACATATGGAGCTAAACTCATAGAGAACGTGGTCCAGGGTTGGGGTGGGCTTGCAAGTCTCTAGTCACCAGCAGGGCAGGCCCCAAGGAGGAGGGTCCCGGGGCTCAGACTCACGCGCTCCTTCCTGGGAGAGCCAGGTTTCAGTAAGAACGCGTTGTTCCCCACTGGAGAAGTTACCTGTCTTTGCTTAAAATCCGCTGTGGCTCCCAATACCTCCTTTGGGTAAAGTCCAAACCACTCAGTTCGGCACACAGGCCCTTTGGGACCCTGACCCTGCCTGGCTGTCTGGTCTGCCCGTTGCCAAACCCACCTTGAGACCCCCTGGCTGTCTGTGCCCACATTACCCTCTGCCTGGTGAACTCTGGCCTATCTGGCAAGACGCAGCTGGAACGTGACCTCCTGTGGGAGCCCTCCCCGAGCACCGACCCAGAGGGGTTTGTCCCTTTCTCTTCTGTATTTCCCCAGCAACTACAGTTTCCCTGTTTCTCCTACAGGACTTCTCACACGCTTTGGCAACGGTTTGTCTATGGGATGGACTCCCACAACTGTGGCCCCTGGTGGAGGGATTCCTGCAGGTCTTTGTCTCTCCAAAGCCCACACAGCGGGGGGCACGGGGGAGATGCGAAGTGAACAAGGAACTGAATGAGGTTCAGCTGAGCCCTGGCCAGGAAAGCTTAGGGAGCTCGGGAGACTGTGGATTCCCCAGGGACCAGCACCCTTCTTCCAGCAGGACCCGCGTTCACCGGCCGAGTGCCCTTTCCCTGCCAGAGTGCTGGAGCAGACAGTGTGGGGGAAGGAAGTGCGGGTGGCGCTGGATGACTGTCCTCGCTGTCTCTCAGCTAGGTGGCTCTGCAGGGGTCAGGGCCCACTCCCTGCTCTTCCCACCTGCCAGATGGCTCCTTGGAAATAGGCAAGTCTAATTTTGTAGCCAGAGGGAGGTTGCAAGGATGGAAAACTCTTGCTTTGGAGACTTCAATACCCTTGTATCTTGCAGGATCAGCCTCCTTCCCCAAGAGCAGGGCCTCAGAACCCAGAGCATGGCCATCCTGAGACTCAGGAAGAAGAGGCTGCTGCTTACACAGTGTGGTGGGCGAGGGAGGCATCTCAGAGTGGCAGCACCCGCCCTTCCCTCGAGTCCACCTCCCCTCGCTGATTACAACGCTGCTCCAAGGCCCGTCACTAGCACTTCACTCTTGAGGGGCTGGGTTTGCATGGACTGGAATTGAAATGTCCCTGAGATAGCAACTTAGTAATTCTCAGTAAATTCTTCAGGGAAAGTTACGTTGAGGGGTGATGAGAACTGTCTTAGCTCAGGCTGCCATAACAAAATACCGTAGACTGGGTGGTTTGAACACCAGGGATTTATTTTCTCACAGTTCTGTTGGTTGGAAGTCTGAGATCAGGGGCCAGCATGGTCAGAGTTTAATGAGGGTGCTATTCCTCACTTGCAGATGAAGCCTCGCTGTGTCCTCACATGGCAGAGACAGAGAGTTCCGGTGTCACTTCCTCTTCTTATGAAGGCACTAATCCCACCATGAGGGCCTCCCCCTCATGACTTCATCTAACCCTAATTCTCCTACGGCCCCATCTCCAAATGTCATCACACTGGGGGTTAGGGCTTCCACACATGAATTCTGGGAGGGGAGCGCAACTCGGTCCACAGCAAGAACAATGCCCTGCGAGAATAGAGGTGTTAACCCAAGGCTCCTGGCCAGAACAGGGCGAAGACCTCGTATTTGCGTGGTGCTCCAGAACCTGCAAACAGGGACGTGTGCGTGGCTGGTTGGATTGTGCACCACCCCACTGGTTCCCAGTCACATCAGAGACCTTGGATATTTGAAAGCTTAATATGATCATTTTATGACAGATGACCATGATGCGTCTTACTTTAGGAAAATCAGTACGTTAGGATAACTATGCAATGGATGACAACAAAATGGCTTGAGGAAGGGTTCGTTTTTTCTCATGCAATAAAAGCACTTTATATTTATTTATTTATTTATTTTTTTGAGACAGAGTGTCGCTGTGTTGCCCGGGGTAGAGTGAGTGCCGTGGCGTCAGCCTAGCTCACAGCAACCTCAAACTCCCAGGCTTAAGCGATCCTACTGCCTCAGCCTCCCAAGTAGCTGGGACTACAGGCATGCACCACCATGCCCAGCTAATTTTTTCTATATATATTTTAGTTGGCCAGATAATTTCTTTCTATTTTTAGTAGAGATGGAGTCTCGCTCTTGCTCAGGCTGGTCTCGAACTCCTGACCTCGAGCGATCCACCCGCCTCGGCCTCCCAGAGTGCTAGGATTACAGGCGTGAGCCACCGCGCCCGGCCAAAAGCACTTTATAAACTAGATTATAAAATCTTCTGTAAAATCTCCTCTTGATACTCTGCCTCAAGATAAGTCTATGATTAGGTGTTCTGGGTCCATTTCACTGGTGGGGAAGCTGAGGTGGGCAGGATCGAGGTAGTTCAGTGGGTAAGTAAGGGACCAGTGACCTGTGATCGAGCCCAAGGCAGAGTCCTTTCCCACCGTGCTCGGTGTCTGGTCCCCCCACCTTCTGTGAAGATGTTCTCACTGGTGCTCGTCTGCCAGGCAGCCCCTCCTCAGCCCAGCCCCCTGGAGCTTCAGGTCCTCTGGCCACACAAGAGCTACCTGGTGCAGGAGGAGGGTGTGCTGAGAGCCGCCGTCCCTAACCCCAGCTCACCCTAATGGCCAAGCCCAGAAAAGGAGGAGGACCCTTTGGAACTTGGCTGGAATTTGGGAGGTGGGGTGAGGGGGAAGTGGGGAACCCAGAGTGATCTCTCAAGCCAGGTCTCACTAAGCATCTGTCTCCTCACTGAGCAAATAGAAGCTTCTACCTCAGGCCTAGATAGAGAATCCTCAGGTTCTCTTTGGAAAAAGTAAATTAATTAATAAACATAGAGAACAGCACAGATTTAAAGGGTTTAGAACTTCTATCCATCAAACTTGTGAATGTCCTTGTTTTATTAATTGAGGTATGATATATGTACAATAAAGTACATAAATCTTAAGTATACAACTCGATGAGTTCTAACCTGCGTACACACCCATGCGGTCACCACCACTATCAAGATACAGAGGTTCCGAGTCTCCCAGGCCTCCAGATGTCCCTTCCCAGGCTCTTCCCCACAACCCCAGAGGGAACCTTGGGGCCACATGTGGCCTTCTCGATCCTTGAGTGCAGCCTTTTGACTGAATCCAAGTTTTACAGCACAAATCCTTTTAATAAGGGATTTGTTTGTGAAGTTTGGATTCAGTTGAGGACCACACTTGGGGATCTGGAGGGCCACATGTGGCCTTGAGGCCACCGGTTCCCCACCCCTATGTGACTAGTCTGATCCCTGTCACCGAGATTAGCTTTCCCTCTTCTCGAACTTCATACAAAAGGATGCACACGGTACATTCTCTTTTGTGCCTGACTTCTCCCTCAACAAAATATCCACGAGAGTCATCCATGCTGCTGTGTGTAGCAATAGTTTGCTCGTGTTCTTTGCTATGTATTAGTCCATGTATGAATACGCCACATTTTATTTACCCATTCTGTTGTGGATAAACATTGGCTTGTTTCCAGTTTGGGGACATTATGAATAAAGCTGCTGTGAACATTCATATGCATGTTTTTTGATAGGCATAAACCTTCATTTCTCTTGAGTAAATACCTAGCCGTGGAATTTCTAAAGCTTAGAGAAGGTTTCACTGTGTGGTTAGACTAGCTTTTTTTGGGCGAGGGGAATGTGGGGTGGTCAGAGAGACCTGTTTCAAGTGCCCTCTCCACCACTGTGTGCCCTTGGGCCACCCACTTGCCCTTCTTCAGTAGATGGGACTAAGGACATAGCCCTCAGGTGGCCAATAGGAGATATAATGCTTGTTGAGCACCTTATACAGTGCCAGCTCACTTAAGAAAGTTATGGTTCCTGTCTACTTCCCTCCCCAATTTCTATTTCACTGGTCTCAGCTTCTCCTCAAGGAAATAGTGGCTTAAAACCCATATCCGTGCTGAGGCTCCAGCTTCAACACTGTCCCTTGTGCTAGAGTGACAGCCCCCTGTTGTAGACGTGTGTGTTTCATTCTGCCCACAGCAGTATTGCTCATCCTCCGAAATGCTCCTGGGAACCATGTGGTTCTGATGAGGGCTGCTAATCATGGTGGCCAATTCTTGCAGCAAACCCTCAACTCCAGCTACAGTGATCAGTCCAGGAGTGCTCACGTGATACAGGCCTGGCCAGCCAGAATCCTCCCCCAGGATTTTCAGACACAAGCTCAGAAGAGAGAGATCTGTTCTCCCTGGCCACCAAGTTTCCAGGTGGATGTGAGCTCAGAGCTGGCCCTTGAGCAGTTCCTCAACAACTCCCCACCCCTCTACCTACAGTGTGAGGGAGAGTGGTTAGTGGCATTAGTGTTGACATAGAGAAAAGCTGGGAAGTGGAGGACAGAGAGGGGAAGAAGCAAAGCTGGTGACAGTGGTCTCTTTGTTTCCAAGTATTCCTGAGCCAGCTTCTTTGCTGGCCTTGATTGTTGCTCAGTCTCATGAGACAATAAATCTCTCATTCTATTTAAGCTAACTTGAGTTAGATTTTGGTCCCTGCTCCCATGATAGTTCTGACAAATGTATACCATGTGGAGGGTTCTGACTGAAGCACTTGCAGGTCTTCATCTTTCTCAGGCCACACCTACCTGGCTCTTCTCTTCACACCAGAACTTCTCAGGCATGCCCTCTGCTTGTGAAGTCAAGGCCAGGGGTCAGTTATTAGGCACAGCCCAGTGTGCACACAGCCCTGGCGTGGGCCCTGGGTGTATGGATGGCAGGTCAATGGCTTGGTCCCTGACCTGGAGCTTTGCAGCATCCGTGTACAATTTCTCATCATTGCACTCTGATGTATGCTCTTTTCCTTGGCATGGTATTGACAAACAGGGGATGTGACAGAGTTTCTGTAGGTCATCTACTAACATTTCCTCAGTTAACACAGAAAAGAAATGATGTTCAGTTTTTAAGAGATCAAATTCTAGCCACATTTGATTTTCAGCAACATGCCCAGAGACCTAGGCAGCCACCTTGGCCTGGGCTGGGGAGTGGGCTTGGTGACTGCTTGACTACTGCCTTCCTAGGTGGTCTCTAAAATTGTGTTACCAGCAGTTTTAATCAGGGGCAAGTAAGTAGTGAGAGACTGAGACAGACATGTTGACTTTGATGCTAAGGCCCAAATAGGATTGAGGAAAAAGGGAGGAGAGTTCCATCCACCCCTGCGCCAGTTCCCAAGGACACAATGACGGTCTGTTAAACTAGCTGCCTGACATGCCTCCCGTGAGACAGCTACCTGGACACAAGCTGTGATAGATTGCATTGTGTGGCCTCAGTTCTTTACCTCTGTGTTCATGCCCTCTGCCATGTGACTTGGCAATGTGCCCTCACTTGGGTAACACAGTCATCTCTTGACTCTTGGTTTGCCATGTGACTGGCTTTTGCCAATGAGATATTTGTGGGTAAGAAACAGCTAAGGCTTGAAAAAGTGCTCTCTTGAACCTCTGCCCTTGCCATGAGAACATGCCCAGGCCAGCCTGCTGGAAGACGAGAGACACAGGGAGCAGAGCCAAGTCTCCCAGTGCTCCTAGCCAAGGCTGGCCAGTAGCAGCAAACAGCTAGCCCACCTCCAGGCACATAAGTAAATCCAGCTGAGACCAGAAGAACCACGTGGCTGAGCCCCACCTAAGTCACTGGCACACTATTTAAAATGTTTATGGTTTATAGCCACTGAGTTTTGGGGTGGCTCATTAGTTAGCATTATTGTGACAATAGATAGCAAATACACCAACTTTAATGCAGAAATTGTCAAACCACACTAACCAGGTAGAAAAAAAAAACGCTGAACCACTAAGAGATGTCAGTTAGATAAGATATTCCAAGGAAAGAGTTTTTTGAGGAATTGTTTCTTAGGGCCTATACCTAAGGTAGTTATTAAGCAATGTCAGGTCGAGGAACATACTTTATGAAAATAGATAGAATTCAGTTGTAATTTTCTTATTGATATAGCATTGTGAGTTACTAAATGGCTTGGAAAAGAACTTTAGTTCTTAGTCTGATGAAATATTTTCTTTGCAATTGGTACAAACCTCTGTGTCTATGCCAGAGGTACATATATTTCTTTTTAATAAAAATATTTATCTTTTTTTTCTTTGATTAATTTACCTCCCTTTTTAAACACTTTTCCATTTCTAGTGGCCCCTTGTCCTCCACAAGCACCAAGTGTCCTAAGGCAGCCTTAGGTAGTTTTTTTTTTTTAAATGTCAAATTTCTCAAAACTCATGTGTGGATTTTTTTTTTAATTTCAGAATATTATGGGGGTACAAATATTTTGGTTACATATAATGCCTTTGCCTCACTCAAGCCAGCGCTACAAGCGTGTCCTTCCCCCATACAGTGCACTCTGCCTCTATTAGTTGTGAGTTTACCACCCCACCACCAACCCCCTCCCACCTGACTGGCATCTGATGAGTATTACTTCCATGTGAGCACCTTAGTGTGATCAGTTAGTACCCATTTGATGGCAAGTACATGTGGTGCTTGTTTTGCTGTTCTGTGACATCTCACTTCGAAGGATGGGCTCAAGCTCTGTGCTACTTCACCATTGTTTTTTGTAGTTGAGCAGTATTCCATAGTATACATATACCACATTTTATTAATCCACTCATGCATTGATGGACACTTGGGTTGTTTCCACGTCTTTGCAATTGTGAATTGTGCTCCTGTAAACATTCTGGTGCAGATGTCTTTATTACAGAATGTCTTTTTTTCCTTTGGGTAGATGCCTAGTAGTGGGATTGCTGGATCAAGTGGTATTTATATTTTTAGCTCTTTGCGGTATCTCCAAATTACTCTCCACAGGAGTTGTTCTAGTTTGCAGTCCCACCAACAGGATAAGAGTGTTCCTATCTCTCCATATCTATGCCAGCATTTGTTGTTTGGGGACTTTTTGATAAAGGCCATTCTCACTGGAGTTAGGTGATATCTCATTGTGGTTTGGATTTGCATTTCCCGAATGGTTAGAGATGTTGAGCAATTTTTTATATGTTTGTTGGCTATTATTCTGTCTTCTTTTGAAAAGTTTCAGTTCATGTCCTTTGCCCACATTTTGATGGGGTTGTTTGATTTTTTCTTGTTAATTTTCTTAAGTTATATATAGATTCTTGTTATCAGCTCTTTATTGAATCTGTAGCATGCAAATATTTTCTCCCATTCTGTAGGTTGTCTATTCGCTCTAATGATAGTTTCTTTGGCTGTGCAGAAGCTTTTTAATTTGATCAGGTCCCATTTATTTATTTTTGTTGCTGCTGTGATTGCTTTGGGGGTCTTCTTCATAAATTCTTTGCCTAGGTTGATGTCTATAAGAGTTTTTTCAACATTTTCTTCTAGAATTTGTAAGGTTTCGTACCTTAGATTTAAGTCTGCTATCCATTGTGAGTTGATTTTTACGAGAGGTGAGAAATGGTTATCCAGTTTTCCCAGCACCATTTATTGAATAGGGATTCTTTTCCCCAATATATATTTTTGTCTGCTTTGTCAAAGATTAGAAGACAATATAAGGATGGTTTTATATCTGGGTCCTCAGTCCTATTCCAAATGTCTATATCTCTGTTCTTGTGCCAGTACCATGCTGTTTTGGTTACTATACCCTTGTAGTAAAGCTTGAAGTCTGGTAGACTGATGCCTCATAATTTGTTCTTTTTGCTTAAGATTGCTTTGGCTGTATGAGGTCTTCTCTGGTTCCATACGAAGCATAGAATTATTTTTTCTAGATCTGTAAAGAATGATGATGGTATTTTGATAGGGATTGCATTAATTCTGTAGATCACTTTAGGTAGTATGGACATTTTAACAATATTGATTCTGCCAATCCATGAGCATGGTAGGGTTTTCCATCTGTTTCCATCTTCTACAATTTCTTTTCTCAGCATTCATAGTTCTCCCCATATAGGTCTCTCACCTCCTTCGTTAAATATGAAAATCCCAAGGATTCAACCAAGAGACTCATGGAATTGATAAATGAATTCAGTAAAGTCTCAGGATACAAAATCAATGCACACAAATCAGTGGCATTCATATACGCCAATAACAGTCAAGCCGAAAGTCAAATCAAAGATGTAACACCTTTCACAATTACTTGGGTACTTCTTGTAAGAATAAATCAGTTAAGAAAACTAACTCAAGTTAAAATGTGGCATACTTTTACACATTGGGGCACTAAAATCAGAGTAGAACTTGCAGCAAATTTTTCTTCCAAAATACTTCTAACTGTAGACAAGAGACCTGGAAAGAGCCACATGTGGCCACAGTGGCATGTTTCTGAAGATGCATATTTAATCTAATAAATCCATGTCAAATTTGCCAGTGATTCTGCCTTGGTGATGTCACCAGGAGTCTTGCACAAGCAAACCAAATCTTTTCTGAGGAACACAATTTCAACACAGATCTGAAAGAATTCTCACAGATATAACAGTGATAGGACATGAGCTTACACTTTAAAATCCCTAAACTCACAAGCCACCATGAGTAAGAATTATAAAAAATAACAAATTTAGGATCAGACTATAAAAAATAGGAAGTACTGTAATCATCTGCTACCTAGTGTATTAGTCAGGATTCTCTAGGGAAACAGAACCAAGAGGGGATATATAAAACAGGAGATTAATTTTGAGAATTGACTCATACGATTGTGGAAGCCAATAAATCCTACAGAGAAGTCTGCAAGCTGGAGACCCAGGAAAGCTGCTGGTGTAATTCAGTGTGAGGCTGAAGAACTTTGGAGTGGGTGGGGTGGAGAGGAGGGGTCAGTCCCAGAGTCCAAAGGCCTGAGAATCAGGATCTCCAATGTCTGAGGACAGGAGAAGATGGATGTCCCAGCTCAAGAGGAGGGAGAGGGAGAGAGAGAATTCACCCTTCCTCCACCTTTTTGTTCTATTAGGGCCCTCAGTGGATTGGATGAGGCCCACCCACATTGGGGAGGGCAGATTTTCTTTACTCAAGTCTACTGATTCAAATGCTATTCTCTTCCAGAAAGTCCCTCACAGACACACCCAGAAATAATGTTTTACCAGCTATCTGGGCATCCATAAGCCCAGTCAAGTTGACACCTAAAATTAACCTTTACATCCAGTACAAAAGTAGTATGTTTAATATGTTTTAAGAATTAAAAAGGGATTAAAGATATGGCAAATCTATGAAGGGCCATAAAAATTGACTAGATAATTTGCAAAAGAACTAACTATAACTTCCAAAATGAAAAAAAAATAGTTGGATAAACTCAGTAGGAGGGGGAAACAGTTGATTTCTTGCTGATGCAAGAATTTGTGAACTAGAAGATAGATTGGAATTGTCTCCACTGCCCAGGAAACTAGGTCCTTGGTATTAATTAAGAGAGTCAGTCTGAGAGGTTGGGCATTGCTGGGAGGATGACAGGCAGCTGGACCCAGTCCAGCAGTGCCTTGGTACCTGCAGGGAGCCACTCTACTCTCTATTAGAGAGGGGCAGGAATCATGGGGACAGAGAAGTTGGGGGAGGTCTGGCCTGGTGAACAGAACCCAGCAGTAAAACAGGCTGCATCAGGGAATGCCACCCAGAGTCATAGATGTCCCAAATGGCAGACACAGCAGGTGTTCTGGTTATCCATTGCTACGTAACAAGCCACCCCAAAACTTAGGAGTTTAAAATAACAATAACCATTTATTTTACTCAGGAATCTGCAATTTGGACAGGACTTGGTGGAGCAGCTTGCCTCTGCTCCACATAGCATTGGGCAGGGTGACTCAGTTCGGGGCTGGAAGATCATATTCAAAGTGGTTTTCCCAGCTGGCAAGTTCGTGCCAGCTGTCAGCCATGTGCCTCTCAGGTGCCTTTCCACATGAGTCTCTCCAAGGGCCACCTGGGCTTCCCCACAACATGGTGGCTGAATCACGCAGAAGTGCATGACACTTTTATTACCTCGCTTCAGAAGCCACCAATATTGCTTTGGCAATATTCTTTTGGTGGAGGCAGTCATAAAGATCTGCCCAGATTCAAGGAGAATGGGGAGTGGGAAAGTTCTAGAGATATTGCTGGAAAATACAATCTGCTGCAAGTGATGCCAATCCAGGACAAAGTGATGGTTGGAGACCTAGGCAGGCTGTCAGTCCAGCTGTTATCTGTCACTGGGCTGGGGTTCAGTGGCAGAATTACAGTCCCTGAGGGGGGCTGTTTGCAAAGAACAAGGCCCAGCCCAGGAGTCAGGTTATTAGCAGACAGTATGACATGCCAATTGAAAGCAGAGATTCTGGAGCCAGATTACCTGTGTTTGAATCCTGGTTTCACCAATTAGTAGTTTATAATCTTGGGCAAAAATCTTAACCCCTCTTTGCCTCAGTTCCCCCATCTATTACAAGAGATAACAACCATACTTATCTCATAGCATTGCTGCAAGGATTTGGCAAATTGTTAATAATATAGGTAAAGAGCTTAGACCGATGCCTGGCTTACGGCAAGGGCTACGTGAGGATGAGCTGATATTGTTGACAGGTTGTTTCACAGAAAAGGACCAAGAACCAAACAGGGAACCAGGTTTCCAAATGGTGTGCATCGGAGCTAGAAGTAAGGCAACCTTCCAGTAATGAGAGCTGGGGCACGTGGCCTAACCCTCCAAAGCCCTCCTACCGCCTGTCAGTGGGGGTCCTGGTATCAGCGACGGACAGGCTGAGCCCCACTCAGGGCTCGAGGGGGTTCAAAGAGGGCAGGGAGGATGGGCCTGATGGGGAATCCTTGGTGAAGCGAGGACAGTGTCCTTGGAGCAGAGCAAATGGCCTCCCTGCCCTAGCCTGGAGGTCCTGCCGGGCTTGGAGGCAGTACCAAGTTCAAACACTGTAAAATTCTCTGCAATGTTGTTGGAGCAGTAAAAATAGTGAGGAGTCCTGAGGCTACTTAGATACAGAGCAACTGTTTTCTCCTTCATGAGCCGCCATATGCAGCGCTTAATTAAAACTGCAGGAGCATCCCGAGAACACGGGCTGCGCAGTGTGGAGGCTGTGGTGGCAGCCGTTTGTCAGGGCTGGGGTGCTCCCCCGAGAATGGGCACAGTCCCACGTCCTCCTCCCCCCACTGGGCCCTGTATCTGCCTGCCAGTTCCTGGTGAACTGTCATCACCTCTTCACCCTAGTCATCATTCGAGAGAGCGCCTGGTTGAGGAGTCTCATTCCACTGGCTTCAAATATTTGTGGGCTGCTTTGAGCAAACTACACTTTAGTTCTCAGAGCCTCAGTTTTCCTACCTGGAAAATGAGGATAAGGATTCCTCCTGCGTAGAGCTGTTGTGAAGATCAAATGAGACAAACACAAGAGCGGCCTGACATGGACCCCCCGGGGTCTTCCTGGTCAGAGTGATTGAAACCCATCTTGATGCTTTGAGGGTGGCAGCTTTGTTGTGCAAGCTGTGTCCTGCAAGATGCTCCTTGAAAAAGTGATTCCAAAGTCAGATAAGTTTGGGAAATTCTGTTCTGTACATACATCCCTCCCCACTTGGAGGGTTGTGATGTACGTGGGCATTTTAAAGATTCCAAGAAGTTCTGTTATAAAGACTTCTGTTTTGTTTAACCCAACGTTTTCTAAAATTTCTCACTGTGGAAACTTTATTTCATGTACATTTTTTTATTTGTTTTGCTCATTAGCCTTATTTTGACAGTCTTTAGAAAACACTGGAGTGGCATAAATCACCTGTACAAAACTGCTAAATCTCTCTGAACTCATTTCCCCTCTGAAAACCGGGGGTATCAATACCCACTGTGCAGGTGCTGTGTGGATTAGAGGTAGTGGACGTAAAACCCTGGCCCAGGGCCTGGCCCATGATGGGCGGGCAATGAGTAGCAGACCCTGTGATTTAGGCAGGGACACAGATGCAGGGGATGACACTACGGGACACAGATACTAAAGGTGAGAACTGAGGCAGAAGCTTGCCCACAAAGGTCACGACCCGCATACCTGTCAGGGCTGAGCCCGTGGACGTGGGGCCTGGGGCTCCTCACACCTGCTAGACCAGCCTGGGGACAGTCCCCAGCACCAGGAGCAAACCGGTCTGTGAAGGAGGGATGTGTGGCTTGCCAGGGGCGGTAGGGGAGCCATTTATTAATGCCTTCATTTCACAGCTGTTCATTGAGCACCTACTATGTGCCAGGCACTCAGCCACAGAGGATACGTCAGTGAACAAAACATGGAGCTTACACGAACAATAAACAAACAAACACATTAATGACATTTTAGATGGTAAGTGTACAAAAAAATAAAGCAGTGTCAAGGGGTAGAGAGTAGTGGGTGGTGTCATTTTAATTAAACAAGGTGGTCAGGGAAAGCCCCTTTGAGAAGGTGATGTGAGCAGAAAGTGGCAAGAGGCAAGTGACTACAGACTCATTGGCCCAGTGTCACCGTCGTTATCATCATTAACATCTTCTCGAACCCTGCCCCCCCCCCCCCCCGCCCCGTGGCTTATCCCTTGGGCCAAGCGCATCTCCGATTGGCTTTCCCAGGGTGCAGTTGTAAGAACGGCCACAAGGTGGAGTAGTGGCTCTAACCCGGTCCAGGGGCTGAGCGTTTGTGGGTGCATCCAGAAGACTCCGGAATCCAAAGCCCCCACCCATAGCATCCTGTCAAGGCCGAGCGTAAACCTGGGGCTGTCTGCAGCCATGGGAATCCCATGTAATTGGGTTGTCAACTTGACTGTGAGGAGGTCTTTGGCTCTCTGCCATCGCTTGGGGCCGGGAGGAAGGGGAAAGAGCCCCTAGGAACCTCCAGGGAAGCTGAGCCAGGGAGGGGCATGGCCACTAGGAGAGCAGTTCCAGGCCAGACTTGTCTTCTCCATGATTTGGGGACTTTAAGCATCCTTCTGCCTTTAGCGTGGGGAAAGCCGGTGGGGAAGCAGGAAGCGGGAGGGAGCTGATGTGAAAGCCCAGCTCCAGTTCAGCTCGGCCAGGCTGGAGATGAACAGCCCACCTGCCTGTGGTTTATGCCCCGCTGGGGCTTCTAGCAATTCGTCTTAGCACTGGGAGAGGGCGGCTGCGAGCCTGCCGCCTGCCGCCTGCCACCTGACAAGGATTCTGGGGACAAGGGGACCTGCTCAGGCCACTCCCCCTGGGCACTGGCCGCAGGAGAGTCCCTGGTGGTACATCCACCAAGACCCCCCATCTGGGGTCTTCCTGAAAAGGGTCAAGCCTGGCTTGCTCCCCTGGCAGCCCCATCTGGAAGGTTGGTTATCCTCCCTGACTCATTCCAGAAAAGTGGAATTGCAGGGTTTCTAATTTTCCTGGTGTTTTGCTCCCCAATAACATGTGAGCAGATGCTTCAGGGTTCTCCCCGAGGATTAGGCAGAGAGGGCTCTCTGGGAAAAAAATATCCATTTCCATTGCTCTGTGACGTCACGCAGACTTATAAATGCGTGGGCTGACTACTTAGGGTGTAGTTCTACCTTGCCCTCACTTTCCTCCTCTGCAAATGGGGCGAACAATACTTACCTTGGGGAGTCATCCCTATGACTCAATAGTGTCGTAATTCTAGCAGTGCCTGGCACCTCATCAGGGCTGAATCAGTGGTAACTACTGTCTGTGTAGTAAAGGCCGGCACTTCTTTCCTCTGTGATCTTGTTTATTCCACAGAACAACCCGTGCATTCCTCCTTTTTTCTCATTTTATACATTTTTTCACATGAAATATCTGAAAACATCTTCATCACCACAGAGGCAGCCCTGCACTAGCATTGGGAGTAGAATACGAATATCCTTCCTTACCTCCTCTCAACACACGTCCTTCTCCCCGCCAGGCACACACAAGGGCTGTGCGCAAAGTACCCAGCCACGCAACCATTCTCGTTAGATTAACAACGGCTGGATCCTTTCTGGACAGACCTTGTGCACGTGCTCTAGCGTTAACTACAAGTTTGGTATTTACCGTTCCAGACTTATTTTACCAATACAGTCCTTGGGGCTGTAAGTTCAGCTCCATGGCAGCATTAGGTGAAGATACCCCTGTGAATCAGCTTCCCGGGGAGCAGACCCACGCCTTTCTCTCCTGCAGCACTTAGTTCCGTATCAGCCTCACTGTGTGAATTGCAAAGGGGCTTCCTGTCAGAAAGGCCCTCAAGAGTAGCTCGGCAACGCTCTGTAAACCATCAGTATTTAGTCTTAGAAAGTCAAGGAGGTGTAGGTGTGCGATTCTCCAGCTCATTTTCCTGCTGAGTGACTGTGGCCTCTCTTCCCAGCTCCCATCAGGGGACGTGGCTGCAGATGCTCTGGACGTGACGTTTCAGGCCATTTCCTGCCCAGACGAGGGTCTAACCAAGAGCACACGCTGACTGCGCGGAGGTGGGGTGTGCCCCGGTGCTGGTGCGAGCTCTGTGCCGGCCCTCCGTCCCCTCACCCCCTTCTCCCGGCCCCCAGAGGCTGGAAGGACCAGCACCGTGTGCAGAGCAAGCCCTGCGGAGCGTGTGCAGGGCTCTTCCCTGGGGGCATGGCTCACACATGTGCTCTACCCGCTCCTCGTGCCAGCTTCAGCGTTGGTACCGTGATTTGTATTCTCCCATCGCAGATGGAGACGCTGAGCTTGGAGAAGCACTGCGCCCAGAACACACAGCCCAGAAGCACACAGCCGGGACACAGCCCAGAAACACACACACAGCCCGGAAACACACACACAGCCCAGAAACACACAGCCCGGAAACACACACACAGCCCGGAAACACACACACAGCCCAGAAACACACACACAGCCCGGAAACACACAGCCCAGAAACACACAGCCGGGACGAAGCCCGGAAACACACAGCCGGGACACAGCCCAGAAACACGCACACAGCCCGGAAACACACACACAGCCCGGAAACACACAGCTGGGATGCAGCCCGGAAACACACAGCCCGGAAACACACAGCCGGGACGCAGCCGTGTGGGGCTGGAGCCTGGGAAGTTGAAATTCCAGTTTCAACAGTGGGGCTAGGTCTTGTGTTCTGTTTTCTTTCATTTGCTCAGTTTATCCTTTCTCTCTTTTCTTTTTTGTACACATGCTGCTCATATGTACAATAAAAATGCCACTCTCCAGCTCCCAGAGCCCCACACAGGGGACCACCATTATTGGCTAAGTGTGTCCCTCCTGACCTTTTTACTATATGCACATACAGAGTTGCTGTATTAAAAATATAAAAGGGATCAAACTATACAAATATTTCTATGACCTTTTTACTTAATGTGTTTCTTTCCAGATTCATTTACCTGGGCCTGTGTCCTTCTTTAAATGACTGCACAGTGTTCCCTAGTATGCCTGTGTTATAATTTCACTGTACTCCTACTGATGTTCAATTTACTCATCTGTAAAATGGGAATAATAGTGCTGCCATATAGGATTATCGTAAGATTCAGTGCGCACACACACACACACACAACTATTGGTCATCATAATCTTTATCAACATCATCACCATTATTGATGGACATTTATATTGTTTCTAGTTTTTTCCATTATAATAATGCTGCAATGAAAATGTTTCTACTCACATTTTGTGTATACGTGTGAGTTTGTCTGTGGAATAGACGTCTGGAATGCTGGGATGGGAGTTTGGAGTAGGGGAGGAGAGGAGAGAGAGGTTGGGGTATTCCACCCCTGCTCCAGCCCCAAGACTCTGGTGTTGGCATTATTTTCAAACTAAAGCTCTTACAAGGCAGCCCTTCCTGTGTGGTCCACTTCTACGGGACTCAGGTGACACCTTCTTCCCACTGCCTGTTTAGCCCTAGGAGTGGTGACAGCCTCTGGGTGTTCATCGTCCCTTGCCCCTTCCCTTAACTCTGTCCATCCCTCTGTAAAGTGACCCTGTATTTAATTGCCATCATTTGAACTATCTATGGGTAAATTCTGTGTTTTTCCCTGGTCCTATTAGACATATTTGCTATTTTTTTTTCTATAATTTGTTTATATTCTTTGGCCATTTTCTATAGAGTTGCCTTTATAATTATTTAAAAAAACTTCTTCTGTATTATAAATATTAATATTTTGTTAAATGTGGTCTATTTCATCTTAATCTTTGCTTATCTTAAAATCTTTGTAAATGTAATACATGCCTGTAAAACTCCTAGCAATACAGGAGGGTAGGAAATGGTAAAATGAGAAGCACATGTCCCCTGCTGTCCTCTGAGCAGGGGGGCCCCCATGAGCTGTGCGGATTTCACAAGGATGGAACTGGGCAGAGGCACGTTGGCAACTGAAGGAAGCTGCAGTTTTGCCAGCCTCACCCACCCACCCACCGTCGTAGCCTTCTTCCAGTAATCGATTCTGCAGAGAGCACTTTCCTGCTCTTCACCCGGGGTCAGCACCACCCGTCAGTCACTCTACCCGGGCAGGCTGGGAGTCCCCGACTGGCGCAGCTGTTCTGTGGACAGTCTTTTGTTCATCACCTTGACTTTGACTCACCTTCCACATCTGTCCTGACATTTGTGGACTTTGAGGGGAGAAGGAATCCTCTCTGCCCCTGCCACCTCCTGAAGTCCTGGTGAATTCTGGGTGGTGGCTCCTCCCCACTGACCTGACCTAATCAAAACCTCTGGCCCGTTGGCGGCTCCCTCCTGTCCTCAGCAGGTTCTCGACATACTCCCACTGGAACCTCTTACTACCGTCTCAGTGGGATTTGGGCCAGAGTGAGGGGTAACGTGTGCGAAGACCTCCGTCCTATACAAGGAAGCCTGTGTGACTGGAATCACACAAAACACAGACTTGCTGAACACTCACAGGGGAGGTGGCCCCAGGGGACAGCCTATGTCTCCTCCATCCTTACCCACTGTCCCCTTCCCATTGGCCCCCTCCGCAACACACAGGTGCACGTGTCATCCCGCCTGCTCTGGGTCTCTCCTGTCACTGCAGGTTGGACCCTCCACCTCCTGCCAGAAATTAGCTAAGCTCAGTAATTGGCATCAGACTGTCCTCACAGCCACCACCTACAGAAGGCTTTGTCCAGTGCCTGGCTGGCCTTGTGACTTCCTTCTCATCCTCTCTGCTGGAGACCAGCACCCATCCCTCTCCTCCTGTGACACCTCCTGCCCCAGTCCCTTGAGAGCTCCTGGGCCAAATCCAGCCACTGCCTGATTTTGTACATAATGTTTTGTGTCGTGTCTGTGGCTGCTTTCATGCTACAACGGCAGAATTGAGTAAGTTGTGACAGGGACTGTCTGGCCCGCAAGACCTAAAATATTTACTGTGTGGCCCTTGACAGACAGATTTGCTGACCCTCACTCCAGCCATTCTACTGCAAAGTGTTTGGGAGGCAGAGAGTCACCTGTGGATCTCCTGCCCTTGGCCTTGTGACCTCATCAAGAAGGAAGCAGTGACTCTAGCTCTTCCTTCTGGTGGTTGCAGTGACCTGAAGCCTTGGACACGCTCCACTACGACCTGGCCTCTGGGTAGGGAGGGCCCCCGCCACCTGAGGACTACAGACAGCCTGGAACATCAGCCAAGTCCAGCCCTGGCTGACCAACACCCGCCTCATCAGGCAAAAGTGCGCCCCGTCCTTTAGCACATGCCCTGGAGCAGCGCTGGTGAGTGGGGAGAGCACACGAGGTCGTTCAAGACCAGTACCCCCCAGGCTCTGCAGAGGGCTCAGGTATGTGCAGCCCCGGGCAGCCCGGCCATGGTGGCCTTGGGAACAGGACAAGAGACGGAAGGTGCAGTGGAGGTTTCAGGAAGGTCTGTCACGTCCCAGGCAGCTATGGGAATGTGGAGCTCCGCCTGAGGGCTCCCCGGGAGCCCCTCCCACAGGGTGGAAGCATCATAGGGCTGGCCTCTGTCCTGACCCAGCCTGTGCCCAATTCCTGCCACCCTCTTCCATCCTGGGGTTCCGCCGTGCTGCCCCCTCGCCCCACCCTGGGCCTGCCCCACCTTAGCCGGGAGGTAATGCCTTGGAGGCCACTGCGCCACCACCTGCAGAAGCTGCCCTGTGCAGGGTGCTGTCCACGCCAAGTGGCTGAGTTCCACAGGCAGTCATCGCTCCTTATCTTTTCGGTCCTTTCTGCATCCTTGACCTATTCTGAAGTTCTCTGAAATCTTTTCAAACTCTCCCTTCTCTCTCACCCCTGTGACCTCACACTCCAGTGACCTCACACCTCTGTGACCTTGCACTCCTGTGGCCCCACACTCCAGTGACCTCACACCTCTGTGACTTTGCACTCCTGTGACCTCACACTCCAGTGACCTCACACCTCTGTGACCTTGCACTCCTGTGGCCCCACACTCCAGTGACCTCACACCTCTGTGACCTTGCACTCCTGTGGCCCCACACTCCAGTGACCTCACACCTCTGTGACTTTGCACTCCTGTGGCCCCACACTCCAGTGACCTCACACCTCTGTGACTTTGCACTCCTGTGACCTCACACTCCCGTGACCTCGCACCTCTGTGACCTCACGCTAGTGCAACTCCCTCCTCTCAGTGCCTGCTCCTTCTCCCTCCGATGCTGGGCCCGGCTTCCAGACCCCGCTGGCTATACCCTCCTTTGGCCCTATGGCCCTAACATGCTGCCGCTCCCCCCATTTGTGAATCCAGCCCTGGCTTCTGCACTGGGCTCGAGATTCCAGTATCAAACCTCCTGCTTGCTGTTGCTGCTTTATTTCCAATGCCATCTCAAGCTTAGCATGCTTCAAGGCAGAAATCTTCATTTCCTCTCCCCAGATCTGTCCCCCTCCTTGTCCTCCCAGCCTCTGTGTGGCAAAACATTCCACTCATTGCACAAGCGCACAAAACTAGAGTCATTCCATTTTTCTCTCTCCCTAACCTCCCGCACCTACATGAACAATAAATCCTGTTGGCTCCAATTCAAAACACAGCCCAATCCATCGCCGTACCTACCTGTGTCTCCACAGCCTCTGCCCCGCTCTAAGCCCCCGTCATCACTTGTGTGAGCGACACAGCAGCATCCTAACTGGCTTCCTGCTTCTCCTCTTATGCACCCGGGGTGATTTTTGGTTTTACCCATGAATCATATCAGTCATTTTCCTGCTAAAATGCCCCAGTGCCTACCCTTTGCATTTAAAATAGTGCCTTATGCCACGCCCAAGACCTGCGGTCAGGCCTCTGCCCCAACTGCTCCTGCACACTGGCTGCATTGCACGTCCCCCTGCCTGGGGTGCGCTTCCGGATCATCCCACGGCTGGCTCCTTCTCCTCACCCTGTCTCAGGCCAAAAGGTATCCCCTTGGTAAGGTCCTCTTGTTCATCTGATCTGGTCGATGGCCTCTCCCCCGGTCGCCACCCTATCACATTGGCAGTGTCCTGACAGCGATTTTCACCACCTGCAATTGCACTGTCATGCGAAGAGGCAGAGGCCTGGGTCCTGGAGCCCAGGTACCTGGGTGCAAATCTCAGCTTTGCCGTTTGTTGCTGTGGGACCTCAGACAACCCATGTGGTCTCCTTGTGCCTCACTTTCCACATCTGAGAAACGGGATGATGCAGATCGGGGGTCGGCACGTGACGGCCCGTTAGCCAAGTCTGGCTGATTGTCTGTTTTGTTCAACCTGTAAGAACGGTTTTTACATTTTTAAATGGTTGAAAAAAAAATCGAAGAATATTTTGTGACTTGTGAAAATTATATGAAATTAAACATTATCGTGCCCATAAATATTTATTGGAACACAGCCATGCCTGTCCATTTCTGTGTGGTCTGTGGACACTGCCACGCTGCGACGGCAGAGCTGGGTGGGGGTGACAGAGACTGCATGGCCCACAGAGCCGAAAATAGTAAAACACTCACTGTTTCTGCACAGAAAAGGTTTGCTGATGTCTGACATAAACGCTGCCCTCTAGGGTGGATATAAGTGAATCAACATATGTAGAGCTCTTACAACAGCGCCTGATCCACGCGTGCAGATAGAGGCACGTAGGTCATGATGCATCTGTGTATCAGCAACGTGGAAATGTCAGCTCTTGTTACTTAAAATCCACCTTCTCCCTTCCAGCCCATCCGACAGAATGTTCTGGGGTCAGGTAAAGGTTCTCTGTCTGCCCTTCTAGAGCAGTAACCAGCAGCTACATGTGACCATTGAGCACTTGAAATGTGACTGAATGACTGAGGAACTGCATTGGTAATTATAGTTATAATTAATTTTAACTTAATTTGAAATGCCACATGTAGCCAGTGGCTATCATATTGGACAGTGCCCTGGAATGCACCTGGCATATGGTGAGGGCTCGGTGAACGGCCGAGCGGGTTTCCTCCCCCTTCTCTTCTCCCAGCCTCTGCTTCCCTCCTGTGGCGCTGGGCTTTGCCTCCCTCTTCGCCCATCTTTCTCTCCTTGGGGCACCCCTCCTTCCTTCTGTCCCCTATTCCTACCCCGCCCCAGCCCCAGCTCCACAGGCCCCTCCCTCGGTGCCGCTGGCATCCACGCCTCACCCTCGGCTGACTTAGCTGTCGCTGTAAATCAGCCCCAATAATTTGCCATCTGGTCCCGGCCTTTAGCAGAGCACGGAGGGAGCCAGGTGGATTCTGGCTGGAGGGCGGTCGGGTAACCAGGCCCTTGGGGCGGTGGCCAGAGCTGCTCCATCACTTTGAGGCTGGCACGGCACTTACACGGTGCCCAATGCCAGGAGTTCTCACCAGGCCTGAACGGGCCACCCATCACAGAGGAGCCAGGGGCTGGAGTGCCGGGAGTGGCCGGGAGCCTGGCTGCAGGTGCCGTGAGCGGGCTGCAGATGGATGCTGTGCAGGCAGGGACAAGGGGAGGCTTGCCGGTAGCATCCCCAGAATGGCATGTTAGGCACTTAGGGCCTTGTTAGCATCACTGCAGCCGCAGGCTGTTTGTCAGCCATGGGAGAGGCGTGGGGCAACATTGTTGGAGAGTGCAGTTCCTATCCAGCGACAGCCTGTGCCAGGCCACCCTGCAGCTGCCTGCCCTCCCCTCCCGCAGAGCCCAGCAGCAGCAGGGCACCACTGCTCCCCCTACCCCTGGGACCACAATATGTGGGAATGGGCCTGGGCCGCAGCTGGAGGGCGCCAGGTTAGGTACTATGGAGGGGAGACTGAGCCTGGAGCTCAGCGAGGGCGTGTGCATAAGCTGCAACTGAGGAATGAATGAAGGAATGAATGGGTGTTGAACCATCCCAGTCTTTTTGGAACAAGCAGGCATGACTCAAGGAACCTGCGTTCCAGGCCTGGCCCTGCCCCTCAGAACTAGCTGTGTGCTGCTGGACAAGTCACTGTCCCTCATCTGGAAAATGAAGGGGTTGGACTGGATCAGTGGTTCTTAACCGGGGACTGTGGGTGTTCAGAAATATGTGGGGGCACTTTCAGATGTCACGGTGAGCAGGAGGTGTGACGGGCATGGAGTGGGTGGGGCCAGGGATGCCAACATCCTGCAGAGAGTGAGTGTCCCACACAAGGAAAATCATCCCTCCCAAATGCGAACAGCATCCCATGGAAATGATTCCGTCTAACCCTCTGGCTGGGACATCACGTGTCTGTGGTGATCACACGGGTGCTGTACACACATGCCCTAGGCTTGGCCATTCAGCCACTCGCAGACTAACTGTGTGCCTGAGGCCTTTCCCTGGCAGCTGTGTCCTGCTGTGGCTGCCTCTGTGGCCGCCAGAGTGCTGGGGACTCAGCAGCCCCTGGGGCAGCCTCAACCAGGAGCTGACGGGAGCTGGGGTATAGACACCCAGGCCTTGTCCCCCAGGGGGAACTCTGAGGTGTGTCCCACACATCTCCCCATGGCCCCCCGAGGGGTTGAGTCTCAGGTGCTCACCGTGGTACCTGGGGTGATATCACAGCATGTGATCGTCCTTCCTTGTCCTGTTCCTCAGCTCCCCCATCTTCACTCGAATCCTTGACTCAGGGTTGGCTCTGCAGGGAGCCCAAACTGAGAGGTGACCAGGAGACTTTCCCACTGGGCTGTCCCGACAGTCAGGCAGACAAGTGCAGGCAGGGGTTTGACTCAGCCCCACCTGGAGGCTGGAGAGAGCCTGGAAGACGGTGGCGCCCTGAACTCCAACACAGCCCGGGATGGATGGCGGCTGGCTCAGCACGTGCAGACGGCAGGAGCCCCCGGCTGCCCAGCTCCCCGGTGTCCCACACAGACGCAGGGCAGCCGCGGAGCTCTGCATTCTGCTTCTCTCCTTGGCACCCTTCTCTGGGCCTGTCACTGGGGTGAAATGGCTCGTTGGCCATAAGAGAACAAATACATCAAAGTACATCGTTCTCCTTATGCCTGGCACGCGGGTACTGGTGATACCTGACAGTGCTTACTTCATCTGAAACAGAGACTTCTTTCACAGGAGAGAGAAAAGCAGAGGAACAAACGGGAAAACTTATGGCTGTTTTCCATCCATCCTCATCCACCTGGTCTCCGTGGAAAAGCCCAACATTTACCCTAAACGGTCCCAAAGACCAGGGCCGCTCACGGCCAGCCATGGGTTAGGAGCAGCAAAAAAAAAAAAAAAAAAAAAAAGAGTGCACTGGGGCCAGGGGCAGAAGCCAGCCCCTCTACAAAGGGAAAGAAAATGGGGCCACATCTGTGTGGCAGACAGCGCTGGCTGGCCAGCCCGGCCCTCATTCCCACCTAACAGAGGTGCTGAGTTTTGCCCATCTGGCCAATAAATTGTAGTGGAAGTTGGCTGGAGGATTCCTGGGGACAGCTTTGGCTGTCCTGATAAAGATTCTGTCCCTGTCCCCACTTCACCATGCTTCCAGCTTCTTCCTGCTGGAAATGCAAATACCATGGCTGGCACTGCAGCAGCCATTCTGCACTCACAAGGGAAAGACTGAGAAAGTCTCAGACTTTGGTGTTGACATCCTTAAACTTGTGCTAGCAGCTGCCTATCTCCGGGTTTCTCATTATAGGAGAAAAAATAAACTTCTCTTTTTCTGTGCATCGAAGTGGAGTATTCTTATGGTTGCTGCTGAAACCCAGCTCTGCCTGGCCGTGCTTTCTTGCTCTGTTACAAGTCAGTCATGAGTCAGAGACTTTGTGTGCCTGCCTCAGCCTCTCGGCCCGAACTTTTACTGCAGCCACTGCTGTGGAATCGGCTACGCACGGTGTCCTGTCATAGCACCTTGCCCCCACCGCCCCTCCCCTCTCCACCTGCTCAGCCACACAGACATGGCACAACCCCAGAAGGGCAAGGATGTCAACACCCCAATGGCATGGGGCAGCCGTTGCCCAGTGGTGGCCAGGAACTAAAGGGCAAATAGTTCCCTCTTTCTCCCTGGAGTGGACATGCCTCAAGCACTCAGAGAGCCCCTGTGTGAGGGGACCTGAGTTGCCACAGCAGCAGGCAGCTTGGTGAGCACGCTTGCCTCGGCTGGCTCTCCGTCCCATTCCATTCTTCCAGCCCTTTGTTTCTGTCCCCTCCCAAAATACACTACCCATGTCTGAGACCGTGTTTCAGACTTTGATTTGGGGGGGACCCAGGCTGAGACAATTTAGATTACGAGGTCATCTTGGACAGCCTGCTCACCCTCTCTGGGCCTCAGTCTCCCTGTCTGCATGGTGGGTAGACATTGGACCACGTGCTCTCTGCAATCCCTCCCTCTATGCCCGTGCCCTGTCCTTGCCTCTTCGTGTCACTGTGTCAGTCCTGACTGCAGGTTCCCCCAGGGCAGGGGTCACGTCTGCCTCAGTCTGTGTAGGGGGGACTCAGCCCCATGTCACACATAGGAACAGTGGAGGAGAGAGGAAAAAGGCCAGAAGAAAGCATTAATTACTGAGTGAAGCAAACCAGAAAGAAGGAAAACACCCAGCCCTCTGGCTCACAGCTAAATGCTGTGAAGGGAGGGGGGACGGCGGCTGCTGGGCGGTGCTGGGCCCATTACACGAGAATGAGCTGGAGGGCAGGGGTCACGCACACAGCGGGCTGCTAATTAGCTGCTGTGGCTTTGGTCACAGGTCACTGAGAGGAGAAAATGCTCAGTCCTGCCCGGGGCATTGTTGAGGGCGCTGGGCGTGAGGGGAGGGAGAGCAGAAGATGGATGAGGCCTGGGATAGGCTGGAGGCGCAGGGCGGGCCCCTGTGGCTGGCACTCAGCTCTGCCATCCTTTGAAAGCCACCCAGCCCCCAGCCTGCTCCTGCGGGCTGCTCAGAGGCAACTCAACGAGCCTCCCCTCAGCCCACTGTGCCAGGCTCTGTGACAGAGGGGCTGTGGCCCCTGACCCCCAGAGGTCGCAATCCAGTGTGAAAAGAGCTTCTAGATGGGGTGAGCGTGAGCCCTAGTGAGCACTTACCAAGGGGTGGGGCTTCAAGAAAGGTTTCCAGGAATAAGTGTCTTTGTTGAAACCTGGGAAAAGCGATCCAGGAAAGTGAACTGGGGTGGCTGGGGAGAGGGAAGAGCATGCCAGGCAGAGGGACCTGCTTGTGCGAAGGCCGGGGGGCAAAAGAGAGAGCGTAGCAGGTTCAGGAGCTGCAAGCTGTTCTGGATAACTGTCCCTCAGCCCATTGCAGAAGCCACTGTCTCTGGGGCACGTGCCACTGGAGGGCTCCCACCTATGGCCGTGGCTGCCACCAGGCCTCCAGGGAAGCAGAATTGAGCAGCTCAGGATGCGACCCAAGCTAGGTGCCTGGACCCTGGGCCTCCAGTTCAGGATTTCATTCCAGATGGGGCCGGAAGGGAGGCTGTTAGTTCATCTCCAATAGTGAATGAAGGTGTGTCATTCATTCATTCATTCAACACACACTAAATGTATGATGGCATTCTTTCTGGATGCAAAAGACACAAAGATAAATAAGCCTTGTCAGGTCCCTGCCCTCCCTGAGTCCCCAGCAGTAGAGAGATAGACACATATACAGATAATTAGAGAAAACACCACATAAATAAGTCACTGAAGCAACATAGAAGCTTATTTCTGCTTCATACGAATCAAATAGCAGCCTGGGGCTGGTATGTCAGCTTCATACTTACTGAGACCCATATTCCTGTCTTGCTGCCTCACCCTCCTCAGCACATAGCTCCCACTGTGTGGCCCAAGGTGGCTGTCGCAGCTCCAGCCATCTCTTCTACATTCCAGCTAGCAAAATGGAGGAAATGAGAAAAAGACGAGCACTCCTCCCTTTAACGACACTTTCTAAGAGTACTTCTAACTTCGGCTTATGTTCTGTGGGCTAGAACTACGGTCCCCAACCCCCAGGGTGTGACCCAGTATCAGTTCATGGCCTGTTAGGAAACAGGCTGTGTCTCACCACCTGAGCTCTGCACCACCACCCCCTAATCATGACCCCCACCCTTACTTCAGTCCACGGAAAAATCGTTTTCCATGAAGCCAGTCCCTGATGCCAAAAAGGCTGGGGACTGCTGGCTAGAACATAGTCAAAGGACCACACCTACGGGAGAGGGTCAGAGTACAGACTTTATTTCAGGAGTCCGTGTGCTCAGCTAGACACTGGGGACCCTATCACTAAGGAAGACGGGGGAAAGAGAGATCGGGGGCATCTAGCCATCTCTGCCACAAATTGGAACCCTTCCTGGGCCAGGATGGCAAATCCGATCTAGAAATTTCTACTACTGCAACTGTTTTGAGCCAAGGGGACTGTGATCTGTGACCTCCATCGCAGAACCTCAGATTGCCGTTAGGGACCAGCGATCCTAACTCGAGTTTCAGCATCTCAGACTCGCCACAGAGTCCGACCGCCTGGGCGAGGGACGGTGGGGAGCCGACACTGCACGGGCCTCACTGTTCGGTCCCCTCGCCTCCGCCCCTCCCACAGCCACCCACCGCGGTGCGTCCCAGCCAGCCTTCGCCCTGCTTCGTGCAGGTGCCACCTGACAGCAGCTCACCTCTGCCCGCGCCCTGCACCTCTCGCTTCCTGTCCAGGGCTTCTCTGATGCCGCAGCACGGGACTCCCGTGGTACCTGTTCCGCGCTCAGGCCCCCGCAAGCAGGAAGTGCGGTCACTCTCTCTTTCCTCCCCGGGGCGCACGGTGCTGAGACATATTGCAGGAACGTCCAGGGACGTCCCGGTGAGGTCAGGCACTCGCCGAAGGAAGGGCCAAGCTGATAATGAAACCCTGCACTGGCTTCCTGCCTTCCCGGTCTCATTTCCTTTTCCTCCCTCCTTCCGCGCCCTGGGGTCACTTCCCAAGTAAATGCCACCTCGTGCTAGCCTTTGTCCCACCCACACTGTGCTTACAGGGCAGCTCGGGCCACAGCCCAGGATGTGTGTGGGGGGCCTTGCTCTTTCTGTCCCCCTTCCCCTCGCAGATCAGGAGCCATCCAAGGGGTCTTTGAACCCATGTTCAAATCCTGATTCTGTTGCTCTTCAGCTGTGAGCCCTTAGGCTCAGCCTCTCCGTGCCCTGCTGTCTCCTCTGTGAGTTGGGAGTAGGCGTGCTTACCTGGGCCGGGTGGAGCACACCTTAGCGGCACCACCCTCATTCTGTCCCGTACAAACGGTGTCCCCTGGAGTCCGGCAACTGTGGCCCTGCTTATACCGCAGGGTAAATCTAGCATGCTGCTTGGCATACAGTAAGTAGGAGCTGAACGGAGTTTACTTCTCTTCCTTCTGCCATTAGTCTGGGGCCCCCTTGAGACCCAGGGATCTCTCTTTCTCATCAAACTGAGAGCTTGCTGAGAGCAGGGACTGTCTCCCTTATCAGATAAAGAGCATTCTGAGAACAGACGCTGTGCCCTCCTGCCATCAGACTGGGAGCGCCACCATCTGACTGCGAACTGCTGAGAGCAGGAGTCACGTCTCCTGGATCATGCACGAAGCTTGCTGAGGCCAAAAGCTGTCTTTCCTGTGTCAGACTGGGGCTCCCCGAGGACAGGTTTTGGGGGTGTCCCTATTCCTTCCTCCAGCTCAGCAGCTATCCCACTCCCACCCCCCGTGTACCCGACCATGCCCCGTCTCCTTCCTGCCCGGGATCACTGCTCCCTTCCAGCTAAGCACACAGCTCTTCTGGTCTCCGCCTGCAACCGCTGTAGCTGACTCAGGACCTGCTCGTTCCTGCTTTCTCCCTCTGCCCTGCCCTCCCGCCTGTGTGTATTAGGTTGAACCTGTCGCCTTGCCTTATGCTAACAGCTAGCTTACCCTTTGGTGATTAAAAGGAACATCATGCTGCAGGCAGAGTAATCCTAACTACAAGGTGGAAACCACTGCTTCCTTAGCAAGAGAAAAACAGGGACATTCTGTGCCTTTTCCAAGTGCAATCCAGGGTGTGCCGAGCTGTCACAGGCTTCCAGGGAGCTGGGGAGGACGGAGTTCACCCGAATATTTTCCTGGGACCCTCTGGTCCCCCACCGCCTTTAAGCTGACAGAGCAGCCTGGGGAGGAGAATGACCTTTGCAGGGAGAAAATGAAATCCCTCTGCAGGTCAAGTTCATTAACAGCCGTCAGTGATCCACAACCACAACACTTTTCCCTGGGAGGCTGAGGCACAACAGCGTCCCAGGCTGGGGACAGAAGCAGGGGAGAGCTCACGGAGCCCCGACCACTGCAGCAGCCCTTCCCACCCCTCCCGCAGGCTCCCTCCTGCAGAGCAGCCCCCCAGCCCCAACCCCCAGCCAAGGTGCGGACCCCTGCCTTTCCGTCACAGCGGCAGCAAGAGCGGTCTGGGACTCGGTGGTGCCTCGTGGTTTCCTAGGACACAGTAATACTTTTTATATTCATTTGCTCCTTGCCACCATCCCTCTCTTCTTACCTCCCCCACTGCCTCCTCCTCGCCCTCCTTCCACCAGTTTCTCCACCAACTTTGTGACAGTGCTCGGCCCTGGGGACATCACAGTGAAGGTGGGAAACAGGACTCGGCCTTCATGGGGCTTTTGTTCTGATAGAGACAGACAGCTATTAAACCGATGATTATACAGAGCACTGTACGACTGGGATGGATGTTTTGAGAGAAAGGACAGGGTGCTTTACCTAACTGGGGTTAAAATCTTATATGATAAATCTAGAAGTTACCATGTGTCTGGAGTTGTCTCCATTCACTCACTGACTCATTCACTCGCTACTTCCTGAGCACCTACAGTTTGCCAAGTGCTGTCATCTGTCCGGCAAGCAAGCCACCAGCGTCCTTCCCTCGCAGAGCTCACATGTCCCCAGAGGGGACACAGACAATGAACACACTACGATGGTCAGCGGTTCAGATGACACTCGGAGCAGGATCGTGCTGTTTCACGTACTTTACAGACTTTACTCCTTATAACAGTTCTGGGGGGCGTTACCGTTTCCAACCTGCGAGTACGGAAACTGTGGTCTCCATGAGTCTCTGTGCTGCCCGCAATGCTTGGAATAAAGAAAATAACAAAGTCGGGTCAACAAGAAATCTGAGCTTTCCCGGCGTGGCCAGTCACTGTGACCGTGCTGCCCCAACGTCACCTTCCTGGCGACACTGCTCCCTAGGACAGGGCCTGGCAGATGGCTGCCGAGGGGAAGGAGCAAGGAATCTCTCCAGGACCGCACGGCTCCCTGCGCCCGGCGCGTTTCCAGGCTCGCAGAGGCACACTGCTTTCCCCGATAGCGACAGTTTCCTGAGGCCTTCGGGGGAAATCATTTTCAGTGTAATGATTTCATTTTACATGTGTCTGTTGACTTTTGTTCACGTCCCATTGGCATTTTCCAATACTCAGCCAACGGAACAGCCCGGTTACGCCAATGCCACGCAAGCGAGGACAGACACAGTCATCGCCCCTCCCCCCTGCTCCCCACACAGGGGTGCTGCTCTTGCCCGTCAGGGCCCAAGCTCGGGGCAAGCATCCCTTTGCAGGGGGCCCTGCAGGCCCTTCCTCCTCCTGCCTCCACGCCTTGCCTCGTGGTGGTTCCTTGAGCTCGAGTCCCCGTCAGGGGAGAAGCAGAAGGGGCAGAAATAAGACTCAACTCCCAGGTGTCTGTTGTGCTGCTCAAAGCTAAGGGCGGGCGTGGGGGCCAGACAGGCGAAGCCACTGGGTCAGGCGGGGTCTTTGTCTCATCTTTGAACTTGAAGTCCCCACGTTCAGGCCTGATGATGTGTGTTCTGTGTTAGGATGTGGGGAAGTGCGTGGATTGAGGCTGCAGGACTAATCCACATACCAGGGACGAGGGGACAGGGGACATCACCAGCTATAGCAGGTATTTCAGATCTGTAATCACTCAGCCCTCTGCGTCTACCTGATTTGACTTCAGAGGCAGACGTGAGGGTCCCTGTCGTCTTCTCCCACCTAGGAGGTGGGGTGCCATCCTGCACACCATCAGTGCCTCGCCCGCACCTCCCCAGGTGCACACCCCTGACTTCCAAATGCCTCCCACAACCCGCTCTTCGCCTGCTTGTTTATTGTGAGGCTTTCCTCGTCCTCTGAAGCTTTCCCTGCCTGTTCATGGCAGGCCGGAAGAGCTGGGGATTAACACCACGACCGATGGGATCAGGTGTCTGAACACCCCGACTCCCTCACCCCCAGGAGGCATGTAAAATCGAGGTGCATGTTCCACTGGCTCCTACTCCTCACAGGCGAGACTAAACTCCGGTCAGTAACCTGCTCTTTAATGCACACGGCATCGCCTTTTTCTCCTCCCCATCCCACTTCCCCACCCACCCCGTCTCCTGGGGTCGCTCCTAAATAAGCTGCTTGTGCTCAAGCCTCGACTAGCATCTGTCAGGGGCTGAAGACAGGGCCATCACTGTTAAGAGCATGGATTCAGATCCCACTCCTACCACTTAGACCTTGGGCCAGGTACTTAAGCTCTCTTTGCCTCAGTTTCCTCACTTGTGAAATGGGTATAACGACAGACCTTACTCCAGAGTTATGCTGGAGGTTAGATGAGTGACTGCGTGGAAGGCATCACAATAGCACTGGCAGGTGGTGGGCGCTCAGATGTTATAACTGTGCGCCTACCAGGTCAGCCTGCATGCCCCGAGTGTGCCGTTCAGTGTTCCTGGACAGGGCTCGGCCACTACGCACTGAATGAATCCTTGTCCTGACTCTGACCTGTGGGTTCCTGACCTTGGCTCCTGACTACAGTTCTGTGGCTGAGTCTGTGTCCTCAGACACCGGTCCTGGTTCCCAGCCTACGCTGGCACCTGCCCCACAGTGCATGGCTTCCTTCGCTTACATCAATGGCTGCTGCTTGGCAGGGGGTCCTGAGACTGTTCCCTGGAGACCCCGCCCTCTAAGGGCTGGAAGGTCAGACTGGAGGGTGACATTTCTGTAGCGCATGCAGCCTACTTTCTGGCTCCAGTTCCTTTCACTGTGGGCACAGGTGCCGACAAGAGGCCCAGGACAGCCTCCCTTAGGATTGCAATTTTTAACTAGCTCTTGCTTGCGAAAGGTAAAATGCCACACAAATATGAGTTGTTAATAAAAACAATCTTGTCGGCGTTGGGGATGAGGCTGGTGGAGCCCCTCCGTCCTCCTTAGTGGAGCCAGAGCCACAGAAAACAAGGAAATAAGGGGGCCTGGAGTCTAGTCCCAGCCTGTTACCAACTCACCAGGTGACCTTGGACAAGGCATGTCCTGTCTCTGGGCCTCGGTGTCCTCATTGATGAAATGGGGGCTTTAAAGGCCCGTCCTTGCTCTGACTCTAGGGAGCCCTCGCCAAAGACTGCAGGCAGGGCCCGATGTTTCATTACCTGTTCTGTGCCAGAGGATTTTCACCGTGGACTAATTCTGCACAGCGACCCTGTTACATAATGATTATCCCCAGTTTTATAGATGAGGACACCAAATTCAGGAGAAATTAGATAACTTGGGTGATGTCACAGAATTGACAATGATGGACACTCAAGGAGTCATTAAGAGTGAACATGGGTGTGTCAACAGAAAGAAAGCCAAACTGTAAAATAATTTTAAAGAGATTTATTCTGAGCCAAATTTGAGGACCGTGACCCAGAACCACGCCCAAGAGGCCTTGAGCAAGTGGACTTGCTGCGGCTGGGTTACAGTTTGGTCTTACACATTTCAGGGAGACAGGGTTACAGGTAAAGTCATAAATCAATATGCAGGAGGCATACATTGGTTTGGCCCGAAAAGGTGGGCCATCTCGAATTGGGTACTTACAGGTTATAGGTGGGTTTAAAGATTCTTTGGCTTGTAATTGGTTAAAGACATGAAGCTTTGTCTAAAGGCTTGGAATGTTTTAGCATGGGAACTGTTTATCAGAGACAAGCCACGGGACATATATTTGTTGTGTAAATTGAGGGCCTATAGGTTTGTCTTGCATACCCTTAGGCCTGTTAATGGGTTACAAAGGATGTCCCCAAGAAGGGACGGGGGCATGATGAGGCATATCTGACCTCCCTCCTCCTGGCAGGCAATTTAGTTTTAGGATATTCCTTTGGCCAAGAGTGGGTCCATTGAGTCAGCCAGTGAGGGGGTGAGCCTTAAAATTTTATTTTAGTTCGCAGGTGGAACAAAGAAGTGTCCATGTTTGAGTGTGTACATGCATAAGTGTGTTTGTGTATGTGCATGCACATGTGTGTACATGCATGACTGTGTGTATATGTGCACACACACATGTATGTCTGAGTGTGCCTATTTCCATGTATGTTTGTGTGTGCCTGTGTGCTTGTGTCATGGTGCATGTGTGTGCACACATGTGGTGTATGGTGGAGGTTCCCCTGAGACACCCTGGACAGCAGGCGCCCTGCGGTGACCCTCCCCTCTCCTCTTCCTTTCTTCCCCTACTCCTTCCTTCCTGTCTCTAGGCAGAATCGCCTGAGTTGGTTTTCTTTTTCTAGGAAAACAAAGCCTGTTTTTACCTGCTGGAAAATCCATAACAATTAACCAGATCTGCCAGGGGAAAGAAAAACCTGGGACCTGCTGAGATGGCTCTAGCAAAAGCGGGATGCTCTCCGGAGGCGGTCGGTGCTGGTTAAAAATTCAGAAGGAGCATTGGCATATGATATGAGGTGCAGTCTTTTACTAAAGAGATTTAATGGCCCACAATTCAATTTGAACTGAAAGAATCCCCCCGACGACTCCTTATAAAGTCTTCCCGAGCCCTGAATCGATAGCTATGGGGTTGGTGAGGAGCAACTATCGATTAGCTGTCTCTGCCAATGAGCATTACGAGCCGAGGAGGTTGGAGGGGGCCATGTGCGCCATTACACGGGCGCACCTAATAAAACCGGCACCTATCCACTGGCTGCAGCGCCGGCCCGGCCAGGGGGCTAACGCAGGACCTGATGGCCAAATTCCCTGGGAACCCACTGGGACAAATGAATCCGCAGTCCCCTCTCCTACCCACGGGCATACAACGGGGGGCCCAGAAGTCAAGTTCTATAATTTCAAGCCAGAAGATCCTGGGGTAAGGCCTGAGTTTCACCGTATTCTAACCAGTTCAGATCACAAAAGAAAATAGGGAAGTTACTGTGTCACCATGCTTACCTTAGGCTGCTGATTTGACAACCTCAGCTGTCCAAAAGCACAACAAGGGCTCCAGAGTAAGAAAATACACGGCCTCTGGGCATTGACAAAGTCCTCGTGATGAAGTCTATGCATTAAAATCAACGTGCCATTAAAGGAAGAGCAATTCCCACATTTACTTAGAACTTATTAACTCTTGCTTTGTACATAACTCTGACAAACTTGATTTTTCTGATTTCACATGCCATTTTAGTCCTGGTGAAGAACAAACAGGATTTAAGTAGGTAAGGATGGCTCTGCTAAGGCAGCGACCTGGCAGCAGTAAGAGGTGCTCACTGACTGAAAGAGCTAAGGCCACAAAACTGTAAATCCAGGGTGGGGAGGGCACAGAGATTTGGAACATTTCAAGGCAAAGGCAAGGAGTCCCTGTGTCAGTCTGGTGGTCCCCAACCTTTTTGGCACCAGTTTCATGGGAGATATTTTTTCCATGGATGGGGGAAGGGGGTGAGATGGTTTATTGTGCAATCAAACCTCCCTGCTAGTGATAATCTGTATTTGCAGCTGCTCCCCAGTGCTAGCATCACTGCCTCAGGTCCACCTCAGATCAGCAGGCATCAGGCTACGGGGTGAGGGTTGCCCAACAAGAGCTGGAAGCTTAGCTCTAGGCGGGCAGGTCACAGCGAGCCCTCAGAAAGGGAGAAGTGACCAACCTGAGGTTCCCCCGCTCCCTCCTTGCAGTCTCCCTCAGGGGCTCCCCAGGTGCTAAATCCAACCAAAAGTGAAACATCAAGGGAGCCCATGGGCTGGGTGCAGGTTTCAGCCTCCAGGGGCAGAGAGCAGGTGGAGGAGGCTGGCAGGAGACATGGACAGTGACCGGAGGATGCCCTGTTGGCTTACCTTTTCCAACAAGCACTGGGCTCTGACAGGTCACCTCGCACATCCCACTGCATGTCGCGTGCAGGTGCTGGAGGTAGTTAGCTCCTCTCAACTCCCCTTCTCCCAGCCCTGGCCCTGTTGGATTCTCTCATGTTTCCCCCAGCAGGGAAGAACTCACCTGAAGTGTTTCTCCAGCTCCAGCCTGCTGTGTCCACGATCAAACACACACATGCGTGTCCACCTCTTCAAAAGAAGAGACATTCATTTCACACCGTAAGGTGTTTCAGAATGGAGCCCGTCACCGATTCCAGCCCCGCCCGCCCTGAGAGACTGGGAGCCGCGGCTGCCACCGGTGCTGGAAGGAACAGAGGCAGCTTCTGCACACCTGCGCGCACTGATTTGCACCAAACCGCTCTAATTAGCACATTCCTCGCTATGATTAGGCTTCCAGGGGAAGCGTGCCAAATGCCATTAATTATGGATGTGATCTTAAATTATTCACTTGGAATGTTTTTTTTTTCCTTGATATGCCCCTTTCATTTCCCACTCACTTTTGTCACATCCAAGAATAGATCCAATTAAGCTTCAAAAAGCGGAAGTTTGTTATGTTAGAGAAAAGGTAAACTGAAAATTAATCACTTTTTTTTTTCCCCAGTGGTGTTGTTGGTGGTGATCAGGAAACAGCCAAAAGAGGGAAGGAAATATGGTTTTCTTTCCCGCCTTCCGTTTCTGTGGCTCTCGGTGCACCGTGGCTCGTCGGTGCCACCTTGCTCGGCCCTAATGGGCGCCCGGATGGCACTTTCCTAGGCCAGTTCCCTGGAAGCAGATCCTGAGCTGATGACTCACAAGCGAAGTAAAGGGCGTGATTCATGTGCAAATGATGGATTTAGGAAGCTGGAAGAGGATGGGGGGACCGGAAAGCAAAGGAGAAGAAGCCAGGTGAGCTCTGAGTTCAGGCAACACCCCCAGCCTCAGCCTGATGCTGCAGGGAGCTCTGGGCGTAAATGACACTCAGCATCTGCAAGGCAAAGGAGCTGGGCTTTCAGACTCCTGCACTGAACGTCACTGACTGTAAACTGCTGGTGGCTGGGAGGGGGACAGACTCCCAGGCACCTTCCTGCTAACTGCAAGTGTGGACTGGGCAGTGCCAGGAACCCAAAGGCAGGTCTCCGCTGTGAATTTCAGGGGTGGCCATTAGAAGCAGGATAGACCCAAGCTGCAGGCTGAGCACGCAGAACTGTCAGAGATACCCGAAAGGCTCCAGGTCAAGGACCCACAGTCTCCACTAAAGGGGGCTCAGCAGGTCACAGGTGGCAGAGTAGCAAACGGAGGGCAATTCCGTTTCCGGCTCCCACAGTCAGCAGCCCTGGCCTGTGGTCTGTCGCTTGGGTGCTGTAAGCACCCCAGGGGACCCGGCACTGGGCCATGTGCTACTGAGGGGACATAGGACATCCCACCAGATTTTCACTCTAGTGCCAGAAACTGGCCTAGCGTCGGTGGGAAAGAATTTTTTGAGGGTTTCCAGATGAAATACAGAGATGCGTTGAGAGAAGGGCTCCTAAACGTGGAGACAGAGTTTTCAGGGGTGTTAGAACTCGAGCTGGACTCAGGAGGATGGGAAACAAAAACAAGGATTTCTTGCATCCATGAAGTGTGTTATACTTTACAGAAAATGCTGTCCCATCTATTTTCTCGTTCAAGCCTTGAAATACGACCCTCAGGTGACATAATGTCCCCTTTTATCAAAGAAACATTGAGACCCAGAAAGGTTGTGGGACTGACTTGCCCAAGTTGCCCAGGAACTGTGTGGTGAGGCCATGCCTCACGCTCATGTCCTTTGATGCTAAGGCCTGATCCTTCCCACCAAGCCACTGTGTCCCCTTGTGCGGGACCTGGCAGGGCAGGCAGGAGAAGGAAGGGCACCCTGGGCTGGGGAAACACGAGCAAAGTCTTGGGGGCTGAAATGGGCTCGTGAAGACTGTGAGGAAAGGGACGGGTTTGATTAATATTCATGTTGTGGCAGAGTTGGAGGGACTTGTTCATGCCCCTGTGACACGTCCCTACCATGTCACAGTGGGATGAAATCATCTCCCTCTCAAGGAACCTGGGCCTGGAAGCAAACTCCAAGTGGAAGTGCTGCCCGCCCAGCCTTTGCAGACGAGAGCTGGGCCAGGCAGGGCAGAGGCCTGAAGGCCACATGGCCAAGTGCTGCAGAGGAGACTGGCAGGAGGTGGGGCCAGGCTGTGCACAGGGTGGGGGCACTGGTGCTCAGAGGCCCAGGCCGGCCAGGCTGCTGCGCGTGTCCCAGAGGGGCCAGAGCCTGAGGGCAGGAATGTGGCCAAGATGCCCAAGCACAGTGCTGCTCCAGGGCAGGGGCTGCCATCTCCTGTCCCCTCTCAGCTCCACCGAGGCATTTGGTACAGATGGGCTGTCGGTCCAGCTCAATCCACCTTCATTAAGCATCCACTGCATACCGACGCTGGCCTAGGCATCAGAGAGGAGAGGATGAGAGTGGGTCCCCCCTGCAGGGCGATGTACCCAGTTTCCCAAGACAGGACACACGCGTTGTGACTGTGGTGTTTTAAAATCTGTCTACATGACAGTTAACACTCTCCTCTTCAAAAGCTGGAGTCTGATTCCCTTGCATGCAGGCTGGACTTGGTGAGTTTTTTCCTAGTCGAGAGAATGTGGTGGGCATGACGGTGTGTGACGTCCAGAGCTGGGTCACAGAGCCGTGGCTGCCTCAGTCTGCCTCTCTTGAACTGCTCACTCCGGGGGAAGCCAGTGCATGTTTTGAGGACACTCATGCTGCCCTGGAAGAAGGTGACATGAGGGGAACGGTAGCATCCCCCAACAGCCAACATCAGCTTGCCGGCCACGTGAGGGCCAGCTTGGAAGGGGACCTTCAAGCCCCAGCCAGACCTGCAGATGACCACAGCCCTGACCGCAATCCTGACTGCAACCTCCTGAGAGACTCCCAAGCTGGAACCACCCGGCTACGCTGCACCCAAAAGCCCGGCCCTGTTGTTTTAGGCCACTGAGATTGAGCACTTTGTTACACGGCAGTAAATAACTAATGCAATGGCAGCACAGGGCACCAAGACTCAGTGAAAATGGGCCCTCTTGGTGCCACCTGAGGCACATGTTAGCACAGTGTCAAAATAAAAATAACAGAAAACCTGACTCTAAAAGCTTTTGGAAATAACGGGCGGCATTGCTAAAGGTTCTCTGGAGGGGGAAGAATGAAGCAGGAATTAGATATCACAGCACAGAGCAAAACTCAGGAATCTTCTTTACCTCCTCTTCCTTCTAGAACATGCTCTCCAGAGGTATGTGCCTTCCACAGAAGCCCAGTGCCACGGGTTCTCTGCAGCCTGCCTCCCCGAGGCTTCCACGGGCTGCACCTGTCCCAGTGTTCTTCCTCCACCTGTCACCCGAGACCAGCACAACAGGTAAATCGCTGAGCAGGGCAAACCCCCTTGGAAGCTGGGGATGCCTGTCAGCCCTTCATAAGCGCGTCCTTGTCACAGCAGTGAGAGCAGCAGTGGACGAACGGGCAGGGTGAGAGCGTGTCCCGAGGAGCGTGTGCCTGCCCGCTGGGGGTCGCAGGAGTTTCGCAGAGGGAGAGTGAGAGAGCTGCGTTGTGAAACACTCAGGAGGAGGAGAGGAAGTCCCACTGGTGTGCAGAGGCCCTGCCACATAAGGGACAGCTCCTGCACTTGAAGAGGGAACTCCAGGGCCCAGAGGGCTCTGGTCAACCTGCCAGCCAGGCTTGGGGATTCTCAGAGCAGCTAGAGCTCTGAGCTAGATGCTGATTCCTGGGTCAACCCACCAGACATTCTGAGTCCTAAGAGCCAAGGTAAGGAGTGGGAGCCCGAATTTTAATAAGGGACCAGGTGCTTCTGCTGCAGGTAACCCTCACATTTTTGTGGCTCCTAAACTGTCTTGATGCTAAGAACCACCTGGGAAGTTGTGAAACACACAGCTCCTGGCCCCTCCCGTGCAGATTCTGGTTCCCAGTGTGGTGGTTCCCAGCGTGTGGCCCCAGGAGCAGCAGCGGCACCTGGGGTTTGTGGGGACGTGTTGTACACACAGACTCTCAGACCCTGCTAGACCTGCTGAATCCGAAGCCCAGGGGGCAGGGCCAGCGGTTTGTCCAACGAGCCCTCTTGGAAATTCTGTTGCCCGCTGAAGTAAGAGAACCTCTGGCCCAGAGTTTGTGCTCTTTAACAATGATCGTGGGTGATTCTCAGCATCAGAAAAGGTTGGGAAACCTTGCAAGTATCAAGGGTCCTTCCAGCTGCTGGGATCTAAGGTTCTAGGAAGGCCTGGATCGTCCTCAACTGGCCTCTGGGCCTCTCCAGGATAAGGTGTCTGGGAAGCAGCCAGGATCTCCCCTTTATAAAGTAACATCCAGAGGATCAGGGGGCAGGTAATTACAGCCCTTTGCCCCAGCCTCACAACGTGCACGCACGTCCGCTCCTCCACACCTGGCCCCCAGCACTCCCCTGGGAAGAAGAGGAGGCCGTGGAAAAACTTCCCAAACCCGAGATTTACCGAGAATGAGGCCGGGTCAGCAGGGTCTCCTTCCTTTTATTAATTCCTTCCCTCCAGCCGACATCTCATTTTCTCCAAGGCGACCTGCAGAGGTCGGCTCCCTGCTCCCGCAGCTCAGCACCCCCACTGCCTTCCCTGCACGCCAGGCAAGAGCACCCCTCCTAGCATAACAAGGAGATTAGAGCAGGAGCAGGCCGCAGGACCTACCCGTCGCTGGGAAAATCTGCTCCCCCTCGCAGCACATTGCTTGATCCTGGGGGAGACCCCTTACCTCAAGGCTGCCACGGGAGGGGAGGCTCCTGGCCTCCCACTCTCGTGCCCCCCAGTGCCGAGGCTCCAGCTCGCCCGCTCCCCTGTCCCTTTGTCCTCGGCTGTCTGAAACCAGTGTTTTCGCCATCTGCTCACCTACACTCGCAGGCATCGTTCAGTTATTCGTATAGCACTTATTCACTGCGCACATTCGTGCTCCAGGTATTGTGCTAGGAATTGGGGATGCTTGCGGTTATGTGTGACCTGAAAGGAACATATTAAACCTTGACAGACAAGGCTTGACCCTAGTAGCTGCATCAGAGCTTCCAGTAGCTGATGAGACCTTGCAGAGAGAAGGGATGGGCCTTTGGGGGAGGAGGGAGAGAAGGTAAGAGAGAGCACTGGAGACAACTTGTCTGACTTTGGCTTAGAAACCTGTTTATTGAGCAGTTAATGTGTTCTAGGAACTTCACTAGGGGCTCAGTTCTGGCAGGTCCTATGACTAACCGTGGTCATGGACGTTGGCGCTGAGGGAACTCTCAGGGCTAAGCAGAGGCCGTCAGGGTGTGCTGGCCGGGGCTCCCAGCTCCACCCCGCCCCGGGCCCCCATCTCTCTCCTGGAGCTGCCCCTCCTGCATTATTGTCTCTGTGCCTCCACTTCCCCGTGGCCTGCAGCCTCATTCCCACAGTTCCGCTCAGGAGCCGGTCTGAGCTCCCTCAAGTGCCTGGCCCTCTCCTTGCAGCCCAGGAGGGATAATGATAATAACAATGAACTTCTATTTCTTTTTAACATTCTCCTAACAGCGCTATCAGGTAGACATGGTGATCATCGTCATCTCATAGAAGGGGGATCTGAACAACAGAGAAATTGAGTAACTTGTCCGAAGTTGCATGGCTAAAAAGGGACAGTCTGACGCTGAGCCCAGGCCACTGGCCTCAGAGCCTGCCCTGTGAACCACTAGCAAATCTTTGAGATGGGAGATGAGGGTCGGGTCCTTGGGGAGCTCATGCTGGGACAGGGAGACGAGGAATGCCCGGGCCTTGGCGGGTAGACGGCATTATTCCAGGAAGAGATGAGGTCAGGAGGGAGTGCCAGGCGGAGGGAACAGTAAGCACGAAGGTCCAGAGGGTGGGAGGGAAGGGGGCGTGTGCAGGGAAGGGCGGGTGGCCCAGTTTGGCTGTCATCTCTCAAATCATCACCAACCCTGGAGAAGTCAGCCTATGGGTGCTTCAAATGACAGCTTTCCACATAAGTCATCTTCAGTCTGGGTCTGATGGCTCTCTGCTCAGTGGTTCCCATTTCACTCAGGGTGGTGGTGAAGTGAATTACCTCTCTGGGCACAGAGACTGATGAAATGGAGTGTGTGTGTGTTCAGAGGGGAGGCAGGAAGGTGGTTGGGAGGAGACCTGGCCAGATGAATCTGGCCTAGGATTAAGCATTTCCCCCAGGCCTGCACTGATCATGACCAGGTGACAGAGCATGGTGGGAGGTGGGGAAGGGTGGGGAATGGCTGTGCACGGATGTCCCCTCATTCTCTCTAGCACAGCTCAGAATCTGCTGTCCTGATCACTCCCATGGGGTTAATGAGACAGTGAACATCTCTGGGTTGCCTGTTATGTTATCCAACATATTTTATAAGAGCATCAGTGCCGTAAGTCCCTCTCAGAATGACAACTTGCTCCTTCTAAACCCTGAGCAGAGACTACCCTTTTTGCAGGAGAAATTTCATCTCTCCAGATAGGCTTGTTTGCCTCCTTTTATCTGCTACCACAAACTGTATGACCTACCCACTGGCATCTTAGTAATTGCATCCTGTAAGTTTAACGTAGCTCTGTGCAATGTGTTGCAGAAAACAGAATGGTCCCAGTGGAAATTTCCACAAAGGTTGGGAATGATCATTCTTCCATATATTCATCTTAGACAAGGTGATAAAAACCCATTTGTTTGCCTAGAACTTGAAGAGTGCTGTCAGAAGAAGCCCAGGAACTCTAGTTTCTCCAGAAGGTTTGGAAGATCTGGAGGGTACTGGCTCCTCTTGAAAGAAATGCAAGATCTCAGGACTGAAGATCCATGTTTGAGAGCTGCATGAGCTCAGTCAACGGCTGTTTGAGAAACACAGAGGAATGATGGGAATAGGTACCATTGTATCCAAGGTGGACCAGTGGTGAAAACTGGGGTGCACGTGTCTGGAGCCTGAGTGTGGAGGGGCTCCCTGTCTGAAGCTGGAGGTAACCCTTTTGGACATACAGTTATTGGGGGGTTGCTGGTCTGGCTCTAAGAGACCAACCAGCCCTCCCCAAATCAGAACTCTTAAGTACAACACATTTTCCTTTTTGCCTGGGCTGCCAGGACATTCCGAGGTAAAAATCAGTATTCAGCTAGTGCCTAGACAAGTTCCTGACATGTCTATTTCCTAGAAGCTCTTTTTTTGGTCCTTGTTAAGATTATGCTTTAAAAAGAAGGAAGGCAACATACAATACTAAAAAAGAAGTGTTTTTCAAAATCGACCCCTACTCTCAAATAGTGACTGTTCGTGAAGGCCTAGAGAAGAGAGGGTGCTTGGTGAGGAACCACACTTCGCCCCGTGCGTGGTATGCGGCTCTTCTCACCAGCATGCCTGTCCTCACACGGAGCCTCTGATCAGCTGTATGCCAGACACTTCGAGCCCCCCCCACGTTGTTCAGGCTCTATCCCACCCAAGTCCATCCACCTCTCCCTCTCTCCTCCTACCCACCCCACTCCACTCTCCTAGCAAACATTGAACATTTTTCTTCTGTGCCAGAAACGGGGCTGTAAGCATGACCAGGAGTGGATACCTGCCTTCCAGCAGCCTTTGCATCTAGGAGGGGAGACGATTTACCAACAGGTCAGTTCAAGAGGTGTCAGAAGAGCTGGGAGAGGAGTCAGCACCAGGTGCAGAGGAGGAGGAGAGAGCACGGGCTTTGGGGCCAGGCCATCTGAGTTTGGAATCCTGGCTCTACCACCTAATGGCTGTGGGACCTTGGGCAAACTACTTAACTTCTCTGTGTCTCCATCTTCCCATCTGAAAATGGTGCCCCATCGTGCCTACCTCGGAAGGTGGTGGTTCTACTTACCTGTTGTTGCGTAACTGCAGCCATTCCATTGCATCACACAATGTCATGGGTCAGTCACTTGGGCTGGGCTGGGCTGGGCTGTTTGGTGCTTCTGCTTCACATGGTGTCAGGTCACTCGATGGTGGTCAGCTGGCCCGGAGGGTTCTAGATGGGTTCACTCACTTGTGTGACACTTTAGCTGGGCTGGCTGAAAGGCTGGTTTGGCTGGGACTGTCAACTAGAGAGGCCACACGCAACCTCTCTCTCCAGCCTGGCAGTCTCCGGCTAGTCAGGCTTCTTAGAAGGTATCCCAGCTCCCAAAGGGAGCAGCCAGGAGATGGAAGTGGAAGTTTCCAGTCTTTTAAGGCCTGGTCCAGAAACTGGCACAACGTTACTTCCAGCACAGTCTACTGGTCACAGCAGACCAGGGGCTGCCTGGATTTAAGGCAAGAGGACTTAGACCCCACCTCTCCATGGGAGAAGCAGAAAGAATTTGTGGCCATTCTTTAAACCACTGCAGTTACATGAAGATTAAATGAATTAATACATGAAAAGCAGTTCAAACAGTGGCTAGGGAGTGGAGATTCCGGGGTAGATGGTGACAATTACACATACATCTTGAGGGCGGTTCTATGAGAGTCTTGGCTTTGCTAATTCAAAGTAGATAATCAGACCAATCAATACACATGTAAAGCATGTAACTGACTAGTAATTAACAGGTCTCACAGGCTTTCCAGTGGCATCCTGGGACAACCTGGTAGGAAACACAGAGGGCAGGATGTCACCTGGAGGTCTTTCCCCCAGCTCGGGACATGCAGGGTCCACTCCGAGTGGCCATGTGTGGCCCCTGGACTCACAGATCCCCACAAGCAGAGATGAGCACAGATGGATTTGGGCTGCCTGCCCGGGCTCCCCCTCCCGGAGCCCACTGCCTAATTGGAAAGGGCCATTTCAACATCTTAGCAGAAAATGGAGTTTTTCTTTCCTTGATGTCGTGATTTGACGGGGAGTTAGCAAAGCATCAGTAGAATTCTAAACGTCTACTTAAAAAAAAAATCAAGCCTTCATCTCAGCCTGGTGCGGGGCTCCTGCTCTCTTTTTGTGGGAGGAAGATAAAATGCTTTCATGCGTGTCCTCCCGCCTGCGAACACCGGCTGGTTAAACATCTCTGGTAATGGCTTAGCTGTGCCAAGGATTTTATCTCTTCCCAGTAACAGTTCCTGCCTTAAAAGGCCTTCCACAGGGAAGAGCCATAATGCGCGTGCAGAACACAGGCTGAGAAGTCTTTGGGGAGGAAGGCGTATCTTAGAGGGGCAGAGAGCCGCGGTGCGGGCCCGTGTGCCTGGTGCACGCTGGGCCCTTGACATAAACCACCTTGTTTAATCCTCACTAGATTGGGGGGCGTGATGAGGGAGAATGATGGTTATTTTTTATCCCCTTTTCTAGTTGAAAAATCTAGAACCCAGAGAGGTTGAGTAAACTGCCCAAGGTCATGCCCACGGTGTGGGGCAGAGCCGCAATTTCTACGCAAATGCGTCTGACATCTGTGCTTTCTGCCTGCCAGGAAGGGTAGGGGTCTTCCCCGCCTCCCTGTCATTGCCCTTTACCCCATTACTAACTCTGGTACAGGTGAGGGCCCTGGACCTCAGAGGGTCCCCACTCTGGGGGGTGCCACATGATTGGTGACACAGCATGGTTGTGTGGCTTACTTAGGGAGACCCCAAAGCATGGCATGTACTGGATATGAGTGCAAAGGCAGAGCAGAGACCACAGAGAATGTTGCAGGGGGAAGAAAGGGATTATTTAGACAGAGCCTTAGATGGAGGGAGCGGCTAGGAACTAAGGGCTGCGGGTTCACTTTCCTGCCATGTCATTAAGTCACTGCCGCAAGACCTTGGAAAAATGTTGTCTCAGCCTGGAGCCTCAACTTCTTCATTTTTGAGAGAATATGCTCTAGATTTTATGAGGTCTCTTTTAGCTCTGAGTCTCTTGAAATCTATCAGGGAAGCTACACACAGCAGCACAAGTTGTACACTGCACAACTCCAGGTAGGTGCCACTTACGGACTGCAGTGTAAATTATATATTGCAGTGACCGACCCTAGATTCTATAAAGAGGAATATGGGTGGAAAGGATGGGAAGAAAGAACCTGAGAGGGCAGCAAGAGAGGAAGCCTTACAAACAAAAGGGAAAATGTCCTGTGACCATAATTTTCTCCAGTCAAGAGATGGACAAGCCCGTATATTGCACAAAGGAGTGGTCAGGTAGGTGTGTCTGGACCCATGGAGGGGGATCTATGGGGTCTGGCACTAAACATACTCACCACCCACATCTGATCATGCCCAGCTTGATTAGCTTTGATTTAGAGGGGAAGAGTTAGTCCTCTAGGGGAGACCCCTGTGATGAGTCTGAGAGGGGGGCCCACCAGTGTTCAGAGGCAGCTTCCGGTGGGAAATCTTCCATGACTGAGGCCCATACGCTTCTTGCTCCTCAGCCACGCTTCCTTAGGGCTTGTCATTTTGTACCTGCTGATAAGCTGCCATCTCAGGAGAAGCAACTGTGTTTGTTCCTCTCAGACTGGGTCTCCCCGAGGACAGGGCCATGTCCCCCCTCAGACTGGGGCTCCCTGAGGACAGGGACTATGCTACGGTTTGAATGTGTCCCCCACAAAGCATGGGTTGGAAACGATTCTCAGTGCAACAGTGTTAAGAGGTAGGGAGAGGGGCTCAGGTCATGAGCACTGTGCTGTCACGAATGGATTAGTGTTGTTATCAGGGCAGTACGTTTGTCACAACAGTGAGTTTGGCACTCTCTCGCTCCCTCTCCTTTCCTTTCTGCCCTGAGATGATTCAGCAGCAAGCCTCTCGCCACGTATGGCCCTTGTTCTTGGCCTTCTCTGCCTCCAGGGACGGTGCACCAAATACATTCTTCGTCTCAGGCATTCTAAGATAGGAGCAGAAAACAGACTAAGACAAAATATTAGTACTAATGAATGAGGCTCTTGTTGTAACAAACACCTGGAAGTGTGCAAGCAGCTTTTCCACTGGGTAATGGGTACAGGCTGGAAGAGTGTGAAGGAGCTGGCTGGGAAAAGCCCACAGTGCCAGAGTGGAGCATCGAGGGTGATTTTGGTGAGGCCTTAGGGGACAAGAACTGTAGGGAAAGTCTCAGTCTTCTTAGAAATTACCGAAGTGGCTGTGTTCAGAATGTTGGTAGAAATACGGGCAGTAAAGGCCATTCTGACGAAGTCTAGAAGGAAATGAGGAATATCCCACTGGAAACTAAAGGAAGGATCATCCTTGTTCCAAGGTAGCAAAGAACCTGGCTGAATTGTGCCCAGGACCAAGGGCTTTACAGGAGGCAGAATTTAAGAGCAATGAACTAGGATAACTGGCAAAAGACATTGCTAAGCAAAATATTGAAGGAGCTGCATGGCTACTTTTAACCACGTATAGTAAGGTGCAAGAGGAGCAAAATGATTTAAAGACAGAATTTATAATTAACGGGGAAGCAGAACAGAAAGATTTACAAAATCAGCAGCCTAAAGAGTGAAAAAGTGTCTTTAGGAGAAGAAACCAAGGGTGTGGACATGTGATCATGGAGCCAGGTGCTGTTCATTAAGGTAATGGGAGAAAGACCCCAAAGGCATCTCATAGGTCTTTGAGTCTTCTCTCCCATGACAGGCCCAGAGCAGGACCTTAAAGGCCAAAGTTTCCAGAGAGGCACCCAAGAAACCTCAGCATTTGCTGTCTTGAACTGCTTTGGGACCACTCCCCAAACTTTGGTGTAGTGCCCCTCACCCATTCCAGCTGTGGCTTAAGTGGCCCAGTTGTGTATCCACCCACCACTCCATAACCTTGGCAATGTGCACATGGTGTAGACTCCATGTAGAATGCAAGAGCTATGGGGCCATGGTGGCCTCCATCTAGATTTCAAAGAATGTCACGGATGGCCTGGGGCCCAGGCAGAAACTTGTTTCAGGGGCAGAGCCACCACAGAGAGCCCCCACCAGGGTAATGCCTGTTGGAGCCATGGGATTGGGGTGGCTCCCAAGACCCCAGAGACCCCTTTCTTCTTGCCTGTCTCTACTTTTTGGAATGGGGATATCAGTCCTATGCCTGTCTCACCACTGTATTTTGGAAATAGATAACTTGCTTAGTTTCACAGACTGACAGCTGAAGAAAAACTTGCCTCAGGATGAATCGTGCCTTGATCTCACCCATATCTAATTTAGATGAGACTTTGGACTTTGGACTTTGGACTTTTGAGTGGCTGCTGGAACAAGTTATTGGGATGGAATGAATGTGTAAGCAGCTCTGTGAACAAATTTCAATGACCGCCTATATGTTTTCTATAATCCTTGCCATCTCAAGCTTTAGATTCTCAGTCCAGTAGAGTTTGATGACCAGAACCCTGTAACTTTTAGCTACTTGACCTTTTGAGTTGTTTCCCAGAAATGACAGAATTTCTACAAGGCAAAGGAGCTGAGATTCTGAAGACCCCCCTGGGCAGACTCCTGACACCAAGACTCCCCACCCCACCACCTGCTCCAATGAATGTAGTCCCTTGTTTAAAAGCCCATGCTCTCCATTAACTGGGGATCAGATGGCTGATTCCCCATTCTCCCAACAAATGCTCTTAGTATTTAAAAATTCCTTTCTTTGTTGGTAATCCTCCTTGTCTCAATAATTGGCTCTTTGTGCAGCAAGCAGCCAGACCTAGGCTGAAACCCCCTTGCAGTTTTGAAAAAAAATGTATTTTGCTTATGAGAAAGACGTGAATTTTGCTAAGGTTTCAATTTTTTCTCCCTAAAAAATTGTGTTGGAAACTCAATCCCCAATGCAACAGTGTTGAGAGGTGATTAGGTCATGTGGGTTCTGCTGTCACGAATGGACAAATGTTGTTAACATGAGAGTGAATTTGTTATAAAAGCACGTTGCACCGTCTCTTGAAACCCGCCCTCACTTTCTGCCATCCCACCACATGATGATGTGGCAAGAAGGTCCTCACCAGATGTGGCCCCTCACTCCTGGACTTTCCAGCCTCCAGAATCATGAGCCAAATACATTTCTGTTTATTATAAATTACCCAGTGTCAGGTATTCTATTATAGCAGCAGAGCACGGACTAAGAAAAGTACCGTCTCCCTCCACAGACTAAAGGTTCGCTGTGGTTAGATGCTGCGTCTCCATCCTTTGTTGATTTATTTGCTATTTGCTGGGGACCTATTAAGTACCAGCCACTATTCTAGGCTCAGAATATTATGTTGACAAGGCAGACAAGATGCCTGATCTCATGAAGTTTACCATCTAGTTGTGGGAGGTCACGATAAACAACAGACAACTTCAAGCTACAGTAAGTGCTAGGAAGCACACAGAAGCAGTGTAATTGCACGGCAGGGGGCTGCCTGTGGCTGTTTCAGCTGCGGTGGGTTGGGAACCCTCTCTGGGCAGAGGCTTCCGAGCTGAGATCCAGATGATGACGGGGGCAGCCCTGGGAAGGAAGGTCTGGGGGGAAACATTCCAGACAGCTGACTGCAGGTGTGAAGGCCCGGTGGCTGGGGAGGAGCACAGAAAGGGCAGCGTGTCTGTACCTAGTGAGCGAGGGGGCAGCACAAAGGTGAGGCCAGAGACGCTGGGGTGGGCACCATGGAGATCATGCAGACCCCCAGAGGCCACCAGGAGGAGTGGCAGCTTGCAGGGATGGGGCTGTGCCCATCCCAGGGGGTCTCCCTGAACTTTCTCTGGCTTCTGTCATACTCTGACAGGTATCTGAACATCTGCATGTGAGGACATGGTCCCCTGTCTCACCTTGCTCTGCCCAGGACACAGCTCTGCTGGCCCCAAGCAAAACAGAAGAAGCTTCCTGCCTGTGCCCTTCCTGCAGCTGCCCCTGGGTGCAGCCCACGGACAACACTCCCCGCCCTCCCCAGCTTTGTGATGGCAGGCTTGGTCCCTGGAGCCCAGCCACTCATTCCTGCTCCTTAGCACAATCGCGATGAAGCTGGCAGGGAGACGACCTCCTTGATCCCAGGTCTGGATTTACAGAGTGCAGAAACGTGCACCCCGGCATTCTCCGAAGATGCCTCCCAGACCCAAGCCCGAGCCCAAGGCCATTGCCTGTTCCCCGCCCCACAGCACAGACAACCTATGACAAATATCAGTGAGTACCTGTTCTTGTCACGTCCCCTACAAATGGTAAGTGGCCAGGCTGAGAAGTCACAGTGACCCATTGTTACAGTGGCCCATTGTTGACATCCAGCAAGTTATTTAACCTCTCGGGTTCTCAGTTTCCCCATCTGAAAAGCAGAGATAATAATATGTATTTTTCAGTGTTGGAATCAGATAATAAACCCTTGGCCCATATGTCAAAAGGGGTAATGATTATTATGCCTACTTTGGTTTGGTAAGTGTATCTCATTTAATCATCACAGCTCAATGACGAAGGTGTATTATAATCCCCATTTCTCAGAGGAGGACCCTGAACTAAGACCGGCCACACAGCTCTCCAGGAAGGCCACCTACCAATGGTGGTTCTCAGCCAGGGGTGGTACTGTCTCCCTAGGGGACATGTTAAAATATGGGTGTGTGCTTCTGGGTTGTCATGGTGACTAGGAGCACTGGGGTAGGAATCGGTGGCAGGAGGGACTCCCAGTAAATGTGCCCCCATGGCAGGTTTGGTTCCTGCAGCGTGTGGAACAATACAGGATCAGCCCCAAGTGCTAATAGTGCCCCTATCTGAGAAACACTGGCTCCAGAACAATCCCACATGAACAGATAAGGGTCTGAGTGCCAGAAAAAGTAACTAGCCCAGGCTCACTTGGTACATCAGCGTGGAGCTAGGACAACGGCCAAGTCCCTTCTTTGACCTCCAACACCTTGACTGTGCGGAGCCCAAGCCAGAATTTGGACCACCTGCAGGGGCAGGCCAGTTGGCAGCACTGGGTTGGTGCTTCCACTTAAAAATCTGCTGGGAATGGCCCTATAAGCCCCCCTTCCCAGCCTAAATAATTCCAAGCCTCCCACCCCCAGCTGGGAAGATGGGCTTGCTTATCTTTGATTGGGTTCTCAGATTTCCACCACCCCAAGCCAACTCCCACAAAGGGAAGGTGTCGATAATTACATCGCTGCTCTCCGCACCCTGTAATTAATAATTGTGATTAATCTGGCACACTTAGTCGAATATCGCAGGGCCTAATTGGCTGCTGTGCCTTTATCCTTTTGATTGAGACAGCCGTGTTCCTGGCTGTACTCACTGCTGCAGCAGGCTGCGGTTAACTCAGCGGGACCTGTCAAAAGCTGCTGCTTGGCAATTTGCATGGCATTTCGTGAGACAAAGCTGAGCAAAGGAGTGGGGGAGCTGGGCCTTTTGAGCACGGGCAGAGGAGTAGAGATTGGCATCCCCTGAGTCTTGGCAAGGTGTTGGAATAGATGTGTTTGACCTGTGACTCGCCTGATTAAGACAGAGCACCTCAGGGTTGATTCCGGTTCCCGAGGCGACAGCCCTGCTCTCTGTTTTCACCTCTGGTGTGAGAGGGATGAGGGGAGGCAGACCAGCTCCCTACTCTCCTTGCCCCGGGGGGTTTCTTTCTTTCCCACCTGGTAGAAAAACTACCTTTGTAACCTTGGCCTCTATCTATTCATCTCTCAGCCAAAGGTGGGTCCTGGAGCATCCAGCCCCCGGGAGGTCTGGGTTGGGGAATAACAGATTGTAGGAGAAGGAAAAAAAAAATCTTTCCTTTACACATTCAGGTTTACTAACTGGGGCCCTGCAAATTAAACTGACAAAAGACAGTTTAGCAAGAGAAAAACAAACAGGTTTCTTAATGCAGGCATCCTGTATGCACCTAGGAAAAGCTCAGTGATGCATGCATACCTCAAAGGGGTGGTAAGAACTTGGACTCATATTGCATTTTGGAAAAGAACAATAATTTTTTAGAGAAGTGACAAGACGAAGAGAAAGCACTTCAAGCTTCTAAGGGAAACAAATACATGGGGAAACCAGTAGTAGATACGAGCTGGTTAGTAAGGTTTGTCAGTGTAGACTCATTCTTGGTGCCAAGTCCTCTCCAGTGATGAAGTTGTTATCCCCTTCCTGGTGTTGTTGAAAACTACAAGGGGGTTTTGGTCTAGGTCCAGTTGCTCATTGTGCAAAGATCCAATTATTGAGACAATGAGGATTGCCAAGGAAGAAAGGGATTTTTTAATATGACAGACGTCGTGCCAGAAGAACAGAAGCTCCCTCAAATCTCTCTCTAACGGAGACTATGGCTGTTAAAGGAGAGCCAAGTGCCATGGGGCAGGTAGTGTGTAACTAACAGGGGCTGCCTACATGGTGGGCAGGTTGTGGGGTGGTGGTGAGTCTTGGCATCAGGAAGCCTGCTTAGAATCTCAACTCCTTTGTCTTGCAGAAAATCCGCCATTTCTGGGAAACAACTCAAAGGTCAAGTAGTTAGTTAAGGGAGAGGATTATCTAGGGGTCATTGAAATTTGTTCAATGGGGGGACCAGTTACATTGGTATGAGAAGGGTGGAGGGGCACCTTTATCAGGGGAATTTATGTTCTATGTTTAGGTAGATGTGTGGCAGCTAGAGAGCTTGTTCTGTGTCTGCTTTTTCTCAGTTGCCTTCAGCTCAAAATAATCCTCATGCCAGTGTGGCATAGCTTGGGGTGGCATACTCTGAACCCCTTCGAGATGAATCCCTTGTCCTCAAGTTTCCTCTTGAGATTTCCTGGCCATCCCTATCCACATCCTAAATTTCTACCCCTGTAGATTCATTGCTTTGGGGATCTAGCAGTGGTGGTCGTGGTGGGTCCCTCTTTTTCTGAGTTCCCTAATTGCATCATTCAGGATCCTTTTTATGATAAATGACAAAACACTTAGGTTAGTCTTAGGTAACATAACAACATAGTGGCTCAATAATTCAAAAGTTTAAAGGCTAGTTGTGGTGGCTCACACCTGTAACCCAGCACTCTGGGAGGCTGAAGCAGGAGGATCATTTGAGGCCAGAAGTTCTAGACCAGCCTGGGCAACACAGTGAGACCCCATCTCTACAAAAAGAAAAGAAAAAGTGAGAGGAGGTTGTTGCCACTATCCCTTTGCAGGTGTGATTTAAAAAAAAATGTTTAGAGAGACTTGCTGGCTTCAGGCATGGTTTGATCCAGGGGTTCCCATTGTTAGCAGGGCTCTGGCTCAATTTCTCTTTGAGTTCCTTGGCTCTATTCCCAGATCAGTTTTCTCTCCTGGCCATCGCTGACCTTTCCTACCACAATAATTACTAGAATACCATCTGAACACACACAGCTTCTCTCTGGGATGTTCCTGCAGAAGAGGAAGTATCTCTAGAGAAGCCCCCGCAAACATCTCACAACTCATTGACTCAGATTGGATTATGGCTTCCCCTTACTCCCCCCCACCACCCCAGTGAATCACTAAGGTTCAGGTGATGGGTTATGCTGACTCACTGGGTCCCCTCAGGGCCCATCTTAGGGTCCAGTTTAAGGTCATTACACCCAAACTACACGGGAGACAATGGAGAAGCAGCAGTGATCCGAAAGAAAAGCTGGGTGTTGTTGGTCAGGAGGGCAGGAAAAGCATGTCAGGAAACCACCACTCAATGTCCACTCTCCCAGCGAAAATCTGTCATCCCCAGGCAATGTCATCACATTTATTAAACAGCCCGGGAGTCAGCAAACTACAGACCTGGGACCACAGCACAAGTTTTTGTAAATGGCTTTATTGGAGGCCAGCCAGGCTTGTTTTTTTCGAATATTGTCTATGCTGCTTTCGTGCTACAACAGCAGAGTTAAATAGTCATGACAAAAACTTTGTGACCTGTAAAATGTGAAATATTTACTGTCTAGCCCTTTAGTGAAAGCACTTGCTGGCCTTTCTCTAGAATGTCAGAGCTAAAAGGGAAATCAGGCATTATCTACCCCTGTACCTCTCACTACACAGGCAGAACTACCAGAAACTTAGAGCTGGCCCCAGCGGGGGACGTGGCTTGCTGCTGAGGCTGGATGGGGGTTGGAACTCTCTGGTTCTTTCATGAGCCAACATCTTAGCTGTGAGAGTCACCCAGATAGTTGAGGACCCAGACTGAGGCAGGAAAGTGGCCAAGGGTGTGTTTGAGATGGGAGTGGGACTCCACAAGGTACCATGGGCAGCTCTCACTGTTACAGTCTGAGTTTTGCGCTGAAAGATCGTTAATCTGCCATTCTGCTTCTGTAAACCTGCTTGCTCCTGCTTGCTACCCCCAACACAGAAATTCCTAAGTGACTACAACACCCATGTTCTGCGTAAAATGATGACAGCCCCCACGTTTTGCGTAAAGCTATTATGACACTCATGTTTTACGTGAACAAGATATGGCCCAGAGCCCAAACTGCCCAGATCCTGTTACACCAAAGATAAGAAAATGACATCATGCTTACTCAAGGTTTTTTTGTACACGTGCTTGCTCTGTCTTAGTAATTGTCCACCCACAAACTTACACTATAAAAACTTTCTGTTTCAAAGGCTCACGGCTGCTCTCTGTGCCGCCTTCGGGCGGTGCAGAGGGCAGTCACTGGCCAGCTAATAAAGACTCCTGATTTGGCTCAATTCGGTCTTCAGGTGGTCATTTCTCGCATCTCAGACCATAACATTTGGAGGTTCCACCGAGATCCTGCCCTAAGATAGAGCAGGTGGCGACCACCGGTGCCTGGAGACCAGGTGCAGAGTCAAGTGTCTTGCCCAGGGGAAGGCCTCTGAGAGACATTCCTCAGCCCCAGGCAGAGGTTTGACAATGCACCGCCCCGGCACCTTCAAAACTGCAAATTCTTCTGGATGAGTCTTCTGATTCTGTTCCCGGGGCAGATGGAAACTGGCTCTAACATCACCACCACCCCCTTCCCCAGACGGGGCTGGGCCTCAAGCAAGCCACGGTGGGCTGTCCAAATTGAGCCTCTGAGGCTAGAAGGTGGTCAGGACATTCTCTACCTTCAGGATCTTATCCCCAGGAAAGAAGCCCAACCCTGACCCCCAACACATCTGCACCCAGCCCCCAGCCCCTGCCCTCTGTCACCTCCCCAGTGGCTGTCCAGGAAAGGGGACAGGCTTGGCCACTTTATGACTTTATCTCACATGCATCCAACGGTGTGAATAGATCAGTCCAGGGGCTGATTCATTTACCTGGATGCAGTTTCAGTTCCCTGAAACTGAGCTCCAAGGACAAAGCAGGATTCCTGAGCCATGACATTGGCTGACACATGCGGAGTGCTTACCTGTGCCAGGTGCTTCTCTGGCCCTTTACCAGGATTTAGTCTCACAGCTGCCCTATGAGATAGGGATAGACATAAGCCCCAATTTACAGAGGATAAAAGTGAAGGCTGGAGAGGTTAAGTAACTTGTCCCAGGTCACACAGATGGTGTCAGTTGGGACCTCTGAGACATAAATTCTAAGATTTATCGGGGATTATTGAAAGTATTCCTGTGAAAAATATAGAAGGGGGAGGAAGCAAGTTTGGGCAGGAAAAGCCTGAAGACTAGAATGCAGACCTAACACCTGGGGCGGGAAAGGGGGCTCCGAGTCCCGGCCAGCCCCCTGGGAGCTGCGGAGCAAACACTGCCCTCTGGGAGTCGGTGCCGGCGGAAATGGCCAGGCCCTAGTGGCCCCTCTGTGCTCCATCGGGCTGGGGCTGACCCAGAGGAACTGGCCCTGGCTCCAGAGCTGAGGCGGACCCTGAAGGTGCTGTCGCTGGAGGTTATCAGCTAACTACCCTCCTCACAGCTGAACAGCAAATTCCCTCTTGAAGGGGGAGCACACCTCCAGGGCCTCCTCGCAGCTCGGTAATGAATCAGCATCCAAACCCCAGCAGTCTGGGTCAGGCGCTGGTGTACGTAGCCCCTCCGCTTCACCCTGAGTGGACAGTGTGGGGGTGCATGAGGAGCACTGAGCCAGTGCTAGCGCTGGGTGTCCTAGGTCTGCCTCTGCCACCAACTACGTGTCTTTAGGCAAGTCACTCCATTCATTCATTCATTCATTCATTCACTGAAACACTGACTGAGCATTTGCTGGATGTCAAGTCCTGTAATAAACTCTGGGAATAAACTACAGGCCTCATGGGGCCCTGTGCATGGGATGGAGGAGCTCAGGGACCCTCAGCAATGCTGAACAATATGGTAGAGCCCTCAGGTCATGACAGAGGACAGAGATGTGGATGCCATCATGAGCCTCCTCGACTTCTTCATCTGAAAAAGGAAGTGGTTGGACTCAAGGATCTCTGAGGCAGGCCCCTTTCCACTCTATAAAATCAGCTTTGGGTCAAATTGGGAGAATCACAGGGTGTGCTCCAGCGAATCAAGAGTCTGGAGACTAGGGGGGTAGTATAGCCAGAGAGCCCACCGGGGCCTGCGAAAGCCCAGACACAGGCACTGCTGCCCCACCCCGCGCCCTGCCCAGGCGGCCTGCTCCGTCTCCGAGCTGTCTCTTCAGCGAGCAACCAGCGAATGACTGACCTCGGGGTCTGGGCACGATGCCTGTGCTGCTCCAGTCCTCAGGTCAGGTCCTCCGCCTTTGCCTTCATCCAAACCCGGCGGGTCTCGCGGTCTAGGCTGAGAGCCAGGTCAGCCGGGCAGGAACCATCGGTTAAACGATAGACATTCATCAACTGATAGATGAGTCCTCCTGAAATCAGCAAACTCATTTAAAAAGCCAATCACCCAGAATTTCCTGAGTCCTTCTCCTCACCCAGCCATGCCCAGACACATGACCTTGAAGAGGTCTGTTATCTTGCTGCAAATTATTGCCAGGAAAATCTATGGCCAATTAAACAAGCAAATGTTCCTTTTGCACTTTTAACTTCAGCTTTTTTAAATAAGCTCTGGCCCGGCCTATGGGAGAAGATGCTGGACTCTTGCCGACTCTGTTCATCAGACTGAGCATTTGCACCCCCACCCCCAGCACAGACTCCAGGGCTCAGTTATTAAATCAGCAAAACCCAGGAGCCTCCAAGATAAAGTCCTGATGATACGATAATAACAATTACTCTGGAGAATTCCAATTGGTGCAAATCACCAGGGGAAATGTCATCGGGCGCGAGCATGCCAGCTGAAACAACAAGCAGGTAATTTGCCCGTTTACCCCGCTCAGAGACTAAAACACAATGCAAGGCAGCTCCAGGGGCTAATGCAAAAGCCTGGGAGGTAGAAGACCCTTTTCCTTGCCTTGGCCAGGAAAGTCCCAGAAACTCTAGCATCCCTGGAGTGTAGAATCTTCTACCCTTCTCCAGGCTTTTTTGACCAGTGTAAAGGAATATAGAAAGGGTGAGGGGGGGAAGAATTTTTTCCCCTAAAACTAGCCGGCTCTCACCCATCCACCCCCACTGCAACTTTTCCTGTAGGACAAGCAAGCGACACGGCCTACCCCTCACTGTGCTCCCACCTCTCAAGCATGTCTGCTGCTCTGTGCTTTCTGTCCCCACCTGCCTTGCTCTGTCTCCTCAGCTCTCTTTCCTATCCCTTCACCCCCCTCTCCTCCCTTTCCTGAAGTGGCTCCCCTATGACTCTGGGCTTCAATCCACATGCCCTGCCCCCCTCACAGCAGGAAGTTCTTCCTACACCCTAGCTGCTCTCGTGAGAGTCTCAGTCACATCTCCCCTCCTGCCCTCACAGTCCTGTCCTCGCTCCGGTGATCCCAGTCTGCCCCTAGGGAGTGGGCAGGCCCCCCAGCAGGGAAACCCTCAGCATCCTGCAGCTGATGCCAGCCCACACAGCAGCTTGGTGGCATTAGGGAAATATGCCCCTTTCTCGGGGCAGATGCAGAGGACCCCAGCCCCAGTCACCCCCTTGGCCAGGCACCTGTGCATACACTGGTCAGGAACGCAGGACCTGTTTCTCTGGTGATGGGAACCCTGAGGGGACCACCATAGGCTAAGTGGGTCCTTCCCACTGCTGCAGAGACGAGGCCCAGGGTGACCACTATCCAACATTAGGGGGCATTGACTTACCTGGGGAGCTTGTCTAATATGCAGATTCCCGGCCCAGCCCCCAGGGGTGTCCAGCAGGTTGGGCCCAGGGCCCCGGAATCAAGCTCCCCGGGTGACTCTGATGCAGGTCACACTTTGAGCGTCCCTAGTTCCCCAGAACTGCTGCCTAGACCCTTTCTGGACTTGGATACCTCCAAAATAAATATATTAATTTCTAAGTTTTATACACGGAATACTGAGAGCTAGGATATTAAGTAATAAAAGTAAAATGTTTTAATAAAGATAAAAATAAATATAAATGGAAATCATAATATTTCCTTCCTGTCTCCCAAACTCTGCTTTTAATTTTCAGGCTATGGGCTCCCCCTGCTTTGGAGGCCACGGCCACAGGGGCTACGAGAGGAACTTCAACCATGGAGAACGTGAGGTTGTTACCCCATTTGGGGCCCTTCCTCTCACCCCCCACTGCCTAGCCCCAGTCAGCCCCAGTCAGCAGTGCTGATTCTCAGGCCTCTGATGTAGGGTGATAGCTCTTCCCATCTTTTCACTGTGAGTTGCTCATGATTTCCTTTCCTTTCCAGGCTGAGGGGGGAAGCTACAGGGGGGTCATAGCTGGGCACCTCCTGACTTTTAGGGTATACTCTGAGTGCAAATGCTGCAGCCCCATGCTCCACGGTTCTGACTTTTGCTATGGGAGTGTTTGGATGTTTCTCTCTGTAACGTTCAGCCTTAGCCAAGGTGCTGCGAGTCAGGCCTGCCTTGATTTAGTGGCGTAGAGGATTCCTGGTGACGTGCTCCGTCACCTGTAAAAAGAGAGGGTTGGACTGACTGATTGCCAAGGCCCCGTCTGGCTCTGACGAGTGAGGCTTCTATAAACCCTGCCAGCGCCGTTCGTGAGCAGAAGAGTAAGACCAAGACAAGGGGCAAGGCTGTTAATGAGTTCAGTCTTTCTGTCAGTTCTTCCGCCCCAGAGAAAGGCCTGAGAGAGTCAGGGGTCCCCAAAGAAAGGGCAGTATGACATTGGGCCCCAACTCTTCAAGCAAGGTCAACAGTCTTTGATCTGGGTTCTAGTCCAAGCTCTACCCAGACCAAATTGTTCTTGAGCAATGACTTCTTCTCTTAACCTCGGTTGCTTTTTTGAAAAAGGCAGGAGTGGCCTGCAGGACACTGTGGGCCTACCATGGTGTCGTCTAAAATGGTTCTTTCCAAAGTGAGGGCCATGAGTAAATTTTAATTGCTTGGTGGGGCAAGGTGGGGCATGAAAGACTAGAAAGTTTGCTTGGAACTTTAGTTCCAGGTGTGTGTATGTGTCACTCTTTACCAGTGTGCCAGTTAGGGTTCCAGGAGGAAACAGAGGCACACTTAAGCTAGGATAAGTTGAGCAGGGTTGGTGGAGAGAGCAATTATGCAGGTGGGAACAGGGGAACCGTGGGTGCAGGACCCAGGGCTGGCAGCTGCCAGCTGCTACTACCTCCAGGCATGAGGATCACAGCTAGGCAGTCTTGCAGAAAAGGCCATTTTGAGGGAAGCAGTGCCTTTGGTTGAGGGACAGCCACTACCTCAAATGAGCAGGAAGGAAACGAGCGGAGAATACACCGAAACTCACTCTCCTCCTGCCTTTGTATCTCTGCTTGAGCTTGTCTTTTGTGGAGCCTCCCAGAAGCCAGAAGGGCCACGGGTGCAGCGTCTGACAGCTCCTGGGCCAAGGGCAGTGCACCCAAGGGACAGAGGGACGAGTCCTGGTACAGGAAGATGCAAAATTTGTTTCTTACCGTGGATTGCAGTAAAAAATGCTTAAACACCATTGTCCACTAAGAGATCTTGGTGGCATTTGGAGCTAGCATAGGCTTACAGTCAGCCAGAACAAGGCTTGAATCCCAGCTCTGCCACTTGTAAGCTGAACGGCCTTGGGCAGACTACCTAACCCACCTGAGCCTTCGCTTCCACACCTGTAAGGACAGAGCTAACATTCCGGCTGCGTGGGTTTGTCCCGGCAATCAGAGGTGATAATCGAGACATGGCTGGCAGGAGGGGGTATTCAGTAGGGACAGCGTTACTCTCGAGTTCTAAATGCCATGACAGAAATTGTTTGCCGAGAACAGGCAGCCCCTCAGCACCTGGCTGGGGAGGAGCTTGGTGACGTTTTGTCACCACCATGGAGGACAGCCCTTCTTCCTTCTCCCTCCTTTCTACTGTCTTTGGTTACTTTATTTCTCCTGCAGGCAATTACTAATGGAATGATTTATAAATTATAAGGTGTTTATTCCTCCTGGAGAAAGCACAGGCTAGTTGTCAATAGAATTTATTGAGAAATTAAGCAATAAGAAGGATTAAAGCCCAAGGAAGGAACCAGAGCGTGAGTAGTTTATCTAGAGAGCCTGAGGTCAGTGCATGTTTCCAGGTAATTACCACGGCGGCTACCCAGGGGCTGCTCCGGCTCGGGTTAGAGGCAGCCGGGCCCCGTCCTCTGTGCCTGCAGCCATGGCTACACGCTCGTCCTCGGGAGCCCGGCCCTTAGTTTCCTAGCCAGAATCCCAGGTTGAGTTTGTGGCAAAAAGCTACTTTATTTCTCTTTAACAAACACTGAGGTTCCCTTTCTCCTAATAAATCAAGCTAGACTGCTCGCTTCCATTAATGGAGCACATCTTACTGGAGCCTCAGTTTCCTCGTCTGGAAAATGGAGATGGTAACTCCTGCCTGAGGGGCAGCTGTGCAGTGTGGTCTCATGTGTGTGAGGGGCCTGCGCTGGATCGGTGAGTGGTGACTTTCGGTCTGACCGGCCCTGGGTGTGTCTTCCTTAGATGACAGCTCTGGCTGTCCTCGCATGCAGATGGGATCCTTCCTCTGTAAACAGGTTGGCGCAGTCTGTATGGATTCTCCCTCTGTGATTAAAAGCTGCTGATGCCGCTGACAGCTGCCGGTGGCTCTGCTGAAAGACACTGGTGATTGCGCCTGGTGCTCAGCCTTGGAGAAGGCAGGGGAAGAAGAGGGCTCTGCTGGAGCCATCAGTTCTGTGCTTGTTTGCATTAAAAGCAGGGGCTTCATTCACATCCCAGCCCCCCACACATGTGCACACACACACACACACACACACACACACACACACCCCAGGCTACAGACCAGGCTTGTCACCGGGGCATTGGTGACCATGAAGGGGATCAGGGGAGCAAGCCAAGAGCACAGCCTTGAAAGAGATGGCAGTACAGTGGCTCAGAGGTCGTCCCCATGAAATACAGTGACAATATCGGGTGCTGGCAGAGACGGGGTTCTAGAACCGAATTTCTAAGGCTGGGCTCTAATCTAAGCTTCACCGCTTTCCAGCTGGGTGGTTCTGTGCCTTCATTTCTTTAATGGGGAATGAGGACATAAATATGTTGCGATGAAGATTATCCATGAGTCAATATGTCAGGAAGCTGGATTAAAGCCTGGCACATAGCAAGCAAGTGCTTCCGTATATGCTGGCTGTCACCACCTGCTTTGTTTTCATCCTCATCATCTTCATGATCATCTGCATACATCGTCATCGTCCTTGCCATCTCCCTGAAGGAGTTGTGTAGTGAGAAGAGTTACAAACTTTTTACATTTCATCAAAATAAGCAGAATAAAGTCCTGAGGATATTTGGGTGGAGAGAAAGGTCAGTCAAGCCAAGTGTGCGGAATATGCCTCGTGAGGTCCTGTGGAGCTGCTGAACGTGGCCATTATTTTATTAATAGCTCTGAGCTTCACAAAATTATGATCAGTTGCAAAATTCACTGACAGATGCAAGTCAGTTGCAAAACGGATGAACCTCACAAACAGAAGGTTGAATGAAAAGAGGCATAAACAAAGAAGTGCGTGCTGCGCGATTCTATTTACATACAGGACAAAACCAGGCAACTCATCCATGCTGTTAGAAGCCAAGATAATTCTCACCCTCCTTGTAGGGGAGAGACTGAGAACATAGCAGGGGAGGCTGCTGGGGTCTTAGTGATGTTCTCTTTCTCCGTCTGGGCATGGACGACATGGGTGTATTCAGTTTTTCAGAATTCATCAAGCTATACATTTATGGTGTGTGTGTATGTATATGCCTATATATGTAAGTGTAATATATGTGGATTTCATGGGAAATTTAAAATGAAGGCAGTTGCTTGGCAGAAGCACAGCTTTTCAGTACAGTGAAGTGTGTAAGTAACATTTATTGTTTGTGACAGAATTAAATAACTAATCTTTGTCGATTGCATACTCTGCTAACCACTGCATGTAGTTCCCTCACAGCCACCCTGGGAGGCGGTGCGGTTCCCTACTTTTCCAGAAGATGCCACTGAGGCTTAATGACATTAAGTAACTTCCACAGACCCCAAGACCCTTCTTGATTTGTGTCTGTCCCCACCCAGCAGCCCCCAGCCCCCAGCCCAGGATCTGGCACACAGCTGATGCTCAATAAATGCTTGAGGGGGTGAGGGAGAAGAGCGTGTCATTGCATTGTCACCAGTTACTCCAGCTCAACATTCTGACATCATTTTTGCCCCCCCCGCCATTCCTGTCGCACTCACAGGCAGCACCGCCCTGCGCTTGCTGGCTTGCTGTCTAGGTCTAGGCGTTCTGCCGGTTGGGCTTGTGCCTCTGGGTGGCACGATGGTTGGGGACAACTGAGGACTGAAGAGCTAGGCTGCTGCTCCCCACAGGAGTGGGGGGGGACACGGAGCGGCGTGTGGGGAACCCAGGTGGGGGGAATGGATTCCTATGCCTGACCCCCTCCTCCCTCCAAACCCCAAATTCTTAACCCAGCATCTGGAGGTGACAGTGAGTAAATGGTTCCCAAATGGACATGTTTCCTCCTCCCTCCAGCCCGCAGGGACTTGGTTCTGTCCCTGTCTTTTTCTGTGGTCCTTTGTCATCTTATTAGCTTCTTTGACTCAGCAAATAGGTCAATTCATGGCCAATTCACCACTGAGTCTGTATTTATACTCTCCCTGCCACAAAGCCTTCTGGGAAGATGTTAGTTGACACCAAAAAAGCTCCAGTTGGAGTCCTGGGAGAGTCACCCTCTTTCCGCCCCAGCGGCCCTTCGCCTCTCCCTGGGGAGCAGTCAGCGACGCGGTTTCCAGCCCCGCGGGAGGATCCTGTCTCTCTGCCCCTGCTTGTGTTATAGAGTCAACACTCAATGAATAATGAATTATAATAATAATAACTTGAGGAAATTTATGCCCTAGTATCAGCTAGGCCCCAAACAGAAAGGGAAGCTCGCTGTAAGTTACCGCTGGGAGCGGAGTGAATGATGCAGTGTCTCTCCCCGGAGACTCCAAACCAACTCATTTAAATTAATAAACCCGCTTTCCTCGGTGCCTGAACAACAGGCTTATTTATGTGTCTCGGAATTGGCCAAAACACCGAGTGAGGGAACCGAGAAATTAGAGTTCCTTCTTTGCACAGAGAGATTTTGAGGCACCGTCTAAGCCCACTGACTCCTATCTTGAGTGAACTTGGGAAAGGAAAAAACAATTGAACTCAACCTGACAAATGGATTGCTTCTAAATCTACATGCTGCCCAAAACAGAATGGCTGAATTTTTCACTTTTCAGCGGCTTCTTTTGCCGTTTCTGGGTAGAGGCCTAAATCCTGAATACAGACTGGTCTTTCTTGAAAAAGTCCTCGTGGAGCTCAAGACTAGAAAATGCGAGTTTGTTCTGACAGGTCCCTCCACAGAGACCCCTTGCGCTCAGGGCTGAAATTGTAAATATTTACCAAAACGTAGGGCGTGGCCCTGGCCGATTGGTGTGAATTTGGCCTGCAGGGCCCGGCCGTGCCGGTTTCTGGATCTTAGGGTGGCCAAGGTGGGGGAAGATCTCGTAAGAGGCAGGACGAGGCACTTGGTGGGCTCAGGGCAGCAACTTTTTACCAATGGGGATGAAAGTGTTTCGCTGTTTCAATAGTATCGATGACTGACTATCAGGCCTTTTTCTACCACTGCTCTCGACAGCTGGGGGTGGAGAAAAGGTGTTTTTTTTCCCCCAGAGACAGGGTCTCACTCTGTCACGCAGGCTGGACTTGAACACCAAACTTTTCTGGGCTCAAGCAATTCTCCCGCCTCAGCCTCCTGAGTAGCTGGGACTACAGGTGCATGCCACCACGCATAAGAGAGAAAGCTTTAATCTGTTTTTTGTGGGGCACTTCTGTTCTCTTCCCTATAACCTTATTCTCTTCAGACTGTCCCTACTCTGGCATGCCCACCCCAGCTCACACATGGTTATGGTGTAATGTAATTTCCGTGCTAACTACCTGGAGTTAGTGCAGACTCCGCAGGTTAAGGCGTAGTTCTCCATAAGACTGCCCTCATCTTAGACACCTGTCGCAAGCTCTGAGGTCCCCAGGCCACCCACACTCGGACCAACTGTCTACAAAGTCAGGAGTTCCCACGACCCTCTCAGGTTCAATAAATAAGTCACGAGAATGACTCACAGAACTTAGGAAAGTGCTATACTTACCATTAGCTTTATCATAAAAGACACAGCTCAGAACCAGCCAAAAGAAGATGTGCACAGGGCAAGGTCTGGGAGGGTTCCAAACGTGAAGCTTCTGTGTCCTCACGTCACCCTCCTGGCACCCTGTGTCACTCACCAGCCAGGGATGTTCACCGGAGCCTCAGCATCCAGAGTGTTTTGGGGGTTTCATTGCGTAGGCATGATTGATTGAAACCTAGGCCACATGACTGAACCCGGTCACCTCCCCTCTGCCCTCCCGGGAGGTTGGGTGGATATAATAAGCCCTCCAGAGGATTCTGATGCACATGAAGGTGAAGAACCACCACCTTAGCACACAGGAAGTGCTCAATAAATTTTAAGAGAAGGAATGACTCCTGTGGGACAAATCTTCTTCATCCAAACTGTGCAAACAGGTTCTTGATGGGCTCTTTCTCAAATAGAACCTGTCTCTGCGTTGAAGATTTGTCACTTTTAGCCAAAGAGGAATTTCTCTTCCAGCCTGTGAGCCCCAGCTTGAGAGCCCTGGGTTCATCATAATTAACCCAACCCCGCATGCCTGAAGTACAGTGACAGGGACCTGGGTGCTCACTTGTCTCAGGGTGTAGAAGGAGTTCAGAGAAATAGGACTGCCCTGATATGTTCTCACGACACCTCAGCTCGCGTTCTCTTCTCTCATTGGGGAGACCCAGTCAACAACATTATGGTGGATTGTTTCAGAGGGTCAGAAGTGGGTGGAGTAGGAGAGAAACATCTGGTCTCCAAAACACTCTTGAGTGGCAGCAGGAAAGGTTAAGGCTAGGCCTCAGGGAGAACTTTCTGAAAGCCAGTGGAGCATGTTACAGGAAAGCAATAGGGACCTAAGGAAATTATGCAATCCTCTCTCATAAATGCCTGAGCTGGGATGCCCTTGGGCACTATGGACATTTTGGACTGAATAATTCTTTGTGGTGGGGGCTGTCTGTGTACTGTAGGATGGTGAGCGTCTCCCTGGCCTATATCCTCCAAATGTCACTAGCATCCTCCTCCCAACTTGTGACAATGAAAAATGTCTCCAGATATTGGCAAATGTCCCCAGAGGGAGACTGTCCCGTGTTGAGAACCATCGCTCTATCTGTACCATGAGGCCAGGAGGATCTGTAAGGGCCTTCTCAGCACCCGTGTTCCAGGATTCGACCAAGTGGAGCAAGTACCACCCACAGCACATGGGGAAGCAGAGGAATTACGGCAGGGCCTGACCCCAAGGGACATAGTTCGGGGCTTCCACGTCACATATGCTGTGGACCACCACAAGGCCAGCCTGATTGGCTCTCTTTAAAATGCTTGTGTTCCAGACCAGCTGGCAGGGTCCTCTAAGACCACCTAGTCTGTGGATTTTAAATTCTAACGTGGCTGGTGCAGATGGGGGCAGAAGGCACACATCAGAATCCCCCCTCCCATTTGAAAACCAACACCCCAGGCCAAGCCTCCGCAAGAAACCAAGGACCCCACGTCATACATAATAAATGGAAATGTTACTACCAGATTTCCAGTCTGAGCTATTTTTGAGGCATTATGTCTGGAAGACCCTTTTAGGGTGAGGTGAGTGAAGCAGAGTTGGGCAAGTGCAACGTTGGATCCTGTCTTTATTTAAAATTGTGATGTTTTGTTCTGCATGATTTTTTTTGCATTAATTTTTACTTTTTAGAAATGTTGCACTAAAATATTATTTGGTTACTGAGTTTTCTGGGGCCTCTTAAATGTTGCACCCTAGCCAGTGTCTCACGCACCTCACCCTAGTCTTGACCCTGATCATCAAGGTTTTATGATACAGAACAGCAGACCCAGGGTGAGGAGCATGGCAAAAGGAGCAACCAAGTCTCAACCTGAAGGCCCCAGACACCTGCTGTTGCAGAGACCCCCCCACAGGGACTGCTCAGTGTGGAAGCACTGAAGAAAAACTAGACAGAGCCTCCCGGCACTAATCTTCCATGAATGAGTGGTTCCGGGGTCCTCCACACCATTCATTCATTTATCCCCAGATTGTTCTCTGAGGGCCTGCTCTGGGACAGACATCGGCCAGGCCAATGGGACATGCTCACTTCCCAGGCAGGGAAGATGGCTAATAAATAAACGAAGTGCAGTGCCAGTGACAAGGACCGCACAGAGCACCACGGGAGCTCACGTGAGCAGTGAGTCATTTGATCTGATCTGCGGGGACAGAACCCAAATGCAAGATTCATTCTCAACCCAAGAGATCTTATCAACCACGGGTCATTTTTCCAGTTTGCTAACAAGCCTGCCAGTGTCACAGTGGTGCACTACGAGCTAGGGAATTCTCAGCTTCATTTCCTTTAGTCTCTTAGGTAACAACTGGGGGACTTTCTACCCCACATCACAGAGCTGCCCTTGATCGGTCGGAAACAATTAATGAAATGATTCCCTCATAATTAGAGGGCTTCATTGATGAACTGCCAGAGTATGGTTTTCTACTGCCCACTCTTTTCTGTTTTGAGATTTTGGAGGGTAGGGAGCTTCAGGGAGGAAACGGAGAAAATGATATGCTTGTGGACAATGGTCTAACTCCCCATTTTACAGATGAAGAAACTGAGGCCCAAAGAAGGCAAGTGACTTGCTCAGGATGCCAGCCTTAAAAGAGAACCTATAAATAATAATAGTGCAGGCCCCCAGGTGGGGGAGAATGTGAGGGAGGGCATTTGCCTCCACTTCCGCTGTTGTGCAGGGACATGCACCACTTTCTTCATTAAGAAAACAATTAGGCAGCTAATCCCTTTACGGCAGCCACAAATGGTACTAATAACCAAGCATTTGGTTTGTCGCAGGAGATGGGGTCCCTTGTGGCTGGTGCCAGGTGTTCCACACTCTGGGGTGGGCGTGGGGGGCTGGGGTAGCTCATAAGAGGTTGGACTTAGAACGGGTGGGACTCCAGCCTCCTCTGCAGCCACCCTGAATGGACCTTGCATCCCTCTAAGTTCCCTGCAGCTGAGGCATCTGCTCTCACATGACTTGCTCTCTTCTGCAAGAGGGAGGGCCGGGAAGCATTATGGGTTCCATGTTATGGCTGGAGAAGTTGGCATTCAGAAACGTTTGGCCATTTGCCCAGGGGCAATTTGCTGAGCAAATTATTAGTAAAGCCTGCCCTAGAGCCCAGACTACTGTATATTCTACCCACGGTGGGCTCTGTGGTTCAGTCCCTCAGAGGTTCTGCTCCTGCAATACAGTCAGGGGCAACGTCTTACCACCATGGGGCGGTGTGTGGCCCTCTCAGCCACAGGTCTAAACAATCCCTACCAAACCCCACCAGTGCGGGGGAAACCCACCCCTTCCGGACACAGCACGAGCTCTCTTTGAACCCCTCTGTTGGAAAGGTCTGTCTTACAGCTTCCTTTGTGTGTTTCTCTGTATAGACACGGCCCATCTCCCCTTCAGGACTCCTCACGCTGAGGACATGTCTTCCACCTCCTATTAGCCTCCGTGCCTGGCACAGTACCTGCTGAGTATGTGTTAGGAAACATTGCTTCCCTTCCCCTGCCCTGAACCCGGGATTCTCTGATTATCCACACTGCAGCTGATCCAGTTTCTGGGAGACACAATGAAAGTGCCTGAAACAGAGGACTGCAAGTGCAAAACGCATGGGGGGGTTGAGGCAGGTAACACAAAGGAGCGAAGCCAGCTTGGTGGGACTCCAGGGATCTCGGGCTCCGCCTGAGTGGGCAGCTCAGCTCAGCTCCAGCCCAAGGTGGTCTCAGGAAACTATGGACACAGCGCTGCCAGTGCTCCCTTTGTCAAAAGGAAGCAAAAATCTGGATTTCTATATGAAATTTCCAGATTTGTCCATGTTGGCATTAAATTTGTCTTTTAAAAAAGACACTTGTGATCAAGTCGAACAAAACTCGGCTGCTTGTTTGCAAACTATGACTTTAGCATTTTCTTTGGCATAAGGCTAGAAAGCCTTCAGAAAGGGGCAGGGTGGGTAAGGGTCTGCAGGAGAAGGGCTCATGGCGACCGTCCTCCCTCCCTCTTCCTCCCACCTTCCTCCCTCCCCTCGCAGCAGCCTGTAGGAGGAGCAGAGGCAGAGCCTGAATCTCTGTACTTCCTCCTGGCCCTGGGTCCTACAGCACTAGCCCCTGCCCCTGTTTGTTTGGAGTCTCTCACCCCCATCTTACGATTCTCTCTCCTTCCCCGTGGGTAAATCAGAGGGAAACACATCAAGCCGCACGCTCTCCATGGCTGGAGGTGTTCCTCTCAAATGTCTTCTCAGTGAATCTCCGTGTTTTCAATTACCTCCTAACACACCTCTAGGGAGCCCAGTCAAGCAGGAGGATTAGTAGAATAATGACTTTAAATTATTTAGTTCTTTCCCCCCTGTCTTTATTCTGTGGCAATATTGAATCTAATCCAGGTCCAGATGCATTGGATGATACATGATAGGTTATGGCTAATAACTGATCTCATTTTCAAATTAATATGCAAATTCCTCCTCGGAGCTGAGAAATGAAAGGAGCGAGTTGGGGACAGCAGGGAAGACAGCAGTGTGAGCAGGGAAAGAGTGAGCAAGGAGAGAGGGCTTCACTCTCCCCTCCCCCATGGCCCTGCCCCGAGTCTAATTGGAATTTTTGTATGACAGGGGAGGGGAGACGAGACTTGATGACATGGAAATCTCTGAGGAACAGAGGTCCCACCTGTACCTATGTCTCCCCCTGCAAGGAGGCTGCAGGATCTTGAGCATTAGAGCTGGAGAGGAATCCACCCCCATTTTACAGATGAAGGAACTGAGGCTGGAAGTTACACAGTGTTGGGAGCATGACTGTGGCTGCAAACCAGGGTACTGAGGGCCCGCATGTCAGCAGGAAGGCGAGAGAGGTCAGTCTTCTCTGGGGTGAGTACTGGGGAGAGGGGATTCTTCTACTCCACACTCTGAAACGTCATCCCTTCAGCTCAGGAAGCAGGCCCTCTGTTGTACGGGGTTCTCTCTAGGGCCATGCACAGTGCTTGGCTGGAGTGCTGGCCACCGTTAATGATTACTGGTGGGATGTCTGGATTGGTCATGAAGCCACGGATGGGAGACACACAGTGGGGCAGCTACTACATGCCAGTCACTGTGCTAAGCACTAGAGACGGGCTTTTGTCCTATATGTTAATTTCATCCTCAAATCCATATAACAAATGGGGGGAAGTGGGGAAACTGGGTCCTAGCTAGTTGTGGTGACCTACCTCTAGGTGTTGATTTCTTGGGAAGGTGGTTCTAGATTATTCCAGAACTCCTGAGTCTGTCCCAGTGCTCACTCTGTCCCTCGGGCCAGCTCTTTGCTTTCAATCCAGGAGCCCAAGGACTTGGCTGTATCTGGCATGAATTAGCGTATTTCTAAAAAGCTCATGGAAAAACTAGTCAGCATGTACCCAGCTCACCCTGGAAGATGCATATTGGGAGGAAAGGGGCCCCTGGCAGCAGATGACCCATGGCTGGTGCAGAGGAAGTGATGGGCCTCTGGCTGGGAGCTGGGCCCAAGTGTGGAGCCTTCACCAGGCCCAGAGATTGACACCTCTGATGCTTCATTAGGCAGGATCATCTCAGCAGGAGCCTGTTCCCTTAATTACTTAATCTCCACGTTGGTTTCTTTAATGCATATTTACCATCCTGTTGGTTCCGTTTTCGGGCTGCAGTCTTTGCTGTCCTTGTAGCTGCATCTCAGATTCCAGAGCTGTGGGATGGAGGATGACAGGAGGCCGGGCCTGGGGGCTCTTAGAGACCTTCCTGTTCCCCTTTCTCAACCTCAGGGTCCTCTGTGGAAAGCAACATCTCAGAGGCAGGTCGGGGAGGAAGGATGAAATGGAGATTCTTAGGCTGTGCTGTCCAATATGATAACCATTGGCCATGTGGTACTACTTATATTGGCCCTTAATACAATGCAAAATCTAGTTCCTCAGTTCCACAGTCATACTAACATTCATACTAGTGTTCAGTAGCTACACGTGGCTAGTGGCTGGTGTGTATTAGTATGAACGGAGCACTTCCATTATCACAGAAAGTTATTGGACAGCACCATTCTAAGACATTTTCTGAGTCTTAAGCATCTGATTCCTGGTGTGAGCCCTAAGAGCATCTTCCTGGTCCTGTAGCCCTTAGATCCACCCATAACACCCAGTTCAGGGCTCTGCCTGTGGTGGGGCTTGGGCCATGGCACCCCAGTGCCTAAAACCAGAAAAGGGGACAAAGTTTTCATTTATCCAAGAGTCAGACCACTTATATTCCAATAAGAGTAGCCCGTGTATAATGGGCCATTAAAGGTAAAAACTCTTCCATTCGTCTTTCAACCAACCCTGCAAGTGGAGGGTCCCTTTGACTCAGGAGGGGTTTCAAAGTAAGGGAATCAGAGAAGACCACAAAGGAGAAGTTGCTAGGCTCCCAGGGGGAGAAAGTTATCCCTGCCATTCCTTTCCTTCCAGAGTGAAGGAGTTTCCTAAAGTGCAGGACCATGGCACCGAGGAAACCAGCACCAAGGAGAAGGGACAAAGGGAGGAAGGGCGTGAGGAAGCAAGGAAGGAGGGGAGGTCCCGACAAGCATAAAAGCCTCAGACTTGCACAGCTCCTTTGAAAACCTCACAGGCTTCAACAGTTGTGTGTGGTACTCACAACATGTGGATGAGGAGCAAGGACGCTTGTCACAGCCATGCCCATTGTGCAGATGAGGAAATGAAGGCTCAGAGGGGTTAAGGAACAAGTCCAAATGAGCCTCGTCCTGCACCAAGTAGCGGTCCTCTAGTGGTGCCTCGCAGGTCTCTCCCGTTGAGAAAGACCATGAGGGAGGCCACAGCCCAGGCCTGCAGAGCGGGCAGTGGGTGGTGGCAGGAGCCGAGTGCAGACTGTGCCGTGGCAGGAATTATTTGCTGGCTGAGAGCAGAAAGCCTGTTAGCAGATGGCAGGAGAGAGGAGCTGCAGAAAGCAGGCAGCGGGGTGGAGGACTGAGGACAAGAACACAGGGAATGAGCTCAGGAACGAGACACCAGGGGACACAGGGAGCGTGTAAGCCAATGGCAGGCAGGTGGGTTGCAAACACCTCGCAATCTGGCACTGGGTCACCTGCGAGGCCAGGCCAGGGGAGAGGTAACTGGGGAGAGCCAGGGTGCTGTGACCAACCCTGCCCATGGGTCCAGCCAGCCACGGGACAGCGAGGCCACCATGACCCAGGTGACAAGCAGTGGGCTGTTGGGAAACTTCCAGGTATAAATTCATCTCCTGGGTTAGTAAGTTAGTTTCACTCAAACCCGATTTTGCTACAAGTTGTGTAACAGATTGGTTATCAATGATCCCCCTAATCTATTAAATAAAACAGGCAGCCAGTTATCTTGATTACCATTTTTCAAACAGTGTTTGTAGTGATCCAAGCAAGAAATGTATTTGACGTCGTGACCCAGCATGCACCCCGGGACACACACCCGAGTGCTGACACGCACCCATGAATGCAAACCAGTTTCTCAGCAACAATACTCTCATCAAAACACACTTTCACAGTCTGTTCTTCTCTCCTCTTGTCTCCTCTCTTTCCTTCTCTTCCCTTCCATTTGATTTCTTCTGGAAAAATGCCAGTCACAACCCATTAAACTGATTTTGCTTCTCACTAATAATGGGTCTTGACCTGAAGTTCAGAAAACACTGATCCTGATGAATTGTGTAACAACCTCCTGCTGGCCTTCCCTCTCACGATGCCACCCGTGTGGCCTCTCTGTCTGTAAGATGCTATCTCTGGGAATGTGCGCTGCATAGAGCACCAGGTGAGGGTCTATGGAGGTCTCCCTGAAGCATTAGGGAAAAAATTTCTCATCACTTCTTCTCAAACACATTGATGCAATTGATATTTATGCAGGGGACAGTCTGTTCCCCGACATGGGGATTGGCTTTTACTGCAAAATGTATGAGCCAGGACAAAGGGGAGAGTCATTAGAGTTTCCGGATGTGTGCCAGCACTCCACACTGCCAGGCACTTTACAGCTGCTATTTCATTTACTCTTTGCTTAACTCTGTAAGGTCGTTATCATTAGTCCCATTTTACAGATGAAAAAACTGAGCTCAGAGAAAGACAAGCATCTAGTCTCAGGTCACACGAAGGCAGAGTTGGGATTTAAACCTAGGACTGTGTATATACAAAGCCTCTATTGTCTTGGGAACATTAGCTTTTGAGCAGTTGAACACGAGCGTGGTTCTAGACATCAAAAATGCCCATATCTTGTGTTTGTTCTCTCCCTCTGCCTCCACTTCCACTCTATCTCTCTCACACACACAACGTATATAATTAGTAACTAAGACCTGCATATAATTTATTGCCCAATTGGTCATGACATGGGTATGAGGCCATATTGGGTCTCCATGTGTCCCTTCTGAGAGGAAATGGGGTGGGGCGTAGAAGATTGGCAACCCCCAAAGGGGACGTGGCACATGTCGGCAGCCCCTTCTGATGCGGGAAGGCCCCCCGTGGCTGGCTGTGTGGGTCAGCGGGCTCACCTCCATCTGCCCTGCTCCTGCCCCAAGGGGTCTTCCTGCACTGCAAGGGCTGGAAAGCTAACATCAATATTCCTCAGACTTATCTGTAGCTATTATGCTATTATTCTGCATTTGAATTAAGTTCTCCAATTAACTGTTTTTCCACAAGACTTGGCAGACAAAAGTGAGGTGATGGCCAACTTGCTGCTGCTTTGGCTATTTTTCTGCAGGAAAGGGAAGTTGAAGAGATGAGGCTTTTCTTTTTCTCCTGAAGTCGCATCCCAATACGACTTCATTCTTCAGCTTCCTGGGTGTGGAGAAGCAGTTGTGGACACAGTGGCTAAAACCACAGCCCAGACTCATTGACAGCTGAGACCAATTGAAGACAGGCAGGCATAGGGCACAGCCAGTCTTCAGAGCCGGTTTCCTGACTCCGGACTCCTGGACCCTGCGTGGGTATGGGTGTGATCTTGAACTCGACAGCTCCAGTGGTGGTCTTGGAGGAGCAGCTTCACTGATAAGTCAGCTCTGTGGTTTCCTAAGAGGCATTCCTGGACTCAGCCTGAAGCCCATATAGTTTCAGCCCTTCCAAAGGTTTTTAGGCACCAAATTTCATGTCTTCAATTCCTATCCATTTAAAATATGTGGAATTATTTTCCATTTCTTGCACAGAACCTGACTGATACATTTCCTTTACTCCCTGGGTATCCAACTCCCTTCTAAACATTTCCAGGAAGGGAAATTCTCTCAAGCAAGGACACCTGTTCTATCATCAGGGGCTGAGGCTTGGTTCAGAAACCCACTCAATTAATTACTTTGGCTTGTTGTTTTCTACAAAGTTATAAGAACCTGCTGTTCACAAATAAAAATGCTCTGCCCCATGGATGTGTTAGTTGATTCTGTTAGTCGGAACCGTTGGGTCCCAGGGAACCTCAGGTACTTAAACAGGTATGCCTTCTCCCGGGCAGCTCTGAGACCCACGGGCTTTCTGTGGAGGCAGGATGTTTCCAGAAAAATTCCCCTTCCTGCTTTTAGCCCTGAAGATTGCACTGTGTCATCTCAGTCCTTGGAAGCCAGTGACAGTTCATGTCTTCTATTCCCTGAGAGGGAAGGAGGGTGGTTTGTGGGTTACCTGAGGAAGATCTTGTTTGTCCCCAGGATGGGAGGAGCAGTGAGCTCTGAGTGGTGGGATTCCCACCCAGGAGTGGCCCTGCATGGATATGACTGGCCGGCAGGAGGAGGGCACATCTACCACAGGAATCCTAGACTGCAGTCATGGGCACAGCCACCAAGCACAGCTGCCAGCCCCAGCTTACAGATGAGCAAAATGAAGCCCAAAGAGGAGAAGGGACTGTGTCAGGTCACACCATGGATCAGTGAGAGGACAGTGACAGCAGCTCAGAATTCCTGCCTCCCCAAATCAGTGTCCTTCCTACTCCAGCACACCAACCACCCCTTTATCCAGAGAAAACAAGAGACAGGCATCTCTCTGGAGGATGGGGCTGGGGACATGGCCATCACTGAGGCCGGGCTGGCATGTGAGTCAGCTGGTGAACTGTCACTGCCTCCTTTCTAGGCAATGACGTGCATCCACCAGGGTCCTTCCAGCAAACAGATGGCACCCTGAAATCAGGTACCTTGGGAAAGTTTAATAAAGAGAATGCATTAGGGTTTTCCAGAGAAACAACCAATAGATTATATACAGATATATAAGAGGAGATTTATTATGGGAAATGTGATCACGGATGCTGGGCAGTCCCATGATCTGCCGTCTGCAAGCTGGAGACCCAGGAAAGCTGGTGGTGTAATTCAGTCACAGCACAAATGCCTACAGATCAGCAGCTCCAACATCTGAGGGCAGGAAAGGTGGATGTCCCAGCTCAAGAAGAGAGAGAGAATGTGCCCTTCTTCTGGCTTTCGTTCTATTCAGCATGGGATGATTTCCACCCACATTGGTGAAGACAGATCTTCTTTATTCAGTGCACTGATTCAAATGCTAATTTCTTCCTAAAACACCCTCACAGATACACCGGATACAATATTTTCCCAGCTATCTGGGCATTTCCAAGCCAAGTTGACATTTATAATGAACCATCACAAGGACATTTACAAAGCGGTAGGTAGATGTGGAAATTGATAAAGGATGGTTCAGCACTGCAGGAAGAGGGCTCCTTTCCCACCTCAGGTCTGGAGGGCCAAGGGGAGGGAGTGTACCTGCAGCCCAGAGAGACAGGGCCATGTGACAGGAGCTGTGACCTTCAGCTAAGGGATGTGGCAAGCCTACAGCAGCCCCCCTTCCACCCACCTGGCTGGGTTGTCCAATGATTCAGTGTTCTTTCACCCACCACATTGTCAAGGAGGGTGCCAAGCTTCTTCAAGGGAAAATAATTGTCTCTTCAACAAATGATTCTGTATAGGACAACTGAATTTCCAAATGCAAAAGAGCAAAGTTGAACTCCTACCTCATACCATATGCAAAAATTAACTCAAAATGGAGCAATGACAGAAATAGAAGAGGTAAACCCATAAAACTCTCACAGAAAGTTAGGGTAAATCTTCATGGCCTCGGATTTGGCAATAGTGTCTTAGATGTGACACCAAAAGGATGAGCAGCAAAAGAAAAAATAAATTGGACCTCACCAAAATTAAAACCTTTTGTGCATCAAAAGACATAATTTAAAAAGTGAAAAGACAATTTACAGAATGGGAGAAAAAGTTTGCAAATCATATATTGGACAGGGGCTTAATATTCAGAATATATAAATAACTTCAACTCAACCAGAAAAAGACAAACAGCCCAATTTAAAAAATGGGCAAAGCACTTAAATAGACATTTCTCCAAAGAAGATATGTTAGTGGCCAATAAGCACATGAAAAGTTGCTCAACATCATTAGTCATTAGGGAAATGCAAGGTAAAATCACAATGAGATGACCCTTCACATCTACTAGGATGGTAATAATAATACAGAAAATAGTAAGTGTTGACCAGGATGTGCAGAAATCGGAACCATTGTGCATTGCTAGGGAAATGGTACAGCTGCTGTGGAAAACAGTTTGGCAGTTTCTCAAAAAGTTAGTCATAGAATTACCACAGAACCCAGCAATGTCACCCCTGGGTGTGTACCTAAAAGATTTAAAAAGAGGGGTTTAAACAGATACTTATGTCACTATTCATTACAGTATTATTCAAAATAATGAAAAGGAAACAAGTGTCCATCAATAGATGAATGGATGAACACATTGTGGTACAGTCATCCCTCGGTGACCACAGGGGATTGCTTCCAGGACCCCTCAAGGATACCCAAATCCCGGGATTCCCAAGTCCCTTATATACAATGGCATAGTATTTACATTAACCTATGCACATCCTCTATTTTAAATCATCTCTAGATTACTTATAATACCCAACACAAAGTAAATGCTATGTAAATAATTGTTATGCTATATTTTAGAATTTGTATTATTTGTTGTTGTGCTGGGCTTTTTTTTTCTTGTTTTTTGTTTTTTTTTAATAGTTCCAATCTGTGGCTGGTTGTATCTGCAGTGTGGAACCTGTGCATATGGAGGGTCAACTGTATATACATAAAATTGAACATTATTCAGCCATAAAAAGAGTGAAGTTCTCATACATGCTGCAACATGGATGAAGCTTGAAAACGTTAAGCTAAATAAATCAGACACAAAAGGACAAATATTCTATGATACTGAAATAGGCAAATTCATAGAGACAAAGTAAATTAGACTCTAGGTTATTGGGAGCTGGGGGGAGAAGGGGATGGGATTTACTGTTTAATGAGTACAAAGTTTCTATTAATATTTGGGGTGTTGGAAAAGTTTTGAAAGTAGACAGTGGTGATAGTTGTACAGCATTGTGGAGATAAGTAACCATGAAATGGAACACTTAAAAATGGTTAAAATGGCATACTTCATGATATATATATATATATTATCTACCTTATATATTATATATTTGATATATATAAAATTCTAATTTTTAAAAAAGTGCATTATTGAGCTGGGGACCACTGTGGGAAACTGGGGTTCAATCCTGCTAGAGCCACTCTAGGGAGCCATGTAGAATATGCCTTGTCTCTGAAGGATGGACAACTGGGATCTCTGTCCCTGGCTTCTGTTCCCCATTAGCTGAGGGTTGCCCTTGGCGTGTGAACTCTCCCACACTTCCTGGCTGTGCCTAGGTATGGACTAACTTTCACAGATCCTAAGAAAGACCAGAGACAGAAAAGCAGAGATGTTGCTCTGTGCCCTAAGGTGGACCCTGTTCACCCCAGATGTGCTGAAATCGGCGATACGAGGCACAATAAACTTCTGCTACAGATCTTGTTCTCCCCTGAGTCCAGGAACCTTCCATCTACGATGCCCCTTTGGAATAAGCAGTGGGTGGTTTCACCAGTGAGAAGTTTGTACACTTTGTACATCAAGAAGATGATTGGGGGCTTCCATGTCTGCCAACATTTGAGGATGGATAGACATTGGGGGTGTCCACCCAGGTTTCTCTGAGCAATGTCACCAGCATGTGGTCATTAGGGTAACATCACAGGGTGTCCGTCTGAAATCCAGGTGCCACTGCATCAGTTTGCTCCCACTTCTGCACACCTGCATCTCATAAATCCAATAAGAAAATAAAGCTCACCACAGAGATGTCTTCCTAGAAAGTAAAGAGATGATTATAGGATCTCCATGTGGAAAAACAAAGAGTTTCTTTCAAAATCCAGTGTGCCTCATACAAGTGTACATACTTGGGTGATGGGGAACAAAGATAGGCCAGTTTCTAAATCTAACTCCTTTTGAAAAGCAGAATTAGCAATTCAAACAGGGATATTAAGATGATAGTAATAGAACTGATGGGATAAACCATCTCCTGGGCATGGGCTAGTAGAAAAAAAACCATAGAAGTAGAAGTCAGACCACCTCAGCCACAACTGTTTGGTCTGCTATCTGAGCATACCTCTTCCCTTCTCTGGACCTCAGTTCTGTCAGCTAAAAAGTGCAGGAGTTAAGTGGCCTGGCTTCTGTAGTCCTTTCTAGCACTAATTTTCAATCACAGGATCCTAGCCTTCATCTATCCTGGCATGTCCGTCTGAGTTACACATGTCCTGAAGCTGAATCTCCCTTTGCTGAAGTTTCAGGGACGTGAATTTTTGTCCCTATCATTCCCCTTGATTAGTATTGACTAAGTGCCTACAAGTACTTTGTGCTGGGCTCCTGGCTCTGACCCTGGCAAGCTCCTGTCATTGAATGGAAAGACAGGTCCACGTGGGGCACAGATTAGTCTTTCTTGTCCTTTCCCACACTCTTCTTGAGATTTCATCAGGGTGTGGTATGTGTGTAGTTTGCATGTGGGTGGAAGTTGGTAGTAGAAACGACTAGTCGCTAGGTGACAAAATATTTGTCAGAGGTAACATGGAATAGCAGAAAGAAAATCCTAAAAACATCAGGATTTGTAAGTAGGTAAAAAGCAAGTTCAAATCCTGACTCTGCTGCTTACTAGCTTTATATTATTTTGGAGCAAATTATTCAAAACCTCATTTTCCTCATTGGTACAGTGAGGGTAACTCTGGTATATAGGGTTATTTTTAGGATTAGTAATTATATGTTTAAATGTCTGATGAATAGCAGATGTTTAATAACTGTAAACTATTATTACTTGGGGTTTGCGACTGTGAAAGTCAAGATTCTTTTGGTTGCAAGCAACAGAAACTTACTAGCTAAGTTAAATGATAAAGGAACTTTGTCTGAGAGATACTGGGATAGCTCACAAAAATCACAGTAATACCAAATAACCAGGATGGGCAGATAACAGGGCTACTCCAGGGATCTAAGCAGCAGGCAGAGTGGATTTTTTTCCCAAAAAACCACTCCTAGAAAAAGTCAGCTCCAAAAATTCCTGGAGTGCAAACCACAGAGTGCTGACAGGGCCCCTGGCAGCCTGCCCCCTTCTGGGTACCAGAGCCTTTATCATAGATCAAGGAGGCCTTGGCAGCTGCTACAGTTTGGATGTTTGTCCCCTAAACCTCAGGGTAAAATTTGATCCCCAATGTTGGAGGTGGGGCCTCGTGGGAAGGTCCCTCATGAGTGGCTTGGTGCCGTCTGTGTGGGAATGAGTGGGCTCTCGCTCTGTTAGCTCCCTGAGAGCTGGTTATTCAATAAAGCCTGGCACCTCCCCCCTTGCTTTCTCTCTCACCACTTGGTCTGCACATGCTGGCTCCACATTGCCTTCCAACCCAAGTGGAAACAGCTTGAGGCCCTCACCAGATGCAGAGTATGGAGCTGTGCTGCTTGTACAGCCCGCAGACCCTGCGCCAAACAAGCCTTCTTTCTTTATAAATTACCCAGCCTTGGATATTCCTTTATAGCAACACTAAATTGACACCAAGGTGTAGGGGTGGTATCAAAAGTTTGGTACTTGTCCCTGAGGCCAAACAAAGGAGGAGGACAAGTGGTTTGGTTTGAGGAAAAGGAAGGAGAAGTTTATTAATTTGCCAGCAAATGAGGAGGATGGCAGACTCCCATCTTAAAGAACCATCCCCCCCCCCCAACCCCGCTAATTTAAGCAGAAATACAAAGCTTTTAAAGGAAGTTTTCAGCTTTGGGCTGTTGCTGTTTAACTACGGTTGGTGGTCCCCAGTTGACCTTAGCCCTGGTGAAGATGATCCCATGACCTCTGCCTGGACAATTGTGTTGAGCCATGTGGTTTAAGATACTAGAAGATACAGAACAAAGAACACTCTTCTGCACCTCTGATTACTGGCCTCAGGCAGGAATGCAGTTTTAATTCCCAAAACCAGTGGTGGGAAGGGGGGAGGGGTTAAAGAGACAACTTGTAATACATTTAGCCCTTTATCAGGCCTTTACCTGGTTACAGGGTGTTGCCATAAGGACATCCGAAAATGTGGAAGTAGCTTTGGAACTGGGCAGAGGCTGAAAAAGTTTGGAGGGCTCAGAAGAAGACAAAATTATGAGAAAAAGTTTGGAATTTCTTAGGGCTTGGTTAGGTGGTTGTGACCAAAACGCTGATAGAAATATAGACGGTAAAGGCCATGCTGATGACATCTCAGATGGAAATGAGGAACTTACTAAACTGGAGCAAAGGTCAGCCTTGTTAATTCATAGCAAAAACTTGGCTGGCGTGTCCATGCCCTGGAGCTTTGTGGAAGGTGGAACTTAAGAGTGATGACTTGGAAATTTCTTCTGTCAGATGCTCTAAGTGGCAAAGGCTTCAAGAGGTGGCAAGGTTGCTTTTAAGAGATTATGATCAGATATAGCAGCAAAGGAATAAATTCAAGATGGAATTTATAATTAAAAGGGAAGCAGAGCGTAAAAATTTGGAAAATTTGTAGCTTGGCCATGTGGCAGAGAAGGAAAGCATTTTCAGGACAGGAATGCCAGGGTGTTGCGGAGCAACCACTTGCTAGAAAGATTAGCACAAACAAAAGGGAGCCAGGTGCTAACAGTCAACACAATGGGGAAAAGGTCCTGAAGGGATTTTGGAAATCTTTGATGCCATCCCTCCCATCACAGGCCCAGAAGCCTAGGAGGACAGAATGGTTCTAGGGGACAGGCCTGGGGTGCCATTGCCCTGGGACACCTTGGGATGCTGCTGCCCACATCCCAGATCCTCAAGCTCCAGCCAAGGCTCAAACTTCCCCAGGTATGACTCAGGACACTGTTCTGAGGCTACAAATGGTAAGCCTTGGAGGCTTCCACGTGGTGTTGAGTCTGCAGGCGCCCAGAATGCAAGAGTGCTGGAAGGTGCTTCCACCTAGATTTCAGAGGATACCCTGGAAGGCCTGGGTGCCCAGGCAGAAGTCTGCCATGGGGCAGAGCCCCCAAGGAGAGACTCTGCTAAGGCAATGCTGATCAGAAATGTGGGGTTTGAGACCCAGCAAAGAGCCCCCACCAGGGCACTGCCTAGTGGAGCTGTGGGAGCAGGGCTGCCTTGGCCACCCCAGAATCATAGAGCCACCAGCAAGGTGCAGCCTCAGCTTGGAGAAGCCACGGGCATTGGACTCCAGCCTGTGAGAGCAGCCATGTACACTGTGCCCAGCAAAGCCACAGGGATGGGGCTGCCCGAGGCCTTGGGAGCCCCCCTCAAACCCCTGTGCCCAGGATGCAGGACCTGGAGTCAACAACTATTTTGGAGCTTTAAGGTTTAATGTCTGCCCTGCTGGGTTTCAGACTTGAATGGTACCTGTCACCCTTTTCTTTCAGCTAATTTCTCCCTTTTGGAATGGGAATGCTTACCCAATGCCTGTAAAAGCAAATCAGTTGGAAGTAAATAAGTTGTTTTTGATTTCACAGGTGCATAGCTGCAAGGAACTTGCCTTGAGTCTCAGATGAGACTTTGGATTGTGGCCATTTGAGTTGATCCTGGAGCCAGTTAAAATTTTGGGGATTATTGGGAAAGGATAATCATATTTTGCAACATGAGAAGGACATGAGTTTGGGGGGACCTGGGGCAGGACAGTATAGTTTGGTTGTTTGTCCCTCCAAACCTCTTATTGAGGTTTGATTCCCAGTGTTGGAGGTGGGGCCTAATGGGAGGTGTTTGGAGCACGGGGGAAGGTGCCTCATGAATGGCTTGGTGCCATCCTCAAGGTAGTAACAGCAACTAATTGTTCTCATTCTGTTAGTCTGTGAGAAAGCTGGTTGTTTAAAAGAGCCCGGCGCCTTCCCCTCCAACTCTGCCCCATACACTCTCACCTTGTGATGCCACATAGCCGGCTCCTCTTCACCTCCTCCCTGGATGGGAGCAGCCTGTGCCCTCACAGATGCAGACGCCCAATCGTGAACTTTTCCAGTCATCAGAATTGTGAGCCAAACAAACCTTTTTTCTTTATAAATTACCCAGCCCCAGGTGTTCCTTTAGAGCAACTACTATTGCTGTGGACAAAGAGCAGAGCCAGACAGCCACCTCAATCAATGTGTACTGCAGGAACGATGTCATTAATGATGTCCAGGTCTGGGCTCAACCTTTGCTTCTGAAGGGCTTTTGGACTCTGGAGGTGTAGCCAATGTGACTTTCAGCCGCTATGAGTGCAGCTCTGGGAGTGAGGGTCGCTGGAGCTACCCTATTCTCCCAATATACACAGCCTCAGCGAGAGCTAGAGGATGATTAATGGGTGTCACCTCTCTGTTTACCATTAGCAACTATAGGCACCAGTTACAAGCACACTTGAGAAAAGATGGCAATCTATACTTTGTGTTCATTGATTTTTACAAGCTTCCATTATGTATACTGCTCACCAATATAAATAATTTGCAACACAAATGTTCTTGTGTTGTGCCTTTGTATGCTTCTTATCCCCTTAGAATAGCAAACAACAGAGTCCTAGCAACACAGTGTCCCATTGATTCAATGAAGTATCACAATAATTCCTAGAATTCCAAGTGTGGGCACTTAACGGAGCCTCAGAGCTTACCTGGTCCAGGAGTTCTCAATCTTGATTGTACATTAGAATCATATTAGGGATTTAAATACAAATGTCCAGGCCCCACCCCCAGAGATTCTGATTTAATTGGCCCAAGGTGGGGCCCAGAAGTCAGTGTTTTTAAAAAACTGGCAGACAGTTCTCATGTGCATGCAGGATTGAGAACTATTGATCCAGCTCAAGCTTGATTTCACAAACAGGAAAACTGAAGCACAGTGAAGAACATGAAGACATGTGCTTAAGGTCCCTTGATTGATTGTCTGCTGAACTGTGACTTGAACCCAAGTGTCCTGATTATCCATGCAGTGCTCTTTCTCTTTGAATAATTGATCGTTCTTGTCCCATGGATCTGGGAGGGGAGTCTTAGGCTGAGGGGAACTGAGACAAGGACAAGCAATCCAGAAATCCTCAAGAACAGAGTCAGAAATGAGAAATGTGGAGCATGCATTGGAAACCATAGCCCATCACACCTACGTCAGTTTCCTGTGTGATAGTGATCATAAACGTAAGTGAGCACTTGGTCATTGTGTTTCAACCCTGTAGTTATGTAAAGAAAAAAGCTGAAACTCAGTATCTGAAATAAAAAGCTATGACCAAGAGGCTCCACTCAGCTCAGCTTCTCCTGGGGGCCTTCATGTAACAGAGGCCAGGTTGTTGTTTCCTTATACAGCTGGGTTTGTGCCGGCTACTCAGCTTAGGGATGTGTGTGTAGGTGGTTAAAAAGAAAAAAAAAATTAAGTAAAAAGGATTAAAACAAAAAAAGTATCATAGTTCCATCTGAGGGTGGGGGAATACCCACTTGGGACTAATACACGGGGGCTTGCTTCATTATTTGCTTAGGTGATGAAGCAATATGCTGGTTAGGAACAATCTGTCTATGTAAAGCAGGCTATTGGATTTGTATAAAGTTTTGGAATTAGATATTGTTTGGGGATTGTGATGGTTTTAGAGATGAGAGTAGGCTGATGTTAGCCTCAGAAGTGTGCTTAGTTAGGCAAGACTTCACTAGAGTAAGTTGGCTACTGGTTGACTCATCCTCAAAGGCTATCATTGATTGGTTGGTGTTGAGAAGTGTTTAATGAAGCAATTATTGATGGATTAGACTGAGGCAAGTGGCCATTGGTTGATCAACCAGGTTTAAAACTGGTTCTATAAAATAATTAGTCTTTTTCTAAGAGGGTACAGGCTACATTTTTATTCTCAGTTCATGGTTCAAAATTATTAAAGGATTTGTGTTTCCAGGTTGAAAAAACCAACCAGATCCCTAGCATAATGGATCCAAATAGACGCAGGGGGAGATATATGATTGTGAACTTTCAGGACACTAGGGGCAAGGAAAGTATCTCAAAAGCTTCCAAAGAGATTACAAGTCACTTACAAAGTATTAGGAATTAGAATGTCTCTTGACTTGATTGCAACTGGAAGCAAGAAAACAATGAAGCAGAGTCTGAAAAATTCAAAAGGAAAATTATCTTTAACCTAGAATTGTATACCCAGCCAAACTACTGTGCATGAGCAAGGGAAGAATAAATAATTTTTAAATATGCAAAATCTCAAAAAGTATACTATCCTTACACCCTTTCTCAACAATATCCTTAGAGGTTATGTTCCAGAAAAATTAAAGAACAAAAAATAGGAAGATATGAGATATAAGAAGGAGGAGATATATCACCGGAGAGAGGCAAAGATGATAAAGGAAGATCCAAAAATAGCAGCTATACAAGCAGGCATAAAGAACAATTAGTCTAAATGTGTGTGACTCATGATATGTCGAAGACTGATAAATGAGAATCCCAGATGCCTACCTTCTTTTTGTTCTACCGATGGAGTTTTCTGATGAGTTTAGCCTGGGTTCTTATCTGCTGTAGGTTTATGTTAACTGTGCCCTGATCCCAGACTATTACCGAAAAACTCTGTTCAGCTCAGTTTCCTCTGGGAGCCTTTATTTAACAAGGGCCATGTTGCCCTTTCCTCACACACCTGGGTTTGTACCTGCTACTTAGTTGAGGGATACATGTATAAGCTATAAAAAGTAAAAACAGAGAATGATTAAAACAAAACAGTGTAACAGTTACCTCTGCTGATGAGGGATAAGCAAGTGGGTAGTAACATACAGGGGCTGCTCAGGTGCTGGTATTTCTTGACATTAAATAAATTCATAATGATTCTTTCAACTGCAACTATGTCTTTTATATTATTCTGTATGTATAATACATTTCACAATTTAAATCTGTATCACCTGATATAAATAAACCAGCAGTGATGCTTACTAAGCTTCTTTCTGACTGTGCATTATTTTCAGTACTAAAAAAAGCTCAATGAAAATTCCAAGTAGTTAAGATGAACTGTTATTCCTGCTGCAGCAGAAAATATTATTTTATAAAATAAATAAACTGATTTCTGACTGTTTTAAAACCTAAACTTTATGGAACACTTTTTAATTTTGTTGATTATCTTCTACATTCATTAATGGTTGAACTAGTGTGCATTCTCTCTCTCTCTCTCTCTCTCTCTCTCTCTCTCTCTCTCTCACACACACACACACACACACACACACACACTACAGAAACTCCTAGTAACTGTTATGTTGGAGAAGGTGGCAGAATCTTATACCCTTCTTTATGAAATTATACCCGGAATCTCACTTTCGGTAGCTGACACCAAAGTGGAACAGGAAGAGGAAGAGGAAGACAAGGGCATATACTCAAACTGTGCGCTTGTCTGAGAGGGTAAGGGAATGTGCCCCACATGAGCAATGACCTTTGACAATGACCTCACCCCTAGCAAAACTATGGCTAAAGGATGTCTAGCTCTCACCGTTCAGAATTGCTGCTCCTCTACCCATGGGAGGACTAAAAAAGATGACAGGAAGAAAGAGGCCAATAGCAGTCATGCCAAAATTCAGGCATCTTGGAGAATATAGTGAAAGTCGCCTTACAGACGTGAGGAAGGAAAATCAGCCCCCACCCTGACTGCAGTGAGAAATAGCTATTAATAGATGCAGAAGGGAGCGGCTGTATTAGGATTCAAAGCAGCAGATCCACCTATGCTAACCCTCAGAGGGTAGGCATGATTACTGTTTCACTCCTGCTTTCTAAACCTTACTTAAATTTCTCTTGTGACTGACTCTGGCCTGAAACCATACATTCTAGGAAATGCGGTTCCAGCATAGCTAAGTTGACACAGTACAAAGCCACCATGATCCATTCCTTGAGGACTTGACATTCATACACATCTTTTTTTTTTCAATCATAAGCACATCAGCACATCTATAATGTTTTACAAAGTTTTTCTATACACGATTACATGTACAGAAATGTAATTTGACCCTGTATTTACTTCCAATGTACTACTACCAATAAAAAAATAAGATACTATTAATTGAGTGCCTCCTTTCTGTCTTAAGCCATGTCATGTTAACTTTTATAAGTCTATTACGTAGGTACAATAGTTCACCATTTTCAAATAGAAAAATTGGAGTTTATGGGATATACATCTCTTTAAACTATACCTCAATGTTCAAATACAGACAATAGCAAAGTCATGCTTCTGCCTAATATGATGCAATCTGTCCTTCATGCAACAGAAAACACACCAACACTCTTCTCAGGAGAGGAGACAATGTCCTTTTATCTATCTCTGAGTTACGTTTACTGCCTTATGGTTGAGTCATGTCTTTCTTTTAATATTTTGAAACGTATATATTGAGATATAAAGTTAACTACTATTAACTTCTTATCTTAGGTGATAGGAGAATTGGGGGGAGGTAAAATGGGTTAATTATACAAAATACATTCATATCCAAATAAGGAAAAATACTCATAATTACCTCTTTCTTTATTTCTGAAACTGGTTATGTGGCTGGTATTTATAGCTTGCCTTCTCTCACTACTCATTTCGCATTCCCTTTGCCCTTAGCAAGAACCTCAACCAGTCACAATTCTCTGCGTGGTGGGCTGACCCAAACCTTTATTCATCAGTATTCCATGTCATTGGTGTTTTAGTTTTCCATTTAATTGCAGGACATGGGAGTACTAGGAGGCAGTCCAGGAGACTGCCTAATTGTACATATGCTCCTCCTTACCCGCCTTCGGGGTTGCCTAATTTCCCCTTGTAAATCAGGATTAGTCACACCAGCAAACCCTCATTCTTTGCCTGTTGATTCACTGGTGTAAAGAGCCAAGAGTGGCCAGGTGACACAACCCAACTTCCAGTTTAATGAATCATGGTTGTATCTTCTGGCAGAAACGTTCCTCCCTCGGCAACAGAGCTCAAGGTCACAGGGATGAGAAATAAAAATTTTGCAAGTGAATCACTAGGGATAGCAGTGAGAGAGGCCACTCTCATTTCTACCCCTTGAGTCCTGGCCCCACAAATCCTGGCTATGGGGGAAAATATATTGGTTACTTATTGAGATCATATGCCATGTCCTAGAGGGCACGGCAAGGTGTTGCCACTCATCTGGAGCAGTAACCAAATCTTTAAATGACCCTTCCACTGACCTTTCCTACCATGATAGCCCTCACTCCCCAGATCAGGAACCAGTGTGGGGATTCTGACAGTTTATAACTATGTTTATTACAATTATACATTCTGGAAACATCTACAGGGTGGGCTTGTAGACTCACTGAGCCCACTGTGATCACCTGACCTCCGTAAGCCCTACTCTGACTCATGAACCACATTGGCATTTGGCATCTCCAGGAACTAATGTCAGTTCAGGTCAAATGTCCATTGATCCCTGAAAAGTCTGATTATTAATATTTTCTTACCCCATTGTGTAGTCACCATGGTAAATGGCCATCAATCTCTTTAAGGAAGACTGGCAGGAGGATTTATAGAACACATTTTTGGTGTTATAGTAGGGTCTTTCCTCAAGGGGACCTGACTTCTTTATTCAAGAGGTTCTGGGTTTGTGAACTGGCTCAAGTTTGAGAATGGATTGAAGGACTGAAACTCTCCATTTTGGTAATTTAAGTTAGACCTCGGATACCAAGCTTAAAGCTTTTCTACTTACATAAATTAAGTAAAAATTCAGTAGGCTCCCACTCTATTTCTATTTTAGAACCATTGTGATCAACTAGCCAACACCAAAGGTCTCTGTAGGTCAAACTGTTCTAATTACTGCTTTGGCTCTGTTGCCCACAGGGTAACCTTGCCCACCTTGCCATTTTCAGTTAAGTGACACCACTTGTCCCCTGCCTTCCAGGGATCTAACATCCCCACTGGATTCGGGGAGCCCAGTTGGAAGACAGTACTTCCCATGGCTGTTCTTGGCCTGCAGAGTATAATCACTACAGAGCTCTCCAACAGTGCTGGGGCTCCCCTAGTGAATGCATTCATCCTTGGTAAAGGGAGTGTCCTCTGGGTGACAGATTTTGGCGAAGGAAGGGCAGGGCTTACATATAAATTTATTCTAGCCTTCTAGTCTCCCTAAGCCTTTGAATAGCTTTCTTTCCATTGTACCAAGGAAAGACTGGAATTTCCACTTCACCAAGTGTAGGCCTTCGTGGAGCTTGGATATGAGTCAATCATCCCAGCAGACTGTCAGAGCCACTAGTGCTAACACATGAATCCAGAATTTCTGCTCAGTAAGCCAATATCAATATATTCTGCCTAACCCAACATTATACTTCTCCCATTCTGATCTAACTTTTTCAAGCTCCATTCCCACATATATTCTCCAGATTTCTATATAAACTGGAAAAAATCATACAATTCTTTTGGTATGTATTCTACCTTCTCATAGGTAACAGTTTATATCTCACCCTCTGGGCCCTGTTCGGACTTGAATCTGGTTATAGCAACAGAGGTGGGGGTAGGTCCTGGGGAGGGTCAGTAATTCCCTGCAAGGCAGCTGCCGCAGGGGAGGCCCTAGAGGTTCCTCAGGCCAGGGGAGACCCACCCCCTCAGGCGGGAGTGGAAGGAGCTGCTTCTTTTGGAAAAGGAGGCTTGGCAGGATTAAGGGATTCAAGGTCTCCAGCTTCATCAGCATCTCCCTGTATTTCCCCTCCCGTGTTTTGTTCACTGTTCTTTTTAAAGCATGGCCCTGAGTTTAACCTAAGAGTCTGAGAGGCTGTGAACTTAATTTGTGTTGTAATTCAACCACCCATGAGGTTAGACTTTGGGTTTGGTTTTCAGAAATCTCAGTGGCTACAAGTGACAAAGATTTCTTTTCAGTCAGTCATAGAAGTTTTCAGGCCTCCTTACCAGAACTTGAGCTGGAAATGTAAAGCCCTGAGCACATAAATTTCTTTCTCCAAGTCTTCCAGCACAGTTAGGAGCAACCAACCAACCCCATTATACTCCTATTGTCACTAAAATGTTCTACGGCAGCAACCAATTGGTCACCCAAACACTTGCCTTCTACAGACACTTGATTACAAGCGACCATTTAAGTAACTGTTTTGCCACCGCTTTCCATGGGCTACCAGTGTCCTCTTTACCACTGGGAACATGAACATTGATGTCTTTAAACGTAATAGAATCAGAGGATCAATCGCAGTTAACCCAGAATAAATTCAGAGAACCCATCCTTACGATTCTGCTTTCTGGAATCATTTCTGATTCCAAATTCTGTATCAGCCAGAGATAAAACAGGCATGACATAGACTATGGAATTTATTTGAGGGATCTGACATTCATTCTGTGGGAAATAGTAAAAGTCTAAATTCATCTTTTTTTTCCCCTGTTCCTGTTGCGGAGCCTGAGGTCACAGAGCAAGTTCTGGGAGGGAAAATGGTTGTAAAGTAGGGGAGAGCAGAAATAGCTAAGAGCAACTCTCTGAAACCTGTAACTGTCTCCCCTGTTTCCATGCCCCCAATTTTTCTCCCTGGGTGACTTGCAGGAGAAGATGGTCCAGGATTTAGGGAAGCTGAAGGAAGAGCTCTCACAGGAGCTAGAGGAGTTGCTAACCCTGCTGCTGTCCATGCCAGCCAAGGAAGTCAGCAGATTTGCCAAAAAAAAAAAAAAAAAAAACAAAAGAAGAACTAGAAGAAGAAATTGTGAGCTAAACTCAGCCTGAATTTCATCCTTCAAGAAATGAGTACAGCAACTGCTGCACTTCTGCCTTTCTAATCTCCTGCAAATTTCTCTCGTGGCTCTAGTCAAAAAACATAAGGGAAGGGAATTCTGGGAAATGCAGTTCAGCTTAGTTAAGTCCACACATTATAAAGGCACCACAGTATCCCAGGCAGCTAGAAATGCATGTGCAAAGGGAGAGATAGGAGATAATATGGTGTTCTGGTCAGTCAATGAGTATTTATGTCTGAGCCAGATCTCCCCTTTAAATGAACCCAGCCTATCCACACTGGACCTGTGAGGAAACTGCCATAGGACAACAAAGCTATGCCTTATTCAGCTCCTCCAACTGGACTTTCACTCTTCCGATTTTCACTGACCGAGAACTTATCTCTGGTTTTGGCCCTGGCCCATCAACTTGGTGACCTGCTCTTGGTCCCATCTTCTGCCTCTGGCCCTGCTCCCCTGGTATTGACCTCTGGCTTTCCCGCAGGACCTAAAATATGCCCAGCTGCTATAGCTCCATGGGCTCCATCCAAACAGATCTGTTGTCTACCAACCCCAGCCCAGAGGGGGACAGAAAGTAGGTAAATGAATCATGCAAATGAGTAATAATACACCGATGGTAAATTGTCTAACACCTTAAGGCTTTCAAATTTCTATCTGTCCTAAATCTGAATCAGTAAAATGAATCATGTCACTTCTCATCTGCTCAGGGGGGATCTGTGAGTAATAGACCCTTCTGTGAGTTATGGTTTACAAAATCCTACAGCACTTGGAGACCTAATATGAACATAACCCATTCCTACTGCCCTAAAGTGGTTTGTTTGGTTTTGCTTGTTAAATACACATAATTACAGCTTAAAGTTTTTTTTATTTGTATTTCTTTAGTTGATAGTGTAAGTGCCTTTTTCACTGGGATGATTTACAATTTAAATTTCCTTGAGTTAGCACTTTCTTCTCATCTCTTTTGATCTCATATTTTGTGACAGCTGGGTATTGACCTTATATATTTTATCAAGTCTTTGTATATTTTGGACAATAAATTTTTCGATTTATCAAATATATTTTCGTTTTTCTGTTCCTTTCCTTCTGATATTTATTTTATTGCTTTTCATTGTACAAAAGTCCTTGGTTTTATGGATTTTAATACATCCATCTTGTTCCTGATGCTATCCTCTATTTTTAATATTCATAAATTTATTTCCCCACTGAACTGAGATAAATATTCTGTTCTATTTCTTTCTAGATAAATTTTTATAAATGGGATTTTTATATTTACCTTTGATTCACTGGAGTCTGTAGAAAGTAGTATTAAAGAGCCTGGCCTTTAGTCTTTAAAAGGTACAAGTTCAAATTCTGTCTTTTCTCCTTACCTCCCATATGACCTTGGAAAGAAATCATTTGTCTTCTCTGAAATTATTTTTTCAGATGAGTTCACCATATTATATTCTCCTTAAATTTTAAGAATTTTATTAATACATAATATTTGTACATATTTATGGGGTACATGTGATATTTTGATACATGCACACAATATGTAATGATTAAATCAGAGTATATAGGATACCCAGCACCCCCAATGTTTAGCATTTCTTTGCATTGGGAACATTTCAAATATTCCCTTCTAGCTATTTTGAAACATAAAATATATTATTGTTAACTACAGTCACCCTACTGTGCTATTGAACACTAGAACTTACTCCTCCTATCATACTGTATGTTTGCACCCATTAACAAACCTCTCTTCATCTCCAGAACCTTCCACATGCTTCCCAGCCTCTGGTATCTATCTACACTCTATCCCCATGAGATCAATTATTTTAGCTCCCACATATGAGAATGTGCAATTTTTGTCTTTGTGTGCCTGGCTTATTTCACTTAACGTAATGACCTCCAGTTCCATCCATACTGCTGCAAATGAGAGAATTTCATTCTTTTTATGGCTGAATACTATCCCATTGTGTATAGGTACCACATTTCTTTAACAATTCATCCAATGACGGACACTTAAGCTGATTCCATATCTGGGCTATTGTGGATAGTGCTGCAGTAAAAATGAGAGTGCAGGTATCCCTTTGATACACTGATTGCCTTTCCTTTGGATAAATAACCAGTAGTGAGACTGCTGGATTGCATGGTAGTTCTATTTCTTTCTTAAATATTTTTAATAATGAAATATAACACACAAAGAAGTACATAAAACATACATGCACACCTCATTACTTTTTCTAAGTTATTTCTTCATCATTCATTCTTCCAATTGGATTCCACTCTAAGGTGTCCCATGGAATTTTAACTCAAATAGCATTAAATCTCACATTTATATTTCACTGCTGGCCCAAGCAATATCCAAGAAGGGGATGGTTTGGAGGCTGACCAGTTAAGAGAGCCACCCCTGGCTGATCTGACCATGGGAATAGGTCCCCCAGATGGGTTGTCTCAAAATGAATAAGCAGAACAAAGAGCCAAAATCAAGACCTGAAATTCAGTGATTGGGTGTCAGCACTGGAAAGGTTAGACAGAGGTGGCGATGAAGAAATGAACAAAGCAGAAAGTTGACAAAAATCAGTGATTGTGTCCACAGCACTGGCTATCAAGGTGGTGCTCGTTTTATAGTGACCTTGGCACACTTCAGTAGGAGGGCAGAGAGCACTAATGGGGCTGAGGAGGGCCAGGGAATTAAGGTGTACCGTTACCTGAGCACATTTGGTATTCCTAGACATGAGGTAGTTCTCTCTCCCAGTCATTAATTTCTTCTTTTTGCCATTAAATATTTATAATGTTATTTGAATAAATCTCTTATGGTGCACGCTGATATTCACGTTTTTTATTACCATAAATGGGCTCTTTGTTTTCATTTTTTCAGTGTGCTACTGGTATAGAACACCACAGTTGATTTTTAAGCTTGCAGCTTATATCCCATAACTCTACAGAATTCATTTATTACCTCTAATTTTTGTTTGGTTGACTCGTTTTGATTTTCTAGGTCACTGGTAAAAGGCAATATTTTTATTCCTTTCATTCATATATTTCTTTATTGTCTTCCCTCTCCAGTAGTTATGGTAAGCTCTTCTGATACTTTATTAAATACACAGCTAAGAAGACATCTTCATTTTATTCCTGTTTGTTTTTAAGAAAATGACTCTAACGTTTTTTCAACATGTATAATGTACCTTGTTTTTGAAACTCAGTATACGTTGGTTGAAAAGAGATGAATAATTAATTTTAAACAATTAATTTAAACAATTTAAAGAAAGACTCTATCCATCTAATCTTAAAGAATTGTATACAAAATGGATTTTTAAGCATGCCAAAGGTATTTCTGGCACATATTAATATAGTGACACTTGCTATTTTGTTTTTCTACTAATATGATGAGTTATGTTGAGGCGTTCTGTATGACAGCTTTGAACTTTATGATTAAACCCAGTTTGGATTTAACGAATAATTCTCTAAAGGAGCTTATTTTATTTTCTAAGTTTTATTTGAGATCTTTGCATCTCCTTTTCCAAAGTGAATTGTTTTAATTTGCCTTCATGGTTTGGTATCTGTCAGATTTCAGTATTGGCCCTTATTTGCCTCAAAAAAAATGTTAGCTAACATTGTATCTTTTTTTTATATTCTTAAGACTACATAAAACTTAAGTATTCTTGATTTTTGAAAGTTAAGAAAACCACCTAGGGAATCCATCTGGAGCAGGTTCCTTGTGTGGAATAAATCTTTAATAACAGCACTTACCATTTCTTATTTTGTTATTAGTCTAGTCATGTTCACTTTCTTTCCACATTAGCTCTTGGAATTTAAAATCATGTTTGAGGTATTACACACTTCCAGTTAGATATCAACTTTATTACCACGTAACTGAGCATAATTCCCCTACTAAATTATAATAAATACAAAAGAAAAATATTTCCTTTCTCTTTTACTGACTTTCAAAATAATCTCATTGGGGTTAGAGACTCTTGTTTATTTTCTCTACAGAACCAAGTGCAATGCCAAACTCACGCAGGCCCTATATATGGAATGAGCAATATAAAGGGTGAGCCCTTTTCTGCATGGCTTGTAAGTTTGGTTTTCAAAGTTGTCCGCCATAATATATTTTTAATGATTTATATCTCGCTTAGTCCAGAAAGGTAGATTGAAACATTAAAGGGTACAAAAATATTTCAATTTTAAAGATAATAAGAAAACATTTTTAAGTGTAGGAAAATAGATGCGTTAAGCACTGATAAAGGTTATGTATTTATAAGATGGTAAAAAAATCTTTATATCTTGCAGTCTCTTATAGTGTGTGCTTACTTTGCTGATGGTGTTTATTTTATGTGATTAAGTATTGATATTATCAAAGTTGCCTCTTCTAAAGTCTCTGTGCTTTCTCCCTCTTTGTTTAGTTAGTTATGTGCTCTTGGTTCTCCACTACAGCCTTAATGGTCTTCCTACCTGGAAATAGTCTCCCCCTGGCTGTGCCTGGCCAGGTAGGGGCCAAGAGCTCCAGTGCTCTCTGCTTTTTTGCAGTTCCTTCCTGAGCAATGCTCTTGTCCTACAGTCTGTGAAAGAGGCTTAGATTTGTTTTAATTCTTCTAACTTTTAATATGATCTTTTTTTCTTCCTGGCCACTTTAAAAATCCTATCTTTGTCTTTAAAGTTTTAAAAAATTAACAAGCTGGTTTGGTTTCTTGGGGATGGGAGGAGATATTTTTGAGAATTGCACACACTTAATATACCCACTGAGACTGTTTTTCCTTTCATGATACTTTTGTTTAATGATTTCTTTTTAAATGAGTCACGCATTGGCCTTTCTCTGCTTCTTCTGGCAACTCCTTACATTCACAGAGGAATTTCTTGATCTATTTCAAGCTTCATAAGTTTCTCTTCATTTATCCATTTAAAAAAAGTGAATAGATGCCTGCTGTAGTTCAAGTTCCTAATGGAAACCCTGTCATATGGTTTGAATATTTGTGTTCCTGCAAAATTCATGTATTGAAATCTAATCACCGATGTGATAGTATTAGCAGGTAAGGCCTTTGGGAGGTGGTTGTGTCATGAGGACTCTGCCCTCATGGATGGGATTAGTGCCCTTCAAGAGCTGTCTGGCCCCTTCTACCATATGAGGACCTGGCCAGAAGTTGCTGTCTATAAACCTGAAAGCTGGCCCTCACCAGACACCAAATTTGCCAGCACCTTGATCTTGAACTTCCAAGCCTTCAGAATGATGAAAAATAAATTTCTATTGTTTATAAGCTACCCAGTTTATGGTACTTTGTTATAGCAGCCTGAATGGACTAAGACACTATGTAATAGAGACATATGTCTAAGTCTGACCTAGCACACTGTGCATTTCCAAATCTGGTTGTTGGAGGATGTGTTCATGGGTAAGGAGGTGAAGTCAAGGCATGAAAGAAGAGCAAGTCGTAAATATGGGTCTCAAATTGACTTCACAAAGAGCCTGGGGCATGGACTCTGAGGCCCAGATTCAGTGAGGGGAGTCTCTGGGATTCACGAGGCATAGACTGAATCTGAGTTTAAAGACACCTACATTGCAGGCTGAGAACTGGTCCTTCATGCGTTGAAACCAGATCTGGGGAAGTTGGACCTTTCCCTAAAGAGATGGGCAGTGCCATGGACCAAACCTGTGTATCCCTCCCAACTTATATGTTGAAACCTAATCATCAATGTGATGATATCTGGTGGTGGGACCTTTGGGAGGTAATTAGGTCATGAGGGTGGAGCCCTCACAAATGGGATTAGTGTCCTTATAAAAAGATGAAGAGACATGAGATCTCTTTCTCTCTCTCTGCTCCCCTCCAAGTGAGGACACAAGGAGAAGACAGCCATCTGCAAACCAGAAAGTGGGCCCTCATCAGATACCAGATCTGCTAGCACATTGATCTTGGACTTTCCAGCCTCTAGAACTGTGAGAAATAAATGTTTTTTGCTTAAGCCACCAGTCTGTGGTATATTTGTTATAGCCACCCAAGGTGACTGAGGCAGGAAAGGAACAGAGAATCCATGTAAAAACAAAGCTGCTGAGAGCCATGGAACCTGTCCTCTCCTCTACCTGCTGTGCTGTGCTGGCCCTGCAACATCGAAACCAGGGTGTGTGGCACTGAACTCAGGTGAGTAAGATCTGACCAAAGCTTACCAGAGTCCATTAGCATCCATGTTGGGCCCCTGGATCTGTTACACTTTCATAAGCTTTTCTCTCTTGATCTGTAAATAATTCTCTCATGATTTTCCTATGTGTGGGTCAGGTACTTCACAAGGCTGTAAAGTCTCAACTTGCAAAGAGGCCAGACTTTACAATGTGGCTTGGGGACGTGGGAGGACACAAACTGCTATAACACAATGCAGTAATTACAGTAATCACAGTGTGCTTCAAATGTCAGCATGGGTTTGTGTGCACATGTGCAGAAAGGACTGTTTACAATTACTTGGGTTTCAAATTAATTTTTAAAACAAAATATTTTGAAATCTATTTTGCCTACCTACATCTACACTCGAACACAACTCTTGTTATTCTATTTACAAACCTAGTAAATTTTAAATAAAAATGAAATGCTCATTTTCTATTAGGCTTTTGAATAATGTTTCATCCATTCAAGTTGAACACATTTAATTCTCTCTAAACAATTAGTCTAATTTACACATTTAGCTAAATTTACTAATATTTTAAACTATACTTATAAGTTTATTATATTTCATTTTCTCTTTAAGGCCTCCAAATGTCTAATAGGGGAACTTATAACTCTTAACAAGACAAACTTCCCAGGTGTTTAAACAACTGTAGTAACTTGATTATATGTAATTTATAAATAGGCTAATACTGACCTTTTCACAGAATTTAGTCAAATAATTTTACAACTTTCAACCTTAAAATCACAGGCGTAAGATCAACCAGTTTTAAATTGGTTCTTTTAACAAATATCTTGCAAGGGGATTTTAAAAATATAAAGTTGTAACACATGGATTAAAAAGCTGAAGGAATAAAACAATCATCATGTGTGAATCTTATTTGCTTCCTGATTCAAAAAAATGACTTACACAAAATGTCATGGTGTTCATGGGGGAGGCGACGAGAAATGGGAACACTGACTAGACACGCTGTTATTAAGGCACATTCATGTTATGGCTGCTATGACAACGGGGGTCCTCCTTTTCATCTGGGTTTTTGCTATCCTTGTCTCCTGTGTTTAAATCACACCCTTAACTAATTATATCTCCTAAGAGTTGAGGGGAAGAGTAGATTATCTTCCCCAGCTAGCTTCCTTCAGGTTCCTTCCAACTGCCTGCTTGGAGTTTTCCATATTTTTAGCTCTCTTAAGACATTTTAGCTCTAAAGACATTTAAATGCAAGCCTTGAGGGTCCTGAATTTCCTCACACTTTGTCTGGCATTGTGGCCAAAAGCCGTTAAGTCCTGGTTGTCATTTAGTTGGAGCATCACAGTCTCCCTGGAGAACTAGGGAAGACCTCACTTCACCCCTTTTGAGCTGAGCCTCAAGGGATGATAGGGGCACGAGAGTGGACAAGGACAGCAAGGGCAGTGGGAACAGACAGCCTGGTGTTTTCATCATTTCTGGAATGTCTGGTAGCGGCAGGAGGGAGGAGTGAGAGTCAGGCTGAACAGGCAGGCAGGCAGGGGCCAGGTGTTGTGGAGGGAGGGGCTCGTACGCCATGCAAGGGAAGAGTTAGATTTAGCCTGTTGATGAAGACTATTGAGTAATTTTGAGCAGAAGGGTGACCTCAGGAGATTTGTGTGTTAGAAAGCTTATTCGGCAGCTGTGTGGAGGATGAATTGGAGATCATGGCCAGAAGCAAGAATTTACCAGTAGGGAGATTATTTCAATTACGGTGATGCATGAGCACCTGGGCCGGGACAGTTAGAGGAGGAATGGGAGGAAAAGAAGTAACAAGAGGTGAATACATTTGCATGCTGATATTCATGGATGTATATATTTGCCTCAAAAGGATTTAAGGCAAGTAGATAAATGCGTAAAACTTTTTAAAAAATCTTCAATAAATGTAGAAGGAAGCAGGACAAATGGAAAAACAGAAAAGGAATGATGAGATGAGGTTATGAGAGAAGTTTACACTGGGGAGTGATGTTATTGATGGCAAGATGGTCAACTGGAAGCTCCTAGCACTCTTCCCTCTCACACACACACACACACACACACACAAAATAAATAAACAGCTATAACTTGGCCAAAATGAAAGGAAGCTCCCGAGAACAAAGCAGCAGCAGAAATTCTAGAGCGCACAGAAACCCAGTCTGGCTGAATACAGAAGTCTGCCACCCATCCCCTCAGCTGGGATCAACTTGGAACTGGGAGGGGGGGGACTCCTTCCTGCAGGGAAAAGGAAACCAAGAGGACCACAGTGGCCCCATAGGAACCTGAAACTAGAGCCACTGCTGGAGTGCATTCTGCTCTGGGTGTGAGCAGGCATCGCACACCTTCATTCCTGAGGCTTTGCCACCACTGAAACACACCCACCTGGAGGTGCAGCACCCCAGAGCTGAGCTGCTGCTGTGCCCTACCCTCGAGTTCCAAGCTACCATGGAGCCGATAAATCCTCCCCACTTCTAGTCCTTAGTGCACTCACCCCTTAGGGCTGAGCTAAATGGTACCTTGTGTCTCCTGGGGATTTCAGTTCTCCCCCACACCAGAGCAGTTGACCACTCCCTCCATTGGCACCATAGGTTAGGCAGCACCCTGCCCCTGGGGTCTCTGAGTCCCTGACAAACTAGAGCAGTTGCACCCCCCAGTTCTAGAGCTGGCATGGTACTCTGCCCACGAGGGATGCAGAGTCTCCACTAACCTGTGTGGCCATGTTTTCTGGAGCCAAGCAGAAGCAGTGCCTCACATTCTAGGGAATTGGAGCCCTGGCTGACCTCTGCCTCCCACCTTCCGGGCCAAATAGCCAGTGCCCCACCTACCTGGAACTGGACTAGCCCCTTGCAGTCTGACCTGTTAAGATGCCCTACCTCTCTGGAGAATGGAGTCATTGCTGTGGTGTTACCCAAACCTCCCCCAACCGCCACCCCAGCAAAGGGCCCAAGCCACAGCAGTATCTCACCATTCCTGGGTCCTTACTGCTACTGCACCCAGCCTTATATAGCCTAGGTTACTACCACGTCCCACCATCCCAGAATCCAGAATCACTACTGTGTGGTACCTCATCTCCCAGAGCCTAAGCTGCCACTGTGCCCTATTGTTTCTGGGTCCCAAATTGCAGCTATATCCTTCTCCCTGGAGCACCCCTATTTCCCCAGAGCTGTGCTAGTTCTATGCCTTGCCCCCCAGGGTGAGAACCACAGCAACATCCTAGCCCTCTAGGCCCAAGCTGCTGGGATGTGCTCTCAGAGCAACAGACTGGCTTAGTAAGAGTATCACCTCCACTCATGCCTTGGAAAATGAACCTGCATCTTAAGTCCTATGCTACAGTAGTTTCCTAAGGCCCTGAGCCCAGGAACCTGGCTCCACAGATGCTCTGAGCACCTGTGCTCTGGATTTCAGTGCTGCTGTGGCTGCCTATGGACCATGTCCAACCTAACACCAAGAGATCTTGTTAGCTAAGACTTTCCACGTCAAAGAAGACAAGAACAGGAGGACCCCTAAAGCCCTTGCCATAATAACCTACACAGCCACTGCCACTGCCATAAACTCCTGCAGCCTAGACCACTGAGGCACCCACAGTCATTGTTAATGCTGATCACAACTGAAAAAGCTGCATGGAAACTATACCACTGTGTCCACATGAAACCAGAGCCACCACATCCTGCCCAAGTGGCACCTCAGACCCATCCGCTGGTGAAAGTCTCCTATGAAAGTCACTCTGTAAAGTTTTAAAGAGGTGAGTGCACCACCAGTGGCACAGATATCAATGCAGGGACACAAGAAACAAGAAAGCAAGAAAACGTGACACCACCAAAGGAACACAATAATTCTCCAGTAACTGACCCCAAAGAAACAGAAATTCATGTTTCCTAAAAAGGATTTCAAAATAATAATCATAAGGAAACTCAGTGAAATATAAGAGAATACAATTAGAAAATTCAGTTAAATTTAGGAAAATAATTTACTACGTAATTTAAATGAGAAATGCAATAATGAGATAAATGTCATAAAAAAGAACCAAACAAATCTTAGAGCTGAAGAATTCAAACAATAGAATAAAAAATAGAGAGTTTCAACAATACACTATATCAAGCAGAAGAAAGAATCTGTGAACTTGAAGACAGGTATTTTTAAATGAATCAGTCAGAGGGGGAAAAAAGAATGAAAAAGAGTGAAGACAGCTTATGGGAATTAAGAGACAGTAGTAAGCAAACAAATTTTTACATTACGGCCATTTTAGAAGAAGAGACAGAAAGAGACAGAAAGCTTATTTAACAATTGCTGAAAACTTTCCAAGTCTTGGGAGAGATATGGACATCCAGATCCATGAAGCTTAAAGATCCCCAAACAGATACAACTAAAGAGGTTCTCTCCAAGGCACATAAAACCAATCTGTCAAAAGGCAAAGACAAAGAGAATTTTAAAAGCAGCAAGAGAAAACATCAAGTCGTAGTTAAGGAAATTTCCATTAGACTATCACTGGATTTCTTAGTGGAAGTCTTCCACACCAAAAGAAAATGAGATGATATATTCAAGGTGCAAAAATGAAAAAAAAAAAAAAACCAAAAAAAAAACCAAAAAACAAAATTAGCAGCCAAAAAATATTATACCCAATAAAGCTGTCCTTCATAAATGAAAGAGAAATAAAGTCTTTCCTAGCCAAGCAAAAAATAAAGAAATTCATCACCACTAAACCTGCCCTACAGGAAATGCTTAAGGGAGTTATTCAAGCAGAAACAAAAGGACAGTAATTACTATCATGAATATATTTGAAAGCATAAAACTCACCAGTATAAGTGAATACATAGTCAAATCCAGAATACTCTAATACTGAAATGGTGGTTAAATCATACATATTCCTAATATGAAAATTAAAAGTCAGAACAGTAAAAAATAACTAAAGCTACAACAAGTTGTTAATGAATACACAATATGCAAAATGTAAATTGTTACATCAGAAATAAATTATAGGGGGAAGAGAGTAAAACTCTAGAGTGTTTTAATTTTTTTTTTTTAATTTCAGCATATTACGGGCGTACAAATGTTTAGGTTACTTATATTGCCTTTGCGCCACCTGAGTCACAGCTTCAAACGTGTCCATCCACCAGACAGTGCGCACCTCACCCATTAGGTGTGTATATTCCATCCCCTCCTCCCCCTTCCCATTTGCCTGACACCTGATAAATGTTATTACTATATGTGCTCTTAAGTGTTGATCAGTTAATAACAATTTGATGGTGAGTACATGTGGTACTTGTTTTTTCACTCTTGTAATAATTCACTTAGTAGAATGGGCTCCAGCTCTATCCAGGATAACACAAGAGGTGCTAGATCGCCATTGTTTTTTCTGGCTAAGTAGAACTCCATGATATACTTATACCACATTTTATTAATCCACTCATGTATTGATGGGCACTTGAGTTGTTTCCACTTCTTTGCAATTGTGGATCGTGCTGCTATAAACATTTGAGTGCAGGTGTCTTTTTTATAGAATGTCTTTTGTTCTTTTGGGTAGATGCCCAATAATGGGATTGCTGGATCAAATGGTAATTCTACTTGTAGCTCTTTGAGGTCTTTCCAAATTACTTTCCACAGAGGTTGTATCAGTTTGCAGTCCCACCAGCAGTGTATGAGTGTTCCTATCTCTCTACAGCCACACCAACTATTGTTTTGGGACTTTTTGATAAAAGCCATTTTCACTGGAGATAAGCGATATCTCATTGTGGTTTTGATTTCCATTTCCCTGATGATTAGAGATGTTGAGCACTTTTTCATGTTTTTTTGGCCATTAGTCTATCTTCTTTTGAAAAGTTTCTGTTCATGTCCTTTGCCCACTTTTTGATAGAGTTGTTTGATTTTTTTTCTTGTTGATTTTCCTGAGTTCTATGTAGATTCTACTTATCAGCCCTTTATTGGATGTGTAGCATGTGAGTATTTTCTCCCATTCTGTAGGTTGTCTGTTTGCACTCGTAATAGTTTCCTTGGCTGTGCAGAAGCTTTTTAATTTGATCAGGTCCCATTTATTTATTTTTGTTGTTGCTGTGTGTGATTGCCTTTGGGGTCTTCATAAATTTTTTGCCTAGGCCAATGTCTATAAGAGTTTTTTAAACATTTTCTTCTAGAAGTCTTATACTTTCATGCCTCAGGTTTAAGTCTGTTATCCACTGTGAGTTGATTTTTGTAAGAGGTGAAAGATGTAGATCCTATTTCAGTCTTCTACATGTGGCTATCCAAGTTTCTCAGCACCATTTCTTGAATAAGGATTCTTTTCCCCAGTGTATGTTTCTGTCTGCTTTGCCAAAGATTAGATGGCTATATGAGGATGGTTTTATATCTGAGTTCTCAGTCCTGTTGCCTTGGCATATGTCTCTGTTCTTGTGCCAGTATCATGCTGTTTTAGTTACTATAGCCTTGTAGTATAGCTTGAAGTCTGGTAAACTGATGCCTCCCAATTTGTTATTTTTGCTTAAGATTGCTTTTGCTCTATGGGGTCCTCTCTGGTTCCATGTGAAGCATACAGAAATCATTAGCATTCCTATATGCCAACAATAGTTAAACTGAGAATGAAATCAAAGACTCATATCCTTCACAATAGCAACAAAGAAAATCAAATACCTAGGAATATATTTAACTAAGGAGGTAAAAGACCTCTACAGAGAGAACTATGAAACATTGAGGAAGGAAATAGCAGAGGATGTAAACAGGTGGAAAACCATACCGTGCTCATGGGTGGGCAGAATCAACATTGTTAAAATGTCTATACTACCCAAAGTGATCTACAGATTCAATGCAATCCCTTTTAAAATACCAACATAATTTTTTACAGATCTAGAGTTTTTATATGTGACTAAAGTTAAGTTGAAATGGTTGATTATAATAAGATGTATTATATAAGCCTTATGGTAACCACAAAACAAACAAACAAAAACTATAGCAGATATGTGAATGATAAAGAGAAAGGAATCAAAGCTTAGCACTACAGAAAATTATGAAATCACAAAGGTAGACAACAAGAGAGGAAGAAAAAAAAGGAACTATAAAACAATCTGAAAATAAATAACAAATGGTAGTCATAAGTCCTTGACTATCAGTATTAACCTTGAATGTAAATGGATTAAATTCTCCAAATAAAGACATGGAGTGGCTGAATAAATAAGAAAAATAAGATTCAATTATATACATCTACAAGAGATCCACTTAAGCTTTAAGGACACATATAGGCTGAAAGTGAAGGGATGGAAGAAGATACCCACAGCTAATGATTACTATGTAAATGATAACCAAATGAGAGCAGAGGTGGCTATCTGAAAAAATCGACTTCATATCAAAACTGTCCAAAGATACAAAGAAGGTCATTATTTAATGATAAAGGGGTCAATCACCAAGAGGAAATAATAATTGTAAATATATATGCAGCCAACATTGGAGCATCAAAATGCATAAAACAGATATTAATGGATGTGAGGGAGAAATAGATAGCAATACAATAATATTAGGGAAATTCAATGCCTCAATTTCAACAATAGATAGATCAAACAGACAGAAAATTAGTATGGAAATACTGGACTTAAATTGCACCTTTGACCAATTGGACCTAGAGACATATATAAAACTTTCCACTCAACAGTAGCAGAATATACATTTTTCTCTAGTGCAAATGGAACATTCTTCAGGATAGACCATATTTTAGGCCACGAAACAAACAAGTCTTAAAAAATTTAAGAAGACGAAAATAATATCTAGTATTATTGTAGACTACAGTGGTATGAAACTAGCAATCAATAGAAGGAATCTTGAAAAATTTACAAATATGTGGAAATTAAACAACATGGTCCTGAACAATCAATGTGTCAAAGAAGAAATCAAACGGGAGTTTTAAAATTATCTTGAGACAGTGACAATGGAAACAGAACATACCAAAACCTGTGGGATGTAGTAAAAGTAGTTTCAATAGGGAAGTTTATAGCAATAAATGCCTACATTAAAAAAGGAGAAAGATCCCAAAATAAATAGTCTAACATTATGCCTCAAGGAACTAGAAAAACAAACTAAACTCAAAATTGGCAGAAGAGAATAATAAAAATCATAACAGAAATAAATCAAATAGATAATAGAAAAACCATGGAAAGAATAAAACAGTGTTTATTTTTGAAAAAAATAAACAAAATTGACAATCCCTTAGCTAGTCTAATGAAAAAAAAGAAAGCTCAAATAAAATAAAAAATGAAAGTGAATAAATGACAAAAAAAAGATATTTAATAAATGCTGACAAGGGTGTGAACAAAAGACAAATCTTATACACTGTTAGTAGGAATGTAGATTGGTACAGCCATTATGGAAAAACAGTATGGAGGTTCCTGAAGAAATAAAAATTGAACTACCATATTACCCACCAATCCTTCTTCTGGGCATATATCCAAAGGAGATGAAATCACACCTTGTAAAAATATCTTCACTACCATGTTCATTGCAGCATTATTCACAATAGCCAAGATACGGAAACAACCTAGTTATCTGCCAATAAATAGATGGATAAAGAAACTGGGATACATATACACACAGGAGTATTATTCAATCCTCAAAAAAGAACGAGATCTTGCCATTTGCCACAATGTGGATGAACCTGGAGGACATTATGCTAAGTGAAATAAGCCAGACAGAAAAATATTGCATGGTTTCACTTATATGTAGAAACTAAAAATAAATAAATAAATAAATAAAGTAGACATACAGAGATAGAGAACAAATGATTACCAGGGGCAGGTGGGTGGGGTGGGGAGGAAGCAGGGAGATGTAGGTCAGAGGATACAAAGAAGCCAATATATAGGATGAACAAGCCTAGAGATCCAACGTACAACATGAGGTTTGTGGGTAATAAAATTGCACTGTATCTGAGATTCATGCTAAATGAGTAGATTTTAGCTGTTCTTGCCACAAAAATAAAACTATGTGAGATGATGAATATGTCAATTTGCTTTACACTAGTAACCTTTTTACTATCTGTATGTCTCACATAACATCATATTGTATACCTTAATATACACAATAAAATTGTCCCATCTGCTTAACAACAGAAAGAGAACAGGTAACAAAACATTAAAAAAACTGGAAATTCGCATTGGGATATTTAGGTCCTCACACTCAGCCCGGGGTGGGCCATGAATTTGGCTGTTGACATTCTAATGGTCAGTACGAAACAGGAGGCGCAATCCACCACTCGATTCACAAATCTTGTAAAAAAAAGAAAAAAAAAGCACTCCAGTTGCTTGGGAGGAACACGGAGAGTGTTGGCTCTGGACATAGGGAAATTTCTCCCAGGGAGCCTCAGAAGGAAGGCAAGAGTTGATGCGCCAAGCAAAAACCTCAACCTCTCAGGGTGAGAAGATCTTGTTTTTCTAAGAAATGATTTTTCTGGTGGATATTGAAGAAGTCAGACTGGAAGATAGGGCTCGGTCACCGTCTTTCCCCCAGTGAGAAAGCTGGTGGGTCAGCCACAGAGCCAGGCTGTCTTACTGTAAATACCTGTCTTGTGAAGGATAGAGTAGATACCTTCCTGGAAACAAAATGAAATAACCATACATATCAGGACAGCCTGGTGGAGGACAAACCACAACCAGCCAGGCATGGAAGATGGCGAGACCTCCCAGGCATGCTCAAAGATGAAGTGTTGAATGAAGGACTTGGTGCCTCTAGAGGAAGAGGAATCAATCAGGAGTGACATAGGGGAAGGAGGGATCAGTCAGGAAGTTAAACCAATGCTCAGGTGTCCATCCTGGGTCAATTGTTTGCACGATTATTTAAAAGACCAGCAAGGTGAATGAAACAGAAGGAGCTGCTTTGGGGGTTGGGTGATGGGAGGAAAATTGTAAGTTCACTTTGGGGCCACATTAAGTGTGATGTTCCCAAAGGTGTCCAAGGGACAATGTAACCAGTGCTTTGCAGTTTAGTTTCATTGTGCTGTCAGTGACCCCAATTTATGCTCTTGATCTACCCAAGAGGTCACCTGTATGCAGTTCTCCTGGCCGCCCATGACTTCCTGCATCTCTCTGTAGAGTGTTTTCTCATTGCTGGTGTCAGGCAGGTCAGAAGATTTAGGAGTTAATGTCCCAGTGGTGACCCTCAACCAACAATGGACAGGAGTTGGTAGATAAACACCATGGCTTCTTGTCTGTCTCCATAAGCAGCCGTCCAGATGGTACTTTAGCATCATCTTTAAGGACTGTACTGATGCCAAAGTATCCCTTGGACTCAGAAGTGGATGGTTCTTGGGTGTGTTCTTCGCTGTGTCTCAGAGGGCCTAGCAGGACCGTGTGCCAGTTGCTTACAGGGACAGTGCGCTCATCAGTGTGCTCCTTGCTGGCTGCCTCCCTTCCCCACCACATCTCCTCGCTCCCTGAGGCCCTCATGGATCTTCCTGGGATCACTTTCCAACGATCCACATTGACTCATATCCATCCCTGAGGACTGCCATGTGATGTCGGCTTTCATGGTGCCCACGTACCTGTCAGTACCTCCCTCACGTCAGTTCCTGAGATGCAGAGCCTGAGATAGGCATTTGTTCAAGTGATTTGTTGGGGGTATGCTCTCAGGGGAGGAATGGGGGACACAGGAGCAGGGGTGGGGTGGGAAGAGCTAAGCAAGATGTGGGCTCTGCTAGAGACTCCCCTCAGCCTGAGCCCACGGGGAGCTACAGATGACAAGTCGCTCGCGTCGCTCGGCGGAGTTGCAGCCTTCTGAGCCCCATGTCAGTCTGGCATTGGCTAAGGTCTGGGGAGGTGGGCAGGGGAGACAGCCTCCTCTGGCCAGGCCCTCCCTCCTGGGCTGCCTCCGGGTCAACCTCCCAGGGGAAGCCCCCTTCCTCCTGGGCGCAGTTCTGAGAAGGGGGCAGCTATGCGTCGCTACCAGCCACCCCACCCCCCACCGCAGAAGGAGGCAGCAGCACCCTCCACAGGCCTTCTAGAGGCCTGTATACATAAGCTTGGTATATTGCGTGTGCACGCACACGCACACACGCACACACGTGCACACACACACACACACACAGAGCTTGGTATTGGTAAGGAAAATTCCCATCTCTTACTTGGCACAGCAGCCACCTGAGACCCCCACCCCTCACAGAAGACATGCACTAGCAAAATACTAACCTATTACCTGGCCCATCAACTACTCTGTCACCTGGTGCATCAGCATAACACTAAACCTATTACCTGGTGCATCAACATAATACTAACCTATTACCTGGCCCATCAACTAACCTATTACCTGGTGAGCATTAGTCACCTGAGACCCCACCCCGCAGACCATCCCAACTTAACAAAAGTGGGAAAAATCGGGTAGACGGGGCTCAGAATTTGGTGGTGAGACCCCCTCTGAGCCTGCCGGCGAATATAAACTTTGATTCTCCGACTCTCCCTGTGCCACTCGGTTGGTCCTCGGGACCACCCACTGTAACACTTGCTGGAACAGTATAATCACTTTCTGGAGAGGAAACATCACTTTCACTTCAGTGAACCGTCACATGGTGTGAGAGAAGGAGCTAGATAAGGCCTCATCCCTGCACTCAAGGAGCTTATGGAGGAGGGAGGGAACCACACAGAAAAAACTTATCAAAGGAGCAAGAAATTCACACTGCACTGAGGTGGAGGCGATTGCTGGGGAGCTTGAACTGCAGCAGTGATGTGACCCTCCAGCTGGGGAAGGTCCCTGATGAGTGAGGCCTGACGGGGAAGCAGCACTCCAGATGGCACCTAAATGGCATCTCTAAAGACTGTCCCGATGCTGAAATGTCCCTAGACTTGTCTGCGGCTCCCAGACTGCTGTCAGAGCTTTGTTTACCAGGCATGAATGCAACCTTCCTCACACCCTCACCACACTCTTGCTCTTAATGTTGGAAAATTAAGCATTTGGCTGGAGTCGTATTTTTATTATATGTTCTAATTTATTTTTTTGTCTTTAAAATATTTCTTAATGCGTGGTCCTGTCTTCTTGTATACTTTTGAGGTTGTGGCCAGCACCCTCTCCTTAGCTATCCTGTGTTAGGGTCTCCTTCATAGCTGGACATGCCCATTTCTCTGTCCCTAAATACACACCTGCTGTGTCCCCCACACCTTCACAGTGGGGCCAGCAATCCTCCCTGGGAGATGAGACTGGTTGGGGCTGGGCTGGGCGGCCAGTCAGCTGGGAGCTCTGTTCCTCTGTTAGGAGGGGGAGACGGTGACCAGTTCCCCCCTGCCCTCTGCCCCCTCTGCCCTGCCTGGCCTGGAATGGCAGCAGTCCCCAAGCCACAGAGTGACAGGTTTTCCCCATCAGTGTTCAAGTCCAATTTCCTGTCTGGCCTCAGGCCACCCTGACCAGTCCTTAATAAGGTCCACACTTTAGGTCCTACTTAAAGCCTGTGTCGCAGGGGCTGCTGGCAGTTTGGACATCTATTCACAGAAATGGGGTTCTTCTTCAGTTGTCCATTTAGCCTGAGCTGCTGCCCACCCTCCCCCCACCCAGGGGTCCAGGCTGGGGAGAACGTGCCTTTGACCCAGCATGGATGCTCTGGGAGCGGAGGGGCCTGGCGATCCGTGGGGAAGGAGGCGCAGATTCAATCTTGAAGCTCCTCTCCGTTTATTTAATCTCTCAAGGTTTCAATCAACCGGCCCTTACCTGACTAGCTCCACAGACCAAAGAGAAATCATATTTCCTCTTGAGTGAATCACTCATTTCACACAGCACAGCTGCTGCCTCAGAGCCTCCCCGGTGGTGTGGACAGTCTTGAAGCTCTCCCACTTCCCCCCGCCTCCCTCCCAGAGCCCCTTCTCCCCTCACGGCCCCCGCCCTAGACCACCGCACACAACACGCTGGGCCTTCTGACTGTCAGGTGCCCAGCGACGGGCTGGGAACTTGGGAGACAGGCAGGCTGTGCCTTCAGTCCTCTGACACAACAGGAGGGTGACAGTGGAAGAGGGGAGATGGCCCTCCAGTCCTGCTCCTCAGACAGCTGTCCCTGCTATTTCCAAAGGACAGAACAAACAAGGCAAGGGATCTAGAATTTTCCACATGCTGGGCATAGCCATGGGCATTTAATATATGTGAGGTCATTTAATCTGATTAAGATTCTCATTTTCCAACAAGGAAACTGAGGTTAAGAGAAGTTGCCCAGGGCTGCATGGCCAGTAGGTGCTGGTGCAGGATTCAGGACAATTGCGTGCCTGAGTCCAAAGCCCATAGTCTGTCTCTCCACTTTCCCTCACCGATCAAGTGACCACTGGAGCATTATTGTAAATATTTTAGAACTTCGCCCTAAAGTCTACAGGCCTCTTCCTCCTGCTGCCTGCAGGAATGTGGGAACCAAAGAGCAGAAGGGAATGGTACTCTCACTGGCACGCCCAGGGATCCAGTCCCAAGATGTGTCCTTTCTTTCTCAGGGAGCTGGGCTCTACTGGTTTAGAGACCTTGATACCAAGGGAGAGATGTTCCACCAGGGGACACAAGCCCTGGGCCAGAAGAAACACAGGGCCCGCATACTACCTGCCTCCCTTTTGAGGTCCCCACGGACATTCGCAGGGGCAAGCGTAGACCCCCACTCGTTCCTGTTTCTGGCAATATCCAAACCAGAGCCGCACACGGCAGGCCAGCTGTAGCCGTTCCGACCCCCTCATGTTCCTGCCCTGCTTTGTGTTTCACTGTGAGTTTGTGTGTGATATTGGATGTAACCCTCACGTCACCCACGTAAGTTGCCCCAGCCAGGCAGGTGCTTCCCTTCGGCCCAGCGTGGTGGTCTGTGATGAGCCCCTGGGAGCCAGTGCTTTGAGGATCCCCTCAGCTGAAGGGGCACCTCGCCCAAGGTCATGCCCCTCCCAGGGGAGCCCACATGCAGTGACAGAGCGAGGCAGATGGTCTCAGCTTCTCACCTCCACACAGGGCCAGCCGAGGCTCCCACGGAAACTGCACTGCAGCCCAACTTCTCCCTCTGCCCAGCCCTGCCTCCACCCTTTCCCTTCCCCAGGTGTTGATCCCTGGAGAGTCCCCTGATACACATCTGCCCGCCAACCTCCACCGCAGCAGGGTCTGCTGCCAGGACCCCAATCCGAGTCCAGAGCAGTGATGTTTCTCCACCTATACCAGGGGAAGGGTTTGCTCTAGATCATTTCAAAGGTCAAAAAGTTTTGAAATCACTTGACCTCATGGAATTTGTTCAAGAACTGTGATAAGAACCCATAACTTCTAGCACTTTCCAGATCTCCCCACCAATCCCTGACTTTGTGGCAGGGAAGAGGGGCTTGGATCCCAGTATCCTTTGGGGGTGGTCCCAGGACTCCTAGACAGACCATCTCCCAGGCCCAAGCAGGGCACTCAGGAAAGCATTGCCCACAGCCTGCCCCACCCCCTGCCAGCGTCCCCAGCTTCAGGGAACTTTACTCTTTGAATGACCCTGGCAGGCATTTCGCCTGCTGCACGGGCTGTGTCAGCGGCCAACAGGAGCCAGCACCGTGCGCCCTCCCTTTCCCATCACGGAGAATCCGGAAGATTGATGGATGTGTTTAGTGACAGCAGGACCCAACGGCAAAGCAAAACAGGCCCCTTGGCGATGCCTTTCTGTTCGCAGAAGTGCTTCAAGAAATACAGCCCCATTCTCCCAGCTCTCTCTAGGCCACTTCCCCTCTCAGACACAGAAAAGTCTGTCCCCAGTTAGAAGACTTTCTCTACACGTCGGTCTAGCCTCCTCCTCACTCTGCTATGAATCCCTCAAACATTTATCAGGCACCAGGCTACAGCCGGAATTGGAGAGCTACAAAGAATAATGAGACACACCCCAGTCCCAAGGCCCCCCGGCCCTGAACTCCAGCCCAGCTCAGGGTCTGGGCCCTTCTGAGGGGTCTGCGCTGTGGGAGGAAGGGAGGGAGCATCTGAGGGGATGAGGGAAGTGGCTCATCCTCACCATTGAGCCAGAACCACAGATGTGCCCTAGGCTGCCTCAGTAGGTCCACCCTAACAGCCAAGCAGTTCCTCCCCCACTGCCCCTGCTCTTCCCCCCAAGCCTGATCATCCTTTTCCCTACCTCTGCGAAGAGGCAGGAGCTGGGTGCCAGGGAGAGGCAGGATGTGCCGGTGAGGTATAGATGGAGGGACCCACACACATGTGCTGCATTTACACGGCAGTGAGACTCCGCATGGCTGGCAGCGGGTCTCTTCTCCCCCTTCCCCATGCCCTTCTCTGGGTGGCCATCACCCAGCTGCCAGATTGCTCCAGCCCACAGACATTCCAGCAGCCTGCGGGAGCAGTCTGCCCACTCTCAGCACCAAGTCCCTGACCTGCACCCCAGCCATGCCGGCCCCCACCCTCCCTGTCACATTAAGGGACCCTGATCCCTCTTCCACACCTGCTCCCCCAGGGCCAGCTGAGCACTAGCCATCTGGCCTTTAGCCCTTGGCTTGTTTTTTACAACTTGAGCGTGATAAATAGATTAGAGACTTAGACATGCTTGGCGAAACCGCAAAAGCCCATATTGCAAACTGACCGTGCAAAGTGATCATCTGTGAGCAGCTCAGGCTAACAGGCGCCAGGCCTTGTGTGGCTCCCTAAGCGCAGAGACTGTACCCTCTGTCGCCTCACGTGGCTCCCAGCAACTGCAGTCTCCACAAGGCACAGACCACGACCTGGGGCTCTGAAGGAATCCTTTCTCAGCACTTCTAGGCTGGGCCTCCAGAGTGACTGTGTGCAGGCCCCTTTACAACACTAGAATTTCTGAGGTCTAGGTTCTGTCTCCTGAATCAGACGGGTTCCCCGAGGACGGGGCCGTGTCTCCCCTCAGACTGGGGCTCCCCAAGGACAGGGCTGTGTCTCCCCTCAGACTGGGGCTCCCTGAGGACAGGGCCTGTCTCCCCTCAGATTGGGGCTCCCCAAGGACGGGGCCATGTCCCTCGTCCCACTGGGCTCCCCGAGGGCAGGAGAAGATGCTGCATGTGGGGATTTTGCCACAAGGCCAGACAGACAAGGTTCCCGTGGAGCACAAGGTCTAGCTGAGAAGACAGAGTTACAGGTGTGCTCAGAGTCATGAGGGGAGAATGGGTGCTGTATGGTGTGTGACAAGGGGCCCTAAAGACATGGCTGTGGGGGAGACGGTTAAATAGACAATTTGTCTCCAGTAAAATGACTAAGGTTCTGCATGGAACTTGAGCCACTCGGCTGACTCACCTGAAAAGGATCCCCCACACTCTGGCTCTGACACACTCCCTGCCCCTCACTCTGCACGCGCTTCCTCACCCTCCCGGGCAACCCCTCCTCGGGGCCTGCTCCTCAGACAATCTGGCCACAAACCGCCTGGCAGACCAAAGGTCGGGGAAGCCAGCCAGCCTGCGGGAAAATGCCTGAAGTCCCTTTTCAGTTTCCTTCCTTCCTCTCTCCTCTGGAATGCACGTTTTCTTCCAAAGACCCTGGGCTCTTTCCCCTCTTTGCTGCTGTGTCCCTCTGCACAGTGGGCCTTGCATCCTTCCGAGCGCAAATGTGAGTAGCCAGGAGGAGCTCACAGGGTGCTGGGTGCCCTGAGGGTGGCTGGGAGGAGAAGAGCTGTTGACTCGGACTTGGCTGTGTTCGAGCGTGGAGAGGCCGTCTGTGCTCTGGCCCCAGCCCTCCGTCCCTCCGTGGGTAAGCCGGGCCTCCTTGCCCGCTGCTCCGGCTCCTCATGGAGCAAGTCCACCTTGGATTCTGCTGTCCAGGCTTTGCCCTCACACCCATCAGACCGCACTCTGACACCTTGAATGGAGAACGCCCACTTACAGTTCCTATGAAAAATCCTTAATATAAGTTTTTGCCAGGCACCATCGGACTCCACCCTTTCGGTTATGCTCCCGATGGCGACCTCTCTGGATCACATCACTTTTCCTTATGTCTCCTAGCTCCGTTATAAGACTGAAAACATCAGGGTCCTTGGCCATCAACAGATGGTGAACTTGGAGGGACTATGTGCAAAGGTGTGGGCAGGGTACAGCACATCCTAGGGTCCTGGTGCTAGTGACAGCAAGATGCTCTTAGCTCCCCTGGGCCTCCTGGCCCAAAGGGCAAAACTGAAGACAGTAGCAGTGGGGAAAAGGCTGTCAGCAGCTGGAGTTTTCAGTAGGCTTTAGCCACCAACCCACAGTGACCTGACAAGGAGCAATCCAGGTACTAGGTACCCATCTCTCAGTTCTCATCTGTTCTTTGACCTTCTGCTGGGTAGACAATGGACCTGGGGACACAGGAAAGATTAGGGCAGGTCACTTGGTTTCTGGCCTACTGGGACGTGGGACACTATCTCTGACCAGTCCACTAAATACATTCTTTCCTGTGTACCGGCCGTGGCAGTGCAGCCCTTCCCTGCTGAGCCTGTGGCAGACTCAGTGCATAAAGCTAGGACTGCAATCCTGCTCTCCTGGAGCGTGTAGCTATTTCCTTCCCATTGCAGGGCTCCAGCTGCAGGGATTGCTAAATGAAGGGTAGAAGGGAAAATTGACTTATGGACTCAAACCTGCTAATCACAACCATCGAACCCAGATCAGCACTTTGCAATATGTTTTTTCATATGTTATTTCACTTACTCTTCCAAGTGACCTCATAATCACCATTTTCATCGTCCTGCAGATAACAAGGACACAAGCTCAAAGAGGTTACGTGATTTGCTCATGATCACACAGCCAGCAGGCACCTGAATCTGCAAAGTCAGGGAACATTCTCTCATCTGTGTGCCTCCGCCTGGCCACCTGCCACCTGTGGCGCCTGCCTCACTCTCTGCCTCACCCTATTGGTGACTTGTGCTCGAGCTTTCCCTCTCTACCTGCATGCCACGTGACTGGCTGCCTTCCCTGGGCCCCACCCCCAACACACAGAACACAGCATAGAGGCTGGCAGCTCATGCAGACTAAAAAGAGGTTCCAGCAATTTGGCCCCAAATGCCTCCAAGCTATTCTGAGACCACACAGTGAAAATCAGGGTTGAACTTGGCATAGAAGGTCAGAACTCCCTGGGTCCTGTTGGCAATGAGACTTGACAATGATTTTATTACTGGCTAGTAGTAGACACTGAATGGGCAGGCCCTGGGCTCGGTGGTTTACAAAGTCTTTTAAAAGTTTGGAGATGTTTGCATCCTCACTGTATGGATAAGGAAAGCAGGTTCCAGGAGATTAAGCAAGCCACCTGAGGCCTGGCATCTAGTGAGTACTGGATCCAGGATTTGAACCCTTGACCGCTTATTTCCCAAGCCTTTGTTCCTTCCATGCTACCCAGCCTCCCCCAGGTGGGAGGAGGACTTTTCCATTGAGGTGAGGAAGGATTTCCAAGTGGTCCCCTGTAGTCATGCCTTCATCTCTCCTACCACCTACCCTGCCCACCCCACCCCACCCCATTGTTCCAGTACCCAGTGGACTCCAGTGGGCTCAGTTTTATGGGAGAAGAAACCACAGAAAACTGCCAGGGATAAAATGCCAGGAAGAAATTTTGCAGAATCCCAGGAAATGAAGGGTTTACTACCATTCTCCTCTCTTTCACTCTGCCAGATTTTCTAATATTCTAGACTCACACAAGAAGATCTCGTGGCCCCGTGCTCCAGAGAGCAAACCCCATGGCTGCACACACAGCTGGCTTTTCAAAGACACGGTCGTTCTGTCTGTCCCCTGGTAGGCAAATAAAAACAAAATGTTGCTGCTAAAAACAAGTCCATTTCACTTTTTATTTCACTTGAGAAAATGGAAAATGCTGAGGAGATGCTTTGAGGTCGAGTTGCCCTAGAGATTCTGCACAGTCCTGGCTACCTGCACCAACTCATTAGGCCCCTACTGATCACTCTACAGTCATTTTTCTTCCCATCCCCGGTCCAGAGCACCCATGAACACATGCCGACACGTAGCTACACACCCCCTCTATTTTACCCACACACCAGGGTCAGCAGAACACAGTAGACAAACACAGGCAACTTGCTAAATCCTGATACCTTGCTTTGGCCTCTAGATACCCATTTCTAATCACATCTTCAAGCCTGGAGCAAGACACAGTGATAAAATGGAAAGCAAAGCCATTCATTTATACTGTGCAGAGTTTCAATTTTTCTAAGGTTTCCACACAATCATCTTTTATGAGCTATAGTAAAACCACATGTTTATACAGTCTCTCTCCCTAAGTCCCAAACATTTTAGCAACATTATCTTATGTAACACCTGGGGTTTCAGAAACAGGGCTTGAACAGCCGCACTTCACTTATACAAAACAGTTTCAAATTTTCCAGATGTATCCATTTCCCTTCACGTTAGCAAAAAGCTTATTTGGAAGATAGAGCCTCTCTCCTGCCCACCACCCCCAATCCCTTCCCTTCCACCTGCAGGTAATATTTGCTTCTAAAAAGAATCTCTGCCTTTGCAGTAGCATGGAAGCAATTTTTCTGATTTGTTTTTATAATTCCTGATGAATATCTTTATCTATATTTCTATTACAGAGCAGCAGGGTTCTGCCTAAAATTAAATCACAAAATCACTGCTTTCCTCCCACTTACCCAGGCTCAGATCTGGGTTCCACTTTTAACTCTTTTGTTTCTTTTATCTCCTATATTTGTTCAGCGGCCAGCTCCCTTTACTCTTTGTACAAAGTGGTTTTGCATTTTTCATTTCCTATTGCCGCCATCCCACTTAGGCTTGTAATTCACACTTGAGCTGTTTCATCCAGCTCCCAACAAGTCTCCTGTCTCAATCTACCTTGCACATTACAGCCTCATAAAGAGGATATTCTCCTCTGCTGAAACACTGCTATATGGGGCAGGCAAACTGCAGCACGGGTGGGAGCTAAGTCCAGCCTGCAGGTTGTTTTTCTGGATGAAGATTTACTGGAACACAGCCACATGCATTTCTTGACGCATTGTCTATGGCTGCTTTCAAATACAACGGCAGAGTTCAAAGCCTCAAATATTTACCCTCTGGTCCTTTACAGATGAAGTTTGCCAACCCTTATTGTATGCAATGAAGTCTGTGTCCCTCCGCCCAGCGTGCAGGACTCTATGTGATTTGGCCTCCTCCTGCCCTTCCTGCCTTGCCTCTGTGCACATCCTCTGCAGCCCCATATGGTAAGTGGAGAGCTCCAACCCCCCAGCCCTCACCCCTGCCCCTTAACCAGTGTATCTCTTGGCTCTCTACCCCCCTATGCTGTTCTCTCCTGCACGCCCAAGCTCCCAGCCAACATCAATGAGTTGCTCAAAATTCAGCTCGAGGCAGGACTCTTCAATAATGCCATTTCTGCACCACGACCACTGGCCGTCCTGTAACCCTCTTCGACACCTGCTGAACTGAGTGCCCCGCCCACCCCCAAACTCACAAGTATTTTCCACAACTTCTGTATCTTGTCAACGGAAAAGCCGAACTCTGTAAAATAATTTAAGGAAGTTTATTCTGAGCCATATTTATTCTGACCATGACCCAGAGCCATGCTCAAGAAGCCTTGACCAAGTAGACTCGCCATGGCTGGGTTAGTTTGGTTTTATACATTTCAGGGAGACAGGAATTACAGGTAAAGTCATAAATCAATACATGGAAGGCATTCATTGGCTTGGCCTGAAAAGGTGGGATATCTCAAAGTGGGGGCTTACAAGTCATAGGTGGGTCGAGGGATTCCTTAGTTGACAATTGGCCGAAAGAGTTAGGCTTTGTCCAAAAGACCAGGAATCAGCAGAGGGGAATGCTTGAGTTAAGATAAGGGTCTTCTATCTTTCATGTAATTGTATATAGGAGTCAGGTTGGGAAGTAAACCACATCACTAAAACCTGTTTACTGAGATTTTATCATTTGTAAGTGTGACTCACCAGGCCCCCTTAAGAAGGAATTTGGCAAAAGAAAAAGATCAGAGTTTGGTCCTCAGTCTACGTGTTTCTCCCTCTTCTAGACTATAAGTCCCTGGAGAGCACATGGTGCATCTTAATCATCTTTGTGTTCCCAGAGACTGGTATTATGTCTGGAATACAGTAGTGTAGGAGACCAGACAGTATATGCCACCCTGAAATATGCCTTTTAGGCATGAGGATTATTTTGAGCTGGTTATTTTCAGAAACAGCAGACACAGGAGAAGCTGTGAAAACAGAGTAAGCTACCCTTTTGTGAGAGGAATTTACATTTATAAAGCAAATCTCCATTTGTAAGGATGTTTCTTTCTCTGTACCAGGAAGAGGAGGATGACAAAAATCACAAGAAAGCCTTATTAATGGAGTCATGATAACCAGCCTTACTCTTGCTTACCCTACCTTTTCTGGACACCACCCACAACACTCCCACACCCTTTCTTTGTTTCAGTGGACGGTGGCATCGAAGCCTCAATTCTAAGCCACCTCTTTGAGATTTGCTAATTTCTCTGAGTATCGCCCATGTATACATGAGGTATACACGTTAATAAACTTGTTTGTTTCTTTCTTGTCAATCTGTCTTTTGTTGTAGGGGATTCCAGCTAAGAACTCAGAAAGGATAGAAAGAAAATTTTCTTTGTCTCCCCTATAGTTCATACCTAAATACATATTGAATAAATGAATGGGAAATAATCCCTAACTTCCAACCTTGTTCCTTCTTCCCCCACATGCACTCTGTCTGGCCTCACTGATGCCAGCTCTAACCCGCCTTGTCCTGGCCACTCCCATCTGGGCTCCAGTCCCTCTTCCTCCAGAGGAGCCCCCGCCTGCTCCTGCCCACAGGCGGCTCCCACACCCAAGCTTGGCCTGGCTCTCAGTGACCCTGTGCCCTGCTGCATGGCTGGACTGGCCCCGCGGGTGTCTCTTGCCTGCCTAGAGTGAACAGGGGTTGTCACTGAGGTGTCCTGCACCAGAATGCGGGCTCCATCTTTTTCTAGGTGAGTCACCCTTAGGCACAGCGGCACCAGCACTCTGGCTTCCTCATCTGTAGAATGGAGGTGATTGAAGGTGCTTCACTGGGCTGATAGGATGATGAAATATATGTAAAGACACCCAGCCTCAATCTGGGACCCTGCTAGATGCTCATTTATTCACCCATTGAACAAATATTTTATTGGTCATTCATTATGCATCAGGCAACAACAAGAGACAAAAAAACAAGAGGCAAAAAGAAAAAAAAAAAATCCCTGCCCTCAGAGGGCTTCCTTTCCCACGGAGGGGACAGAGGATAGACTAGACCGATACAGATTTGGAAGGTGATAGGCACTTAGATAGACAAAGCTTGGGAGGGCCTGGGGCCTGCAACTTCGCCAGATGGGGATTTACGGAGAAGGTCTTTCCATCTGAACCTGAAAGGCCTTTTCTCATCACGCTTGGGAGTCCGCCATGTAATGCTTTACAATGTTGGCCATGGCGGGGGCATTTAATGAAAATGCTAGTTGCATGAATAAAAGGAAGAAATGAGGGAAGGAGGAGGGGTGCCCTTTATCATTCCTTCAGCAAACACTTTTTGGTCATTTCTGATACTAGCCAGGGAGGGATGTTCACGTTCGAAATGTTCTTTCAAGAGGATTAATTTGGCAGTAGTAGTCGTGTGAGATGGATCAGTGAGGGAGAAACTGAATTTGGAGAAGCCAGGATTTAAGAGGCTCATCCAAACATCTGGGCTGAGCCAAAGAGGCAGCCGTGGGACCAGGAAGACTCAGTGAGACTGTATTTCATGTGAAAAATTGGGAACTAAATCCAAGGTCCTCAGGAGTGGAGGTGGGGATTTTTCTAATCCTTACTTGACACCACAGGTACAGGGAGAATTCTGAAATGACAGGTGGTAGGAGGGAAATAACGAGAGGAACCTAGCTTGGATTTCTGGACGTTTCTCCCATCCATGCCTCCCCTTTCCACACCGACAGCCCCGGCCTTCCCCGCAGTGCACCTGACCCTGCTGCAGCCACACAGGGTTCACCGCCCGGTGCACAGCAAGCCAGTCAGCACACCGAGACAGGGGGCTGTAGCTGAGGAAGAGGCTTAATCACAAGGCAGCCAAACGAGGAGATGGAGGAAACTTCAAATCCCCCTCCTCCAGGAGTTTGGGGCTAGGGATTTTAAGGGGTTTGGAGGAGTTGTGGGCGTAGGTGTGGGGATGGTTGATGGATCAAAGAGTGCTGGTGAAGTCACGGCACAGTGAGAGGAAGAAACCTCATCCTCCTGCCGATTCCGCTCCTCTGTGGGCGTCTTCAAACTAGATGGTGTCAGCCATTCTGCTGGAATTCAGGATCTGAAGAACACTGTAAGCAATTCTTAACAAAAGCCTTATGATTCCAATGTCAGAGATCTCATCTATAGGGACAATGGGGATGCAAATTGTCAGTCCCTAGCGTTATGTGACTTTGTGTTAATAAGCACCTACAACGAAGTAGGCCAAAGTGCAGCCTGATTAATGCTCAGTATAACTACATTTCTGTCCAGAATCTGGCGTGTAATTCTTGTTAAGCTTCTGAGGATGGTTTCACTACCACTTGAGTCCATCCCTCATCCATCAATCCATAGCATGAAGTCTAGTGCCCAGAACCTAGTCTGACCCTGCTCCTTCATGCCCTCAAAAATGTAGTTACTCTTGAAAGGGACACAGTACCAGACTCTTCAGTGCTCCAGAACACACAGAAAGCAAGAGAGAAAAGGTGCACGTATGAATCAGCAGGACACAGCATGTGGGAGCAGCTCCACAGAGTGAAAAGAACCAGACAGACCCAGTGTCAAATCCCAGCTCTGAGATCTCTAGCTCTGTGACCTTGGGTACAGTTTCTCTCAATTTCCTGATATGTAGTATTAAAAGTGATTTTTTTAAAAGTAAGATCATGACTCTTAGATAACCATAAGATGACTGCATGGCAAATATTTTTGTATAACTCATTAGTTAATGATGGAACCAATAAGATGTGCCAACTAATTGAAAGGAGAATTTAAAGAACATACATATATAGGCAATCAGGAATACTAAAATAAATTTACAATTATCTGCCAAATTGATCAATAACCACTGGGCGCTAATCAACTGCATCTCCACCGCACGCTTCATTGGCGTTTCTAAGGAGAGCAATCATTTGCATTACCATCAGCCTTCCAGGACTTACAGAATTGTAAAATAGCTCAAAGACAATGACAGGCACAGGCCCCAACAGAATCAGATAACTTGGCAGGTTGTACTAGAATGAATATTCAGTAGTAATTTTTTTTCATTTCAAAATCTTTTACAAGTTTTCTTAACAGAGATAAAGGGATATTATATGTATCTGAGGTAATATATTTAGAACACCCAGAAGAGTTCTCGGCACATCGTGGGCACTCGGTATCAGAAAATTCCCTTCCCTGTATTTCAGCCTAATCAAATCACAGGGAGATAGTTCTTGTTACAGGGAAGCTTGTAAGAAGGGCTCCAAGGTTCAAACGTGAGAATTTTCACATCTGTCTGGGAAAGTCTCCCTAGTAGAAGGGACCGAATCCCCTGGAATCCCCTCTTTCCCTGGCAGCATTTATTCCAGAAAAAATTACGAAGCCACCATACGCATACCACATTTCTCTGTCATTTATTTAACAGTTTATGCTGTAGGGGCAGAAAGGTGTGATAACTTTTCTCACCCATCATAAGGGTCATGATGGGTATTCCTGTAACAAAATATAGGTTAACAAGAGAAAAATATATCAAATTTATTTAATCAATGTTCTACATGACACAGGAGCCTTCAGAAATGAAGAACCAGGGAAAACTGTCTATTTTTATGCTTAGGTTCCACAAAGAACAGACATACAGGTAGAAATGTGATTGGACAAGAAGTACGATGTGGTGGCAATACACTAATTGAGGAGAGAGTACCCAGCAAGGCCCGTCTGTCCAGATTCTTCTTGGCCTGTACAGCAAAATTCCTCCTGGATATGGGGAAGGACCTATCTGGAATGAGGGTCTTTAAGGGAGGAGGAGAAGAGGGAGTGTGACCTTTCTAGGTTTTATGGCTTGCTTTGGAGGGTTCTAGTTTCTACGACCCACACTGGGGAAGAAGAATTCTGATTTCTATGACTCACTTCAGGGGAGAATGAGGGGCAGGAGACGGTCAGAGAGAGACTTTGCTCCTGAGGCCTTCAGATCTCCTTTAGGTCAAGGTACTCAGCGTGCCCAAGTGCACACTTTGGCATATGGTCTCTGAGCAGCCCCAACAGTGCACTATGGCAATCCTAGCATCTCATTTGTTTCTCAGAACTCAATAAGATGGACTACCCAGTGGTGTCATCGTTCCCATTTTACAGAGGAGGCAAGATGTTCAGAGAGATAAATAACTTGATGCTATGATTTGAATATGTCTCCGAAAGTTCATGTGTTAAAAACTTAACCCCCAATGCAACAGCGTGGAGAGGTGGAAACTTTAAGAGGTGATTAGGTTATGAAGATTCTACCCTCATGAATGGATTAATGCTGTTATCTCAGGAGTGGGCTACTTATCAAGGTTGTCGGTTCCCAACAAAAAGGATAAACCCAGCCCCCTTCTCCCTCATTTTCTCTTGTCCTTCCATCTTCTGCCACGGGCTGACGCAGGCCTTCACCAGATGCCAGCGCCGTGCTTTTGGACTTCCAAGACTCCAGAACCATGAGCCAAATAAGTTTCTGTTCACTATAAATTATTCAATCTGTGGTATTCTGTTATAGCAACATAAAACAGACTAAGACACTTGACTAGAGGCACACGGCTAGTATGTTGCAGAGCCAATATTGAACAGAGTCCCATGTTTCAGAGGACTTGGAGAAGGGAAAAGATTTACATCCAAGACCCCACCCCTCTCCTCAAGGGCTGAGTTTATTGCTCCCTCTCTGCTTCTAGAAGTCTATGAATCAAACTTAGGTTTTCTTGAACAGACAGGTTTAAGTAAGTAATAAGTTTTACACTGCAGACTATTAATCTATTACAATGAGTTCATCAACCTATGAAATTACCATCTATATAATGTTAATTTCATAGCTCCTTCTCCAAACCAAGCCCATAAGCATCCCATGGACACTGGGTACCCTGGGATTCAGTGCCCCTAGAATACACAAGGGACAGTCTCAGGGCACAACTCTGTGGGAGAGCTGTTTGCCAGGTGCTTTTCAGGAAAAAAACCCAGGTAAAGGGCAAAGCAGGGACAGTTGCCTGTAGTGACTCAGCTCCCACCCCCAGCCCTTTCACTCTTTCCCCCACGCCAGACTCTCTGGGTCTTCTTCCTCCAGAGTCCTGGCTGTGACCTTCCCTCCACCCACCAGTGCAGAGCATTTCAGACTCAAACTCCTAGCAGGTTTCTCTGCTTCACCTCTTTCCTCACTTCGGTCACAGCCTTTTAATGTCAATCAGAGCATGTTACTTTTCTGCTTAGAAAAATTCAACAGCTTCCTGTTGCAGGTTAAGTTTTGTGGAATAGACAATGCAAGGCAATTTAGTGCACAAAATGTATATTTGGAAGTGCCCTAGGATCGACATATTTGAGGAAGAAAAAATGCAAGGCTGGGTGGAGGGAGAAGTTGAGCTACAGTGAAGGTTCAACCACCAGGACTCTGCACAGCTCCCTTCAGGGATGTCCACATTTATCACCTCCCCACCTGCACCTCCACAATCACAGGAAAGAAAGACAGACACAAGGAGCCTCCCTCTTCTGATCCCCTTCCTTCTCATTATCCCAGGGCTATGTCACACCGATGGATAGGAGAATGTCTCATTAATTTTCTGATTTCATGTCTTCATGTCAATTAAATGTTTCCATATTCCTATCTGGCAGCTTGAGGAACAATATTAGTTCAATGTATTAAGAGGAATGTAATTAAATATTTGTTCTGGGGTAATCGCATATAAATTGCATGACAATTGAGGTGGTGATGTAATTAATGAATCTTAATTGAAGGCCCTTCTATAATCAATGTTTAATTTACTAACAACTGTTTTGGCTTACATGCAAATTAAATGCTTGTCATTGGCCATCCACACCCATGACTTACAGAACGAGCCTACATCCTGAATGGCTACAGTGAAAACTTCCTGCTACTCTAGCCAGCTGTTTGATCTCCAAGTCTTGCACCCTCTGGGGGACTCAATTCTGTTGTTATCTGTAAAATAGGAGCATTGGAAAGTATAGTAGTGATAGCTAATGTGTATCGAGTAGCTACTATGAATTGGATACTGTTCTACTGCTCTACCTACACGTGGGTAGCTCATTATATGTGGGTAACTCATTTAGTTCCAACAACAACCCTATAATTCTGTGCTATTTTTATTACCCACATTTTATAGAAGAGGAAACTGAAGCACAGAGTAATTGTCCAAGGCAGTAGAAGAAAAGGGATTCGGCTACTGAGCCCATCCCATCAAGAGGTGAGGCCTACTATCTATTATAATTTGTAGCCCCAGTCCTTCACACAGCCAAATCTTTCCATTCCATTGTCATTATTTATCCCCCCTGGGACAGAACCTTTTGTATAGTTGAATTCTTGGCTTTGACCTTTTCTGATTAGCCACCAACACCAGTAATGTCCTGCCTTACCAGTTCCCACAGACTCCCTGTATCAGTCAGTATGGGCTAGATCATGCCTTGGTAACAAACAGTCCCAAAATATAAGTGGCTTACAACAACAGAGGTTTATTTCTCACTCATGCTCATCATGTCCAGTATGGGAATTTATGGGAATTGTAAACAAATGTTTTGTCCTGTTTTCTGGACTCCCAACTCTCTACTTGTACCTTTGCTCCATGCTTTCTTTATCCTAGAGCCCAGGCTAACAGAGCAGGCTAACATTATTAAACTCATGATAAAGAGAAAAGAGAAATGGCAACTCTAGAGCTGGTCCTGAAAGCTTCCGCTTAGAAGTAACACATGAGACTCTGGCTCACATTTACCCACTAAAGCAAGCCACGTGGCTACCCTATCCTTCTGCAGGGAGGGGCACCTGAAGTCACGTAACCAAGCCTGTCAATGGGGGTTGGAAGGAGTATCCTTTTTCCACTGGGGGAGATGGTGTCAGCAAATATTTCAAACAATAGAACCTACCACATACCCCTTCACTTTGCATCCTTTCTTTCTGCCTTGAGCTAAATGTTCATCACCTTTCCACTGTTTCTAGGCATGAAATTCCTTCCTTCTTATTGTAATGCTGTCTGGAAGGGCTTGGGGAATAGCTCATTGTGATTATCTAAAGTCCAGAAAACAGGGTCAAGTGTTTCTTTACAATTCCAACAATTCCCTACATGATAGCTCAGTGACCTTCCTTCCTCCTGACCCCCTTCCTTTTTGCCTGCTTCCTGCTGCCAGATCCCTGGCTCCACTCTGCCAGGGCCCTGAAGAATCAAGGCTGGGAAAATTCCATCAGTTCTGTTTTCAACTCCTAAGAGTCACGATGCTTCCCACAGTCCCTCATGGGAGCAGGCTCTGGATTATTAGCAATCTCAGAGAGGAGTGTCTGTCAGATCAGAAAATGTCTCTCTTGGGGATGACGATGATCAGAGCATAATAATAAGCTCGATCCACAACAATGGATACATCACCTTCACCTCCTTTCCTGCCAGTCAGAGGAGTATGAGAAGGAATAAAGCATGAAGAGGATAAAGAGGCAGAGACCTCTGCTGCCTGTCCTAGCCATGCTCTTCAACCGTAACCCCAGCGAGAAGTCACCATATTCTTCCTTCTCTCTTAGCTTCTCTCTTCCATTCTCTACGGCTCTTCCCAGTCCCTTCAATCCTATTTTAACTCCTATCCTCACCCTTACCTCCCCAGATCCCTTCTGTTTTATTCCCCATTTCTGCTCTTCAGTCATCTCCACTGTTTCCTTCCTGTCCTCCCCTCCCTTTCTTTACAGGGGACGATTCTGGGAGGCAGAATGGCAGGTAGAGGGGGACTCAGTTCTTGCCTCAGCTCAATCACTGACTTTCAGTGAGATAAGTCACCAGGGCAATTTCAGAGTCCATCTTGCCTTGACATAGTAGGTCCTCAATCACTGTTTTTTGAATAAATGAGTATCTAAATGAATGGATGAAATTTCCTCTGTAAAGCTCTCCAAGGACCCTTGTAGCTCTGAGGTTCGATGATTCTATGTGATTCTATAAAATTCCCACTTCCAGACTGTCTTTTGAGACTGACGGGGCAGACATACCAACTCAAATAGCAGTAAATGTGCAAGTGATTTTATACCTAATTGACAAACTAAATGTAGATAAATCACCAGGACCAGATGGTACTCGCTGGAGAGTAGTGAAGGAACTCAAGGGTGAAATTGGGGAATTGTCGGCCAAAACGTCTAAGTGCTCATTACAAAGGGACGCGGTGCCAGAAGCTAGAGAGGGTGGCTGTGCCTCCACAAAGGACCCTGGGAACTGTTGAACAGTGAGACTGGCTGTGAACCAAGCAAGTTAGCCAAATTTAGAATAAAGAGCAGCATCACGAGCAAAGCCAGCATGCCAGGGAGGAAGGCTACTCCGTTCTGTAAAGGGAAATTATTTCTGGCTAAATCTTCTAGAATTATGTGCCGAGACACATATGGAGTGACTGAAGGAGTGAAGGACGTGCCATCCCAAAATATGTTGGAGTGGTATATGGATTATTTTGAGTTACAAACATTGGAGAAATTGTAGTTTCAGAAAGGGTTAGCTGACCTGTCTCCTCCCACGTGCAGCAAGCCATAAAGATTCCTCCGGGAGGGATACGCTCTCTGTACCAGGGTGAGAAAGTAGCCCTTGTCACGAGGGACTGAGAATTGGAGAGGCTACAACAGACCTGAATAAATACACTTAATGAAGTAACCCTCATCGTCCACTAGCTTTACAGCACCCCTGTATATCTTCTAGTGAATCCTCTAGAAATTTATTAATCCTAGCCAAATCTTCTCTGTCTTATAATTCATTTCTTATCAAATTTATTGTTCCTTGCCTACAAAAATATAAAAGCATCTTTCTTTGGCCATGTCTTTGGACTTTATTATGAAGATCCCCATGTACATGTAAAACTAATAAAATTTGTTTACTCTGCTTTTCTTAATCTGCCTGGTGTCAGTTTGGTTTCTACCTCCAGCCAAAGGCACCAGATAAGAGCTAAAGGGGACTGGAGTAGATCTTTGGCATGGCCAAGGGGAGGTGGTGGAGGAAATGTATCTAGGCTCTTGGAATTGTATGCTAAAGTCATTTAAAAATGTAAAACAAACCAAAGCACCCAAGATCAGCTGTCTTAGAAGAAATTCTGATTCAATATCAGAAACTATATGGGACTAATAATTTATAATCACAAAGGTTGCTTCTACTTCTCAAAAATACTCTTAAGTTGATTTCACAAAAAACAATTATAAAATTAGCATAATTTTTTATTAGTTGTCATTTGAGAAGTGACACAAAATAAATGACTTGCTCAAGCCAGATAGCCAACAGGTAGAATATTCTATTATAAAACTGGAATGATAGTTTCCTAACTCCCAGTTATGTGTTATCTTTTAAGTGAGACACTTGAGAATTTGATCCTATGGATCGTTTTATTAAACATTTTTATTAATCACAAGGAAGTGGGCATATCAGTCATCCATTAACACGAGGTGCTATGTAACAAATCATCTGAAAAGTTAGCGGTATCCAACAATCAGCTTATATTGCTTATGCAACCAAGGGGGTCAGCTGCGGGTGGGCTGCTTTGTTCATATGTCTGTGGGTCAGCTGAAGGGCAACTCCTCTAAGCTAGGCTCAGCGGGTTGAGCGCGGCCGCTCCACATGTCTCATTCTCCTCCTGGGGACAGCATGGGAGCCTGGACATGTTCTCAAGGTCACAGCAAAGGCACAGAACATATGTGGAAATACACAAGGCTTGGAGCTGGCACACCATCACTTCCACCTCATTCTATTGGGTAAGACATGCCTCCTGGTCAACCCGAGTTAAGGGCTGGGGCAGTTTATCCTGCCCAGGGAGGGAGGTCACTGCCAAGTTACATGGCAACAGATGAGGACTTGGGGGCATTACCACAGTGAGCCAGAGAAGGCACTTACAGTACCACCTCTGAGCTTACAAGTGGCTCTAAGCTATGGCTGAGAGTCAAATGCTAAGCAGACAGGTGTATTCCACGGGATGTGTGCACCTTCCGGATAGGCAGTGTTGACTGAAAAAGAGTCACAAAGCCTGTAAATTTAGAAAGGAGACTTCATTTCTTATAACGGGTTATAGTCTGCAGGCTGAGCATCCTGACAGGTGGGAGGCATACATAGCCTTGGCAGAAGCCCAGACAGGCACTTGGAGAGGGAAGGGTAAGACAGGAATTTATGCTGAATGGTTGGCCAAGTATTCGTATTCAACAGGTTATAGGAGGAGCTATGAATACTCATGAAGGAGACCCACACATATGAGTATTAGGTTTACATGTAAGTAATGTATGATCAATTTGGGGTGGAGATTTAACATTTAAATGCCTTATAATTTTAGCTCCTATACATAAAACGGTGAAAGTGGGCACAAGTCCACGAACTGAGCATCTTCAGGAGACCTGCCAGAACCAGTCTGTAGCTGGCAGTCCTTTATTAAGGAGAAACTTTTTGTAGTGTGAAATGGCTGTCATGTCAGAACCACAAAAACAGAAGGGAGCACGGGGTCAGAGGAAGGAAGTGGAGGGGTCCTCTGGCCTTAGATAAAATCTATAATAGTAATATTAGTAAGGGGAAGGGGCGAAAGCAAATGGGATGTGACCATTCCCTTTCATCCTGCTATGGCCGGGAACTCTAAAATTTAGAGTTTTTAGCCAAATGAAGGTCCATTAGTCTGTCAGAGGGGTTTAAGACTTTTATTTAAGTCCTAAGTGGAAAAAGAAAAAAAAAAAAACTTTAGCGTATGTATAAGCTAAGATTAGGTGCAGCTGAAAGTAATCAAACAACCCTAAATAAGTGGCTTAAACAAGATGCAATTTTCACTCTCCTTCACATTGGTATAGAGCATCCTGGGCTGGTTTGGTGGCTCTGCCTCCGGAAGCTTTTAGCTTCCTTCAGGTCTCTGCCTCACCATCCCTAGGGTGTAGGATGCTCATAAAAAAATACTCACATCTCCACAAACTTGCTTGCCATTTGAAACAGCCAAAGCAGCCAAAAAGCGCCTGTCTCATTGCCACCTTCTGGGTCTCACATGAGTGCCTCTAGTAGGGGTGGGAGACCTAGTTTGCATCCAAGATCCTAGCTTCAAGGGAGTCTGGACAAAGTAACTTTAAGTTTTCTAGGCTTTGCAGCAAAGGAAAATACTGGAAGTTGAGAATGAATGCTGAGAGCCAATTAACTGAATGCACCACATTCCGTAAAGAAAGAGGGAACATTCCAAGAGGAGGAAACTGTATTTGCAAAGGGTGGGGTTACAAAAGAGTATCATAGGTCTGAAGAATCATGGCCCCTTGGCAAGACTGTGGAGGACCAAGGGCTCAGACAACTGCTGCTTTTTCTGCCGCCTCCTCACCTCCAAACCTTGACAGCAGAACTTGTGCCACTGGGAAGTGGGGCAGGGGGAGGGTGTGGACGTCTTGTGACCAAGTCACCTATTATTTGTGCCCTAGGGAATTAGGGGGAGAACAGATAGGATTAGGGAAATGAAGAACTAGGAGGTTTTTCTCTAACCCACGTGGGCTTTGTGCCCCTCGGAGAGGAACAAATAAATACGGAGGCACATACATTATTAAGTATAATTACAATGTAACTTATAGGTTCAATTAAATACTCTGTACATTTTTATAATGTAATTTGAGGTGTGATGTGTGTAGCAAGGGCATTAACCTTTAATCATAGTTCTTTCTCTTCGAAATGTAGTAATGACCCTATTAATTAGTAATGAAATGATTAAATAGGAATAGAAGCTATCACATGATGATTCCTCTCGCTTGATCCTCTCCCTGGATTTAAATGTGGCCTTTTGACCTTCCTCCTCCCCAGAGAAAACACATCTCAGGGTGTGGGGGTGTGTGAGGGGGGAATGTGGAATTTGCCCTCTCCTCCCCCAGGGCACAGGGTAGACAACAGATAGGATGGACCCTGCGTGATCCGAGATAGGCAAGCTCTCCTCTTGAGATGCTTATTTGCTCGTTTAGTTATTGCAGTTGCCCCTCTGGGGACCAGTATTTTGGGATGAGAGCGATAGAGATAGAGCTACGTGGTTCTGAACAGCATGAAATCTTGGCTGAAATCAGCCCCACCCTGACCCTCTCTTCTACTCATTCCTGCTCCCGCCTCCCAGGGCCCTCCCAGAGTCTAACAGGCGTTTGGAGACCACGTTCACCCCAGTGCCTCGGATGTCTGAGGCCCACACTCGGGGCTCCCACACCGCAGTCCTCCATCCATGCTCCCCTGTGGTTCGGCCTGGGTTTCCTGGGCTCCCCCATGCGTCAGGCATCACGAGACGTGCTGAGGGAATGAAAGCAAACATCACCGCCCTCGGGGACCCTGGCACAAACTGTGCTGCAATAAGGGATTGATAATGACTGCACTGGAGAGAAAAGCAGCGTCTAGGGGAAGCTCAGAGGAAGGGCACGTGCTCAGCCTGTGGTGACGCCAGGGAGGACTTCCTGGAGAAGGTGACACTCAAGTGGAGTGTCATTAAGATAAGTGAAGTTAGCAAATGAAGAAATGGGCCAGGTTGTGCCTGTGAGAGTGCCTGGTGGGTCCCTTCAGGTATCCCATACCTCAGCATCAGGCAGGCGCAGGGCAGGACTGCAAGGTGTGCGATGGAGGCCAGATGAGGCCCTGTCAGAGCATGCATGGAGGTGCTGTAAGCCTGTGGGGAGCAGGTCACCACAGCTGGGACTGAAGAAAGGTGGGGGGAGGCAAAAGGTTGAGAAATGGTGTCCAAGAGGTCCGATTCCAACAGCTGGAGGGCGTGTCAGTGTCTGTGGACAGAGGGCAATTCAGCCTATGCAGACGGTGAGAGCAGGAAAGAGGGGAGGGGATACGGATGTGTGTGTGTGACGTGCCCGCCTCCACTGGGAAGGCGGAAGTGTGTGACCACAGGGGATGGAAAGGGAGGAATCATGGGGTGCTGTGCTCCTCCTGGCACATGCCCAGAGATCAGGGGAGCCCTATGGGACAGAGGAGATAGGGCTGGCATTAAAATCCAGGAATGAATACCGGGCAGTGGGTGAACATGTAGGGTTTTCTGATACGGGGACAGGTCAGGTTCACTTTCTGAGGCTCAGCTTCCTTATCCAAAATGGGTTGGATCTATGCCCCATTCTTACTTCAGAGCCATTGACGTAAATTTTTCAGAGTTCTTAGAGCAGATACAGTCAGGAGGTGTAAGACTTGGACAGCATCCAGGAGGCCCCATGTCTTGAATAGATGCTTTATAAAATTACACTGATATGATTTGCAAGGTGGTAGGAGAGGGTCCACTTGGCAGGAACAATATTCCACGCAGAAGGGGTGGAAGTTGAAGGAGGAAGAGGATGACATGTTAGTAAGAGCTAACAGTGATTGCACATTTACTGTGGTCCAGGCACTGTTCTAAGCCCTTTACATGAGTTCATTTGCTTAATCCTCACAACAGTCCCACGAGGAAGATGCATCTGGGGGGTGTGCCTGGGGGCAGGCCAGCATGGAACAATCAAAGAATTGGATTTTAGCCTGGATTGAGTCTTCAGATGGCCGATGGGCAACTCTTTTCTTACATCTGGGTCTATTTCCTAACGTGCAAAATAAAGACAGGTGCACTAGTTATGCATGTTAGTAATCCTTTCTAGAACATTTTCCAGAGTATCTGGCTCATAGTTGGTGCTCAATTAATGGTACCTCTTGATTTTGGGTACATAGATATTGAGATTTCCAGGCTTTTTCAATGTTTCATTGGAAGTAAGAAGGAGAAATGTTTGAAATTGGAACCATCCTGGACTCCAAAATATATGGCTTTCCTGTAGCATTTTATTTATTTATCAATTATCTGTGGAACGCCACACTGCTCTGGCCTCAGGGAAGGCATTGTTGAGACAGGCAAAGTCCCTGACCTCACAGAATTTAGCCTTTATGGGAGGTGTCGTTAATCAAATAGCTCAGTATGTACATGAAGCATTGAAAACTGATGTGTTATGAAGGCAAAACTCAGGAGTCACGGGAGGGGACTTAGAGGAAACCAATCTGGTATAGAAGGGGTAGGGGACAGTGGGTGCTCAGAGAAAAGGACATGGTGGCTGAGAGCTAAAGGACGAGTGGGACATACCAGGTAGAGGGGAGAGGGCATTCCAGGGGCAAGGTCGTATTTTTATCTCCACCAAGGGTAGAGTTGGGAAAAGAAGGGAGGATGAGAGTGGAAGTCAGATCCTTGTTCCCAAGTGTGTGTGGGTTTAAGTGGCTGGGAAGGTTAGCACTATTTTTAAAATGTCACTCTGGTTTAAATGAGAAAGATTAAAAGGGGGCAGTGGGGTACAGGAAGACTTTGCGAAGCTTTGGGCAAGACACAGTTGTGCCATCTATCTTCTTTTTGTCTCTATAGACTCTGTCAACACTTCTGTGCCAGGGAGGCAGACCTGGACTCCACCAGTGGCCTCCTGTCCCCTCAGGCTTCCACCTGGGTTTGGCCAAGGTGGAGCTAAAAGAGACAGGAGGGAGGGAGGAGAGGATGGTCAGGGTATTCATCCCTCACCCCAAGTCCTTGCAGGCAGGTTGTGTCCTGTTTCCTTAACTTAAGGTCACAGTTTCAGATTGCAGGTTTGTAGACTGTCCCTTTGTTAACATCTTAACCAAGTACTCAGTTTGAGTATGCCATCTGTGTCCCGCAGGATCCTGACAGCGATGGCAGCTTGAACTAAGGGGGTGACTGATGTTGGAGAGAAGTGGACTGATTCAAAGACAGGAGGAGTACGAGTTCTGTTGATCAGGTGGCTTATGTTGTCATTTTAAAATAAATAGTGGAGCTTGATTCTTTTGTCCGTTTGGGTCCTGTAGGAAGCAGAAACCAAGACAGAAGTGAAGATTTTGGGGAAAAACTCCTGTGAAAGATGAGGGGAGAGGAAGCAGGTGTAGCCAGGGAGAATCTTCAGACTGTGATAGATGTCTGACCCCTGAGAAAGAAGAGTGAGGAGGAAGGCAAAGCAGGTGGGAAGCACCCGAGACTGCAGTGCAGCCCCCAGGTGATGGGGAGCCCTAGAGCCGCCCTGGTAAAGAAGTCCCACACCGGGAAGAAATGGCCCAGCTCAGGTATGCCTGCTGTGTGCTGCCGTTGGCTGGGAGCAGCCTGGGGAAGACCATGGCCTCAGTGTGAACCCTTCCATGGCTTTCCAAGGCAGCCTCTTGCAGCAGATTCTAGAACTCGAAAGGATACCTGAGCAGCACACTGCCAAGACTGCCACAGTTCTCCAACCATATGCTCCTTGGGGGCCTGAAGTAGCACCAGGCATCTCACAGGAACTCAGTAAGCCCTGGCACAAACTCAGGAATGAATGTGCCCTTACACACCTATGGGGGGTGGGGTGGGAGGCTCATATCCCAAGTTTGCGGAAATGGTCCCTTCAAATCAGTATTTGATTTTAAAATCCTCCCATCACTGATTGAAACTCTCCAAGTGCCAGCACCAACTTACGACTACCCTCATGGGCTGACAGTGACCCTGTGGAGACCTTGTCTTCCCCCACAAGAGGTCAGTCGTGCACGTTTCCCTTGGTGGCAATGGGATCAGACAAACCTGGGTTTAAATCCCAATTCTGTTCTTTAGTTATGAGCTCTCGGACAGAGCTAACCTACAGTTTTTATTGAGCACCTAACATATTCCAGACCATAGTCCATTCTAGGAGTGTTTTATAACCCTATATAGCTAACCTTTTGGCAAATGAGGAAACAGGCTCAGAGAGGTTAAGTGACTTGCGAAAAGTCAGACAGCTCACAAAGGATGGGACCATGAACCAAACCAAGGTCTGTTTGGTGACAAAGCCCATTCTCCCAACCTCCCTGCTGTCTCCAGATAGATTCAAGACAGAAAAGATAGAATCAAGACTGTGAACCTCTCCATGGATTCCTAATAGTATTTTCTTGTTTTATTGACCCGTTTCTTCTCTGTCTTTGAAAATGTGCCTGGCACATGGCAGGACCACGGTGAGTGCTGCTCACCTCTCATTCGCTGGCTTCTTTCGCTTTCCATTCCTCTCTGTCCTGTGGTTCCTCCCTCCACTGGCTTCCTCACGAAAATCTCCATTGGTTTGCCCCCTTCATTCTGCCAGTTTCCTTAACTCCCTCACCACCCCCCTCCTCTCCCTCTGCCTTCCCCCTTGCTGGGTCTGCTCTTCAGACATCTCATTAAAGTAATTGTTGACCTGAATTCCAATGCATCTATAATTATGCTTCACAGGAAACCCTGGAGGCTTCAAAACAGACTCAATCTATTCCGTATAAATCAAAACAATTCCCAAGAGAGCAGTTTAATAGCCACAATTAACAGAATGCTTCTCGGCCATCCATGGGAGATGTTCTAGCCCCAAACTGCCCAGCTCCCTGACATTGGAGCTCAGAGACAAAGGTCCCCTCAAAAATGAATATGGCTTTAGGGTTTAATCTCATTTTCCTATTTAATTATCTGGATGAGAAGCTAAGGGGTGAATTTTGTGAAAACGGTTCCCTTGTCCTTTCTCTCTCTCCCCTCTGGGCACAAGGACCACTCCCCTCAGGCCTAGCAACTTTAGCATGTCTCTCATTCCAATGGGGAGTTCAATTTTGTTCAACAGCACGAGCCATGTCTGTCTGTGTATATTGTACTGCGTCAGTGGCAAGGCCAGAGAATCCATTTACTCTCCATCCACTTTCTCCCTACCAATCTCAAGAAACCCTTCTCCCCCTTCCATCGAATGCCCACCACAAGACTTTCCTTTATGGGTGCTGGGAGCACTAGTGTTGCAGGAAAGCTTCAGAGTGGGTGATCTAACTGCTCATATTACAGCCCAACCAGGTTCACTGCCCACTGCTCAAGAGGAAGCCAATACACTGAGACAGCAGGGGTTACAGCGGAGAATGAGCTTAATATTACAGGCACCATGTGAGGAGATGGGAGGGATTTCTCAAATCCATCTCCCTGAGAATTTGGGAGGAGGTTTTTAAAGATGGTCTGGCAGGCAAAGGGCTAGGCAATCGGGTCCGCTGATTGGCTGGGGATGAACTCAGAGGGCTGGAAAGTAGAAATTGTCTTCTTGTGCTGGGTCAGTTCCTGAGTGGGCATCCCAAGACCAATTGAGTCAGTTCCTTGGTATGGGCCACTGGTCTGGGTGGGTCAGCCGGCCCACCAGAATGCAGGGCCTGGAAGATATCTCAAAAACTAGTGGTTGCTTTTAGAAGGGTGATGTTATCTATGGAAGCAATGAAGAAAGCGAGAAATAGTAAACCATTATAGGAAAGCAAGCTAGGGAACAGTGGCTGGTTATATATATTTTAACTGTGCCTAGACCTTGGCAGAGTTCAGGCCCCTACCACAGTTCCCACCTGTGGCCCTTTATTAATTTTATAAAGGGTGGTTTCACTCATTTTACAGAGGTTTCTGACAAGAGTATGGATTCCAGAACCCTCTGCCAGCCACTCCTGGCCCCTGAGCATATAATTTTTCAGGGTTCACCTGGTGGAGGGCTTGGGTTACCTCTTGGGCAGGTTGCCCCAACCTGGGGTTCTATGCTAGTGGAATACCATTTTTCTAAAACTTTATCTGTCCTTCCAGTGAGAATAGCTCATAAATAGTCTGTAACAGTGGTTCTCAAAATTGAGCAGGCACTATCATCTAGAGGGCTTGTTAAAGCAAGTTTCTGATGTTGAAGTGAGGCCTGAGAATTTGCATTTCTAAGACATCACGTGGTGACATTGATGCTGCTGGATACCAGGTTTTGACCTTGCTATTTAAAGTATGTTAGCAGTGCCAGCAGCATGGGCATAACCTGGAAACGCAGAGTCTCAGACCTCACCGCAGACCTACTGAATCAGAATCTACAATTTAACAACATCCCTCGGTGATTTGTGTGCACAGGAAAGCGTGAGAAGTACAGGTTCAGAGGAATGGTCTTGAGGTTCCAGGTAAGCATCAAGTTGGGAACAAGTGGAGAGGGACCACTGTGTGTAAACTGCCAGGCACATGACAGGAAACCAGTGTCTACAGAACTGCTTCCCTATGGCTCTGACTCAGCTGTCACCCTCTCTCTTCCCACACACACCAATCACCATGACTAATTATCTAATTACCCATCTCTGCCAAGGCCCCAACTCAGGGACAGATATTTTCCCAGTGAATTTTGCCAGGAGAGCAGACTCTGCCTGTTGGTCTCAGGCTTCCTGTTAGCATGGCTGTTCCCCTGTGCACACTGACCTGCCACATTGCCCTAGTCCCACAGTTGCTTGTCAGTTTCTCCTTGGGGAAGGAGGTGGGCAGCCATTATGCCCCTGGCCTTCCAGAGTCTTATTCCAGAACCTAATTAGAGACCAATAAGACCGTTTTATCTTACTGTCATTATGCAATGGCAGTTATCATGATGCAAAGTCATTATAAATGATTGATTTTTGTGATGTGTAATCTGTTATTTCTCTACAAAGGGATGAGAATCACCTTCTCTAGTGACAAGAACACAAACACATCTATCAGCCTCTTCACCCTGAGCCACACAAGGCCCTCTTGTGTTCAGGGTGTTATCTCTAACAGGTGCATGTGGACTAAAAAAGGAAAGGTATAGGTGCCCCTCTAATGGGTTAAGGACATTTACCAACAGCTGCTTAACTTCCCAGCAGTTCCCAATATGCCACTGTTGCCAATGCATTGTTCCACATCTGTGCTGCATTTACTTTTCTCAGAGTAAGTGAATGATAATACATAATATCAATAAAGTTTAGCTATTATCTGAGAATATGACAGGTATAATAGTTTAGTACTTACTATGTTCTAATCACTACATGTTTTCTATGTATTAACTCTTGTAACCCTCATAATAATCCTATCAGGTACTAGTATAATCATAATCATCCCCATTTTACCTGAAAAGAAGCTGAAGCCTAGAGAGATTATGTAATTTGCACAAAGTCACATAAAGTCACATGGCTAGTAAGACACAGCCAGGATATGAACTCAGAATCTGCATGTTTAAGCACTATAGTGTACCATTTTCCAAGTTCTCAAAGTTTACTCATAGGTATGTCAGGCAGGACTTGAACTCAAATTAAGAATGAGGGAAAAGAAGCTTAGTTCTTGTCCTGAAATCTCTTTGCCCTCTATCACTCTGGTAAGCTTTATGGAGTTGGAACCATTTGTATAACCCAAGGAATTCCAGAACTTTCTGTCATCACATGAGGCTACAGATAAAACACTGAAGGCACAATTTGTTTGACTTCTTTCCAGCCATCTCCTCCTCTCATCCATCCAAGAAACACATATTACATTTGTACCACATTCTTGGCATACAGTTGAAGAATTCATTTTACCATCCTTCCAAGCACTCTCAAAGTAGTGATGTAAATCAATATGATAGCAACTAAATGCATGGCAAATAAGGCAACGTTAGTAGAGGTGCAAGTGATGCTGTGATAGAGCAAAGCCTAGAGCAACTGATTAATCAGAGTGTGAGGTCCACTAGGGAGAAGACCAAACTTTGGCTGTCTCAATTCCCTAATCAGGAATTGATTTCTGTACCTCAGAAAGTGCTGGATAAACATTTGGTGAACAGGTAGAATCAAACCAGGAAATCAGAGAAGGCTTTCACAAACACTTAGTATATCTCAGCTGAATATCAAATTGTGGCTAGAATTTTAATTTGTAGAAATGAAAGAACATTCCTGGTTGAAGGAACAGCAGGAGTAAAGGGAGAAGAAAGGAAGTCAGAAAAATGAAAGAGTCTTTGAAAGGAGTGAATTTGATAGTTATTTTGATTAGGAAACAAGTGATGATTACAGAATCAATTTTCAAATCACTACTACTACCAAAAAAAAAAAGGGAATTAACCACTGAGTTAAACTGTTTCCCTTCAGGAACATTTCTGATACGAGGGTGGGTATTTTTTTTTTGGAGACAGGGTCTCACTCTGTCATCCAGACTAGAGGGTTGGTGTCTTATGTCAAGCTCACTTGCCACAGTTCACAGTGCACAGAAAGCCACTTTCTTGCCAAAAGCCTTTTGTGTTCCCACAACCTTATCTAGCTGCCCAGACTCGCCCTCTGAGCTCTTGAAACTTTCTCATTCCACACCCCAGTTCCTTCCTACCCTATCAACTCACTCAGTATAGGGGGCACCTGAAGCTAAGCTCATACACTATCCCAGGTGAGTTGGCTGATAAAGGATGGCCCCACGCACATCTGTGGCTCATTCGTTGAGCAAGTGGGAACGAGGAATATGGTGAAAATCAAGAGTAAACAACCTCCTCTTAAAGTCTGGATTTTTCTTTCCAGAAAACTCTGCTTATTTTGAGGGGGCTGCTGGCAAAACTCAAAGCCAAAGGAGAAACTAACAGGAAACATTGGGATAAACATAATATGGTAACAGAAGCAATTTCTTAGAAACTTTTCAACACCAACTTTTTAGCATTATGCCAACTTCCCCAAAGACAAATCCTGTGGGTGCTTATTAAAACCACACACCCCAGGCCCTCTCCCAAGCAAGACCTTCTGAATCATAATTTCTAGGGACGAGCCCTGATAACTCGAGGATTTAGAGGCACTTCAGGTTATTCTTAACAACAGGAAAGTTGGGCGAATACGGAGAATAATTATGTTTCCTTTTTGTGAAGAGGCTGACCATCCTTTTCCAATCAAGGAGGCGGCCACGTTCTGCGCATGGGCCGTACGCACCTGCAGTAAAAGCTCCACCCCCTTTTGCTGCTAGTGGTCACGAACAGACCGGAAAAGAGTGGAGGAGGTGGGAGCTAGCTACTGATTGAAAGCAAGACAGCCAATGAGAAACCAGAGGACCAGCTGCTCACCCAGGTGCTTTGGGGCATGCGGCGAGGGGCATGGGGCGTGGGGCGTGGGGCGTGGTGGGGCGTGGCCACCATCCCCAGTGCTTATAAAAATCTCTGGAGTGGCCTAAGAAGAGTGTTGCTGCCATAGTTCCAGTCGGTGGGTGGTTGTGGCTAACGGAGGCCGAGGTAGCAATAACTTCTGTGGGTGGGGATTGCCTGGGTTGGAGAGAGGAGAATGGGGAGAAAACTGGGGAAGTGGTGGTACAAAGGTTATTTTTGTTTTGTTTTCCTTTCAAGAAGCAAAAGAGTTCTGGGACAAGGCTTTGGGGGACGGGGGCGTGGGGGGGACAGCTATCTCCAAAAGCAAGCCTTCTCCTATCTTCCTGTGCAGCTCTCTCCTTCATCTTGCTTGCGTGGTGGGCCGCAGTCTCTCTCTCTTTGACTCACGCCCCTGGCCTGCGGGGTTCTAGCCAGCAGGCAGGTTGACCTCACAGGCATGAGCTCTTAAAGGGCCTAATGCTAAATCTCCACTCTCCACTCTTTCTGCTTGTTTCCTTGTGTCGAGGAAGAAAAACTCCTTGAGTTTTCTTTTCAATTGCAGAAAAATGCCTAAGACTTTCACGGTAGCCAAAGCAAAGCTAATCTCTACCCTACTTGGGAAAGCTATCTTATCCCTCAGGAATGACCTTTGTCCAGCAATGGGTTACCCTAGGAATCGGTGGCCTTGCGTGTGCTGGAGAAGTCAGCTCTACTAAACCCCTTACAGCTAACGTGAAGAGCTTGCACAGATAGGTCTGAGTTAGAGTCTATGGACACGAGGGGACAACTTGCTCTCTTCCAGTGGGCAGGAACCAAAAATTTAAAAGCTCCTGGCAGACAGTGACTGCTCCCTGCCTCAGTCTCATAGGATGACAATTGATGAGACTTTCTTTTCTTAATCGAGGTCCCTCTATTTTGAGCAAGCCCTGTAGCCTGGCTCCTGTGACCAGGTCTCTAGAGATGGTGGTACCTTCTCGACATGCTGCTCAATCCCTTAAGCTTTCTAGCACACTTATTCTGGAATACATACTAGAATTTTCCCACAAGAGTTTCTTGTCTTGACACTTTCTTTACCACTCTGGTAATGCCAAACAGGAGTCGGGTGTGCTGTTGCAACATCCAGACAAGACTAGGAATGCAAACCTGGAAAAATTGGTCAAAGGGAACTTGGAGACCCACGTATCTCACTTAGCTGAAGAGAATAAGTATCAATGTGGGTTGAACTGGTACAGCAGTAATAGCACCAGCCTTGAAAATAAGGGCTTTCTTCTATGGGTGTTACTTAAAGCCTTGGGATCGAACCCAAGGGAGTGATCAGGCAGGGGTTGAAGTGACTGGCATTGTCATAGAATCACAGCTAAACAGCTCTTGGAAGCTCCTTGCTGGCCTAGGCCTGAGGTGCCATACACTGCTATTTCACTGATCTATTGAGAAAAGAGCTTGGGGAGCTCACACCACGGTTGTGCCTACACACTTAAGGTGTTGATATTGATGAAAGTGGCCTGTCACCAACCATTACCTGGATGAGCATTCCTTAGTCAAGAGCTATGAGTGGGTTCTTGCCCTAGCAGCTCCCAGGAACTGGCTTCTAGGTGCAGGCTCAACAAGTTGTGGTACAGAAACTCAGGTGTGGTAGGGGCCAGTGAATGTAGGTAGTCTGGAAGGGCCTAGCACTCAGGTGTGGTTAGGGGCCAGTGAATGTAGGTAATCTGGAAGGACCTAGCACCAAACCCAGACTGAAAAAAGCTCTGGAGAAGCAAACGTCTAAGTGCCCAGGGGAAGCTCTGAGGAGTTGATAAGTGGCTGATGACTTGATGTGGCTGGCCTAGACATGGGACCTGCCGAACTAGGAAACTGATTGGGAAATGGTGGCCTTAAAACAGGAAAAGCCAGCTGGTGTGGAGTTAGCCCAGCTGACCCAGTTCTGGGCTTAAGGGTGAAGGCTTAAACGAAGATCCCTGAGGCATCTCTTCTGATGGCTACTCCATATGCTTCAGAAGCAGTTCCGTCTATTCAAGTTGGAGGTGGGAGCACTCGAGTTGGGTTCAGGACTAGGACTACTCTTAAAGTGCAAACTACTCTTAACCAGGGCATCAGTCTCTGGTCATTAATATGGAAATGCTTTCATAGCAGTGTGGTGTGACAGTGGTTGGGTATATGGGCTTGAACTCACTTGGCTTGTCTCTAATTTTGTCACCTACTGGCTCTGAACTTGAGCAAGGTACTGAACCTGGGAAAGTAACTTAGCTTGTGGTTTTGAGACAGTCACATAAGACAACATAACAGTGCCCATCACTTAGTACATGCTTGGCAAATGTCAGCTGCTGGATTGAGTTTCCCCCCACACTCCTGAGCTCATGTGGTTCTGTTTTACTTGGAACCTGTGCTGCTTCTGCAGCATGGAGCTCCTGCCATTCATGGCATAACAAGTATATCATCTGAACCTGAGTGCCTTCTACTTCCCTGTAGCCTGGCAGGCTCTCTAAGCCCAGCCATGATGCCTCATACACACTTAGCTCTCTCCTGCACAGACCTTGCACTTGGCCCTTATGAGCCTGTTCTCATCCTGAACATTTCTTCAAATGTCATATCTTAAGACAACAAAGAATTGCTCATTAACTTTGCAGCATTCAAAGTTTGGCTGGTGACCAGGAATCTTGCAAGGTCAAAGCCAGGCCAATAATCCAGAAAGGTTCACCTAAAACCATACTAGCTGTCCTGAAAAAAAAAGACTAAATCCAGAGGGATGTTTGGAATCTTGTGGATTTGAGGAGTGTTTGCCAACTTAGTCTATAGGTGCCACTTGCTGCAACCTTGAACTCCTGGCCTTGCAGTTGCACAGCTGAGGCTGTAACTTACATGACAACTAAGGGCTGTGAAGATATCAAGGAATTCATGCAAATATCCAGCTCTGGCAGCAAGTTCCTGGGGACAGGAAAAGGACAAACTGGACAGGTGGCAGTCATGTAAACCCAAGCCCAATATATGCCTGAAACCTTACTTGGCTGAATCTGCTCCTGGGCCCCAGGAGTGAGCTGTATGGCACGGGTAGAGAACCAACTTCAGTTAGGTGACACTGGTTTCTGTTCCAGTTCTGAGTCTCAAGTGTTCACATTAGGAGTCATAGTCCTGAAAGTGCCCCACCCTGCTCAGCTGGCAGCCAGATTAGAATGTTCTGGGTACAGAAGCAAACCAATGAGGTTCAACTCACAGCTGTGAGCTGTTGCTGATAATGGGTTAGCTAATCCCACTGCTTGGGCTTCCTGTGTCCTGCTTTATTTGTACCAGGAGAACTGAGTTTGTCGGGTGGCTGGGAGGTGTTAGAACCCAAACTCGACCTTTCTACAGGGAAGCTGCTTATGACAAAGCTTGGCTCCCAAACTCTAATGAGACCTCGAGTGGCAGAGAAATGTGATGGACCATATGGCCAAAAAGGCTGAGGTCATAGCCTTCAGGGTCAGGTGTAGCTTTCCCTGGATTCTGCCACTGTTTTGTCTTGGATGAGTTACTCAAGCTGTATGAGAACTTGACCTGTTAAAATGAGAAGTGTCTCTGGGTCATGACACCTTAGTCATGATAGAGAGCTGGGCAGACTGCCAGACTGTAAGAAGCTAACTGCTGGCTTACTGCCTGGTGCTCTTTCCCCTGCCTAAGTCACTTGGTTGCAGTTCTAGATGTATTTAGAGGCTCCACTCGTCTGCCTAGCTCATCCTCTGAGTGCAAGCTGTCACGTCGTGGCAGCATCTACCTCCTCTAGGTTGGCTCATGGTGTCCCACTCCTCGTCATGGAGGTAGCCTCTGGGTAACTCACTTATGCCGGAATCAGTGGTGGGTGAGTGGCGGGGGCGGGGAGGGAATCTAGAGCTGGCTTTCCTTCAAGTGGAAGCCTCTGGCAGGAAGGCCTGGGGAAGCCCTGGCTGTACCGGCTCCCACTCCTCATCCTGGCTCTCTGTGGTCGGTTTCTGCAGAGACAGCCTAGTCTGACTTCTGCTCCCCTTCCTTCAGGTCCGGCAGGTGCTCCCTTTGTGGGTTTGGGGTGTGTCTTGGACTGGCTCATAGCACGTCTAGCCTGGCCTTGCCTGAACATGGAAGCACCATGAATCCCCAAGCTCTTGGTGACTTTAGTGTGGGATTCTCATCAAAGCCTGAGCAGGTACCCTGGGGCAGAAATGGTCTCTTCTAGCCTTCAAAAAGCTTTTTTTTTTTTTTTGCAGGAAATCTAAAGTCAGGGCAAACCCTGCTGGACTGTTTCAGAATTAAGCTGTCAGGCCCTGGTTCTCTTTAAGCCTCTGGGATGCCCCAGATTTGACCTTACTGGCAGCTCTGCAGGTGGGGCTGATTGCAGTTTGTCTTAATCATTGCAGGAGACCAACTTTTCTCACTAGACATCAACTTTTCCTGAGCTGGCTTTTTCCAAGTCCCCAAAATAACCATGTACAGGCAAACTCAACAATCTCAATTCCATGTTCAAAAGGAAACCAAAACCAGAAAAACCTAAGAGCAAATGGTCTCTGCATTTAAGCTGAGAAGTGCAGAGAAATTTTATCCTAGATATGTGCATGTTTATAACTTCAGAACTAATTCACTTTTCTATCCTGACTCTGGAAACATCAAAACAAGTTTTTCACAGTCCTTTTGTTTGGAAAGGAGCACTTTGTATTAAAGAAGATGCCGGCTTTCTGCCCATCTTGACTCTGACGATCTTTAATTAAAAGCTTTTGTTTCATATCCAGACTTCCAGTGGTTTTTCTAGTTGTGAAAACTTGTTTGAGAAGGCCTTGCTTCATAGAATGAAGTACAGAAGTTTGAGTTATCTTAAAGGGACTCTAACTCCTATGGAGTACTTGACACACTGGATTGTCAACCTTTCCTTACTGACTTGAGATGCTTATTCTCCATTAACCTAACTGGACTTCCACTTTGTGCCCTGACATGTAAAGAGCTTAAAAGTTATCACTCTGGACCTTCACAGAAAGAAAACTTGAACAAATGGAATCATCAGCTCTTCCTAGATCTATTGAAGGACTTAAGTATTTATAGAGAATCTCTGCCCTGAAAACTACAGGATCCAGGACTTACAGTGAGCCAAGAGCAACCAAACCAGTAGGAGTACTTAGTGGACCTAGAAAATTACTAGAGGCTGTGTTGGACTAGCTTGAGCTCAACTCTGGTGGGGGGCCAGGTGTAAGAAGCTGCTTATGCTCCTGTGTGTTATCTCCTGTAATGGGGGACTGAGGGTGGCAGGGTCCAGGGTCTCCAAGAGAAGCAGCCAGCTCAACAGGGAGTGAACCTCCAGGAGGGAGAGTCTTAGCTCAGGAGCCAATAAACCTTGAACCCTTGCAGCGAGGAAGGGCAGGAAGAAGCAGTCCATCAGCTTGAGAATCCATGAACCTCACTTGGCCTCCTTCTAGTTATACCAGCACGGCATGTGGCTGGCATAGAGGGGGAATAGGATTCGTGAAGGGCACCATAGGAATCTTTTCTAAAAGCTCCTGTGGACCTTGGAGTGATCTTTAGAGGGCTCTTTTCCTCTTGTGCTTTAGGCACTTCAGTCCTTCTAGTCTCTGACCCAGGGGGATTCCACATTCTCTCCTGCCTTGTCACAAGCAGAAAGCAGAGTTGAAGTTCCTGATCTTGACAAGTGCAGCTGGCTAGTGTTGCTAGAGTAATCTGACTTCTCACCAGTTGCTAGTGATGGGTTAGGTGGTAAGTAGGGCATAAGTCCTCAGTGTTGAGGAGTTATTCAAAGCTCTTAGGGCTAAACTCTGCCTTCTGGCTCACACATTAGTACTTAATTCCGCTGGAAGTAGTTTATTACCTAACCTGGTTACTGACAGATCTGAGCCCTCCAGGGGTTAGATACGGTTTCTTCAAATACAGCCCACTGGTACCTTCCACGGGGAACTTCTGTTCTGACTCAGGTGCTTAAGAATGAGATTTGGCTGATTCCTACTTAAAATGCTCTATTTGAGCTTGGTGTTTGGTTTACAGCAAAGGGGCTTCACTGGGAGGATCCCAATAAAGGGAAGATTCCCCCACTGGCCCAATTCCCCTGTGTCAAACTTCTTTGAGTGCCACTTCCTTAATGGATGGGTGTGGTGGAGAAAGGAGCACACTGACAAGCGCACTGTCCTATGAGTTTGCTTTAACTTTTGAACAGCCATACTTCCTGCTCCTAAGCTGCTTCAAGCCTCCCTCTTCAGCACGGTGTTTTAGACCTTCATTGGAGAGTGGATGACCCCTGCTCCTGGGCAGAAATGCCTCACCTAGGCAAGGCTTGAAAATCAGCTGGCTGAGACTAAGCAGCCAAAGAGGTTTTTCCTTTACCTGTCTAGGGACTGCCCCCAAACCACTGCTGTGGTGCCATGTGCTCATTACCCAGAGGAGCAATGGATTTTTAGACTTAACAGTGACATAACTTCCAACAGTGGAAGACTCACTCTTAGGAGCACTAAAGACAAAACAATCCAGATGTTAAACCTGTCTCCTTTAGACTTCCCAATAAGGGGATGATCCTATGGTGTGGTGAGTTACAGAAGTTACCTTGTCTCCAGGATCCATAGTTCTCAGCTTCTCAGACTTCTAAAAACTACGATGGCTCATGCCTGTCTTCATGGGGAAGCTTGTCTCTTAAAGGTTCTGGTGGCTCATGTTTGGAGTTCAGTTGGGATAGGGGTGATGGAGAGCTTGATAAACAATTATCATGATATGACATACCTCATTAGACCTTAATTTTCTTCCTCGTACAGAATTCACTAACTTAATACTTTTGACACTTGGGAACAGATGCATGGATCCAGGTGTACTGTGAGGAAATACTAGACTTGTTAGGTTTTCTCCACTTCCACTTCCTTATAGGCAAACACTAAATTGTATATTATGTATGCTGGATGCCTGATCTAGCTACATGAATGGGCTTATGTTATAGGCTTTATCTGATTTTGTATACCTCCCTACTTGCTCCTTGAATGATGATTACCTAGGCTGCATCCTGTCACATGTAACACAATTATCTGAGACTTTCTCAGGCAGTCATAGCAACCTTATGGAGGGAACAAACTCTCCTCTCCTGAAGTTACTTAGCTCTAGACTTCAGTTTTTTGAGCATCAAGGACTTTATGGGCATGTACTCATGCAGGTAGGCTCTCCTTGCCCTTGTTTACCTCTAGGGCCCAGCATCAGGCATAAAGCAAGATTAGATGTGAGGATTTTGTGACTACCTTTGAGAACTACCTTGGGATAACCCCCAACTGAAGCTGAGAATTCCTGTTCTGTATGTTCATACTCAACTGGAAAATAACTTTATTCTAGTAGTTTTCTAGCATAATTAGCTGGTCCTGCCATTTACACAACCACCTAAAAAAAGAAGATACAGATAACCAAGGAAAGTGACAAACTCACCTACCTGGGCAGTTGCTTCAGTGGGCAGATCAGCATTTGCATGTGACAGGGAGCCCCCCAGCCATGCTGACAAGTAGAGTCAGTGCCCTTCAAAGGAATAAGTGTAGATTAAACCTGCCTTGACTTATCCAAAACAGTGAGACATACTAGTTGCTGGAGACCCAGCTGTAAGGGATGATTGTAAACTGGAAACAGTGGAGATGAGAACTTGTAGGGTCTTCTATCGTGGATCTGCAACTTCAGGTCTTGGTTACCAAATTCGTAGTGAAGGTCAGGCTTTGCTGGTACTGTCTAGCTCCAATCGCTGTACAAGTAACTAGCTACCATCTGCAGGGTTGGGATGAGTGACTGGGAAGGTAGCCTTTCAGGCATGTATGCGGTTAAAGGGATGACATGAATTGTCTCCCTCAGAGGGAGTGTCCTCTCCAAAGGAATGGAACCAGGTATGGGTGGCAGAGGCAAGACACAAAGCTATAAGGTTTAACTGGATCAGAAGCAAAGCAGCTGGGCAGACTAGAATGGTGGCTGAGGGAAAGATTGAGAGAAATGCCTTAACAGAAGCTTGTAGCAACACAGGGGCCTCTGAGGTACCTCCCGCCATGGTGTTGGCTGTGAGTGGGGTGATGGGTTAAAAGGATTCTAAGTGAGAAGTATAGGAAATGCTTTAGTAGGAAACACTAATATCAAAGCTAACAGTCTGTTAAAGATGCTTTGAGGAAAAGCCCAGACCCACCTCTTCAGAGAAACCAGGAATATTCTCTGCACCGACTCTGCCAGCTCTGGGATTCTGAGAAGCTAAGGCTGGGCAGAATGACCCCCTCCTAGCTAGTCACTTGCCTGCATGCTCTGCTGCTTGGCTGGATCTCTGTCCCTGTTGACTTGCCTTTATTTACACTTGGTTTCTGCCCACTGTCTGTCATCCTCTATCCGACTTCTCCCCTGTTGACTAAAGGACCTGAACAAAGGGTACACCCTCCTTCAATCTCTTAAGTTGACTACAAAGGTGAATCTCAGAACTAGAAAGCACCACTTAAAGATGGCATGAGGTTTCTGTGGGGAAATTGATTCTTTGAAACTGACTGTAGCTAGACATACTTCCTTAGGATGGCGTTCTCCTGAGCTCTTGCAGATCAATATGCCCTGGACTTAGCCTTTGCCGTGCTTCCTTAAAGCAGCTCAAACCCCAAGAAGTGTCTCCCTATGATAACCCTTCTAGAAACTTACTCTGACATCACCCTGGGTTTATGCTTAATGTTCTACCAAAAGACCCATATGGAGTTTAATCGGTGCTCAGCAGCCCCTATAAGTAGCTTACCATCAATTAAGATGCCCTATGAGTAAGTTTCCCTGACTGAAGCTTTGATCTCCATGTGAAGTCAACTTTGAGGGGAAGGGTTGACCATTGCCACAGTGTATCCAGAGACTTGAGTTGCATGGGAGTGGAGTAATGAGCTGTTATGCCTACTCCTGCTTACACTTGTGGCTCTGTTCAGAATTATGCAAAGGAAGAGATCCTATGTGACTAAACATTTGATGCTTGATCAAGATTCCAAAATACTTGTGTCAATGAAATCTTGACGTTGTAGGGTACTACCGGATAGCAGGAGGTGTGCCAGGGTTTGGAGTGATTGAAACTTTCATGTTGAAGGCCACCAAGTGTTGGCACTAGGGACTTGGCAACTAATGGAGAAAACCAAAGCCATGTGTTCTACCCTCAAAACTTGGTATAATAATTCTCACACCAGACATTTGATTTCCCCATAGGCCAAGCAATTCATCAGACAGACATAACTAAATGTCCTCCAGTTCTGATACTTCCCACCTGGAGTTAGCATCAGATCCTACAGGGTAGGGGCCCAGTCCCACAAGCCTGCCCCTTCTTCTGATGCCACCTGTACATAATAGGTTGTCACTTCTTATCAGTTACCACCTGGGTTTGCACTAGTCCCTCAGGTTAAATTTGCTAGAATGGCTTATAGAACGCAAACACTTCACTCTTACCCACTTACTACAAAGAAAGCTTAGTTAAGTTGCCTGCATCCACTGTGATGGGAGCCCTGGAGCAGAAAGTGAATGTAGGAGGGGACTCTCGGTGATGGCATGTCAGCCTGAAGTGAGCTTATGCCTGTGTTGTCGCTGTCCATCCAGGCCATGGTGGAAATCAAAGTGTTGTTGAGCATGTGAGTTGGGACACAGGACTTGTCAGCTCCGAATTCTAAGGTCCATCTGTTTAGATAGGAAGTGAGATAGTGGCTGGGGAGTCTGGCCTGTGGATGAGCTCACACTGAAATTAACCTAGGGGATCTCTTGGCCCTATGAAGTGTCTTAACTAAGCCAATCAGAAGATGAAGCTAGTATTTTTAAAGAAATCACAACATAATTGCATTCATTACACCATGCCCTCTTCAAATCATGGTCCTCAGTGCCAGACATCTTTCTGGCTACATGTCTACTAACACGTGTAGCATTAGAACTTTTTTCAAACCGTTCAGCTGTTTTCAAATCTCAAACAGTGCTATGCTAAATCACATGTACCTTTCTTGATCTTGCTTTTAATCTCAGAACAGCCTGAATAACTTTTCTTGAACAATCTGCAGTATAGACTTCTCAAGCTTGAGACTCCGGCACCTCTTAAACAGGATAATGCCACCTCAATCAGGACTGATCTAGAGTTTTGGGAGCAAGGGTGTGGGAAAGCTGCACCAAAGCCTGGAAAAACAGCATGCAGAGAATGTCCACAGGCAAGGCAAGTCTGTTAGTGGTATTTTCCACCGTTAGAGAGGTCCTCACCTCTGCTAGCTCCATGAGTGGCTAGGATTTAATTCTGGTTGTAGATAAATAGTGTTAGAATGCCATCTCCAAAATGACTCTGCTCTGAATTCCCAACTGGCTGTTGGAGGCTTGGTTTGAGGCCTCTGGGTTCTAGTTTGGGCCCACTCTAGTCTATATGGTCTCTGGCAGGTGGGATCTGGAACTTGTCCTTCCCCTGGGAGTGTTGGGAATCTGCAGGAGGATAGCAGGAATCTCCCCACTGGTCCCAAGTAAGCTGGTTATTTTCTGTTCCTCTACACACAGGTGTGGTAGGTTCTCTGGTCTTATGCATGCAGATGCGATCACCTTCCTGTCTTCTCACCCTTCCACAACACTCTGCAAAAGAATCTGTCACCTGCAGGCCACTACTGTGTGCACGTATCAAGGAGGCATCTGCGCAGTGTCAGGGGTAGTTAAGAACCCTTGGGGAGATGTTATATGCTGAGACATAGGAAGGTACTTGGGGTCAGCTCTCCTCTGTATAGCGCCGTGTTCTGTCCTTCCTAGAAATGTTCTAGTTCCTGCTCATGTTAATCAGTTCGGAGGAGTAGTCTGTCTCCCATTGCAGAGACGTTACTGCTCATTCCATTCTGTGACTTGACCTTGTTAACTAGAACTCCTGACTTTTATCCTGGGTATTTGGATAGTACAAAGGAACGCATCCTGGCTATCTGCCTGGGCTGGCCACTGGCTGTCTCCTGGGTGTTCAAAGCCTTGGGTTCTAAGACTATTTTATCATTAGCTAGAATTGAGCCCTCAAGGACATGCAGTTTCTTGCATAACCACATGAACTTTAACATGGTCTGTGAAAGCTTTCTGAATGGAACTTCTTACCTGCATCTGTCAGCAGTTGCTGTCTATGGTTGTGAGCTTATCTCCTATGAAGTTTGAGTAACTCCATATAATAACTCTTTGTGAAGCAAGGATGTGTACGGAGTGTAGCCCACTTTCATCTTATATCTCTTGGCTTAAACAGCTGGAAGGCCAATTCTTGGGTCTCCATGCCTTCATTGATTTCAAACAAGATTTAATACTATGGTGAACTTCTACTAGAGCAGCCTTAGTTAAACTGGGACAGGGTGCGAACCCTTCAAAACAAGGTACAATTCCAAGGGACAGATGTCTTACAGTGTAGTAACCCTTGTGCCAAATTCAAGGGTAGGCAGTTTTATCAGGTTGGATATTGCCTTTGGCTATGTGAGCCAACTGATCCTAGGTACATTCAGAGAGCCCTTCCTAAAAAGCATCTTCCGGTCCATTCTTCTCTTCCAAAGAGGCTACATATGGTAAATCAGACTCAGTATTGCAATTAATGTGAAGCATGATATACTTACCCCTAAGATTCCCCGGGTCCAGCTGGACAATTAAACAAGACAGTTTCCTTAATAACTGGGTGGCTTATTTATAGGATCAGTCATCTATTTAGATGGCTGGCAACACCTACCCATTTCATGGCAAGTAGTACTAAGTGCTCCTCCGGATTCACGGAGTTTTCTGGGACCCCTTGGATTGCACAAACCCAGGAGCTGCTGTGCATTAAGATGCAGGGATGGCTAAAGCCAAAATGTGGTTTCAACAATGGAGTAGTACTTTGAAGGACTTGAGGGAAGGAGATTGCCCGACAGAACAGGTTGCTGCATCTTTGGGCTTTCCCAGAGATTCTAGTTGGCTGAAATATCGCCATACCCTGACCTGTCAGAAGCAAACCAGAGCATCAGAAAGAAATGGATCACCTGACTAATCACCTGACAAGTCAAAATTAAAATGGCAATCCAAGATCAACTCCAGATGTCAGGATAGAAAAAACTAGAAAGTTAAGCAACATAGAACACAAACTCAGATGAGTCTCTGCTAACTCTGAAGCCTTAGGAGCCAGTTGACCCAAGTTTATCAAAGGATAGCACTTAAACAGGGAACCATGGCCCACTGATGACCTGTAACTTTGACCTATCCTAGAATACCAAATGAGGTGACAGACCACTTTGACCTTGTGTGGCTAGTCTATTTGTGTCCTTTGACTTACTATAAATTGGATCCTGCTCTATTAAAACATGAGGCCAGGGGTGACCCCTCTGTAATCTATACGTCACTGAAGGAAGCATCGCTATCAAGAGTAGATAATTGGTGGCGTGATGAAGACTGGTTAGCAATCAAAGTAGATCTGATATTTGCCTCCTGTTTAATACCTTTTCTGAAGGTTTAAAGAAGACTTAAGATCTCAGACACATGTCTTGATTCTGTATCTCTGGTTCAGAGACAAAGTCTCAATCTTAATATCTGTGCACTAAAACTATAGCAGTGTTCGAAAGACTTCTCAGGATTGATCTAAGCTCATAGGATAGCCACTAAATATAGTGAACATGTGATCAAGGGCAATGATGAACTTGCCAGTGTAGCTGCCTCATGAGAATGTTCAGGCTCTCCTTGGTAAGAAGCCAGTTTAAGCAAAACAAATCAGGCTACCACTTATTTTGTGTTTAATGAAAGGTGAATAAAGGTCATCTATGCTTAGAATTCGTTTGTACCACTGAAGTTTGAAAGGGTCAAAGTATCAAATTACTTTAGAGGTTCTAGTACCAACTGACAGTCCATTGACCTAATTTCTCCTAAATCAAAGTGGTGGGGTTGGAAAAAACAGGAAGAACTACAATGAAACATTTGCTGTGGTAACGACCAACCATGGTGTATCCATTAGACTTGCCTCGAGCACAGAGTAAAACTGCCAATTTGGGGGTATGCCTGGTTAATGAAGAAACAAAATGAAAATACACTACACTAAAACTGGGATTACTGACCCCGTTTATTAAACTTAGTCCAGGCTACCTGACAGTGCTCTCACTTAAACTGAATGATGCTAACTAATGGCCCTGAGAATATGGGGCATGGATTGCTACCATGCAGGTCTGAAACTTGCTCAGGAAAGCCTGTTTTTGCTCTTGGATGGTCAGGTGGGGGCCATTGCCAAGCTGAGAGAGAAAATAAGTGGTCCAGCTATAATTGGAGCTCTGTATGAGTTCTTGGCATCTGCTCCCTTTGGGTTTCAGCCACATCCTTCTACATGGCAATTAAGGCCTTGAATCCCTGCATCAGTGTCCTGAGCAAGTTCTTACCTTTGACTTCCTACAATAATGCTCTACTCAAAGGTGCTGTGTCTGTGCTCATACTTAGCTCTTTGACTTGAGGGTTTCATGTGCGGTAGTCCCTGAAGGGACTTGGAATTTGATTTCATTGTAGTAGTCCAGCACAGAAATCCCACAGGGTGCCTGGGGCGAGATTGGAGTGTTCCTGACTTCTCTGGTAAAAGCGCATCTAAAAGTAGTATGCATACTAAAACAGTATACTCCTACACTTCCGTCTGTTCTAAAAGGTACTCTGGTTATTAGTATTGCATTAGGCCTGGGCAGAAGAATGAATGGGGTTGGAAGGCAGAGGGAGAATGACTTTGTGGGCTCATTATAAAAACTGTTCAAGTGTCCCAGCTTTCCAGGGAATAAGGAGCTCTCACTGCTAAGAGCCTCAGGCAAAATGGGAAGAGTTGGTCATACTAGATAAAAGGCAGCTATGAGGCATGTCTTGTGAAGGCAGGACATCAGTTGACAGTCTTCATGCCTTGAGTGAGCTATACCAATGAGCTATCAGCATTCAGCCAGATACATATGGTACAAATGAACAGGAGTATGAGAATTGCCAACTAGGACTACTCTGTTGGCATCCACAGCCAAACAGCAAATGCTCTGGACTAAATTCTTTACCAGGATCTTGAGCCCCTCTAGATACTAATATCTGGGGCTAGTGTTGGTTTCCAGAGGACTTAGGTGGAGTCTCATGAATGTAGTTCTCGTATACTGGTGGGTGGGTTATAATGTGCCCAGGTATCTCCATGGGTAGCCATGAATTGGGACTGAGTTTCATGGACTTAAGGCAAAATGGAAGGAGATCCTTAGTAAGAACTAAAACAAATGTTCACAGAACAAAATCATCCCATAACCTAGAAGAAACCAAATTCTGGAAAAGCCTGAGACATCAGGGTGACAGAAATAAGGGTTTAGGCATACTCAAAGTAAAAAGCACAAACAAGTAGATGTCTGGTTACCTGAATTTATTGCAACAGTCTTAGTCTCATGAGTCATCAGGTTTAATGGGTTTGTCTTGGTAGGATGAGAAATCTAGGTAGTATGGATGAAAATATCAAAGGAAAACAAGTTTCCCAGGTGCTTTGGGCTCAAGCTTTGCACATAAACAAAGCCAATATCTGCTGTGCAAAGGTAGCTGCCCCCACCCCCACCCCACCCTCAAAGAACCAGCAAAATGGCAAAGGGATCTGAGAGGATATGGGTAGAGCACAATCCTATTAACCTTTCCCGTGGTCTGAATATCATAGGCCATTCCCCCAGTTACACAGAACTCCATGAACTGCATGTAGTCAGTTTGAGCCTATGCAGGCATATGGTTAGACGAAGTAAGAGACTTGTACTTGAAGCTGAGGCCGGTCACAAGCCTTTAGAGGCTTGGGAATGACCTCAGGTATGTCACCTGGCTTTCTTGGACGGGTTGTTGGCCCTGGTCTCAAACACACGAAGCTCATTGGTGTTGCTGCTCACAAGAGCACTTGGACTACTTGAAGGTAATTGCCAGCAAGCTCTAGTCTAAGCAGAACTCCAATTGTGGGCACTACAGCAATCGAGGTTGGCTAGCTTGTGTTGGTGAAATGCTAAAATGTACTGCATTCACGGGATAGTCTGATTCTTCACAACTATGCTTGGAGTTGGTGTGGAATAGAGAAGTATTGGGCATTGTATTCAAACTTCATTTGCACCTAAGATGAGAATGGTAAGGGATTCTTAATGTTTTGAGTTCCTCACGGTCATACCTCGCGGTCATACCACTATCAACTCCAAAACGTGGTGTGAGAGGTGGAGAGTGAAAAGGCTAAAGCATTTTTATGGAACGGTCCCAGGAATGGGGGTAGGGTGTCTCAATGACAGGACCAGGTGCACTAGCAGTTTTTATCACACTACTTGATCTTGACACCATGAGTGCCTTGTCCCTTCAGACAAGTGCTAAATCAAACTACTCTAATGGATGTGGTTCAGCCTGAGATGTGTAAGGGGTAGAAACAAAGCGAGTTCAAGATTGGGATTCATGCAGATGCCAGTAACAAGTCACTGGCCTGGGTTTAACCAAAGGGTAGGGACTACTAAGATACTTCAGTTTCTTAATGACTTTTTCCAGGCTAACAGGGATACAAAGATGTGGGAGTATCTCAATACTTGACAGTTCTACTTGTGGACTTGGGTCTATCATTGGTCCATCTATCTACTGGATTCGACCAGGGTTTGACTCTTCTCTTGTAAGTAAAAGGTGTCAGTCACATCTTGGTAGTGATTGTGTCACTACTAGCTGAGGACTAATGCTGAAGAAGATACAATGAAACTGTTACTTCATAATCAAAGGCATGAAAAGGCCAAATGTCTAGAGATGACATGCAAGAAATATGAATCTGTCCCTTGAACCAGAAATTGTACTACTCTAGAAACCCATCTTAAGCAAAATATGGGAAAAATGGATTAAGTAAAACCCAGCTGAAACCTGTGACTAGGAAACAGCCAACTCACGTGAGAGATGGCTTTCATAGCACCTCCTCCACCCAATAAAGCAAAAGCTAATGTGATCAGAATCCTGAAACTCTATCCTGGTAGCCTCTCTAGAAAAGTTACAGCTCTTGACATGAAGGGCTTGATTGAAAAACTAGATCATAAACCATACTTCACATGTTTCTCTCATTCTCATGTAGAGCTAGTTGTAACCAAACAGACCTAGGACACTTTTTCTTAACCTTTTGAGAGGTGGCCATGAAAATGCATGGACTGGCCCAAGCTTGTTCCTGACACTACACCCCAGTCTGAGATTACTGCCTGTCCTGTCATGTTGGTTCTATACAGAGAGCATAGCTGTTATAGCAACAAGATGAATGGGATGAGCTGCAGATCCCTGCTGCTGCTGCTCGTCTGTCCTGAGGTAATAACTAGTACTTGCCTCCCTCCTTTACCATCCGTCCTATATTCCTTTTACTTCCTGACTATACTTCTGCTGGTCTGGGTGGCCCTTCTTACTGGGATAACCCAAAGGCCACTGTCGCAAAGAAACTGAGCCCCAGTGAAGTCCTTGTTACACTGTGGTTGCTGCAATTTATCTATGAAAACGTGGAAGCACCAAGAAGCATCCCATGTTTTCCAGGCAAACATCCCCATTATGTAGCAGCAACTTATTTTGACAGCAGTCAGCTATTCCTGCCAACATGCCAATCCTGCATTTGCCTGCTCTTACTACCATCAGTTCAGACTCCTTATTGTGTCTCCTGTAGAGCCATTCCTTTCACATTCCCCTCCAGGGAACCAGATCAAAAGCTGGCAGAGCTTAAACATACATGGAAAAGCAGGATCAAGTTTGGGTCTAAGATGATGGAAAGGGTGTACTCCTTCTACACCATGCCTCCCCAGACCCACATACTCCAGCTGCTGGAAACAGAACTTCATAATGTCCGTAGGTTAAGTTTATACTTCACCTTGCCCCCAGTGCTGTAGGATTCTCTGACCAAGTTGGTTTCTTGGCGTCTTACCTCTTAAACCTTTCCAACGTTCTGTTGGGCTTGTAGACTTCTGATGATATGGTTGGGACCAATAGCTCCTTCAGTCATGTGCCTTTTCTGTATCTATTCACCTTAGAGTTCTTACTGAGACAGTGTTACGTGACCTAGATGACATGAGACGTGTCATTTAACAACTCAGCAAGCCCTTAGGTCTGCTGGCCAAAACACTGGGAACACCCAGAATACATATTCCCAACAAGGATTTAGTCACTGCTCATAGGATACATGGGATCCAGTATTCAACTTGTCCCCAAGTGGCTGATCAATCTTGAGTGTTTAGCACTGTCCAGATAGAAGCCTGTGCTGCTTAGCGGTTAGATATTCAGCAGTGTGACAGTAGCTGGATAAGTCTTGGTGAGGAAAGCTCATGCTGTTAGATCCATGCATGGCCTGTTCCTGCCACTGCATGCTTTGAGTCATTTAAAGGAAGCGCTATGGTTGGCTCTTGCCCATTTGAAGTCACCCAGCTTCTGCCCTTGACAAATCTGTTCACCTTGTTCAGTACCTCTGGGTGACTTCTGAGTACTGATGTGAAACAGATCATTCAGAGACACCTTATATATGTCTGATCTCCTGTTCCTTCCCAGACCTTTGTATCCATTCTCTCAATCTGTTCCTTCCAGGGACCTGGCCAAACAGCAGAACCCTCTGCAAATCCTTACCTCAGGTCACTTTCCTTCTTTAGTCCCCCCTCTACTCTGAAGGAAACAAGTCACTTTTCTACAAGAATGCTAGATATACTCCTCAAAACTTTAAGAGGAGATTTCCCTTTATCACTGTTCTTTGGGGTTTCTCTCTAGTGGGGCTGAAATGCAGCAAAGGCACCTACAGCAAGCTGATGTCTGTGAAACTAGAGCTGGCTTTTCCTTCCTGTCTGACTATAGGGAACTGCTCCCCATGAGGCAATAGATATGAACTGAGGAATGGGGGGAAAGGAAGCCCTATGGGTTTGAACCACCTGCCTTTTTGTGTAACTTGTTCCCTTTACCTAAACCTGAGTTAACAGGGTGCCAGACCCAATGGGGAATACTCTAGAATATCTACTAGAATGGGGATCACTGTCTGCCCCATTCCTATCTCACAGAATAGAGCAGCATCCAGGAAGAGTGGGACAGCTACTTAATGCCACGAGTAATTCCTTGGGCCCCACCCCTCTCTCATTCCCCCCCTTGGACTGTACGGGCTCCCGTTGATTCTGCTCCACTAAGATTTCCCCAGCACCTACTAAGTCAGGCTTTCTGCTGGACACTGGTGAGCAGCACGTTGTGTCTATGTGGCCTGATTTTAAAAACTTGTGATGTGAATTGGAAACGCAGTACTGTGGAATGCGAAGATGAGTATCTAACACCTAGACCAGCTCACATCAAAAAAGCTATTCTAGCTGAGTCCTAAAGAACATAAGAATGACTGTGCCAGGAGGAACTGGGCCATATACAGAGGCCTGAAGGAGAAAGGGTAGCAATGCAGGAACTAGAAAACGTTCAGTATGGCTGGTGTGTAGAATATGAGCAGGGGAAGCACTTAAGATACCACTAAAGAGGGAAGTAGGGGTGAGAACATGAATGACTTTAAGTAAAATTAGGCATTGTGTTGACAGGAAGCCATTGAAGGATGCACGAATGAATGACAGGGTTAGAGCTGCATTCTCGAAAGAATGCTTGGGCTACAGTGCAAACAATGAATTATATGATAAGAACGTCAAGTTAGGAGGAGCTCTTGAAATGAGTCCAGGTGAAGAATAATGGCAGCTTGAATTAAAGATGGAGAGGTAAACAAATTGGCTTGAGACTAAAAAATAGGACCTGATGACCAAATATGTTAAATAATACAGTTATCTTTGGACAACTGAGTTCAACTGATGTCCTTGAACCAGAAGGATTGGTGTACAGCAGAAAAGGTTCACTGAGGTCATATGAGTTTTGGGGAACTTCTGGGTTATTATGAGTGGTCAGCTGGATAAATGGGCCCCAAGTCCAGGAGAAAGATCTGGGTAATGTGATAGAATGGGGGAGTCTTTTAGCATGGCAAAAGGGTGGTTTGCTTTTGAAGCTACCAGAATGGATGAAATTGTCCAAGAAGGATGTGTAAAATGGGAGCACTCTGAACAGTGTAAGTAGTGTCCAGAAAAGGAAAAATATTTGAGATAGTAGAAACATATCTCATGAAGGTAACAATTAATAGCAACAAATAATGCTGAGTTAACATGACTAAAAAGTAAACACTGGATCTAGTAACAAGGAGGACGTTGGTGACTAGATCACCATAGCGGTCATAGCAGTAGATGTGAGTGAGGCTGGAGTAGAAACACTACTGTTCTATTTATTCTCTTGCTCGGTCATCTGTAAATAAGGGATTGAGGTAGGTGGTGGTGGCAGCTTTTGGTGGAGACATGATTTAATGTTTCAATGTTGGGAGGAGAGACAGTGAAGAGGAGACGGAAGGCAGTGTATGTAGTAGTTGTAAAAGCATATATTCTAGAGTCTGGTTGCCTGGGTTTAAATCGTAGCTTTGTAACTTACTAGCTTTTACGTTATCCTGGGCAAGCCACTTGACCTCATAGTGTCATTGCAAGAATTAAAGTCAGTATATCAAGACTACTTAAAATATGCTGGACACATGCTGAGCAGTATGTGTCATTACTAAGGCATTTAAGAAAATGCTTCCCTGGGAAGGTAAGCACAGGTGGAAGAACTAGCCTTAGGTTGGTGATCCGTTCCGCTGTGAAAGGAGGATAGGATGAGTGCAGATATAGGAGAGGTTATAGGTTGGTTACTAAGTTGAAGGAGCCCATGTGATGCCTCTTACTCCCTCTAAAGTAGGCGAGGTCATCTGAGAAAAGAAAAGGAGGAAGAGTTTGGAAGTGGAAGAGTAGGAATGGGAGCTCATGTCACAAAACAGTGACTTAGGAAGTTGACCCTGAGTGTATGAGAGCACCACTTTTGCATAGTCGTGATTTTTCTCTAGCAGTACTTGGAGACCTAGGTAGACTGTTGGATTTGGCCAGAGCTGAAGTTTTATTAGCTGGCCACTGCCTTGGAAGCTGCTGGTCTGACTTTCTTTTTGAAACAACAGCAACAACAACCAAAAAACCCATGTTCCACACCTTGTCTGGTCAGCTGCCTTAACATGTCTGGTGGGTGCACCCTGGCTGAGTATGCACATGCTGTGCTACTCCCACCTACTCTGGGGTTACCCCCCTGCATTGAAAGTGTACTCATTCGTTAGATTCCACGTGACTTGGCTCATGGCCCCTCAGGAGCACCTGTTCTCAAGAATAAATCAAGCCTTCAGATCTCAAATTGGTGCCCCCAAGACCTCATACTCCACACTGAATGTGCTATGCTAACCCTGAGTGACTTCTGTTGTGTCTGATCAACCTTTGGATTCTTCTCATACCTAGCTCTCAATGGCCAGCTCCACTTAGGTCCCTTGACCTCTTGAAGCCAGGCCCTCAGGCTGTACTGAGGACCCAGCAATATGTCAGAAGCTGTCTTATGACTGAAGTTCTATCCTGCAGGCTGTGTGACTTTATTCCAGAAACTTCAGGGCTCTCACACTTGCACTCTGCTATTTGCTACTTATTGCCTCTTTTTTATACCAAAAATCCATGGCATCACTGGATTGTTTGGATCATATGGACAAAGTAGAACAGATTGCACCATAGGCTGAATATCATACCGAGTTATCTTTGAGCCTCATTTGAAACCAAAAGCCTTCAGCATGACCTAATGTGTGTTGGAGCAATGTTCCCAAGTGTGATATGTGCTGCCTTCTAAGGTTCACTAAATTTTGTTCCCCTGTCTTGATAATGGGGTATGAGATGCAAATAACTTAGATGTCCTGAAACCTGCCAGATGACTAGACTCTCAATCTTGACAAATACAGAAGCACCCTGAGTCTCTGTAGGGTTTCATTTGGCATGTGGTTGCTTCTCTATGGCAGGTGGAGAACCTGCCACTCCTTTACACCAGGTCAAATTAGCGCTACACCAGCACAGAAGACTTATTGTTTGTTGTGTTGTGTCAAAGTGATCAATGTCATGTAGTCAACATGGTAAGAGAAGAAGCATTAAGACTTGCAAGGCTGTGAAGTTGTACTATTCTCCTGTAAGTTAAACTGCCTTTATTCTTTGTCAGTGGTGAGGATTGACATGTTTGCCAGACCTGGAAACACATCAAGTGCACGAAATTTTAAGCGTATTTTATTGATGCTAAAGATACCCCATCTAGCAGAGCAGCTGCTATTGGGGTTTCAGACCTACCTGATATTTATCAATGTTTGCCGTGATGCATCATGTTCAGAGGTTGTAAATGTGACAAAGGATCCAGTACCAGAGGTCCCCATCTTAAGTCTTTGGTACTAGGATTCGATGTTACTCAGAACCACTATGCTAGGAAGCACTAAATCCAACCCCTAAAATTGCTCTTCCCTATGGCCTAAACTCAAGCCAAGGAACAAATTAAGAGTTCTGCCAGATTCCAGTCTGTCCATGCTAGGTATGTACTTGGGATCCAAAAATGGCCCTTAATGTTGTAGCGGGGCTTGTCTCTTGACCCATCAGACTCAGACTGCCTTGAGCTTGTAGCTCATCTGGCCCCTGTCATTGGAAAAGAAGCCAAACTGTTTAAAAAGTGTTCTGAGCCAAATTTTGAGGACAATGGCTTGGGGCCATGCCCAAGAAGCTTTGAGCAAGTGGACTCACAGTGGTTGGGTTACAGTTTGGTTTTATACGCTTTAGGGAGACAGGAATTACACAAAGTCACAAATCAATACATGGAAGGCATACATTGGTTTGGCCCCAAACCATCAGACATTTCAAAGCAGGGGCTTACAGGTGGATTTAAGAACTCTTCTACTTGTAATTGGTTGAGGAAATGAAACTTCATCTAAAAGCTTGGAATGTCTTATCTCTCTTAAGAGACAAGCCACTGGACACATACCCAGACTCAGTAATACTATAAACTGAGGACCTAAGGTTTGTCTTGCATAGCCTTAGGCCTGTCAATGAGTTACTAAACGATATCTGCAAGAAGGTGAAAGGGCCGGCATGAGGCATGTCTGACCTCCCTTCTCACGGCCAGCAACTCAGTTTTAGGGTATCCTTTCAACCAAGAGGTCCATTCAGCCAGTGGTGGGGGGAGCCTTCACCCCTTGTTGTAGTTCACACCCCTGTACTGGGGGACCAGGATGACATTGAATATCTTGTGAGTTTCCGCTCAGACTTCATAGCCTCTTGGGCTCTCCAGTATACAATTCTAGAAAATGGCCACAGAATTCTTCAGACAAAAGACTGGAAGAATACTTGTGATGCTAGAATGTCACTGTAGTCTTTCAGGGGGATCCAGTTGTTTATCTTCAAGCAATGGGCTCTGGGTCTGAGAACTAGTTTAGATCTAGAAACAGCACAAAGAAATGATCATGACTTCAATGCTGTGGCTGAGGCCATTCTCACCAGCTGCTTTTAGTTTACAAGTCAGACTCCAGTCAGCTGTTCATCTTCCTCACCCCCTATAAACGTCATAGTGCTGTGGTCCCTACCTCCAGGCTGCAGAGCTCACTGCCCACTGCCCCCACCCACCTCCATGGAAAATTTTTCCATGAAACCAGTCCCTGGTGCCAAAAAGTTTGGGGACCTCTGTGATAGTGTATTAGCCATGGTTGGAGCTCCCTACAGGTCAAGATATACACTGAGTATGCCAGACCCATGACTCACCTAGTCCTAAGGGCTAAGTGCTGTCTATGGTCTGTTTTTGCCATCTAGGGAGACCTAGCTTATGCTGGCATCTCCTATGGTCGTTCCTGGCCTACAAAGGACAGCCAACAGTGAGCTTATGAAAGACTACTTGCAGGCTCTTCAAATGCATTCCTTATCTTAGTGAAGGATGTCCTCTGAGATCACCCAGAAGGAATGTAGTCAGCTGGTGAGTTCTCCAAGAATGTGCCTCCCACCTTGCAGAGCATCTGAGCCTTATGACTGTGCCCTGCTGTGATAGTACAATGCTGAGATTTCTGTGTGCCCCTCACACAAGCTTGGATGTCATGATGGCCTTTAGCAAGTGAGATAGAAAGTCTAGAACTAATACCGGTTTTGGGTGTCATTTCTAGGACAGTAGATTCTTAATCATCAGAGTGCTACTCGATTAGACTTATCCAGCCTTGTATTCAGGCTACCTTCTAACACCCTCGATATCTACATCCCAGTTCCTACTGGTAGTCACTGAAAGACTTACATGACCTAACAAGTTATTTCTTTCTGAAGCAGGCATTATATTTCCCTCTGTGGGCTGTGCTGGCAGCTGATGCTAGTTATTTGCCTAGATACAATGGAAGAAAACCAGGAAAGATCTTGATAACAAGCACCACATTGAGCATTATACCTCCAAGGTTTTAGCATGGCCTTCAGGCAATGGGCAGTGGCTCTCCACCTACAGAAGGGGTAGGAGCCCGCTTCTGCCATCCTGGATGTTTCAAGGGAATCTGAGTCAGTATTGGACTCGCCTACTTAAGCTCACCCTGGGCCAGGTCTGAATCCTATTTGCTTTTATTGGGTCCTTGACTTTAGCATAAGAGACCTGCTAGTACTATGCATCCCATGTCTCTTACAGCTCTGGCCCAGAATCTAGTACAGCTCTTTAGCTTTAAGACATGATAATCTTTCAGGGTTGCCATGAGACTTTCTGGCTATCTTGCCATGACATGACTTGGCTGATACTTGAGTCTGATCCTCTCAGACTTCCAAAGTGGTTAGCAAGTATCGGCCAACTCCACAACTTACCACTAGCATTGTACCGAGATTGTTCCAGTGACAGAAGCACAGCATAGCCCATAGCCAAAATGTTTCCCCACCAGTCTGTGCCTTCGCCAAATGCACCAAAGATGTGACTCAGTTATTGTGGAACAGCAATAAGCTGGGGAACCCTGTCTACTTACCACCTTTGGAGTACTTGTTGCTATTAAATTGCTTCGGTTCTACATCACTATCCTGAGTTCATCTTCTAAGCTTTTATCTACTAACAACCTCAGCTTCCTTGAAAAGCGGAGTTCCAGACACAACTCTAGAGCAAAGTGGTCTCTCTGAGAATTCAGAGCAGGAATGAGGGAGATGGAAGAATGAGAAGGAAAGAAAGCATTCTGGAGGCTTCTTGGGCAGTGGGACCTTGATTCCAATGAAGCCTCTTGAGAGGCATGTAGGCAGCCTTGAGGCATTATCAGCAGTGAGCTTGGGAAGCGGGGACATTTATCTAGTATATCTTCCTATTCCATTGATAGACCACATGTTTCCAGGTATTAGGCTGAGAACTACTAAGGTACTCAGTGGAACTAGACCTGGAGCAAAAACAGGAAGTCATGTTTCCTGTGTAGTGATCTCAGCTTCCACAAAACTACAGCTGAAACTGGGCAGAGGATATGACACACTAGAAGCATCTGCGGTAATTCAGAGTACTTAGGAACACTTGGGAGGTGGTGTTTAACTTCAAGTCTTTCTCATAATCTTTGTTACAGTAACACTGAATAAGAATGTTTTCACCATTTAACAATATGTAAGCTATTCCCAGAAGAAATTAAATTGGTTATTAGGATGGTGTAAACATTACAATAGGATGTATTTAAAAGCCAAGGATTTCAGTCTTGGTGTACAGAGTCACAAAACATTCCACCAAAACTGATCTAAGAGGGCAACCTCCCTAAGGAGAAAAATTAATGAAGTCAGCCCATTAGTATGTTCCCAACATCATTTTTGTATTTGAAGCCTGTATGTAAAGACTTTAAAAACACAGAAACCAGACAACTTACCGTGTCTGCACCAGGAGTCAAGGGAGTTTACTAGATGCTTACAGGAATGGAAGTACTCTGAGGTCCAGTGTGTCAGATGCAGAATCTCCTTTAAAGCTGGGGTATGTTACCTATTAACAGACCAAAGGGGGGATGCTTGTTTCCATGGCAGTTTATCAGAGGGAGGGGAGATATGATCCTCGAAGTTTCCCCAGTTCTGCTCTTATGGCCACATGTAAATGATGTTTGGTCTTAGTAGGAAGTAGGGCCTTACACCTTGGAGGTGGGGAAAGAAGTAGCCAAGATCCCCTTCCCAAGGCCCCTGCTCATTGCCCTGGGAGGATAGCAGGGTGGGAGAAGGGTGTGAAGAGGCCCTTGGTGCCAGGAACCAGGGCAACAGGTGTCCCCTGCTCTGCTTCCCAAGCTGTGAGTGAGGTGGGCCCAAAGTGAGAGATGAGAAACCAGAAAGCTAGAACTGGGAAGATCCCGACGCCCACCTGCTGACAAGTCTCTACTTGAAGTTCTCCCCACGCATTCTGAGCTTTCTCACCCACATGCAGGTGTTAAGATCTCAGTGGAAGGGCTGCCCTAGAATAAAACATTGCTGGCTGGCCCAGGCCTATGTTTGGGACCACTTTTCCTTGGCATATCCTGCTTTCTCTGTGAGGGACTTGAGGTATCCCTGGAATCTCAAGGAGAGGACTGCCACTGAAGTGCCACCTTGGGTCCTAGGCTCTGGGGTGGGAGGTGCAAATAAGGGTCTTGGTAACCTCCACCTACACTCCTTCCCCCGGGCCACTGGGGCAGAGGCTGTGAGTAGAACTCACATCAACCCTGCTGCCTCCTGCCTGCCCACTTCTGTGGAATAGATAAACATTTCATGCATGTAGATGTGAATATTACAAACTTTTTATCCCACTGGACACAACCTCCAGTATGGTATTGGACAGAAGTGCTGACACATTGCCTTCCTACCTTGGTAAATACTTAATATTTCATGATCAAATAGGGTAAACCATAGACTTTCTCAGGCTATTTCTGCTTTGGACTATTTTATGAATGGATGTTAAACTTTACCACTTTCTGCATCTCTCAATATCTTCTACACTAATGAATTAATGACTTTCATGTTAAACTTGCCTGGCATTCCTGAAATTCCACATGGTCATGGTTAATAATTGCTTTCATATTTGCTGAGTCTGGATTTTTTAAGCTTGAAGACTTGCAGCATCAGATTTGAGGCAGATTTGGCCTATGGTTTTCTTGTCCTTCATGATATCAGTGTTTTTACAGCCTCAATAAGTTGGGAAGTGTTCTGTTCTTAGTTTATGTAAGATCACTTAAGTGTCTATTATAGTGAACTCGGTAAACCTTAAGAAGTACAGTTAAGATTCTGTGAGCAAGATGCCAATGCTAGATTAAACAGGCAAACTTTCCAGAGGGAACCAAATAGGAGGGGCCAAAGAGGCTGGAGAGCCATCAGACGGCAATGCAGCTCTGAATGTAAAATGGAAGGAATCCAGGTTGGGTGGGGGTATCCTGGCTTGTGGTGCAATGCTAAGAGTCCAAGTCAAATATGCATGTTGAGAATCCTACCTCCCAGGAACAGACCTGCATTAGTATTCCTTCCATGGTCAGTCATTGGCTAGAAATAGCCATAAGGAGTTTGGCATTGGGTACCTCCCCATAGTCTTTTTTCTTTTTCTGGAACATAGCAGTGGGGAAGAATACTCACACTTTCTGTAGTCAGGTCTGATAGTCCCATGGTTGCTACAGAAGACTGTCATACCTGTCATGGCCTAGGAGTTGAACAGCAAACCTGGGTGGTGTACTATTTCTCCAGGCCACCTCTCCCAGCCCTCCACCCCTGCAGCAGGTGCTGGGGAAGTTGAGACAATTTAATGAACAGAACATTCTCTAGCACCAACTTGCATTGGATGCCACAGCCCTGGAACACCAGATCTTCAGGGTTGTAAGAAGGTTATGGTTCCCACGATCAAGGCTGGGTGTGTGTTCTGATTCAGCAGCAAAAGGGAAGAGCAAGATGGAGGGTGGTGGCCTAGAACACTACTAGAACCTTCACACAGAGTAGGTAGGCCCAGGAAATGTTGGCATTGATGTAAGCGCAGACTGTGGGATCTGCCAGTACCTGACATCAGTGATCCTCTCCCATAGTTTCTGCAGCAGATGGAGCATGTGGCTCTTGGATCTTGAAGTCAATCTATTTCTGGTCTTGGATCACAAACCACAAATACTTGCTGCCCTTAGCCAAGAAAGTTGTGGGTCTTTTCACGTGGCTCCAGGTGCACAAAAATCCCTGTACCATACATAGAAACATAGCAGCCACAGAATCTGTGTCCCTTACCATCCTGACTGGACCAGAGTTGGCTTGACCCCAGGTACTGTCCTAAGTGACAGTGACTTGGTTCTGGAGAGGTAAGGGCAAGGAGAGGTCTGAGAGCAAAAGGAATAAACAAAACCCATAGGAGAAAGTGCTATAGTTGTCTAGAAAACCTACCCATAGGGGTTATACAGAGAACTTGAGAGGGTATCCTTAAGGTCAACATTGGCTGCCTAGCTCATGTGTCTATGGCTTGGCAAGTGCCTGTTAAGTTGCTGAAACTAGATAAGAGGCCAAAAATACGGTGGACACCTTGCTCTTATAGCTAGAGTCTCCCTGAGTTCAGATTATGACAAATACTGGGGACATCCTTGAGTTAAGAGATCTGAATTGTCCTGGCCAATGCTGGCTTAAGATTCCAAGGATTGGCCAGTTTGGGAAGCTATATCTACTGTGTTCCCTATTTCACCCATCTACAGTCTCATCCATCAGGCAAAATGCCATTGTTTCTGATAAAAACCCATTTGAGTCCAACTCATCTTCTAGTCCCTGTAATATCCAGCACACACTTTACTCCCAATGTTTGCATCCAGCCTCGATAACCTGAGCAGCTTTCTACCCACCCTTACCAAAAACATGATACAAGTTGAAGTTCTCTGCCTTCCTATTTTAGCACCAAATGCCAATTAAATATTTAAATACCAACCTGGTGCTGGGTGCTATCCAAGGTATTAGGCAAACATGTTGCTTGAATCCTCTCGAATTGGAAGTACAAGAGATTGGGGTTAAGGTTTTGAAAGCTATAATGGGTGAGGTAACCAGAAATACAGGGAATGCCTTCAAGTTACAAATGCAGACAATATCTCCTAAAAGAATAGCAAGGATTGTAGGGGAACTGGCTCAGCCCACAGGGGAGTGTCATCTCAGATGTTTTTCATCAAGAAGTTCCCCCAGTGGTTAAGCAGAGAGAGCTAGGCTTTAGCTCCCCTGCCACTCTCCTGGGGGCTTCCTGGGGAGAGGATGGCCTCAGCTCAAATGCTGCAGTGGCTCTGAGGTGGTGCAGCTGAAGGCTGTCATATAGCTGCACTCCCCTTGGGTATCAGGTTCTTTAAGGGAGATCTGGCTGGCATGCCTCCATGGCTGTCCCAGACCACCCCTTTGTACCACATAAACCTGGTTCTCCATGCGTGCTCAGGGGCTTGGTCCTCCAGTGTTCCGGTGGGCCTCTCATACTGAAGAAAAGCTCAAAAATTAGTGGAATGAGCCATATCTGCTGCTACTATGGTGACTCTAAGGGTTGCAACTAGTACTCAGGTCCTGATTTATCCTTGACATGTTCTGACTTCTCTGTCCTCAGATTTCACCTCCGTTGGTATCCATGGCTTATTCTCAGACTGTGGTGGCTGTACCTGTTGAATTGGTCAAAGCAGCACCAATAGGCTCCCAAATGGGTCACATAAATTCCACACATCCCTCCCGTGCCCGTTGTGTATCCAGGGCCCAAGTGCCTCCTGCTAAGCTTGGCATCTTTTCACCTACTGGTACATAGAGTCCAAAGTGTTCTGGAAACACCTGAAGCTTCATTGATCCCCTTGCTGCATCCCTAGAAAAAGTGCATCCCATTTACAGAATGGGGTCTCTAACACTGCAGAGCTCAGACTTCACAATAAAGTCCCCCAGTAGTGTAAAGTTAAGTGGGACCATTTCTGATTGCATCTTCAGTTTCCCAGTCCATAGCACTCTGCCTAGTGGGGTACAAAACTAATTAGAAGTTTCTGACTTGGGTATGCAATGCCTCCTTGGAGATGCTTTCCCATTCTTGGAGTAATACCTCTGACCTGACTCTGATGTGTCATTCGAATACCTCTGGACAGCCTCTGGATGGTGTGGTATGTGATACAATCAGTGGGTCATATCGTGAGCTCTCTCCTTATAACTTCACTACATAATAGATCTCTGATCAGAGGCCATGTTGTGCGGGATTCTTTGGCTGCAGATCAGGAAAGTCTCTAGATCCCTAGGGATGGAGTGCTGCCTGAATCTCTGAGCAGGTCAGTCAAATTCATACCTGAAATAGATATCAATGCCTGTTAGAACTCACTGTTGGCCCCTCAAAGACGGAAGAGACCTAGTAGAACTTCTTACCAAGTAATTGGCCTCCTTGAGGGATAGTGCTGTATCAGAGGATCACTACTGGTCTCTTTGAAAGCATCCTGGTAAGCATGACAGTGACAAGTCTTCACATCTCATGCCTACTCCCAAGTGTTCTTCCACATGCATCTACCTCAGACGTCCTTGACTCTGATCTGCCAGTCCTTTGTCTCTCAACCCCTGGCCGGTCCAATTTGCCACTGCTCAAAGCCTTTCCATCAGGAAAACTTTGCCTTGGCAGTGCAACCTCACAGCCATCCCTGAGTGTCTGCTAGAGCTACCATTCACCTCGGCTTCTCTATGCTGGTCTAACAGGTAAGTCAGACTTGTACTTTTCTCTTCAGTTGGTCATAATTGGGCTCTGTATTTCCATAGATGTGAGCTCAAGTAGGGAATCTTGTGGCAAACAACATGGGTGGTGTAGGGGCCTGGGTCACCTGCTTACGCACCTTACTTGTGCCCTCTGCATTTGGGTTTAATCCACTGCCATGGTCTTGGTGGATCGGTGCTAGGTCTGGCCAAACTTGTGATTTAGTGGGTCTAAACTGACCCTACTAAATGATGGGAAGTTCCAGATGTATATTTACCTGGTAGCACATGGTGAAAATTTCTCTTCCTTCTCACAGGCCTGATAGCATATGAACCATTCCTGTAAAGACACAAGTGCTACAGATGCTGTGCGCTTGCTTTGAACCCTAGACTGCACTGAGATTTTTCCTGCTGGAGATTGACATAAAACCCAAACTGTACTATCCGTTACTGATAATTCTTAGTTCATGATCTACCTTATTCTAACAGCCTTACAATCTTATATAAACATAGAAATGTATATACACACGTGCATATACACATAATACAACTCAAGTTTTAACATGTCTTACATCATGAAACCATCACCACATTCAAGGTAATCGACATATTTTTTTTCTCACTATATTGTGTGGTCCAGGGGGCAGGGGTGACTGTCTCAGCCCAGACCTGCTGCAAAGTCTGTTCCTACTCTGGGTTCTCCTTGGAGCTTGACAGCCTTTTGTGTCGTCTGTTACACTGGCTAGAGCGGTATTCCTTAGGTTTGAAATGTGTTGCTTCTAGAACCTAAAAAGGCCTTCCAGGTGCTGTGCTACCTCCTTAGTTGCCTCTTAGATATTCTACCAAACCTTCTCTGAAGGCATTGTCTCATTCTTGACCCTAGACCTTTAAAATCTTTCCTGAAGTGGCAGGTCCCTGAACCTTCAGAGGGTGTAAATTCTTCTAAAGTGCCAAGTGTTCTAAGTGCTCCTCTTATAGTCTGGCCCTTTGAGCAAGAACCTATAAGATCAAAGCCCGGAGATGTTTTCTGGGCTCCCGTTGCTACTTACTGGCTAGTTCTCACAGTTTCTTGGAATATTACTTTCCTCCTTTATTCAGGATTTAGCACAGGGATTTTAATCCTAGTTATCACTGGTATCCAAGAAATGCCCCCTTATGGGAGAAGCTGTGGCATTATGGGGTAAAAAGCCTTTGGAGTATCTACCTAACACAGAAGCAGATCACCTCTGCAGGATGTGATAACTCAGGAATGTCCAACAAGCCATGATTTGTGGGTGTATCCACCCAGATGTCCACATCCCATGTTTTGTAGTCCCCAGGTTTTTCCTGGCTCAGGCTCAGATGTTATAGCAGACTTGTCTTGACAGAGAATCCAACTATCTTTTAATTGGCAGCTGCACCGATCCTGAACTTGCTTCTCAGCTATATCTACTCTGACTGCAAAAGATAAGGGATTATTGTAAGCTAGATGCCATGGAGACCCTTTGGCTTTCGTTTGGCCCTAACAATAGTTAATGTTTCAGCTTCTCATTCATAGGGCATCGCAGCAGAGTGTTAATTCCACTTCCCTGTACTTAAGGCTCTGAATTGTTGCCCTTGCTAGAGAATTCCTCAGCAGGGACATTCTCGAGTCACAATTGATGAAGTTTTAATAATTGTTCTGCCACCTCATATCAGAAGCCATGTATAAGCCACACATCCATTGGGATTGGATCTTCCCTGGACATTTGCAGTGAGGTGATCCAATCAGCAAATCCCAGTTGACCAGTTGACATCTCAAACTTGTCATCCCACTGTACTGGTCTAGAAAACAGATTCCATGTATATCTGGAAGTACGAGACTTGGGAAAACTTAGGAAAGATAAAGGGACCAAGGAACAGGCATTGGCAAAATCTTCAGACCACAATGTTCATCTGACACCTGTGAAACGAGAAGGGAAGGATGGAGAATTGGGTAGGAACAACCTGGGGCTGCAGTGCAGCTCTGAGAAAGCCTTGGCAATATACCCACAGGAAGCTCTGGTGCAGAGGAGTCCCTCAGACTTAGTAGTTCCCGGCATGTTCCATTATGAAAGTGCTTTCATATTCTAGGGAGAATGACCTTAGGTCAGGTGCTGTCATGGACCCCAAAGGTGCTGTAGATGGAGGCAGGTAGTTGATATACTCCTTTCAGCTTGAGTTTGTTCTTGTAGAAACAAGCCAGCCTTCCTGTGCCTGAACATAAGTCCGGTCAGGTGAAGTCCATGCAGATAGAATCTGTGCCTCTATGTGAGATGAGTAAGTTTGAGGTATTTTTGGTTAGTGACAAGCTTTATAAAGGAAATAGAGCAAAAGAGATGACTTGGCGCAGGGATTGTGGAGGCAGCAATAAAGGTGCTCAGGAATTTGAGATGATACATTGGCTCTACTTTCTGTTATCTTAAGCATGTAAGTGTCCTGGCAGAGACTTGAGAATATAGCAAATGCCCTGATCCAGAAGCACCTGAGCATAGTTGAGCCGAACTGAAGCACTGGCTGGATACCTAATGAAGGGAGAGTCAGTGAGAGGCAGCTCTATCGTGCAGAACCTTGCAGTCTATGGTAAGGAGGGTGGGTTTTACTCCGCAGCTGATAGAGAACTGGAAGCAGTGGAGCAACACGAATGATACCTCTAATCTCTCTGCCTTCACTGTTCTAGGTTATCCTAGAGCCTAGGATTCTAAAGGGGGAGGTATGAGGACCAATCTGGTATATTCAGAGCTTAACAACCAAACTCTTGTCCCTCAAACTGGGAATTAAACTGGCATTCAGCATTTGGAAAGGTTGCTAGAGAAAGTTAACTGCTTTAAGGGGACCCTGTGCTTCTCCAAGCTGGTTTTGGCCTTTGTGCAAAGTAGCTTCTTATTGGGGTTTAAACTCTTGCTCCTCATACCGATAACTAATCATTGCAGATCAAGTTGCTCATAATATGCCTCCAGATAGACTGCTTGCTACTTACGATTAATGGCTCGTGTATTAAGATTCCTGTAAATATCCAATGCCCAAGACGACCTAAAGATAGCAACCTATAGTCAACTTGACTCAAGAATAAGCTACTGATAGTCTGGGCCCACTAAGGAAACCAGAGCCAGCCCAAGCTAAGAAGTCCGATAGAATTTAATATGGGCAATTGGCTACAAAAACAGTTCAAAGCCAAACAGGATATGCTGGACTACAAATCAAAAGCAGAAGCTGCTTGTACCCTTGGGCCTGAAAGGACAAAGGGAAAGACAGTGCCACTACAGCCTTGTGTAGTACAGATTACCCAGACAGGACTAGAGGAAAGGCAGGGAATTCTTGGAGGAGACTGAGAGGGCAGAGGGACTGACTCTAGAACTCTGGAAAAGAAATACCCACAGGCACATTCTGAAAGTGGGAGAGGGAAAAACACCCTGGCTGCTTCCACCTGCCACGTGATCTCCCATCAGGGCTTCTTGTTGGCCAAAGCCTGATGACAGGTGCCTCACTTGCACAACTGTCACTTGACTTAGACTGTGAGCACTAAACACCACTGTCTCCTGCTTCAAGTCTGCTGTTGGACTCCCTCAACCGTCATCCCTGGAGAAAATGAGGAAGCAATCGTGGAATCTGGGAATAACTGCAGCTCTGGGCAGTTTAGGGAGGGCTTGATATAATGTGGGATGACTGTAGACGGGATGACAGGGTCAGTCAGTGTCCAGCAGGAAGACGCCCACCCTGCAGTGCAGCTCTGGAGAGAAAGTGTCAGCTCACTCAGGGACCTTCAGCACAAAGACTGCTGAGAGTCCTGCATCGGGCAGGACAGGCCGGGGCCTGGTGTGCTTTGCCTAGTCGTCAGCTGGGATCACCCTGGGTGAAGAACAGCCTCAGTTCTGACACTGGCAGATCCCACAGGTGCTGTGGCTGGAGGTGGTCAGCAAACCGCACCCTTCAAGGCAGGTCCTTTGTCAGGGAGATTCCAGTGGCTCATCTCCACAGCTGCCACAGTGACCATGTGACTGTCAAAACTAGAATGCCTCCGAGTGAAGAGAATTACTGATCACACTGGGGCAACAGGCACAAACCAGAGCTGTCCAGACAAGTTGGTGTATGGCCCCTGAGTGTAACGGCTGTGACCTGTGACAAAGGGCAGCTGGCAGAGGTTGTGAGGGTGCCAGTGAAAAGTGAATTCCGTTCTGCTCCTGCCTCTTCGGCACAATTGCTCTGAGATGAGCATTGACTCTTGCTGGCAGAAACCAGTGCCAACTCTGCATGCTAATGCACTGGACCAAATTAGCATGAAAGCACAAGAGGTGAGGGGTCTGAAGGCAAGTGAAGGTTGATGAGCCCTGGGCTATTTGTAGCTCCATCCGGTCTCCTGGTGGGGCTGGTGGATTGCATCCCGGGGAGCCTGCTTCCTGCCAGTACTGCTGCCCAAGGAGGGGGAGACCCTGACCTAGAGAGTCTTCTCTGTAAACTGGGAGATATCTTGGATCTTATCTTCCTGTGAACTTACTAGGGCTGAAACTAGAATTTTGCCTGTCATCTTTGTTCAATAACTTAATACTAGATAAGTCATATTCCTCTGGTTCCTAGACATTCTCAGGACAAAAATAAGACTGGAAGAAGACACCTATTTCAAAAGGAAAACAAACTTGCATAACATGCACCACTGGAAACAGTAGGGCACTCAAACTGAGAACATCAAATACATAAAAGAAATATACAAGACACACCAGCATTCAGGAATGAGACCAACAATGAACGAGGTATAGTAACATACAAGTTGACAGGATACAATAAGTGTGGTTAGAAGGATAAAGCTTGAAGAACAAATTAGTGAACTGGGAGATCAGATTAAATCTTTGTTGGAAGAAGGGGAAGAAAATAAGGCTTGCAAGATGTGAGAATATAAACAGGTAGACAACACAATCAAAAGAAAAAATAGTTAAGATAGAGAAACATCTCCAAAGCATCAGTGCCTGCACTTTGAGAGGGTTCATGGAATACATGGAAGGAAACCCCACAACTAGTTGCAATATAAGCTTTAAAACCCATGAGTTTCTAAAAGCTCATCTGCAGAACAAGAATCAATCTCCTAGCATTTAGGAAAAATATTGGGTGAAATAAGTATATAATCCTTAGAGAATGAAACTACTTATAGAAGTCCTATATATAAATGTGTAGGGAATGGTATACTGAACTGTATACCTTCTACTTAGATCCAATAACTCAATTTTGTCTGGGTTCACCTAACCCACCAGACTTTTCACCTTACTTTGCTTTGCTAGAATTCCTTAAAGCAAATACCATGTATCATATTTTATTCACAAATAATCATTTTAAAGTCACTGTCACATCTAACAAACCAACACCCCTTAATATCTGATAGGCCAAATTTCACTGCTTTAATAATATAGCATCTATCTTATTCAAATCAGGCTCCAAACAAGTACCTACTGCATTTGGTTGTTGCCTTAACCCAAGGTAGAACCAGGGCGGACATAATTGCTAATGCTTAGTTGTGGGTGCAATCCTGGAACAATGACCTTGAAGAAAAAGGAACGTGAGACAGAAGACTAGGAAACATGAGCTGCTTCTGCATTACTAATTTGGCCACTGCTTCACAAAGGTCATGGATGGACTGCTAGGCCTTCTGAGTGACCAATATAGAAGGGGGAGAAGGAGGAATTGATCCCTGGGCTCCGTGTTCTAGCACTTGCTGGTCAAAGTTTTTCAAGGAGTAAACTTCCGGATGTTGTCCACCTGGCGGTTGGAGGGAAATAGAAGTCATACAGACACACAGTGTGGCATGTCACTGTAGCTACAAGCTCAGGCATGCAGTTATCTCCAAAAAGCAAGCCTCCTCATATCTTCCTGTGCAGCTCTCTCCATCACCTTGCTGCTTAGTAGGCCACAGTCTCTCTCACTTGACTCACGCCCCTGCCCTGCGGGGTTCTAGCCAGTGGGCAGGTTGACTCCAGAGGCACGAGCCCTTATTGGGCCTACTGCTAAAGATCTACCCGCTGCTCTTGTTTCCTTGTGTCGAGGAAGAGAAACTCCTTGGTGAGTTTTCTTCTCAACTGCAGAAAAATGCCTAAGACTTTGAATGGTAGCCAAAGCAAAGCTAATCTCTACTCTGCTTGGGAAAAGCTATCCTTTTTTTCCAGGAATGACCTTTGTCCAGCAATGGGTTACCCTAGGAATCGGTGGCCCTGCGTGTGCTGGAGAAGTCAGCTCTACTAAACCCCTTACAACTAACGTGAAGAGCTTGCACAGATAGGTCTGAGTTGGAGCTTATGGCCATGAGGGGATGACTTGCTGTCTTCCAGCTGCCAGGAACCAAAAATTCAAAAGCTCCTGGCAGACAGTGACTGCACCCTACCTCAGACTCATAGGATGAAAAACAAGGAGACTTTCTTTTCTTGATCGAGGTCCCTCTATTTTGAGCAAGCCGTGTGTCCTGGCTCCTGTGACCAGGTCTCTAGAGATGGTGGTACCTTCTTGACATGCTGCTTAATCCCTTAAGCTTTCTAGCACATTTATTCTGGAATACACTACTAGAATTTTCCCACAAGGGTTTCTTGTCTTGACACATTCTTTACCACTCTGGTAATGCCAAACAGGAATCGGGTGTGCTGTTGCAACATCCAGACAAGACTAGGAATGCAAACCTGGAAAAATTGGTCAAAGGGAACTTGGAGACCCATGTGTCTCATTTAGCTGAAGAGAATAAATATCAATATGGGTTAAACTGGTGCAGCAGTAATAGCACCAACCTTGAAAATAAGGGCTTTCTTCTATGGGTGTTACTTAAATCCTTGGGATTGAAACCAAGGGAGTGATCAAGCAGGGGTTGGACTGACTGGCATTATCATAGAATCACAGCTAAACAGCTCTTGGAAGCTCCCTGCTGGCCTAGGCCTGAGGTGCCATACACTGAGCTATTTCACTGATCTATTGAGAAAAGAGCTTGGAGAGCTCACACCACGGCTGTGCCTACAGACATAGGGTGTTACAGTGGTGAAACTGGCCTGTTACCAACCATTAGCTGGGTGAGCATTCCTTAGTCAAGAGCTGTGAGTGGGTTCTTGCCCTAGCATCTCCCAGGAACTGGCTTCTGGGTGCAGGCTCAACGTGTTATGGTGGTACAGAAACTCAGGTGTGGTAGGGGCCAGTGAATGTAGGTAGTCTGGAAGGACCTAGCACTAAACCCAGACTGAAAAAGGCTCTGGAGAAGCAAACGTCTAAGTGCACAGTGGGAGATCTGGGGAGTTGATAGGTGGCTGACGACTTGATGTGGCTGCCCTAGAAATGGCTCCACCTGCCAAACTAGGAAACTCAGTGGGAAATGGTGGCCTCAAAACAGGAAAGGCCAGATGATGTGGAGTTAGCCCAGCTGACCCAGTTCTGGGCTTAAGGGTGAAGGCTTAAACAAAGATCCCTGAGGCATCCCTTCTGAAGGCTACTCCATGTGCTTCAGAAGCAGTTACTTCTGTTCAAGTTGGAGGGTGGGAGCATGGGGGTTGGGTTCAGGACTAGGACTACTCTTGGAGTGGAAACTACTCTTAACCAGGGCATCAGGCTCTGGTCCTTTGTATGGAAATGCTTTCATAGCAGTGTGGCGTGACAGTGGCTGGGTATATGGGCTTGAACTCACTTGGCTTGTCTCTAATATTGTCACCTACTGGCTCTGAACTTGAGCAAGTTTACTGAACCTGGGAAAGGAACTTAGCTTAAGGCTTTGTGACAATCACATAAGACAACGTTAACAGTGCCCATCCCTTAGCACGTGCTTAGCAAATGTCAGCTGCTGGATTGAGTTTCCCCCACAGTCCTGAGCTCAAGTGATTCTGTTTTGCTTGGAACCTGTGCTGCTTCTGCAGCATGAAGCTCCTGCCATTCATGGCTTGATAACAAGTATATCATCTGAACCCGAGTGCCTTCTACCTCCCTGTAGCCTGGCAGGCTCTCTAAGCCCAGCCATGATGCCTCATACATGCTTAGCTCTCACCTGCACAGACCTTGCACTTGGCCCTTATGAGCCTGTTCTCATCCTGAAGTTTCTTCAAATGTCATATCTTAAGACATGAAGAGTTGCTCATTAACTTTGCAGCATTCAAAGTTTGGCTGGTGACCAGGAATCTTGCAAGGTCAAAGCCAGGCCAATAATCCAGAAAGGTTCACCTAAAACCATGCTAGCTGTCCTGAAAAAAAAAAAGACTAAATCCAGAGGGATGTTTGGAATCTTGTGGATCGAGGAGTGTTTGCCAACTTAATCTATAGATGCCACTTGCTGCAACCTTGAAATCCTGCCCTTGCAGTTGCACAGCCGAGGCTGTAACTTACATGACAACCAAGGGCTATGAAGGTATCAAGGAATTCATGCAAATATTCAGCTCTGGCAGCAAGTTCCTGGGGACAGGCAAAGGACAAACTAGACAGGTGGCAGTCATGTAAACCCAAGCCCAATATATGCCTGAAACCTTACTTGGCTGAATCTGCTCTTGGGCCCAGGAGTGAGCTGTATGGCATGGGTAGAGAACCAACTTCAGTTGGGTGACACTGGGTTCTGTGCCAGTTCTGAGTCTCAAGTGTTCACATCAGGAGTCACTATCCGGAAAGTGCCCCACTCTGCTCAGCTGGCAGCCAGATTAGAATGTCCTGGGTACAGAAGAAAACCAATGAGATTCAACTCACAGCTGTGAGCTGTTCCTGATAATGGGTTAGCTAATCCCACTGCTTGGGCTTCCTGTGTCCTGCTTTATTTGTATCAGGAGAACTGAGTTTGTCGGGTGGCTGGAGGTGTTAGAACCCAAACTCGATCTTTCCACAGGGAAGCTGCTTATGACAAACCTTGGCTCCCAAACAGTAATGAGACCTTGAGTGGCAGAGAAATGTATGATGGACCACATGGCCAAAAAGGCTGAGGTCATAGCCTTCAGGGCTAGGTGTAGCTTTGGCCTGGATTCTGCCACTGTCTTATCTTGGATGAGTTACTCAAGCTGTATGAGAACTTGACCTGTTACAATGAGTGAAGTATCTCTGGGTCATGACACCTTAGTCATAATAGAGAGCTGGGCAGACTGCCAGACTGTAAGAAGCTAACTGCTGGCTTACTGCCTGGTGCTCTTTCCCCTGCCTAAGTCACTTGGTTGCAGTTCGAGATGTGTTTAGAGGCTCTACTCCTCTGCCTGGCCCATGACCTGAGTGCAAGCTGTCATGCCTGGCAGCATCTACCTCCTCTAGGTTGGCTCATGGTGTCCCATTCCTCGTCACGAAGTTAGCCTCTGGGTAACTCGTACATCCTGGAATCAGTGGTGGGTGAGTGGCAGTGGGGGAGGCAACCTAGAGCTGGCTTTGCTTCAAGTGGAAGCCTCTGGCAGGAAGGCCTGGGGAAGCCCTGGCTGTACCGGCTCCCACTCCTCATCCTGGCTTGCTGTGGTCGGTTCCTTCAGAGACAGCCTAGTCTGACTTCTGCTCCCCTTCAGGTCCGGCAGGTGTTCCCTTCATGGGTTTGGGGGGTGTCTTGGACTGGCTCATAGCATGTCTAGCCTGGCCTTGCTTGAACATGGCAGCACCATGATACCCCAAGCTCTTAGTGACTTAGTGCGGGGATTCTCATCAGAGCCTGAACAGGTACCCTGGTGCAGAAATGGCCTGTTCTAGCCTTCAATGAATTCTTTTGGTTTTTTTGCAGGAAATCTGAGGTGAGGGCAAACTGTTCCCTCAGCCAGTGGACTGTTTCAGAATTAGGATGTCAGGCCCTGGTTCTCTTTAATCCTCTGGATGCCCCAGAATTGACCTTAGTGGCAGCTCTGCAGGTGGAGCTGTTTGCAGTTTGTCTGAATCATTTCAGGAGACCAACTTTTCTCACTAGGCATGAACTCTTCCTGAGCTGGTTTTTTCCAAGTCCCCAAAATCCCATGTACAGGCAAACTCAACAATCTCAATTCCATGTTCAAAAGGAAACCAAAACCAGAAAAACCTAAGAGCAAATGGTCTCTGCATTTAAGCTGAGAAGCACAGAGAAACTTTATTATAGATATGTGCATGTTTATAACTTCAGAACTAATTCACTTTTCTATCCTGACTCTTGAAACATCAAAGCAAGTTTTCACAATCCTTTCGTTTGGAAAGGAGCGCTTGTATTGAAGATGGTGGCTTTCTGCCCATCTTGACTGACGATCTTTAATTAAAAGCTTTTGTTTCATATCCAGACTTCCAGTGGTTTTTCTAGTTGTGAAAACTTGTTTCAGAAGGCCTTCCTTCATAGAATGAAGTACAGGAGAAATTTGGGGTATCTTCAAAGGACTCTAACTCCTATGGAGTACTTGACACATTGGATTGTCAACCTTTCCTTACTGACTTGAGATGCTTATTCTCCATTAAGCTAACTGATCTTCCGCTTTGTGCCCTGACATATAAAGATCTTAGAAGTTGTCACTCTGGACCTTTATAGTAAAAAAGCTTGAACAAATGGAATCAACAGCTCTTTCTAGACTCACTGGAGGCCTTAATTTAGAGAATCACTGCCCTGAAAAATAGTGAGCCAGGACTATAGTGAGCTAAGAACAACCAAACCAGTAGGAGCACTTGGTGGACCTGACAAATTGCTAGAGACTGTGTGGGACTAGCTTGAGCTAAACTCTGGGGGGGCCCAGTTGTAAGAAGCTGCCTATGCTCCTGTGTTACCCTCTGCATGGGGACTGAGTGATGGAAGGGTCCAGGGCCTCCAAGAGAAGCAGCCGGCCCAACAGGGAAGAACCTCCAGGGGAGAGTCTTAGCTAGGGAGCCAAGAAACCACAAGCGTTGCAACAAGGAAGGGGGGTAGGAAAGCAGTGCATCAGCTTGAGGATCCGTGAAACTTGCTTGGCCTCATTCTAGCTATACCAACATTGCATGTGCCTGGCATGGACGGAGAATAAGATTTGTGAGGGGCTCTGTAGGAATCTTTTCTAAAAGCTCCTGTAGACCTTGGAGTGATCTTTAGAGGGCTCTTTTCCTCTTGTGCTTTAGGCACTTCAGTCCTTCTAGTCTCTGACCCAGGGGGATTCCACATTCTCTCCTGCCTTGTCACAAGCAGAAAAAGCAGAGTTGAGGTTCCTGATCTCGACAAGTGCAGCTGGCTAGTGTTGCTAGACTAACCTGACTTCTCACCAGTTGCTAGTGCTGGGATAGGTGGTAAGTAGGGCATAAGTCCTCAGTGTTGAGAGGAGTTATTCAAAGCTCTTAGGGCTAAACTCTGCCTTCTGGCTCACGCCTTATTACTTCAGGCCACTGGAAGTAGTTTATTAACTGACCTGGTTACTGACAGATCTGAGCCCTCCAGGGGTTAGACAAGGTCTCTTCAAATACAGCCCACTGGTACCTTCCACGAGGAACTTTTGTTCTGACTCATGTGCTTGAGAATGAAATTTGGCTGATTCCTACTTAAAATGTTCTACTTGAGCTTGCTGTCCAGTTACAGCAAAGGGGCTTCACTGGGAGGATCCCAATAAAGGGAAGATTTCCCCTACCTACCCAATTCCCCTGTGTCAAACTTTTTTGAGTGCCACTTCCTTAATGAATGGGTGTGGTGGAGAAAGGAGCACACTCACAAGCTCACTGTCCTATGAGTTTGCTTAACTTTTGAACAGCCACACGTCCTGCTCCTAAGCTGCTTCAAGCCTCCCTCTTCAGCAGGTTCTTTTAGACCTTCAATGGACAGCGGATGACCCCTGCTGCTGGGCAGAAATGCCTCACCTAGGCAAGGCTTGAAAATCAGCTGGCTGAGACTAAGGAGCCAAAGATTTTTCCTTTACCTGTCTAAGGGACTGCCCCAAAGCCAGGCCTGCTATGGTGCCATACGCTCATAATTGTTAGGGAGGAATCGATTATTAGGCTAAAGGTGATATGACTTCCAACATTGGAAGACTCACTCTTAGGAGCACTAAAGACAAAACAAGCCAGATGCCAAACCTGTCCCCTTTTGACCTCTGAGTATGGGGATGATCCTATGGTGTGGTGAGTTACAGAAGTTACCTTGTCCAGGATCTGTAGTTCTCAGCTTCTCAGACTTATAAAAACCAGGATGGCTCATGCCTGTCTTCATGGGGAAGCTTGTCTCTTGAAGGCTCCGGTGGTCGTGTTTGGAGTTCAGTTGGGATAGTGGATGACAGTGAGCTTCACAAATGCTTATGATCTGACAGATCTTAGACCTTAATTTTCTTCCTCGTACAGAATTCACCGACTTAATACTTCTGACACTTGGGAATGGATGTATTTCTTCACACCACACCTGATGCATGAAAGACTTGTTAGGTTTTCTCCCCTTCCACTTCCTTATAGGCAAACACTAACTTGTATATTCATGCTGGATGCCTGTTCTAACTACATAAGTGGGCTTATCTGATTCTGTATACCTCCCTACTTGATCCTTGAATAATGACACCTAGCCTGACTCCTGTCACAGGTGTTGTAATTATCTCAGACTTTCTCAGGCAGTCATAGCAACCTTTTGGAGGGAACTAACTCTCCTCTCCTCTCCTGCAGTTACTTAGCTCTAGACTTCAGTTTCTTGAGCTGAGCATCAAGGACCTTATGGGCACAGAATCGTGCAGGTAGGCTCTCCTTGCCCTTGTTTACCTCTAGGGCCCAGCATCGGGCATAAAGCAAGATTAGACGTGAGGATTTTGTGACTACATTTGAGAACTACCTTGGGATACCCCCAACTGAGGCTCAGAATTCCTGTTCTATATCTTGATAGGTGACTGGAAAATAAATTTATTCCACCAGTATTCTAGCATAATTAGCTGCTCCCACCTTATACACAACCACCTAGAAACAAAGATACCGATAACCAAGGAAAGTAGCAAACTCACCTACCTGGGCAGTTGCTTCAGTGGGCAGACCAGCATTTGCATGTGACAGGAGCCCCCCAGGCATGCTGACAAGTAGAGTCAGTGCCCTTCAAAGGAATAACTGTAGGTTAAACCTGCTTTGACCTACCCAAAATACTAGGAGATCCTAGTTGCTGGAGACTCGACTGTAAGGGATGATTGTAAACTGGAAACGGTGGGGATGAGAACTTGTAGGGTCTTATCATGGCTCTGCAACTTCCGGTATTGGTTACTAAATTCATAGTGAAGGTCAGGCTTGTTGGTATTGTCTAGCTCCAATCGCTGTACGAGTAACTGGCTACAACCGGCAGGGTTGGGATGGGTGGCTCGGAAGGTAGCCTTTCAGGCATGTATGCGGTTAAAGGGATGACATGAATCGCCCTAGTCAGAGGGAGTGTCCTCTCCAAAGGCATGGTACCAGGCACTGGTGGCAGAGGCAAGACAAAGCTGTAAGTAGAGTGAACTGGATCCAGAAGCAAAGCAGCTGTGGACTAGTATGGTGGCTGAGGGAAAGATTGAGATAAATGCCTTAACAGAAGCTGTAGCAATATGGGGGCCTCTGAGGTGCCTCCCACCGTAGTGTTGGCTGTGTTGGTTAAAAGGATCCTAAGTGAAGAAGTATAGGAAATGCTCTAGTAAGAAACTCTAATATCAAAGCTAACAGTCTATTAAAGATGCTTTGGGGAGAAGCCCAGAACCACCTCTTTGGAGAACCCAGGGACATTCCGTGTACCTACTCTGCCAGCTCTGGACTTCTGAGAAGCTAAGGCTGGGAAGAATGACCACCTCCTACCCGTTCACTTGCCTGCATGCTCTGCTGCTTGGCTAGACCCGTGTCCCTGTTGACTTGAGCCTTTATTTACACTTGGCCTCTGCCCACAGTCTGTCATCTTCTATCTGACTTCTCCCTGTTGACTAAAGGACCTGAACAAAGGGAACATCTTCCTCAATCTTGAATGACAGCAAAGATGGCTCTGAGAACTAGAAAGCACCACTTAAAGATGGCCTGAGATTTCTGTGGGGAAATGGATTCTTTGAAACTGGCTGTACCTAGACATACTTTGCTAGGATGGTGTTCTCCTGAGCTCTCGAAGATCAATATGCCCTGGACTTAGCCTTTGCCGTGCTTCCTTAAAGTAGCTCAAACCCCAAGAAGTGTCTCCCTGTGAGAACCCTTCTAGAAACTTACTCTGACTTCACCCTGGGGGTATTCTCAGTATTCTACTAAAAGAGCCTTATGCAGTTTAATCGGTGCTCACCAGCCCCCATAAGTCGCTTAGCATCAATTAAGATGCCCTATGAGTTAAGTCTCGTGACTGAAGCTTTGTTCTCCATGTGAAGTCAACTTTGAGGGGAAGGGTTAAATATTGCCACAGTGTATCCAGAGACTTGAGTTGCATGGAAGTGGGGTAATGAGCTGTTATGCCTACACATGCTTACACTCACGGCTCTCTTCAGAGTTATGTAAAGGAAGAGATCTTATGTGACTAAACATTAGCTGCTTGATCAAGATTCCAAAATACTTCTGTCAATGAAATCCTGAGGTTTAGGGCACTAACGGATGGCAGGAGGTGTGCCAGGGTTCAGAGCGATGGTACCTTCCATGTTGAAGGCCACCAAGTGTTGGCACTAGGGACTGGCTTTGGTTTCTCCATTAGTTGCCATGTGTTCTACCCTCACAACTTGCTATGATACTTCTCACACCAGACATGACTTCCCCATAGGCCAAGCAATTCATCAGACAGACATAACTAAATGTCCTCCAGTTCTGATACTTCCCACCTGGAGTTAGCATCAGATCCTACAGGGTAAGGGCCCAGTCCCACAAGCCTGCTGCTACTTCAGATGCTGCCTGCACATAATAGGTTGTCACTTCTGATCAGCTACCACTTGGGTTCGCACTAGTCCCTTAGGTTAAATTTTGCTAGAATGGCTCATAGAATGCAAACACTTCACTCTTACCCACTTACTACAAAGAAAGCTTAGTAAATTGTCTGCATCCACCGTGATGGGAGCCCTGGAGCAGAAAGTGAATGTAGAAGGGGACTCTCAGTGGTGTTGTGTCAGCCTGAAGTGAGCTTATGACTGTGTTATCACTATCCATCCAGGCCACGGTGGAGATCAAAGTATGGTTTAGCATGTGATGAGTTGGGACACTGGACTTGTCAGCTACAAATTCTAAGGTCCATCTGTTTAGATAGGAAGTGAGAATAGTGGCTGTGGAGTGTGGCCTGCGGATGAGCTCACAGTAAAATTAACCTAGGGGATCTCTTGGCACTATGAAGTGTCTTAACTGAGCCAATCATAAGGTGAAACTAGCATTTTAAATTGCAATATAGATGCATCTATTACACCATGCCCTCTTCAAGTCATGGTCCTCGGTGCCAGACAACTTTCTGGCTACACATTTGCTAACACATGTAGCATTAGAACTGTTTGAGATTTGAAAACAGTTGAGCAGTTTGCAAACAGTGCTATGCTAAATCACATGTACCTTTCTTGAACTTGCTTTTAATCTCAGAATAGCCTAAATAACTTTACTTGAACAATCCCCAGTTGCTTTCTCAAGGTGACACTCTGGCACCTCCTAAACAGGATAATGCCGCCTCAGTCAGGATGGATCTAGAGTTTTGGCAGCAAGGGTGTGTGGGAGCTGCCCCAAGCCTGGAAACAGCATGCAGAGAACGTCCACAGGCAAGGCTGTTAGTGGTACATTCCACCGTTGGAGAGGTCCTCACCTCTGCTAGCTCCACGAGTGGCTAGGATTTAATTCTGGTTTTAGATGAATAGTGTTAGAATGCCATCTCCAAAATGACTCTGCTCTGAATTCCCAGCTGGATGTTAGAGGCTTGGTTTGAGGCCTCTGGGTTCTAGTTTGGGCCCACTCCTAGTCTGTGTGGTCTCTGACAGGTGGGACCTGGAACTTGTCTTTCTTTCCCCTGGGAGCATTGGGAATCTGAAGGCGGATAGCAGTATATCTCCACACTAGTCCCGAGTGAGCTGGTTATTTTCTGATCCTCAACACACAGGTGTGGTAGGTTCTCTGGTCTTCATGTATGCAGACGTGATCACCTTCCTGTCTTCTCACCCTTCCACAACACTCTGCAAAAGAATCTGTCACCTGCAGGCCACTACTGTGTACACGTATCAAGGAGGCATCTCAGCAGTGTTAGTAGTTTTAAGAACCCTTGGGGAGATGTTAAATGCTGAGCCATAGGAAGGTACTCAGCATCAACTCTCCTCTGTATAGCGCCGTGTTCTGTCCTTCCTAGAAATGTTCTAGTTCCTGCTCATGTTAATCATTTCGGAGGAGTAGTCTGTCTCCCATTGCAGAGACGTTACTGCTCATTCCATGCTGTGACTTGACCTTGTTAACTAGAACTCCTGACTTTTGTCCTGGATATTCGGGTAGTGCAAAGGGAACGCATCCTGTCTAGCCACCTAGGCTGGCCATGGCTGTCTCCTGGGTGTTCACAAAGGCTTGGATCTAAGACTGTTTTATCACTAGCTAGAATTGAGCCCTCAAGGACATGCAATTTCTTGCATAACCACATGAACCTTAACATGGTCTGTGAAAGCTTTCTGAATGGAACTTTCCTGCAACTCTCAGCAGCTGCTGTCTATGGTAGTGAGCTTATATCCTATGAACTTAGAATAACTCAATATAAAAACTCTTTGTGAAGCAAGGATGTACAGAGCATAGCCCATTTTCATCTTATATCTGTTGGCTTAAACAACTGGAAGGCCAATTCTTGGGTCTCCAATACTATGGTGAACTTCTACTAGAACAGCCTTAGTTAAACTGTGGGACAGGGTGCCAACCCTTCAAAACAAGGTACAATTCTAAGGGGCAGAGTTCTTCCGGTTTAGTAACCCTTATGCCAGATTCAAGGGTAGGCAGTTCTATCGGGTCAGATGTTGCCTTTGGCTATGTGAGCCAGCTGATCCTAGGTGGAAAAAGCATCTTCAGGTCCATTCTTATGTCTTCCAAGGAGGCAGCATATGGTAACTCGGACTCAGTATTTCAATTAATACGAAGCATGATACACTGGTGTGGCTTACCCCTAAGAATTCACAGATCCAGCTGGACTTTGAATAAGACAGTTTCTGTAATCCCTGGGTGGTTTTTTTTATAGGATCAGTCATTTTATTCAGATGGCTGGTAATACCCACCCATTCTGTGGCATTTAGTATTGAGTCATCTTGATTCATGGAGTTCTCTGGGACCCCTTGGATGGCACAAACCCAGGAGCTGCTGTGCATTAAGATAAAGGGACAGCTAAAGCCAAAAGGTGGTCTCGACCATGGAGTAGTACTTTGAAGGACTTGAGGGAAGGAGATTGTCTGACAGAACAGGTTGCTGCATCTTTGGGCTTTCCCAAAGATTCTAGTTGGCAGGAATATCACCATACCCTGACTATCTCAGAAGCAAACCAGAGCATCAGAAAGAAATGGATCCACCTGACTAATCACCTGACAAGTCAAAATTAAAATGGCAATCCAAGATCAACTAGATGTCAGGATGGAAGAAACAAGAAAGTTAAACAGCATAGAACACAAACTCGGATGAATCCCTGCTACCTCTGAAGCCTCAGGAGCCAGTTGACCCAAGTTTATCAAAGGATAGCACTTAAACCAGGGAACCATGGCCCACTGACACTGGTAAATTTGACCTATCCTACTAGAATACCAAATGAGGTGACACACCACTTCGACTTTGTGTGGCTGTGTCCTTTGGCTTACTATAAACTGGATCCTGCTCTATTAAAACATGAGGCCAGAGGCTACCGCTCTGTAATCTATACTTCACTGAAGGAAGCATTACTATCGAAGGAATAGATAATTGGTGGCATGATGAAGACTGGTTAGCAACCAAAATAGCTCTGATTTGCCTCCTGTTACACCTTTTCTGAAGGTTTAAAGAAAACTTAAGATCTTGGACACATATCTTGATTCTACATCTGATTGAGAGAAAAAGTCTCAATCTTAATATCTGTGCACTAAAACAATAGTAGCAGTGTTTGAAAGACTTCAGGATTGATCTAAGCTCATAGGATAGCCATAAATATAGTGAACATGTGGTCAAGGGCAATGATGAACTTGCCAGTGTAGCTGCCTCACTAGAATGCTTAAGGTCTCCTTGGTAAGAAGCCAGTTTAAGCAAAACAAATCAGGGTACCACTTATTTTGTGCTTAATGAAAGGTGCATAAAGGTCATCTATGCTTAGAATTCATTTGTACCACTGAAGTTCGAAAGGCTCAAAGTATCAAATTGCTTTAGAGGTTCTAGTACCAACTAAATAGTCCATTGACCTAATCTCTCCTAAATGAAATTAGGGGTTTGGAAAAACGGGAAGAACTACAATGAAGTGTGCACTTGTGGAAACCACCAACCGTGACATCCATAGACTTGCCTCGAGCAAGGAGTAAAACTGGTGATTTGGGGATGTGTGCCTGATAATGAAGAAACAAAATGAAACAAAATACACTGCACTAAAACTGGAATTACTGAGCCTGTTTATTAAACTTAGTCCAGGCTACCTGATAGTGCTGTCACTTAAACAATGATGCTAACTAATGGCCCTGAGAATATGGGGCATGGATTGCTACCACACAGGTCTGAAACTTGCTCAGGAAAGCCTTTTCTTGCTCTTGGATGGTCAGGTGGGGGCCATTGCCAATCTGAGAGAGCAAATAGTTGTCCAGCTATACTTGGGGCTTCATATGAGTTCTTGGCACCTGCTCCATTTGGGTTTCATCCACGTCCTTCTACATGGCAGTTAAGGCCTTGAATCCCTGCATCAGAGTCCTGAGCAAGGTCTTACCTTTGACTTCTTAAAATAGTGCTCTTCTCACAGCTTCTGTGTCTAGGCTTATACTTAGCTCTTTGACTTGAGGGTTTTGTGTGCAGTAGTGCCTGAAGGGACTTGGAATATGATGCCATTGTAGCAGTCCAGCGCAGAAATCCTACAGGGTACCTGGGGTGAGATTGGAGTGTTCCTGACTTCTCTAGCAAAAGCTCATCTAAAACAGTATACTCCTACACTTCCATCTTTTCTAGAAGGTACTCTGGTTACTAGTATTGCATTAAGCCTGGGCAGAAGAATGAATGGGGTTGGAAGACAGAGGGAGAATGACTTTGTGGGCTCACTATAAAAATAGTTGACCAAGTGTCCTAGTTTTCCCAGGAATAAGGAGCTCTGGCTGCTAAAAGCCTCAGGAAAAATGGGCTGAGTTGGTCACACTACATGAAAGACAGCTATGAAACATGTCTTGTAAAGGCAGGACATCACTTGCTTGACAGTCTTTATGACTTGAGTGAGCTATACAAATGTGAGGCCTCAGCATTCAGCAGATACATATGGTACAAATGAATAGGAGTATCAGAATTGCCAACTAGGATTCCTCTCTTGGCATCCACAGCCAAACAGCAAATGCTGTGGACTAATTCTTTACCAGGATCTTGAGCCCCTCCAAATACTAATACCTGGGGCTAGTGTTGGTTTGCAGTGGACTTAGGTGGAGTCTCATGAATGTAGTTCATGTATACTGGTTGGTGGGTTATAATGTGCCCAGGTATCTCCATGGGTAGCCATGAATCGGGACTGAGTTTCATGGACTTAAGGCAAAATGGAGGAGGTCCTTAGAGCTAAAACAAATGTTCACAGAACAAAATCATCCCATAACCTAGAAGAAACCAATTTCTGGAAAAGCCTGAGACATCTTATCAGGGTGACAGAAATAAGGGTTTAGGCATACTCAAAGTAAAAAGCACAAACAAGTAGATGTCTGGTTACCTGAATTTATTGCAACAGTCTTAGTCTCATGAGTCATCAGGTTTAATGGGTTTGTCTTGGTAGGATGAGAAATCTAGGTAGTATGGATGAAAATATCAAAGGAAAACAAGTTTCCCAGGTGCTTTGGGCTCAAGCTTTGCACATAAACAAAACCAATATCTGCTGTGCAAAGGCAGCTGCCCCCACCCCCACCCCCACCCTCAAAGAACCAGCAAAATGGCAAAAGGATCTGAGAGGATATGGGTAGAGCACAATCCTATTAACCTTTCCTGGTCTGGATATCATAGGCCATTCCCCCAGTTACACAGAACTCCATGAACTGCATGTAGTCAGTTTGAGCCTATGTAGGCATATACTTGAAGCTGAGGCCGATCACAAGCCTTCTGAGGACTGGGAATGACCTCAGGTATGTCACTTGGCTTTCTTGGATGGGTTGTTGGCCCTGGTCTCAAACACACGAAGTTCATTGCTGTTACTGCTCACAAGAGCACTTGGATTACTTGAAGGTAATTGCCAGCAAGCTCTAGTCCAAGCAGAACTCCAATTGTGGACACCACAGCAATTGAGGTTGGCTGGCTTGTGTTGGCAAAATGCTAGAATGTACTGCATTCACGGGATAGTCTGATTCTTCACAACTATGCTTGGAGTTGCTGTGGGATAGAGAAGTATTGGGCATTGTATTCAAACTTCATTTGCACCTAAGATGAGAGTAGTAAGGGATTCTTAATATTTTTCAATTCCTCATGGTCATACTTCAATAGCCACCAAGTAGACCTTCAGGTATCAATATTGACTCCAAACATGGTGTGAGAGGTGGAGAGTTAAAAGGCTAAAGCATTTTTATGGAACGGTCTCGGGAATGGGAGTAGGGTATCTCAATCACAGGACCAGGTGCACTAGCAGTTTTTGGCACGCTACTTGATCTTGACATCATGAGTGCCTTGTCCCTTCAGACAAGTGCTAATTCAAACTAATCTAATGGATGTGGTTCAGCCTGAGATGTAAGGGGTAGAAACAAAGTGAGTTCAAGATTGGGATTCATGCAGATGGCAGTAACGAGTCACTGACCTGGGTTTAACCCAGGGCAGGGACTGCTAATAAGATACTTGAGTTTCTTAATGACATTTTTTTCAGGCTAAAAGGGATAGAAAGATGTGGAAGTATCTCAGTATTTGACAATTCTACTTATGGACTTGGGTCCATCATTGGTCCATCTATCTACTGGATTCTACCAGGGTTTGACTCTTCTGTTGTAAATACAAGGTGACAGTCACATCTTGGTAGTGTCACTGCTAGCAGAGGACTAATGCTGAAGAAGACACAATGAAATTGTTACTACATAATCAAAGGCATGAAAAAGCCAAATGTCTACAGATGACATTAAAGAAGTATAGCAAGAACTATGAATCTGCCCTTTGAACCAGAAATTGTACTACTCTAGAAACCCATCTTAAGTAAAATATGGGAAAAATGGATTAAGTAAAACCCAGCTGAAACATGGGACTAGGAAACAGCCACTTTCACGTGAGATACGGATTTAATAATGCCTCTACCCAATCAAGCAAAACCTGATGCGACCAGAATCCTGAAACTATATCCTGGTAGCCTCTCTAGAAACGTTATAGCTCTTGACACGAAGGGCTTGATTGAAAACTAGATCGTAAAACCATACTTCGCATGTTTCTCTCATTCTCATATATAGCTAGGTGTAACCAAACAGACCTAGGACACTGATTTTTTTTTTTTTCTTAACCTTTTGAGAGGTGGCCATGGAAAATCCATGGACTGGCCCAAGCTTGTTCCTGACCCTACACGCAAGTCTGAGATTACTGCCTGTCCTGTCACACTGGGTCTATACGGAGAGCATTGCTGTTATAGCAACAAGATGAATGGGATGAGCTGCAGATCCCTGCTGCTCAAGTCTTTTCTGAGCTAATAACTCGTACTCACCTCCCTCCTTTACCATCCGTCCTACATTCCTTTTACTTCCTGCCTATACTTCTGCTGGTCTGGGTGGCCCTTCATACTGGGATAACCCAAAGGCCACTGTGGCAAAGGCATTGAGCCCCAGTTAAGTCCTTGTTATGCTGTGGTTGCTGCAATTACCTATCAAAACATGGAAGCACCAAGAAGCATCCCATGTTTTCCAGGCAAACTTATCCCCATTGTGTAGCAACAGGTTACTTTATGACAGCAGTCAGCTATTCCTACCAATATGCCAAGTCCTGCATTTGCCTGCTGTCTTACTACCATCAGTTCAGACTCCTTATTGTGCCTCCTGTAGAGCCATTCCTTTCACGTTCCCCTCCAGGGAACCAGATCAAAAGCCGGCAGAGCTTAAAGATACATGGAAATGCACAATCAAGTTTGGGTGTAAGATTGATGGGAAGGGTGTACTCCTTCTACACCATGCCTCTCCAGACCCACATAATCCAGCTGCTGAAAACAGGTCTTCATAATATCCATAGGTTAAATTTATACTTCATGTTGGCCCCCAGTGTTTTAGGATTCTGACCAAGTTGGTTTCTTGGCGTCTTACCTCTTAAACCATTCCAACGTTCTGTTGGGCCCGTAGACTTCTGATGATATGGTGGGACCAACAGCTCCCTTAGTCATGTGCCTTTTCTGTATCTATTCACTTTAGAATCCTTAGTCTGAGACAGTGTTACATAAATGACATATCTCCCATCATCTAGGTTAACTCGGCAAGCCCTTAGATCTGCTGGCCAAAATACTGGGAACACCCAGAATACATATTCCTAACAAGGATGAGTCACTGCTCATAGGATACGTGGGGTCCAGTATTCAACTTGTCCCCAAGTGGCTGATCAATCTTGAGTGTTTAGCACTGTCAAGATAGAAGCCTGTGCTGCTTAGCGGTTAGATATTCAGCAGTGGCAGTAGGTGGGTAAGTCTTGTTGAGGAAAGTTCATGCTGTCAGATCCATGCATGGCCTCCATTCCTGCCACTGTGCATACTTGGAGTCACTTACAGGAAGTGCTATGGTTGACTCTTGCCCATGTGAAGTCACCCAGCTTCTGCCCTTGACAATCTGTTCACATTGTTCAGTATCTCTGGATGACTTCTGAGTACTGATGTGAAACAGATCATTCAGAGACACCTTATATATGTCTGATCTCCTGTTCCTTCCCAGACCTTTGTATCCATTTTCTCAATCTGTTCCTTCCAGGGACTTGGCCAAACAGCAGAACCCTCTGCAAATCCTTACCTCAGGTCACTTTCCTTTTTTAGTCCCCCCTCTACTCTGAAGGAAATAAGTCATTTTTCTACAAGAACACTAGATACACTCCTCGAAGCTTTAATAGGATTTCCCTTTATCACTGTTCTTCGGGGTTTCTCTCTAGTGGGGCTGAGATGCAGCAACGGCACCTTCTCTGAGCTGATGTCTATGAAACTAGAGCTGGCTTTTCCTTCCTGTCTGACTATAGGGAACTGCTCCCCATGAGGCAATGGATATGAACTGAGGAATGGGGGGAAAGGAAGCCCTATGGGTTTGAACCCCCTGCTTTGTGTAACTGGTGCCCTCTACCTGAAACCTGAGTAAGAGGGTGAAATTCCCAATGGGGAACACTCTAGAATATCCATTAGATAGGGATCACTGTCTGCCCCATTCCCATCTCACAGAATGGAGCAGCAGCCAGGAAGGGTTGGGCAGCTACTTAATGCCACCAGTAATTTCTTGGGGCCAATGCTCCCTCATCTCCACCTTGGACTGTAGGGGCTCCCATGATTCTGCTCCACTAAGGTTTCCCCAGCACCTACTAAATCAGGCTTTCTGCTAGACAATGGTGAGCAGTACATCATTTGTCTATGTAGCCTGATTTTAAAAACTTGTGAACTAGAGAAATGCAGTACTGTGGAAGTATAAAGATGAGTAGAAACCTAGACCAGCTCACATCAAAAAAGGTATTCTAGCTGAGTCCTAAAGAACATAAGAGAAGAATGTTCCAGAAGGAACTTGGCATATACAGAGGCCTGAAGGAGAAAGGGTAGCAACCCAGGAACTAGAAAACATTCAGTATGGCTGGTGTATAGAATATGAGCAGGGGAAGCACTGAAGATACCACTACAGAGGGAAGTAGGGGTGAGAACAGGAATGACTTTAAAATTAGGCAGTATGTTGACAGGAAGCCATTAAAGGGCGCACGAATGGATAACAGAGTCAGAGCTGCATTCTTGAAAGAATGCTTGGGCTACAGTGCAAACAATAGATTGTATGACAAGAACGTCATGTTAGGAGGAGCTCTTGAAATGTGAGTCTAGGTGAAGAATAAAGGTAGCCTAAATTAATGATGTAGAGATAAACAAATTGGCTTGAGACTAAAAATAAGACCTGATGACCCAATACATGAAATAATAGTTATCTCTGGACAACTGAGTTCAACTGATGTCCTTGAACAGAAGGTGTGGTATAGAGTAGAAAAGGTTCTGAGGTCGGATATGAGTTTTGGGAGCTCGTGGGTTATGACTGGTCAGCTGGATAAATACTCCCGAAGTTCAGGAGAAATATCTGGGTAACGTGATAGAATGGGGGTGTCTTTAGCATCGCAAAGGATGGTTTGCTTTTGAAGCAAAAAGAATGGGTGAAATTGTCCAAGAAGGATGTGTAAAATGGGAGCCCTCTGAAAAATAAGTAGTGTTCCAGAAAAGGAAAAAGATTTGAGGTAGTAGAAACAGGTATTTCACCAAGGTAACAATTAATAGCAGCAAATAATGCTGAGTTAACATGACTAAAAAGTACACACTGGATCTAGTAACAAGGAGGACTTTGGTGACTAGGTCACCGTAGCAGTCTTGGCAGTAGATGTGAGGCTGGAGTGGGCTGTGAGAAGTAGAAACACTACAGATAACTGAGTAAGAGAAAAAGAACAGTATATAAGGGATTTTGGTAGGTGGTGGTAGCAGCTTTTGGTGGAGACATGATTTAATGTTTAAATGTTGGGAGGAAAGATGGTGAATTGAAAGGAAGGCAGTGTAAGTAGTAGTTGTAAAAGCATAGATTCTGGAGTCCAGTTGTGTGGGTTTAAATCTTGGCTTTATAACTTACTAGCTAGATTATCCTGGGCAAGTCACTTGACCTCATAGTGTCATTGTAAGAGTTAAACTAGTCAGTTTATCAAGACTACTTTAAAACATGCTGGACACATGCTGAGCAGTCTGTGTCTTTACTAAGGCATTTAACAAACAAGCTTCCCTGGGAAGGTAAGCACAGGTGGAAGAACTAGCCTTAGGATGGTGATCCCTTCCGCTGTGAAGGAGGATAGGATGAGTGCAGATGTGTAGGAGGTTATAGGTTGGTTACTAAGTTGAAGGGGCCCATGTGATGCCTCCTTTATTTCCCCTGAAGAAGGCGAGGTCATCTGAGAAAGGAAAAGGAGGAAGAGTTTGGAAGTAGAAGAGTAGGAATGGGAGCCGATGTCACAGTGACTTAGGAAGTTGACCCTGAGTGTATGATAGCTCCAATTTTTGCAGAGTTGTGATTTTTCTCCAGCAGTGCTTGGCGACCTAGGTAGACTGCTGGATTTGGCCAGAGCTGAAATTTTATTAGCTGGCCACTGCCTAGGAAGCTGCTGGTCTGACGTTTTTTTTAACAACAAAGAAAAACGTGTTCCACACCTTGTCTGGACAACTGCCTTAACATGGCTGGTGGGATGCAGCCCTGGCTGAGTGTGCACATGCTGTGCTACTCCCACCTACCCTCGGGTTACCTCCTGCATCTAAAGTGTACTCATTCATCAGATTCCAGGTGACTTGTCTCCAATAAATTAGGAGTACCTGCTTCCTCCTATGGTCGTTCCTGGCCTACAAAGGACAGCCAACGGTGAGCTTATGAAAGACTACTTGCAGGCTCTTCAAATGCATTCCTTATTATCTTAGTGAAGGATGTCTTCTGAGCTCACATAGAGAAGGAATGTAGTCAGCTGGTGAGTTCTCCAAGAATGTGCCTCCCACCCTGTGGGAACAGCTGAGCCTTATGGCTGTGCCCTGCTGACACAGTTCCAGAATTTCTACCTCACTTCCTAAAGGCCATCGTGACATCCAAGCTTGGGTCTGGGTTGGGGCACACAGAAATCCCAGCAGTGTACTAAGACCAGTTTCAGGTGTCATTTCTAGGACAGTAGATCCTTAGTCATTGGAATGCTACTCTATTAAACTTATCCAGCCTTGTATTCAGGCTACCTTCTCACACCCTTGCTATCTACTTCCCAGTTCCTGCTGGTAGTCACTGAAAGACTTACATGACCTAATAAGCTATTGCTTTCTGAAGCAGGCATTATATTTCCCTCTGTGGGCTGTGCTGGCAGCTGATGCTAGTTATTTGCCTTGATACAATGGAACAAAACCAGGAAAGATCTTGATAACAGGCACCACATTGAGCATTATACCTGCAAGGTTTTAGCATGGCCTTCAGGCAATGGGCAGTGGCTCCCCATCTAAAGGAGGGGTAGGGGGCTGCTTCTGGCATCCTGGATGTTTCAAGGGAATCTGAGTCAGGATTGGACTCACTCGCCTACTTAGGTTCACCCTGGTCCAGGTCTGAGTCCTACTTATTGGGTCCTTGACTTTAGCATAAGAGACCTGCTAGTACCATGCATCTTATGTCTCTTACAGCTCTGGCCCAGAATCTAGTACAGCTCTTTAGCTTTAAGACATGACAGTCTCTTTCAGGGTTGCCATGAGACCTTCTGGCTATCATGGCATGACCTGAGTTGGCTGACAGTTGAGTCTGATCCTCTCAGACTTCCAAAGTGGTTAGCAAGTATTGGCCAACTCCACAACTTAACATTAGCATTGTACCAAGATTGTTCAAGTGACAGAAGCACTGCATAGCCCATAGCCAAAATGTTTCCCCACCAGTCTGTGCTTTATCCAAATGCACCAAAGATGACTCGATAACTGTGGAACAGCAATAAGCTGGGGGATCCTGTCTACTTAGCACCATTGGAGTACTTGCTGCTATTAAATTGCTTCAGTTCTATATCATTATCCTGAGTTCATGTTAGTAGACAAGAGCTTAGAACACGACCTCAGCTTCCTTGAAAAGCAGAGTTCCAGACACGACTCTAGAGCAAAGTGGTCTCTCTGTGAATTCAAAGCAGGAATGAGGGAGAAGGAAGAATGAGAAGGAAAGAAAGCATTTGGAGGATTCTTGGGCAGTGGGACCTTGATTCCAATGAAGCCTCCTGAGAGGCATGTAAGCATCATTGAGGCATTATCAGCAGTGAGCTTGGGAAGTGGGGGCATTTATCTAGTGTATCTTCCTATTCCATTGGTAGACTATTGTTCCCAGGTATTAGGCTGAGAACTACTAAGGTAATCAGTGGAACTAGACCTGGGGCAAAAATAGGAAGTCATGTTTCCTGTGTAGTGATCTCAGCTTCCACAAAACTACAGCTGAAACTGGGCAGAGGATATGATACAACACTAGAAGCATCTGCGGTAATTCAAAGTACTTAGGAACACTTGGGAGGTGGTGTTTAACTTCAAGTCTTTCTCATAATCTTTGTTAGGGTAACACTGAATAAGAATGTCTTCAACCATTAACAATACGTAAGCTATTCCCAGAAGAAATTAAATTGGTTATTAGGATGGCATAAACATTACAATGGGATGTATTAAAAGCCAAGGATGTCAGTTTTGGTGTATAGAGTCACAAAACATTCCACCCAAACTGATCTAAGGGGGCAGCCTCTGTAAGGAGAAAAATTAATGAAGTCAGCCCCAGTAGTATGTTCCCAACACTTTTGTATTTGAAGCCTATATGTAATGGCTTTTAACACAGAGAAACCAGACAACCTACCCTGTCTGTACCAAGAGTAAAGGGAGTTTACTAGATGCTTGCAGAAATGGAAGTACTCTGAGGTCCCGTGTGTCAGATGCAGAATCTCCTTTAAAGCTGGGGTATGTTACCTATTAACAGACTAAAGGGGGGATGGTTGGGTCCAGGCAGTTTATCAGATGGAGGGGAGATGATATGAGCTTCAACGTTTCCCCAGTTCTGCTCTCATGGCCACATGTAAATGACTTGTTTGGTCTTAGTAGGAAGTGGGCCTTACACCTTGGAGGTGGGGGGAGAAATAGCCAAGATCCCCTTCCCAGAGCCCCTGCTCATTGCCCTGGGAGAATAGCAGGGTGGGAGAAGGGTGTGAAGAGGCCCTTGGTGCCAGGAACCAGGGCACAGGGGTCCCCTGCTCTGCTTCCCAAGCTGTGAGTGAGGTGGGCCCAAAGTGAGAGATGAGAAACCAGAAAGCTAGAACTGGGAAGATCCTGACTCCCACTTGCTGAAGAGTGTCTACTTGAAGTTCTCCCCACGCATTCTGAGCTTTCTCACCCACAAGCAGGTGTTAAGATCTCAGTGGAAGGGCTGCCCTAGAATAAAATATTGCTGGCTGGCCCAGGCCTATGCTTGTTTGGGACCACTTTTCCTTGGCATATCCTGCTTTCTCTGTGACGGACTTGAGGTATCCCTGGAATCTCAAGGAGACGACTGCCACTGAAGTGCCACCTTGGGTCCTAGGCTCTGGGGTTGGAGGTGCAATAAGGGTCTTGGTAACCTCCACCACTCTCCTTCCCCTGGGCCACTGGGGCAGAGGCTGTGAGTAGAACTTACATCAACCCTGCTGCCTCCTGCCTGCCCACTTCTGTGGAATAGATAAACATTTCATGCATGTAGATGTGAATATTACATACAAACTTTTTATCCCACTGGGCACAACCTCCAGTATGGTATTGGACAGAAGTGCTGAGACATTGCCTTCCTATCTTGGTAAATACTTAATATTTCATGATCAAATAGGATAAACCGTTTGACTTTCTCAGCCTATTTCTGGTTTGAACTATCATATGAATGGGTGTTAACCTTTATCACTTTTTCTGCATTCTATACTAACAAATTAATGACTTCCATGTTAAACTGTCCTGTCATTCCTGAAATTCCACATGGGTGATGGTTAATAATTGCTTTCATATTTGCTGAGTCTGGTGTTTTTTAAGCTTGAAGACTTTTGCAACATCAGATTTGAGGCAGATTTGGCCTATGGTTTTCTTTTCCTTCATGTTATTAGGGTTATTACAGCCTCAATAAGTTGGGAAATGTTCTCTTCTTTATGTAAGATCACTTGGGTTTACTCAATTCACTATAATAGACACTTAAGTACAGTTAAGGTCCTATAAGAAAGATGCCAAGACTAAACAGGCAAACTTTCCAGGGGGAACACCTGTGATAATCGGAGGGCCCAAAGAGGCTGGAGACCCATCAGACCACAATGCAGCTCTGACTGTAAAACAGAAGGAATGCAGGCTGGGTGGGCATATGTTAGCTTGTAGTGCAATTCTAGGAGTCCAAGTCAAATATACACATTGAGAGTCCTACCTCCCAGGAACATACCTGCATTAGTATTCCTTCCATGGTCAGTCATTGGCTAGGAATAGCCATAAGGAGTTTGGCATTGAGTACCTCCATAGTCTTTTTTTTTTTTATGGAACATAGCAGTGGGGAAGAATACTCACACTTCCTGTAGTCAGATCTGATAGTCCCATGGTTGCTACAGAAAGCTATGTGTCATACCTATCATGACCTAGGAGTTGAAGGACAAACCTGGGTGGTGTACTATTTCTCCAGGCCTCCTCTTCCAGCCCTCCACCCCTGCAGCAGGTGCTGGGGAAATTGAGACAATTGAATGAGCAGAGCCCATTCTCAAGCACCAACTTGCATTGGATGCCACATCCCTGAAACACCAGATCTTCAGGGTTGTAGGAAGTTGATATGGTTCCCACGATCAAGGCTGGGTGTGTGTTCTGATTCAGCAGCAAAAGAGAAGAGCGAAGATGGTGAATGGTGGCCTAGAACACTGCTGGAACCTTGACACTGAGTAGGTAGGCCCAGGCAAAGATGGGAAGCCCCGACTGGGGGATCTGCTAGTACCTGACATCAGTGATCCTCTGCTATAGTTTCTGCAGCAGATAGATCCATGTGGCTCTTGGATCTTGAAGTCAATCTGTTATTACTGGTCTTGGATCACAAACTACAAATACCTGCTGACCTTAGCCAAGATGGTGGTGGGTCTGTTTCACATGGCTCCAGGTACACAAAAATCCCTGTATCACACATAGAAATATAGCAGCCACAGAATCTGTGTCCCTTACCATCCTGAATGGACCAGAGTTGGCTTGACCCCCAGGCACTGTCCTAAGTGACAGTGACTTAGTTCTGGAGATGTAAGGGCAAGGAGAGGCCTGAGACCCACAGGAAAAACCAGAAACCATAGAAGAAAGTGCTATAGTTGTCTACAAACCTACCCATAGGGATTATACGGAGAACTTGAGAGGGTACCCTTAAGGTCAACATTGGCAAGTGCCTGTTAGGTAGTCTGAACTAGCTAAGAGGCCAATAATCTGCCACAAGTGGAATTCTTGATGTCTCTGTTCACTATTGTGTATCTAGGTATAGGGTATAGTTGAGTTAGCCAGTAATTAGCAAAGTCAGTGGAATGGGTAAAATCAGACCTTGAGTTTATAATTATGGTTCATGACATTGACAGCCAGAATGAGTGACAACATATCTCTTTTCCTGGGAGGGCAACTGGAATAGAAGTGTGGATTAGTCATGTCTTAGCCTTCTAGAGCATGGCTTCACTGGTGGCCTGTTAGCTGGTTGTTCTAGAGCCCAGGATTCTAAATGGGTTGGTTTGAGGGCCAATCTAGTATATTCAGAGCTTGACATCCAAACACTTGTCCCTCAAACTGGAAATTAAACTGGTATTCAGCATTTGGAAAGGTTGCTAGAGAAAGTTAACTGCTTTAAAAGGACCCTGTGCTTCTCCAAGCTGGTGTTGGCCTTTGTGCCAAGTAGATCCTTATTGGGGTTTAAACTCTTCTCCTCATACAGCTCGCTAATCATTACAGATCAACTTGCTCACAACATGCTTGCAGATGCTTGCTACTTATGATTAATGGCTCATGTATTAAGAGACCTCTAAATATCCGATGCCCAAGACAACCTAAAGGTAGCAACTTATGGCAAATTTATTTCAAGAATAAGCTACTAATAGACTGGGCCCACTAAGGAAACCAGAGCCAGCCCAAGCTAAATAGTCCCATAGAATTTAATTTGGGCAACTAGCTACAAAAACAGGGTTGAAAGCCAAACAGGAAATGCTGAACTGCAAATTAACAGCAGAAGCTGATTCTACCCTTAGGCCTGAAAGGACAAAGGGAAGACAGTACCACTACAGCCTTGTAGTATGGACTACCCAGACAGGACCAGAGGAATGGCAGGGAATGCTTGGAGACTGGGAGGGGAGAGAGACTGACTCTAGAAGAACCCTGGAAAAGAAAAACAGCCACAGGCACATCCTGAAGGTGGGGGAGGGAAAAACACCCTGGCTGCTTCCACCTGCCACCTAATCTCCCATCAGGGCTTCCTGTTGTGCAAATGAGGCACCTGTCATAAGGCTTTGGCCAACTGTCACTTGAATTGGACTGTGAGCACTAAACACCACTGTCTCCTACTTCAAGTCTGCTGTTGGACTCCCTCAACCGTCATCCCTGGAGAAAATGAAGAAGCAATCGTGGAATCTGGGAATAACTGCGGCTCTGGGCAGTTTAGGGAGGGCTTGATATAATGTGGGATGACTGTAGACGGGATGACAGGGTCAGTCAGTGTCCAGCAGGAAGATGCCCACCCTGCAGTGCAGCTCTGGAGAGAAAGTCTCAGCTCACTCAGGGACCTTCAGCACAAAGACTGCTGAGAGTCCTGCATCGGGCAGGACAGGCTGGGGCCTGGTGTGCTTTGCCTAGTCGTCAGCTGGGATCACCCTGAGTGAAGAACAGCCTCAGGTCTGACACTGGCAGATCCCACAGGTGCTGTGGCTGGAGGTGGTCGGCAAACCGCACCCTTCAAGGCAGGTCCTTTGTCAGGGAGATTCCAGCGGCTCATCTCCACAGCTGCCACAGTGACCATGTGACTGTCAAAACTAGAATGCCTCCGAGTGAAGAGAATTACTGATCACACTGGGGCAACAGGCACAAACCAGAGCTGTCCAGACAAGTTGGTGTATGGCCCCTGAGTGTAACGGCTGTGACCTGTGACAAAGGGCAGCTGGCAGAGCTTGTGAGGGTGCCAGTGAAAAGTGAATTCCGTTCTGCTCCTGCCTCTTCGGCACAATTGCTCTGAGATGAGCATTAACTTTTTTCTGGCAGAAACAAGTCCCAACTCGGCATGCTAATGCACTGGACCAAACTAGTGTGAAGGCACGTGAGGTGAAGGGTCTGAAAAGGCAGATGAAGGTTGATGAGCCCTGGGCATTTGTAGCTCCATCCTGTCTCCTGGTGGGGCTGGTGGATTCCAGCCCTGAAAGCCTGCTTCCTGCCAGTACTGCTGCCCAAGGAGGGGGAGACCCTGACCTAGAGTCTTCTCTGTAAGCTGCAAAGTATCTTAGGGATCTTACCTTTCTGTGAACTCACTGGGGCAGAAACAAACTAGAATCTTGCCTTTCATCTTCATCCAACAACGCACTAATAAGTCATATTCCTCTGGTGTTTGATATTCTCAGGCCAAGATAAGACTGGAGGTAGAACCTATTTCAGAAGGGAAACAAACTTGAACGTGTACCACTAGAAACAGGGCACCCATACTGAGAACATCAAATATATAAAAGAAATACATAAGACACCAGCATTCAGGAATGAGAACAAAAATGAATCAAGTATAATGTACAAGTTGATAGAACACAACAGGAATAATTAGAAGGATACAGCTGAAGAACAAATTTAGTGAAGTGGGAGATCGGATTAAATCTTCATGGAGGAAGGGGAAGAAAAATGAGGCTTGCAGGATGTGAGAAGTGTAAACGTGAAGACAGAAGAATCCAAAGAAAAAATAGTTAAAATAGCAGTGATAAACATCGCAAAATGATCAGTGCCTGCACTTCGAAAGGGTTCATGGAGTACATGGAAAGAAATCCCACAACTAGAAGCAACATAAGATTTAAAACTGATGAGTTTCTAAAAGGTCATCTACAGAACAAGAATCAATCTTATAGCATTCAAGAAAAATACTGGGTGAATTAAGGGGGATAATCTTTAGAGAATTAAACTACGTATAGAAGTCCTCAAATATGTAGAGAATGGTGTAATTGAACTGTATATCTGTTACTCAGATGCAACGACTCAATTTTGTCTTGTTTCACTTATCCCACCAGACTTTTTGCCTTATCTTGCTTTGCTAGAATTCCTTAAGGCAAATACCAGGTGTCATATTTTATTCAAATATTTGATAAATCTTTTTGAAGTCATTGTCACATCTAACAAACCAACACCCCTTAATATCTGATAGGTCAAATTTCACTACTTTAAGTATCCAGCATCTACCTTATTCAAATCGGGCTCCAGACAAGTACCTACTGCATTTGGTTGTTGCCTTAACCCAAGGTAGAACCAGGGAGGACTTAATTGCTTAATGCTTAGTTGTGAGTGCAATGCTGGAACAGTGACCTTGAAGAAAAAGGAACACGAGACAGAAGACTAGGAAACATGAGCTGCTTCTGCATTACTAAGTTGGCCCCTGCTTCACAGAGGTCACAGCCGACTGCTGGACCTTCTGAGTGACCAGTATAGAAGGGAGAGAAGGAGGAATTGATCCCTGGGCTCCGTATTCTAGCACTTGCTTGTCAGTTTTTCAGGGAGTAAACTTCTGGATATTGCCCACTTGACGATTGGAGGGAAATACAAGTCGTGCAGCCACGCGGTGTGGCATGTTATTGGAGCTTACAAGCTCAGGCATGCAGCTAAGCAGTATAACACAGTTGGCAAGGCATTGGCCAGTGTCTAGTTGTGGGAGTCAGGTAACCCAGGGGAATCTGACATGTCTGCTAGTCTTAAGTCATCCTCTAACAGACCCCAGTTGTTGTCATTGATATGCTAAGAAACTTGGTCACTTGTCCTGTGCAATATCCTATATTCCAGGTTTGGCTGATTGCTTCAACATCTAACTTGTTCTTCTTTCCCCCCTGTAGTTACTGTAAACTGGTGGTTCTACAGGCTGACTAGACAGTTATGGCAAGAAAACTTTGCAGGCAGTCTTCACTTCATATTGCATCATGTTTGGAAGTGCTACGTCTGGTTCAAGTCACAGTACTGCTATACTTAGGGAATGGATCAGGCTGACACCATCTGAACCCACTGAGTTTCTCATCGCCCTTATCTAAAGACTTTAGTTCATATGGTTGATCATAAAGAACCCCAATACGAAACTCCTCCCTCTACTTACACCCTTTACAATGTGACTTTGCTGTTCTTCCAATCACAAAATAGACATCTTCTCCACCACTTAAATGGGAACTGGCCTTGTTACTTTGGGTGATAGAATGTGGCAGAAATGAAATTTCTATTTCAAGCCTGGGCCTCAATGGATCTTGTTTTCTTTTCTTTCTTTCTCACTGTCATGGGAATGAGTCTGGAAATCAGACTGAGCATAAAAGTCCTATTGTCCTAAGGTCATTCTAGACCAGCCTTGAGCTGACCTCCAAGTGTGAGCCCAGCTCCTCCCCACAGCTGGCTACATACTTTGACTTATTGCAGAGCAGACGTGTACCTGGCAGGCAGTTTTTCAGGGTACCAATGGGTCCCCCTTCAAGGTACTGTTATTGAACTTGACAAACCCAACTTTGTCCCAAAGTAGCGGATGACTTCCTCTTCCTACTCATCCCCAACCAGGATAATACAGGGGGAAGGGTGTGTGGGAGTAATAGCTACCTCTACAAAACAGGCCAGAAGTTCTACAAGGCTGTGGTTCCCAGGGCTCCTCCAACTCTTTCCCAGTGTTCAAAATATCCTCCCTGACCACATTTCCTAAGCCTTTCTCTACTAGGCAGGGATGCTAGCCCTAAGAAGCAATGCAGAAATGCAGAGTCACGAGGTTAGAATCTGTGTCCAGATGCTATAAAACCTGTGCTGGTGGTTTCCTATAAGATGTATTTCCTCAGCAAAACAAGCTTTTGCAAAAAGCTTAAGAAAATCTCTAATAGAAATCTGGTTTGAGCCATATGCACATAATTATCTGAAAGGAACATAGTAGTATCTTGCTACTTTGCCATCCGTTCCAGGAAACACTATGGACAGGGAATCTAACCAGAATTCCCAGAGCATAAGTAAATGCTGCAGCTAGTCTTCTGCCATTCCTGACAACCGTGAGATGTCTGCCATGATGCTGTTGTACAGGAATTGGGACATGATCTGTAGGTCCCAAATAGGCTTAGCTAACATGCACATACCCTGATCTATTTGCACATATTTGCTCACTTGGGGCCTTGGCAAGCTAGTCTCACTTCAGATACTATTGTCTGGTTGTCACAGCCCCTAATGACCAGCCAGCCTCCAAGGTAGCTTCCTACTGGTGTTGAGGATGGTGTTTCAGAAATGAATACCCTTGAATTGGCTCAAAGGATTCATAAGGACACTCCATTCCCCACCCAAATGCTGGGTCACGCCTCCTGAGTAATGATAGACAAATCCTAGAGTTGCTGGCTGGCTTTTGTCCCTGCCCAATTCCTTGGAAGCTACTGAAGGTAGTAAATGGTGGTAGGACTGAGACAAGTGGCAGCTCAGAAGCTCAGGCCGAGCTTCCTAGAACCTGATTCTCTAGTTGCAAGGAAGCAGGCATTCTCTGTAGGATGGCAAGGGGAGTTCTTTATTATGCTTCTTGGGTGCGTGAGCATAGCAATTTGGAATATTGTTGTTTCAGTGGATGCTATAAGCCTGCCAGGGTCAGAGAGAAGTTCTTCAGGCCAGTTCACTGAAAGTCCTCAGTCCTCTCCTGTCTGCTTTCTCTAAAGAAAGTTTAGACTAACAAGTATCATGTCTTATTCAAAGAAGTGAAGGTTCTGAAGTCAGGCCCAGGCTGAACATCCATCTCAGCTTCTTACTTTGTGAACTTTTAAGTTTTTTAATCTCAGTCATGATACCTTTTTTGTAAATACTGCTTTATAGTAGGTTCAATCTTACTATATCTTCAAGTGGTGGTAAGATAACATACAAAATCCCAAGAAGACTAATAGTGAATATAAAAACCCCATTGGAATTGTATGGATTACTTTAGAAATAAAGGTAAATATGCTAAAACCCAGTTGACAGGGCAAGTCCTATCCTGGTACCATTATTGTAGTGGTTTCAACTTAAGAACTAAGATCAACAGAACAGAGCAGGCCAGAAACTACCTGCATCTAAATTTATAATGTCAGAGGTATCACAGATCAATGAGCAATACAAGGATTATTCAGTAAGTAGTGTTTACAGTTGGTCATTTGGAAAATGGGTTTGGCAGATCTTGTTTCATATCCTAAAACTACAGAATGATGTATAAAAATAAGACTGGAGAAACTAAAAAATCCAGAGAGGAATGCTCATCATACTCCTGAAGGTTAAGTTTCTTTGTTTCCTGAACTTTAATGAAGACAACTTAAAACACAGAATGTTGACAGTAACTTGTATGTACTGGAGACAAGAAACATATACAGCAAATATACTGTGTTCTTGTAGAACAGGCTATGATTTAGATATTCCCAAAAACCTCAGTGGCTTAGCACAAACGTTTCACTCATATTGTATTAATGAGGGTTGGGTGGCTCGCCTCCAAGCTATGACTTAAAGTGAGATGGAAGTAGCATGAATTCCTATCTAGAATGTCTTCCAAGGTCTTCATAAACATGGAAGAATGATCTCTAGGGGGTTCCAGTGAGACCTAGAAGTTGTGGTCTAACACCTCCAATAGCACCAATGTGTACATGCCTGTCAGTAATAAACTTGCACCAGAAAACAAATTGGCCATATCACTAATCACTGTTCAATTGGGATTATTGCCCTAGCAAGGCTTCTCAATGGAGGAATGTATATTAATTCAGTGTCTGGTACAGGTTATCTACTCATGGGCTGATAATACAGTTTGTAGATCGGTACTTGTGTGTGGCTTAGACTTAGCAGGACTGGTGTATGCTCTTCCCACAGTGTGACAAGAAACAAGTCATGCTCCAATTCACAGCAAGAAAACCTGGAAAACAATTGTCAGAGATGATGCCATGTGCTCCTGAATAAGTTTTCTTTGTGGACACAAGGCTACGATAGGTCAACACTTCAAGTTTACAACTGGTCATCTAAAAGCTACTAGACCAACCAGGAGTGATGTTGAAAGTGTCAGAGTAAGGACCTCTGAAAACTTGATCGCTTCATAAAAGCAACAAGAACACCAGGAAAAGCTGTCAAAATGAACTTTTTCAGAACTTGGAAACTAACAGTCCTGTAACAATCAGGGAAAAACTGAATCTAGGTAATAACAGCAAGCTTTGTGGTATCTTTTAAATGGCCTACTCTCTCCCACCATCACCCCAACTTTGTGGTAGTCCTAAAAACCAACACCTTGCAGACAGAAAACAGCAGCCAAACAGTCACCAGAGCAGGCATAAAAGGGACTAGAGCTTCAAGGCCCCATTCCTGGAGAATTGTTACTGCTTAACCTGTCTCCTGGCTTTGCTGGAAGACCTCATTCATGAGGCTGTCCTTATTTGACGTGATTTGGATCACCTAGGGAAAAAAGCCTTTTCCACAGGGCCCTTGTCAGGAATAACTAAAGGTAATTATTTAACACCGCAGCTGCTTGAGGTGGCAGATGACAGAGCAAACAATAGGCTAAATGAAAACCTGGAAATGACATGTCCAGAGGAATTTTTAAAAGCCTCGAATTCCTAAGAATCTGAAAGGCCATGTGCATGTGTAGGGCTGTACGTGCTGAGGAAAGACCTTAGAGTGCCCTAAACTCTCATCTCTGGCTGACTTTGAGACTCTGCACAAGCAAAAAGTAATGTCTAAGGATGGAATCTTCAACTGCCTGGCTTAGTGTTGAAGGCATGTCTTAACATAAGCAGAAAAGCCCCTCAGTAATGTCCAGGAGACTTATTGGTTCCAGGCATTTAAGGAAATCTATCTAATCAGTAGCTGAGTACTTAACAAAACAGACTTCAGTGACCACACATGACAAAACACAGAATTCACAGAACTCGGTTACAAAATAAGCAAACAGTAATAACAAACCCTGGGAAGAACCTGATGGTCCAGAGTTGCCACACTGTATTAAGATTTAGTTTCCAACAAAACAATATCCTAAGCACAATAGCAATCAAAGTATCTCGGAGGCAGCCCGGATTTTAGACTTACTAGACAAAGACTTTAAACCTGCTATTTAAAATGCCTTTGAAGTAAAGGTCTAAAGAACTAAAAGTATGAGAAATATGTTTTGCCAAGTAGAGAATATCAATAGAGAATAATTTTTCAAAGAACCAAATAAAAATTCTGAAGTTACAATAACTGAATAAAAGCTTCCCTGGAGGTTCAACAACAGATTTGAGGAGGTAGGAGAATCGGTGAACTTGATAAGTTGATTGACTTGAAGATAGGTCAAAATGTCCTGGAATTAAGGGTTGTGCTTGTCTAACCTTGTGAAGATACTAAAAAGAACTGAATTTTGTATGGTTTAAAGGGTGAATTTTATGGCACGTGCATTTTGTATTTCATGTCTCAAAATCACTCTTAAAAGTAAAAACAAGTCTTTGGGTGAATGAAATAAAAAGTGGAATGGAGCCTCCAATGGGCTTCATTGAAAGCCCATTCCTGTTCCTCATGAACTGGTCATTAATCCTCATCTTCAAACAACATTGTTATGGGTCCACATGTTGTAGTGCTGCGGGCTTTTACATGAATTAACTGTAATCTTGTGACTTGCTCTACTCATTCAGACTTATCTATGCATGCTGCTGTGGCCTATTTTTCATTACCAAATGATTCTAATGATAAACTGTGATAGGTTTGTGGATTTCTCATTAGTGGGATTTTTTTGGTTTAGATATTTGCTTTTATGAGCAGTGTTGCCTCAAACATTCATGAGCACTACTTGTGCAGGTATAACTGTCAACCCAAGTATATGACTGATCTCTTCTATCCCCACATGGACACCCTTGAATTCTGCTCTCTTGCATGATTGCTCTCACAAGGACTCCCAGCACTATGTTGAATAGCAGTGGGGACAGTGGGCAACCTTATCTGGTTCCAGTTCTAAGTGGGAAGGCTTTTAATTTTTCCCCATTCAGTATGATGTTGGCTGTGGCTTTGTCATATATGGCTTGTATCATCTTTAGGTAGGCCCTGTCTATGCCTATTTTGTTAAGCGTTCTTATCATAAAAGGGTGTTGAATTTTGAGGCTATAAATCTCAGTGGAGGTTTACTAAGCCAAGATTTTGAGGACATGCCAGTGAGAAACATGAACCGCAGACAAGCTGTGACTGTTTTACTGAAGAAGCTGGAGGTGGGGAGGGGTTGATGAAGTGTAGTGGTTATTCTTGTGAGGCCCAAGAAATCCACATCTTACATAAAATAAGGGAGTAAAGGAAGAATCAACTATGTAGGTGTTCCAGGGCTGGTGGAAGAATGTTTGATTCTGTCTTGTCTCCAGTTGTTACCTGTAAAAAACTTTTAATTCATTAGTGTAGATTCAGGCTCTAGTTTTAGGTGCTAGACATAGGTACAACTTGTCTGTCTTTGCTTATGGGAGGTTAGCAAGGAATTTCCTTTATTATCTGTGGGGCTGGTTCTTCACTGATGCCTGAGGCTTCTACCTTCTCTCTTGCATAATGAGTTGGTAGGGGATGGGGGAGAGATGCCTCCGAGACTGATTTTCTTTTTACACAATATTTCTCTAGGGTGTGCACCTGGGAGTGGTATTAATGGGTTTTAGGGAAGGCATATCTTTAACTTTACTGTAATGGTTAAATGCTTGAGATTGTAGCACCAAATTATACACTCTCCCCAGTAAGATATAAGGCTTTCCTTTGTTCTATGTCCTTGCTAACTCCTTGGTACTGGCTTAAAAAATCAGAACAAACTACAATGGCATAATCTCATAAGAATCATTTTCCCTTCCTTGATTACATATATGCTGTATTCAATTTCACTAAAATTCTAAGTTTCCATTCATGACCTCTTTAACCATCTTATTTTTAAGCTGATTTATAGTTCCACACATTCTGGGTATTAATCCAGAACATATGGTCAGGTCCCCTTCTCTCCAATTGTACTTTATTTCCTTATGTCCTTTGAACTGTTCTTAGTTATGGACATTTTGAATGAGACACTGTTACAGGAGTAAATAAGGATATTGTATATTAAAGTTCTGCCTCATTTAAGTACTATTTTCACTATTCAGTCAATTACAGATGAATTAAATATCCAATTCTGTCTCTTATGGATAATAATCTATTGAATACTCGATCTCTTCCCCACTGGCCAGTAATACAGCTACATCAATGTTATGTATGATGGGTTCATGTCTAAATTCTAGTCTGTTCTATCTGCCCATCCCTGCCCAATACCACACTTCTATACACATATAAAACTGACAATTGCATAATCAGGATATATGGTTTTGATAACTAGCCCATTTCCCACATTGATCCCTTTGGCCTTCCCTGACGGTAATAACTCTTAACCCAAAAGGCAAATAGAAAGCCTCTAAAACTGCTCCCTCCAAAGTAGTTAATCAAACAATATCACATCCTGGGAGAGACTGGCCAAGATTAATGCCATGTAATACCTAAAGGAGCGGGTGGTGGTGTCCATATCTCCATCTGACTCACCAGTATGGCTGCAAAACCTGGATAGGTCTGGAGTGAGTTTGCTTAAGTCTAAGGATCCCCAATTGCAGCTTCTGTGACAACACATCTCCTTGCTGAAATAGACTAACTTAGCCCCAGATACATGGTATGTAGTCATCACTGTGGTGTTTTCTATCAGAAAAGAAAATCAGAAGTGATTTGCATTTACATAGAATAGATAACATACTTAGTTTTGCCCCAGGGCTATATAAACTCTCTCCCATGTTCTGTAACAGTATGGTTTGAAGAGATCAGGACTGCCTTACAGACTGAAGGACATCATATTGAGCCATTCTATCGATGGCATTAATGACTGGATAAGATGAGCAGGAAGGGGTTAACATGGAGGGCTTGGTAAGGCAGTGTGCTTCATGACATAAGAAAAACATTTACTGATGTTTCACAAATCCCAGTGGTCTGAGTATGCAAAGTGAAAGACGAATTATTGCATCTCATACCATGACAAAGGAAGCACACACCTGGTGAGGCTCTTCAGGTTTAGAGGCAGCATATTCCCTACCTGGGGATGCTGCTCCTACCCATGCACTGACAAAGGCTACAAATTCCAAGGGGGCCCAAAGCAAAAACTAGGCTCCTTAGGTCCAGCCTAAGCTGCCTGGGCCAGACAACCTAGCAAACACTTTTCTGAAAAGTGCAAAATAGTATGTTAGGCTGTGCAGGCTGTATGGTCTGTTATAAATGCTCAGGTCTGCTATTATAGTGACAAAGCAGCCACAGGAATACTCCAGAAGGGAGGATAAACAGTTCAACAGTGGTCACTTATAAGACCAGAAGTCTTTATAATCTTAGCTCTTACACTAGATCTGTGCTCCATTTCAAATTAACCTTTGTATATGGACTGAGGTATGAAGAAAGACCCGTGGCTAACTTTCACGGGAATATCTAATGTAATTCCAGTTACTGAAAAGCTTCTTTCTTGGATCACGTTGGTGTCTTAAAGTTCAACTCTATATGTGTGGGACTATTTCTGGATTCCCTATTCTGGCAACTGATGTTCTAAGGAAAGGACTCAATGCCCGTGTATGAAGGAGTGTGGTTATATGACAGCTTCTAGCTGTTAGCTCTTTAGGTTCTACTAAATGAAGTTATAATACTTCATTTGAGCTGATTTTTAAATAGAAATAACGTGTATTACTTTCTAGAAAGGGGTTTTCTTTTGAACACACATCAGAACCCTTCATAATATAATTGCAAGTTGTCAGGGCTGTGCCCTTCACTTTGTAGCAAACCAACACATCTGTCAGTGGCACTCATAAGCTTCTGTGTGTTTGTTTCAAAATACTAAGGGGTACAAATGTTCTAGGTTACATGGATCATAGCTTTTGAGGTGAAGCCACGTTCTGTTCAGGGAGGCTCCTAACCAATGACTATACTACCACCTTGGTCAGTTGTTGGCTGGAGGCTCCCCCAAAAGGAGCTTGCCCTAATCTACCACCACCATGGTCAAAGACTTAGCTGTTTCTCTCCATTATGTGTCTCCTCTATGGGGTAACTTTCTCCAGAGCTCTCCATCGGAGTCTTTGTCAAGATAACATCACAATGTAGATTTTTTTGCCTCGCTTTCTCTTACAGGTACTACTCCCCAATAAAACTCTAGCCCTCCTAACTCTAGCATCTACTTTCCAGAAAATCTAACCTCACAAATGATCTATGTCTACTCTTGCGCCAATACTACACTGTCTTGACTACTATAGCTTTATTAAGTCTTGGTCAGGTAGTAAGAATCCTGAGTTCTTCTACATCAAAACTGCTTTGGCTATTCTGTTACTTCCATTTCAATATGAATTTCAGGATAATCTTTCCATAGAAAATTCTGGTATTTGAGATTGTGTTGCTTATGTAGATTAATGGGGAGAATAGAGCACCACATTTATGGATTTGGATAGTTAAGATATAATCAGATCTTATTTCTTTCAACATTCTAGATACTACACATCATTAAGAAATAAAGAACAAATCCATTAAACATAAGGCCTTTTACCAATGTGTGCTCAGTTTTCTGATTGGACTCGAGTAGTCAGTAGAACTCTAGGCCTCAAGAGAAATGGTTTCATAGACGTTGTGAGAACGGAAGACAAAGGACCAGTGCAGTAACCCAGGGATTGGCAATAACAGGCAGCTGCTAACACACCTACCTAGGCTAATGGGGTAAAGGATATAAATTCTTAGAGATCCGCATCTGGGCTACCTGAAGGCTCTGTGGCAGGAGCAGGCAATATGGAGCTCAAGCCGCCACAATGAGATGGTGCTCAAAGCTGAGAGAAGGTAAGAAGTACTTGGGTTTCTGTGTCCACATTGCCCAGTCTATTACCCTGTGCCACTTGCTGAATCTGGTCCTAAGCTAACTGTGTGTGTCATTGTTGCATAACATTACCACCAACCTAGCAGCCTAGTGCAACACATGCTACCTGTTTCTGTGGCTCGAGAGTCCAGGCGCGGTTTAACTGGGTCCTGCATCAGGGTCTCCCAAGGCTGCAATCAAGGTGTCAGCTGGGCTGCATTCTCATGTGGAGGCTCGACTGGAGGAAAACCCACTTCCAGGCTTGCGTGATTGTTAGTAAAACTTAGTTCCTTATGGGTTTTGACTGAATGCTTCAGTTTCCCACTAGCTGTTGACTGGAGGTAGGCCTCAGTTTCCAGAGGCTTCCCTAATTTTCTTGCCACGTGGGCTCCCCCAACATGGCTACTGCTTCAACAAAGCCAGAAGGGAAAGAGTCTCCTCCCAAGACAGAGGTCACAGTGATAGATAATGTAATTACTGAAGTGACATGTCATCACTTCTGCTGTGTCTTGCTGGCTGGAAACAAGTTGTAGTCCTACCCACACTCAAGGTGCAAGCATGGGACTGCCAGGAGGCAGGGTCCTGAGGGCTGTCCTAGAGGTGGCCCATCTCAGCAGGGAAGCCTGGAAAAGTATAGTTGTGGAGTGGGGGAATAAATGAAGACAGAGGATCTGAGAGAGAAACTGACTTGCAGGAGAAAGATCACTAAGGTAACAAATCAAATGATATAAACCAGGCCTATTTTAGCCTTTATTTCCTTTTGTCCTCTTATTCTTGACTTTTTTCTCCCCACAGGCAATCACTCTCACGTCTTCAGTTTCTTAAATGTACACATGTCCTAGGGTAATGCGAAATGTTATACTTTGAATTTACATAAAACTGTGCTATACATCCTCAATTTAATCCTCCAAGATAGGTGGTAGTTAATACTACATGTAGTTCATGGTTTCTAACTGCTATGATTTTTGTCTTTGAGCGTCTAGGTTTTTTTCCAACTTTCCTTAACCTACAATCCTAGGCTATTCCTTGGAATCCACATGAAAGTACTCTGGAATGTATCCAGGAATGTGACTATGGGTCAAATGGGTCCTTTTGCTTTTCTCCTTTCCTATAAGTAGGGAAAGTGCAGAGCTTTATGGTAGCTGACAATTACGCATTGAACTTTGTACGCTTCTAACAGCAGAATGTCAAATTTCAAATCAGACTGAGACGGGGTTGCGGGGTGGGGAGGGGATGGATGTATGCCTACATGATGAGTGCGTTGCGCACCATCTGGGGAATGGTCATGCTTGAAGGTGCTCACTCAGGGAGGTGGGGGGGGAGGGGATGGAGGTATGACTACAAGGTGAATGCCAGGCGCACTGTCTGGAGAATGGACACGCTTGAGGCTCTGACTCAGGGGGATGGGCGGGACACGGACAATGTATATAACCTGAGCTTTTGTACCCCCATGAAGAGCTGAAATTAAAAAAAAATAAAAAAAGAAAAAAGAAATTCCATTGGCACAAGAGGACATAACCTATGTAATTTCAAATAAAACTCCCACACCTTTCCAGTCTAAAAATGTTCTGCCTTGAAATTACTGGGTCAAAGAATAAATATCCAGAAGTAAACTCAGCCTTAAGTACTCGCCTTCTTAAACACATGTTTCTTAGTTATAGACCAGTAACCATAGGTTTAGCCAAACTTCACAATTTAAGGTTATTGAAGAATAAGAAAAGTAAGAAATAATCAAAATACACAGCTGATAAGAGCTAGCCCTTCTGGGGATGGGTGGGGACGGGTATGGAAGACTTCGACTAGACTCCTTTTAGTCACAAAACAGGCATATGTTGACAAGTGACAGGATTTAGGAGGATCAGGCCCCTAGCTGATCGTTTAGCTTTGCCTAGCACAAAATGCTTCTCTCCTCAGTTCAAGTTTACCATCTCTAAGCTAAAATGAGACTGTAGCGGTGGGGGTGGGGGCTTTCACACAAACTTAAACACTAGCTAACGAATGAGCCCATGCATGAGCTAATGGATTTGGAGAGGCCTGTGCAACTTAGTCTATGTTGGTACCAGGCGCTGCCTCTACTCCCCATCCATGAGCATGGACCACAGGAAATTATCTCTGTACCCTTCCAGGGGGATGGACAATAGGTATCCTTGGGTGGCAGCTCAAGCAGAATGTCTAGTCCTGTCACCCACCACCTGGGGTTCATGTCCAAGGATTGTGCTCGGAACACTGTCTTAAGCACCTCTTTTGACCTCTGCTTTAAGCACGGCTACATTAGTTTATGAACTTTTCTTAAACACTGGAGTATAAGGAAGAATAGGAATGTTTTGAGCATGTGCTCAGTTTACCACCTTGAAGTCTGATCATAGCCACAAATTCTTTTCTAATTTAGCATCTTTAACTTGCTAGGATAATATGATAGTGGTGAAAAGTAGCAGTAATAGCATTTTCCTAACTAAATCAGGTGCTTTTAGTGATTATGAAATGATTTTTCTAAGCCTCTGAAAGATTCCCTGTATCAAGTCGTAGAAGTTTTCATTCCTAGTTCGACAAAATCCACGATTTCAAAAGTTGTAAATGCTTTTATGCGATCTGAGAATGCAGCTTTTCTTATGCTAATGAAATTAACCACCCTTACATTGATCTGTCCTTGCATTTGAGATGTATCCTACTGCATCCCTATTTTTAATATGCTGCTATATTTGACTTCCTAATATCTTTAGACTCCTTGTGTCTGTTAATAACATAGATTGCCGTTCTTCTGTCTATAGTAGCAAAACTATGCTAGCTTCATAAAACAGGCCACCTTATCTTGGCATTTTCTTTACTTATGCAATGTATCCTCTCATCAGTCAGAGGCTAAAGCAGGAAAACAAAACACTTCAAGCATTTACAAAGGGAATTCAATCCATGTAACTCTGAGGCTGGTGGAGGGGCAGGGAGCCCAAACAGGTTATGGACGTGGTGAGGAAGCTGAAGTTTATAGCTGCAGGGATCCTCAGCTGGGCTGGAAGAGGTGGAGGGGAGGCAGGGTTAGGAACCACAAGGTGGGGCACCTGGAGATGAGGAAACCAAGTTGGCCCGAGTTCTAGAGGAAACTGTCTGAGCCAAAGAGTAAGGGGCAGGAATACCCTGGCCTTTTCCCTTTCTCCCACACTCCACCTTCATCCCCCACCAGGCTGTTCACTGACCGAACTTGGCCGTGGGATAGCTCAATGCACTTGGGAAATACAGCCTGTGAGTACAAGGGTCTGCCCCGGGGTGCTGAGAACAGAAGGGTAATGACTGAAACTGGGGATAAATGTCAGAAACTTGGATTAGTTTCAGGTTTTTGCTACCTGAACAATAATACTGTTCTAGCATCCTTGGATGTTTCCTGGTACACACGTTTAAGATAGTCTTCATAGTATATCCAGGAATTTGTTGGGTCATGTGGATCTTGTAGGTAACTAGAAACCACCAAGCTGTTGCAGAACAGGTGTATGTCTTACGTCCGTACCAGCTGTGTATGAAACATGCCATCATGCCTGGTCCCAAACATGCCAGAGTTTCAGGGGTCTTCTGTCTGTTCCTTGTTTTGTGCTCCCAGAGGTTGACCTGAGTGAACTTCATCACCCAGGCTGCCAGGCCCTCTGGTCTCCAGTTTGGTGCCTCCATTGGGGAACATTGATAGGAGATCTACCATCTGAAAGAAGGTGACTGCTCCTCCTCCTTGTTCCGTTGGGATGTAGATAACAGCTTCTCCGCTTGATGACTACACTGTCCAGTGTGCTCTCCCTTCACGCTGCTAACACCCTTGTGAAGAATCCCTTTGCAAATAAACTCTCCTAATCTGGCTGAGCCACTTGTTCCTGCTGTGACTCAGACTGACAGAGCCAGGCATCTCTACCTCTAACTGCTGCCAAATTATGTACTCTTGTGTTTAGCTTCTATTCCCTGGTTATTAATGTTGACTGTCAACTTAAAAGACATGAAAGAAGACTCTACATATGTTGAGTTTCCTTGGGAATGACTATTACTGGAATGCATGGAATGGCAAGCCATGAGTGCATTAGTGAGAGAAGCATAAAGCAAAGCTTCTATTAACAGAAAAGCTTTCATAAGCTGGTTAGAAACAGTTGAGACATTCCAGAAGTTCAAAGCTAGAGTTGTCAGTTCTTTGGAGATACAAGTGTTCCTCTGAGAATGTCTTACCTGAATTACTGCTATCCTAAGGAATGTCTAGTAATAAACCTTATCAAAGCAGGAGATCCATGAAGGATGGAAAAGGGTTTTTTGTAGGCATCTTAGAAAATCCTTAAACTGTCATGTCAGATGCATAAACTTTGAGCCGCCACCTCCTTCATGCCTTCTTGTTTTGTCTGGGTCTGGCAAAAGCGACTTCATCCTGATAGCTACAGCTTTCCCACTTCCCCCTTCTGATCTTTCTCTGTATCACTGATCAATTAACTTCAGTCAGAGTAAGTGTTCCTCAGTGCCAGAAAGGACCTTTCCCAGTAGTTTGGTCTTGTCCCATGTTGGGTGGTGGTGAACAGCTGGAAGTCAGTGTCAAGACCCCAGCCACACTTGAGCAATTGAAGGGACCAGAAGAAGCTCTTGGGGTTGGTTCATCAGGATTTCACTATTAAGTTTGATTCTTTTCCATAGGTGTTACCATCATTTCGAGGCACTAGGACAACATTTTGTCAGCAGTTCTATTTTTATAAAGACTTGAGAAAACAGGTACAGTTTAAAAAGGAAAACAAAGCAAAGATAGCAAATGACAATTCTAGTTTACTTGGTGGCTTTGAGTCGTTATGAACCTAAACTTAAAGGCAATCAGCAGAACAGACAAAATGACAATAGGGAACTAGTTAAGACTTGTAGCCATGTGGGTTATTCTATGTCACTGAGTCTCAACTTCCCCAGAGGAATTTACCCCCAGGTACAGCATGTAGTATTAGCAATAGCACAGATACCATCTTGGTTAGCTAATAATCAAAAGCAATTTGTTATCTAACACTATCCTGGCAAAGGAAGCTAATGAGTGTGGCTATGCAGCAACAGCCTTTGCAGTGGAGTCTTCAAGAATTTCTAGGGGTAGCAGATAAATTTACTCATTAGCAGCTATACCAGCCATGGTACAAAAGGAAGCAAATTCAGAGTCCCATAACCTCCCAAATAACTCATGTTTAACTCTGTAGTGAGGGCGCTGGTCCAGTGATTATTCCATTGATAGATTTCAGATCTGACAGCAGTCAAATACCCCAACTTACACTGGCCTCTTTCATCCAAGTGTCTAAACATCTACAGACCCACATTGACATACCCTACCCATGAAAGTAAATATGCTTAATAGAAGCACAATTTGAGTTTTCTATATATGATAGAATTAAACCAGGGGTCAGTTATATTACTACATACTACTAATAGCCTTTGAAATTGGTTCCAACAGTTCTTTTTGCACATTAGACCCAAGGAACTTTTAAGAGGGAATGACCCATTGTGTCTCTCAGGTCCAACTAAGACCATCTTTTTGAGTAGATAAGGCAAGTAATGGGAGCTGAAGGTAGATGAGAAGAATGTTTAACCCTACAGGAGTGCACAGGGATATAATTGGTACAGGTAGTTGGATCTGGGATGTTAGTGACACTTGTTACAGATTGAACTAGAGGGTCACTAGAGTCATGAACAAATATTGGTTTTTGATGGCTGCTCCAACAATCGGTAAGGTTTCCCCCTGTAGCAACAGACAGGGAAATAGCCACTAGGGGTTGTCTTTTCTAATTAGACTTTAGCCCCTGCTGAAGCGGTGACTCCCTTGCAAGAGAAGTCTTCAACTCTATGGGAGAACATACAGATCAAAGTTAAAACATAACCTTGTCACCCATGTAAGGGAGGTAGCTAGGTAAAATCCAACCACCAAACCTCAAATGGCCAATCAGGGAGGTTAAAATAGCCAGGGGCTGTAGGCACTGGCTTTCCAGGATTGAGTTTAGGATAGGTAAAGCAGGCCAAATAAGCATTTTTGGCTGTTTGATTGATGTCACCCCATCAGTATTGTTTCATAAAATTGATCTGTAGCACAGTGACTTAAATCACATATAGTAGTTAATAAAGTTTCGTGGAATCTGGCAGGACAGTCTGCTTGGCCCAAACCAGAGCTCCTCTTTATCAATGAACCAGCAGCCACTGTTTTTCTAACTTTTCAGCCTCTGGTGTCCAACTCTGTACATACTTAGTAATTGTCTTAAGATCATCTTTTGGGAATCTTTCTTGCTGTGCCACGACAGATCTGATCAGTAGGACCTTTAAGGGACAGTATGTCTTGCTGCATTGTCAGCAAGGTGACTTATGCTAGCTTCCATAGTCTAGTTTCAAATGGCCTGAAATTAGGATAATAGCTAGAGCAGCAGGTAACTGTAGTGCATCTAATTCTTTCACATAGAGCCCACTTATTTTGTTTCCATTGGAAGTGAGGAGACCTGTGACTCCATGACACTCTAGAACCATGAGCAACTCCAAAAGCATGCCTACCGTCTATACAAACATTAAGCCTTTCCCTTAGCAAGGAGACAGGCTTGAGTTGAGGGCAAATGGCTGAGCCTACCGGACTGAAGTGGCTAAAGGCACAGGAGCTGCTTCCACGACCTCAAAGGAAGTAGCGGTTGCAGCCTGCACAACACTTACCAGTGTCGCTTTTTAAATACAAACCATGTGTAAACCAGGATGACTCAGCATTGTTGAGGGGACTCTCGTAGGAGTTAAAGGTGGTCTGTCAGTTAAGAGATCATGTGGTATTTCTGCCAAAGGGGAGAGGAGAATCGCAGAGTCATTGCCGTGAGTGACATAAGGAGCAGCAAGCAGAAGCCTGTAGGAAGCGGGCTGGCAGGAAGATGCTGAGCATGCTGTGGTTTTTGAGAGGTTCCACAGCAGGAGGCACAGATACAGTTAGGGAGATGCCATGGCTGTCACCTCGGCTGCCTTTGACTGGCGGGCTGGAGCCGGGACTGTTCTTAGGGAATCCGTCAGCACCAGGATCCACTTGTTGACTATAGTATCCTAGGAGGGCAGTGTTGGCCTCTATGCTTTTGAGTTAGGACCCTCAAACCATCTTTCATAGAGAAACGGGATAAAGCAGAGTTAAAAAAAAAAAAAAAAAAAACTTCCAGTTCTAGATCACCTAATTATAATCTTAGTTTAAAAACTTGCTCCTCAGATTTTACCCAAATTGGGGTCAGGCTTGGTAAATTTGAAGCATACAGGGGTTAGGCCAGAAAAGTTAGGGATCCAGTTATGACAGTAACCAAGTCCTAGAAACCTATGGAGTTGACACTTGGTTTTTGGCTGAGGAAATTGTGAAATGCCTTGAATCCAGTCTGGGTCTAAATGTAATCAGTTCTGTGAAATTAAATGGCTCAAATATTTCACCTGAGTTTTCACTAGCTGCAGTTTTTCTCTAGAGACTTTGACCTTCAGCTAGTTGCTTTAACAGATGCACACTGTGTTTCTCTAGGCTACCTGTGACACAGAGCAAAGAAGGCCATCTGCATATTGCAGCAGAGCCTTGGGAGGAGGGACCACATCCTTCAAGTTTGCCTTTTAATATTTGAGAAAAACAGGAAGGACTTTCAGTAAAACCCTGGGACATTATTGTCCAGGTGATTGACCTTCCCAGGTAAAGGCAAAAAGATATTGGCTGGCCTGATGCACTGGGATACTGAAGACTGCACTATGCTGATCAATGACTGGAAAACCTATCAATGGGTATTGAGGTTTAATAACACATGGGATTTGGAACCACTGGATGTACATTGGAATAACAGTATGGTTTATTTATGGGAGAGGTCCTGAATGAACCTCCACCCGGTGGTTGGGTTTTGGATAGGTAGAACTGGGGTGTGTATTACAAGGGCTAGCACATAGAATAATGAGGCCCTGTTTTTATAGTCTTCTGCAATAAGCATAATACCTTATAATGCCATTGGGTTTATGTTTAATATTAGGCAGGGGTTTTGACCAATCTGAATTTTAATAGGTACATTGAGTCTTATCAACATCAATGGATGATTTTGCCCATAAAGACAAGGATTTGATTTAACAGTGAGGGTATGGCATTGTTTTCTGAATAGGAAGAGACCTAAAAAATGGAATTTGGTATCAGGACTCCAAAGCTGAGTCAACAATTTCGTTTGTGAAATTCTAAAATTATTTCCCTTTTGGGGAAAAACTTCCAGCATGGTATCTTTCTAGAAAATCAAGTCTTAAAGATGTGAATGGAGGAAGAACTAACAAGCAAAAAGGAATAGGTGTCTTGGAGAGGGCCAAGATGGAGAGAAATGGGCTGAGACAAAAGCAGTTAGGGCCTGTTGGAAACTCCCACATTCTTCCTTCATTGAACCAGGCCTCTGCTTTAGTGGCATTCCAGGTAATTCTGGCTTGGAGTTTGAGAATCTCTGTATTACAGCACCATGATGCCTGGGACTTCTCCCTGTGGGGAGTGAATGATGCAGAGGCTGAAGAGGACGTACAATTCCTCTAGCATCTGAGAGGGGGCAGCGACAGGACCAGGGTTGAGAAATTGGATGGTGAACTTGTCCCAGCATAGCACTGAAGAGAGAATGGAAGCTCGGGCCAGCTACCTCCAAACCAGACATTTAAGAGTTCTCATCTCCTACAGCCAAAGTGCAAATGTTGCTAAAAATCAAGCGCAGTGTATGACTGGGAAGTATAGCAGAGGTGCAAGGAATGCTACATTCTCAGACCTAGAGTGTCTTACCCTAATGTCAGGCCCTGATGAAGGAAGGAATAAGATGGCATTGGGACATCTGGGTTAGATGTATTATAGGTCCTTGAACCACCCCTCACGTCCACAGAATCTGCCGGGCCTCTCCTCGTAAGGATAAGGCAGAGGTCTCACCTGAGACATGTGTATTATCCTCTTAACATGGGTCCCCGTGGCTTCCAGGCCAATTACTAGTGTCAAGTCACAGCATGATCCAGATGGGGCAGTCTGCCTGCTATACGAGGGAAGGGATTACTCACCAACACATCTGTGGGACCTGACTACTCTATTAGTAGGAACAGAACAGACCCAGGAATAAGCCTTAAAGGTGATAGAGCAGGGGAAGGCTAGATAATGGAGAGTTTGTATAGGGACCCTCATAGGACTAATGTTCGAGAAAGGACATAGGGAACTAGTCTTAAAATACTGCTGGCACAGATATGGGAAACTTTAGTGTAGGAGGTGGGGGGAAATGATGGCCTATAATAGCAGTTCTAAAAATATATACATATATACATTCAAATCCTGGGAGACTTTAAGAATCTCAACTCTTTTTTTTTTTTTTTTATTTCAACTCTTCATGGGAGTACAAAAACTCAGGTTATATACATTGTCCGTGTCCCGCCCATCCCCCTGAGTCAGAGCCTCAAGCGTGTCCATTCTCCAGACAGTGCGCCTGGCACTCACCATGTAGTCATACCTCCATCCCCTCCCCCCACCCCCCACCTCCCCGAGTCAGTACCTTCAAGCATCACCATTCCCCAGACGGTGGGGAGGGGATGGGTATGCCTACACGATGAGTGCATTGTGCACCGTCTGGGGAAAGAATCTCAACTCTTAAGCTTCCTACAACCTCTTGCAAATAAACCAGAATCTCTGGACATAAGGCCCAAGCATCAGGATTTCTTAGAACTCCTTGGGTGACTTTTAGCATACAGCCAAGCTTGAGAACCACTGGTGCATAGCAAATGGGAAAGATGCCAGAGCTACCTTGGAGTCTTGAGAAAGGAATAGAAGCCATTCAGATGTAGGCCTGTTAGAACTTTATTATGGATGACCAGAGAAGCCAGGATAATTCCAGGAGACCCCAGACGGTCATTCCTTTCCCTAAAATAAAAGGAAAGCACTAGTGAAAAAAGGGCACCAACCTCACCAAGATGCTAATGGCAGCTTTCCTCTGTAGGCCAGGGTTGATGAGGGAGGTTATTATGGAACTAGGCTCTCTGATGTTGGTGAAGATGTTCAAGTTCAGATGCAGCAGATCTAGACAACAGCATTTAACTATGAGAGCCAAGGTGGATGTGACTATTATATAGAGTTGCAAAGCCAGAATAGCAATCAGAAGTCTTAAATCCACAAGGCTACTAGACCACTAAAAATTCAGTGAGATGAGCAGTCAAAAAGGTATTTCCTAGTCTTCTCACCCAGTCTCTTTCCAGTTAGATTATCAGTTGACCAGATGGAAAGTCAGCATCCCTTGCTCAATGCTCAAACCTGAGCCAGTCCTAGCTAAGTCTACTTGAGGAAGTATACCACAATACCAAAACATGCATATGACAGTGATTCCCCATGTCCTTTAAAGGAATCTATGATAACTTACTAACACATGAGGAACTGTACCCTGGGGAAAGAAATACTCAAATCTTTCAGGAGTCACTGGATGTGTTACTGGTGTGAAGGGCCAAAAATAGCCTAATCACCTTCGTATTAGGGTTACAGTATGTGTGTGGTCAGTCAAAATTCCTCTCCCAAGTAGGTCTTGCCAATCAGTCCAGTGAGTCTTTGGATCTACTTTGTGGCCATTTCATTAACTGAGTCTGAATAGGCTGGACATACTTGTCAGTTGGCCAACCCCTAACTTTATTCTTGACATAAGAATGAAATAAGATTTAAAAGTGTAGGAAAGACTGGGCAGAGACCCATAAAACTACCCTGTTCAAGATAGCAAACCAGAGTAGACGCTGTATCTAGGTGGAACAGTAGAGATTAATGTTCCCTCGAAGTTATAAAGGATGCAGGAATAGGGTCCCAATTAATCGTGTCCTCTGCTCAGTGTGCCAGTTATGGCACCTATGAAAGTCAGATGGACTCATGGTGGGATGATCAAGGGCAACTCTAGGCAACATAGGATCACAAAAACCATTACTGGCCTGATAGACCTGAGTTTGGCTCCTTGCCCAAAGCTGCTGCATCAACTTCAGTGCTTTGGACACTGGGCTGTCTCGAAGTGCCTGTGTACTTGGAACCAACAGCTGTTATTTGTGACTAGCAGGTAGAATATGAAGGATATTCTCCCGCCATGAATAGAAATAGGTGTGGCCACTCTTGTCATCTCTTCAGGAGTCCCACTTGAGGAATTTGTCTCCCATTTCTGTGACCATAGAGATTCTGGATCTTGCTAGGGAGGAGAAAAGTAAAATAGTCTTACCAAGGGACATACAAGTTAATACTGGCAGGTCATTTTGGATAAACAGGCAAAGAAAGATGACTACATCATTGACTCTGACAGTGAGGAGTGAGGGCTGTGACATAGGCCAGGCAGTGGCTTGCCTGGGATTCACAGGACACACTTTGGTGCTTACATAACTGGCAACAGCCTGGAATTTCAATGGCCATGGCCTGATGAGTTCATTAACCAGGATCTGACTCCTTTGGGACAATGTTTGGGTTGCCCCTCTGAACAAGTGATCCAGACCATACAAATGGGGGCTGAAGCCAAAAATCTTCTAGAGTAGGGTGGGAGGAAGAGCATTATCAGTGACCAGTTGCAGGTTGGGTCCTCCTGAAGCAAGTACCCATGTAGTTTGGGTTATAAGATGTTTATTAGGGATCCACAACTGTGAAAGCAACAAGGGAGAAGCAGGCTGGGCAGATGGAGAAGTCAAACACTGAAGCAGGCCAGAGAAAGCCTCAGCTCCACCCAGTGGGAGAGTTGCACTGAGTATTTCCCATCAATGCCCTGTGTTGGGCCAAAAGGACCCAGCCTATGATTCTCCTCTTCACCTAGTTGCAGGGTATGGGCTTACCCAGGAAGAACATCACCTAAAGCAAGGAGACTCTATAGATGCAGACCCCGAGGAGGAGGGAGCTGGTGACCTGCTATGTTCAATTCCAGGCTGGCTGGCAGACAAAAACAGTGATGTCTGCCATGCTGGGTGTGATAATGCAGCTCAGTAGAGGGGAGCCAAAACTGTGCAGGAAGCCTCAAGGGCACGTAGACCACAGCAGCAGCCGTGGTGACATCCTTTTACTTGCCCATGCCCCTGCTTGCCTGAGAAGGCTTGTTCTCGCCGGGGCTGCCAAGGTGGTCCAGCTGTCAATATCTATTCTGTCCCTTAGTTCAGTAGTCTCCCCAATCAGATGTTTTCAGGTCTTGTGCCCTGGTGAGGTTGAGGCCACCTAGTGTGTTTCCTTGCAGTCTGAGTATTTGCTTTCGTTACTTTTCTAGCTCATCCCACTTGAGAAAAGTTATGGTTGTCTCCTGTGTGGTCCCATTCCTACCCCACCATGGGTTCCCTCCATAGCCTGGTACTAGCAGAGTTCTCGGGCACAACCACATCAGGCCATCCTGACTAATGTGGGTGGAAGGATAGGTGGCCTGGGTGGCTTGAATAGGGGAACAGAGGCGCCAACAGCTGTTTCCAAGGTTGGACCCTCAGGTAGTTCTTTCCTAAAACAAAACTAAAGCCTTAATTAATAAGGGCACCGGCCTCACTGAGAAGCTGGCAGCTGTCCCCTGTAGGCCAGGACTGACGATAAGAGAGGTGGTTATGGACTCCTGATGCCCATGGGGATGGTAGAATCAATCCACGAACAGCAAAGGCCAGGAATCATAGATGTAACTACTATAATAAGCCTAAAAGCCAGGACTAGCAAAAGGCCTGATTCACAGGCTACTAGACCACAATATATCTAGTGGTAGAAAAACATGGGTGGCCAACAAACGTATTGCTTCACCTATCAAGAGATGAAGAGTGGGTGAGCAGAAAGCTGATGTTAGCTGCCCCCATGGAAAGTCACTATCTTTTGCTCAATGTTCACTTCAATACTGGCTAATTTCCCTTCAGAAGGGACCCCACAAAATACCATGACAAGCACACGTACTCATTTCACATGTCCTTCCCCAAAGGAATCTATGGTCATTTATATCAGAAACTATACCCTTGGGAAAGGAAAATACTCCAATATTTCAGGAGTTGTATGTGGGTCAAGTTTACTGATATGAAAGATCAGGCACCTTCCTATTAGAGTAAAGGTGCAGAGCTCAGTTATAGTCCTCACCCAAGTTAGTCTCTGGACTAGTCCTGTGAGTCTAGGGATCTACTCTGGACATTTCCCTGGTCTCTGAATGCCTGAAATAGATGGACCTACTTGGCAAAACCCTTTGTTTCCTGTTCTGTAGACTAAGGGTTGTAATGGCTTCAAAGACCATAAAACTGCCCTCAAGCCAAGACAGTAAATCAGAATTAATACCATAACTGGGTTGAATGGTAGAGATTAATGTTCCCTTACAGTCCTAAAGGATGCAGGGAGCAGTGGTCCCAATCAATCACATCCCCATTCTGTGTACCTGTACAGCTCCTGAAAATGTCAGATGGCTCATTGCAGGTGATGGAATAGAACAATGGAGGATCACAGACTACTGCAGTATAGTGCACAGCTTGGAGGTTGTCGGCCTGCCAACCTTTTGTCCAAAGTTGATGCAACAGCCTTGGTGCCTTTGATATCAGCTGTCTTAAAAAATATACATGTAATTTGAACCTATATCCATTACTTGACACAATAGATAGACTATGAGGGTATTCTGTCATCAAGAGGCTATAAACAGGAGTGGTTACTCACCATCCCTTCTAGTAGAGACCCACTTGGCACTTGTGCTTCCCATTGCCACAACTTCATGTTTTTGGCCAACGTAGGCACTCCTGGAAGATGGAAGACTTTCCTACCATGGGGTACAAGAGCTCCACATTAAACTGAGAATGCCATGAGGTCATCTTGGGACCAATAGGCAAAGAAGGAAATGTTCGATTCTGATCATGAGAGCAAGGACTGCTGCTATATGATGTGGCCAGGCCACAGCCTGTCTGGAATTCGCTAGAGACCTTATGATAACCCTATGACTGGTAACAACCAGGAATTTCAGTAACTGTCCTGACAAGGGCTTATAACCAGGGACTCAACCCTTCAGGGATGAATGTTTAAATTACTCCTCTTTGCAAGTAACCTAGACCATACAAGTAAGGGTTTAGAGTGAGTAACTTTCAGTACAGGTAGTGGGGGAAGAAACATAAGCAGTGATGGGGGTTACATGTTGGGTCCTCCTGAAGCAGGTACCCATGTAGTTTGAGGTATAAAATATTAAGGATCCACAACCACAAAAGGAACAGGGAGGAAGCAGACCAGGCAGATGAAGAAGTCAAACACTGAAGCAGGCCAGAGAAAGCCTCAACCTACACAATGGGGGAGCTGTGTGTGCATGTATTGCCCAAAGCATGCCATCTTGGTCCAAAAGGACCCAAGCCCATGTTTCTCTTCACTCAGTTACAGGGTTGTGGGATGCCTCAGGAAGAATACCACGCAGAGTAAGGAGTTTGGCAGGTATACACCCTGAAGGAGCTGTAACTTTTCAGACTCCAGGCTTAGGTGACAGGGGGAAACAGCCACGTGTGCCAGGCTGGGCTGCCAGAATGACTGGGCAGTGGGAAAGCTGAAGGCACATGGTAAGCCTGAACAGGGAGTGTAGATGGCAGCAGTCTGGGCCGTCTCTTTGCACTTCCCCTCTGCATGCCTTCCTGTTAGCCCATGTGACTTTTCTCCCCTGGGCTACCAAGACTGGTTATTTCTGTCCTTTTTTCATGAGTGTGAGGACATCTAATACCTCTCCATAAAGTGTGGGTACTTGGGTTTTTATCCTCCTTTCTCTAGCTCATCCCATTCTTTGGTTTGGCCTGTGGTATCCTATTGCTATCTCCTTATCTGATAGTGGCAGTCCAGTCCTCTCGCTGCAGCATGAGTTCACTCTGGAGCCCACGGTTGGAAACATTCTTGAGCTGTCTGCATTGGGTCATCCTGATCAACTGGAGTGAGAAGGGCTGGTAGGCAGCTTGGATAGCTTGTGTAGGTAGGGACTAGGGTAACCTGCTTCCTGCTAGGAACATCCAGAGTTGGGGGATAGCTATCAACTCACGCATGCCAATGCCTGGAAAGACTGAGCTAAAGACTTAAAATGAGCTATAAGTATGGTGAACAACATGGATGAATCTTAGAAAGACCCATCAGATCTTGTACCACAAATGAAATGATTGTTCTGGAGAATGATCATCAATATCTGACCTCAGGAAAAAAACAACCAGATACTGTACGTTCTGAACAAGTTCACAGCACAACAGTTCTGGATTCCGATATGCACCCTTCTAGACCCATTTACCTGCCTTCAGTTCTGGCTTTGGTGGTTCTCTAACACTGTTCTGTACCTTCCCTGCAGTCTGGGGAGAAGTTGCTGCTACCTCAGCCATGGCCAGTGAACAAGGAAATTCCAGGGCCTGCATGGTAAGAGTTCAGGTTGCAACCCTGCCCTGCAGAGCTTTACCCTGTGGTCATGAGGCTGTTGGAAGACCCTCTGATTGCACACCAGATGTGCAGGGAGTTAACGTTCTCCAGGGCAGACTTTGACCATGGGAGAAAAGAGCTGGTGGATAAACTAATTTCTCTTCCTCAGGATTGTTGAGGACAGACATGACTTCCTTTGGCCTCTATAAAGACTCCTGGGGTAGACTGAGCAATTGGCTTGCCAGGAAGCTATGGCTAACTCAGAACACCCTTTTTCATATTTTCCATCCCTTCTTCCCTGCCTTTTCCCTTCCTGTTTTTGTTGGGACTCGACTCTACTACAACAAAATGTCAGCGAATGTGTTCTTGCCTCACGATCTACATTCTAGGACACCTGGCCTAAAACGGTCCCTCGTTAACTGTTCTTGCCAAAACTTAGATTTAGATTCTCAATCAGATTCAAATCTAACTTTCAATTTATAGGAGATAAGGGGAAAACGTAAATTACACTATGGAGACAAAATCTGTAATATTGAGATTCCGCAACCATTTAGAGTAGATGACCCAGTTTCAAGGAACTTAGTTTAAAAAAACAAAAATGTGTTTGTATTTGGATCTTGATTCAAAAGTAGAAGCTTCAGAAGTATTAGTAAAATACCATTTCTTGAATTGTTTATATACACAGGTGTCTGCTTAATTCTTAAATTGTCATGTTTTTAAAACACTATTAGCAGACCAAAAATGGGGTGAACAAAACCAGACGGAGGAGCATTTGGGACTTAGTCTTATAACCACTTAGTACTTAGGAGGATTTGAAATAAGGCTAAGTGGTTAAGAGGTAGAATATTCAGAACTGTGTGACTTATTGAATGTTGGAAATAGAGATCTCAAGAATGATGCCATGGTCCTCATAAGTGCTCAACCCAATAATACCTTATTGTATTAGTAAGGGGCAAGATGAATGAAAGGAAGTCCTAGTCTGTTGGCATTTGAGAGTCTTATGGGTTGGTCAGGTGGAAATGAGTATTGACAATCAGAAGCTGGATAGAAACCTGGGTAAAGGGCATCTGTGTAGGTAAGATGGTGTAAGGTGGTCAGTGATTGAGCTTACCTGGTGTCTATTTCAGGCCCTACTCTTGGGGGCCTGAAGCAGATATGCAGGTAGTCTATTGAGAACATAGCAAGAGTGGTAGCAGGAAACAAGGGAAAGATGATACTACAAACATGCTTTTTAGAGTTGGCCACCATTGTGGCAACTGATTGCTGTCCAACGAAGGAAGAAAAAGGGAAGCATTTTCCCAGAGGCTTCATTGTCCCCTTGATCAAGTGTTACCACGTGTGACTCCCTGGGCTTTCTGGCCTACGTGTGCATGAGTGCCGAGCAGGTTCCTACAGGCATCTATGTGACAATGTCAAACTCCAGGACAGGATGCCAAGTAGGTAAGGTGTTGGGTTGCTGCTGGGTGAAACTGGTCCTTGTAGCAATGGCTCAAAGGAAACATGAGATTAAATGGTTTGAAGTAGTCTTCAAATGTTTCCAGAACCCTCAAGGGGAGTATAGAAAGCAAATAGTTGAGCCCCTGGGGAACACAGACTTTAAGAGACATGTAGACCAAATCGTCTGAAGGAATAGTTTAAGGATTAATAGCAAATGAAACACGAACAGTGGCCACAAACTTAAGGTTCAAGAGTTTAAGAAGGAGAGGTTACAAAACACAGAAGTCAAAATGAATTGTGACCGATGAGTTTGGGAAGTCATTGGCTAAAATACAAACCCTGGGATGAGAAATAGAAGCAAGGATGCAACTTACTAAGTGATAAATGGATTGCAGTCTGGGTAGACCAGTGATGTCAATATTAATATATTTGCATACTTCTGGCATATGCATATGCTAACTACATTGCCATATGTTAAATATTCCTAAACGAATGTCATAAAATGCTTTTGTAACCATACAAACATTTTTACTAAATGAAAATACTGATTTTTAGTCAGTGATGTGAATAAAAGTGTTCTATGTTCCAAAGTTTAACACTCCATGATACAGCATTTGTAAAGATCTCAGTTTGTTTTGACTCTTGGTTTTAAGGGTTGTCATAGCTGAGAAATATTTTACGAAGACTGGTAGCTCCAAGTAAAAGAACTACACTGTTGGCTGTTCTTATTAAATCATGAAACTTACTGTGGTCCCATCTACCAATTATGCAAAATTCTTCTGAGACTCTTCTGGGAAAACTCCCATTCTGTCATTCTGTTGTTGTAAACTAATTGGAAGGTGTTGCATTTCTACATTCTTAACCAATTAGTCCAAAACCTCCCTGAAATTGTTTGAAAACATTCTTCTAACTTTAAAACATGTCTAGATTCTAATGTGCAGATACAAGACATTTTAGACACTTCTTCTAGAGCAAAATTTCAACATTGGAAATGTTCAAAAATCTGCTTTTACAGTATTCTCCATTGCATGAATTCTTCAAAAAGTTTTCTTTCTCTTTATCATTGTTACAACTTTTACCTTGAAGGGACAGATTTCTCAGAGCATTCAATTGTGCCAAGGTCAGCAAATGTAGAATATCTGACATTTGGAAAAGACAAATGCTTAACTCATCCTTAAGTACAACTTTTTTTCTCTTTAATGAGATAGGGAGTAATGAAACTTTTTCACATTGTAGACATTTGCTAGTTCTAATTGCCAAGTATAAGACATCTCCTATGGTTTAAAATTCTTCATGAAGGTAGTCCCCTCAATGACAACTTCTATCATAATGTACTGTCTTCAACTTCTTGGCAACTCCATTTGTGAATGATGCAATGGATGAATTGCACCTCTGATATATCTGTAAACTCACCCTGGTATCAACAGTGGCTATGTTTTCCTTGAAGGGTGTCATTTAATGTTGAATGTGGCTCACAAAAGCAATTTTAGGTATATCATTTTTGAAGTAGAGTCTGGCAGATACCATAATCTGAGACACATTCAAAATGTTTTCACTTTCCTCCAGCTGTATAGCAAACTCCCATACCATATAATTTGTACTAAACTTCATTCTTCAAGTTCTTAGTATTTTCTGTGTATCTGCCAATAGTATTTGATAAATATTTGGTTCTATTTGTTTCCCGTGTATTCTAGCAATTTCTATCATAGGATGAATCAAGTGTTCCCCTAGTGGTAAATGGATTTTTCTTTCACTCCTAAACATTTTATTGCTAAGTTCATTGAAGTCTCATGGAGCATTGGAGTAAGAGCCACGTAACTCTACACAACACTGATGTAATTGTAGACACATGTTCTATATACCTAATCAGGATTAGCAAGACTTCAAAAATTAATATATCAAGGCACTGTGTATACTTAGGGAAGGGATTTATCTGCTATTAATGCCAGATCTTACCCTAATAGTCTTGATAACTTCAACTGATCCCTTGGCAGATTTCTTGGGAGAACTGATTCTTACTCCATAATACAGCTGTTAAAGAACAGTACTAGGAACAGAAATGATCATCTTTGCAATTCTCTTGTTCTCAGGTGCTTATTAGTTTCTTCAACCTGCAGTTTCACTGTAGAGGTCTGTAACTCATGTCTGCCCAGATTGTGGGGATTACTGTAGTTAAAATTAAACATCAACAATCCACTTAGGTCGACACATTGATTGCTGAAGTTGTACGCAGAGACATGCTTGAGGGAGCCTTGGCCAGCATTTCCAGTTGGAGAACACCTTCCCATGTCTCGTGTCCCGGGTACTCCCTAAAAGGGAGAAAATACTTTTCCTCAACTCTCATACGTTTGTCATCAGCACCAGTTTCTGTAATTAGATTAACAAGAGAAAGCTTAACGTGTGCAGTGTATATCATGTTGGGAGGAAAGTAAATCAAAGCGCAGTGGCTTTAAGAGTCCTGGCTCATATAAGATCCTCAAGGAGCAATCCATTGTAGGGAGGTAATGGGACCTAAAACAAAAGCAAAAAAACCGTCCTGGTCTTCAAAGGCAGGAAAACCATGGGAAGAGGTAAAATCTGATCCCGGATTCTTGTACTGTCTGAGTTGATGGAAGTTTTAGAGGGAAATTTCTTCAGGCAGAAAAGTAGAAAGACCTTTTGTCTCTAAATCTGTCCTGCTTCTAGGCAAACAGGAAAGGCAGAATTCCCCTGCATCAACCGCCTCCAGCTCAATAATCCATGTTTCTGGGGAGGCACGCTTTTTCTCCTTCATGCCTGACCAACCAATGCATGGATGAGTGAGTCAACTTGAAGGTCTGGTGTTCTTTATCAGAAGTTAGCAATAATGTAAGGGGTGGGGGCTGGAAGGTTTCACAGTGATTGTGTGGCCAGTTTAGTGCTTTCAAACTCTGTTCATTGTGAGGCCTCCATACCCCCAGTCATGCAGGTATACTTGACACACAGGCAGCAGTAAGAGAGGAGACTATGAACTGCAGCAAGTAGCTCAGGTCACCATGCTGACTGAGGAACCCGCAGGTCTGACTTCCCTTGAGACCCTGGTGGGGTGGCGGAGGAGTTGCTGCTCCTCTCCCTGCAGCGCTCCCTCCAGTGGCAGCCACTGCGAAGACTCAGCCTTCACCGTTCTCCCAGGCAGAGCTGCTGCAGGCATCGCTACCATGGTCCTTGTTCTTGCCATTTTCATGGCCTTCCACAGGGTGTCCATGGTCCTTATCTCAGCCGCCTGCCTCTTGGCTACTCTTCTTTGGGTCTCAGGAGCCTGGTCATGGCAGGTGCTGTCACCTCAGTCTGTCATGCGTATGCGTATTAGCAATCTCACTGGGGGCTGAGTCACTTGTCATAAGTGACTCCACTGAGATATTTAAGCTCCCAAAACACCAAATATCACTGTCAAATCTTGTTTGTTTTAGTCCAGTAGTTGAGGTCAGTAACTCACAAGGGGCTGATAAGGTACAGCATCACATTCCTGAGGGGAAAAGGGAGTTCTTCACCCTAAGTTCTTACATAACAGGGTCTGGTAAGACCTCATCCTCAGAGGGAGATATGCTCCAAATTATCACAGCATACGTCATTCATGTAGAGGACTAAGTGTGTGGAATCATTTCAAAGCCACATAATGTAGCCATAATAGGTTTGTTTGCCCAGTGAACACTGGGTCAATATACTGAGACATCAGGGTTGCAGCTGAGAGAGTTAAACCCTAGGGCAGCTGAACGAGGAGACAGGAGGAAACCTGGAGTTCATCTCTGAGAGGTTTGGCGATAGGGTTTTTGAGGGTTCTGGACAGGCGATGGGCTGAAGTGTTGGGACTGCTGATTGGTTGAAATGAGGGGTGAAGTCATGGGGCAGCGATATGAAGAAACAGCACTCAGCTGAGTCAGTTCCTTGGTGTCAGCTGTTCCACTGGAATCCAGGATCTGAGAAACATCTTAAGCAATTCTTGAGCAAAACGTTCCTATGATTCTGGCATCAGATCCTATCTGCAGGGCCAATGGGGGAGCAGGCAGTTGGTGGCCGGCTTGCTTTGTAACTCTTGGCTGCAGGGAAGTGCATCCTGGAAAATGCCTAACTATAGTCCTGCCTAAAGCCTGGCTTATGACGGTCCTTAACCCTGTGAGGGGCTCCTGCTGACAAGGGCCCGGATGAACATATGCTGATCAGGATTGGAGAAATGAAACTGTTCTGCGGTCACCTGTAGGCTTTCTGGAGTGCCAGGTCTGGGGTTCTTACCCTGCATGAAGACAGTGCTCTTATCTATGGTTTTAGCACAACTTAACATTGAACTATGAGGCAAATTATTGGCCCTATTAGAAGAAAAATACTAACTTTAGGAGTCCTTATAAAACTGACTGAAAGCCCTGGGTTATCCATGAGTAAAATCCAGAAAACCAACTGGATAGGTCTGGGGTTGGGTTGAAACCTGCAACCAGATGGCCTGTTTAATTTTTCCTAGAAAAGTTTCTACCTCTGCGGCTTCACTTACATAAGCACAGTATGTATTTGCTACCATGTAAACTCCTCCCTGTTCAGCCAGGATGTAATAATCCAAAGCTATTCTATTTAAGGCAATCTGAGCCAATGAGTTGCATTTCTCTCTGCTAGGTAGCTATTGCCAGTGCCATTTCATTAGCAAGAATTCCTAAAGTAATGGAAATGCTTCTGATCATGTGTTCACGGGACATCACTCCCCACCAAGGTGACAAAGTCCACCTGACGAAGTACCCAGCTCCATCTTCCTGGTACCCAGGCAGGTACTAGTTGGTATATTCCCAAAGTGAATACATAGATCTTTTAGTCATACCAAGTGGTTTTAGGGAGCTGGTCCAGTGTTTAGTTTCAGCAGACACGTATGGGAAAAAGAATGATTAACCTAACAGGCAAGTTCTTCCTGTATGACAGCTATTGATGCACTCATAGGCCTAGGGAGTTCCCTGGTAACACTCACAAACAGGTATCCTGGAGGTACACGGAGGACCTCAGGCTGTATAGATCAAGCTTAGAGTCTCGTGGCAGAGCTTTAGGGGTTATACTAAACCAAAGACCTATAGCCAGTGGGTTTAGGTTTATTTTTATTCCTGGGCATTGCTTTGCAGTAAGGAGTTGCTGAATTTGGAGAGACCTGGATAAGATTCTAAGGGTTATCTCTGGGCAGGCCTGGGGCTACTAATATTCCTAACAAGCCTGGAGTAAACTGAACGGGGTGGGGAGGGTACGTTACCTCCTCAGCAAGCTTGATCAAGGTTAGCTCCAAGAAGTAGGGGCTCTCTCTCATAACAGTAACTGCTCTATGTGATTTCTTCTTGTTGGGTCAGGAAATGAGATTATATAGCTGGCTAAATACTGGGGTTATTAAGTGGCTCAGGGTACTTCACAACCAGAGGGCAAAGAACAAATTCTAAACCCTTCTATAAAGGGGTCAGAAGGAAACAGAACTTGAGATGTAGCATCTTGGGTTGATGCCTCTTCTTAAGTCACTGGAGAGAGTTTTAATTATGTTCTGTGCCAAAACTGGGAACAGCCTGACTAGGCATGACTAACGGGTCAGCATGATCATGAACTGAAAAGGGTTTGGAAGGACATATCCAGCAATCAGTTAAACTTCACAAAGAAGCCAACGTCTGGGAAATCCTAACCACAGAGTTTTGTTCTCATGCAAGTGCAAGGGTCAAGAAAGCAGTGACACATACCAAAATCACATTGGTTCCCAGATGGACAATTAAAAAGCCTTAACAAATAACAAGTTATATAACTCAGTTCTATGAAAGCTATAAATTGAAATTCTTTGTTTCAGCTACAGTGAAATAAGCTATGTAATATGGTGAACGATTATTGTAGCCCAGCTGACAAACAAAACAATCCACTTAAGTCAAAGCAAATTTGATTGCTAATAGCCTTTTAAGAACTCAAACCGAGGGAAGGAACCGTAATCCCAGACAAACTCGGGGAGACTGCTGGACATGCTGTCAGGATTGTCTTTAAGGTAGCAAAGTACTTACCAAAAGTAAAATAACAATCTTCTCTGAAGAGAAACTCATAACCTATCAGTATCTAAATATAGGAATACAAGAGACTACTTCTACATAAAATATCTAAGATGCATAAAACTCCTACAATTAGGATGATCACAGCAATTATGAAATAAGTAAAGTCTGGGAAATTCAGCAGGGTAGAAGTAGGTAACTTTTTTTATATATATACTGCTGTTGTCATTGCTTTGAATCTGAAAGCACTTAATATAATCCCAGTATAAGGAATTGGGGCTATTCATTAGCAGGGAACACAGTAGACGCTTAAACTATAAAGCCAAGTATTATCTAGCTTTTTTTCTGGAAGCTTGAGATTGGTCAGGGGTTCACCAGTCCTTGCAGAGGACTTGAGCAGCGTCTATAGGAATCTCCTCTGGACATAGATCAGACAGGGTGAGCTTCATGTGGCCGGCAGACCCGAGACTTACCTCCTGTGAGTTTTATGGAAGGAGTGGTCACCAGCAACACTTCACGTGGTCTATTCCACTGAGGCAGCAGCCAATGGTGAGGATGCTGGTTTTTTAAGTTCTTTAGTTATACAGTCTCCAGGCTGAATATTATGGAAGGGCACATCTGCTGGAAATGACAACCTGCTAGAAGCAAACTTGTGAACAGCAGTTAGGCCTAAGGATTGCATGTACCTGATAGCATCCAGCTCTCTTATATTATGGGGCCTTCTATTTCAAGATACTAAGGGGGTACCAATGTTTCTGCTAAATGGAAAGCTTTTGTAATGTTTGAGTCAGGACTACAAGTGTGCCCATCACTGGAATAGTGTTCAGTGTATCCATTAGGTAGGTTTTTGCTCCTTCCCTCTTCCCTCTCCCCCTGCTTGATTTCCAATGACTTCTACTTTGTGCACACGTGTGCCCGTTGGTTAGTTCCAATTTATTAGAGTACATGTGGCTATTTTTCCATTCTTGGGATAACCTCTAGTTCCACCTAAATTGTTTTCCTGTAGTTCTCAGTATACCACATCTTGTTAATCCACTCATGAACTGATGGGCATTTGGGTTGATTCAATATCTTCCCGATTGTGAGTTATGCTGTAATACACATTTGAATTGGGGGGTCTCTTGACAAAATGACTTCTTTTGGGTAGATACTCAGTAGTGGGATTAGGATTACTGGATTGAAGGGTAAATCTACTTTGATTTAAGAAATCTCCATACTGTTTTCCATAGAAGAGGTACTAATCTTCAGTCATTTGGGGCCTTTTCATCTAAGGGTTGAACCTAGGGGGAAGAGCCTCTCATATAGGATTTCAAAAGGGCTCAATTTGAGCCCACCTTGGGAGCTCACTCTTACTCTGAGCAGGGCAATAGACAAAGCCTTATCCCAGGCCAAGTTGGTTTCCTGACAATCTTAGCTAGTCTTTTCTCAGGGTATGATTCACTTTTCTCAATCTTCCCTGTAGACTGGCCTCCAGGCTGTATGGAGTTGCCATGTTATACCAAGGGCTTGAGACATCCTGAGTGACTTTGGCCACAAAGGAGGTACTGTCATCACTCTGAATAGAGATGGGCAGGACAAACTGAAGGACAACTTAAGTAGAGCCATGACAACTTAAGCAGAGCCTTAACAACTTTGGATGTCTTCCATTTTGCAAAACAATGCCTCAGCCCATCCTGAAAGTATTTACAAACATGAGCAGATATTTAGTTTCCCATCACCGTTGGCATTATAGTGAAGTTGACCTGCCAGTCCTCTGTTGGCCCTTCACCCTTCACCTACATCCCTAGTATCAAGGGTGGAGGCTCAGTTTTGGGGTGGTTCCAGATGCAGAGGAAAAACTTCCATATGTCATTTTGAGCAGTTTTATTCATATGTGGGCCAACAATATATTTCTGAATCCATAGGATGTGGCACCCCAGCCACAATGTGTGGTGTCACGAGCATGTCCAACGATGTCATCTATAAGATGTTCGAGTACCAGGACTATCCCCTCTTCACTCTATATCTACCCATCCTGGGCTTTTTGACTGGTGTCTTAGGTCCCCTGAGTACATAGTAGTGTGAGGTCAAGGTTTATTTGGGGTATTAACAGCATTGAAATCTAGGGGGGGACCTTTTCTCTTGCTGCCTTGTCTGCCTGATCATTGCCTTTTGCCACCAAACTGTCCATTGATGCCCAGGGCAGTGAACTACAAGCCATGTTAGGGGCCAAGGCTGCCTCCAGAGCTAAAATCTCTTTAGCATGCTTAATTTCTTCGTTATTGGAAGTTAAAAGTGCTTTCTTTCCAAATAGCCCCGTGAGTATGGACAGCAGAAAGGCATACCTAGAATCCATATAAGTGGTCACTCGTGAGTCTTCACCTGGTCAGAGGGCCTGGGTGAGGGCAATGAGTTCCACTTCCTGTGCTGATGTCCCAGGGAAAATGCTTCAGCTTCTAAAACGTGCCAACATGTCACTACAGCATACCTGGATTTTTGCTATCTCTGGTCCATCTGTATATGGTACTTCCATCTGTATATCTCCAGACCTGGATCTTCCAGGGATGTTTTAGTCAAGTCTGGTTGGCAAGAATAAACTTGCTCAACAATTCATAAGCAGTCATATATATGGCTTCGGTTACTGTCTGAGGGAGCAAGGTGGCCAGATTTACAGTGGCTACAGCTCTTAACATACCTCAGTTATCCAGTAGTATAGCCTGATATTACCTAGCCTTCCAGAGATTGGCCAATAGCCTCCTTTTTTCCCCAATAAAGGAAGTACATAGTGAAGGGTATGCACTGCTATGGACTGGCCCAGGGTAAACTCTTTTCCTTCCCAGAGGTCTCGGTGGCAGCAATAGCCCAAAGGCAACATGGCCATCCCCTTGTGACAGTGTCTAATTGCATGATTGCAACTGGCCACCTGATGTTTCAGGGCCTAGGTTAGCACTACTAAATACCCATTCCTTATCTCTCCCGTGAGAATAGGTCAAATGGCTTCCTTATATCAGGGAGCTGTTACACCAGGACTCTTAGCACCCATCTTTGTTCTATTCTAAGGGTTCATCTCGCTCTAAAGCATCACATGATGGCTTTGCTGTGAGTCTGAAGTTGGATCCAAATGTGGCAGAATCCAGCCATGCCCAGAAAGTGGCTCAGCTACCACTGGGTAGTGAGTCTAGTAACTCTAGCGAAAGCCTCCCTCCAGTCGGGGAGCAAATTTCTCTGCCTCCGGGAAGAACTACAACTTGAGATATTCAACTGAAGGTTGTGAAACTTCTTGGATACCTTGTATCCTGTTCAGCCAGAAAATTTAAAGTTAATTTGGTATTCTGATCAGAAGCCTCCCTGGTTGTGCTAGCAACTGTCATTGACATATCATAGCAAAGTCTCATCTTTTAAGTGAAAGTCCCAGAGGTCCTTGGCAAGCATTTTCCCAAAGGTAGTTAGAGAGTTTTTAAAATCTTAGTGAGTTGTCCAACAGTACTACTGTTTTGCCTTAGTAACTGAGTCCTTGTCCTCCTGTTCAAATGCAAATAACTTTTGTGACTCTGGACTTTGAAAAAATGCTTTCTTTTGCATTCTTATCTAAGACCATAAACCAGAGTTGACCAGTTAAGGTTGTAGGTAATACACAAGGATTGGGGACCACCAGATGAATGTCTTCTACCACTTGGCTAATTGCTCTCAAATCCTGACCCAAACCTACATTGTTCAGTCTCGGGCTTCTGGACTGGCAAGACTGATGTGTGTTACATGGGGACCAGTGAAGTCTGAGAAGACCTGGAGGACAGCAGATGACAAAGGTTGAGCGCCTCATCACACTTGTTCCCTCAAGGCATTGTGTCAGATTTGGCAGTGCCACCCCTGCACATACCTTGACCTGTTCTCGTGTTGTGAACTTGGCCCTCCCTGGTCTCCCTTCTGCCCAGGCATCTAGATTCACCTCTTGTAGCAATTCTTCAGGGATGGGAGTGGGGCTTCTGAGCTGTATGTAACAATGCGATTTGCAAGGTGCAGGCTTGATCTGGGGGCACTGTGAAATTCAGCCGTCCCAGAGAAAACATAACCTTTGCATTCAGTCTAGTCAAGAAATCATGTCCTTAAGAGTGGGGCTTTCAGGCCCATAAGAAGCTATGTTTTAAGACTGTCCCAGCTGACAATCCAGGGGTTAGGAGAGTGGTCACTTTCATAGTTTCTGAGGACAGTTTGAATAAGCTTGTATTTAATACAAAATGGATGGCACCAGTATCCACTAGAAAGTCCAAAAGTTAATTTCCCTCCATAACAACTCAGGACTCCATGTGAGAAATATGAAGGGTATTGGCTGGGTGAGAGGAACCCTGTGGGCCCTGTCATTCCTGATCCTCAGAGTCCTCAGCCCTAGATTTCTTGGCTATTTCAGGCATAAATGGGAGATTGTTTTCCCCAGATTGGACCTTTTGAGGGGTGGGTCTTTTCTCCAGTGGCCCTCCTATCTGTAGTAAGCACATTGGTTGGGACTTGCAGTGGGGAACCTGGGGTTTTACCTTAAGTAAAGTCTCCAGGTTCCTTGGGTTAGAGCATCTGCCAGCAGGGTGGCTTGCTGTTGCAGTTTTCATTCTTTCTGCTCCTGAACCTGGTCTGTCAGTCATCACTTTAAAAGCAATCTCCACCAATTAGGGCAAAGACATACTAATTGCCCCTACTTCTTACAGTTTTCTCCAAATATCAGAGGCACTCTGGCTAATGTCAAGTCTATCATCTTGAAATTTTCTGGGGCCTTGGGGTCACTATCAGTATATTGCCTGAATGCTCCAAAAATCCATTATAGGAATTCTGAGAGGGTCTCATTGGGCTTTGAACCTTGTTTTAAAGGGCTACCAAAGCAGAAAATCCTTACCAAGTGCAGCAAGAATGCAATCATGATAATGCTCGAGCTTAAGCCTGTCTCCAGTGTTAACATTCCACCCGGGGCCGGCTGATGACACTGTAACCTGGGCAGGTGCCTGCACCGGATTACTGGGAGAATCGGCATGTGCACAATCTGCCTCCCCTCCAGCCTGTTCTTAAGTGGCACCTCAGTGGCTAAAAGTATCCTTAACAAGCTTTGGACAACAGCTCAGTTGGGGTTATGAGTTGCAGTTATAGGAGAACAAATTTTCCCTCTTTATTGAATCATCCTGATAGGTGGGCATACCAGCTTTCCAGCCAAGTCAGAAGTAGAAAATGGCCCCAAAGGAGAGCCCCACGGTGGTTCTGTGTCAGCATCAGTGACTCCTGGGGGTAATTGTCCACAGGGGAATTGCCCTGCTGGAGCTGAAGTGGCACCCTGGCCAAGCTGGATTCCCTGACAGGTGTGAGAAGGGGAGACCATTCCTGGCCTTTTGGAGGTGGGGACTCTGTTTCAACAGCTGGTGGCATGGCCATGGCTCCCCCATAAGGTGGAGGAGGGGGAGCTGATGGCTCATTCAACTGGACTAGCCAAGCCCTGTCATTCTCTTTCTGTGACTGTGCTAGTACAGACTTATTTGCATTAACATCCTGTTGTACTGTGGTGGTTGCATTTTGTCTGTATTGGCTTATTTTGCCAGGGCGACAAAGCATTACACATAAGGGATTTCATCCCATTTTAGGTCTAACTGCAAGATGGTATTGTAATTAAGGGAACCACTTTTCAGCCACCTTTCCCCATATTCCAGTGGGTACTAGAGCTAGGCTGTATTACAAAAATCATTTTCTTTTCATGGGTTCACAAGTGAAGGATGCCCAACTTTATAAGTCGCAGCCAATGGGCTGCTTGAAGGAATCGAATTAGCATTTCCCATAGTGGTTGAGACAAAACTACACTGCACACATAACAAATGCAAATACCAGTTGCTATGCTGAGTTCAACCTAAAAGGTTCATCCAAACTTACGTTAGCACATGCCTTTTATCCATGCAAGGTCAGAGAGGGATGGCCTCTGGTGAATGGTCTCTCTGTACAATGGAAGAAAGCAGCCACCCTGAGTTAGGCCACTGCTGGTGGCTCCCTTAGGGCTCATGGAATGCACCTGGTGAGACAGATGGATTCCCTGAGTCAAGCCCGCTGAGCTGCTGCTAGTGTCTCCTTCAGGGCTTCTGCTCAAATAGGATAAGACACGAGGCCTCACAAGTCAGTTTCCAGACCAAATTACAGAACCAAGACCCAGAGGTGCTTCTCCCTGACAGTGCCCTTTATTCCCGTTTTGGTTGGGGAAAGTCCTCTCAAACGTGGCTGCCTGCTGTACTTGAGCACTCCCCAGAGATGTCTTCCAGAACCAGAAACTTTCTCTACTGCAAGCAAACATGTGCTGAAGGTCAGCAAAGCCCCACTGGCAAGAAGGGCTTTGGAGGTGGCCCCTGGCTTAAGGAGCCAGGCAGCCACTTGGGCTTGTCCCCAGGCCACCAAAACAGGGGACACTGAGCCACGGACAAATGCCTGAGGGACCTCCTGGCTAGCTCGCCACTAAATGTTATCACAACGGATGCGTTGCCTGATACACATGGAGTGTCAACATACAGTGATGCTGAGGATTGCAGAGAGTTTAGTCATAAGGTGCCAAGCAAGGAGACAAGTAGAAACCTCAGATCTGCCTCCTTGAGATGCTTGGGCATAGGGATCTGGATGGCTGGTAGGATGCAGGGTAGGCTGAAGTGTGGGCATCCTAGATTGGTTGAGAAGCAAAGGGTTGAAATCACAGGACAGGGCAGTGAACCACTTCATGCTGAGTTGTATTGGTGCGTTGGTGTGTGAAGGGGGTTCAAACCAGTTGGTGTCAGCCATTCTGAAACTGAGGGTCTGAAACTTACACAATGCTTGAGCAAAAGCCTTATTCTAGTGTCAGAGATCCTCCCTGTAAGAACAATGGAAGCTATGTGGTTGCAGCTGCATGGAAGTGAGTTGAGGTGCATCTGGGCTAGTGCCCAGCTATAACTCCTCCTAAAGCCTGGCATGTGATGCTCATTAACCCTGTGAGGGCCGTCTCAGTTAGAGTTGCCAAGAGGCTCTGCAACCAGGAGAGAATGGCAGAGTAAGGCCCTGGGCTCCACATGGGCAAACAGTGCCCTAATGCCCAAACATAAGATACAGATGAAAGCCACTTCCTTTCTTCAATGGGAAGCTGTGAACATTTTTTGTATACCTCAAACATACAAACTTCTAAGGCTGAAGAAAAACCATCAAATATCTACCAACTGTGTTAGTTACATGTACATTTAAAATCTTTGACTTTAAAACATTGTCCTTTTTCTGAGCTAAACTTATAAAACTTCATTTACTCATTTATATATAGCTTTAACATTAGCATTGTCATCACAAGTGACAAGCTGAGTCACCTAAGTTTTTCAAGGCTCATGTGTTCTTAGTCATATGATTTTATCTGAATTATATATAACTGCTGTAAAGTTGAACCCAAGCCCCAAGGACTCATTGACATGACATCAGTCTTTGCCCCTATTCCACTGAGCATAGACTTTGTTTCCTATGGTGTAACTGTATTACTTTTAAAAATCTTTAAAAGGCTTCTTTATTAGTGGCATCTAAAACTTGATTATGAGGACATGGGACGTGCCCCCAGAAATCACCATTGCGTCGGTGTTTCTGTGAGACTGTTCACTTCCTTTAGCGATTGTCAGGTGATCCCTAGCACAGTCCTGAACCAGCATCAATTGAGGCCTTTCCTGGTTAGTCTTCCCCACGTGGCACTTCGTATTCACAGTTGAGAGACTGCACCAGAATGAGTCTCAGAGACACTCACTGTATTGGACTCCATCTTTCCTGCGGGGTGAGTTTTTGAAGGAATTCTGATATTTGCCTCACCCCAGCCCTGGCGTCATGCTGCATGACACACTGTTAACGTCTAGCAATTAGTCACTAGTGTAATAGTCAAATGAGTGCTTACCACAGCCTGCTAGCCCTTCCTTGTCTGTGCCAGCCCCAGGCTCCTGGGTCTTACTAAGATCTGGGCAATTGGAGGAGAATGTGAGAATTGGAGACGTTGTGTTTGGAAAGAGTGACACTTGCTGCCAGAGGAAGGAAACTAGTGTAGAAGTTAAAGGAGGAGAAATACTGGGAAGAGTAGGAGTTTGTAGGTAAAACAGAACTTGGGGAAGAGCTGCCGTCTCCAGGGGATGGTGAAGGGGCATCAGTGGGGAGAATGTCTGATGTCTTACTGACAAAGGACTGCAGTTATTCTCGAAGATCTTACTTAAGAAAACATATTTGTGACAACTCTCAGATTCTGTTCCTTTAAAAAGACTCCAGGCAGAGATCGCGCTACCTAGAACCTGTGTTCCTCTTGGGGCCACATTATCACCTGAAGGCTCCATATGCTTGACATAGAGGGATATTATAAAATATATCTGGTCTTCATCACTGTTTCCTGAAATACACCTCCTTGGAATCTCTGAAATGACAATGTCTTTGCTAATGATATGACCAGTGGCCTCTTGATAGCCTCTGGATGGGGGCCAGTCACTGGAAAGACCAAGGCCGGATTGGAGGGTTGACTTCCAGGTCTACCCCTTAACCTCCAGGGATGGGGGAGAGGCTGAAGGTTGAGCTGATTGCCAATGATACAATAAACCATGTCTGTATGATGAAACCTCCACCAAAGGCCAGAGAAACGAGGTTTAGAGAGCTTCTGGATAGCTGAACACATGGATGTGTCTGTAGGATGCTGTGCCCAGAGGTCAATGGATGGAACCTCTGGGACACTTTCCCACACACCTTGCCCTGTGCATTTCTTCTATCTGGATGTTCATCTGTTTCCTTTAATGCCCTTTATAACAGATGGGTGAAAGTGCTATTTGGACTTCTGCGAGCCATCCTAAAAAAATTGAACCAAAGAAGAGGTGGTGGTAGGAATCCCCAACATATAAGCTGGAGTGGTGCCTGGACCCCCAGCCCCCAGTAAGGGGACAGTCAGTGTTCTTGAGTGCTGGAATTTAGGTTATCAGAACAGCCTGTGGTGGCACAGACTGGAACACCAATCACTGAAAATGCCTTTATCCTGAACTTTGTCTACTCAAATGAATATAAAACAGTTCCTGTCAATAACTTCCTCTAATACTCACTTTTGTTCAATAAATCCAGTATCTAAATCTTAAGATGGCCCCAAATCATGAGAACCCTGTGCATATGCTTGCCCTGCTGAGGAAGGTCAGCCCGCTTGACCTGTCCACTGCTGTCTGTTTCCACGGGGCGGCACCCCTAAGGCCTATCCAGGATGCCTTTCCTCTCTGCTGAACCGGATCCAGTCAAAGCTGCCATGGGATCCCAGGGTGGAACAGGAAAGTTTCAGCTTTTTAGAACTCACGTTCCTGTGCCCAGCTGTTTCCAAAACACAATGTTCATGTTTCAAGTGCAAATCTAGCAGCAGTTAAATGTTAGTCTGATTACAGACTATCTGCCTGAAGTTTCCTTTCTCTAGGAAATCCTATTTCTGGGACCTTGTATTTTCAAGACTCTCCCCCCCAATCTAGAAAAGCAATAGTGACACTGTGTGAGGAGTCCAGGGACTTCCAAAGATGTCTCACTCTTATCTCCTAACTCTGCACACTAAGGAAATAGGTACTAGCCCTTTTCTAAGTCCCCGTCACAGGAGATCATGTTACAAGTGAATCTCAAGGCAGCAGTTTGACTGTTTGTTCTTAACCTTGTTGCATAAGCTTGTCACAAGAAAAGTGTTCCATCCCAACCCCCCAATTCCGTTTGACTGGTGAAACATGTACAAAAAAGCTATCTTAACCATTTTAAGTATAGTTTAGTATTAAGTACATTCATACTGTGCAACCAATCTCTAGGACTCTTTGTATTTCCCAAAACTAAAACTATATATCCATTAAACACCATTAACACCATTTCCCCTTCCTGCCCCCTCCCCCAGTTCTGGGCAATGGCCATTCTTTCTATGGATCTGATTGTAGGTTACCTCATAAGTGAAATCATACAGTGTTTTGTCCTTGTGACTAGCTTGTTTTGCTTAGTATAATGCTCTCAAGGTTCATCCCTATTGTAGCATAACTTCCTTTTCACGGCTGAACAAGATTCCATTGTATGTGTATATCACTGTTCATCTGTTGATGGACAGATGTGTTACTTCCACATTTTGGCTACTGAGAATAATGCTGCTATGAACACAGGTGTGTACAAATGTCTTCAAGACCCTGCTTTCAACTTGGGGTATATTCCTAGAAGTGGAATTGCTGGATTTTTATGGTAATTAGTTTTGAAGAATGATAATACTCTTTTCCATAGTGGCTATGTACCATTTTATATTTCTGCCAAAAAGGCTTCCAATTTCTCCATATCCTCAGCATCATTTATTTTGCATCTTTTCCCATAGTAGCCCTCCTGTTGGGTGTTAGGTGGGTACCTCACTGTGGTTTTGATTTGCATTTCCCTAATTACTAGTGGTGGTGTGAGCTTTTCATGTGCTTGTGGCCATTTTGTGTATCTTTGGAGAAATGTCTATTCAAGTCCTCTGCCTAATTTCTCTGTTGAATTCTAAGTTCTTAATATATTCTGGATATTAACCCCTTATACATGATTTGCAAATATTTTCTCCTGGAATATCCCATAACCTGCCTGTTTGTTCATTATGTCCTTTTCAAAGAAAGTTAGTTTTGATGTAGCCCAATTTATCTATTTTACTTTTGCCTGTGCCTTCTTTTGTCATGTCCAAGAAAGCATCACCAAATCCAATGTCGTGAAGCTTGTTTCTATTTTCGTCTAAGTTCTGTAGTCTCAGCTCTTACAAGATAAAACTCAATTGATTAAAGACCTGAATGTATGTGGTATAAGGTGTAAAGTTCCAACTTCATTCTTTTGTATGTGGATATCCAGTTTTCCCAGTACCATTTGTTGAGACTGTCCTTTCCCTATTGAATGGTCTTGGTACTCTTGTTTAAAAAAAAATAATGAAAGGGTTTATTTCTGGGCTATCCATTCTATTTCACTGGTCTATGTCTGTCTTTGACAGTATCCACTCCTTTTATTACTGTGGCTTTACAATAAATTTTGAAGTCAGACCTCCAACTTTGTTCTCTTTCAAAATTTTTTGGGCTATTCTTTAGGGTCCCTTGAGATTCTGTAGGAATTTTATGACAGATTTTTCTACTTCTACAAAAGATTTTTGTAGGAATGACATTAAATCTGTAGGTAAACTTGTATGGTATTGACAACAATATTGATCTATCAATGCATGAACATGGGACGTTGTCACATTTGTGTCATCTTAATATCTTTCAGCAACATTGTTTTCAGTGCATGTCTTTCACCCCCTTGGTTAAGTTTATCCTAAGTATTCTTACGCTATTCATGTAATTGTTAATTTCCTTTTTAAATTGTTCAGTTAGTGTAAGAAACACAACTGACTTCCGTATTGATTTTGTATCCTGCTACTTAATTTGTTTAATAGGTTCTTTTTGTGGCATCTTCACTTTTACGTATCATGTCTGTACAGAGAATTTTTCCTTTCCAATTTGGATGCCTTATTACTTTTCTTCCCTAACTGCTCTAGCTAAGACTTCCAGTACTATGTCAATTAGAAGTGGCAAAAGCAGGCATCCTTTTCTTTGTGATCTTAGAAGAAAGGCTTCTAGTCTTTCATCATTGAGTATGCTAGCTGTGGGCTTTTCATATCTGACCTTTATGTTGTGGTAGTTTCCTTTTACTCCTAGTTTGTCTGTTTTCAATCGTGAAAGGGTGTTGAATTTCTTCAAAATACTTTCTCTACATCAACTATTTTCCTCCCTCTCATTCTGTTAATGTGGTATACTACGTTGACTTTTTCATATTCTGAATCATCCTTGAATTCCAGGAATGAATCCTACTTGGTCATAGTACATGATCCTTCAATGGGCTATTAAATTGTTAGTGTTTTATTATGGATGCTTGTATCAGTATTCATTAATACTGTTCTGTAGTATTCTTGTAGTGTCTTTGTCTGGGTTTGGTGTCAGGGTAATATTGGCCTCATAGAATGATTTTGGAAATGTTCTGCCTTTGAATGTTTTTTTAAGAGTTTGGGGAAGATTATTATTGATAAATTGTATTTTGAATGTTTAATAGAATGTACCAGTGAAACCATCGGTCCTGGACTTCTCATTGTTGGGAACTTTTTAATTATACAATCTCCTTGCTGGTTATAAATTTGTATAGGTCTTCTATTTCTTAATTCATTTTTGGTTGTATGTTTCCAGGAATTTATCCATTTCATCCTGGTTATCCAGTGTCCTGGCATGTAATTGTTCATAGTATCCTCTTATAATCCTTTCCGTAAAATTGTTTGTAATGTCCTCTTTAATTTCTGATCCTGAATCTTCCTCTATTTAGTCTAAAGATTAGTCAACTTTATTGACCTTCTTAGTTTCATTTTTTCCTCTTACCTATTTTCACTAATCTTTCCTTCTAATAGCTTTAGGTTTAATTTATACTTTTTAATTTAAGGTGTGAAGCTACATTGTTTTTCAGGTTTAAATGTTTATAGTTATAAATTTCCCTCTTCTTTCATTGCATCCCATAGGTCTTAGTATATTTTTTCATTTGTTTTAAGACTTTCCAACTTCCCTTGTGATATCTTCTTTGATCCATTGACTAAGGAGTGTTTAATTTCCATTTCTTCTGCTAGATTTATTCCCTTGTGATCAGAAAAGACACTACAATTTGAATTCTTTTGTAACAAATTTATTAAGACTCATTTTGTGGCCTGACAATGTTCTATCCTGGAGAATGTTCCATGTGCACTTGAGAAATGTGTGTGCCGCTGTTGAGCAGAGTGTTCTGTACATGCCTACTAGGTTCAATTGGTCCTGATATTTCCAAGTCCTATTTCCTTATCTATCTTCTATATGGTAGAAAATAGAGTATTTCCTCCTATTATAGAACTGTATTTTTTCAATTCAATGTGTATATTTAGGAGCTCTGATAGCTGTTTAGTTATGCACATATTTACTTTTAGATGTCTTGATTTTCCCCAAGAGGAGCCTCACTCCTTCTCAGGAGCTTTGTTGTATTGTGTTCTTCTGCCCATAATCTTCTGTACCCAGATGCCAGTGAGTCTACAGCCCCTGCCTCTCATGCTACAGCACCAGTCACTGCTGCCAGCAGCCTTTAAACTGATATTCAAACTATGCTGTCATTTCTACCAGTGCTCAGAGTCAAGTTAGACAGAAACCAATCCTTCACGCTTCTCATAGATGAGCTGAAAAATTGTAAGCAAGTTCCATTTTCTTTGTGTCAAGGAGAGAGCCAAGCTTTGGGCAGCTTCTCTCTAACCACTCACAGATGGAGTGAAGCAAGGGTGAACAAAAATGCCGGGTTACTTCTTATCACTCTGAACGTGGCTTTTTCTGGTTAGGCATTAGCTTGGTTGCTGCTGCTTAACTGATTTTAAAGTTCTCACAAAGCTACTTTGATCGGCATAGTTAGTGTTTCCATGGGGGAATGAAAAGCTGGTGCTCTTCTGCCATCTTGATTTCAATCCCTCAGTTTCCCCTCACCATTTCCGTTCACCTCTCCTGGGCTCGGGTGTGTTTTTGCCTCCAATAGCCTGCACACATGCACCACTTCTTGGAAGGACTGCCTTTAGGACTAGGACCACCTCACCTGCAAGCACAGCTACCCAGAAGTGTCTGGGAGTCTCCTTGCACGGGTCGTTGGCCAGTGACTGTTCCTACCTGAGGCAGAAGAGCTCTGTACCTGTCAGTCATAACTCTCACTCCAGAGCTCCCCTGTGGGAGCTTGTCTGAATCATACCCCTGCTTGGCTGTCTTTTCTTTCCCTGTCCTGCTTCCAACTCCTCACCAGTTTCTCCTGGCAACCCTTTCCTTCATCATTTGTTCATATCCTCATCTCGAGGTCTGTTTCTAGGGAATATAACCTAATATGCAAAGTATATATTGCATTTCTCCATATACAAATAGTAGCTTGTACCTTCTCAGGATTTAAAGATAAAAGTGGTATTCTGTTATACCTGAATCTTCTCATATGTGGTAGAAAAACCAGATTCTGTCTGATTTGCAAGAGATACTGAATATTACACAGGAATGTGGGATAGTGGAGAAATTAGCAAGGAGAACAAAACCCTTAATTTTTAGGTCTAGTTGGGTCCTAGCCGGGGAAGAGGGCATACCTCAATGGGCTTAACTAGTGTTTCCATAAAGGGACTCTTTTTAAAGAGGTTAGAGGTGGGGTTGAGGGAACTGAAGCACCAAGGGAACAGCAACGGGGGAGAACAGTTACCACCACCAGGACCTGGAGGGGTGTGAAGGGGATGTTGTTACTAGAACCCAACACAAGCTGTAGCCATGTGGCAGGGGTCACCCAGCAGGAGCTGCAGCTTTTGGTAGAAAAACATAGCACTGCCTACAAAGGCCTTGAAGGGAAGAGCACAGAAGGAATAAGCACCCCATCCTGTCATTCCTCCTGCCCTTGACCTTCTGAGTACCTCCCAGGGGTTCAGTCCACTGAGAGCCACAGGGCAAGTATGAAAGCTACAGCTGTGCCACCAAGACCCCTGCAGGACAGGCTTGCTGCCCAGGCACAGAAAGTGGTTCCCCCTAGGCCATGCCAACCTGAACCCACCCTCTCCCAGTGACTGAGAGGTGAGGCTGCAAAGGCACAGCCATGTCACCCACACACGGGACACTGAACAATCTGCACTTACCTGTCACTTCTGTACTCTCAATTGCTCTAACTTGTACTCTAAGGGAAAAGAATAAACCTGGTACCCCTGAGGAGTCCTGGCCCATCTGGGGACACCTGTAGGAAACCAGGGAGCTAAGGCAATCAAGTGTGCATGCCCGCCACACTCCACATGCTGTGCCAGGCTGTTGGCACAGTTGTCTCTCCGGTGGCCTATATGCGTGTTGGCCCTGTGAGACTCCGAGTGCTGTCAAGGAAAACTCCAGTGATGCTAAATGATGCAGCTCTAAGTGAGGTGATTAAATAGTTCAGTGACAGGAGCATCCTCTCAGGGAGAAGAGCAACAGGAGGCTCCCAAGGACACACCTGAGTGAGTCCAGAATGAGGGTTCTAGTGCAGGGAGCTGGCTGGCAGCCCAGGAGCATGGTGGTCTGGCTGCTTCCTGGGGAGCAGTGCCCCATGCCCCAAGGGGCCTGTGCTCAGGGCAGTGGGGAGTTCCTGTGCACCTCAGGCCAGAGCTGGGGGGCTGCTGAATTGATGTTGGCTTAAGGCATAGTCACAGTTGTCACTGCTGTGCCATTTGTTCTGAGTCCTCTCTGGCCCTTTCTTATAATTCTGCATTTCGTCCAGATTTTCTTGCATTTAAAGGATGTGACTTTCTCCTCCATATGTCAAGTTTCTCCCTGTCACAGGGAGATGCTTGGATAGTTTGGGGTGCAAGATCAATCAATGTCTGTGGAAAAGTAGGATGGGACAGACGCTGAACTATGAAGCATACTTGACAGAACCTTGACCAACCCCATGGGAACTCTGTAGCCACTCTAGCCCATCGGTGTTGGGCCAAGATGACCAGGCCTCTGTACCCCCGCCCCTGTCACTGGGCACAAACTGCCCCAGGAAGGCATGGCCTCGAGTCTGTTCTTGATGGGGGGATCTGGGTGGCACATCTGTGTCCAAAGCACTCCCCCAGCTGTGGCTCTGGTCTATAGGACAGGGCTGTTCTTTGCCTGATGTGTGCTGACTCCAGACTACAGACAAGGAGGATAACAGCCCCCGAATCCGTGATAAGGGGGGTGGGGATGCTGTTCCCACATGAGACACATGGGGTCCTGTGACAGATCACGGTAGTTCTTGCTAGTCATAGGCCATATGTCGAGTTGTGACTTGAATTTGTCTTAAAAGATCGGTTGAACCTATACTCACAGCCCTCTTGGTATATCCTCGCTCCCCTCTATGCTAAGGCAGACTCGGACTAAGATACTAGGACATGGGCCTACGGGAATCCTCCTTGGGCTCAGAGCTAGTGATCATGGACCAGTAAATGCATTAGGAACTAGGTCAATTGGATACACACTGGTAATTGAGGGCTAGCAAAACTGTGGCACTCCCCAAAGGGGAGAATCCTTTCCAGCTCTGCAGCAGAAGAGATGAGTTACACTGGCTCCCTTGTCCCCAAGCCCTTCCACCCAGATGCTGTTCTTGCCCATCATTCCACTCCCTGTGGATTCACCCTTTTGCTTAAAGGTGTCAAGAACAGGAAGGTTCGCTCGCCCTGCTGCCTGGCCAAGGAATGGCCATACTAAACCTAGGAGCAGCTGTGGTTACCTCAGGATTCCCATAGCCTTCCCTGACTTCCCCCTCTGCAGGGGCTCATTCAAGACTATGTGGCAGGATGACACCCCAGGGCCTGTTTGCTTCTGTCTCCAACCTGTCCCAGTTGCAACCACCTGCACACCTCATCACTTGTCCCGTTGAGTTGGTCTGGACAGGTGAGGCTTGTGTTGCCTACTTTGTCCAACTGTAATCGGGAGGGCCACTGGAAGTGTGCCTGGGTACCTAGACCTTCCCAAGTGCCCCTCAGGACTAAGCTAAGCCCTCGTCACAGGCCCTGGGGCCAGATTCCCCAGAGTCTCAGGATTGCACCTGGCTGGGGATTCCGAGGCTCTGTGGCCTAGATGTTGTCCAGGCTCTACCCCCAAGAGCTACTCTTTCACAAAACCTGCAGTTTGCTGTGCCATTCCCCACCCCTCGGGGTGATCCTGCTTGCCGGGGGCTCCCTATAGGCACATTGATGCCAGGGGAATTGCTGGAAGGCCTGAAACACTGCTCCTCAGAATAGGGGGTGAAATAGGTGTGGCAAACACTCAGGCTGTCCCACTCAGCAGGGTCATGACCAGCTCCCAAATCCCCCTGCCTCTGTCAGGGGGAGCTGCATGCCAGGGGGTGATGCTGGGGCCAGCAGAGCTCTTCGGCAGCTCACCTCCCTGGATCTGCATCAGCGGGTCCCCAGCAGGAAAGAGATGGTGCAGTCAAATTTGGATCATTCAAAAAAGGCTGATTTCCAAGGGAGCTAATCTCAAAGCTGTGGGTGGCAGATAGAACTGTCTTTGCTTATTTGAGATGCTATAAAGAAATACACTAGGTGGTTTATAAACAACAAACATTCCTTATAGTTCCAGAGGCTGCGAAGTTCAAGATCGAGGTGCCTGCAGATGTGTCTGGTGAGGGCCCGCTTCCCAGTGCATAGACAGTGCTGTTTTGCTGCATGCTCGTGTGGCAGAAGGGCAAGGGAGCCCTCCGGAGTCTCCTTTATAAGTACTAATCCCATTCAGGAGAACTCTGCCCTATCACCTTGGGGGTTAGATGTCAACATGTATTTTGGAGGAACACAGGCATTCAGACTACAGCAGGAAACACAAGGAATGATGAGTAACAAACAGCAAAGCTGTTAACCACCCCCAAGCCCAAAGGCATGAGGGGCTGGCTGGGAGGTCACCAAAACTCGAGGGGCCAATTTGAGGAGAAGGCAACCTTGAGAGGTGCAAAGATCTTTGGTCAAGGGCATGGCCAGCTGGAGGTGACCTTCTTCCCCTTCCCTATTTTGATGTCGTGCCCAGTCTCCCCAAGAACTGAACCCAGCCAGGAAACAGGGCAGGGGAGCACAACTGATGTAGGCATGTATCTCTGCTTCCAGGGCAGAGCGTGGGATGGGCAGAGGCAGAGTGTATCTTGAAGAACAAGTGGGACAGGTCTGATACAAGAGTTCTAACTGCTTACGAGTGTGCCCCCATCAGAGCTTATTCCCAAGGGTTGGCCAGAAGGTTGGTTCCTTGTGTGCTTGTGTTGATTTATTGACGCATGACAGATCAACACTTAGTGGCTTGAACACTTGTATTGCCTCACAGCTTCTATGGGTCAGGAGGGTGGGGCAGCTCTGGCTCAGGGTGTCTCAGGAGGTTGCAGTCATCTGCAGGCTTGCCTGGGGCTAGAGCACACACCTCTGGCTAAGGATGACAGCTCATCCTGGTCTTCCCAGGACTGACTGTTATGTACTTCCTATGGCTGCTGTGGCATGCTATGACGGGAGGATTGATTATCTCAGAGACCATATGGACCTCAAATCCTGAAATACTTAGGACTTGGCACTTTACAGGAAAGCTTGCCAGCTCTTGACATAGACTCATGCTGAAAATCAACTCCAGAGGAAACATGAAACCTTTCATCCCCCACCTTTGTAACAGACAGTGTGCCTGGGTGTCTCCAAATGTCCCCTCGGGACTGAGCTAAGCCCATGCCCTCTAGGATTAGGGCCAGACTCCCCAGGGTCTCAGAATGCCGCTTGGCTGGGGTTCCAAAGCTCTGAGGCCTGGATCTCTTAGCACATGTTACAATGCCCTTCAAATAGATGACACCAGACTTGGCATTCTATGTGAGAAACCCACTGAAGTGAGACACAGTTGGTGGCCTGCCATATCCACTCATTGTTACCACTTCAGTACACCCGAGAGAATGGACTCCCAGCCATAGCACCTGGACTCTTCACTTGAGTGCTTTCTCTGCTGTTGAAATCTGGTGCATGGCAAGCCAGCAGTCTCCAGAGTTAATACCACTGGAAGCCCTCAGCCACTCACCAATAGGAGTTGACATAAGGACACCCCAGTTCCTGTACCCCTTCAGAAGAATAATTCTGAGGGGTGTTCTCTTACCGGCTCTCAGAAGTCCCCAGTGAGGTGGTCTCAGTTGCCCACAGTGGTAATGAGCTTGGTAACACCATTTGGCTGTCTCTTCCCTTTGTCTCAATTTTCTCCTCCCTTATCAGTGTCTCCCTGAGCTTACCTCTGAATATCTTGTGCTCATATCTCTATCTTGGGGCTCCTGTCAGAACCCAATCTAAGATACTGGATACCTAAACTAGAAGTGGCATGAAAAAGTCCTAGATTTGGCTCAGCTGATTCCCATGGCTGCTGATGTTACTTACTTGCTGTGTGACATATTTTGAAAGCAGAATGATCTTGCCCAGTTATCTGTAAAGTGGGAATGCCACATCTCTGAAATCCTAACTGAATGAGACTATTCAAACTAAGAAGTCCCCAGGGGCTCATCTGACATGAGTCCTCCAAGTTTGTCCTCTTAGATGGAAACCTAAACCTCTGCCTTCATTCCTGGTGTGGGCACAGTAACCACCACCCCTTTGGCCTGCTGCCATCGACACTATGGTCAAGATCCCTGCCTTTCAGGTGACGAAGTATATCTAGGCAAGAGGACAATGATGAGAAGAATCCCCAAGAGTGTTCTGCTCCCTGAGGAGCCTGAGCTGGACTGAGCCCCACAGACTTACCTCACTGGAACTGGTGGTGTGCTATAGTTCAAATGTGTCCCCCAAACCTTCATGTGTTAGAAGCTTGGGCCCTGATATAGCAGTGTTGGGAGGTGACTAGGTCATGAACTCTTTGTCCTTATGAATGGACTAATCCACACATAATGGGCTATTGAGGGGAATCGGTTAGTCATTAGAGTGGGTCCATCAAAAACCAGTTTGGTCTTCTCTCATAAGCCATCTCACCATGTGATGCCCCCACCACTGGATACCACAGCAAGAAGGCCCTCACAGGCATATCCCCTCGACCTTAGACTTCCTACCCTCCATAGCTGCATAAGAAACTTTCTTTATAAATTGCCCAGTCTCAGGTATTCTGTTGTAGCCACAGAAAATGAAGACATGGTACATATGATGCCCCTCTTCGATTCAAGGTATCAATGGGCTCAAGGGAGGTCCTTTGGGTGCTCGAGCCTGGGGACAACTCCATCTGTCAAATCTATTGCTAGTTTTCCATGAGTATAATGCCAACTCTATTGGTACTCTTAGTAAGAAGGAATGAGGAGGGGTGTTCTAGGGAATTTTAGAACACAAAAGACATCCATAAGCCAAAAAGTAGCACAGAGGGTTATCTGAGAACCTGGAATATAATGTACTTTAAATTATTGTATAGTGGGGATCTTAAGTTCACTATATGAACCAATCCACAGTACATACTAACTTTGTTCTGACAGGTGCTGATCTCACACTGCCCGATGCCTTAGAATCCAACAGGCAGAACCACATAACGTCATCTTGGTGCTGAAATTGGCATTCTATCTTGGGCTTAGGGTGAGGGCTACAGAGAGGAAGGGTGGTCAGAGAATGGTCTCTTGTGGTAGGGAATTTCAGAGCTAACTAGGGAGACAGCGTCCTAGGTAGATAAGACAACAGTCTAGATGACAAATTCTAGGCACGATATACTCCAAGGGACATTTCTGGAGGTAAAGAATATTCAAGACTGAAGCACAGATAGATGGGACTGAGGGAGGGAGAGAGGCTGGCAGAAAAGGGCTTACTGTGGAAGTGCTTTAGAACTTGAAAGTTTCTGAAGAGAAGGCTAGATGGTCATGTGAGGCACATAGCCTTCAAATCAGTCTTGGGTTTGAATTTGACCTAACCACTTACAAGCTGAGAGAGCTTGGGTAATTCTTAGGATTTCCACTCAAATCATCACTTTTTAAATGCATAAAATGGGGATTCATAACTACCTCCTAAGGGTGTTAAGATTATAGCTGCCATGTAGATAGGTCTAGTACATAGCAATGTCAGGAAGTAGCAGTCACTGTCACCCCGTATCCTTCAGGGGGTGACAGTCATTCTGTATGGCCCTAGCAGAAGTTACAGGGAGATGGATTTGTTTTGCATTAGAGGGACCATCTGAATAATAGCGGATCCCCTGGAACTTGGGACTCTCCCATCAGGTATTAAACAATGGCTGTTGCAGGCTCACTGCTTGGGCAGCTGTAAGGGGTGTTGACAGTCTCGAGTAGTCAGATGAGACTCGGAAGTCACCTCAAACCCTGTGAATGATGCGTGCTAATCTTGTTGTTCAGACTCACTAGGCTTTGTCTGGACCCCGTTCTGACCAAGAGCTCTCAAAACAAATTTGTTTCTAAATCTTTTCTGTTAAAACCTTGTTGTATCTCATTGCCTGACCAGGGACTTTCATTAGAAGAAGTGAGGTAGATAATATGTATGAAAAATGTTTTGACCTCCTTCAAATGTAAGAAACCAAATTACATTCCAGCAAATTTATTACAAATTGAGGTTCTGCCACGTAGCTGTGCCCACCCTAGATGTGTTCTTGAACCTGTGCAAATTAAATCATTTGAAATGTGCCAGGAGGGAGCTTACTGTTTAACTCGTATCAGAGGATGTCTCATGTTAAAGAATCCATAAGGTGGCTGGATTTGTGAATATTAGATTTAAAGTGACTAGCAAAACCATTTTCCAAGTACTACTTGTTATAAAATGAGTTATGTTCTTGGAAGGATTTCTGGGATCACTAAGTGTGGGGGAGAGAGTTAGAAAAAGATCCATGCATGTCCTGTGGACTCCTGGTTTTGCCATGCAAGGTCTTGCCTTCACTGGTCCTACTTTTGGGAGTCTTGTAGTTACGTACACCTGACTTGTTACCGGCTAGGGCAGAAGCCTGGTAGTGAGACTATTTCCCTGGGACCTTTAGCTTACTCAAGGCTGACTTTCAACTGTCAGTATCTGCATCTCTGGGCTTGACAGCTTTTTCTGAAACTGCAGGGGAATTGGCAGACTCAAAGCACCAGACAATTAGCATTTGCTAAGAGCTGCCCTCAACCAGTGACTGGCAGGACCATAAATACCCACGCACATTCTCTTCTCTCACCCCACCCCCAATCTGGGTGAGGAATTCTGAGGCGTTAACTTTCCACCACTGCCCAGGTGCCCTTGTCCTCCCTGTATCCTTTCCTGAGCCACTCCCGGTTCCCCTGCACTCGTGTTAAATCCTCTAGGGAATGTAAACTGAGACCCCGGCTTTGTCAGTTCCTTACCAGCCTCATATACTGGATTGCTGAATATCAGTCAGGCCCCCGTGTGTGAACACTTGCACTTTCTGTCCCCAAAATTCCTGAGGAGGAGCAGGGCAGCCCTCCAACTGTGCTGTGATGGAGTCATGGGATTTGGGACCAGGAACCTGCCAGGGGTCCATTTGGCTATTTGAAGACTCACTTCTCAGAACTAGGGCATAGATAGCTGCAGGGAGACAAGGTGTCAATTCTTTGTCACCTTACCCTGAAAAATACCCACCTGTTGATCTCAGAAAGGTATAAGGATGTTTCTAGATTTGTCAGGTGAGTCTTCAGCATCCGTGCCCTGTGTAGCCCATTTGGGGGGGGCGGTGCTGTGTGGGTGTCTGCCACTGCCCTCCTCGGGAGAAGTGTGTGCTCTGGTTTCTAGACAATCCTGCTTCTCCCTAGACCCATGGAATTATTGGGGGTGGGGGTGGTTCTTGATTAAAGGTTTGGCAGAGTTATGTCACCTGCCCCCAGGACACTGCAGCTCACCTGGGGGTATTTAGAGTCTCATTGTTCTGGGGCGACAGTGGTCTCCCGGGTGAGGGACTGGACCTGTTCTACGGGCTCCTTCTCTCCCTCGGTGAGCACCACGTGTGCTGACGGTCGGGCACGTGGTGGTTTAGTGGCACTGAGATGGTGAGATGGTAGGAGCAGAGGAGAATGAGTGACTTTCATGAGGGAAACTGGGTTCTTAATTTGAAAATGGGGTCCTGTCTGGTACAGGTAAACATCATTTAGAAATCAAATCAAATTGCCTCTGGCACCATTTTTAATCAGTCTCATTAGCTTTCCACTGGTACCTGGAAGTGCCTCTACACTTCACTCGCTCTGCCTTGGGGGTACCTCTGATAGGAGGTGGCCCTGCGGGGAAGGAGCAGGGCAGCTGGCAAGGGGGAGCTGCGTGGCACAGAGAGCACGCTAAGGGTACAATAGGGTTCCGCAAACTTAAAATTTCTTAGGATGATTCCCCTGGTTTCCTCACCTAGATTACTAGACTTCCGTGACTTCTGTATTTTTAATTCATCCCCCATTGAAATAACTTTAGAGCAAAAATTATGGGAGGGGAGGGAGGAGATCAACTCTTAGGAGCTGGAAGTAAACTGTGCAGGGGGACAAGGAGTTTACCATTTTGTCCCGGAAAGGAATGCAGAGTATTGCAGGTTGACAAGGTGAGTTTTGAGCATCCAGGCCCTCATGTGGCCTATTTGAGCAGGGCTGCAGACAAGCTCCATGGAACTGACCAAATCTTGATGGCAGAGACAACCAGAAACCTGGTCCAGGTTGCAAACTTCAATAAGACTATAAGCTGCCTCAAGGAAGGCAGGACTGTCTTATTCACCTTTAGTCCCTGGCTGACAAGCAAGCTGACAACCAAGCAAGATGTTTTGATAAATGTGATCATGTTTGTGCTCAGAAATGCATGTTTGAGTAGAAGAGCTCCTGGGGGCTGTCTGGGCTGCTGGAGGCGAGCTTGAGCCCAGAGAGTTGGGTTCTGTAAATGTCAGGGTCCTCAGAGGGGAGAAGTAATTACAGTCCTGACATTTGGAGCTCATGAAAGTGCCTGGCCCAGTGAACTATTTTGGAAACTACTGAGTGAAATGGGCAGCCAGGTTTTATGGGGAGAAGGTGAGGGATTCACTTTGCCTTTCTTGCTTGTGTTTCTCTCCTTCCCAGGCTCCCCACGAGCAGGACGATGGACCACCACACTCCTCAGGTTCTCAGCCATCCAGATATGCCTTGTCTGCAACAGAAGGGAGCAGGCTGACTCAAGAAATGGACACATTTGGGGTGGGTCGGGGAAGACAGTCTAGAATTAGGCACACTTGCTACACATCTGAACAATCCAAGGCTACCTTTTGAAGGAGCTTATTCCCAAGGTGGTGGTTTGGGAATGAACTGTATCTATGGTCACTCTCTCACACCTTTATCCTAGCCTGTCAGATGTATCTGTTACCCACCTAGAGCAAGGACAAAGAGCCTAGCTTGAGAAAGTCTAGGACATTCAAATAACCAATATTTCTGTTGGCAAGGGTGAGAATGTTGCGATGTTTTTCTCCAAGATCATCCTGGATAACTTCCTAGACCTGACTTGTTTAGGGACTTATCTAGAACCCACCACCACCCCCCAAATGAGGGAGGGGACAGGTAAATAGACATCTCCACCATAATCTTTCCCCTGGTGAGTTGTAGGTAGTATTAAGGGCTGCTTCTTGCCTGAACCAGTTCACAACAGGAAGGAATGCACTAAATTTGTGGTAGGAGTAAACACAACACTTCAAACCATAGGCCCCTGATTTTTGGTTCAGAAACAGGTGCCAGTGTAAGATTACTTAAAATCTGATACCTGAAACTTCATGTGCTCCCCCAGTGTTATCAACCCAAACTCCTAACGGCTCTGTGTACTTTTAGAAACCTAAAATTTTTAGTCAGGGCTCCATCTGAGATTAAAGTGATCAAATATCCTACACTTTGTAGCACCATCCTCCAGACCAGAGATGGTACTTCTTTTAACTGGAGTTTCTCTTCTGTAAACCTCCTTCCACCACACAGGGCTGGTATGGTAACTATACCATAAATACTTGTGAAAATTCCATTTAGCGATCACAAGCCAAGAAACTACTGCATCCTTAAGGATTTTTCCCACAGTGGCACTTCTGTCAAGGTATTTTTGTTGGAGCAAATCATACTACTAGGGCGTCACCCAAGCCATTTCTTACACATCATGCAACTTCCAACACCATACGGTTGTCTTTCTCTCCACCTGTGCCATGTGTCTGTTACTCTAGATCTCCTATCTGGGTTCCATGTCTGGATCATAACCTAAAGTATCTTAAACCCTTGTGAGGGTAGGTTATTAACCATAACACTCTAGATAAAATGTTTTAGTTCATACAAACAACTGTAATGTAGGGAGATGAGGCATGACCCTGGGGGCCGAATACACACATGTTAAGGGAGTTGGAGGCATTGGAGACTGGAGATTTCTTTCCTCCTACAGATTCCTAGATCCTGAATGGTAAGAAATCATCTTTCCAGTGTCCAGCATGTAAGAACTCAAATGATTGGAATGTTACAGTGGAACTGACTGCTTCTCAGATGTTGCTGACCATAGAGTTAGTCAAAAAATCAAGCCCACTGACAGTGCTTTTTCTGACTGAACTTCCTCCTTTCCTTTGCCCTCACTGCTGTCTCACCTCATGCCAAAGGCTCAGACCCCTGGATCTAATCTTGCTGACCTCGTGGAGGAGGAGTTACAGGTGTGACCCAGTCCACCAAAATACCAGTCTATTAAAAGCATCAGTTCAAAGTCCATGATAATTTGCTGGGAAAGAGTCCCATTGGATTATACTTTTAATTGGTATGAAATGCAGCCCAGAAAACGGGGGTCTTGGGGAAACTTCATTCTTCAGGCTGGCAGTAATTAACCAACCTCCTCCAGAGTTACTGCCCCCTGGAGTACTGGAGTTGTTAAATTACCAGGCAGGGGGAAATTCTATTATCTAGAAGCCTAAACCTTATAAATTCATCGTTCTCTCCTCTCTTCCCTCCCCATCTTTCTCTGAAGGAAGGAACAAATGAGGTTTCTCTGACTCAAATCTTCTAAGGAGACTTAGAAACCCTGTAGAACTGACTGTAAGCAAATAACTATTCCCTCAGTCATATCATTTCCAAAGTGTTCAGGAGCAAAGACATGGGAGTCTGCTTTCATCATGGGAGTCTGCTATACCAGAAAACCATAGACTGAATGGCTTATAAACAACAGAAACTTATTTCTTACCGTTCTAGAAATTGAAAAGTTCAAGAACAAGGAAATGGCCTTCAGTGTCTGAGGGCTCCCTTTCTGGTTCATAGATGGTGTCTTCTCAGTATGTCATCACATGATGAAAGGGGCAAGGCTGCTCTCTGGGATCTTATAAGGGCACCTGTCCCATTCATGAAGGCTCTACCCTCATGACCTAATCACCTTTCAAAGGCTCTAACTCCCAACATCACATTGGTGATTGGGGGCGAGGAGGGGGTACAGCATTCAGACTATACCATTCTACCCATGGCCCTCTGAAACTCTTGTCTTTCTCACATGAAAAACACATTCATTTCATCCCAGTAGCACCAAAAGTCAGACTTTAAAGTTGATGCTAGAACAAGTTAAGTCCAAAGTCTCATCTCAATATTATCTAAATTGAATATTGGTGAGACTCAAGGTATAATTCATCCTAGGGCAAATTGCTTTTCAGCTATGTACTTATGAAATCAAAATATGCTTCAAAATACAATGGAGGGACTGGCATAGGGTAGACATTTGCCATCCCAAAACGGAGAAATGGGGGGTGGGGGGAAGAAGCAGCAGGTCCCAAGAAAGTTCAAAGCTCAACAGAGCAAACATTAAATCTCCAGAATAATCTTTGATTTGATGTCCTGCCTTCTAGACACATTGAGGGTGGGGGTTAGGCCCCGAAAGCTTTGGGTGGCCCTACCCTCCTGTATTTGTCGGGTGCAGCCCATACCACAGCTTTCCTGGATTGTAGTTGGATACCTGTGGCTTTCCCAGGCTGGAATTGCTTGCTGCCAGTAGCTCTACCAGTCTGGGGCTTGGGGAGTGACCCTGCCCCCTGACTCACTGGGCGCATTGCCCTAATAATAGGGTCTTCCTGTGGTGGCCCCTGCCCCTACAGTGGTTCTCAGCCTGGGCCTCACAGCTGTCTGGGGTATCTTTTGTAATATAGGTGGAGGCAACCACACCTCCACAGCGTGCTGCACCCAGGTGGCCAAGGAGTAGTATGACATTGGTACACAGCAGCAGAGCCTGTGATGTGGGGTGGCATCACCATAGCAGCCCCTCCCTTAAAATTGTGTTGATCCATAGACTCTGCACTCTGGGCCTGTGATGGGCGTGGTACCCTGATGATTTCTGAAGTGACTTCAGGGCCATTCTTACATTGTCCTAGACAATAGGTCCTGGCTTCTCTTCAAATTGCTGACTAATCTCCTTATCAGATGGTCATTTGGCCACACCCTTGTTTTTCTCCTGAGCATGCTTTCTCATTCCTGAAAATGTCCCAAACTTAAGTAAGTTTGCTTCTCTTGATCAAAAACTTCATCTTTAAATAGTTTCTTCTTGCTTTTAACTATAAGCATTCCAGAGAATCCTGCCTCACCTTCAGTACTTAAAACTTGCTTCAGCCAAATATTATTTCATTGTTCATAAGTTCTACCTTTTATAAAACATGAATATAATTCAGCCAAAGTCTTTGCCACTCTGGAGGTGATCCTTGTTGTACTTTCAATAAGCTTTCTTATCTACATATAAGACCTCATCAGCCTGGCCTTTGCAATTCATATTTCTAGCAGCATTCTGTCACTACCACTTGGGTATTATCTAAGAAGACTGAGGTTTCTCTGCAGCTCTTTTCTCTCTGATCCCTTACCAGAATCGCCCTTTAGTCTGTTCATGGCAGTGTAGACTTTCGTAGAATGGACCTCAAGATCCTTCTGGCTTCTACCCTTTTTTCCAGTTCCAAAGTTCCTTCTATATTTTAGATATTTGTTACAGGAGCACTCACCCTACTTCTCAATATCAATTTCCTGAGTCCACTCAGTCTACTGTAGCAAAATACCTTAAATTTGACAGTTTATAAGCAATAGAAATGTATTTCTTATAGTTCTGGAGGCTGGGAAGTTCAAGATCAAGGCACCAGCATATTCAGAGTCTAGTGAGGGCTCGTTTTCTGGCTCATAGATGCACCTTCTTGCTGGTGTGAGAGGCAAAGCAGCTCTGAGGCTGGGCCTGTTTTACAAGGATATGAAGCTCATTCATGAAGTTCTCCACTCATGATCTAATCACCTCCCACAGGCCCCACCTCCTCACACCATCATTGGTAATTAGGTTTTGACATCATGAATTTTGGGAAGCTGCAAACATTCAGGACATTGAAGGGTCTTTTAGATCCTGCCATTCTAAGACTTATAGAGAAGGTGCTAGAAAATCTTTTAAGCCAGGATTATGGGGCAGTGGCACAAATTATTGTATAGTCATACGATGTAATAAATACATAATGATGTAGTATAAAATCAATAGAAGGCAAACTGGTTTTCCTATGATGGAATAAAAATAAAATATAAACTGATATAAAACATAAAAGTAACCAAAGAATTGTTTTTGTCCATTTTGGAGATTAAAAGAAGTAAACTGTCTCTAGGTGCTATCTCTCAGGCCAGCTCACTGCAGGGTTATCTAAAAACAAAAAAAAAAAGGAGGGGAGGAAGTAAACTGCACATGTCCTGAACATTGCTGGCTTTGCCTTCTCCTAGGTGTTGCTAAAAATGTCAGAGAAATTCTTCTTGCTGCTTTCATGAGGAGGAAATAGATGATGAGGAAACTGTGATTTTGACATTGGTTCCAGTTAGAGATGAATCAAATATAGAACAATTAGAATCAACTGTTCGTTCAGCTTCTGATGTCAAACCAAACAAGCCTGGGAAACACTATGAAGTTCATCTACCTCCAACAAATGAACAGTCCAAAGCTCCCCCAAAAGCTTAGACATCCAGCACCAATTCTCCCCTTGACAGCCATTTTGCCTCCAATTAATGTGTCGAGACACTTGGTGGAATTGGTGACAAAAACTCAATTTGAGTACCAATGTCAAGAAAATAGAAGTTTTTCTGAGGCTTCAGCAGCATGCTCATCCTGAACAGACACATGATATTCCTGAAACATTGAAGGAGGCCAGAGTACGGCCATATTCATGGAAACACAAGACAGGGACTCAGAGAGCGAGGCTGCAGGACAGTTGCAGATGAATGAGAAAGCAGAAGAGACTAATATTATCACCTCGGCAATCTCCATTGGCATAATGGGGAAGGATTACTGCAAGAGCTGTTCAGCCTGAGGCTGTGAATCCATGTTCTGTTCCTTCTGCTGAGGCCTTTCTGACCCAAGCCTCTGACGTCAGGAGGGGTGTGGGCCGAGGTGAAGCGCTATCAGCAGACACGAAGGGTTGGGTTCGCCTGCAGTTTCCTGCAGGTCAGGCCTACGTGCCTGCCACTCCCGGGAGGATGATTTTCTGTCTTGTGTTACCAGCCTGCGCTTTCCCATCCCCAGGCCTGGAAGATAATATGTTACGCCCTGACTATACTAAGAGGAATAAGAAGATGATGAAACTATTAATGACAGCAGAGAAGAAGAAAAAATCTGGTTTGAACATAACGTAGGAGAACAGAATGTGCCATCTCAAAGTATTAGAGAAAGATGGATGTACTTTCAGAACGTGTAACCTCTAATATGAAGGAATGGAAAAGGGATCATTTTGTAGATCATGAACGTTCCTGCAAACAATGAAATGATTAGGACTCAACAGTGAAGATGGTTGACTGGGTGACGGGGCCTGAAAAGACACTAAAATAAAGTCACTGCAATTGAGGAAAAAAACAAAGAATCAGTCCATTTTGTGTTGCTATAACAGAATACCTGAGGCTGTGTAGTTTAGAAAAAAACGGATTTATTTCTTGCAATTCTGGAAGCTGGGAAGTCCAAGGCTGAGGAACCATAAGTGGGCAGGGCCTTCTCACTGTATCATAACAAGACAGAAGTCATCACATGGTGAGAGCAGGGAAGAGAGGAGCACAAGGAGGAAGGCTGCCAAAGTCAGTCTTTCCATCAGAAACTCACTCCTGCAATAACTAGCCCGCTCCTATGATAATGGCATTAATCCATTCATGAGAGCAGAGCCCTCGTTGACTTTATCAACTCTTAAAAGTCCCATTTCTCAATACTGTTGCATTGGGGATTAAGTTTCCAGGGTACGATCTTTGGAGGACCCATTCAAATCATAGCAAGAATGAACTGGTACATGTGACAATATGAATGAATCTCAAACACTAGATTCAGTAAAGAGGCCAGGCACAAAAGGAAAGCCGTGATTCCTAATTTATTGTGATACAAATCAAAATAGGGTTTGTCTATAAGGTGTCAGAGTAAAGAGTGACTGCTGAAAGCAATCATGAGGGAGCTTGCTTAGGTGATGGAAATGTAGTCATGCATTGCATGATGACATTTTGGTCAATGGTGAACTATGAGGTGGTCCTATAAGATCATAATAACATACTTTTACCATACCTTTTCTATGTTTAGTTCAGATTCAGATGTGCAAATACTTGGCATTGTGCTATCATTGTCTACAGTATTCAATACAATAACACACTATACGAGTGTTTGTAGCCTGAGAGCAGGAGGCTTATACCACTTAGGTTTGTGTAAGTGCACTCTACAGTGGCACAATGACTAAATCACCTAAGGACACATTTCTCAGAATGTATCCCCATGGTTAAGTGACACATAACTAGTTTGTATACCGAGTGGTTAAATAGGTACATACCTTTGTTAAAACACATTGTGTTATATACTTAAGATCTATGCATTTCTCTGTATGTAAACTTTACCTCCGTAAGAGAATTAGACTTGAAGAGACATATGCCCTTTAACGCAGCAAATTTTACTGAGAATTTGTCATTAAACAAGCATATAAAGTCATTGCAGTACTTATAATAGGAAAAGATATACAATTTAAATGCTCAGCAGTAGGATGATTAAATTATAGTAGCTTTATACAACAGAATGTTCCACAACCATGAAAAAATAATGTTGAAATGTACTTTGACACAGGAAAATACAAAGTGTGAATTAAAAACATTAGAGTACAAATCCATTTTTGCAGACATTAAATATAATTGACTCTTTTCGTTTGGTTTAATTACAGGCAACAGTTATGCTTTTCTGAGTTCTAAAAAATACATAACAGTATATGTGCCTATAATCAATGCATGCAACTTAAATCTCTAGTTGTGATGTTATATGTTTTTAATTAGATTTGGGACGGTTCCTAACAATGCCCAATTTCTGGACTGCGAATGCTCATAGCCTGTTCTTTTTCTTTCCCTTCAACCCAGGCTCTCAATATTGTATACTTTCTGTCTATAAAAACATCCAGGGGCTTTGTGTTTCCATCTTCTTGACACACTGCCACCATTTAGTCTAGAAAATCTGTTTCCTCTTTTGGGCTTGAATGTTGGACCTCCTCTCTGCCCGCAGCTGGCCAGCCTGCAATCCCAGGCTTGCACACTTTGTTCTTCCATGAAGGTGCTGGCTAACCTGGGTGGGATCTATTTACCCTTGAACTTTGTTCATGTTATGCTCCCCCTTGCAGGACCTGGCCTCAGGTTCTATGTGAGGTGCCCCCACACTGGGCATATTGGGTACCTTCTCAGCCTCTGACTTGGGCCACATCTGCACCGTTCCATCTGGCTTATCTAGCACCATCTTTGAGATCACACCTTCTCTTCATCTACCTTTTGTACTAGGTTTTCAGATCCTGAGACTCTCAGCTCAAGGTACTTGTATATTTTGTATTTTGTGTAAAGATATAAGGTAGTGGGTTGAATGGTGGCCCCCCAAAAAAAGATATATCAAAGTCCCAACCCCCTAGACCATGAGAATGTGACCTTGTTTGGCAATAGAATCTTTGCAGTTACAATTAAATTAGGTATCTTTAGATGAGATAATCCTGGACTTCGGATGGGCCCTAAACCTAATGACAGCCTGATATAAGACAAAGGAGAAGAAGACTTGACACAAGAAAGCCATGTGAAGGTGGAGCCAGAGCTTGGAGTTATGCTGCAACAAGCCAAGGTACACACAGCCATCAGGAGCTAGAAGCAGCAAGGAGAGAATCCCCCCAGAGCCTTCAAAGGGAGCATGGCCCTGCTGACCCTTAATTTCAGACTTTTGGCCTCCAGACTGAGAATACACTTGTTCTAAGCTACCCAGTTTGTGGCAACTTGTTCTAACAGCCATGGGAAACAAATACAGGTAGTAACTAGAAAGTACCCGTATCAGTCCTTCTACCCCCACCACCTGACCTAGTGAAAGAAGGAATTGATGGTCTCAGGATTAAAGACACAAGGCCCGAAGCAAGGGCTTGTGTGGAGGCAACTCAGTCTGAGGAGTGACTCCAGGAAATTTAGTGAGGATACAAAGTAAAACCAGAAAGGAGGGGAAGCCAAAACAAGCACCACTGTGGTCAACGGAGGAGTGCACTCACCGGGACATTCCAGGAGCTGTAGCAGGGGCCTCCAGAATCTTCCATCTCTAAGGGACAGGAGAGGGGACCATTCATTTCCCAGCTGTCTTTCATCGCTGGTTGACAGCGGCCTAGTTGGATGTTACCTGCTCATTGCCCGGCTGCTTCCAGCTGTGCATGCGGGGTCAGGAGTGAAGCCTCTGGGCAAACCATGAGACTGTACCACCGCCCAGAGTTGGCGCAACAACCGTGGCTGGGGTAAGAGGTAGGCAGAGAGGACACCAGGCAAGCCACCAGAGGGGTGACCCTGATGTAGGAAGAGCTGTCATCAGACTTGAAGTGTATAACTTTGAAGAAATGCTCTCAAAAACTCTCTAAGCTTGTTTAATTTACAACTGTTCATCTGACCTTCCAGATCTGTTGAGGGTTTAATAAGAATGAAAAGTGTCTTGTAAGCTGTGAAACACTTGCAAATATCAACCAAGATTTCCCCAGTTGTATACATTCAGCCCAAATGGCAAGAACCTGTTTTTCTACAATCTCAGCCTCTGTCCTCCACCCCTTCTCAGCCCTCTCCCCCTGCTTGTGCCCCCTCCATTCCTGTGGGACCTGTAGCATCTCCCCTAGCCAGTGCCACACCCCAGCGAGCTATAGCCCAGCCTGAGGTACGATTAAGGCTCCAGGAAGATGCTCCCCGTGGAAGCACTTGGAAGGGAAAGAAAAGTGTCCTCAGGTACAAAAAGAACTTGTTCTCCTCAGGAGCATCTTTTCCTATAAAATCTAATTGCACCTTCCATGCTGCTCCAGCAAATGAAGTTTGAATGTTTAATAAGGACATCACCATTTGGGTGGCTCTGAGACCTCGGAAGGAAGGCACCAGTCTGGAGCCTGCACAGTCCACAACCGGCTCAGCAGGCCCTGCTCCTCTGCCTCACGTGGCCTGGGCTGACAGTGGCTGCTGCTCAGTGACCTTGCCACACGGAGCCTGAGTAGGACTGCTGCCCACGGCAGAATGGCCAGATGCCGGCAGGGGCCTGGCTCCTCCGTCAAACCAGTCTATGTGTGGCTGGCCCCATGCTTAGCGCCCGGCCCGGCACCCACTAACGTTGCTACTCACCACCAGGAAACAAGGATGCTCGTCCCAGGGGTGGGGTCAGCACCCTGAACAGGTCAGGTGCCTTGTCATCTTCTGTCTTCTCACTTTCTCTGATATGCCATGTTGGATCGCAGGTCCCCTGATACATTATTTTTTAGAAGAAATACAGATATTGTGATAAAACCTTAAGCCTTATTCAGAGCATAAGAATATTTATAACTGTTTTATAAAGTTATAAATATAATTTAGTTATTTATAAGAGTTTTTATAAGATACATCTTATAATTTATATTAGAAGAATTTATATTGCTTATAATTTCAGTCCAGGTGTCAACTGGCAGCTCACTTGTATTATGAGAAGTGGAGGAAGGCTTATTTATCTGTAAGGGGACTCTTTACAGAGCAAGAGTAGAGTAGAAAAAAATCACAAAGGATAGTGGAGCTGTTGCTACCCCTAGGCCTGTTGATGAACAAGGAGAGGGGGACCCTGAGAGTCGTGTCCTACAGGCTGCCTGGAGAAATAGCTTAAAGAATGCCGCCGTGCTAGGCACCGGGGATGGGGAGACGAAGGGGAGCGGTTCCTTGCTTGTAAGAAACTCTGCTTAGAAAGGGAAGCAGCTATCCAAGTTTGTATGGTACGAGAGGTATTCTACATCTTCCACCTCATGGATACCACTAGTAAACAGGATCGTTCTCACTCCTGGAAAGGCGGTGAGAAAGGAGAGATCATTAAAAGCCTTCATAGGTGATGGCTGAAATGCATTTAGTAGGAGGCTTGTTTAGACAAGGTTTAGGTAGGACAGCCATGTGGTACACTCAGCCAAATACACTCGATGGCATTTGGCTTCCTGGCATATTTTGGGAATAGCTGGAGTTCTGATGTGGCTATGGCGATGGGGGAGTAGGAGAATAAAAGGAGGTGCCTCATTCAGTGACACATCCAAGACTGATCTTCCTGTTCTCCTTACCTGCTTCAGTCAGATAAGGATACTGGGAAGAGTGACTGCAGCCACCGTGTGGTTGCACCCCCAGGACAGCTGATGGCCAACCCACGACGTCGGCCTGAGCAGCTCGAGGCTGAGTGTGGGTCCCACCAGCTCTCCCCCCACTGTCTTCCTGGGTCTCTCGAGCAAGGAACGTAGTCAGACATGGAAGGCCTGCAGGTGTGTGCAATCTGGGATTGAGCAGCCTCAGGGATCTAGTAATGGGCAACCACAGCTTCTCCATAGTTCTTAGCTGTGCGCAGACTCATCCCTGCAGGTGTGCTAAAGGCCCCAAATGCCCTTCTTCCTGGCCCCAGTTACTAGGCTGTCTCCTCTATGCCAGTAGCCTTTGAGAATCAACCCCAGGTCAGAAAAAAGCAGCATCTAACATGTACCTTCTCCAAGATATCTGTCTACCTATATACTTCTAGATATTTCCACCACTCTTATGGAAATCTGAGCATTTCTTAACAAGATATCACCTGACAAAATACCAATGTTGAAGGGGAAAGCCATGAACCTGCTTGCATCTATTGGTTTTGGCCGATGGTTCTTTACAAAATGAAGATGGGACCAGGAACTGACAAGTTTTGAAAGGGGGCGAGGGGAGAAGGAGGTGAAAAAAAATGTTTAGCTGGGAGATGCTAAATTAGGGAGGGTTTTCCAGCTTGAGGGTTTCAGGGTAGATAGGGATCATGCGGTAAATTTTAAGGTAAGCTTAGATTCATCAAATGGCTACTTGTCCATTCATGTCTTGGTTCTATTCTCATCAGGCTGGGCCTGGTACGTGTATCTCACTGGAAACTCGTATGGAGCAGAGCACTATGATGGCTACTCTGTAATCCATGTGGCCTGCTTGGGGAAATGTAACTAAAACTGCATGAGAAAAGGCATCTCCAGTCACATGTGGGGCATGGAGGGAGTTGACAGGAATATGGTGCCCTGCCAAGCCATGTGTTTCTTCACCTTGGGGTGAGGGGTGGGAAAGTATCAGGGAGGAGCTCAAGACCTTTGCAGGTGCAATGTCAGGGGGACAGTTTGTGTGTGGAGGACACTGGCCTTTGGGCTGATCACTGAACCCCGTACACCTTAATGTCTCCATCAGAAGTAGGTGAGAAATACCTGACCCATGCAGGTTTAGTAGGTAAAGAGACGAGAAGCTAGCAGAGGTTATCAAGGGGCTGAACTGGCTGGTGGTCGTTCCTTCCTCCAAGACTAATACTGGAAACACTAAAGCAGGAAACGCCAAAGAAGGAAAGCAAGGAAACTGAAGGTGGGGAGCAGTGGTGGGAGGTAGGGCTTGTATATGGCAGGCATGTTACGGGAGAGTAGGGGAGCACAAATAGCAACACTTGTTAGAATCCTGCTCTTGCATTTTCTTGCTACTGCCGTGGAGCAGAGAGTACCTGCATGATGCCATGCAGCATCCTCACAACTAAACCCAGGGCAGCAGGAAAGCCCTATGCCCCCAAGAAGTGGCTGAAAAATAGGGATTAACTGACTCAGCCGTTCCTTCTGGCAAACTTCGCCTCCTACCAGGACTGGGGGATTAAAAAGTATCTCGTCCGTCCTTCTGCTTTTCTCTGAGGAGAAAAGGGCAGTGGTTGACTGGGAGTTTCTGGTGCCTGAAGCACTCCACATGAGAGGTGTCCCCTCAACCCCTGAGCTCTTCGTGGGCAACCTAGACTGGACTTTAGGCTTTCCCACAAGCGTTCATAGACATGAAGAATGAAAACCCCAGGAGAAAATAAGCTCAAAGTTCAAAATAAGTTTGGGGAGTCAACTGCTGAAACACATGTGCACATACCTGCTGGGTAAGAGGTTCTATCAAAAGCATAAATATTGGAAAAATAGACCAAGAGTTTGAAATTTGCCTAATAAACACACTAAAGATGGAGACTTCACAATTTGGAACAAGAAAATACAAAAAAACAAGCAATAATATTAGTTATGAAAGTATAGTAACTGAAATAAGCACATGAGATATAGGGGAAAAAATAACAGAATTGATAAGCTGAGAAATGATTTAACAAATTGGAAGATCAGACTGAGGATATATGAGAAGGAATAGATAAGTTTTCACATCAGGACTTATAGGAATCCTAGAAAAGCTCAGTGAAAAGGAGAGTGGGGAAATATTTAAATGGTGATAACTTTTCAGAAATTGATCTGAGTATACTTTGGATTGAAAGAGCCTATAGCATGCCAAAGAAGAGGGAATAGAAAAAGTTCATACCCAGCCATGTTAGGAAATAAGATTTTTAACAGTAGAAAACTTAGAGAAAGAATCTTACACTCAACGTTACTTTGAATGTCTTTTTGCATTCAGTGTTAAAAATCACTTTCTAGAAAAGTACGAGTTATTTCTAGAAAAATATATCCAGCCAAGCTAATTGCTGTGGTTGGAATGTTTGTCCCCTCCAAAACTCATGTTGGAACTTAATTGCCATTGTAACAGTATTGGTGTGGGAGGTTTAAAAGGTTTAGGCCAAGAGGGCTTTGCTCTCATAGGTGAAATTGGTGACATTGTGAAAGGATGAGTTTGCCCCTCCTTTTATCACCTCTCACCCTCTTCTGCCACGTGAGGACACAGCAAGAAGTCCCTTACCAGATGCCAGCACCTCGATATTGGACATCCCAGCCTCCAGAACTGTGAGCCAATAAATTTGTTCACTATAATAACCAGTCTCAGTCTATTTTGTGTCACTATAACAATTCCTAAGACACATGATTTAAATATTCTCAGGAAATCAAGACCTTAGAAGCTTGCCATAAAATATCTGTCTAATAGTTCTGTCAAGTTCATATAGTTTTTTTCCAACTTTATTAAAGTATACTTGACAAATAAAAACTGTACCTTTTAAGGTATACAATGTGATGTTTTGATACATATCACAAAATGATTATGACAAGCTATCATAATCATCACCTCATATTAATAAATGCAATTTTGTGTGTGGTGAGAATACTTGAGATTTATCTACTCTTAGCAAATTTCAAATATACAATAAATTAACAACTGTACTCACCGTGCTGTATGATAGATCTCCAGAACTTATTTATCCTGCTTAAGTTTGTACCCTTTGACCAGCATCTCATTTCACCCATCTACCAGCAACTACCATTCCCATTCTTTCCTTTTTTACATATGGCTTTGATTTATTTTTAGTTAATAAATTGCATGCATTTATCATGTACAGCATGTTTTAGAATGCATATTATAGCATGGCTAAATCAAGCTAACATGCATTACTTCAGACATACCATTTCTTATGGTGAGAACACTCAAGACTACTTGTTTAGCAATTTTCAAGAAAAAGACATTGTACTATATGGTACCTATAGTTCATAATTATTCCCTGCTTTTGAGTTTGACTTTTGTAGACTCCATATAAGTAAGATCACGCAGAATTTGTCTCTAGATTATTTCATTTAGCCTAATGCCCTCCAGGTTCATCCATGTTGTTACAAGTGGCAGAATTTCCTTCTTTAAGGAACTATTCTGAATATCCCGTTGTATGTAATTGCCACATCTTCATTTGCCAACAAGCACTTAGGTTGTCTACATATCTAGGCTATTATGAATAATGCAATAAACATGGAGATGCAGGTATCTCTTCAAGATACTGATTTTTAGTTCCTAGGAATATATACCCAGATAGATCGTATGGTAGGTCTATTAACTTTTTGTAGACCCTCCAAACTGTTTTCCATATGACTACTAATTTACATTCCCACCAATAGTATACAAGGGTTCCCTTTTCTCTACATCCTTACCAACACTTGTTAACTTGTCTTTTTATTGATAGCCATAATAAGTATAAGGAGATATCTTTGTGATTTTGATTTGTCTATTCCTGACTAGTGATGTTGAATACTTTTGCATATCCTTGATGGTCATTTGAATGTCCTTTTTTTTTTTTTTTTTTTTTTTTTTTGTGAAACATGTCTACTCAGGTCCTTGGATTGTTTTCGGTTAGGTTACTTTTTTCCTGTTATTTGAGCTACTCCTATATTTTAGATATTCCCTTATCAGACATGTGGCTTGCAAATATTTTCTTCCATTCTGTGGGTACCTTTTTACTCTGTTTTCTTTGCTGTGCAGAAGCTTTTTAGTTTGATTCAATCCTACTTGTATATACTCTTGTGGCCTGTGTTTTTGGTCTCATAGCCAAAAATTATTTTCCAGACCAATGTCAAGCTTTTCCCCAATGTTCTGGTAGATTTATGGTTATAGGTCTTAAGTCTTTAATCCACTTTCAGTTGATTTTTGTAGATGGTATGAGATAAGGGTCCATTTAGATTCTTCTGAATGTGACTATCCAGTTTCCCCACCATCATTTATTGAAGCTGTCCATTCTCCACTTTGTATTCCTGGCCCTTTTCTTGAAGATTAATTGACCCCCTCAGCTTTTGTTTTGTTGAGAAGGTCTTCATATCCCTCTCATTTCTGAAGGATAATTTTGCTAGACGTAATATTCTTGGTTGCCATCTCCCCTCCCTCCCAATCATTCTTAATATATTCTCTCACTCCTGGCCTGTAAGTTTTCTGCTGAGAAATCTGATGGTCTTAAAAACTTAGATTAAATTAGAAATTATAATGGAAATTCAAAAATACCTAGAACTGGTTTTCCCAGTTTCAAATGGTGGCATAGAAGCAAGCTGACTTCGCTACCACCACCACCCCACATGCACAGAAAACCAAAAATAAATACACAGGGCTGAGATTATCACCAGCAGTATGCCAGAACTTAAATATGAAGATGGCAGTTCCTAGGGACACAGAAGTGAAAACTCTAAGCAGACGCTAAAAGAATTGGGCTTCATATCTACAGTGCCCCTCCTCAGATCATCTTGGCACCAAGCATGAGAAAACTTCCCCTCAACTCACTTTCTATGCTGGAAAGAGTGAGATCGAGATGGACAACCAGCTTCCCCACCATTTTGGGTTCCCTGGCAAGAGGACCTGTCCCTTCCTCAAGAGAAGCAATAGTGAGTGCCTGCAGGGAGAAATGTCCCTGAGGACAACCCGAGACACCAAGGGAAGGTGGAACTACCATCCCCAGTCCTGAACACTCTGATTGGGTGTCTCTTCTGGCTGAGTTACAGAGTAAAGTGGCTCATCAGTAACACTGTGCTGTAGGAGGTATGTTCCACCCCTGGGAAGGAACCCCTAACAAGCCGCCTTAGGCTGCCAGGATATTCTCTTTTAGGACCTCCTCCATTCAGGATGGGCAGCACTTCAATTCTTCAGTAAAGCCAAGGCAAACCTGGGCTTAGGGTGCCATCTAGTGCCAAAAAAAGTAGTGACCTAGTGGGGGGAAAAGATTCAACAGATAAATCAAAGAACCTCTAAGCAATCATATCCAATCAAAACCAAAATGGGCCAGACAGAAGACTGTAATAAAGTAATCTTTCAATGTTAAGACATTGCTGTTTCTTGTGGATATACATCTAACAGAGGAACCATGACCTCAAAGCAAGTAACTGACCCTAATGAGATGGTAAGCTCTCTGACCAAGAATTCAAAATAGTTAAGGGAACTCAGTGATCTCCAATATAACACAGAGAAACAATTCAGGTATTTAAGAGAAATCTAATTAAGATATTGAAATAAACATCAAACGGAAATCTTGGAACTGAGAAATATGTTTGAACTAAGACCCTTCCAGTAGCAGAATGTATCAAGAAGAAATAAATCGGTGAACTCAGACAGGCTATTTGAAGATAGGAGAAAAAAATAAAAGGAAAAATACTGCCTGCAAGATGTAGAAAATTACCTCAAAAGACCAATTCTAAGAATTACTGATATCCAAGAGAGCTGAGTAAGAGCAATGCATATAAAGTTTATTCAAAGAAATAACAAAACTTGAGAAAGATAAATATCCAGGTACAAGAAGGTCAGAGCACCAAACAAATTTGATACAAATAAGACTGTCCCAAGTCAAACTCTCAAGGTCAAGGACATAATATCCTGAAAACATAAAGAGAAAAGAAGCAAATAATATATAAAGAAATTCCAATTCATCTGGCAACAGACTAAGAAGGAGCAGAATGACATTTTCAAAGTGCTGAGAGAAATAAAACCCTACTGTCCAGGAATACTGTATCCAGCAAAGTTATCTTTCAAATATTAAGGAGAGATATTTCCAGACAAACAAAAAGCAAGAATTCACCATCAGCAGAAATGTCTTACAAGAAATGCAAAAGAGAATTCTTTAATCTGAGAAAAAACTCACTAACAGGCAAAAATTGGAAAGCATAAAACCCATTTTTAAAAGTACACAAACCCAGAATATCTAATATTTGTGGTGTGCCATCCACTCATAACTCTAGTGTAAAATCTAAAAGACCAAATTTATCAAAAATAACAATCTGTTCAGAGAGGCAAATAACTTGTAATGCCCTCTCTATAAGATGTTTTTTGTAAGCTTTATAGTAACTATAATGCAACAACCTATAATATATATACTAAAAACAATTAACTAAAACATACTACTAGAGAAAATCACCTAACTACACAGGAAGAGAGGAGTTACAAAACAACCATAAAACAAGCGATAAAATGGCAACAGTAAATCTTCACTTATCAATACTAAATGTATTAATAAATGGACTCCTCCAATTATAATAAAAGGTATTGTGGCTGAATGGATAAAGAAACAAGACCCAACTATATGCTGCCTACAAAAAACCCACTTCACTTATAAAGGCACAGACAGACCGAAAGTGACAGAATGGAAAAGATATTCCATACAAGTGCAAACCAAAAAACAGCAGGAGTAGCTATACTTAGATAAAATAGACTATAAGTCAAAGACTGTAAAAAAAACAAAAAAGGTTTCTATATAATGACAGAGGGGTCAACTAAGCAAGAGGGTATGACAATTATAAATATCTATGTACCCAACACCAGAGCACCCAAATATGTAAAGCAAACATTAGATCTAAAGGGAGAAATAGACTGCAATACAATAATAGAGGACTTCAACCCCCACTCTCAGTAATGGAAAGAAAATCAACAAGAATTAAACTACACACTAGACCAAATGGGCATAAGTGACACAGAACATTTCGCCCAACTGCTGCAGAATACATTCTTTTCATCAGCACATGGAACATTCTCCAGAATAGACTATCTTAGGCCTGTGGTCCCCAACCCCTGGGCCGCAGCCCATTACCGATCTGTAGCCTGTTAGGAAATGGGCCGTGCATCACCACCTGAACTCTACTCTGCTCCACCCTCCCCCCAGCCCTGGTCCATGGAAAATTTGTTTTCCATGAAACCAGTTCCTGGTGCCAAAAATGTTGGGGAATGCTGTCTTAGCCACAAAACAGGTCTCAACAAATTCAAACAGGTAGAAATTATATCAAGTATCTTTTCTGACCATAATGAAGTAAAACTAGAAATCAATAAGGGAACCTTAAACCACACATAGAAATTAGACACACTCCTGAAAATCAATAGGTCAATGAAAAGACTAAGAAAATTTGCCTTGAAACAAATGAAAATACAACATACCAAAATCTGTGGGATATGGAAAAAGCAGTACGAAGAGGAGAGTTTATAACAAATGCCTATGTCCAAGTAGGAACTAGAAAAGCAAGAACAAACCAAACCCAAGACTAGTAGAAGGAAAGAAATAACTAAGATTATAGCAGAAATAAGTGAAGTTGAGATTAAAAAGCAAGAACAACAAAACAAAAAGTTGATTATTTGAAAAGATAAAATCAACAAATCTTTAGCTAAACTAAAAGAGGGAAGATGTTACAACTGAGACCACAGAAATGCAAAATATTATTAGAGACTATTATGAAGAACTACATGCTAACAAAGTAGATAACTTAGAAGTAGATAAATTGCTGGACTCATATAACCTACCAAGATTGAGCCATGAAGAATTAGAAACCTGAATAAACCAATAATGGATAATGAAATCAATGCCATAAAAGTCTCCCAACAAAGAAAAACCCAGGACCTGATGGCTTCACTGCTGAATTTTATCAGAAATTTAAAGAAAAACTAATACCCTTCTACTCAAACTCTTCAAAAAAGAAAAAAAATGAAGAGAACAGAATACTTCCAAACTCAGCATTACCCTGACACCAAAACCAGATACAGACACAACAAAATAAAACTACAAGCTAATAACACTCAATGTAGATAAAAAAATTCTCAACAAAACACTAGCAAACCAAATTCAACAAAACTGAAAAAATCATTCCACATGATCAAGTGGGATTCATCTCAGGAATCCAAGGATGATTCAACATATGTAAATAGATAAATGTAATAATTGTGTTAACAGAACCAAGAACAAAAACCACATGATCATTTCAAAAAATGTTGAAAGCATTTGATAAACTCAATATCTCTTTATAATAAAAATCCTCAAACTGAATATAAAAGAAAAATGCTTCAAGATAATAAAGGCCACATGTGACAAACCCATAGACCATAAGCATACTGAATGAGGAGAAATGGAAAGTCTTCTTAAAACTGGAACAAGACAAGGATCTCCACTCTCACTGCTTTTATTCAATGTAATACTGAAAGTGCTTGCCATAGTAATTAGTCGAGAGAAAGAAAGGGCATCCAAATTGGAAAGTCAAATTAGCCTCGTTCAGATGACATGATCTTAGAAAAACCTAAAGATGCCACCAAAAGACTGTTAGAACTAAAACAAATACAGTGAAGTTTCAGAATAAAAAAATCAATATACAAAAACCAGTATCACTTGTATATGCAAACAACAATCTGAAAAAAAGATCAAGAAAGCAATCCCATTTACAATGGCTACAAAGAATATAAAATACCTAGAAATTAACCAGAGTGAAAAACCTATACGAGGAAAACTGTAAAATATTTTAAGAAATTGAAAACAAAAAGATTCCATGCCCATGAATTGGAATAATTAATATTAAAATGTCAGTGTCACCTAAAGCAATTAAAATACCAATGATGTTCTTCCCAGAAATAGAAGAAAAATCCTAACACTTATGTGGAACCACAAAAGACCCCAAATAGCCAAAGAAATCCTGAGCAAAAAGAACAAAGCTAGAGAGAGGTATTTCAAAATATACTACAAAGCTATGGTAAAGAAATCAGCAGGGTACTGGCACACAGACCATGGAACAGAATATAAATCCACATATTTATAGCCAACTTATCTTTGACAAAGGCACTAAGAACATACAATGGGGAAAGGACAGTCTCTTCAATAAGTGGTGCTGGGAAAATTGGATAATCACATGCCGCATTCTCTCTCACCATACATAAAAATAAAAATGGGTTAAAGACTTGAATGTAAGACCTGAAACTATTAGAAGAAAATCATTGGAAACGCTCCAAGACATTGGTCTGGGCAAAGATTTTTTGTGTAAAGCTCCAAAACACAAGCAACAAAAGCAAAAATAGACATGGGATCATATCAGTTAAACAGCTTTTCACAGCAAAGGAAACAATCAACAAAGTGAACAAACAACCCATAGAATGGGAGAAAATATCTGCAAACCATCAATAACCAGAATACATATGGAGCTCAACTCAATAGCAAAAAAAAAAAAAAAAATCAAAAAATGGGCAAAATATTTGAATAGATGTTTCTCAAAAGAAGACATACAAGTGGCCAACAGATACATGAAAAACATGCTCACCATCACTAATTCAGAGAAATGCAAACCAAAACCACAATAAGATACCATCTCACTCCAGTTACAAATGGCTTTTATCAAAAAGATGCAATTATACATGCTGGTGAGGAAGTGGAGAAAAGGGAGCCCTTGTACACCTTTGGTTGGGATGTAAACTATCCACAACAGAAAACCGTATGGAGGTTCCTCAAGAAACTAAAGATAGAACTACCCTATGATTCAACAATTCCACTACCAGATATATGTCTAAAAGAAATGAAATCAATACAGCAAGGTATCTGCTCTCCCATGTTTATTGCAGCACTATTCACAGTAGCCAAAATAAAGAATTGATCTAGTGCCCATCGGTGAATGAACAGATAAGTAAAATGTGCTATATGTACACAATGGAATATTACTCAGCTGTAAAAAATGATCTTGCCACTTGCGGTAGCATAGATGGAACTGGAAGTCATTATGTTAAATAAGCCAAGCACAGAAAGACAAATCACATGTTCTCACTCACGTGGTAGCTAAAAAAGTATGTATTTCATGAAGGTAGAGAGTAGATCAGTGGTTACCATAGGCAGGAAGGGGGTGGATATCAAGAGAGGTCGATTTAATGGGTATAAATATACAGTTAGAGGAAATAAGACTTAGCGTTGAAGAGATCAGTAGGGTGACTATAGTTAATAACCTATTGTACACTTCAAAATAGCTAGAAGACTATTTCAAATGTTCCTAGCATAAAGAAAAATATTTAAGGTGATATCCCAATTACCCTGATTTGATCTTTATATGGGTGTGTCAGAACATCATATACCCCCAAAATATGTATTTATATTATGTATCAACAAATAAAAATACCTAGAACTAAATGGTGACAAAATTAAATTATAGTCCCTGGGAGTGAAACTAATAACTTTAAATATCATTTAAAAAGAGGAATCTTCAAAGATAATGGGGTCAAGAAGTTAGAAAACAAGAATAAACTCAAAAATCATATGAATTAAATAAGAATGAAAATGAATATTAAGTCTTCAGTAAGACAAGCCAGCAAAGCCAAAATGGGATTGTTGAATACCACAACAGACACCTCTTACATGGCTGATCAAGATAAGGAAGTAAGACACAAACACTGTGCATAAAATGGGGATGGAGCTACAGTTAAAGATTCAAAAGACAATAAGGAAACACCATCAATTACAGGCCAGCAATTCTGAAAACTTGGACAAAAATGGGTAAATTCCTAGAAAAAGGCAACTGACCAGAACTGACACAAAAATAAAAAGCTCAAATATTCCTATTCAAAATATTGAAACAGTGGTTGAAAATCTTTTTCTAAAGAAAAGACTAGGCCTGCATGGTTTTACAGAGGAATTCTATCAGATTGTCAAGGAACACGTCATTCTAATTTACAGAATACAAGCAATAGAAAGGGGTGGTATTTCCCAACTCATTACAGGAGAGCAGCCCCAACCAAATCTGGCAAAAAACATTATGGAAAAACAAAATTGCGACCACATTGCCCTTATAAACATGGATTTAGTTTACTAATATTACCATTTTTACATCCAAGTGTATGAAAAAGACAACACAAGATGGACATATACAAAGATGGTCTCGAATTCAAACTCCTAACTTCAAACAATCCTCCCACCTCCAAGATGGTTTAATATTAGAAATCCCACAAATGTCACATCAACAGATTAACAAAAACCAAATGTTACTAAAAGATAATTCCCCATTGACCTCTTCTGTTTCTGCACAACTGTGAGCAGAAGCTCCCGTGACCTTTATTCCAAATTATCTTTTCAAGGATCACTGTATAGAAAATAGCCTTGAAAGATAGTGTCTCCTTCTGAAACAGACAATTACCTTCCTATCCAGTATAATAAAGATAATGTCTCGGTTCAGACCAAATGCTGGACTGGCTGGCTTTGTAGCCCATTTTAAAAGTTTCAGGTTCCTCAGCTGTGATGCGCATCTGCATGTACAGCATCTACCTAGGCTTCCCTCATTATTCCTGTGGGGCAGAGGGGCAAGGGGACTGATGTGAACTAAGATGATGCTACCTGTTGTGCGGCAAGTAAAGTCCTATGTCTCTTACCCATGGGTCCCGTGTCTTCCCCCAGCGTCTATAAAGCTGGCAGGCTAACTTACTAGCTTTCAAGTAGGGTAAAATCTCGACCCTTTCACAGTTCTTAACAACTCTCATCACAAAACGTACGGGGTAAAGCATGTGATAAAAATTTTCACAAGTAGTTGTAGAATATTGAGTAGGGGAACATCAAAAGCATTCTACTTAAAATCAGAAACAAAAGAATTTTCACTAATTTATTCAACATTGTATTGAAAATCCTGGCAAGTGCAATAAAGTGAGAAAAATACAGGCATAAAGATTGGAAAGGAGAAGAAAACATTTGTATAAGAAAGTAATCTACATACAAATTATTAGAAATAATATGCATTAAGATGGCGAGGTACAAACAGTATATTCAAATATGGTTGTATGTCCATATACCAGCAGCAAATAACTAAAAGAAATTAAGAAGAAAATATACTATTTAGAACACAGAGAAAATCAAGGATTTAAGATTAAATACAACAAAAATTGTGTAAGATTTCTATAGGGAAATAAACCGTAATTAAGAAATATATAAAAGATCCAAAATGGAGAGTTATAACACATTGATTGATTGAAAGCTTAATGCTGGAATTTTACAGAACTCAAGACTAAATTTTACAGGAATAATAAATATCCAAGTATGTTGTCTAGTAAAAGAATAGTATTTCTATATCAGAATAACTATAGTATGTTAGTCTAAACTACTTGTTTAGACTATGTTGACAGGATAGACAAATTAACAAATGGGACAGAATAGAGAGCCCCAGAGACAGACCATGACAGCAGGATGTCATGTCAGGGGGGAAGGAAGAATTCTTTTTGATATAGCTGGAAATTTTAACCTTACAGAATACAATAAAATTCAGCCCTTACCTCATACCACACCCAATAATTTAACATGAATTAAATAATTCACCCATATTTTCTACTGGTATTTTCATAAATGTTTAATTTTGAACCTTGGAGTTGAGAAAAATTTAAGACTCAAAAACATTGACTATGAAAGAAAACTAAAACTTTACTATATTAAAATTAACTTTTTTTAATTCATAAAAGATTTCTATAATATATACTAGTAATAAAAAATATTCAGAATATAAAAAGCCCTGTAAATAAGCAGCAAATAGGCAAAAGACATAAATGCGCATTTCACAGAAGGTGAAACATAACCAATAATATATAAAAATGAAAGTCAGGGTCACAATGAGACACTATTTTATACTCATTCAATTGGCAAACATTTTAAAAGTCTGACAGTACTAAGTGGAAAAACTGAATCCATAAGATTTCTTATATCAAGTTAGAAGCGATAACTTTGCAAGACAGCATTAATACTACAATGCACAAAACTCTTTATGTCTGTAGGCAGGAGAGGAATTGCCGGGTTGTAAAGAATTTGATATTCTGAAGCTGAATATTCAAACTTTTCCAAATGTATATGGATCCCATCTACTCTGGTCAAATGCACATCCTGGCCCCTTGCGGTTAGGTGGAGCCATAGGTCTAGTTTTGGCCAACGAGTTGAGTGGAATTCAGCTGAGTCTCATCCGTGCCAGAGCACTGAAATGTCGATTCCAGATTCTTCAGAGCTCTCTTTCCCTCTGTCAGCTACTGTCAACATTTGAGGTGGTGACTGTCTTGTCAGCCTGGGTCCTTGAGTACCCACAATCAGTGTTCTTCCCTGTTGAATACAAAGGACATATAACATAGGTGACAAACAAGCCTTTGCAGTTTTAAGGTGCTGAGATTTTGAGAGTGGCTTGTTACTGAAGAACACTATGACCTATTCTGATACGTACACAACAGGAGACATGTACAGAACTGTTTATAGCGCCAGTGTTCACAATAGCTCTGGAAACAACCCAAATCCCTGTCCCCTGAAGGAGGATGAATAAACTCTGATATGTTTGCTCAGCAGGAGGTTATTCAGCAGTGAGTAAAATAACCAGTGACACATAACAATACATATAAGCTTTAACAATGTAAATAAAGTGAAAATGTAAACCCAAAAGCTGATTTACATATATAATACATAATATTATTATATCAAGATGCCCTTCTTGTAAAACTAAAAATAACTAAAATGCAAACAAAGGTTCAAGAATACAAATGGGTATAATAAAATCATATGAAAAGGAAAGCAGGACGGTGATAACCACGGAATCCAGAATGGTGGTTCACTGCCACAGGACGAGCTGGGGTATAGAAGGAACTAAATCATGTTGTCAGATGTAGGTTATTGCCAAAATCTTGGTTTGGAGGGAGTTGGGGGGATATAGGAATATTTTATAAGTCCTTATTAAAAATAGTGAAATAAGTGGGAGTCTATTCACGATCAGTGATGAATGCCTTATGAACCAAGATTATAGCTAATCCATAATCCAGTTCTATGTACCTGAGATTTTAAACAATAATGGCAGAACCGGTCTTACTGGTTAAGATCTTTGCAAAAAGAGTATGTATTTGGTGGGATTCTCGGTCGCCCAGAGGTTGAGAACATGTGGATGTGCGCTGGCTACTGGCATTAAGTGCAGAGAGTAGGGTGACCTGTGCTCAGAGGATCCCAACCAGCCTGAGAGTCACGTACCATATTCCTTTTTCTCCAAGGTTCTTAGTTATACACCACAGTTAAAGGCTGAGCAGGAGGTAATTTCTGCATGAAATAGTGCCATGAACAAATGTAGTAATTACTGACCTGTGGACCACCCTACTCCTCCTCTTCTTTTGCTAGGCCTTGCTCCAGGGAATGGGGAGACGATGGGACACTTGAGAGCTCGCCAAGGCAGGGAAATCTGTTTGTTGGGACCTGCGGGCAAATAAGTGGGTGCTATGGACACTAAAGGAGGGTGTCTAATCCAAACTGCTCATGGGAGAAGAGGTGACCTCCCAGCTGAGACCTAAGGTGTAAGTAGGATCTATGCAGGCAAAGGTTTGGATGGAGGGTGGAAGGTAAAGGAGGAAGAAGGCGTATTTCAGGCAGAAAACAGTTATGTGTGACCCCAAGTGAAGGAGGTTTGGAGCAGCTAGCTCTAAGGCTCAGTCTGGCTGGACTGAATGAACAAAGGGGAGGACGACAAAATGAAATGTGAGAATAAACAGGTCCTGTGGGGCTGTGCAGGATTTGGATTTGAACCCAAGGGCGGTTAGTCACTCTGGAGTGTTAGAGGACCAATATCAGATTTGCATTTCAGAGAAATGGCTCCGAGCCGCTGTGTGCAGGGAGATCACTTAGAGCGTGGATCAGGGTTCCCACAGGAAACACAGCACACTCACGGGGTTTAATGGAGGGCTGTATACGGAGATGTGAGCAAATCAAGGCAACCAGGAAGGGACAGTATAGCACCTGGGGAGAAGCGACAGCCACACCTTTACCACTGCAAGCCCTGGGGCCAAGTCCACGGAGCTGTGTTACCAGAGCTTGATTGAACCTGGAGCCATGAGAGCGGCCACTGAACAGAGGGGCTGTGGCTGCAGAGGAGTGTCCACTGCCCAAACCAAGCCCAGCAGGAAGGGAGAGGGACACCCCCACTGCCATGGCCTTCTAACCGCTGATTTCCTGCCCATGCTTCCCACCGGCCTGACCTAAGCAGATGGCAGACGGTGCAGTCTGCGAAGGTCAGCCTCCGGGGCACAGAGAAGGACGTGGAGGGGCAAATGAAGAAAATTTGCACAGGAGGTTTGTTAACGACTGAATGTTCATGTCCCTCCAAGTGTATATGTTGAGGCCCTGACCACCAACGTGATGGTCTTTGGAGGTAATTAGGCTTAGATGAGGTCATGACGGGATTGGTGTCCTTATAAGAAGGGTGAAAGAGGCCGAAGAACTCCCTTCCGCCCCCTTCCATCCCCTGAGATAATGGGAAGATTGAAAGAGATTAGTAAATCCATCCAACTAATGGACTTGGGATCAAAGGGGTGATGGTCCACAGAAGAAAGGACCACTCTGTAGCAGAGGAAGAGCTAATGCAGTAGGTCACGAGCTGCCATTCACACGGCTGTGCTTCCCTAGTGGGCAGTGTCACCGTGGCAGTGCTCTTATGTGGCATGGCTTTCCCTCTCTCTCTCTGCTGCATATCCAGCACCCACATCCTACGGCAGGCCTCGCCCGCGGCTGGAGCTGGTAGGCTGAGCCAGGGCCCCTCCTGTGCTCTGGCCGCATGTTCCACCCGCTGATGCTGGGCGTGTCTCTGCTCTATAGGCCAAATCGCTGCTCTAGGGGGATAAGACTAGGTTGGGGGAGGGGAGAATCTCTGGGAGTCTGATTGGGGTTTGGACCCCAGCCACATTCTTCAGTCCACCTCCACCAGCAGTGAGGCTTATAGCTTGATCTCCGCTGGGATGTCCCTGGTATTTATCTTTCAGTTGGTTCTGAGATGAGAAAATATAGAAAATGAATGATATCCCTGAAGACCTCAGTGCTTGCTGTGGGTTGTCCACACATGCCATGTGATACCAGAGCCTCATGGGCTTCTGAACCTGCCAGAAGTTCACAGTTCAGCCAGCTAAATGTTCACTAATGTCCCACACAGCACGGAGGACTTCTAGAATGGTAGTCAGGAAGTTGGCTTTTTACCCAAAAAGGAGACCCACTTTACTGGTGGTTGTCACTTCACAAAGTGTGTTGCAGGGAAATAAATTGCTGCGCTCCAAATCAGAGGTCTTGTGGCAAATTATGGATAATAAGAACTATAAAAACAGCCGATGAAAGCATTGAACAAATACTTGTGTGCAATCACTTGTACGTGCAAAGTTCACCTTGTGTTTGTTTTCTGTATTGCAACAGAGAGATCTAACACAAGCCTGGAAGGGGCATGGAATAGCATGGGTCCAGGGGAGGGTCAGCAACTGATGCAGACCGGGGTAGAGAAGGGGAGAGGTCCTTTAAGGGAGGCATCAGTTTCCTAGCACAAAGGATTAACAATACCAGGTTTGTGCCATGCATCAAACCTAAAATTATGTTTGTAAACTAAGCTTAATATCATAGCCTACCAACCACTTTAAATTTATTCATGGATCCTTGTTCCAAAAATGATTGACTATGCATATCACAAATTAGATTGTTTGCAATTTGTGGAACCATTTTCTTGTCTTTATATAAAGTCTAAAGTTCAAGAACCCCGTTGAGTATTATTGACAATTAAAGGTGTTTAATTCAGATATCTGAGTACTGGAACCTTCTATGTAACCAAAGATAATGCTTATTTCTATCCAAGGGCATCACATTTAAATATGCAGAAGTAGCTGCGCTATAAACATCGGGATTAGTTGCAAGAAGCAAGCAATCCCAATGTCTTTGTCTTAGCATCTGTTTGTGAAGAAACCCAAACCGACACTGAACCGCACATAGTGTATTTTGGATGCAATCCCAGGAAACACTGGTTAGGGAGTGGGGAAGTGAGACAAAAAAGGGACATAGCCAACACAGGGCACTGTACTTGCCATCGGAGCTTAATCCCACGGAGGAATTCTGGGAGCTGTCATAGGAAACATGCCTCAGAGTCCTCCCACCCAAGAGGTAGGGGAGCTAATACCAACTCCCATCAGTCATTAGTTGAGGACCACTAGTGTGTGTGTGTGTGTGTGTGTGTGTGTGTGTGAGAGAGAGAGAGAGAGAGAGAGAGAGAGAGAGAGAGAGAGAGAGAGAATGTGTGGATCACCGTGAGAGGACAGAGTGAGAAGTCCTCAGGCAGAGGAGTGGGTGCCGGTGGATGGATGGCAGGCCAGCATGCTCTGAAATGCAAGGGGCCGAGGGAGCCTGGGCAGGGCACCAGCAGTGTCTCCTACACCCAACGGCACACGTTTGGTCCTCTCCACCATTACTGAGAGGCTGGATGGAATGGGTGTCTTGGACGGTAGAGGAGGGCACTGGGTGATCGTATTGGACCAGACCAGCAGGACAGTCTGGCCCACTGAGCACCCTGATCTGATGAGTCCACCCAGGGACAGTGGGCCAGAGGGGTCACTGCAGGATGTTACTTGTCCACTTCACTGACATCGACAAGTGAGAACCCAGGGTCGTGAGGGAGGAACAGGCAGCTTGAGCCTCAGTCACTCTGGCAACAGCCTAGTCCCCTGTGATTATGTCTACACCGTTCAGATCTGAGTCTGTTTTTACAGGGAATTTCATGCATTTGGAGGGATTCTCCCACTGTCCTTAGCCTGTTGCCTTAATAGTGTCTTGATTTCTCTCAAGCAGACTTCAGTCTATAATATTTGCACGGAAGGGCCTCTTGTTCCCTTCTGCTCTTCTGCCTCTCCCAGCTTCCCAAGGCTGAATCCTGATCCAGAGAAGCCATTCCTTATGGTACAGGTGCATGAAAACAGCCTTAATGAGCACCCAAGGATCAGCATCTAAACAGTGCTTCTCAAAGTGTGGCTCTGAGAACTGCTGCCCCAGGAGCTGGAGGAACTTGTTGAATAGGTAGATTTGGGGGCTCCCTGCTACAACCATTGAATCTAAATCTGAACCATTAGCAGGATAGCTGCACCTTTAAAATGCTTAAAAGATGAGAAATCCCAGCTTCTCAAAGTCAACCACTGAACAGTTTCTTCTCTCCTAGCTGTAGGTCAGATCACAGGTTCTCAAACTCGGCTGCACCTTTAAGACGCAAACCAGGTGATTCTGATGATACAAGACCTAGCCCAGTGGTTCTGAAATTTTAGCACACATTAGAATCACCTGGGGAGCTTCGAAAACTCCCATTGCACAGGCCACACCCAAAGCCAGTTAAGCCAGAATCCAGGAGTGAGATCTGGGCATTAGGATGGTTTGACCCCCCAGGTGATTCCAGTCTGGGAACCTGCAATCTGGCCTACAGTGAGGAGAGAAGAAACTGCTCAGTGGTTGGCTTTGAGAGGTGGGGCTTTCTCAGCTTTAAAGAGCTTTTAAAAACAGGCCCTTCTTTCCTCCTGGCCTTACAAGTCTTACCTAAGACTCTCAACTTACAGATGAGGAAACTGAATTCTAAAACGTAAAAATGCAGTGGCCAAACAGCTAATTGCATCTAGATTTCTTTCTCTTCATTCAATACAATAAACATTCTTAAATACTCAGCGCCAGTGCCCTGTGTTTAATAAGTCATTGTCAGACAGGACATCAGATGTGTGTTACCCAAACGTACCAGGCATCCCCACTGCATGATTTAAAGAGTTTTCTTTTTATATGACCTTACTCTGTACTTTTTAATTTCTAAGTCCTGACCAATCTCATAAACAATAAAAGCAAGAATTTTGGAGAAAATGTAAATATAGGTAAATAATCCACAAATAAGAATTAAAAGTCCTCTAAACCACATACTGAAAACCACTGGCTTTTAAAAAAAATAAAATAAACTCTCAAAACTTTGCATATACATATATAGTACAAGGTTGAAGTATTTTGACTTTTATCTCAACATTTGCAAGTGTATGAAAACATTACTACCCATAATACACACGTTCTGGGATTTGTGAGCATGTCTATTACCATAGCTATGCACACTTTCTCCCATATGGAAGTAAAAAAGTAACTCCAGTTTATTGATTCATTTTACTTTTTGAGAAACTTATATGCAGTGGAATGCCATAGGGTATGTCTCAACGGTTGTTTGCTTCCAGGAGTTTTTGCTTTATAGAAAATTGTTAAAGCAAGTGAAACAACCTCAGTTCACTTCAGTGTGTCACACCTTACCTTCAAATGAAGATGGCCCCATTCCCAGGGAGAGATGTGACCAACTCCTCCATGTAGCCAATGCAAACTTGGTTCTCTGCAGGTGCAATATGAGAAACCAAACATCAGTTTGGATTTAATCAAATGTACCACAGAGCCATAGTGGGTTTTGGTATTGGTAATAAAGCTTTCCGTTTCATATTTTTTAAAAATTAATATGAAGGGGAAAACATGTGGAATAAAACCACATTTTAGAAGGAAAATGATAGGCTTCCTATAGGGGTTGTTTGCCAAATTATAAAGGCAATTCAACTGCACTAAAACCAACAGAAGCTTAGGTTGATTTTTCCTGAAGCCAAGAATCGTTTGCTTCCTGTGTTGCACATTCTCATTTTTCTTTATGCTTTAAACCTCCAGTAAAAAATACTAAATATTCAAGGTAACAGGGTCTGTATTCTTTCCATACCATGGGTTTGGCCTAGCACAAAGGAAACCTCCACCTGGGACACTGCTTGACATAATCCCTAAACATGCAGAGCAATGCATTTTGAAAAGTGTTCAGTTCTGCCTGAAGTGACTCTTTTCTGAAAGCATCTCCTGCTTCTGGCTCCTTTGCTCTGCCAGGTGACGAGAGCACTGATCTGTGAGACACACGTGGGCCACCTGGAGCAGACTAGGCTGGTGGCTCGGGGCAGGAGGCTGGAGGCCCAGAACCATGGCCTCCATGTGCTCCTGGTAATATTTAAAAGTTGTTCAGTTCCTCACCACTATTCTAGAAGCTCATGTTTATTCTCTTCATCTTCCTCTTTCTCTGATTTCCTAGGTGATAGGGCCTGCGTCAACAAAGGTGTGGTCAGGAAAACAGAAACCACTGTCCAGGTACTTCAGAAGCGGGGATTTAACTCAGAGTGGGTCTCAGCTGCCCTACTTCTGGTGGCTTAACCCAACCTGCCCTGTCTCTGAGGGACAGGGGTGGGGGGACATGCTACCTCCTGGGGCCTGCATCCCGGGTTCTAGGTCCTGGAGATACCCAGATTCCTGGGTTCTGGCAGCAAGATGGAGAAAAGAGTCTCTTCTGAAGAGCAGGTCTAACCTCTCGCTCTGTTAGGGCTAGACAGGACTTGCATCTCTCACCTGTGTCTACCTTGCTTCCTGAACTTCCGTCTCCAACCAAAATTGCTCCCCAAAATTACAAAGTGAAAATTCTCATCCTGTATCTATGCATGTAGACAGGTACATTGGGGAAACAGGGAGTGGGATGTCATCTGTACAATGAGCAAGCTCAGCTCAGCCAACAAAAAATACACAGATAATTCAGAGTAGTATTAGAATACGTGTATATAAAAGTAAAAATACTCAAACCCCATTTCCCTATTGCAGATCTGTTTGTATACCCATTTCCTTTCTACTCTTCTGACCCTCTTCCCCTAAAAGAATAAAGAGTTGATAAGTGGGCCACATTTACTAGTGCCCAGGGCCATGCTTCTCAAACCGCAAAATGCATAACCAAAAGGCTGAATGTTGCTTCAAGTTCCAGTACAATGTAAGCAACCAGAGCTTGGGAATGTCCCAGGGTTCAGGATTCAGAGAGCCACTGCCTTTTGTTATCTATTTCTATGCAACAAAATACTCCAAAATCTGGCAGATTAAAACAAACATCACTATGTACCCCATAAATATGTATAATTATGTGTCAACTTGAAAATAACATTTATCATCTCACTTAGTTTCTAAAGGTCAGGACTTCGGGCATGGCTTAGTTTGGTGGACCTGGCTCAGAGATTGCAGTCAAGCTACTAACTGGGCACCAGGCCTCCAGGGCTAGAGGATCCGCTCCAAGCTCGCTCACGTGGTTGTCGGCAGGTCTTGGTTTCCCGTGGGCTGTTGGAATGAGGGCTTCAGTTTCTCACCACAGGGCTCCCTGCATGATCAAAGCACATGGCAGCCAGCTTCCCCCAGAGCAAGTGATCCAAAAGGAAGAAAGAGCCCAAAACAGAAGCTGCAATATATTTTATAACCTAATTTCGTAAGTGGCATGCCATCACTTCTGCATGCTATGGGTCACACAGGCCAATCCTGGCACAAAGAAGGAGGGGACGACACAGGAGTAGAAACACAAGTAGGTGGGGATCACTGGGGACCATCTTGGAAGCTGGATGCCCCACCCTCTTTGACCTCCCACCCAGCTTTTGCAAAGAGTAAAACCAGAAGGAGGAAGTCCTAGTCCACTTAATAATCAAGCAGTAATTGCTTTTCATTCAGGTCTTGTTCCTTGTCCTTTTCTAAGGAACACTGAGCTGGAGGGATGACTGACATTCTGGAGTCCCATGGAAATACCACCAAATGCTATTAAACTGTAATCATGGCAGATCAGGTGAGTACACTCACAGAATTTGGGAGTCAAGTACTGTATTGCAAAGCTGAGGTGTCTGACGTATAGCTGGTCCAGGGTCTTAAAATAAGTAGAGTTTGGATCTTTTCTTGGCCTGCATTAGAATCATCTTTCCTAGGGCCGGGGATACTCAGAGACATTAGTCTGTGGAAGTGGCTGCACCTACAGTGAGACCTTACAGGCCAACCTCATTCCAAATGGAGAGGGCAGGGCTCTCGCCTGGGCCAGAGCAAGTACAATTCAAAACAAGCCCTTTAATCTTTGGTGGACATGATGTCTTTTCGTGATCATAACTCCTGCTCCCTCATCTCAAAAAATTGTTCTCAAATGATGCTCGGGAGCTTTTTGCCTCTTCAGGGAAACTATAGTTCTGATGCTGTAGGAAAAATAGTAGAGGAAAGGGATTTTTGTGTTGCCTTTGGAGTAGTAAAATCGGCAAAGGCCTGGGGAATCCAAAGACTAAAGTAAGACAACACTGTAGACTGTAGAGCAGAGGTTCTGAATGTATTTCATTAGATTTTTGAAGCATGAACTAGGGGCAGTCTGAGATATTGGAAAAAACCAAAGGTGTTTTTCCTATTCTCTTAAAAGTCAACATGGAACACTTCCCCTCAGGGTTTCTCCCATGTACAACCAATCAATCCTCCAGCAGGTACCAACTGGGTGTTCTACAACTCAATTCAAGCCAGATCCTATGTACCTGGAGATAGTGTCAGATGTCACAGGCTGAGGGCTCAGCCTCACAAAACTGTCCCCCATTCCCAATGTTGGTTGCAAGTAGTAGATTGCCACCTATGCTTCTGACAACCCAGCTATATATTGGGGGTTCCCCTGACCCCTTCCTTGGGTTCAATTTGCTACAGTGACACACAACTCAGGGAAATGCATTTACCCGTTTATTATAAAAGGATATTACAAAGGATACAGATGAACAGTCAGGTGGAACAGAGGTGCAAGGCATGAGGGAAGGGGCGCAGAGCTTCAGTGCCCTCTCCAACATGGGCATGTCACCCTCCAGGCACTTCTATGTGTTCAGCCATCCAGAAGCTCCAGGAGCCCGGTCCTCTCTGGTTTTTATGGAGGCTTCATTATGTAGATGTGCTTGCTTACATCATTGGCCATTGGTGATCAACTCAACCCTCTCCCCCCTCCCCTCCCAGGAGGTTGAGGGGTGGGGCTGAAAGTCCCAACCATCTAATCATGCCTTGGTCTTCCGAGTGACCAACCCCCATCCTGAAGCCACATAGGGAACTCCAGCCACCAGTCATTGTATGAGTATCAAGACACTCTTATTATTCTACATTACAAGGATTTTAGGAGCTATCGGTACATATGCCAGGAAACTGGGATGAAGACCAAATACATATTTCATGAAATCATAGGTAGTTTCTATAGTTGCTCACGTTGGGCTTCTGCAAGGCTTGGGAGAGACGCAATGGTAAAAGTCAGGGGTCAGTGAGTTCATTGTGCTTCTATATATATTTTAAACCAGTCAAGATAGGCTAGATTGTACTGTAGTAACACAAAATCCCCAAATTTTGGTGGCTCAAAGGTTTATTTCTCTCTCACACTTCATGTCCATGATGGGTTGACTTGGGTGTTCTGCTCGTCGTCACTCAGGGACCCCAGGCAGGTAAAGCAACCACCATTTTGAACTTGGCAGGTCACAACGCCAGATAGAAAGCACATTCTGGAGAATCTCCCAGCCCCAAATAGACAGAGCATTTCCAGTCATTTTCACTCATAAGTCATTGACGAAATTAATTATAGGATCTTACCCAACCACATGGGACCCAAAAATACAGCCCTACCCACCCCCACATAAAGTGCCTGGAGAGGGGAAGCTGGGTGAATATTGCTGAGCGGTATTATTGATGACCACAACTGGATCCCAGTGAAACTGAGACCCTGATTTTCTTTTCTTTTGCTTTCTTATCTACCTAATTCCCCCAGATAGCACTTCCTCTGTGTGAGTGTCTACAGCTGGCAACAGCAACGTGGGTCTAGAGACCATAATACTTATTGTGTTCTAGAATCGTCACTCTTGTTTAGGAAGTGCTATTGTTGTGACTAGATGGTATGGGGTCTAGGGCTGATGCTATGACATCCGTAGGTCCTGGTTAGCCTTTGGAAGGGTACCCTTTGGAAAAGGGGAACAAATGAGACTCAAAGCTGGAATTAATTCAATGGTGCAGGTGCTGAAATGATAATGTCCCCTCCAGCAGAAAACATCCCAGAACACTGCCCGCTCTACCCAGGCTGTTTGGTGCCAGGTACTTGGTGAGTGTGAAGTCAAGGTCACAGCAGGAAAGAGGCTGCAACTCAAATGGTTCAAAGGAAGAAGACTCCATGGAAGAACTTTTAGAAGTGTGGCCAGAATTAGGCAAAACAGCCAGTATGTTTAAAGTACCCATTGCAAGCATCAGCCCAAACCTTGAAATCCCCTCGAATAAAAGGAGAGGAATATAGTGTTATCTTAGCCTGTGAGAGCTAGAACTGGGAAGATGGGGCTGCTGAACAAAATCTATAGTTGTTCAAGCACACAGCCACCATTAGAAATGTGGCCAAAGCTGGAAGAAATATTCCACCTTCTCTCTTCCCACCTGCCAGTCTCCTATCAGTGTCTCTCGTTGGCTAAACCTGGTGAGCAGCCAGCCAGCAAGGGGGCTCCAGTGGTGCAGGTCCCGGCACCAGCGTCCTGGGCAGAGAGAGGGCAGAAAACGGCCCGAGACAGATGGGGGTGGGGCTGGGGCAGGGATGGGGAGAAGCATGACTGACTCTACCTGGGTTAGCACAACCAGAAAACTATGGTGACTTCTGGCCTTTATTAACTTCTCCGGGACTTTAATTTCCCCAAGGGAAGGCAAATTTTATTTTCTCCATGGCAACACACACATAAAATACAGAGAGTTTGTTACTGGAACCTAAGCATCTCTGAGGGAATTTAATAAAGAGAGGGGATTCATATGATTTCCATTTAGAATATTTTTTATATTGTGGGCATTGCCTGCGTGCTACCCAGGTGCTTACTGTTCTGGTGAGCCAGGCTGGTCTATGAGGCTAGGAATGATTTGACTTGAGAAATAAAATAAAGGGTCAATATTTGGGGACTCTATGACCTTGGGCCAAGTGTCTTATTTTATCCTTTCAGAAGCTTCTAGAGCCCACTGAAGAACTGCCTATTTCCCTGGAACTTACAAAAAGCAGTGGTAAGTGTTGGGAGGCAGCCTCAGGGGTTTCCCGTGTGATGGCTGGTGTCTCCCAGTGAAGGGGGTCGTCTCATTTCTGGTTGACAGTAGCCTTGAGTGAGGACTCCATGCAAGGGCTTTAAACTTGAGCTCACTGGTCTAACAACACCAAGTGGGTAAATGTTGAGGAGGAAACACTTCCACCAATGAACCCACTCCTCCTTGATTTCTACTCACCACCCAGGGAGGATCTGCTATCTAACAAGCATGCTGAGGTGTTGACTGGGTCTCATTCACAAATTGATGCAGGGCGAGGCCCATTAGGGGTTCCTGACTCAGTGCACTGGTTCTGTCCATTGGGATGAGAGAGAGCTCCCGGAAGTTTCATTGTCTTTATCAAGTGGATGACTTCACCAACTTCTTCCTCCTTGCAGTTGGAAGCTCTGCTCTCTTTTCCTAGGTATATTGGCTACTGATCTATGACTTTGGAATTTAGGGGATAGGTAGCAAGCCCTGCTCTGATCCTCAAACCCAAGCCTCATGGTGCTGAATTCAGAGCTCTGTGTTAAAGATTACGTGCCACTGACTGCTGTGGTTTGAATCGTCCCCCAAAGTTCATAGGTTGGAAACTTAATCCCAATGCAAGTGTTGGGGGTGAGGCCTAATGGGAGGTGATTAGGTCCTGAGGGCTCTGCCCTCACGAATGGACTAACACCAGTATTGCTGGAGTGGGTCAGTTATGGCAGGAGTGAATTTCTCATAGAAGGATGAGTCAGCCCCCTTCTTCTCCCTTTCTTGTACTCTCCAACCATGTGATACCTCCCAGCATTGGATGACACGGGAAGAAGGCCCTCACTAGATGTGAGCCCCTCAACCTTGGACTTGCCAGCCTCCAGAACTGTAAGTGAGAAATTTCATTATAAACTACCTAGTCTGTGGTATTCTGCTACAGCAATATAAAACAGGCTGGCACTGACCTATCTAGTAATAAAGAGGCACTTTGAGTTTAATTTTGCTACACATGTACTCACTATTAAATTGGAATTAACTAACGAGCACATGTATACACAGACGGAAGTAAAACTCAGTGGAAATCAACCAGAGGGAGGGGGAAGGAGAGGGTTAATAAAACCTCCCTAATGGGTACTATGAACACTATTTGGGTGATGGCCACACCTATAGTCAGACTCAGGATTACAAAACAGATTTATGTAAACTAAAACATTTGTACCCCCTTAATATTTTGACATTTTTTTTAAAAATTGCTTTTATTTTTTATAAATGCATCCTTTAGGTGCCTGGGGAGCAGGAGATTGGACATTCATTGCTGCTTGCCCAGCACCCTTTCCCCTCCCAACTCTCTTTTTCTTTCGGTAAGAGCACCTTCCTTTTGGAAAATTCGACTTCCTCACTCCAATCATGCAATTTGAGTTGGAGATTCTCAGTCGCAGTCTATAGGGCGGGCACATGACCCAAGACAGACCAATCAGAGCAATAGCAATGACTGGCCCTGTTTAGATCATGTGCTCATCTTTCCAGAGTATCAGTCCTTGTTATTGTTAAACCAAATCCTGGTTGGAAACAGCCTTTTCCTTCCTGGTAGTGAAGTTGGTGAGAGGTGAGCATAAAGCACTCAGGACCCCTGTCCCCTATCCGAGAGAGAAAAGTCATTCATTCTTTCCTACGCTAGACTTCCACCCCCAAAGCAACAGATAAGTCTGCAAGAACGTTCCAGAGAGATCAGGTAATCCTGCTCGTCCAATCTTCCCCAGCTGCAGCGGTGCCCTTCCTGAAGCCAATAGCATTTCCTTTTTGTCTACGGTAGATTTAATTGGATTCTGTCACAAGCAGGAGTCCTGACTGATTTCACAGGGGACGTTAGGGGAGGATGTGTAGGTGTTTCGGGTGCCTGGCCATCATACCACCTCCAACCTACGTCCTTCCCAGGAGAGATTACATAAAGGAATGGCACAAAATCAACAGTGATCGAATCTCCCTAAATGGGTCAGGGGATGCCTCCCCAAAAAGTAATGCCTGTTGGAGGCATAGGCTTTCCGAACCCCAAAAGCACCGTGGCAGAATTTAACGAGCTTCAATTTACATAGAGACTGTAATAAAGGTAAGAAAATTCTGCAGCATGAGAAACATCTCACAAGCCATCCTACGGCATTTGGACTTCATCTTGTAGGGGATGGGGGGCCACAGTGTCTACCACCCAAGACCCCCGACCTCTCTATTCAATCAAAACAACCATGTGCCTCAGGCTGGCACTTCCTGGGTGATAAAGGAGAGACTGGGTGTTAAAAATAACTAGAAAGGGAATCTGAGCTCATTTGCATGTTCTTTAGAAGTCTGAGGCAAGGGAGACTGGGACAGTTCTAGTCACGGGTGATCTTGGACCAAGTCCCCCTGCCTCCCTGATCCCACCCCCGCCAATCTTCTCATCCGTGAAATGACATCAAAGGGGCGTCGAGAAGCCTTTGCTGACTCACGTGCTGACCAACACTGCCATCTAGTGGAGTCTTTGGGAATCGCCTCACAGGATCGCGCCGGCGTCTGCACCTCATCGACCTAGGAGGCAGGGACACCCAACCCCTGCGCCTGGTCTGTCAGTGATGAGCTCCTTGGCCCTGGTCGCCCCACCACCGTGCACAGGAACACAGTTCCCGGCGTGGGAACAAGGCTCTGCAGCCTACGGACTACGCTCACCTGTCGGCCTGCTGTGGTCCTCATCAACCAGCACAGCCGTGCTTCCAGCGCTCTGTCCGTCCTGCGTGGGCATGAACGTAGGGTGGCAGTACCATACAAACGTGGCATTCCTCTGGATACTTCATTGTCTATTTTGCATGGGCTCCAGCCCCTCATATTCCTCCTCACTAATTTTGGGAATTGCCAATGCCAGTTGACAACCCCAGTCATCTTGGTGATGGAAGGAACAGGTGATGGTAATGTCTGCCATGTTGGTTTTTAACTATATTTTAGCTCACTGGGCCCATGTGTCCTTTAGCGCAGTTCATTCATGAACTTCACACTCCCACCTTGATCGATGAGCTACCAAAGCCCACGTGAGATATCAGGGGCACTGGTATCTATGCTGAAAGGGCCACCATCATCATATGTCTTCTAATGTCTGAGCTACTGGTGCCATGGTCAAGGGCATTGGCTATTCCAAAGTTGCTATTCCAGGGCCTCGTCCTCCACATCTCCCCTTGCCACCAGCAGTTAGTTGTCACCAATTGGCACCCTTTCTTACATACCCGATGTTCTATGAAGACATAAGGTTTCTGCTCTATGGTCCAAAGTCTGGCAAAATATTCCTATTGGAGAAAGTCACTCCTACTTCCAATTCTACTTATTTCTATACCCTAACTTCTAGTCACTTCTCTTTTGAAATCTAGGGTCAGAAGAGCAAGATTTCCCTTAGCAGCTTTGGACTCAGTTCTGCCAAAGCAAGTTGTGATTCTTCTCTTTCTCAATACTTAATTCTGAAGCATGGCCCAGTCCAAGACTGGGTAGAAAAAGAACAACTAGAGAGTCGTGCCTTACTGGCCATTTCTTATCTTGAGGAAAGGGTAAATGATGCAGGGCCCTCTGATCTGGACTCCTGGCACCATTCTTGGTAGATTTCTAGAACCAGGAAATGCATTAAGTCATACACTTGCTACATACTATGTCAGCCTGGAACCCAACTGAGTGAGGAGGATGGGAGGGGAGGGAAGAGAGGCAGAAGGGAGAAGGAGACAAGGACAAGGAGAATACAATCAAAACTCTATGAAAAAAAGTAGAAAGTGTCTATATTTCCAGGTCATTTGAATATGACTTCTGCTTTCCTTCATGTAATGTGGAATTGAAATTGTTGAAATTGACCGACTTGGTCTCCATTCAGTTCGCCAGCAGTGAAACAGAGTGAAAGGGTATTTTTGTTTCATTTTGTCTCTTTTTGGTCATGCATTTTTGCAAGGTTTCTTGCCAGCATAAATCCCAGGGATTATGTCTGTTCTCTGCTGCTGACTAAAGACTCCACCTTGCTTTTCTGGGAAGCTGAGCCTGTCTACTCCACCCATCTCCTGGGAAAGAACATAGTGCGAGGGGTGAGTGGGGAGGCTTCTGCAGAGGCAGGACTTGAACTGCCTTGAGAGGAGGGAAGTAGCTCAGGTCCATGGAGCAGAAGGCCTGGCTTTCAGCTCCCCTCTTCCATCACTGTGCCTGTGTTGAACGTTGCTCAGTGCTATTCAGCAAGCTTGTCTTGCGTGCCTACTATGTGCCAGAGCTTGTGCTGGGGGCATGGAATCCACAACGTAGCAGAGGGTTTCATGGCTATGGGGAAACACGTAGAAAATTAATCTGGATCTTCTACACAAGACTGTAGGAACAACGAAGGAGGAAGCTATTCAGTAGTGGAAAACAACAGCAGAAATTGGAAAGGGAAAATTCAAAAATAGGAAGTCCTGCAGAGATTGTTAGAATAGTACGAGTCTGAAATCTTAAATCTTACAGTATCAGAAATTGAGAGGAATTTGGGGAACATCTAGTTGAACCTGCTCTTGTACCAATGTAGTGGCTGAGTCCTGATTCTGCCACCGATTTCTGGGCAACATCAGAGAAGTGTTTCTACCTCCAGTTCAGGCAGCCTGATTTGCATCACCCCAAGATCCTGTATGAGGCAGGGAGGTGCCTGTGCGGCGATGAATGGAGAGAAACATGGACTGGAAGACAAACAAGGCATGGGAATAATATGTTGTTATAGCACCTGGGAGATACAGGAACCAGGATAAAGCTGTGTGCCTGCAGGGTCTGGTCAATTGCATCTCTTCATTCACCGATGGATTCTTGAGTGTCTGGCATGCGCCAAACTCAGTACTGGACACAGAAGATAGAAAGATGAGGAAAACGTACCACTGTTCTGAGAAAATGCATAATTGATCGACTCATACTTCCCTTTCTCCAGAACGTCCGACTCCAGCATCCCCTCTGTGACTGTGAGCTCCTGTCTCCCACTCCTCCCACTGCATCCACTAGCTGGTCCCTTGACCAGCCCCCAGCCTACCCAGCCTCCTGATGCCCTACCTCCATGTCTTCCATGCCAGCCAGGCCAGCTGTGTTCTCGCAGCTCCCTTATGTCGCCCCTGTCCTCCACCTTTGATCTCGCTGCCCTGCAATTCCCAGTTTTGGTCCAACCCGTGCTTTCCACCCATTCCTTAAATATTCATTAAGTACCTGCAGTGGGCTCCTTCCTCTACACACTGAGGACACTTCAGTGAGAAGCAAAATTCCTTCTGGGCTTGTGTTCTAGAAGCAGTAGACAAGCTTCATATAAACAATAAACATATAATAAAATGTAAACATGCAATAGAATGTCATGTAATAAGAGTGGTCAGGGAAAGCCTCTTTGACCCGAAGGAAGTGCAGCATTGAGCCAGGAGAACATCCTGGATAAGAACATTCCCCTGGGGTAGGAAATCTGTGTGTGCAAAAGGCAGCAAGGCGTGTGGCTGTGTGAACTAGTGGAGAGGGAGGGACAGTAGAAGCCCAGGGCCAGCGCAGAGAGCCCTGTGGGGTGTGTCTGTGTTGTGTTCCTCTCTAAATGTGACAGGAAGCCACTGGGGAAAGGAATACCTGAGCAAGGGGGGTGATGTGATCCCTGGAGAAGAGCAGGGAGCTGCTGCAGGAATCCTGGGGAAGAGCGTGGGGTCTCCTACAAGGAGGGCACAGTCACCAAAGTGGTGGGAGTGCTCAGTTGCAGGCCGAGGGCTGTAGGTAGAGCTGATGAGATGCGCAAGTGGATCAGGTACAGGTCACAGGGAATGATGGCACAGACCCTTGGTGACTCTGAGGCAAGAATGTTGCCATCCTATGAGACAAGTCATGGGGAAGGAGTAGGTTGGCAGGGGGTGAAGAGGAAATCAAAGATGCTTCCCCTATATGTGTGAGATGTCTTAGCTGTCCCAGTAAGATATTGTCAAGGAGGCAGTTTGGTAAACGACATAAACACGGGGCCATTGGATCACCAGTGGTACTTAAAGCCACGATGCTGGTGAGATCACCTGAGGAGTGGGTGTAAACAACGATGTCTAAGGATGGAGCTCTGGGGACACCTTGACACTTAGAGGTCCAGAGGGTGGGAAAACCAACCAACGAGGTTGGAGACAAAGTTGCCAGAGAATAAATAGAAGGAAACCGGATGACCCAGTGTCCTGGAGGTGACCACCTGCTCGGCTGTCACTAAGGGAGTGTGCCTACCCACAGAGCCAGGGACGTGGTCCTCCACACATTCATGTCTTCCTGCCCCAGGTGCGCCTGGAGGCTCCTGCATCCTCCTCTCAGCCCTTGCTGGACAGTTTTCTTCACCGGGTCCCGCAGTGTTTCCTCCACTTTCCCCATCCCTGACGCCGTCACAGCCTACAAATGACCTCTTCGTTAGAGAGAGGGAGAGAACACGCTCTCCTTCGCTTCACAATGACGTCCACCTTCCTCTTTTTCTGTCAGAGGAGCATAGGAGGAACTCTCCTAGTTTCCTTCTCTGGCCAAAGTCCCACATTTGTCACCTTGATCTTCAGTATCCCAATCTCCCTGTCACCAACATCCTGGACGGGTCACCAACTGCTCACCCTGCTCCCAACTGTTACCCAGCCTGGGAAGCAAAAAGACCAGTTTATCCCTGATGCGGACAGTCTCACTCCACATTCACCTTCCACCGGCAGCATCCTTACCAAACTCAGATCTGATGGTCATAGTGTTCCTCTGCTCAAAATCCTTCCGAGTCTCCTTCAGGAGAAAGCCCACGTTTATGGCAGGGTATTCAGGTAAGTCCCCACTGCAGTCTGGCTTCCCCATCCTCTACCCCAGCTGCCTCCTTTGCTGCACACAAATGCTTCGTTACATCCGGGGAGCGTAATCCTCCCCCAAACTACCACACACACTCCTGACCCCTGGCCAAAGTTAATCCTCATGCCTGGGTTTTACCATGAGGCCTTCAACACACCAGCTCAAACATCACCACCTCTGATGTTGTCTAGCCCATCTCCTCCCAGACCTGGCTCCTCTACCAATCAGAATTCGTTGTTGTCTCCCCTGTGTGTATAGATCTTGTTCTCCTATTGCTGCACTTGTCATTACGGTGTCTGTCACCCCCACTAGACTCACAGCTGGTTCCCTCGTGGTCGTGTCCACCTTTGCTTGCCCCAGAGCCGCGTTTTTAAGAGGGGCTCAGAACTGGATCTGTGTGGGGGTGGGGATGGCTGCCAGTTGCAGGAGGGCTGTTACACTCAAGGAAATGACTCAAGCTGAAGCCGGAGGCAGGAACGAGTCTGGCCTGTTGGGTGAACAGTGGGAGGGCAGTGAGGCAGGAACTGAGGGCTCTGAGATGCTGGGAAGGATGAGTTGCCAAGGGTGAGGATGACAAAGGAAATTCGTGGTCAGGCTCAAGGGTCTGGACCTCAACCCTGAGGAAGTGTCTGTGTCTTCCCAAGTCCTGTGGATTTCAAATGTCTGTTTTTCTGTCATACCAAGTATCCAGAAATTGTGGTTCTGTGGCAACGTGATGCTGAGCAGCATGTGACATGGGGAAAGGGGGCTCAGAGAAGCATGCGTGCTGCCACCTGGTCGGAGCTGTGCAGGGAAGCTGTTAGTGCACTGCGGGTAAGGGGGGCCCAGGACCAAGACACCCCAGTGGGGACAGCAGGAAGGTCGCTCTGGGAAAGCCTGCATGTCACAGGGAGAGGGAAGGGTCAGGTCCACCCCTGGGCAGACAAATGAGGAGTCTAGGGGCCTTGAAAGAAAGCAAGCTGCCTACACTCCAGTTAGAACTCGGGTGTCACGGCTCCCAATCCAGTGCTCCCTTCCACTCCCGTGAGAGGAATCTGAGAAGATACAAGTAAGGAGAATGTTGGGCTCTGGAGATCGAAGCTCAGCCCTGAGAACTGTTTGCAGTTCCTAATGACATATGCAAATTTGGTGCTAAAATAACCCTGGGCTATATATACTTCTAGCTCTGCCGCTGGCATTCCGGTCGACAGCGAAGGACTGCCACGTCCCTCTGAGCCCGCCCCTCCCAGCCTGCTCTGCTCTGAAGCTCGAAGCTCGGGCTCCCAGCGTCCTGGAAAGGGGTGGCCGTGGTGGCCTTCAAATACAGCAACTTTTTCCCATCACACAATTATATGTTTGCACTATAAACTTAGAGAATAAAGACAATTTGTACTGAAAGAAATTATCCGTGACCACGAAGGGCTTTACAGCATATTTCTAAGTACACAGCCTCACCTGGCCAGAACCCAAAGCCCCACACACCTGGCCTGGAGCCTGCTTTCCTGTGGTTCTCTCAGGGCTTCGGGCCCACGGAGATCCTGTTCTGGTTCTACAGCCTACTCCGGGCTTCTCATATTTCTATCAACTACCACAAACAAAACAAAACAAAAAAACCACAAGGAAAACCTAACTCTTTCTCCAAAACACATAGTTCTCAGGAGTTTAAAACTGAGGCAGGAGTTTTAATAGAAGTCTCAGAAGAACAGAATGGAGACACTAATAGTAGAACAAGAGGAAAAGAAATAATTAAGATAATAGCTAAGGACATAAGTCTTTAAATGAAAAGAGCCCATCAAATATTAAGCAGAATTTCTAAAATGACACATACCTAGGTATATACTAGTAACATTTCTGTATCTCAAGATAAAGAGAATTTCAAAAGCTTTCAGAGATGCAAAAATATTTTTTTTCTATCATACAAAGGAGCAAGAATCCAAAGGACATAAGACCTCATCAGCAATTCTGGAGGCTAAGTGACGATGGAGCAATGCCCTCAAACATCTGAGAGAATGGCTGAGTATAGAATTCTAGGGGTAAAGTATCAAATGTGAGGAAATACAAAGATGCTGTGCAAGTCCAGGTCTTGCGAGAAACGTTCCAAGACAGCATTATGTGTGCAAGAAATGTATTAGGGCTTCCCTGCAGGAGACATGGGGCCAGGAGAGGCTGGGCGAGCTGTCAGGCTGCGACGGTGATCTGGCTCTATGTGAAGGGGAGAGGGAGGGAAGGGCAGATGGGAGTATTAGACTGCGCTGCAACTGCAGGAGAGTTCAGAAAGGTTGCAGGGAGTCCTCAAGCCCAAGTGAAGTCCCTGCCTCCCTGCCCAGTCATTGGCTGGGGATGGCCTAGAGAAGCCTCAGCACGAACACGCTGATGGATTTCAGAGGCAGCAGCCGGGACGTGGGTCAATTACACTCCCTGCAGGGGGAGATCTGAGGGGCATCGTCTCGCAGCAGCCATAGACGTGTTCTGATTTGCAAGGATTCAAAAAGCTCAAAACCCACTAACTAGCCTGGTGTGTGAAAAATGAAGGATGCACTTTAGAAAAAAAATCCCCCCAAAATAGAGTGAAATATGAGAGAGAGTAGGCACTGAGTACACCCCAGAATGGCAAAAGAAGTTAGTTATGAAAGAAATCGCATGGAACCTCAGTCCCCTTCAAGCGACACAGATAAAACACTGTACTTCCTTCCACTAAGGGTTCAATCACACTGCTTGAGATTCTGCTGTAAATAAAAGCTAAATAAATAATCATAATCTTATAAGTAGATTGGGTTTCTGTGTTTTAGCGTCAATCTGTAGAAAAAGCACGGAAGTAATTTTAAAGGACAACAAAAACATAGTGACCCTTGACAAAGTGAAAAGGATAATACTAGTTGGAAGGTAGAAAGTGCAGAAGCACGGTAATTTCCTCTGCATAACGTAGGTCTGTCTAAATGAGAGTAGACAGGAGCACATTTATAAGTTTATTATTTACAGCGACATAGATAACAGAATTGAAGTCAGAAATCTACGTGGCTCTACATAACTAATTTTATCATTTTAAGTTTTGAGTGTTTAAAAGGACTTCTAGAGATTTAAATGTTAAAAAACTCTTGTTTTAGAAAAAGCATAAGTGTGGAACCTTTACTAACATGAAATAAGAACTCATCTATTATTCTTAGAAAAAATTGTCTACACTCAGGTTAAGAGTGATTTCATTTCAGGCTGTGACAGGCAGGGATGCCAAGTATTCTATTTAGTAATGCTAGTTTGGTTCAACTTTAGCAAGACTATGTCCTTTGTGCAATTTAAAATGATGTTTATTAATATATCTGCTTCTGGGGGTGCGTTGCTTTTGATTCCCTGTAGGTAATTCTTAGAATATGCACAGAGGACAGTAGCATAAAGGATCAGAAGGCATATCTTTATCTCACGCTAGTAGCAGTAGCCTAAAAATAATCACAGGTGAAAGCCAAAACTCATTCCCTGATGTAAGCCCCAAGTACAATGCTACTCCAGGAAAAAAAAAAAAAAATTTAGAGAATGAAGTTTTAAGTATTTTGGTTGCTTTGTCAGGGGGATAGAGCCATGACCAAACGATGTGGAGTAGATACGGCTGTCAGTTACCTAAGGGCATAAAAGGAAGAGAGGGAGGTACACCAGCGCCAAATGCCGCTCTTTTAGGGGAGTTGTATTACGTCGTCCACGTCAGTCCAGCAATGTAAGAGACTGTATGAGGACTCGGGACCAAAGCCTGAACTGTCGTAAAGAATGCATCTATCTGGGGGAAACAGGGAGAGGGATGGAGAGAGGACAGATCTTCCTTCTGTAGCTGGAGGCAGGGGCAGCTGGGACTGGGAAGAGGGATGGTTTGGCCAAGGCCTGGAGGAGACCTCTTGTGAACAGCCACAGACTTCAGATTCTAGAAGCAACGATGTTCAGTATCTAGTATCAATTTTTTTTCCTTTCTGCTTTCTAATCATCTTCTGTTACTGTAAAACTTTCAGTAAGGGACACCATGTCCTAGTTTAACTATAAGAAGTTAAAGGGAAGGATGCAGTGGTCAGCCTCAGCCAAATACTCCCTGCAGGCAGAGACAAGGGACCAGTATGATACAAGCTAGCATGATACCAGCAGGTAGGCGGGAGAAACGATCTGTAGATGGCAGGAAATGCTTTTAAGAATTTTGGAATTGCATCCTTTGGACAGGGATTCTCTGACATTTTGTTGAGCAGGTAACTTGATTAAAAGAATGGGCTTACCAGGGTCCATTGGAAGGGTCCAACCCCTATCTCTTGGATACTAAAGGGAAGGCTAGCTACTTAGGAGTGGGGAAATCAGGGATATTGGAATGAAAATTTTTTTCTGGAAATAGCCATTAATTTTTGCATGTAAAAAAATCTATAGATCCTCTTGGATTTTTAATGCAAATAATCATATCATGTTCAATTAGTGAAAGGTTGCTTTTCTCTTTCCAATCCTTCTATCTTTGATTTTTATTTATTTTTTCTTACTGTCTAGGATTGCCAGGTCAAGGTTAAATATTAATGGTGATGATGAGCATCCTTATCTCATTTCTGATTTTAAAAGGATACTTATTATGAAGAATATTTCCTATAAGTTTTTGAAAGATACTTTTTTAGATTAAGCAAATTCCCCTGTATTCCTTGTTAACTGAGAATGTCATAGAATGGCATCCGCTGAGATATACCACTGTCTCCTTTAATCTGGTCATATAGTTCCCTGTTCTGTTCCATTGATCTCTGCCAACATCACACAGTCCTGATTACTATAGCTCTATAATAAGTCTTAAAATTGGATAGATAGATTCATTTCATTCTTGTTAAAAATTTAGTCATTCCAGTTACTTTGCCTTTCTGTCTAAGTTTTGGAAGAATGTTGCTGAAATTTTTATAGGAATTGGTTTAAACCTGTGGGGAACTAACATCTTCTTCCAGTGCATGAACACAGTACATCCCATTTATTTGATTTTTTTCATCAGCGTTTTGCTGTTTTTGCATACAATTCCTATACACGTTTTGTTAGATAAATACTCAAGTATATAGTTTTGAACAACTGCAAATGGTATTATATTTTAATTTTGGTGTCCATGTGTTAATTAATTTTATACAGAAATATAATTAATTATATCCTGTGACATTATTAAAATCACTTATTCTAGTTTTGTTTTGTTTTACATTCCTTGAGATTCTCTACATAGTCCATCATGTCACTGCAAATAGGGACCATTTTGTGTCTTATTTGCATGCATTCTTTTTCCTTTTTCTTGCTTTATTGCACTGACTAGAACTTCCACACTATATTGAATGGGTGGGGGGAGAGAACATTCTTGCCTTGTTTTTGATCTTTTTTTTTTTTTGAGACAGAGTCTCACTCTGTTGCCCAGGCTAGAGTGCCATGGCATCAGCCTAGCTCACAGCAACCTCAAACTCCTGGGCTCAAGCAATCCTTCTGCCTCAGCCTCCCAAGTAGCTGGGACTACAGGCATGTACCACCATGCCCAGCTAATTTTTTCTATATATTTTTAGTTGGCCCGCTAATTTCTTTCTATTTTTTTAGTAGAGACGGGGTCTCGCTCTTGCTCAGGCTGGTCTCGAACTACTGACCTCAAGTGATCTACCTGCCTTGGCCTCCCAGAGTGCTAGGTTTATAGGCATGAGCCACCGCATCTAGCCCTTGTTTATGATCTTAAGGGGAAAGCATTCAATCTTTCATCATGAAATATAATGTTAGCTGTTGGATTTTTTGTCTTAGATAACATTTATCAAATTGAGGAAGATCCTTTTAATTCCTATTTCTCTGAGAGTTTTTATAATGAAGTATAGAAACTTTAGCTCCCTTTGTGTCCCTTCACCTTCCCCCATTTATAATAAATTAAATTTCTTCGATGGGTTCAGAACCACATCAATGTTGTTATTTTTACATCAAATAATGTAGACAACTCAAGAGAAAATGCATTATATTTACCCACGTTTTTACTCTTTCTATTGTTATTTCTTCTTGATATATCAATTTATCATTTCCTTTAAGTTTATGTAAGATCATATAGCCATCATTTTAGGGTAGATCTGTTGGTGACAAATTCTTAGTTTCTCTTTCTCTGAGAATGTCTTGATTTCTTCTTCATTCGTGGAAAAGATTTTTGCTGATACAGAATCCTTGGCTGACAATTCTTTTCTTCCATGCTTGAAAAAAATTGTGCCATCTCCTTCTGGTCTTCATGGTTTTCCATGAGAAATCACTATCATTGAAAACTTTCCCCCTGTAGGTAAGGTATCATTTCTGTCTTGCTACTTTCAAGGTTTTTTCTTTGTCTTTAATTTTCAGATGTCTGACTGTACATGTCTTAGCATTGATTTGGAGGAGTTTACCATGTTTGGAGTTTTCTTAGCTTCTTGAAATCTGTAGTTTTATGTCTTTGACCAAATTTGGGGAGTTTTTAGCCATTATTTCTACAAGTACATTTTCAGCCTTATCTTCCTTCCTTCTCTCCATTTGGGACACCAGTGACACAAATGTTACATCTTTTTTATATTTCCACAAGTCCCTGAGGTCCTGTTAATTATTTCCATCCTGTTTTCTGTTGTTCACGCTGATAATTTCTAATATTCTACCTTAAAGTTCACTGATTTTTTCCCTCCATTTTTCTGTTATGCTCATTTAAAAATAAGTTTAAAAAATTTATTTTTTAGTTCTAAAATTTCTATTTAATTTTTCTTTGTGTCTATTACATTGAGACCATTTTTCATGTTTGAATCATGTTCGCAATTGCTGCTTGACTTTTTCTTTAAAAAATATTTTTATTGTTATAAAATACCCATAACATAAAATTACCATCTTAGCCATTTCTAAGTGTATAATTCAGTGGTATTAAGTACACTTATATTGCTATGCAACCATCACCATCATCCATCTCCAGAACATTTTTCATCTTGTAAAATTAAAACTGTCTATTCCCATTAAATAATAACTTCCCATTCTCTCTCCCTCCAGCCCTTGGCAGCCACCATTCTACTTTCTGACTCTATAATTTTGACTGCTCTACCTCATGTAAGTGGGATCATACAGTGTTTGGTATTTTTTGTGATTAGCTTATTTCATTTAGCATAATGTATTCAAGGTTCATCCATATTGTAGCATGTGTCAGAATCTTCTTCCTTTTTAAGGCTGAATAACGTTCAATTGTACATATATACCACTTCTTACCCATTCATCTCTTGATGGACACAGGTTGCTTCCACGTGTCCATCACTGCAATAATGCTGTTGTGGACATGGGCATACAAATATCTTTTCAAGATCTTGCTTTCAATTATTTTTAGTGGAAGTGGAGTTGCTACATCACATGGTAATTCTATTTTTAATTTTTTGAGGAGGTGCCATACTGTTTTCCACAGTGGCTGCATCATTTTACATTCCCTCCAACAGTTCACAAAGAGTATAATTTCTCCACATTCTCACCAACACTTATTATTTTGTGGGGTTTTTTTTTATAGTAGCCATCTTACTGGGTATATCTCATTGTGGTTTTGATTTGCATTTCCCTAATGATTAGTGGTGTTGAACATCTTTCTATGTGTCTGTTGTCCATTTGTATATCATCTTTGGAAAACAGACAAAAGACTTGAATAGACATTTCTCCAATCCAGTTGCTTGTTTTTTATTGATTTATTTTTATGGTGACTACTTTAAACTCGGTTAAGAGAATTCTAACACCTGTGTCATATTGGTATCCGCATTTATTGATTGTCTTTTTTCATTCAGTTTGAGATCTTCTTGGTTCTTGATATGATTGATTTGTGATTAAACACTGGATATTTTGGGCATTATGTCATGATACTCTGGGTTTTATTTAAACCTTCTGTTCTAGCTGGCTTCCTCTGACACTGTCCTGGTAGGGGAAGGGGAGTGCCACCTTGTTACTGCCAGGTGGGGGTGGAAGTCCAGGTTTCCTACATGGCCCTCATTACCCCTGTGAAGGAGAGCTCCTTGTCACTGCTGGGCAGGGGTGAGAGTTCTGGCTCTCTGCTAGGCTTCCCTGGTTGGAAGGGGCAGGAGTGCCCATGAGTTCTCCCCAGATGGCCTCCCCTGACACCATGGGAGTGGACGGCAGCCTCATTACCTCTGGGTGGTGATAAAAGGCCCAACTCTCCACTAAACCTCCTCTGATACCACCCCAGCAGGAGAGGAAGTAGTAAGTGTTTTGTTACTTCCAGGGGGCTGTGGAAATCCAGGCTCCCACATGGTCTTCACCAGCCCCGCAGAGGGTAAGGGGTGCCTGTTCCTGCCAGGCAGGGTGGATGTTCCCATTCCCTGCTTGGCATTCTCTGATACAGTTTGGGGAGGAAGGACGATTTTGGTGCTTCCTTACAGTCTGGCCATGGCTCCCCACTCAGCCTCTGCTGGCATTGAGGTCAGGAGGCACGGGGCACAGTTATTTCCTGTGATGTTTTGCTGGAGTAGAGTGTTTATTGTCTAAGAGTTTTCCATTTTGCTAGGCTATCCTTTTCCTGGTCCTGTGGCTGGAGAAGGTGTGGTATAATTGAGACGTTTTTTCTTTCTGTGCCTGTTGGCTTTTTGGTTTGGGGGCACTTCAGCTTCAAATATGGGATGTATGAGGCAAGAAGAAAAATCTAGGGAAACTCACCACCATCCTCTTCCTTGGGTTCTGAGATCCCTAGCTGGTCTGCCCTCTTCTCTCCTCCTTTCAGAGCCTCCTTGTGTTTGTTTTTTATATAACAACCAGGGTTTTTAGTTGTATGTTAAGTTCTTTCTTAACATTGTCAATAGATTTCTTGGAAATTGCAACTTTAAGTGAAACAACATGTAAGGAAACCAATTATACCATAAACAAAGTGATATAAACAAGACTTAACTTCTTACGGTGCATTTCTGGTCACAAAAACATAACCAGACTTATAAATAAAGATCCAAAACCCTTCTAATATTAAACATTAAAATAAATGAGAACTGTATATACAATTAAAAAAGATTAATAAAAACAAGATAATTATTTACCCACTTATTCGGGGGCATAGATGGCTGGAGCCTATCTCAGCAGCTTAGGGTGCCAGGCAGGAGCCAGCCCTGTACAGAACACCAGCCCATCACAGGGACATTCACACACACAGCCACACTCAGACTGGGACCATGTAGACAAGCCAAGGAACCTAACCTGCACATCTTTGGGATGTGGGAGGAAGCCAAAGGACCTGGAGAAAACCCATGGAGACACGGGGAGGACATGCAAACTCCACACAGTGGCCCCAGTTGGGAATCGATTCTTTTTTCTCATCAATGTTATAACAAAATGATATTAAATGAAATGTTATTCAAGGACCTTCTGTACTTTGCAGAAGGAAGAGGGGGAAGTACATCTATTCCATCATCTGTTCCATCAGAAGTCTAAATTACTAGTTCATTTAAAAAACAGTTATAAGCCTATTCAGATAGTCTATTTTTTCTATCAGTCAATTTCAATAAGCTATGTGTTTTTCTAGGACACTGTCTATTTCAGTTTTCAAATTTATTGACATAAAATTGTTCACAGCATTCTTTCATTTTAAAGTTCCCTGATATTATCCACTGATATGTCCCTGATGTGTTCCTTTTTCTATTTATCATCTTGGTTATTTGTCCCTCTCTCCCCTCTCCCCATTATACTTGGCAAAGGTTTTGTCTATAATTGTCTTTTCAGAAGATTGAATTTTAGGTTTGGTGATGATGGTTTACTATATCTTTTCTGTTTTATTGGTAAGCTAGCTGTTGTTGCAATAGGACTGCATACATAGCAAACCACCAAAACTCAACAAGCATTTATTTCCTACTAAAGAATGTGTGAGTCAGCTGCACTCAGCTGGGCTGGGCTGGAATCCCAGCTCCAGACTCCAAGTTGCAGGTTGTGTTCAGGTCTTATCCTCCTTGGACCTGGGGCGCGTTCTTCTCTTAGTGAATGGCAGGTATGCAAGAAACCAGACTAAACTGCACAAACATATTTAACTCCCCTCATCTCATCAAATTTTCCAACATTCCATTGGCTAAAGCAAGCTGATAGTGAAGCCCCCTTTCAATGGGGCAGGGAACTATATATATTCTACCTGGTAACTTTGCAGTATCCTTCCATTGTGGGTAAAGGATGTGGATGTATAATCCTTTATTGGGTGAAGAACTGAGTCCAATAATCCAATATATCACAATTGTTGATCTGATCTTTATTGTCCTCCGCTTAATTACTTTGGACTCTGTTCTCTTTCTAATTTCTCGAGTTGGATGATTAACTCATAAATTTTCCAACTTCTTTCAGCATATGAGGCTGTAAATTTCTTTAAAGGTATCCTTTAGCTGCACCCCATGAGTTTTGATATGTAGATTTTCACTATTTTTCAGTTGATAAGTTTCCTTATGTTCCTTACAATATTGTCTTTAACTCAAAAACTAAGTGTTGTTTTAAAACTTCCAAATGTATTTTATATTATATTTTTGTTATTGTTTTTTAACTTTATTGTAGTATAATAGATAATCTGTATGATATCAATTCTTTTATTAGTTGTAAAGGTTTGTTTTGTGCCCTTAACATGTAGCTAATTTTCGTAAATGTTCCGTGTGTTTGGGTAAAGTTTATATTTTTTAATTTGGGGTACAGAGTTTAACGTCCATTATATCACAGTCACCATGTTATTAACATCTTCCAAACACTTAATAATTTTTCATTTGCTTAATCTGTAAAAACTAGCTTGTTTGGGATTTGACATTTTCCTTGTTTCTCTAGATATCTTGCTTCGTATATTTTGAGGCTATTTTGGTATATAATATTTATAAAAGTCATTATCTTTTTAATGAATTGAAAATTTACCATTATAGAATAACCCTCTTTAAAGAAAAAAGTATTTCTAGATATAAAGTCTTTGTCTCATTTTGAGATAACTGCACCAACTTTGTTTTGGTTACTATTTGCCTGGTATTATTTTTTTTCCATTCTTTTATGTGTGACCGTTGTGTTCCTTCATGTGCAAAGTATATCTCTTATGAATGATATAGGGCTAATTTTTAAAATATCCAACTAAATAATCTGATCTTTTAAATGACTTATCCTTTTTATATTAATTATGATTGAATATTAATATTTCTAGAATTTTTTGTGCTACCAAATTTCAAATAAAAGACACACTTTCCTAATACTTTAATATCTTTGAAGTTAGACTACTTTAATTTTTTTTTATTTTTAGTTATGGGTACATAATGTATATATTTATGGGGTACATGTGACGTTTCAATACAGACATACAATGTGTAATGATCAAATCAGGGTAATTGGGGTATCTATCACTTCAAGCATTTATCATTTCTTTGGGTTAGAAACATTCCAATTCCACTCTTTTAGTTATTTTAAAATATACAATGTGGTACACATACACAGTGGAATAATATGAGGCCATATCAAGGAGTGAAATCCTGTCATTTGCAACAACATGGATGCAACTGGAGGGCATTATGTTAAGTGAAATAAGCCAGACACAGAAAGGCAAATTTCACATGTTCTTACTCATATGTGAGAGGTAAAAATTTTAAAAATTGAACTCATGGAGATAGAGAGTGGAAGGATGGTTACCAGAGGCTGGGAAGGGTAGTGGGAGGGTGGGATAAAGTGGGGGAGATTAATGGTACAAAAATACAGTTAGAATGACTAAGGTCTAGTATTTGGTAGCATAATAGGCTAACTATAGCTAATAATAATTTATTGACATTAGAATGCTTCTTACAATTCATGTAATTAGTAGCTCTCTTCTTTTTTAGTAGCATATAAAATTTAGGTGTATTTTATAAATGGTGTCATCTTAGACATTTTAGAGTCTATGAAATAAGATATTTACCTTTTTTTCTTAAATTTCTCTCTCTTTCCCCCTTTCCTATCTTTATTGACTTGATTAAGGCTTATTTCCTTTTTTCCACTACACTTTCTTGGAATTTTCACATTCAACTTATATCATTTTAGTGATTACTCTTAAAATTGTAGCAAACATGCTTTAATTAAATTCTAAAGCTAATTAGTATCTTACCTGGATTCTTCTAAAAGCTGCCCTTGAGATGAGAACTTGGGCACAGGCATTTGGGAAGTGAAGTCAGGAAACACAATTGAAGGCATGGATAAGTGAGACAAGAAAGAGAGAGAAGCCCACCTAGGGAGCACTCACGAGCAGGGCATTTATCTACTGACTCCTCCAGCAGTTGAAGGTCATACTGGGTGTTAACTTCCCTAAACTTCCAGGTTGTGCCTGCTTAAGGCAGAACAAGTTTCCATGGTGCAGGACAAAGACATCGGGCATAGAAGGAGAGACATGTTTGAGTGGGAGCTGTTAGTCTGTTGGAAACTGTGTACCACAGCTGCCAGTGAACTTGGGTGGGCAGAGGATATGGGCAGCATATCAGTAGTGTGTGCTATAACCAGTATTCTTAATCTTCTCATGCTCATTTCCAAAACCTTGAACTTCTCATTCTGATCACCAATGCTACTTTATATGTTCATCAGAATATATTTTATTTCCACTTTTTTATATACCTCCAAAAATTATTATTCTTAAACAATCAATGGTCACTCAGATTTACCCATATGTTTATCAATTTCCTTGCTTTCCATTTCTTCTTGATAGTCCCATTTCTTTCTTTTATGGGCTTAATTTCTTTCCTCCTTTAGTATAAGTTTTCTTCACCATCTGAACTTTTTGGCTCCTAGGTTTGGATAATGAGTTTAGATACTGAGATTGAAAAGTATACCAGGTTATGCAAACCTATTTCATTCCTGAGTGTGAGATAGCAAATAGCAAGAGTTTTCATAGAGGATTTTTGTAATTCAGGAGGGTTTTTATTTTTCCCCCTCGAAGAGTCTGTTAGTGAATTTAGTCTTTGTCAAAAATGACTTTTGTTCCCCAGTCCCAAGTGACAGTATAAAATTGTAAGTTCATTGTTACTTTCAACACTTAAAAGGTACAAGGGGACTTCAAAAAGTTCCTGGGGAAAAAATGGAATTAAAAATAAAAATATAAACTTTATTACTCAAGACAAGCTCTTTCAAGTTTAAGACACTTTTGTAAGTGGTGCAACCAGCCAGTTAGTCCATCCCTGAAGCACTGAGGGTCCTGGGAATTTAACTGTGCTAATGCAGTCTTTTTTTACATGGGTGCTCTTTTTTTTTAAGATTAGGAAACAAAAAGAAGCCAGAAGGAAGCAAATCAGGACTGTAAGGTAGGTACCCAGTGATATTCCATGAAAATGCTCACAAAACTGCCCTTGTTAGATGAGAGGAATATGTGGGAGCATTATAATGCTAGAGAAGGACTATCTGGTGAAGCATTTCTGGGCATTTTCTGCTAAAATTTTGGTTAACTTTCTTAAAACACTCTCATAACAAATGCTACCATTCTTTGGCCCTCCAAAAAGTCAGTAAGAAAAATTCCTTGAGCATCCCAAAAAACTGTTGCCATGACTTTGCTCTTGACCAGTCCACTTTTGCTTTGGCTGGACCACGTCCACCTCTTGGTAGCCATTGCTTTGATTGTGCTTTGTCTTCAGGATTGTACCAGTAAAGCCATGTTCCATCTCCTGTTACAACTGTTAAAAGAAATGCTTCAGGATCTTGATCACACTTGTTTAAAGTTTCCTTTGAAAGCTCTGCTCTGAAGCTGATCTGGGCACAACACTTTTGGCACTCATTGAATGGAAAGTTTGCTTAAGTTTAATTTTTCAGTCAGAATTGTGTAAGCTGAACCAAATGAGATGTCTGTGCTGTTGGCTATTTTTTATGCTGTTAATCATCCATCCTCAATTAGGGCATGGATGAGTTTAATTTTCTCCTCAAATCAATGTAGATGGTCTGCCACTGCAGACTTCATTTTCAACATTGTCTCATTCCTCCTTAAAATGAGTTATCCATTTGTAAACTGCTGATTTCTTTGGGGAATTGTCCCTGTAAACTTCTCGTAAAGCATCAGTGATTTCACTATTCTTCCACTAAAGCATCATCATAAATTTGATGTTTGTTTTTCAATTTTAGCAGAATTTAAAGCCACTTCCGCTGATAGGGGCTCTTTTCAAACTGATGTCTTATCCTTCTTGGTAACTCAAATTAGATCTTATCCAGACATGTTATAACAACTTAGTGTGAGTTTATTTTGATGCAAAAAAAAATTGAAATCCATGCATAGTTTTTTCATAACATGCATTTTTCATGAACTTTTTGCAGACCCCTTGTATTATTTGATAGTTTTTGATTAGAAGTCTGCTGTCCAATCATTCCACTTTGGCAATCTGTCATTTTTCTGCTTGTTTTAAGATTTTATCTTTGTGTTTCTCTTTTTGTTTCTTGTTCTTCTGCACTTCAATGTGTCTAAATGTGTACCTACTTTTATTTATGCCTTTCAGGGCTGTATGATGATAGAGCTAGTCAAAGGAAAAGAGAAAAGAAGAGTCTTCCTGGATTCTGCCAATACCTTTTGGCCCAAAGACTTACAGGAAAAAATGAAAATACAGAGTTTAGTCAGGCAGTGATGAAATTAGTGAACAAAATCAGCCGAATGGATGTTGGAGGTTGTAGAATTCAGATGACTCTAATCAAGTAATCAAAACTGAAAGGGATTACAAAAAGTGTTGTGTGATAGTATAATTGAAACAGGTACTTAACCCTACCTGAAGACTGTGGACTTGGATATCCCCTATAATCTAGAGATTACTAAAACTGGACTCACTGTGTCAATCTGTGATGTAGGAAGAATCACACTGGACATAGGCAGCTCCAAGTCTGGTATCCTTGTACCAAATGTCTCTGTCCAATTGCAACTCCAGCTTGTCTAAGGTGAAAATCATATTATCATGAATTATTGTCTCAGTAACCTAAAGTCATAATAAAACTTGGTGGGTTAAGTGTCTTTTAACCCAAGAAATATAGAAATTATGAAGTGTATCAAATCCATGGCATTACTTTTTGTTATATTGAAGATAATCTCTGAGTGTTGGGTATTTAAAGTGCCTGTAAGACATAATTGAATTTGGCATACCAAAGTAAATGACAAATTAGCCTGTGATTCCAAATTAAATGTGTGCTTGATTTGAAGTTAAATGCTGTAAGAGAAAGTGACTTAATTTATAAACAGTGCTGGGATAGTGAAGAGAATTTGTATTAAAGCGTTGCTTAATAATGAAGAAAGAATTAGTTTGTTGGGTCATAAGTTTGTTGAGTTTAGACATTCTAACTTCTTAAAGAAACTTAAATATATTAAGTTTATAAATTTTATTTAAAGTGCTTAAGGAAAATTAGTTTGTTCAACTCAAGTTTACTTAACATTAATCAAAATTGAATTTCCTTAAGTAATCAACCCAATTTATATTAAAGTCTCCTTGAAAATGATCATTATTTTATGTAAAATTTATGAGACTTAAAGTAGTATAATAAAATTTATCAGATGAATTTAGGAGTTTAAAGAAAACTGTTTTAAATTTTATAATTTCAATAAATTTTAAAAATCAAACCCAAATAAATGAGAATAATGATCTCTGTGCACAAAAGCTGCCCTTGAACTTCAAAAATCTCACATGGAAACAACCTAAGGATTCATGTCCTTTATCAATGTAATCTCTTGTTGATTCTCTCTAATCTTACTTTCTGAAATTCGTATTGGGTGTAAATTGAACCTTTTCACTCTCTATCTTTCATGCCTCTCATTTTTTTTCTGTTTTCTTACCCAGAATGTAGCACGGAGAAATAACTTATCTCTTCCAATTCTCAATTCTGTCTTCACCTGGATCTGATTAATCTATCCACTGGGAGTTTTTCTTTAATTTCAATGGCTCTATTTCTCATTTCACATCAGACACAAACTTAGCTTAACTCTTCAGAGTCACACTGCCTCCTTTGTTCTCAAAATTCATCCTACTTGCATTAACTCACTGAGTGAACAGGTACTCTTTGCCCTTTGCTGAGCTCCTCCAGACGGGCCAGAGGCCTGAGATTGGATGGCCCTCACGTCTCACATGCCATACCTGTCTGCACCAAGTTGCTCCTCCACTTCTAGGTATAGGATCTGGTTTCCTGAGTGACATCAAAGGATTAACAGTCTAACACTTATGAGTTAGCTCTCCATGGAGTGGAATTTGAGCAATGGGGAATGGGAAACAGGAGGGAGCTGGGCAGATAAATAATTCCCCTTCCCTTCTTCCTTCTAATCAGAGGTGGCATTTCTTTTTGAAAACCTTTTAGAAAAGTCTTGTGTGCTAAGCAAATATACCTGCTATGTGACCAACTGTGTTTCTTCATGGCTTCTCAAGAATGAGTGGGCAGTGCATCACATGATGTAACGCATCACATTAGTTGTTTCATATCTCGCCTTGACCACTTCCCCTTTTTCTTGCTCACCTGCATCTCACTGGGGTTGTAACTTCTGAATAAATTATCTTCATCTTAATCCTTGCCTTAGGCTCTGCTTTCCAGAGAACCTGAGGTAAGAGGGTCTTTAAAATTCTTGTTTAGTTCTTTTTGAGAATTTTCACCCTCTCTCATATTTTTAAAAATTATGTTCTTTGATGTTACTAACATAATTACCTATCTTTAAATAATTATCTTACATTGTTGAGAATCTAATCCTGCTTTTCATATTGCTGACTCTCACTCATGGTGAATGATTTCCTTATGTGTTCTGTGATTTTTGGATTGTGAGTTTATCTTCAGAGGACTGTATTGAAGGGAACCCTGAGAATCCTTAGATGAGTTTTTGTCCCTCCAGAGAGAACTTGTATTCACTTTGTCATATGTATTACCAGCTGGGGAGTATTCAGCCACATAAGTGGTATATATGCCAAACTCTGCCTTCGGGGAGGGCAGGTGTCTTGGGGAATCAGTTCCCTTTACCAGATACAAGTAAAGACAGATAAGTTTCCTTGATACTGCTCTTTGCTTATGGATTGGTTTTGGTTTTAATTCCTACCCTTTTTATAAAAGTATATAGTAGCTTTTTGACAGTTTTCAGCTTTATGTACAAAGGTTTCAGCAAGGTCTCTGAGGCAGACAAACCCTCTGAGGACAACTGCAGTGTGAGCTGAAGACCACTGCTCTAGTTTTCAATTTCCTCTTCATTTTGCCCCTACGATATATAATCATTTTCTTATAATTGCAGCTATGCATTTAGGAGACTATTTCTTATATTTTATCATACCCTCATGGTACTTTATAACAGAAGGCTTTAGGATTATCTAATCTGCTATAGTGCCACCACATTTTTACAATGCTAGAAATGTAAGATGACGTCTATCTTTAAAAATAATAACTGACATGAATTGAGTTATTACTATTTTTCAAGTACTATATAAGCATATTAAATGAGTTAATTCATTTATCCTCTTAACAACTCTATGAGGTAAGTACTGATCCACCCTCACTGTGTTAGTCTGGGTTCTCCAAGACAAAGAAGTCAAGAGCAGAATAAGTGTGCAAGGATTTTATTAAGGTAAATGTCAGTGAAAAAAGAAATAGGGGGAAAGCTGGTAAAGGCTGCGAGAGTCTATAACCCAAGTCTAACCCTGAGTGAAGGAGAAAGGGAGGGCAGGGTGGGCTAAAAACGTCTTAGACTACAGAGCAGAGTTAGAAATGTTTGGCAAAGCTATTGGAGGATCTTTGAGCCAAAGTTGGCTGATAAAGGAGTCCCACACCTCTCAGCATTGGGTGTGCCATGTTAGTCACTGGTAGGGAACAGCCCAGGAGAGATGTAGCCTTGGCACAAATGCTGTGATGGATTCCAAATAGCAGCAGCTAAGCCCTTGTCCAGTCATGCTCTCTGTGCTAGACGGTCTGCCAGGTGCATTCTCATGCCACCACACCCACTTTATGTATGAGGAAACAAACACAAAGAGGTTGGCTGACTTGCTCAAGAGCACACAGCTGGTACACAGTGGCAACATGATTCCAACTTGGGTACTTTGGCTCTGAGACACAACTTCTCAATAACTATGTCATGCTTTGCTTTTTTCATAAATAAGATTTTATTGCATTGGGAATTCACATTCTTTGTGTTGAAAGAATATTAAATGATTGTGCATATAATTTGTATTTTTTCAGGGTGAAAGTTATATTTTTAATCAGATTCTTCAAGGGGCTTTACAAGAGAAAAAACATACTTTAAAAAGCCTTTAAGGGTGCAGAACCTCAAGGGAAGGGGCCTATGAATTTGACAGTGACCTTTAAAATGTAACCATCCCTGTTGGCTAGTGGTGGCCCATATGCAAACTTAAGTGTTAACCCTCATTTGAATGGTCTTTAAGTGATTTGTTGACTGCAGTGTGGAGGGTTGCAGTTTTCTAGCATGTCATTAGAAATGTGAGTCCTGATTATCACCTGCAAACCTTTTGTTGACATCTTTTATTAAAATCAATAAAATGCCAGCAGCAAAACCTATAGAGCCTCAGAAGTTTGGAAAAATATCCCAAAGACAATCATGGAGCACTCTTAAGAATATCACCAAAGTACCTGATAACCCAAAGGCTGACAGTGTGGAAAAACTCAACACAAAGTGATGATTCACCCTTTGAAAGTTCCAGTTATGCTACAACCTCATCAGCCCTTAGTATGATTAGCTTTTCAAAATTATAGTCATTGTATTTGTTTGCCAGTGGTATCTCATTGTGGTTTTAGTTTGTTATTTCCCAATGGAGTAATGATGACAGGCATCTTTTCATGGGCTTATTTGCTGTCTGTATGTCTTCTTTGATGAATAAATGTTTAAATCATTTTAATTGTATTGTTTGTGTTCGTATTATTGAGTTCTTTATATAGTATATTCTGGGTATTTGTTATCAGATTTGTGTCTTACAAATATTATCTTTGTGGTTTGCCTTTTCATTTTTGTTATAGTGTCTTTCACATAGAATACTTAAATTCTTTGAAGCCCAATTTGTCATTTTTTTTTCTTTTATGGCTCATACTTTTTGTGTCTAATATAAGAAATCTTTACAAAACCCAAGGTTACAAAGATTTTCTCTTGTGTTCTCCTATAGATGCTTTATGGCTATTGGATTTTTGCAAATAGGTTTATAATCCATTTCAAGTTAATTTCTGTCTGTGTTACAAGGTATGGGTTAATATCCAATTGTTCCATTGTTATTTGTTGAGAAGACTATCCTTTCTCCATTAAATTCAACCTTTATTGAAAATCAATTGACCATATAACTGTAGGTCTATTTTCTGTTCTGTTGCACTGATCTATTTCTGTCCTTTTGCTAGTCCCATACTGTCTTGATTACTATAGCTTTGTAGTAAATCTTAGAAATCAAGTAATGTAAGTCTTCCAACTTTGTTCTTGTTTTTCAAAATTATTGGCTAATCTTGTTGCTTTGCTTTTCCTAACAAACTTTTGAGTCAGCCTTTCTGTTTCTACAAAAAAAAAAAAAAAAAAAACTTGCTGAGGATTTGGGCATTTGTGGATTATGTTGAATTTATAGAACAATATGGGGAGAATTGACATCTTAATATTGACTCTTCCAATCCATGAACACAGTATATCTTTATTTAGGTCATCTTTGATCTATCTCGGCAATGCTTTATATAGTTTTCAGCATGAACCTTACACATATTATATTTGATTTATCTCTAAATATTTCATGGGCTCTTTTGATGCTATTATATGCAGCATTTCTTTTTAAAGTTATAATTGTTCATAGCTAGTATGTGGAAATAAAATTGATCTTTATGTATTCACCTTGTATTCTGCAACCATGGTAAACTTTAAAGTAGTTTTTATTTTATATTCTTTATGATTTTCTATGTATTAATAAAATGTTATCTGCAAATTGAGATAGTTTTGTTTCTTTCCAATTTGTATGCCTTTTATTTCTTTTTTCTTGCCTTATTGTGCTAGCTAGACCCTTCAGTACTGAACAGGAATAGTCATTTCTCTTACACGTACACAAGATTGACAGATGGTAAATATGTCTAAAGATATATAAAAGAAAGGCCGTGCGCGGTGGCTCATGCCTGTAATCCTAGCCCTCTGGGAGGCCGAGGCGGGTGGATCGCTCAAGGTCAGGAGTTCGAGACCAGCCTGAGCGAGACCCCGCCTCTACTAAAAATAGAAATAAAAATTATCTGGACAACTAAAAGTATATATAGAAAAAATTAGCCGGGCATGGTGGTGCATGCCTGTAGTCCCAGCTACTCAGGAGGCTGAGGCAGTAGGATCGCTTAAGCCCAGGAGTTTGAGGTTGCTGTGAGCTAGGCTGACGCCACGGCACTCACTCTAGCCTGGGCAACAAAGCGAGACTTTGTCTCAAAAAATAAAAATAAAAATAAAAAATCAAAAAATAAAAAATAAAGATATATAAAAGAGCTTTCAATAAATATGTAACTTAAAAACAGAAGAGCATGTTGTCATTGTTTAATTGGCAGCTTTTTTCCCTCATTGACATCTAGAATAATGGTGTATTTTATAATTGAGAGTGTTGGATACAATGAAATCTTGTACTAGAGCAGCCATATTGCATATTCGTAGACTATCACGTGAAAATGCTCCTGAAGTTCAATATGGAAGCCCCGATATTAAGTTACATAGGTCTAGGGGCTTCATAGTTAGTAATGTTACCACTTAAAATTTCATTTAATCAGAGCATGGGGTTTTAACTTAAGGCTAAGTCAGGTCTACTGTTGGGGCCCCATAAGGCTAAAAGTGGTTGGCATGCCAGACACATTTCCTAGGTGTTGACTACAATAAATTTGACCAAGTGACTCTCAAACTGTGAAGGTCTGAGATTTTACCTTACTTGCAAACTACCAAGAAAGCCTGGCAGTTTCATGGATGCTTCCATAAGACACAGAATGCCTGAGTATTCTGTAAGACATCCAGGAACCTTATCACTTATAACACAGAGACAGCATGAGTTCTGTTTGTGTTGGTTCCTCTTGCCTATGAAGTGCCCTGGGTAAATGCAGGGCTGAGCCCAGACAGGTGCTGAGCATATTACAGGTTTGGGTCACACGTGAGAAACTGCAAACTTAAGAAACCTCAGTCTTTAATTGGGGTTGTAAGCCAACCTATCTAACTGGACATCAAATTGCCCTCTGCTCCAGAGGCAGACACTATTTCCATCTTCCAAGACAAACATCCATGAAGATAGTCTGGAGTGCTGCCAGAGCCTCTGCCCAGATGTGATCCATGGAGAATATTACTCCAACAGTAATGTGCTTCCAGGATCAACTAGGAAAAGGAAACCTGGGTAGAACATCCCTGTTACTCAGTCTGCCCCCAGCTGTTGCAGTCCACCTATATGTTCAACAAACCCATTTCTTTGTCTAGACCCACAGTTTGACTACACTTCTTTGTGGTTAAGTGTGGCCACATGACTTGGCCAATGAAACGTGGATGGAAACGCTGCCATCTCCAGGCCTGGACTATAAAATCTTCCCCACACAATCCTCTATGCCCCTTCCCTTTCCCACCCTTTTCATGCTCTGGTTGAATTCATAAAAAGACAAGTTCCTAAAAGGTGGTGGAATCATTATGGAAGAAGATTGGGTTCTTGAATGGTTGCTTCTCCCCCATTCTCTCCTCAGTAGGCATGGAACTGTGGTGCAAGTGAAAAATAAAGCCATCCATTTTTAGTGGCCTGACAATAAAAGTTCATCAGTCATAGTAGCTAGCATTACATACTCTAATCTATTAGCCTTACCACTGTCCCACCCCAAACTTAAATATCTCTCCCCATTACATGTGGCCTAAGTGGACACTAGCTTATCTGTTTGTTACTTATAGTCCTCTACTAGACGTTAACAACACAAGAAATGAGAATTTCAGCTCCATTTGCTGTGAATATGGTGTAACTTGTGTAATTTGTCAGCTCAAGATGCCAGTGGTGCAGGATAGCACCAGGGAGGCATCTAAACTAGTTCTGGAAAATGGAAGCACGGCTGAGAGTCTTTCACTTGGCAGGGTAGGTCACAGCCACTTAACATGGTGTGAAGGTGGCGGTGGGGAGATGAGTAGGGAAACTGTAATGTCTGTTGTATTTATTAGCTTCTTTGAAACCTCTGCTGGTCCTCCCAGAACTACCGAGGTGAGAGAGAGGTCACTTAGTCCCATTAGTAGCCAAAGCTGGGTCAAAGCGACTCCAGGAACATGGGTTACATGAGCCTCCCCATAGCCCTTTATACTTCAGGGTCAAAGCCTTTCTGCCATCTATTGTAAACTATATTTTCTAAATACAGTTGTATAGGAACACAGGCATGCCCATTTGTTTAGGGACTGTCCTTTCTCCAACTGCAGAGTCAGTAGTTGGAACAGAGCTGCTACCAAGCCTAAAATATTCGCTATCTGGACTCTTACAGAAACAGCTTGCCAACTCCTGGTCTAGAGACCATTATTACACACATTATACATGTGTGGATGTGGGGGCTCTGTCGATTAGATCATTTGATTCAATTCGCAGAGTACGTTAGTGGTTCAGCCAATCATTCAATGTAGGACGGTAGATTCCTTTTAAGGCTCCCTTGCCTGCCCACTGTACAGAAATCCTTAGCCCATCTCCTTAGCCCAGGGTATGAGTTTGATTTTTTAAAAATTAGGAGTCAGATTATATCTATTCCTATCATCCTCCCTTTCCATTCTTTTCTGTCCCAAGAGCCAAGGTGGTCTGACACAGCTCTGGAAGAAAAAGGCAAAACAGGCCGGGCGCGGTGGCTCACACCTGTAATCCTAGCCCTCTGGGAGGCCGAGGCGGGTGGATCGCTCGAGGTCAGGAGTTCGAGACCAGCCTGAGCGAGACCCCGTCTCTACTAAAAATAGAAATAAATTATCTGGACAACTAAAAGTATATATAGAAAAAATTAGCCGGGCGTGGTGGCGCATGCCTGTAGTCCCAGCTACTCGGGAGGCTGAGGCAGTAGGATCACTTAAGCCCAGGAGTTTGAGGTTGCTGTGAGCTAGGCTGATGCCACGGCACTCACTCTAGCCCGGGCAACAAAGTGAGACTCTGTCTCAAAAAAAAAAAAAGACAAAACAACAAATAACCGAACCCTTTGCAGAGCCCTTCGCTGAGGGAACAGTGGGAAGTGGTTTCAGAGTTATATGGACTCGATTTCAAAGGCAAAGGGATGTCCAGTAGCGCCCAGTGGCCCTTTTGGGAGACTGACATTTGGAGGAAATGACACCCAGGTGGGGAAATATCAGGGACACATCTCAGGTTTCTGAGGCTGGTGTGTGGGCTTTAAAGCATTTATTGTGTTGCTACCAAGCCCACTATTACTTGCCACGTGTGTGTCATGATGTTTTCATTTAGAAAACAGAACCCAGGGGCCCCCTTGCCATCACTGACTCCCTCTGAATTTTAAATGGCAATATCTTACCCTTACCCTCCCTTGGGAGCTCTCGCACGCTCTAGCTGACTGCATCTTGCTGGCTCCTGTGTGTGCACTTGACACTTTCCTCCTCCCCCAATCCAACCTTCTCTGAGTCCATCTGAACATTCAGTCCCTGGACCCACTCTACTTTATCCTAATCTGTCAGTATCCTTCCAAATTCCCTTCTTCCCCCATCCATCACTTCAAGCGCTCTATTACCCTCAGCTCGAATCTTGCCCAGTTATCCTTACAGAGTGTGTACCTGGCAAACTTCCAACAATGGATCAATCCAATCATTCACTTTCTACTCTCCTACCACAAGCCTACTCAGGCTGCTGGGGACAATAAAAAAGCAGGGGAGCCTGGAGTCACTAAAAACCTCTCCTGCACACTCATTAGAACCCCCACTTTAGCACCATCCACCTTAGCAAAGCCTTCAACAGTTGCTTTTCAACTTTTCCCTAGAAACAAGCTATGATGGACATTGCTTGGTTGGCTTCCCAGTATCTGTTCTCTGCCTCTCCCTCCCAGTGGCACTCAGAATTTCCTTTGAGTGCCTCTGCCATTTTCAATCATGCTGTTTGGGTGGGTTTGACCTGATTCCACCTTCAGGAGTGGGCACTAATGGACTTTAGCTACTGAGCTTCCCCCTTCTCTGGCCACAGTGGGGGGTGCATGATGGATGCACCATGGAGCATGCCACCCCACTGGGCCAGTGAGACACGCAGGGACAACTGCAGGAGCTTCTTACACTTGCTACCTCTGAGGATGTGACAGCTCTGCTGACACCTGTGGAGCAGGACAAGGGTAAGAGAATCGCAGGAGCCAGGATTGTGAGGATACCCTGAGCCTCTGCATCAAGCTGTGCCTACACCCAGCGCTGCCTTTAGACTTTCAAGAGTTATCAGATGTTAAATCTCCTCATTGCTTTTTTAAAGGCAACTTCTGTTGAACTTTCCATGCTTGCATCCTAACTGATCTGAAATGATGCCCCATTTACCTCTGACCTCAAATCCCACATTTCACTACACCCCCAGCTAACGGCCTGGCCTCCTGGTTCAAGGAGGACAAGGAAGTCACCCAGCAGGAGCTCCATCAACTTACTTCCCCGATACCTTTGAGAACCTCTGAATCTGAACCTACCTTCCTCCTTCCTTCTAGTCTTCTCCCCCCACCTTCTCAGAAACTTCCTCTCATCTCTTTATCTTCTTCCTTTTCACTAGTTCTTTCTGTTCATCTTTCCTTCCTGTAGAGTGCCTCCCTATGCAGAGTCAGTCCATAACTGTTCTCAATCCCACTTCCTCATTTTCCTGCCTCTCTTCTGTCCTCCTCTGCCAAATTTCTTGGGGGGGGAAATGCCCTCCCACAAAGACTTCAGCTGGAGGGCATGCTTGGGTGAGGATCCATGGAATATTCCAGGGTTTCTGCCCCGTAGGCAGTTCAACATAGTGGGGGGAGCCCAAAACCGAGGCCTGGGTGAAAGATGTCAGTTGGGGCATCACTGGCGTTTGTTATCATTGAAGCCACTGAAGTTGGTGAGACTTCTCAACATGGGTGGGGAGTGAGAATAGAAGGGGGCCCAGGTGGGGTCTTGGAGGACAGGGATACTTAAAGAGGAAGTATGGGGGGGGAGGGCATCTTTGAAATGGCAAAGAGCTCAGTGGTAAGAGGAAAACTAGGAGAGAAGCCTGTCCTGGAAGCAAAGAGAGGAGTGTGTTCCAAAGAGGAAATACTTGGTCAACTGCTCTCTAGAGGTCAAGTATGATAGGACAAAATCACTGGATTTGACAGTACCAGGAGTTTCAGAGTGGCAGGGTCAGAAGCTAGCATCCAGTGGGTAGGAGAGTAAAGGAGGAGAGAGCAACTATAGACAATTTTTTTCCCCAACTATCTTTGTTTAGATTTCTCCAGAAGCAGACCCTAGACAAGTACTTGGGTACAGCTGATTTATCTGCGAGGCAAACCCCAGAATCACAAGTGAAGTGTAGGGTAAGGTAGATAGGAAGAGAGAAAAGGCAGCAAAGGGGGCACCCCTGGGCCAGACTGCTGTGCACTCCCCCAAATATGTGAACCAGTCTCAGAATGGCGCCCCTGGACCGTGTATCCACTGACTCCCATGGCCCATTGGTTGAGGGCTGCCTCTGGAGGCATCCTCCCTGCGAAGCTCACCCCCTCACACTTGCCAAGCTAGCTCCTGTGGTATCGGAGGAAACCCTCAGGTGCAGTGGGAAGAGATCACTTCCCGGAGCTGCCAGCCGCAGCTGCCTTGAACTCTGGAGGGCCCAGGAGTGTGGCAGGGGCATCAGCCCCACCCAAGACCTTCCACTGCTTTACCAAGTCACATGGCTGAGGTCAGAGAAGGGGACCTTTTGAAATGTAACTCAAGGCAGGCATGACAGAGACTTAGCATCATAGAGAGGATGAGAATGCAGTGTGCTGCATGAGATTAATGCCTGCACGGGATGGAGAGGTCTCAGTGAGCAGGAGATAAAAACTTTTCTCAGCTACATTCTCTTCCTGAAGTCGGAGCCAGAATTAGGGGCAGGAGCGGGTAGAGGTGCAGACATTATCATGGTGCTCTGCTCTTTGACCCTTTGTGGCAGAGCACGGGAGGAACATGGTGAACACCTCATTAGGTCTTACATGTTCCTTTCCATTACTGAGCCCTGTACCCTCTATGTTAAAATAGACAGCCCGGTGACTTGGCCTTCCTTTTCTGGCATGTGCCTGTACCATCATTGTTTCTCAGTGTTTATTGATCATGCACCATGCACCAGGAGCTGGGAGAATTTTGCCCTGTAGGTGAGCAATGAACCTTAGACCCAGCAGGGAAATGGCTGTCTATGGGACTGTGCCAGCAATCTTGAAGCAAGCATGGAAGAAAGATGAACCAGCAGGCAAAGACTACTCCTCCCTCCGTCCCCATGCCCATCCCTTTCTCCAAAGATTAAGGGTGAAAGAAAAACAAGATGTGGCTGGGGAAAGAGTGAAACAGGGAGTGCTGGGAGAGGCTGGCAGTCACTCAATCTGCCCTAAAGCTTGGAGAGTTGTAAGTCCCTAAGCACAGTCTCCAGTGGCACAGTTAGCTCTTCCTCCTTTTGTACTGTAGAGGCAGAATGGTGAGAGCACATCCGTGCCTTCTGAATACGCACTCCGGAGAAGACGGAACAAAGAATGGGAGAGCCAGGCAGCCTAGGGCTAGAGTGATCCCTGTGGAGGCCGTGGCAGTCCAGCTGAATGACTGGACCCTGCAGTCTTGGATCTGCCTTGATGACCTCACCTTTGACGTCTTTGCCTGATCACCAGTCCCTTCACACAATTCTAGGGGCCATTCTTGTTGTGTCTGAAAAAAAGGGCTGCATGGATACCAACACGTGGGGGAGAAGCGTGCACACCTATGGAGTGTCAATGCTGGGAAGCAGGGAAGGAGAATTGTGCGCATTTAGGAGGAAGTGATTGTAGACTGTGTTAGAAGTGGCGTGGAAGATTACTCCAGGCCAACGTCTGTGGTTGGAGTTGGAGTAAGCGGTTTTCTTATTGTCAAACTCTCATGCCCGTGATGAGATGGCACCGCTTGCTGCTCAGGGTCATGCCCCTGTCCTGCCTTAACCCTCCAGTGGGGGTCCCTCCCCTGTTCATCTTCCCTTTCCCAAGGAACAGCTGCATTTCCTTCACTCGGGTGTTGCCTTGTGTCTTTCTCACGCCTCACCCTAGGCTTACAGCGTCTGCTCCTAGCTTTCCAAGCCCTCTCCCTCCCTTCGGGAAGAAACTCAAACCGCAGCTCTAGGAAATTTTCCTTGATTAACTAGCAAAATGAGCTGGGGATGTGGAAAATGTGTGTTTAACAAAGAGCAAGTTCATTGTCATTTCTCCCTGCTCTTGGACCCCTCAGAACCGGAGAGCAATTTTGCCCTCTGCATCAGCTCATTTGAGGTCTCTGTATCATTTTTTATATTCTCTCTGGGTCTTGCATCCCACATGGGAAATGCCCATTTTTATAACTCACAGGAGTGACATTGCAGGGCTGTTCTCCCGGCAGCCACTCGCCCCTTCCTAGGTTCCGGCTGTGTGTCCTACGGATGTCACTGAGGGGTCTGGCGGTGACTGAGCGGGATGTGACGAAGTCCCCACAGAGGAACAGCAGGCAGTCTGATGTGCCAGGCAGGAGGGTGTGACTGAAAGGCCGGGCCCAGACGCAGGCGCTGAGTGAGTACAGAAACAAGCCTGCGACCGGGGCCCAGCAGAGGGGTCAGCAAGGTCTCTGTCCATTGGGCTGCTGTGAAAATACCTCAGACTGAGCAATTTATGAAGAGCAGAAGTTTACTGCTCACAGTTCTGGAGGCTAAGAAGTCCAAGATCAAGGTGCTTGTAGATTTGGTGTCTGGGGAGGGCCCGTTCGGCAAAGGCGGTGACTTCTAGCTGCTTCCTCACATGTGGAAGAGCGAAAGGGCTTCCCCACCCTCCTTTATGTGGGTGCTCATGATGGGGAGGCTCATGAGCCAGTCACCTCCCAACACCATGGCACTGGGGATTAAGTTTCAACACATGGAAGTTGGGTTTCCACAAACATCCAGACCACGGCAGTAGGTAACAATACTGAGCATTCCGACATGGAGGGCATGGCTCATCCGACACTCACCTTTTTGAATATTATGTGGGGTTGTAAAACACAATATAGTTCAGAATTGCAGCATGAAAGAGATTAGAGACCCAAGGGATAGTCAAAGAGAATTAGCTGAAGGGACGGTTTGAGGGGTGTGGGCAGGGCCAAAGACAGCAACAGAGGACAGTGCTTTAGAGCATGGATTCTGGAGCTGGACTTCTCAGCTTCCCCACTTATTATCACAGCTATGTGTCCTTGGGCTAGTTACTTAACTTCTTTGTGTCTCATGTTTTCATAATATAGTAAAATCCCTTTTAATTGATTTTTCACAACCACCCTGTGACGCAGATAAGATAGGCAGCGTTCCCTTTGATGTGTGATGAAACCGGAGAAGTAATTGGCCCAAGGTTAGGCAGTGGATTTGTGGCAAATGAGGACTGGCAGTAAGAAGTCCCTGCTGCCAAGCCAGGGCTCTTTCCACCTCATCAGCTGCCTTAGTCACAGAGGCTTGCCCTTCCCTGACTGCTCCAGGAAGAGAACGCATCCCATGGTGTTCTCAGCCTGGCCAATTCTCATATGCATAGGAAGGGCTTCTTAGGTGTTTCCAGAAATGTCAGCCTTTGATATTTCTTGCTTTGTATCTCCACCCCGATAATTGCCCCAACTTGATTTACCAAACAGCAACCACATAGTCCAGACTATATACAACTTGATCTTGTTTGCAGAGGAGTCGGGTCTGAGTAAGTGGATTTGATTGCCTTAGAGCTATTTTCTAGTTCAAAGGTAGAGCCAAGTATGAGTTTCTTGTCGTCTAAATGCATGGGCCTTGATGCACCGAACTCCAACTAGGTGGGTATGAGTAGAATAAAGTCACATGTAACATCATCTCTTGCCTCCCTGGGCCTGGTGGGAAGGAAAGCAGGAATGGCCATGTCCAGATCTCTCTCTCTCTGCCACACGGCCCTCTGCTTCCCTACCAGGGCCTTCCATTGACAGAATCCAAGCAGGAGCCTGAAGGCAAGGGGGCCATGGAGTCAACCTCTTGGGGCAGAGAGCAGGAGGGAAAGACAGGTGGAGAATGGATCCTGATAAGGATGGGGCAAATGGAGAACAGACACCATGGAATTCCACCAATACAGATATCAAAGGGCATCTCTTTCCTGTAATTGTGACATGTGATATCTTTAAATAAATAGTAACTCACAGTGGGAATTCATACACAGTTTTTAAATTTTCTGTTGCCATGTAGCAAATTACTCTAAAATGTAGTGGCTGGAAACAACAAACATTTATTATCTCACACAGCTTCTGAGGGTCAGGAACTTGGAAGTAGCTTCGCTGGGTGGTTCTAGGTCAGGGTGTCTCGTGAGATTTCAGTAGAGATATCAGGGGCTGCAGTCATTTCAAGGTTAGACGGAGGTGGGAGATCCATATATGAAATTGTTTACACACATGGCTGTTGGCTGGAGGCCTCGGGTCCTCACTGGCTATTGGCAGGAGGTTTTAGTCATCGTCACGTGGCCTCTCCAAAGAGCAGCCCCCAACATGGCAATTGGTTTCTCCCAGAGTGAGTGACTCAGGAGACAGAGCAGGGAGGAAGCCACAATGTCTTTCTGTGACGACTCTCAGAAGTCTAACACCATCACTTCCGCTGCATTCTATTTGTTAGAGTTCTAAGTTCAGCCCACATTTAAGGGGAGGGGAACTAGGCTCAGACTTTTGAAGTGAGGAATATTTAAGAATTTTTGGACCTGATCAAAACCACCATATGCTCAGAAGATCAGTAGGATCGTTCAGGATGACTTCACAATGGGGATGAAGGGCTGGCCCGCAAGAGATCTGGGAGATCTCAGGAGAAGGTTCTCAGTGCCCCCAGCAGCCCCTCCTCCCTAGTAGTTGGCACCCTTCCGTCCTTCTGGGCCATTCCTGTGCTGCTTTATTTTTTCCCAACTCGTTATCCTACACACCCTACTTCCCATTATCACTCTTGGCTGCCACTTCTTGGAAAACAGCTAAACTAATTTGAGCTGAGGTATGTATGGTTTCTAAGGAACCCACAAATCCCTCATGGGGGTTACCTAATGCTAATAAAAGCACTCTTGGAAGCACAATGTGTCCAAAGGAACCAATCTCTTTAATCTCCTCCATGTGGAAAAGGATGGTTTCTGTAACACCAGTAAGGCCCCCCTTGCCCCTAGACAATAACATAAAAACATCAGAGCACTTGCTTAAGTGTTATATGATTTAATTTTCATAACAAAGCTGAAGACCAGTTTTTCATTTCTAGCCAGTGAGGAACCTACGCTAGTGGAGAGCAGCGACGTGGCAGAGGCTGGATGTGAGGCGTGGAACTGGCTCCCGGCACAGGACTCCTGTGGAACCTGATCTCCCAGCAAGGACCCTGAGCACCATCTCCGTAGCAAAATGTGTAGCCCACCCTGGGAACCCAGGGAGATACAGTTTAATCTATTTTCCTTTCAATAGTTTGGGGAGGATGATGTGGGTACCGAGCAGTTAGAAACAACTCCTGGGATGCCTCTGTGTCTCCACAGGATGACAGAGTGTGTATTAAGGCAGCAATTCTCAAGCTTTTTGTCTTGGGAACTCTTTATACTCTTACAATAGCAAAGATCCCAAAGAGCTTTTGCTTATTTTTTTATTTGTGTTATCTCTATTTAATAACTATTTTTATTATAAACTTAATACATTTATTTTATTTTAAAAATAAAAGTATGCATTTATTATGTACAACATGTTGTTTTGAAATATGCATATACTGAGGAACAGCTAAATTGAGCTAATTAACATATGCATTGCCTCACATTTTTTGGTGGTAAGAACACTTAAAATCTACTCTCTCAGCAATTTTCAGGAATCCAATACACTGTTGTCAATTATAGTCACTATGTTGTACAATAGAGTCTTGAAATATTTAATATCTACTTACTATATCAATTTATTTTAGAGTTATATTAGAAATTTAAAATGAGAAAATTTTAAAATATTTAACTCATTTAAAATAATAATGTCAATAATATCTATTATATGTTAACATATGCTTTTGTGAAAAGCATATTTTCCAAAGTGGAAAAAAAAAAAGGAAAAAAGTGACATTGTGTTACATTTTTGCAAATCTTTCATGTCTCGCTTAGAAGGCAGCTGGATACTACTATCTGCTTCTCCATTCAATCTGTTGTGAAATCACACAATGTGTAGCTGGTAGACAACCCCTCTATACAGTCACAGCAGCATGAGAGTGGAAAAGGCAAATAATGTCTTAGCATTATTATGAAAATACTGTTGACCTCGGAAATCCACACTTTGAGAACAACTGAATTAATGTGGTCTTACAAACTCTCTTCTTTATTTTGCTGATGACAGATTCTAAACAGAGAATCCTGGAGTCAGCACTTCCTGGCTCTGGGACAGTATCTGACATACACAGAGATATAAAGCCTCCATGGATGGTTTCAGTATGCAGTGGGAGCTAAAGTAATGAATAAATGGAAGAATTATGCCAAAGAATGGAAAAGCTGGATGATACATTAGAAAGCAAGTGGAATTTTGTTCCTATGGTAAGATTATTTTACTGTTTCTCAGTCTGCTTCCCCTTTCTTCAGGTAGATAATTACCTCTCCCCTTTGAAGTTTGATATAGCCACATGACTTGCTTCAAATAGAGTGATGTGTGACACTTCCAGGAAGGAGCTCGTAGAATAAGTTTTCTTTTTATCACACTCTTTTCCCTCTTGGTAACCAGCAGTGCTTTATGTGGATATTAGCTGCCCCATCAGTCTAGCACCCAGAGTGTGGACAGCACTAATGGCAAGAAAAGTTCCCAGCTAACACTTGCTGGACATGTAGCACCAATAAAAAAATAAACACGTGTGATTTTCAGCCATTGAGATGTTGGGGATGTTTGTTGTAACAGTAAAATCTAGCCCATCCTGACTGATACAGCTATCTTAGTCCATTTTGTGTTGCTATACAAGGAATACCTGGGGCTGGATGACTTACAAAGAAAAGAACTTCATTTAGCTCATGGTTCTGCAGCCTGGATGAGAAGCATGGTGCTGGCATCTGCTCAGCTTCTTGTGCTGTGTCGAAACTCGGTGGAAAAGGTCAAAGGGGAAGCAAGCACGTGCAAAGAGGGCCCAACTCCCGAGAAGTGTCCTGGCTTTATAACAATCCACTCTCCTGGGACCTAATCTATTCCCCCAAGAACCAATCCAGTCTCATGAGAGCGAGAACTCACTACCTCAAGAACAGGACCAAGCCATTAATGAGGGACCCACCCACATTACCCAAACACCTCCCACAAGGCCTCACCTCCCAACACTGCCACACTGAGGATCAAATTTGAACATGAGAATTGGTGGGAACAAACAAATCATATCTAAACCATAGCAACAGCCATCCCATTGGAAAGACAAGTCGAGGATACGGAATCCACCACTTAACCACATTTATTGGGAGTCTACTCCACATTAAGCACCATGCCAGGTGCTATGATTACAGATGATTTAGATTTGGCACCAGCCTTCAAAGGGCTTAGAGTGCAGAAGGCATATAAATAAATAAACTATATTACTCTGTTGTAATTGCCACTATTAGCAAAGGGTACTATGGAAGAGAGGAGTCCATGCATCCTGTACCAGTCAGGGAACCAGCAGGAGACAGATGACATACTTAGCTGGAATGTTTGAAGGGACATTTTACTGAAAGGACCATTTTTGAGGTATGGGCAGGGTTAAAGGGGCCAACACGGATGTTGAGACATTCAGTGACCACCAACAGAGGAAAGCCAGTCCCACCCCAGTCTGAAGAAACGAGGGTTAGAAACAGTGTTACTGGACCAGATGGATTCATGGCAGAGGGGCCATATAACACCAGCTACAGTTGTGGAAGGGTGCAGGCATTGCCAGAAGCAGAGCAAAATAGGAAGGGGTCAGGAAGAATAAATATTCTGACCTTTCTCTTCTCCTGCTCTCCGATCTCCTGCCCATGCCTCCTTTGGAGAGATTCCCCTGGGAACCAGAGGTAAGGGTGCCTGGGCGATCCCATCAATGCAGTCGGTAGAGGTCAACCTCCCGGTCCTCAGAGCAGAGTGGAGAAGGAGCTGCAGGAGCAAATGGAGAACATCCTGAATACGGTCCAAAGAAAGAGAAATGATAGGAATAGTTGATACAATATTTTCTAAAACTTTTTATTTCATGGCTTAATTAAAATGTCTAAATTTGCAAGGAGAGTCCTCAGCGACTGACAGAATGGGGATGGGTTTAAATGAATATTCATCCAGAGGACTAGATACTTAAGGCTCTTATTAGTAAAGGGAAACAACGAACATATGTCCAGAAATCCCATCGTGGATTTGGTTGGGGGCGGGAGAGGGTAGGAGCTGAAAGACAGATGAGAAGATGGGTAGGGATAAGGAGGCAGGTGTCTTCCCATCAGCCAGAGAGCAGATCCCTAGAGGTAAATCGTCAGGTGGAAGTTGCATCATTTTCTAAGCTAGCCTCAGAGATTATGCAGCATCACTAGCACCCTATTGTATTGGTTACAAACTCACCCAGGTGCAAGAGGAGAAAAATTAATTCCACCTTTTACTGAGGAAAGCAAAGTTCTAGAAGAGCACTGAACAATACAGTAGCCAGTAGCCACATGTGGCTCTTTACATTTAAATTAATTAAAATTTAATAACATTACAAATTTACTTCCTCAGTCACACTGGCCACATTTCACGTGCTCAATAGCCATATGAAGATGTAGGATATTTCCATCATTGCAGGAGGGTCTGTTGGACAGCATGGCTCTAGAAGGACATGTGAGATAGGACATATTGTCCCAGCCATTTTGGCAAAACACAGGACTTAAACCATATTGTATTCAGGAAGATGGACTAAAATGGGACAGTGGTTCACATGATGTTGTATACAAGGGTTGGCAATAATTGATGCTGTTTATTATGAAGAAGAGGACACTTGGGTTGAGTTCTTAAGTGAAAGGAAGCACATATAGCCCCAGTGGCTAAAAACAGGGCCAATAGGAGGGTATCACTGAAGGGTGATTTTTAGGCCAGTATGCTCTGTCTTTTAGGTCATAAGCCTCTCTGAGCATGAGATAAAAGCCACCTCTCCCCAGAAAAAATGTACACATACAGTACCATGCATCTCATTTCAAGGGTCTATAGATCTCTCCAAATCCATCCATGGACTTGCCAGATCAGGGCCCTAATTAGGCTGTGAGCCCCTGAAAGTATTTCCTTTCCCCAGCCATTAGCAGAGTACCTGGCCGTGATGAAACTTAATCACCATATGTTGAAAGAAAGAAGTACATTTTTGCTCAATACAAGTAAGAATTTTAATAGGCAAGGAAGGCATTTAAGCGGAACAGGTAACATCAGGAAGCCAGCAAGTTTCTCTGCAGTGGAGGAGTCCAAGCAGATGTGTGCTAATGTAGAGAGGATTTCAGCTTCCAAATGAGACAGACTAAGCTTTAATGTCTTGCCCAGCTCCGGAGATCCAAGGTTCTGTAAAAAGTGACAGTAAGGCCCAAGCGAAGGCATAATCACATACAATTTGTATGAAGAAGGTGGAATCCAGAAAGGCTCCATGCAGCTGGTGGCATTTTGGATTAAGTTCATTATTGCAGGTGGATTCTTCCCTGAGATTGAGTCCTCTCCTAGAAGGCTCTTCGGGTGTCATACCTCCTCCTCCCCCCAAAAATTGCTTTTGTCCTTCCCATCCCCATACCCAGTTCCCCTGATAAATCCAGACATACCTGCCCTTGGCAATGGACACAGCTTAATCAGTCCTCAATGGGTCTTCAGGCCCCTGGCAAATAGACTTCTGTCTGACCTGTCCCACCGGTTTCAAACATACCCAGACACACCTTCATCCCCCACAATGTATTGCCTGAACTTTGAGTAACATCATGAGAAACTCACCTTGAGTTTAAGGCTAAAATCATCTCAGCTCTTTGGACAGTCTTGCTGCATGTGTAAAAGTCAGTTATATTCAGTTGCTCTTTCTTCCCCCACTAGTCTGTCATTCAAGACCAGGAGCTACATCCCCACTTCTTAAAATACACTCGGCAGCTAGTCTGTACTGGTCGGTGTTTGATTCTTGCAATTTCACAGTGATAGGGTTTTGGATAGAGTAGATAGGCTGGTTTGAGCATAAAGATTCTTAGTACATAAGTTCATTATTGAGTGTGTCGACCCAAAAACTAAGTGACTGAGGCAAAAATCTTAATCAATGGAGGTTTATTAACCCAAAGTTGAGGGACACGCCCAGGAAAAACACAAACCACAGATAAAACTTTGGCTGTTTTGCCAAACGAGAATTTGGAAGTTTCAGCATTTAAAAGCATATAAAAGAAAAAAAACGGCCAGAGGTTGGAGGTAGTGAGACAAGATGGTCACTACTCATGAGACCCAGGAAAATCTACATTTTGCATAAGGCAAATGTTAGAAGAGAACAAGGAAGTGAATAAAGCATCAATTATGTAGATGTCCCTGGAAGAATGTCTGATCTGTCTTGTCTCTGTTCTGCTGTCTGTGAAGATAAACATGTAATTCATTATTAGTGTGGAATACAAGAGACTTTAGTTTAAGGAGCTAGACATAGCCTGCAAACCTAAAGTTACAATTTGGGTGTCCTGGCTTATGAGAGGTCAGTAAGGAATTTCCTTAATGAATGATTTGTGAGGACAGTTCTTCACAGATGCCTGAGGTCTTTACGTTCCCTTTTGTATAAGGATTTGGGGTGAAGGGGACTGAGATTTTTATTTTCTTTTTACAAGTGTGTGTTACCATCCACAATCTTAGAGGACTCTGTTTTTCATAGAGAGAAAGAGGCACACCCCCACCATTCCCAACACATATTGAATCTTGACTGTATAATTGCAGGAATCAGATTGTTCTGTGTTTGAAACCCAGTTTTGTCACCTATGAGCTGTGTGACCTTGAGAAAATTATCTCCTGGCCTCTCTAAACCTCAGTTTTCTCAGTTGCAAAATGGACACTCTCTTCATTCCAGGATTATTGTATTAAATGATACTGAGCATGGTGCTTGGTGTGCAGGAACCATTCAAAAAATGATATCCGCTTATTCTGTGACTTCTCCGTATATGCTCCTTTTTTGAATGAAGAGGCCAAGATTGTTAATGTCCTTTTGGGTTACAACTGGAGAAAGGCATCTTGAAAGATAGAACTGACTGTGCTACAACCAGGGTCTGGACTTGGGCAAAGTGAGTGAGGTGAGTCGTGCAAGTGCAGGATTGTTCTTGTTTTTATTTAAAATGTTGATGTTTCATGAATTTTTTAAGATTGATTTTGATTTTTTGAAATACCGCATTAAAATATTCCTTATCTTGCGAACCGAGTTATCTTGGCATCTCTCTCAAATTCTGCACCCAAGGCAGTGTCTCATTCCTCTGGCCCTAGTCCTGCCCTGCTTACTGCGCTCTGTTCCAGTCACACCACGACCCACGTCCGAGACCAGAACAGCCGGAGACGCCGGCGGAAGACTGGGCTTGCTCCCTGAGTTTACCCTGCTGCCCTGGAACGCTGACAAGGAACGGGGCGGAGGGGTGGACTACAGCTCCCAGAGGGCCGCGCGGCGCGGCGCCCTCGCCGATTGGCCGCGCGGGCCCCGCCCCCGGCCCCGCCCCCGGCCCGGCCCCGCGCTGACCCCGGCGGGCGCCGGGCTAGTGTGCTCCGGGGACTGGCTACCAGCCGAGCCTGGGCTCTGCGCGCCGGCTTCATGGCGGCGCGGCCGCTGTCCCGGATGCTGCGGAGGGTTCTGAGGTCCGTCGCCCGGAGCTGCAGCTCGGGGGCTCCGGTGACGCAGCCCTGCCCCGGGGAGCCCTCGCCGGCTGCCGCGGAGGTGAGCCCACCCCTGCCGCCCGCATCTGCACCCTGGCGGGTTACGCGAGAAGCACCTGGCCCGTCCGCGGGGCCGCTCCTGGGAGGGACCCTCGGCGCTGTCCAGGGGTGCAGTGAGGGGCTCCGGGGAGCCTGCTCCGTCCCACCCGCTAGCCAGCCGGCGGGGCTGCTCGGAGCCTCGCTGCTAAGCCTCCCTGCCCCCGGGCACGCCGCCCCCCTCCAGGTCTCAGCATTGGCCAGAAATGGGGCGACCGGGGGGCTGGCACTTTGGGTCCAGTGAAGTGTTTTATGAGTACCCCTCAGCCCTGCCTGACACCCCACCTCTTCCCTGAACATTTTCCTCCCTGTGCCCCTAGAGGAGGGTGTCTGTGTGTGACCAGGTGTTCCTGTGACACCTGCTTCACAGCGTGACTGACTAAACATGTCACCTTGGTGCCACCAACAGTCAGTTGTCACTTTGCAGCCACAGGGTTCTGTGACCCATCCTTTGCCGACCCTCTCTTTCTGTCTCATTTTTATTAACCTTGGGAGAGTTCAGCCTCATTCTAGAGCAGGACAGAGCAGACCTGGCCTCTTCCAGTGACGGATTCCTGCCTCTCTTCACGGTTTGGGGTAGGTCCCTCAGTCCTTGGCAGCGCCCCTCAGAGTGTTTCAAATCTTAGAAAGTTTTAAGTTTGTTCCTGTTCTTTTGCTCATGTGGTTAGGGAGTAACCTGGAGAGAAAAGCATCTCTTCTCATTTGGTGAAACCTCTTTTCTAGACCTATCTAGTAGTTCTTTTCCTGCCTCCCAGGACTAGGCTTCATGTCCTGGGATTCGTCACCTCACTGCTGCCCCTCCCCCACGTTGCTCAATGAGGACGTCTGCCTAATTTGTGTTTCCCAAGTCTACGCCCCTCTGGGATCCTCAGATAAGCAGGATCCCTTGCTGGGAAGTGAAGATTTTTTTAGTATCTTTGAACTCTGAACGTTATTGAGGAAAAAGATAGGAAAACAAAGATGGCTGAGAGATCTTTAAAGAATGTAAGAAAAGGGAAGTTTCTTCTCTACCCACCCCCCAATTTATTTTGTACCTTTCACGAGAGCACTTGTGTGCTAAGTGACTTCATATGTGGTCTCATTGAGTCCTCACGATAAACCGTATGAGGTGAGCAAGTCTATTTTCAGGTGAGGCTGCTCATCAAAGTTAACTTTCCTCGTTACAGAGCCATAAAGCAGGGGGCAGGAGCTCAACTCTGAGGCTTGTGCTCACACCTCCTCCGAGGAGACCAGGGATAGAGGCTACTCCTGTCCTTCCCTTCACACTGCAAGGGAAGGGGTAACAGAGCAGAAAGAACATAGAGTCTAGGGCAGAATGCTGGGGTGTGTTCCAGCCCCACCCCTTATTAGGTGTACAAGCTTCAGCAAGTCCATTCACCTCTTAGTGCCTCAGTATTCTCATCTGTAAAGTGGGAGTGATACTGTCTGCTTCATAGGGTGTTACAGGAATTAAAATCATTAATATAATGGTAACATACATACTAAGAACAAAGCCTGGCACATGTAGGTACTGCACTATGTAAATGTTGGCAGTGATGTCATTATCCCTGCTGCCACTGGCACATGCTGTGTCCTGTTAGTCCCCTCCCACTTGGACATGCAGGATAGCCGTTCTGCCAACTGTTTGATCACAGACCTTTCGCCCTTGACACTTCCATTAGTGTTAATCTCAGCAGACTGGGAGCTCCTGAGGGCTGGGTGCTCCTCTGGCTTTTACTTCCTCGCGGTGCTTAACAAAAAGTTGTGCAGGCATTGGACTCAGCAAGTGTTTTTGGCTGTTTGAACCCCAAATAGTGGGGAGTCACATGACACAGTAGAGCGCTGGGCAGGGAGTCCCATGTTTTCCCCTTCCAATTTCACCTGGCTCTTGGGGCTGTCACTTCCCCTTGCTTCATGTCTCTAAGACCAGAGGGTGGGAGCAGCCCATCCTAAGATGGGGAGGGCACAGAAATCTGTCTTTAAGAGAATCTCGGAGGTGAGATGAGTCTGGAGATATATTAATATATATTCAGCTCATCTGCAGAGCTTGCCAGTTGGCAGGGGGAAGGGGGGCATCTGGAACTCCTGTACCCCCTTCCCTTCCTGCAGGGTCCCTCTCCCCACACCCTCCCCACTGGGCTCTGGTGGTCTGGTTTGGGATGAGAGGTGCTTGGAGAGCCAGGATGGAAAGCCAGTGGGCACTGTCTATCTTGTGTCAGGGTGTGGGTGTGAGAGAAGTGAGGTGTGAGCGGGAGCTGGCTGTGAGGACAGTGGAAAGGGGGCCTTGGGCTGGGTCTGAGGACAGGGTGAGCAGATTGTACAGGTGGAAAGGGCACGTGGTGGTGTGTGGGTCAGTGGGGAGGTGGGTGGGGGAGGCACAGCGACCTGCCTTTCTGATTGGGCAGCCCAGACAATCTTCTCTGCAGGGCTGAGCCTAGCCCGAGAGGACTGCACCCTTCTTTCTGCCTGTCAGGCTCCATGCAGCCTTTGTTGGGGCAACAACACAGGCCTGCTGCCTGTGGCAGGGGAGAGAGTGACTCTGGGCAAGGCAAAGGCACCCAGCTGTTTAGGGGGCCAGAAAGAACAAAGCGGCTAGGAGTTAGGCTGGAAGGAAGTGGGTATGGGAGAGGTGGGAGGAGCACAGCAGGACCAGACATGGGGGGTGAGGGAAAGGAGCAAGAGGGCACTTTGCAGGGGATCATCTTGACTCCCAATCTTCCAAACTCCTCAGAATCCGAGTTCCAGTCAGGTGTGACTGTCCTTGCCAGGAGCCATAGGTGTAAAGACCTCACACTTAGGGTGGGAGTGAGAGGGGTGGGAGGGAGGACCAGGCCTGGGGCTAGGCACTTTGCTGTGTCTTCTCATTTAAGAGAGATTAATTTTGAGGGACCCCTGGTATATATCATCATAATAGCAGGTAAATCAGGGTGACTGATAATTGGGTTTGGAATGTGCTCTTTTTCTCCTGAATAACTCTGCTACTCTCCTAGACTCTGGAACTATTTGGGGGCTAGGCTTTACCATTCAAATCAGATGCCCAAGGTTGTGACTGTCAGGGGAAGACACTTGAGGGCGGGGTATCCCCTTAATCGACTCCTTTGTACCACCCTTCCCCACCCCTCACCCCAGTCTGCATTCGGTAGACAAGAGATAAGCAGTAGCATATGGCAGGCTGTCTCGTGCCTGCTTACAGCACTGGCACTGGTGGCGCTGGGACAGCTCAGACCCTACATATCCTGCTTTGGGTGGTGGGACAGTAGCTTTGAAACCCTGCCTCAGGCCATCTGCCATTAGTAGGGTTGGAAGACCAGGTTCTTACAAGGCCAGGAAGTTGACACGGAGTGGGAAAACTAGTCATGGCTGGCACCCGCCGCGGTGTTCCTCCATGATCCCTTATTGAATACCTACTGTGTGCCAGGAACTCCTGCCATTGAGTTCGGTAGGATTATTATTCCCACTGTAGAGATGAGGAAGCTAAGGTTTAGAGCAGCGGTCCCCAACCTTTTTGGCGCCAGGGACCAGTTTCATGGAAGACGGTTTTTCCACGGAGGGTGGGGCTGTGGGTGGTGGTTGGGGGTGTCATGGGTCGGGGGAGGGTAGTGCAGGGCTCAGGCAGTGATGCACCACCCGTTTCCTAACAGGCCATGGACTGGTACCAGGTCACTGCCCGTGGGTTCGGGACCGAAGTTTTAGAGAATTTAGGCTACTTTCTCAACAGCTAGAGCCAGGCTTTGTAATCCAGGTTCACCTACTCCAAAGCCTGTGTTCAGAACCACAGCTCTCCCTGGATTAAAATAGCACCGAGCCTGCGATGTCCGCAGGCTGCACAGTGGAAAGCTGAGGCACTCAGTGGGGTCAGAGTCTTTGGGGTGGTGCTTTGTCATCAGTCCCCCTTAGAAGCTGCTCAGGTAGATTGATTTTGATGTGTGCTGGAGTTGAGAACCACTGCACTGGGATACACCATTATGACAGTAGAGACCAGCCTGGAAATGAACGATCGCCCCAGCGTAAGTGGGTTTGCATACACTTCCTTTCTCTTTACATTAGGGACAGGCTGATTTGTTCATGGACACAGTGGTTCAACACTTGGTACCAACATACTGTGCTAGATGCTGGGGATACTGTGTCAGGCAGGATGACTTCTCACGCAGAGGAAACAGCCTGGTCCAGGCGGGGGCCCTGGGAATAGGAGCAGCTCAGGGCTTTTTGTTACCTCTGATGTGTCCCAGCCCTAACCTGTAATTCCCTCTGAATCCTGGGCTCCTTTGACTAGTGCTCATATTTTTTTCCTCCGGGGACTTAAAAGGGGAAAAAAAGTGGAAAAATGAAGGACATGCAGTGTTGTAGGAGGGAAGATGCAGGGATGAGGCTTGTTAATATCCAAGTAATGAGTTTGTGGGTGACAGGGTGAGAGGGTGTGTGTTTGGGAGGCTGTATTGGGGACTGGTGGTGCAGCCTGAATCCCATACTCTATTCATAGATAAGGCCACAAAAGTTCTCAAAAGTGAAATCTGGCCGGCCCCTCTGTGGCCAGAACAAAAATGCTGAATTCCATTCTCCATTGCTCCATCACAGTGCTTGCTCTTGGATTTCTGCTGAGTCACGCTCCTTGGTCCTCTCACCTGCTCCCAATTCCTGGGTTTATTTTGGCTCCTCCCTCACCCAGCCCCCCTCCTCCCGCTATTTGTTAAGATTAGGGTGAGGGGGGCATCTTGGCAAGTGAAGAGGCAGAGTCTGGAGTGACTAACAAAGGACTAAATTGCAAATAGCTGTTGATGGAAAGGAGGGTGCAGCACCGCTCTAAATCTGGATTCCAGGTATCTCATCTGGACTCTGGTGGCCGATGGGATTCTGGATTATGGAGCGGCCCCCACCCCACCCCCATGGCTACCCGTGGAGAGGCAGTGGGTGAGTGTGAGCTTTTTCCATCACACCACAGGGAGGGAGGAAATGACTGTTTATGAGTGTAACAGACTGCAGTTCAGAGAAGTGATTGCTGTTTTTTTTCCATGGGAATGTGAGCAGGGTCTCTCAGAGGGGCTGGGAAACTGGTCTCGGGTGGGTAGAGTAAGGAAAGTTTTATGGACCCAGGAAAATCATGAAAGCACTCCCACACGCTGTCACTTCTATCTTTGAGTTAATCAATAGCTCTTGACTCTGGCTGCAGATTAGAATCACAGAGATTGAAAACACAACAGCCCCAGAGGTCTGGATTCATTTGGTCTTCAGTGAAATATTTTTAAGTTCCCCAGATGGTTCTAATGTGCAGCCAGTGCTGAGGAACTTGATGAAGCAAATGTTTCTTTCTCCTGGTGTAGACATGCAGTTTACCTTGGAGCTCTGGAAGGCCTAAGGCCTCTGCTTTCTTAACAGGATCATGATAATCCTAGAACCTACCAGCTCCTGATCCTCGCCACCCCCCGTCTTTACTCCTAGCAAGACAACCTTAGCCCCTCACTATGTTCTTATTTGACAACTGGGAAAACAGTCCTGGAGAAGTTAAGGGACTTTCCCAGGATGCCAGATCACACCTGGCCCAGTCCAGAGCCCTGTCTGTAGATCTCGTGGATGACCACCACAGTCACGATTTCTTTGTCCTAAAGATTCTAGAGAAGTGACTTCTCTACCTACCTTCTTGGACTCTCCCCATGTAATCAGAGGAAAGAATTTAGAACCTGAAATCAGAAGACCTGGATTTGAATCTTGGTTCTGCCAAGGGTTTGTTCTTGGACCCCATCAGAGCCTTAGTTATCCCTTATGGGGCGGGTGTGGGAATTGAGCAGAGGACACTCTTTGGAAACTTGAAGATGCTTGGTAAATGTTACTTCCCTGGAGCAGTCATCTCATCTGCATCTGTGGGGATCCAGGGCCGTGCTCTCCAAGGGGGAGAGAGAGGGGGGAAGACAGAGCAGAGCAGATCAGAAGACTAGATCACACTCAGGCGTGAGAAGAGCCTGAGGTTGGCTCCTTCCTTCTTCTCCCCAGGAGGAGTTTGGGCCTTGCTGAGAGCCACCAGCAGTCTCCTCCTGCTTAGGCCCCACCCCGACAATGGGTACATAATCCTTCTTTCTGGCACTGGGTAGCGTGAAGTGTAAGGACTGAATAAAGAAGAATAAAGAGTTCCCCTTAGCCTTCACTCCACCTTGCTGCCTAGCCAGAGATCCCACGCCCCAGCTGAGTGCCCAGGGGACGGGTCCTTCCCTTCAAGCCTGTTTCTCAATCTGTAAACGAGAGGGACAATCTCAGCTTCGCGAGGATCGTGGAGAGGTTGGAAGTGCTGTACAGATGTCAGTGTGAGGAAGGGGGCAGTGGCAGTTGACGTCCGGGGCTATCTCCGTTCTTCCAAGGTGGTTCTCCCTGTGCCCGACCCCCTACCCCACCCCAAGCTCCCTCCCTGCCCTGTCCTTGCAGGAGCTGTCCAGACGGAGGCAGTTCCTGCGGGAGCACGCGGCCCCCTTCTCCGCCTTCCTCACAGACAGCTTCGGCCGGCAGCACAGCTACCTGCGGATCTCCCTCACAGAGAAGTGCAACCTCAGATGTGAGTTGCCTTCCTGGGCCCTCTCTGGGCAGCCATCCCTCTGCGGAAGCGGTTCGGAAATCTGCGCATGCCCAGAATTCTCCCCAGTCCTCTTCAGCTTTCTAACCTCCGCACCCACTTGTCCTTGCTTGCCAGGCCAGGTGGGCTTCAGGGGCCAGATAGGGGTCAAGGTTGAGTTTTATGATTGTGGAAACTGGGTTCTACTTGGGATTAGACTTGAGAACAGAGTCACGATTGGGTCTAGGATTGAGATTGGGTCCTGGATCTCTCACTCTTCAGGGCCCCTTCCTCTTGTTTCCCTGTTGTTCCCAAAGTCCAGCACGTGGCCGGGAGTGGGGGGTGGGGGGTTGGACATTATAAATAAGTAAAATACACAGCAGTGCCCTGGCCAACACTGCCAGCCATGGAGACACCCGAGTTCCAGGACAAATGAGCTGGGGCTGTGCCTAGCACTCGTTTCATAACCCCATGCAGGGAGCACTCTGGGGCTGTACTCTCTGCTGGTGGGCTGCCAGAGTTCTGGTCTTCCTCCCTACCTTCTCCCTTCCCTCCTGCCTTCCCCCTCGCCTCCACCTCCTTCCTTCTCTTCCTCCCTACCTCCTCCCTCCTTCTTTCCTTCCATTGTACCTCACCATAGGAAATGTATTTAGGTCATGGCTCAATAAATGCATACAAATGTGTTTAGTAAATGCTTAGCCAAACAAAACATGCTATAGGTAATACATACTAATATTCTTACTCATTCTCTTTTTTTTTTTTTTTTGAGACAGAGTCTCACTCTGTTGCCCAGGCTAGAGTGCCGTGGCGTCAGCCTAGCTCACAGCAACCTCAAACTCCTGGGCTCAATCGATCCTCCTGCCTCAGCCTCCCGAGTAGCTGGGACTACAGGCATGCGCCACCATGCCCGGCTAATTTTTTTATATATATTTTTTTAGTTGTCCAGATAATTTCTTTCTATTTTTTTTTTTTTTGGTAGAGACGGGGTCTCCCTCTTGCTCAGGTTGGTCTCAAACTCCTGAGCTCAAACGATCCACCCGCCTCGGCCTCCCAGAGTGCTAGGATTACAGGCGTGAGCCACCGCGCCCAGTCTCATTCTCTTTAATCTCAAAACACCAGTTCTGGACCCAGATCACTAATTAAACTTCATGACCCTGTGGCAGATCCTGACCCAATCCTTCATAAAACTGTGCTGCAGGAAGCATCGGTAGAGGATGATGCCTCCCCTGCCACAGCTCACCTCACGTACCCCATCGGCCCCCTCACCCTGAACAAGTGGCACCTCAGTTTTCCAACCCAGACAGTGGGACTGATGGTGACCTGAACTAGGTACTAGGTAGGTGCTTGTAGCCACAAAGGAGGGCAGCTCTTACAAGGCCAGGGAGTACTTCTCCCTCTCCTCATGGCACATGCAGAGAAAGGGGACTGCTTGCCTCAGCTAGAGGAAATGACGAAGGATGCCCAGTGCGGAAGGAATGGCCCTAGGCCCCCACTAGGCCCTGCCTAGGCGCCTGAGGGAGTCAGGCCTTGGCACCTGCTACCTCAGGCCAGACTCTGCGCTCAGCCTAGCTCATCTTAAACCTGTGCCCTGTGCCCCCAATGAGGGATGTCACAGCCACATGGGGACAGGGGGTGGACACTTTGGAGATGAGAAAGGTGAGGCCCAGAGGGATGCTGCCCTAGAGTTTATACCACCTGGGATTTGGTGAGGTCTTTCCTCATTGTCCGGATGGGGTTCAGGGAGACTTGGCCTGCTGGGAGTGGGGGAGCCAGGGCACCACGGGTCTGCCGTGCCCATTGCCTACCTCCACGTCCCGTTCTTCCCTCAGGTCAGTACTGCATGCCCGAGGAGGGTGTCCCTCTGACCCCCAAGGCTGACCTGCTGACCACAGAGGAGATCCTGACCCTTGCCCGCCTCTTTGTGAAGGAAGGTGTCAACAAGATCCGGCTCACTGGCGGAGAGCCGCTCATCCGGCCAGATGTGGTGGACATCGTGGGTGAGTTGGACACAAGTTGTCACCACCCTTCCCAGCCCCACCTCATGCAGTGGGACTCCATCATTAGTGTTGAGATCGGCCCCTGACATTTGTCTAGAGCATGGTGCCCACAAAGTCCTGCTACACCTCTGACACAGGTGCTATTGTTATTCCCATTGTGATGGGAAAATGAGACTTAGAGGTTGAATAACTTGCCAAGGTTATTGGGAAAGCTGGTAAATAACAGATCCCGGTGGGTGGCTGTCATATTCAGACCAAAGTCCTCCCCAGGATCCCACATGACCTGGCTCCTGCTGACCCGTTGGCCTCTCACCTGGCCCTCTGCCTCACCCCCTCCCCAGTCACACGGCCCGCACCCCTTTGCACATGTTGTTCCCTTTGCCAGGAGCTCAGGACTCCTGCTGGACCTCCCCCAGGCTTCTGCTAACATGTCATCTCCTCAGCGAGGACTTCCTCAACCTTCCTGTCTAAAGCGTGTCCCCAGACACCCCAGACACTCTCTCCCAGAAGTTGGCAGGCTACAGCCCAGGCCGTATCTGGGCTGCCACCTGTTTTTGTCTGACTTGCAAGCCGAGAATGGTTTTCCTATTTCTAAATGATGAGGGAAAAAATCCAAAGAAGATTAACATTTTCTACCACTTGGAAACTATGAAATTCTAAGTTCAGTGTCTGTTAATAAAGTTTTATTGGCACATAGCCATGCCCACTCACTTCCACGCTGCCCATGGCTGCGTTTGCAGAGTGGAGGAGTCACAGCAAAGACGGTGTGCTGAAGCTGGCCGGCAAAGTGGAAAATATTTGCTATCTGGACTTGCAACCTCTGCCCCACCACCTTACCCTCCCTTGTTTTTCTTCATAGCATTTACCTCATCCTGGCACTGTGTAATTGGGTTGTGTGCTTGGTTATTTGTCTGTCTCCTCCATTAACGGGCATGAAAGCTTTCAGGTTGCTGGGGCAGGTTTTGCTCACAGCACCTAGAACCGTGCCTGACACATAGGAGGTGCTCACTGAGCCTTGCTGGATGAATGAAGAGTGGGTGAAGTGCAGTCTCTCAGCTGTGCCTCCTCACCAGCAGCGAACCTTCTGGCAACTTTTAAATCTGTTCTAAGCCTCAGGGCAGTGACAGTACCTACCTTATAGGGTTGACCTAGGAGGAAATGAGAATGAAATGCCCAGCATGTGGCCAGTGCTCTGTAAGGTAGCTCCGCACAGCCTCTCGCCGTGCGCTGTGTCCAAGCCCCGACATCAGGAAGAGAAGGAGCTTTGCTCATGTAATTTTAGATGATGAAATCAGAGGAGTGTAAGGTTCCCTGTTCTCGATTGCTGTCCCCACCCCCAGCTGCTCTGGATGGGATCTCCCAACCCACAGCTGTGTGCCTCACTCACTGGTTCGTACATGTTCTCTGGAGCATCTGCTTATGTGCCTCGTGCTGTGCTGGGGACACAAAGATGAATGAACCGCGGGTCTGTTGGAGGAAGCGGCTGCTGGGGTGGCATTGACCCGCTATATGTAAGAGCCAAGCAGGGGGAGCTCAGGTGCTGGGGGAGCCCCAATGAGGGGCCCAGGGCCCCCTGACAGCCCTCTCCTCCCTCTTTCCCCATGGCTTGCTCCCTCCAGCCCCCGGTCACTGAGATCCTGCCATCATCCCTGTGTTGGACGAGCTGGTGCAGGCAAGCTGACCCCCTGTTCTAGGCAGCTCCTGAGAGCTGAGAAGCAGGCCGGCTTCCAGGAAAGAGCCGAACTTCTGAACCCAGCTGCGTGCCAGGCCCAGCCCCCTCATTCAGGCTACTCCCTTTACCCACCACCTCCTGGCACAGGTTCCACTTTGTGCTGGGACCTGTGGGAGAGCAGAGGGGGTGAGGATCACTCGCTGGTCAGGGAGGGGCAGGGTGACTGGGCACCAACACGGGCACTCAGAACTCTCCACCAAGGCCCCTGTCTGCCACAGTGGGAGGAGTAGGACCCAGGAAAGTTGGCAGCCCTGGTCCCATTCTGCCACTTCCTGGCCAGGTGAATTTGTACAGGTTCCTTCCCCAGCCTGGGCCTCAATTTCCTCATCTGTAGATGAGCTATTTTACTGCTGTGGTTTTCCATCGCTGCCCCTTCTTTTCAGCTGAGATGACTTTAAAGTAGCGCTGTCCAATAGAACCTCCCAAGATGATGGAAGCATTCTACACCTCTGTTGTCTGATACTATATGGTGGCCACTATCTACATAGCTTTGAGCGCTTGATCTGCTGCAAATGTGACTGAGTAACTGAATTTGTAATTTTATTACATTTTAATTAGTTTAAATAGCCTCATGTGGCCAGCGGCTGCCATGTTGGACAATGAAAGAGTTAGGGATTTTTCAAAAGAAGAGGGAAGGGAACTAAATACACCAGTATTGTAATAGTTTTGGAGGAGTTTGCAGAGCCGTTGTTTTGGATCCTAACTTCAAGAACTACTTGTCAACTGTCAGATGAGCTTGGCTGAGCCTTAGAATCCCTCAGTGTTGTAGCCTCTTCCTCTAATTTTTCTTTTCTTTCTTTTTTCTCTTCTTTTGTTTCTTTCCTCTTGTTTTTCCTTCCCTTCCTCCTTCCCTTTCTGTCTTTCTTAGAGAGCAGCTGGATCTCAGAGCTTAAAGCCCACAGAGGCCTAAAGCAACAGAAAGCCATTGACAGATTTTGAAAATGGTTAAGTTTTTTGCTTTGTGTTATTTTTGATAGACTCCAGTTGCACAGAATTAGATCAATTCATAATCCTTGGTTCATGAGATACACTCATGTTAATTTACTTATATGTTTTAGTAATGTTATAAATTCCTAAGGAAACTCAATACCCCACCAGGTTGTTTTTTGTTTTTTTTTAAGAATAAGAACACTGGCCAGAACTTTTAACCACCTGTTTGGTCTTCCCTATGCTGAACCTACCCCCACCGCAACCTCACAACCTGAGGTAAACACTCCTAAATGTGTGTTCATCATTCCTTTGCTTTTAAAAAAGTAGATGTAATGCATTTGAACCTTATAAGTATCATGCTGTGTTTAGTCTTTCAGGGCTTGCTTTTTTGATTCAAGTGAAATGCATACATGTTATCCAGAGTTGGAGTTCTGTTCTTTTCCCTCTGAGGTCTGCTATTCCATTATGTGACTAGACCTTACTTTCTCCTTTTAAGTGGGCATTTGAGTTGGTTCTAGTTTTTTTGTAGTAAACAATGCTGCTTTGAACATTCTATTCTCATTAACGTATCTTGGTGTACCATTTCTCTAGGAGTGTAATCGCTGGATCATAAAATAGGTGAATGTTTAACTTTGGAATACAATTTGGCATTACTTTATAAAGTGGTTGTGCCAATGTACAGCTCACCAGAAGCATATAAGAGACTCTGTTGAACATCTTCCCCAGCATTCAGTATTACCATTCTTGATTGTTGCCTGTTGAACAAGTGTAAAATTATATTGCATAGAATCTTGATTTGTATTTCCATGTTTAAGAATGAGGTCAGGCATCTCTTCACATGTTAATTAGCTGTGTATATTTCTTTCTCTGTGTAATACCTGATCATGTCTTTTGCCAATTTTTCTATTTGGTTATTTGTCCTTTCATATTGATTTGGTAAAACTTCTGTACACATGTTGCAGACACCTTCTCCCAGTCTGAAATATCAAGCTACACCTTGTGTAATGATTCTTTTGATCAGTATCAGTTCTTAAATTTATCAGTTTCCTTCTTTTATGGTTAGTGCTTTTTATATCGCGTTATGAAACACCTAACCGAGGGTCAGATCGACCACTGATGTTTTCCACTAAAAAATTTAAAGTTTTGCATTTAAGTCCTTAGTTCATCTCTGATGATTTTGGGAAATCCAATTAAATTTTTTTCCTATGAGTAGCCATTCATTCTAGATCTTATATTGAACCGTCTCCACTTCCTCCATAAATCTGCCATGTAGGTATTGCTCTGTTTCAGGTTCTACGCTGTTCAGTTGATCAGTTGTCTGTCTCTGTGCCAGTGTAGCACTCTCTTAATCACTGTAGCTTCATAATAAGTTAATTGTCTGGTAGGGCAAGTCCATTTTACTCTTTTTCAACAGTGTTTTAGCTATACTAAGCCTTGTCCATGTAAATTTTAAAATCAGCTTATCAACTGCCCTGGAAAATCCTGTTGAGATTTTTAGTTCATTGAATTGGAGAAAATGGACATCTTTTTTGCTCACAACCTCCCTGCCCCCGCCCCAGAGCCATCTACCTCCTTTGTCCTGCTTTTTGCTCTCTGTGGCTGACCCCTAGGACCACACTGCTCAGAGTCCTTGTCTGCTGGCCCACTCTTTGCCTCTATGCTGGGTTTTTGACAGTAGCCAAATTTCCTCAAAGAGAAACTCTCACGGAGCAGGTCCTCTTTCATGGTGACTTTCCCGGGCTCCTAACTTAATTTTCTCCCATGTCTCTTTGGCCCTAGGCGTGGTAACAGATTCCCAATTTTGCTAGCCTTAGTGCTGTGCTATCCAGTTTTTGGTCCCTTAATCCTGCCCACATATTTATAAGCAGTCTTTTCATTATAGTCTCTTTATTTTAACCATCTGGGGTGAACTCAACTTTATGCTCATTTTTAAAACTTACATTTTGTTTTTTGTTGCTGTTGGGTTCCTTTGTTACCCAGCCAGGCTGCTGTCTCCTATCAATGCCATAGTCTGTCTTAGATTCTTTTAAGTCTTGTGTGCTAACAACCATATTATCTGTAACTAAAGATAATTTTTTTCTATCTATATGCCTTTAATTTTCTTTTCTTAATACAAAATCTAGTACCTCCAGTGTGCAGCGTTGAATAGTAGTGGTAATAGGAGAATGTTCCTAATGTTTCCCCATTTAGAATGATGTTTCTTATAAGTATTTTTCACAAGTAATTTTTGTCCAGTTAATGAAGCTCCCTTCCTAGTTTACTAAGGTTTCTTTTCATTTTTTAATTGCATGCTTCTTCTATTTTATATTAGGATGTTCTATGGATTTCTTCTTTACTCTGTTACTTTGAATGGTATTTATAGATTTTCTAATATTAAACCTGGAATAAGCCCAAACTAACGATGGTATATCATGGTTTTATGCCCTGTTAGGTTCAGTTGGCTAATATTTTTTCTTAGGTTTTTGCCTCTGTATCCATGAGTGAAATGGGCCTGTAATTTTCCTTTCTCACGACTGACTGAACTGATTTGGTATCATGTCTCAAAGAATGAGTGAGGTTGTATTCCCTCTTAACTCTGTCATCTGTGAGACTTTGTATAAGTCCGTGATAATCACGTCTTTGACGGTTTGGTAGATCTTACCTGTAAAACTCTATGCGCCTGGTATTTTCTTTGCAGGGAGATTTGTAACTGATGCTTCAATTTCTCTAATACTTTTTATATTCAAGTTCTATACTTGTTTTGGAGTCAGTTTTGGTGGATCTTTTAGTTTTTTATTTTTTTAAGGAAATTCATCATTATTTCTGACTTCAAATTTGTTAGAATGAAGTTGTTGAAGAAAAATATTTTCTTATTTTCTTTATCTCTGCTTTACTTGTAATTTTGGCCTTTTTTATTCTTAAAATGATTTATTTATGCCTTATCTCTTTTTTCTTAATAAATTTTGCTAGAAGTTTATCTATTTTGACAGTCTTCCACAAACAAACTTTTGGATTTGTTAAATCTCTTCACTGCATGTTTGTGTTCTCTTTCATTATTTCTGTTTCTAGTCTAGCCTAGCCTATTCCTTCATAAAATTTAAAGTATTTGTTAATTTTTATTTTGGTTTGTTCTTTGACCTATGAGATATCTATAAGTAGCATTTTTAAATTTTCAAGTATATGATGATTTTTAACTTACGTTTTATTACTAAATTCAAACTTAATTGTATGATAATCAGAGAATGTTAGCTATATGATACTTGTCCTTTAAAATTTATTGAGGGTTGTGTTTGGAATTGTTATGTCTTTTTCATAAATCGAACCTTTTATCATTATGTACTAGGTCTTTCTATTTAATACTTTAGTCTTAAGATCTGTGTATTTTATTTTACTTAAGTTATATTAGTTCTCTTTTGGTTTTAATATGTCTGTATTTTCATCTTTTTATGGTAAACTTTTCTGTGTTTCTATACTTAAGATGTATTTCTTATAACAGCTAAGTTTTGTTTCCCTTTTCAAATCTGAAAATCTCTGTCTCTTAACTAGTGAGTTTAGTCTTTTTACCTTTATTGTGATTATTGATATTTGGTTTTATTTCTATAATCTTTTAATTTATCATACTTTATGTTTATTCTTCCTCCTTTTTGGTTTTTAAAATGATACCCTCCACTTCTTAAGACAAGAACTCTAGCACACTCTTCTGCCCCCTGATTTTTGCAGCCCTCTGCCATGCTTATTGTTGATATTTTCTGGAATTTTACTTCTAGATTATTATGAGTTGTCTGTCCCTCCCTTTTAAAAGCACACTCTGTCTTTGAATACAACAAACTTTACCTAGGTGTTTCTTCACCTTTAACTCTCATGGTGTTGCAGCATTTGCTGAATTTTTTTCTTATTTCATTAGAGTATTTCCTGTAAAAGTTTTTCAATGCAGTTCTTTGTATGAAAAATCTAATTAAATCCGGTATCACAGATAGTTTTCATAATGTTTTTAGTACACTTATGCCCTGTTAGATTCAGATGGCTAATATTTTGTTTATGGTTTTGAATCTGTATCCATGAGTGAAATTGGCCTAAAGTTTTGTAATGTTATTTGAATGAATATAAAGTTTTAGGTTCAAATTTCTTTTCTTCAGTATGTGAAAAACGTTACCCTGTTGTCTTCTTATAGTCAGCATTGCTGTTGAGAACAGTTTTATGTCAGTTTGGTTTTTACTCCATTGTAGGTGATATGTTCTTTTGCTCTGAAAGTTATTAGAGTGTTTTCTATGTATCTGATTTTCTTGAATTTTACTATAGTGTGTCTAGAATAGGCTTTTCCTCATCTGTTCTGATGACATTCGTTCAAATTTCCCTTTCAATTCTACACCATTGTCTTAAGTTTGGAAAAAATTTTCTCTAGTATTTCTTTAAATATTTCCTTCTCTCCATTTAAATTTTTTCCCCCAGGACCTCTATGATCTGGATGTTGTCCCTTCTACTTCCAGCCTCCATGTGTCTTAAATTTCATTCTGAATTTTTTATTCTCCTCCTCTTTTTCCTGGAAGAGCTCCTTAATCTTATCTTCCAACTCACTAATTTCTACTTCTGTGTCCATGTAATTCTTTTTCTTATATCTTGTGTTCTTTATTTCACAATTGTTTTTACCTAATATTCCGCCTTTTTTTGGTACAATTTTAGAATTTTATTTCATATAGTTATTTTTTCCTAATTTTTTATTTCTTTTACCATATTTACCATGCTTATCTTATGTTCTTGGTCTGACCATTTTAATGTTTTTTCTTCTATCAGTATATTTTAAAGGATTTCTTTGGGGGAAGGCTTTGGGGGAGGAAGCTCAAGGGTCTCTTTAGTTTAGACCTGAGTTTAGGTTCCCTTGAGGGTTTTGGCTATTCGTTATGGCATTGCTTAATGTGAAAATGTTTAAGGCAAGATCTTAGTCTTTGATAGGCAGAGAGAGCTCAAGGAAGTGAGAGGGAGTGTCTCAGATCCCAGAATAACACAGTTATTTACTTTAGTTTGTTATCTCCCCACCAGACAACCAGCCTTGCCATCAAGACTGCATGAGTTGTCCACTGCACAACTCCAGGTGATATTATTCACTTAGATTATGATGAGAATGACACCCTCTAGGGTTGTGGTAAGTGGCCATCCGGCAGGTCTTTGACTTGAATCCCTCAGGGAGAAGCAGAGTTGGAAGCAGGCAATCACCCTTGATTTTAATCCACCATTCCTGGGGCTTGGGAGTGGGGAAAATGGAGCAGTGAACGCTTGAGTGTGGCCATTCCACACCCCTTGTCTTCAACTCCTCTTCCAGCATGGCTTGGCAGCCTCCCTGAGTTCGCCTCCAGTAGGTTCAGAAACTAGTTCTCTGGACGATTGCCACCGATTTCATCAGCAAGGGGATAAGCAATGATTGTGCCAACGTGTCAGTGGTCAAGGGCAAGAATAAAGCTTAACCTGCCCTGCTTCCCTGTATCTGTGCACATTCTCTGCCTTCAACCCCAGGCTACTGCCTGCCCCCCATGCCAGTTCAAAACAGCTGTCCGTCTTCCTGAGTTTCTCAAGACTCTTATTTCAAGTTCTTAGATTCTATGTTTTTCTTAGGGTTGGTTTGGCAGAGGGAGCAAACAACCACTGCTGATTCTCCTTGTTGGCGGAGCTGGAGTGAAGCACTTTTCTTTCTTTTTCAAACAACGTTCATTTTTAAACTATCGGGGTTTTTTTGTTTGTTTGTTTTAACAGAAGTAATACATGTTTATTTCAGATAAGCAGAAGAATGTCACTACTCCTCTGTTGGTATCTTGGTTTGGTGACCTGCCTGCCTTTTTTCTCTGCATCTGGTGCTTACTGTTTTAACCTGCTCTTTCTACTTAATATAACATGTACATTTCCCTGCACCCTAACATAGGATTTTACCCTCATTTTTGGTTGCATAATGTTCTATCATCCAGAGAAAACACAATGTAAGCAGTTTTCTATTGTTGGCTATCTGGATTATTTCCCACTTCCCTGTATTATGTATTGCTCTGTAACAAATCTTAGTAGGTAAATATTGTTCACATCCATGATTATTTCCTTAGGTTGAGTCTTAGAAGTGAAATTCCAGGCCAAAGGCTTTATAAAGTTCCATACATAACCTCTCTCTGGAAAGGTTATGTAATTTTATTCTTACACCATGGGTGTATACATTTCAATGCAGCCCTGCCTAAGTTGGTGATTAATTTTGTAATCTCCTGCTGCCTTTTCCTCAATTCAGCTTCATCTGAGCACTTTTCTCCTGGTTTCGGCTGTCATGCAGCATCAAGCTGATTTTTTACAAAGAGACGTGTTCATGTAGTTTCTTACAAGCACCTACTCTGGTGGCTGGAAGGGTCTAGTCAATGGCACTGTCCACGTAGCACAAGCTCAACTAAAAACCAAGGGGTATATGTATTTCCCTACATTATAAAATAAACCTTTTAATTATAGAAATAAATTTTAGCTATAAATAAATATAAATATCAACTATAATCCTATTGATCAAAGAGATCTATTGTGAGCATTTGGACACAGTGTATCTTTTCTCTAGATTTTATTGCATTTGAATGTGAGCAGGTGGGTTTTTCAGGCTCATTCTTTTCATTCTTTGTTCCTGTGTATGCAGTTCTTCAGGAATTCCTTTGCTCATTTCCTAGCTCTCCCATTTGTTCTTCATATGTGTCCATTCTGCATTTCCATTCAGTTTTTTTCTTTCTATAACTATAAATTTTTTTCATTTCCAAGAGTCCTAATTAGTTCTTTTTCATGTTTTCAGGGATGCGATATTTATCCCAATGAGGATATTCCCTCAGCTTTTTAAAGAATTGCCATCTGTTTTCTTGTTGCTTCTTTTTCTTCTTTCATTTTTCTGTCTGGGGAATTGGTTATCTTTCTTTCCTAACCTCCTCCTCAAATGTCTGGCGATTCTTGGCCATGTACTCATCTTAGTGCCTGCAGTCTCGTTGGCCTGCCCGGCAGTGCTGTTTCTGTTTCTGCCGGTTGCCCTGAGGAGTGGAGAAGGGTTGTGGGCTCTGGGACTCCCTGTCTCCTGACTGCCTGCGAGAGACTCGGGCCTGCCCCCATGGCTGGCTTCAGTGTCTACACTGGTGCTCTAGCCTTGGGGCAAATGCTTCTGTTGCATTCCTCCTGCTGACAGGGAAAAACAGGCCAATTTGCCCAGCTCCTCCAAATGCAGTTTCCCTACCAGGGGATGGCCTTGACATGCCTTGGGACCCCTCTGCTCCCTGTACCCACAACTGCTAAGCTTGGTGCACACTAGTCACCTGCCTTGTTTTTACAGAACCTTCTCCTGGGTTCGCTTTGGGTAGTGTTCTCCGTCCATCTGATCCCATCTGCTTTCTCTCTTTCAGTATTTCTGTGCCTTGCTAGGCCATCAATGGCATTCTTCATTACCTTCCAATGCTGTTATAGATTTTTTTAAAAAATCCTTCTGTTATTTCTAGAGACTTTTAGTGGAATGGAGCTGTCAAATAGCACATAATTCCAACTCCCACTTGCTTCTGTTATACAGAGTATCAGGACCTGTGTAGTTGGCTGTTAAGAGCACAGTCCCGAGTCAAGTACACGTGAAATTGAATCCCGGCTGTTCTTACTAACTGTGTGACTTTAAGCAGTGTTCTTAATCTCTCTGAGCCTCTCTTTCTCCTCGTCTACTAAATGGGGGTCCCCCTTGTTGGGAGGCTTCGGTGAGCTCGTGTGTGCAGAGCCCTCCGCACAGCACCTAGCGCAGCAGGAGCACTCAGTGCTTCAGTTTTTGGTTGTTTTGGTCATTGTTTTTATTTTTATGTTTCTCATTAAGCAAAGGCTTGGTTAATAGAGGTCCACACAAATCTTCTTTTCCATCCATCTTGTTTGGACAAGCTTTGCCTTCCAGACCTCTCCCGGCCTCACCAAGAACAAGCTGTCTGACGCCCTGTCCCGTTGTCTCTGCAGCCCAGCTCCGGCAGCTGGAAGGGCTGAAGACCATTGGCGTCACCACCAACGGCATCAACCTCGCCCGGCTGCTGCCCCAGCTTCAGAAAGCTGGTCTCAGTGCCATCAACATCAGCCTGGACACCCTGGTGCCAGCCAAGTTTGAGTTCATCGTCCGCAGGAAAGGTGATCACATGCGGCACAGTGTCCCTCCCAGGGCCGGTGTAGCTGGGGAGGGTGTGGCCATTGCTAGGCCAGGGGCCTGGTCCCTTCCTCTTGGCGTCTGGGCCGAGTCCAGCCCCCTGCCTGTTTTTGTATGACTTTTGAGTCAAGAATGGATTTTGCATATAACATTTGAAATCAGTTAATAATAGGGACCATTAACTGTAGACCCCAATTAAACAAAATATCATCTCTGAAAAAAGAATTCCATTCTTCCATCCCATTTGTAGACCTGTATTACAAAAAACTCTACTCAGTTATTATTACCATATTTTGATTTTAGTCACTAACAACTTTATGACATATATTTATATAGGATCCTCAATTTTGCCTCTTGGCTTGCAAAGCCTAAAATATTTACTCTCTGGCTGCTACAGAAAACGTTTGCTGACCTCCAGACTAGGTGGTCTCTGAGGCTCCTTATAGCTCTGGCTTCCCGGTGGGTGTGTGGGGCAGGGGACAGGGAGGAAGTTCCTGGACCCGTGTTTCTCTCTCCCTGCCCACAGGCTTCTACAAGGTCATGGAGGGCATCCACAAGGCCATCGAGCTGGGCTACAGCCCGGTGAAGGTGAGGAGCCCCACCTACTTCCTCCCAGCCGCATCCAGCCCTGTCTGCCCCCAAGAGAGAAGGGAGAAAACCAGTGATCCCTGGAATCCCCCAACTTAAGAACTGAGTGGGGAGAGGCAGGGAATGGGCCCCCCAGTGGAAGGCCCCAGTGGTGCTGGACCCCCAAAGCTCATCCCACAAGAGAATATGGGGGGGACAGGTCTCACAGTCCATTGTCCCTCGGGCAGGTTAACTGTGTGGTGATGCGAGGCCTAAACGAGGACGAACTCCTGGACTTTGTCATCTTAACCAAGGGACTGCCTCTGGATGTGCGCTTCATAGAGTACATGCCCTTCGATGGTCAGTGACAAGGGGTGGGCCTGGGGTGAGGGGTTGGCTTGCCCTGTGGGTACTGCTGACCCCAGGAATGGGGGGCCTGGGAAGGCGCTGGCTCCAGGGCTATGTTGGGGCATTGGCGGCCTCCCAGGGTCCAGTGTGGGTGTGGTTTGATCCACCCATTTTAGGAAGGGCCCCCTGTCCTCCCACCCAAGAGGCTGGGCAACTGATTTTTGTGCTGGGGTCGGGGATGGACTTGAAGGCCCCAGGGCCCCTTCAACTCTGTGATTCAACAGCCCCTCCTCCTCCCCCCAACCCAAATATAGGCAACAAGTGGAACTTCAAGAAGATGGTCAGCTACAAGGAGATGCTGGACACCATCCGGCAGCAGTGGCCAGAGCTGGAGAAGCTGCCCGAGGAGGAATCCAGCACAGCCAAGGTGAGGGAACAGGAGGGTGGGGCGGGCCTCCCCCTAGGATTAGAGCAGGCAGGGGCAGTGGTGTGGGCAGTGGGAAGCATGGCAGAGCCATCACAGCACCCGCCTGCTTCAGCAGTGGAGAAGTAGACTGGGTGGGCAGGCAGGGGGTTAACTGATCAGAGGACACGCTCTGTGTGGGGTGGGGGGTGTGCTGGTCCCACTCTTCCATGTGGCCTTCTCTGGACATGCTGCTCATGGGTCCCTGTGTCCTTAGCGGGTTTCCTCTCAGGCAAGCCAGGGTCTGGCAGAGAACTCACGGGTCATCCATTCTTTCGGTTTTCTGTCCCCTGAGGGCCTTGGGTGCCACCTTCGCAGGGGCTCCCCTGGGAGAGGGCTGGGGAGTGGGGGTCCCGATGTTGGGGCGAGAGAGCTTGGGCTCAGCAGCCCCTCCGGTCCCCTCCCTGCCCTTTCCCGCCCGCCTCACCCTCCCAGGCCTTTAAAATCCCCGGCTCCCAAGGCCAGGTCAGCTTCATCACGTCCATGTCCGAGCACTTCTGTGGGACGTGCAACCGGCTGCGCATCACGGCAGACGGGAACCTCAAGGTGAGCGTCCCCTCCTCCATGTTCCCATGCGTCCTCCCGCCTGTGCTGGCTGACAGGGGAGGCCAGCAGGGCACATGGGGTGGTTGGTGTGATAGTGTCAGGTTTGGGGCCATCGTGGGAGCAGCTGATGAGGGTGAACTCGTGGCCCCTGTGGAAATGTCACTCTGATTCCTTTCTTCCTTCTGTCTTTGGGTCTCTGAAGTAGCTTCGGGTGGATGTGACCCCCTTTCCAGCACCCGGTGCTACCAAAGGGGAGGGCCAAGGGATCACTGTGCACTTCGCCCACTGCCCGCCGCGGTTGGCCCCTCCTCCAGCCTGGGGCTCCGCTCTGAAACTGGCATCTGTTAGTCACATCTAATGAGCATGTCCTGTGCGGTCAGCCCTGTGGGGATGTCAGGGCCGTACGTACTCACTGGTGACACCAAACAAAGAGGTGGCGTGTGGTGGCACATAATTCCTTGTCAGACGCATGGCTGGCCAGGTGGGGGGTGGCGCGGTGGACCTCAAGGAAGAGCCCCACAGAGCTCAGGTAGCCTTGAAGAACAGGTGGACGGGAGAGGGGAGGAGAGGAGGGTGCATATGTGGGGTCCACGCTGACTTACAGGAGCGGATTAAAGCCAGGGACGTGGAGACTGTGCTGTAAAGGCCTTTGGTTCAGAATGTGTTCTGCTGACAGTAGGGCTGTGCACAAGGTTTCCCAGCTGGGGAGACGCGACTGACCCCACCCATGGTTTAGGAAGAATAACGCACAGGTTGGATAGAGGATAGGCCAATTCAGCGGCTGCTGGCGACGCTCCAGGTGTAACAGTGAGTGAAGGGGGGAGGGAAGACTCAGCTAGGTGAAGCATGAGGAAGGGGAGGAAGGAGGTAGCTGCTAGGCCTTGGATCCGGTTGGGAGTGGGGCATGGGGGATGGTGGTGGGTGGGTTTGGTTGCATCCGGTTTGACAACCAGCAGGTTGCTGAGAAGACAGGAGATTTTTCTGGGCTGGAGATGTAGAATTGCCTAGGTAGTGCCTATATCGGTCAGCGTCCCAGCTGGAAACGGAGGTGGGTTCTGGCAGGAGGGTAAGGAGGGGCTGTTCACAGTGTCTCAAGTTCAGGGCCCTGAGAAGGGATCGAGGCTCTCAGGACAGGCAGCAGCGGACACCTGTTCCCACCTAGCGGGGAAGGGGAATGGGAGGAAGTGGGGTCACTGGGGCCCACTGAGGGCTGCAGCCTGGGAGGAGAGGCCACCCGGTTGGCATTTCAGCTGTGGAGGGAAGCAGCTGCTGCCAGAGATATCAAAGCAGGGAGGAACCAGGGGACAAATGCCCCAAACTTTCTTTCCTTGTAGCCTCGACCTCCCAGGTTGGGGCAGCCGGAGGGGAGCCCACCAGGTGAAGTCCACGGGGGAGCCTCCTAGTCGCAGAGCAGGGGCAGAGAGTGGGCTGTGGCCGGGAGAGGGAGGCATGAGGAATAGCTGCATGGTGCAGTCATTACATCTTCTGTCTCAGGTTTCGTTGGCATCATATCCTCTCGAGTGATCCCTGCCTCAAGGGCTTCTCACACATTCTCCTGTCTCTGTGGCCGCAGTGCCTTGTGCAAAGCTGGCACATAGTAGGTGCTTTATAAGGTTTTATGGAAGGATGGTAGGCATCTCAATCTCTAGGACTGCCCCCCAGTACCCAGCATCTCATGGAAGCTGGGAAGTACTGAGTGAAGTTTGAGTGACTTCAAGATGTCATTTCCCCCAGCCCTCAGCTGCTCAGCTACCAAGCAGGGATCACAGACTCACACAGGTGTGGGGACAGGCAGGTGATGTCCACGGGTGAAGGGACCAGGAGGAGACTGATGTGAAATGGGATGTGCATGCCACATCTGGGGGTCCTTCCAGGATGCACGTAACCCCAACTGAGTGGGGGCCGTTCCATCAAATGTCCCAAGAGAAGGTACAGAGCCAGATTTTCATGTGCTGTCTCTGTTGACATCTACTTAGTTTTTAAAGTACACTGAAGCAATCATGGCTGTAACTCAGACACCGGCCTTGGGAAGTCTGACTTTGCTTCTTGCGATTCTAGCCTCTGACCCCGCCATACAGCACCTCTGTCCCTTGTTGCCAGGGGTCCTGTCTCGAGCATGATCCTGCCGTGGGAGGCCTGGCACTGTTGCCCTGCCCGGGTGGCTCAAGGGATGGTGTTACTGCCCAGAGGCCAGGAGGCCAAGCCTCAGGGAGGCGTATTGTCCTCACCCCCACATAGGTCTGCCTCTTCGGGAACTCCGAGGTGTCTCTGCGGGATCACCTGCGGGCCGGGGCCTCCGAGCAGGAGCTGCTGAGAATCATCGGGGCGGCCGTGGGCAGGAAGAAGCGGCAGCATGCAGGTAAGGGCAGGGCGTGGACGGCCAGGCTGGACGGCGAGTGGGCCGTTGTCTGTAGGAGGGAGGTCCAGAGTTAGGGGTGAGAGGGCTAAGGGGCACCTAGGAAGAAGCTGGCAGGGCTCGGTGTTGTGCCCACTCCCACTCACTCCTGCCAGACCTCCAGACTTGGAGTGCGGGGATGGTTCTCCTCCTTTGGGGAAATTGTCATAGCCGAGGCCGTGTGGGAGAGGGGATCCAGAATTCTCATGGGCTGCATTATTGGGCACGGGGAGAGGGGTGGCATTGCTCCCCTCTCATTCCACATGTTCCCTTCTGATAGGGAGGGCAGGGTCCTGGGTGTCCACAGACTGTTCCTGGGCTCTGCCACGAGTGACCTTGCGGTGTCCGTGTGGGGCTTTTGTCGAGGTGCGAGTAGCTGATGCTGTGCACGGGGGCTGTTGGAGCACGTTCGTTTCAGCGAATCTCCTCCCCCTGCCCTCTCTCCCCCTCCCTTCTCCTGTCCCTCCCCATCCTTCCCTTACCCCAGGCATGTTCAATATTTCCCAGATGAAGAACCGGCCCATGATCCTCATCGGTGGGTGACCCATCAGTACGTAACCACTCACCCTTGTCATTTGGGGACCCCGTGGGGTGGGGCCCTGCCATAGTAACCTCCAGCTCCACCTTTCATCCTGATGTTCTCGTCCTTGTGTTTCTTCCATTCCTCCTTCATCTTTTCTCACCCCTTCAAGCCTTTACTGTTTCTTCTCTTCCCTGTTCGTGCTCCTGTCACTGTACCGGCCACAGACATGATCACTCTGTCTCAGCAGAAGTCAGGGCAGGGATCCCCGATTTCATAATCACTAAGTTAGTTGTTCCCTGAGAATTGAGCTCCTGGTTAAAATAGAGACCTTTTCCTCAGCTCTAGAATCTCCCAGTTTGAATACAATTTTAGATGATGTCCTTCCCCCGGCAGTGTGGAATAAATCCATATGCATGCATCTGGACTGTTAGCCCCAATAGTTACCACGCATCTGTGCCAGGCAGAGCCTAAGGCAGCAAGCGAATAATGTTACTCACGTTTTCAGGGAGGAAACAGCCAGAATTTCAACTTCTAATTTCTTAACTCTCAGGAACATCTGTACATAGGACATATGTCATGTGCATAGGATGCTTCAAACCAAAACACCCTTTATAAAAGCCGTATGTAGTGCCCTAGCCCAGGGGACTGGGCTGGTCCCCAGAAGCTGTATGTACAGCTGCTGTTGCCCCTCTGGCAGAATGCCCAGATTAGAGAGGGGAGGCCTGTCCCCTTGCTCACAACCAGCTCTGGGCCCCCTGAATTGTACCATTAGACAAAAGAAAGCAGTGAGAAAACCAGAGGAAAGGATTCTTTTCTCCAGAGGTTGGAGCAGAATGAGCCCAGCGGCCCAGGGGACAGCAGGCTAGAATGGGCTGGAGACAGCCCAAGGACCACCTCTGCACACAGACCACCCCGAAAAAGAAAGGCAGGGCACCGCTGGGAAGCGATGGCTGGCAGCTCTCCATCAGTAGGCAGACTTCATCATCCCTTCTCCCCCCGCCTCCAGCCTCACGGTCCTCTTCTTGGCCGTTGGCCCATGCTGGTGCCCCCCATGGCAAGTAGGGGTGCCTTGATGGCATCACCCCAGAAGGGCGGTTGTACCTCTGACATTGACGTGTCAGAGCATGACGAGAAGCCGGAAGTTGGGAGGCCATTTGCTTCCCGCAGAATTTCGTTCCTCTCGGGGATGTGGCGTAACTGGCCTAGCATGCTTTCTGTAAATCCAGGAGGGATCTGGGACAGGGCCCCTCAGCCTTCACGTACACGTGAATCACGTGGGGATTTCGTAACCTCAGATTCTGATTCGGCAGGTCTGGGGTGGGGCCCTGCACCTCTCGTGAGCTCTCAGAGGTGCTGGTGCCGCTGGCCCGTGGACTGACCACCCTCTGAGTAGCAAGAGCCACAAAGTCCCCAGGCCCTCAGGACCACGGGAATCAGCCCTCCAGTTTTGTGTGCACTTCTCATGCACTTGAGGGAACTTGAAAGACATGATTTAAGTAGATTAAATATTTCCCTTAGTACCTTGCTATAAAGTAAATGACTATATTAACTCTTCATAGGGACTGTGAAGATGAAAATAAGTGTAATTGGTAATTTAGGGAGAGACCTAGCTATAGTGTTAAGAAAATGAAGCAACATCGAGAGGTCATTTGATCAAGGCTTTGGCCTTCACACCTTAGGTGTTTCTTAAGAGAACTTGGAAACAAGACAGCTCTCATGAGGAAGGGAGCCCGGGAGTAACCCTACCCCAGCGTTGCCTGGCAGTCACTGGTGCCCTGCACGTCACCTGGCAGGAAGGGCTGTGAGCTTGCATTGTGGGGACCTCGTGTCCCTGTACTTCTATGTCGTCTGTGCTTTGTGTTCATCCCTCTTTCTCCATTGTGAAAGAAAGAACTTGGGGTGGGATAGGGAGAGGGTTGGGGAGTAGAAGTGGGAAAAAGAATTGCCTTATGGACTTAGTCTTTCTTTTTCCTTCTTGCCTTCCAGAGTTATTTTTGATGTTCCAAGATTCCCCACCAGCCAATCTGAGCATTTCCTCCTGGGACCCCTTCCATGTTCAGGGTCTCAGACCCAGAGTGGGCTTCTCCAGCCAGATGGCAACTTTGTGGAATGGACGTGGGGTCCCCCAGACCCCTCCCGTAGCCCAGCAGCGGCTGGGGTCTGGCTCCCCTCAGAGACACTACACTTCCCACACAGACTCAGATGCCAACTCAAAGTGCCTTAGCCCAGGGTCCCAGGCTCCTGCCACCCCCTCAGGACCCCCATCAACCTCGGAACAACTAAGCCACGTGGACTCGGAAGGACGGGCAGCTATGGTAGATGTGGGCAGGAAGCCAGACACAGAGCGGGTGGCTGTGGCCTCAGCTGTGGTCCTCCTGGGGCCTGTGGCCTTCAAGCTCGTCCAGCAGAACCAGCTAAAAAAGGGAGATGCCTTGGTGGTGGCCCAGCTGGCTGGAGTCCAGGCGGCCAAGCTGACCAGCCAGCTGATTCCTCTGTGCCACCATGTGGCCCTGAGCCACGTCCAGGTGCGGCTGGAGCTGGACAGCACACGCCATGCCGTGGTGATCCAGGCGTCTTGCCGAGCTCGGGGCCCCACCGGCGTGGAGATGGAGGCCCTGACCTCCGCTGCTGTGGCCGCGCTTACCCTGTACGACATGTGCAAGGCTGTCAGCAGGGACATCGTGCTGGGCGAGATCAAACTCATCAGCAAGACTGGGGGCCAGCGGGGGGACTTCCATCGGGCTTAGAGCTCCTGCCCCCTCTCAGCCCCGGCCAGCCAGGTCTACAGACGGGGTGCAGTTTGGGCTGAGGGGAAGATAGCACGTTCCTTTAACCCCAGTCACTGTTCACCTTCACCAGTAGGAACCCGAGCTCATCCCGCTTTGCTACTAGGTCTGCTGCCGGACGATCCCTGACGACCTGTGGGGCTTCCTGTGTACAGAGGGGACACCGGCAGGCCCCTGAGCCTTTCAGGACACTAAGGTCACGGGAGGGGGTTGCAGCGAGCAATGCTAGCTAACTGAAAAATCACGTCCTGTTATTTGTGGACTATTCCAGACCACCAGTTTCAGACAATCCAGCCCATAACTTCTCATTTTGGGTTTTCTCTTCTGCTTTCCTGGGGAAAGAATAAGGGCTTATTAAGCAGAGGAGCCCACTTTGAGAAGGGACAAGCACAGGCTTACCTAGAGAATGTATCCCAGCTCCTCCCCAGCAGCTCTGATTCCCAAGTGTGTGAGGCCGCAACCCTGCCTGGTCCCAGCTTCTGCCCCATCTCGCCTTCTGCCCGAGCCTGTGTCCCACCGGACTTGCAGGCTTTCAGCTTAGCAGCTGCCCCATCCTGCCAGCCCCTTCCTCAGCCTGCTCCTCGTAAGGATCCACACACGTGGGCCGCGGCTCTAAGGGCTCCTGACCCACCACGCAGCCCACACGTGGCCCTGCTCCAGGCCACTCCCCCCACCCTTCCCTATTCTGGAACACGTCAGGGAAAGAAGAGAGGTGAAGATCGCCTTCGCCCTCACAGCGCACAAATAAAGCCACGATGCCAACCTTGCAGATGCAAGAACGAGGACTGTGTCTGTGTGGACGGCACCAAGCTGCTACAATTTCACACCCATCCCTCAAGCCTGTCCCCAAACCCACTCTCCTGGAAAGGAGAAGAAAAGGGGAGCCCTGGAAAGCCATACAAGGGGCACATTCTCTGAATATCCCCCTGCGGGAGAAGGTAAAGTGAAGCAGGAGGCACAGAAATGCACCATCTAAGGGAAATGTTTAGGGGGAGGCAGCGTTGGAGCTCCCTGCTTGCACCACCGGCTATTAGGGCCCAGAGGAACGCAGTTACAGGCTCCTGGTTCTCACATCCCCAAACGCTGGAGTGGCCTCCTGGGTCCTCTAATGTGGATCGGCACCTTTGGGTCTGTCCTCAGTGGTGTCCCCTGCCTGCCTTCCCTCTGCCCTATGCAAAAGTTTAACAACCAGCTCTGGAAAACAGATAGTTTCCATGACATAAATACTCCCGTGTTGACCAACTTCAAGCTACCGATATAATTTTAAATGACCTGCAAATCTCCTGAAAATGTAAACAATTAGTTCTCCTGGAGCTCCAGGACACCACTGGCTGTGCCAGCTCCCCAGCCCACATGGGAAGAAGACACACGTTTCAAGGCAGGCTGGGTAGGGATGGTATGGATTTAATAGTTTTTAGTATTACAATATATTCTTATAAAAAAGGTGCAGGTGAAAAGGACACTGCAGATTTTGTCCATTAGCCTCATTTGTCATGTGAGGCAGCTGGTGAGAGCAGCCTTGGCACGAAGGCATCCCTGGTAGAGGTCAGGGGAGATGGTCACAACTCCCTGGTTGGTGGCAATGGGATGGGGGTGGGGAGAGCCTGCGCCAGACTCCTCCCCATCCACCTGGAGAACGTTCTCCTCCCACTGCCCCTAAACACTTTATTTCCATCACAGGGGAGGGGGAGTAAGTGCTGCTGCTGAGAAGGGAACAGGTTGCATTAGGTTGACAATGAATTTTACATTGGACACAAAATTATCTGGAAAAATTTTCCCAAAGGCGGCAGGAAGGGTGGGAAGGGCATAGGGAAGCAAGACCAAGGAACACATTAATGGACTGAAACATGTAACATATCAAGGACCAGTGCAGCCACCCCACTGGGCACCAGCCCCTTGTGAGTTGACTGTGACGGTCCGTGGTCCAAGGCACTGTTGGAGATCTGACTGCAATGGCATCTGGTACCAAAGCCACTGGCCAGATCTGGGAAATAATAAATAGAGAAGAAAAATCTTTGGGGGTGAGAAGGCTGGGCTCTGGACCGACGTATGTGTCCTCTGTAAACAGTTAAACCAAACTCTGCTTTTCTGAGGATTGAATGTGTCTTGAACAGCTTCCACATTCCTTGTCTTTCCTGGTGCATATCTGGTCTTCCTTGGTGGGTGGGAGTGCCAGGATTTGGAAATGCTTGTCAGACTGGAGTGCTCCCCTTGGGGGCTAGATCGACCTCAACCTGGCCAATTTGGGAGAGGACCTTAAGAGGCCTCACCCACAACCTCCCCATCATCCCAACACCTGCATCTTGCAGGGGGATCTCAGGGGTGCAGATGGGTATAGCGAAGCTCTCTGCAGCTGCTCTTCCTGGAAACCTTCATCTCACCCTCACCTGGGTTCCAGGATGGCCTCTTCACACCTGTGCTGGCCAGGCTTGCATTGCTCAGATCCCTCCCACCAGAAAACACGTGCCACCTGCCCCCTCGAACCTACACACATGCTGGGCTCACCAACCCTGTGTTTCTGCCCCCGCAGCTACTATGGTCCCACCCCCAGGAATCTGATTAAGAAAAAGGCAGAAGATAGGCAGCTGCGAGCGGGCCAGCCCACCAGTGTGTGCACTGGCAATAACCCTGAGCCAGGGGCGAGGTCGGGAACACAACGGCAGGGCAGGGGGCGGAAGGGCTGGGAGCTGGTGGATGGGTTGAAGCAGGGCCGGACAGTGAGACATTATTGAACATAAAACCCTTGGAATTGACCTCAGGCCCCTCCTTTTAGAATAGATTTTGTCTAGAGCAAGCTGTCCCATCCACCAAGGACAGCTCAAGATGGACAAAATGGAAGGTGGGAGTGGACGGGAGCACCAGAATGGGTCCCTGGCAAGTCAGGCGGAGGAACCAAATTGGGTTCCAGAGGTGGGGGACGGCCCTCAGGCAGTGCGCTCCCCCATCCCCAGCTTCCCTCGCCTTCCCTTCTCTCCTCTTAGCCCCCATCTGAATGCCACAGAGGGGCCACCCTTAGAGGTGTAAATGTGGAGGGTAGCTCTGGCCCCGGGGACCCCCTGGGGGGACCCCCTCAGGAACCGTCTCCCCCACCAGCCAGGACACTGGTTCCAAGTGCCCTCCTGCAGGCTGGGCAGAGCAGGAAGCTCTTCTGTGGCTCACTGTGGCTTCTGCCCTGAGGCAGGTGTTAGAGAAAGGGGGGTGAGTGATTTATGTGACCTGGTAGACCAGGGAGCTGCTGGGTGGAGCTGGCATTCATGTGCTGCCCTCTAGTGCGGGGCCACAGGGAACTGCTAGGCAACACATGAGGTCACTTCCTAACCAGGGCCAGGTTGCATGGGGAGGTGGAGGGACTTGGGTTGCACCCGTAGGGATATGCCAGAGGCATGAGGTGTGGTGTGAATGAGGTCCTGCTTGAGCCATCTCCCCTACCAGATTCAAGTACCTGGTAGTGAGCCATAGTCGTGGAACCCAAAGCGGAGTCTCCCGGGTTGTGGATTAGTAGATGAGAGGGAGGTGGGCAGGGGGATGTAGGGAGAAAGACTTCAGACATGGCAGAGAGAGGCTCAAGGGCTTGTGACATAGGAAACAGGCACTGCTATTCTGTTCTGGTGGCTTTGGTCCCTGCATCATCCTCCCAATGTTTGCTGTTTTTCTGGAACATACCAGAGCTGATATAGCTAGAAAACATAATGCCTTTCCCGTTGCATCCAAAAGGAAAGAGTGCCCCCAGATCAGTGTTCCCTGAGCCTGGAGGGCGGGGGCCTGGACTCGCTCCCCCTTGCTCTCAGGGCCCCGTTACTCTCCCTGCACATGAAATCTGGACAATGTCATGGACTCTCTGGTCTAGATCTGGAACAGTTCTGTGGCAACGTGTGGGTGCCCACGGTGGGGGTGGGGAGCAAGGCCCTCAGCCTGCCAGGGGTGTCCAAGCCAGCCTCAGAGACGACCCCTGGGGACTGATGCAGAAGGAATCGTGTGAAGGGGAGAAGAGAGGAGCCCCTAGGTGAGTGTGGGGGGACACCTGGTCCGGCCACACACCACGCCCCACTCCGGGGCCCAGCCCAGGGCTCAGCCCGAGCACCAAATCCTGTATCAGCGCCTCCACTCAGCCCCCGCTCGGCTGTCCCCGTCTCCCGGCCTCCCGCGCGGCCAGTCCCAGGTCAGTAATTCAGCCTGTTTATTGCGCGCTCCCTGGTGACTTCCAGGGCCTGGCTCCCTGACCGCTTGCGGCTGCGCTTGAGCTTGCATAGGTCCTTGTCGAAAACCTCCCCGGAGCGCAGGGCCGACACCAGGTCGTCGAACTCGCCGCCCCCCTCGTCCAGCGCGCTGCCCGCCCGGACCTTCCGCTGCCGCTGCCACCGCTCGCGCTCCCTCTGCTCCTTCAGCTGCGGGGCACGGGGAGCCGCTCAGGGAGCCGCCGAGGCCAGGCCAGCGCCCTCCAGCCCCGGGGCCACCCCTCGGGGCCGGCGGCCGCGGTGCCCGCTGCGTCGGTCGCCCCAGTTCCCCGTTCCCAGACGCCCAGCCTGCCCTGTCCCCCGGGGCCCCCCTCGAGCCCCCCAACCGTTCCCTCCCCGGTGGCCCGCGGCGGGCCCGGCCCAGCCCCTCACCATGGCCTCCATGCGCGCCCGCCGCTCCTCCTCCTCCTTCCTGCGCCTCATGGCCTCCAGATCCTGCCGCGCCTCCGAGAAGGCCTGCAGGAAGGTGTCGAAGATACCAAAGAATTCGTCCGGCTGCATCTTGCTCTCCTGCTCCCCGAAGTGCATCAGGGCCTTGGCGAACTGTCAAGGGAGGGAACGGGTGGTGGAGAGTCACCCTGAGCATGGTGGGCTCAGCCCGTGAGGTTAGCTGGGTTCCGGTCAGAGCAGAGCCCAGTCCGAGGCTGGGGACTGTCGGCGTGGTGGGCAGGGCTGGAGGGGCCGGGGAGACCCCACCATTATCATCAGGGCTAGGGACAAGGCCGGGGAAAGACTGCAGCTGACGCCCTGGGGAGGTGGGCATTGGGCCGGTTGACAGTCTCCCTCAGAGCCACCTCTGGGCCTGTTAAGGGCAGGTGTGGGATCTAGAGGTATAGACCTCGGGAAGCCCTTCCTACCGTCAGGAGCAGCCTGGAAAGAGCTCAGGAGGACTTTAGAGATCATCTAGTTAACCGGGTTAATGATTAAAACCCTCTGTGTCTCAGCTTCCTCATCTGTAAAATGGGGATAATAATAGAATCTACTTCATTGTGGTGTTGTGGGGTTAAATTAGTTAATAGATGCAAAGGACTAGTTGTATGTGCCAGGCACTGTTCTGACTTTTTATTGAGAGCTACTATCTCCTATTCAAACCACTCAGTATCCTCTAAGAAAGACCTTGCCACTCAAGTGTGCTTCGTGGACAGCACCAGGTGCACCTCTTGGGGGAAACGCTGAATCGCAAGCCCCACCACAGGCCTCCTGAATGAGAATCCACATTTTAATTAAGACCCCCATACTTAGGGTCCATGTACACGATAGGGTGAGAAGCAACTAAGTCCAAGGCTGAGCTGCAGAGTCAGGATCTAACACAGTTCTAGCATTTACAGCTGGACAATCTTGGGCAGGTTACTTAACCTCACTGATTCTCAGGTTCGCATTTGTCCAATGGGACAATAACCTTTGAACAAACCCATAAGGTAGGTGGTGAGACAAGTCATTAAAACACTTAACACGGGCCTGACACCCCATAAATGGACGGGGATCTTTGCAGTCTGCAGTTATCATTGCTTGTCTAGTAGGAGTGAGGAAACATTTTTCTCTAAGCTCTGTGACTGGGTTTGTCCCTTCTGGGCCATCTGTGGTAGGAATGGGTGAAGGAGATGTGTTCAGATAAGGCTGAGCTGGAAAGCAGTGGGGTCCGGGTTAGGCTGGGGTCAGAGTGGGAGCTTGGGGTGCCCTTACCTTGTCCCTGGCCTCATTTAGCTGGTCCTCCAGCTCTGAGAAGCTGAAGCTGGACACTGTGATGAAATCGCTCATGATTGGGACAAACTTGTCACTGGGCTCCCGCACCTGGCGCCTCTGATAGTCCAGCTCCTGAGGAGGGAGAGTGACGTGCTGCTTAGAGGAGGGCCAGGATAAGTGTCAGGGATGCAGGGTCACCACATCTGCCACCCTTGTCACTCACAGAACACTGAGCCCGTTGGAAGAAGGGACACCCCGAGTCTCACAGTTCTAAGGGTGGCAGAGACTATGAGGGTTAGCAGCCAGCCCACCCTGCCACTACCCTTCCCTCGCCCACCACTGCCATCTTTCTTTCTCTAGAGCTTTGCGACCCAAAGTGTGGCCTAGGGGTCTAGGGCCAGCAGCCCCCGCTGGGAATTGGTGAGAAATATAGACTCTCAGGCCCCCCTCCAGACCTACTGGACCAGAAGCTGCATTTTAACAAGACCCCCAGGTGATTCATGTGTAGATTAAAGAGACATACTTCTAAAGCCCCCAGCTGCCATGACTGCTGCTGGTCATGGACCACACTTTACAGGACTATGAAATCAGAAATTTGGAAATATTCTACCCCACCCACCCCATAGTGGCAACAAAAAGTCCTTTCTCATACTCAACCTAACCTCAATCTCTAAGTCCATTCTCCCCTTACCTACCCTCTCCCTCCACGGTGCGATGGGAAGGGTCTCTAGTTCCTAGGTGTGGGGTACAATGACTTGGGGACATCCCTGCACTAGCCTGGTGGGGCTCACTTCCCCCACTCCTCTGCTAGGGCCGGAGATAGTATCAGCTGAGAAGCCATCAGGACAGGAGGGGTGGAGACCACCACTCACTCCAGCAGTGAGTCAGCACCTGGGTCCTCCACTGGCCCAGGGAAGAGGCAAAGAGACATAGAGAAGAACCTTCCAGGGACATCAGTCCCACTGCTACACCGGGGCAGCTTTCAAGGGCTGAGGATTCTCTTTCCCATCCAGCTGACCCCTACTGAAGCATGCAGCAGATTCACGGTTCATTCCATTCCACTGCCAAACAGACACCGTGGTGGACAGTGACATGGATACAGTCTCAGATGTTCTCTCGTTGGGGGTTTAAATTTAAGCCCCACATAACCCAATCACTCTTTTGTAAGGGCTGACGTGTGCTGGAGGCTGTGCCCACTGTGCCAGGTGTTCTCTATCAACCCATCGAGGAGTGACAGGCAGCATGAGCAGCTTTTCCTAGCAGTGCCCCTCAACCCAGGCAGGCACAGGGACCGTACTCACCACCTCCACTGCTCTCAGGCCCTTTCTGAGGTTGCCCACCTCCTTCTCCAGCTCTGCCAGGCTGTGAGGAGACACAGGGGGAAGACGGGTCATCAGCTCTAGACTTGGGGAGCTGAGGCTGGTTCAGGGAGAGGGCAGTGCAAAGCACAATGGCCCGGGAGTCAGTGGACCCGAGCCACTGACATGTGGCCCTGGCAAATCACCCCCTCTCCATGCTTCTGTCTGTGTTTCTGTGAAATAACAGCGGCGAAGCTTGCATTCTACAGCTCTCTCCAGATCAGAAACGCCATCCTGCGTACCAGGTTTCCAACACATGGCCTCTGACTTACACTTATTTATTTTTATTCCCACCAGGGAATGCTTATAAGCTCTTGCATGCTCAGCATTCAGTACCTGTCAGCCAATTGCCACTACATTTCTTGTTCTCCTGGAGGTGGCTTCTATCAGCCTGTATATTTGGGTCTGATTTCTCGTCTGTAGCAGATGCTGTTGGTGATCCGCCCATATTTTCTCGGACCATCCGTTATAAAGCATGGCCCTGACTCCTCCAACTGTGTGAGCACTTTTTCCGAGGCCCAGCCCCATCTGCCTATACCCATGGCCAGAGAGTTACGCTCCCCCCAGAGCCCCTTAGCCAAGACTGACAGGAGATGCTGGGATTGCCCCAGCAACCTTGCCCCGTGGGTGGGATAACTGAAGCGAGTTTTCTTCACTGTCTCCCAGTGTTCCTTAGTGGGGTTAAGTTCCAATTGCCCACGGTGGTAATTGGCTCAATAACATTCCCACTACTGGCATTCTTTCTCTCTCTGGCTCACTTCCCCACTCCTCTACTGGTGTTTTCTGGAAGCATCTCTGAAATAAGGATTTAAGAGGAAATTGTCTTTGTTTGGTTCTCCCAGAAGCAGACCCTAGACACTGCCCACTCCCAGTGAGCCCAGAGTAAACCCCGGAGGAGGAGAGTCAGACAAGAGTGCAGGTGATCACAGGAGAAGGAAAGTCTTGGAGGGACCCCTCACTTGACTTTGGCAGCTTCTGGAAGATGCTGCAGCTCCGAAGGCATGTTCAGGATGTCAGGGAAATGCTTCTCCAGGATCATGATCAGGTAATGGAGCAGAGAGATGTTTCTGCGGATGAAAGTGCAGTCAGGGGTAAGGGACAGAGGACATTGGCAACGAGTGGCAGAGGGAAATTAGGGAGAGGTGTTAAGGGAAAGAGACAATGGGTCTTGGGATGGGAAAGAGAGGGAGGATAAGAGGGAGGAGGGGAGGGGACAGGGTAGGGAGAGAGGAAGCTAAGGAAGCAGGGAGGCCCCTACCTGTCAATGCTGGACTTGGTGTCGGCGATCTTATTGAGGCTGGCCACCCGGAACCCGTAGGCGCCCCCACGCTGCCCTTTGTTCATGAAGTTGCCGATGGCTAGGACAACCTCCAGCATCTGCTTTAGACGCTTGCTGCGGATCAGCTCCCGGGAGGCCAGCAGGATGGCTGGGGGAGGGGGGGGCCTGTCAGAGCCCTGCACAGACTAGGCCAGGGCAGCGGGTACCCCTGCATCCCGGGAAGACGCCACCACAAAGTTCAGGGAAGGGGCTGTCAGAGTCTTCGACTCTCAGGGTGGCCGAGACTATCCCTGCTCCTCAACAGAGGGACCTACTTCACATCCCACATCCAACCACCGCCAGGGGAAGCAGACAATTCACCTGGTAACCCGTTCCCACAATGTACCGACCCCCAGCGCCTGAGAATGTGTTTCAGAAGGTCTTTTCTTGCATATATTTAAAGATTATTAATATACCCTTTCTACAGATATACACAGGAATATATTTATAATACTTTTACTTCTCTAAAGGAGCACTTGAAAATTTTAATCTCAGCATTTTACATATATGGGATTGCTTCTGCCTATTTTGAAATGTGGTATTTTTATAGATTTTTTTTGGAAAGAAAAAAAATCCAGCAATTAACATGTCATCAATTATAATATTCCCATATTATTTTTGTTCTATAAAATAATGCTGAGTTTTACAGTTGATGGTATCTTAGATTTGATGAAATAAGTTACCTGACATCCTGTTGAACGTCCTTTTTAAGATTGTTTGTTACTACCTTAAGGCATTTTAACCATTCTCCCCTGATGCCTTAATTGATATGTTAATATTTGCTAGTAATACAAACCAAGCCAACAGTAACCAAAACTTCAGTATTTCATTCTAATGTGTGTGCGGCGGCCCTTCCCCACCTGGTATGTATTTACGGTGGAGATGCAGAATCGAGATACAACTCCTGCACTGAGATTTTGGCTACTAGTGGTGGAATATGCTTTCCAAATATTCAATGTGGTGGTAAGAAGACCAGGTTATCCTGTGACCTTTGGCTTATGCCAAACTCAACATTCCTAAGATGCTGCTATGAGGATAAAATGAAAACCCCTTGACTAAAAGCTTACAGAAAACTTCCAAAGCAGTTAAAAATAAGTAACTTTGAAAAAGAAGCTGTAAAAAATGACTACTAAGTAAGGTTTGTCAGTAGCTTCTAAGTTGAACGTGTGCATACTGTATGACCTAAAAGCAGCATTACTTTTGACGGATATTTTGGTTGTTTCTAGTTTTTAAGAAATGACACATCGAATGGGTAAACTATGGTAGATTCAGAACATGGAATAAAATGCAGCGCTGAAAATGAAGATCCCTCCTCTACATGTAACATTCAGGATAACTCCTAACCATACTGTTGAGCAAAAGAAGTCAGCATGAAATGACTCATACTTATTCCACTTATATAAAGTTCAAAGCAGATGAAACTAATCTAGAAGGCAAGATAGTTGCTACCTTTAGCAAGAAGGGAGGGAGTAAAGGTGGGGGGGCATGGAGAAGGTGCTGGGGGGCTGGGAATATTCCATTTCTTGACCTGGGTGTTGACTACACAGATGGATGGCTCCATAATGATTCATCCCGTAGGAATCTTATGACTTGTGTACTTTTCTACATGCATGTTATATTTCAATAAAAAGATTATTAAAAAAACTACTTGGAAAACTTTCTGGCAATTTATATCAGTTAGGATAGTTTTTCTAAGGTTGATATGCTGTTTGAAAAATCTGCAAAGGAAACATCCTAAAAATGCTAAAATGTTGGCAAAACAGAAAATGCCAAGAGTTCAAAGGAAATCAGTGTAAATTGGAAAACTCCCATATGCAACTCTGACACTTTAGATATATTCATAAGAATATTATATTCATGAATATATTCATAAGAGTATTATATTTGCAACCATATTCATCTTGACTATATTCAGTGAATGTATTCATAATAAGAATCGGTAAATTTGGTATATTCAGCAATAAATATATTCATAAGAAGAATATGTTCAAGAAGAATAGGATCATGAATATATTTATGGAAGAACTGGTAAATGCATCAAATTTGGTGAATTGGCTTTGGGCAAATTGACCCGGAGCCCCTGCTGGGGGATGGGAGGGCAGGTGTCAATAGGGCAACACCCAGCTGGGATAGGTGAAATCTTAGCTCTCCCAGGAATACTTTCTAGGAGAACTGGGAGGAAGAACAGGAATTACAACTTTGCATAATCCTCTGGTCTCCACCCCCACTCTGATATGATTCTGCAATATGCAACTTCAGGCACCTCCTCCCTACCTAGCTTGGGGAAGGAAGAGACCTGTGGACCATTCAGGGACAGCAGCCACTGTATAGCAGAGCAACATGATGGAGCAGAGCTACAGAAGAGTGACTTTTGCCAGCAGATTTTGCTATCCCAAACACGTCTCACTCTGCTTAGCTTGATATCCAGGGAGACTCTTTCCTGAGCATCCACTGATTAATTCTTAGGGAGAGCTTAGGAGTGGACTCCTGGGAACAGGAAGCTGTCTGAGATTAAATCTTTCCAGTGGCTGAGCTACTGTGGTTCCAAAGCTCCAAAGGGCAATTGCTCACATTGCTCCTCTGACCCAAGACACAAACAGTTGAGAATACAAGTCTCGGGCTGGACCCCGTATTTGTGCTGCATGCTCCAAAGACTGTCTGCAGCAGATGCAACAGTCATGATGACGATAAGGGTTCACCCATCCCCAGGGCAGGAGATACCGCCAGACCTTGGAGAGGTAGTCACTACTGATATCGTTCCTTCTCCCTCAGACTGATTATCTACGATCACCACCTACAGGTTCCTGGCTGTGCGTGCCCTTCTATGGCCTGAGAGGGAACAGGGTCTGATTACAGAAAATGTCTGCCTTTCGCTCTGCATGCTCTGGCCTACACCCAGGATCCTCCCCAAGGAGCTCACTGGATTCCACGAAGGGCCACTCTCTGGACCGGGCATCTCAGGGAGTGCTGACTGCCCTGGTGTCCAGCAGGGGGGGCCCATGCTCTGTCCTGACCCCAGGCCGGCACCCTCAGCATCCTGGACACAGGCTCTCTTATGTTCTGCAGATCCTGTCCTTACCACAAATAAGCCTCACAGCCTCTCCTGCCAGTCCCCCCCTGGGTGCACACGTCCTCCCACCTTCCTGACCTCCTCCCTTCCCTGCCATCCCTGCAGGCAGCCCCAAGGAGTTCCCCGCTGGGCAGTACAGGAGGATTAGAGGGAAGGGATTGGTTCTGCAGAACAGCATCTACATTCCTATCCTAACTCCACCATCCACCAGTAACATGGCCTCGGGCAACTAACACGGAAGAGAGAACCAACGGTCAGTAAGAGCATTCACCCATGGATCATAAAGACCAAAGACCACCTATGTGACTTGCTTCACCCAGTGCTTGGCACATGGTTCTCATCGAATTACAAATTTCTCCTCTGGAAATGGCTTGTGGTGGAGGGGTTCCCTGACTCAGAAAATCAGATGCCTCCAGGGATCACCTTGGGCAATTTCCTAGTTTCTGAATAGCTCACACTTAAAATAATATGCCCAGAAGTCATCTATGAATTTAGCACCTCTCAAGTAAGGTAAAGATTGAGGAGCTTGACTCGTTTCAGGTACCCGGTCTAGGTGCTATTATCATTGTCTTCTCAACATCTCTGTCCCTTCTGGGGCAGATGTCAACAGGTGCCCCACCTTGGACAGTTCAAATGCTGAGTCATAGGGAACAGGTCTCATGGTTGGCACATGTGCATATCTTTACAATAATCATTGTTTAAATTTTGACTTTGGTTTTTCTTTTCGGTTGAGAATAACGAAGGTGTTTCCTCTGGCCCTGTGCACTGGCTCCCACCTCCCTGCCTTTCCCAGATGCCTCCCCACCTAGGCCTCCCGGAACCCTCAGCCCTACCTTCCACCTTGGGCTTGGCCTCCGCCAGCCGCTCCTGGAACTTCTTCTTGAAGAAGAGGGCCTGTAGTCGCTGCTGGTAGTGGTCGATCCTGTGCACGGGGCCAGCTGCGTCACGAGGTGCCCCCACCCGCACCCGCACCCCAGCCTCCTCTTGAGCCCGCCCACCTCCCTCCCCTGCCCCTCGGCAGAACCCCCCTCCCGCCACAACCCCAACCCCCGCTGCCACGCCCGCGGCCCCCACCTGCTCATTTCATAGAGGAAGCGGTCAGCGCGGGCCATCCGCTCGATCTCATGCTTGTGCTCCTCCAGGAGGTCAATGTCACTCTTCTCAGGGATGAACTTGAGGAGCTGCAAAGAGCAGGCGCAAGTCACACAAGCAACTGGTGAGCGGCAGACACGGTGCAGGGCGCGAGAAGCCGCACACTGACTCTGCTCAAGATGGGAGTGCGCGGTGACACAGAGGAGCCCTGCTGTGGACCATTTATGTTTCATCTGCCTGAAGACGGCACCCAATTCGAAACTTGTTTCTTTTTTTTTTCAACTTTTAACACACTAACTGCCATGTGAGTTGTATTTAACTCACGGTAGTTTTGACCCTGGGGCCTCATGAAGCATATGTAACTCACACGGCTCTTCACCTTGGGAGCCGAATGGTGCACAGGCAACTCAGGCTGCCGTGCTGTAGCGTATGTGTTACGTGATGGGTGAGCCCTGGGCAAAACCCTGCAGTTGGTTCCTGAAAATCTTATTGATGTTCTTATCGTTCCAAATAATATTGACAATTTAACTGCATATAACTCATGCACAGAAAGCGATAAAAAATAATAAATTTGTCATTAAATTGGAAAGGATCATTTTGTTTTCAAAATTTTTATTCTATTTTTGTAATAAAACACCATGGCCCTGGGGGAAAAAAATTTCTAGTGTGGCAGTGAATGTGTTAAAATTGAGATATAACTTTCATACAGTAACGTACACTATTCTTAACTGTGTAGATCAATGTGTTTTTTCTGTTAAAACCAACTTTACTGAGGTAGAATTTACATAAAATAAAATTCACCTATTTTAAATGTGCAGTTCAATGAGTTTTGTCAAAACTCACCATCCACTGAACACCATCAGATTAAGATATGGAACATTTTCATCCCCGCAGAAAGTTATCTTGCATCACCTCAATAAGCTGCTCCACTGAATACAGGCTCTCAACTGGATTCTATGACCTTAGATTAGCTTTGCCTATTCTTGAACTCATGCTGCATGTTCTCCTGTGTCTGGCTTCTTTCATGGAACATACTATCTAAGGTTCGCCCACACTGTGCATATTAGTAGTTTGTTTATTCATTGCTGAGTAGCATTCTACTGTGTGAATACACCAGTCTATTTATTCACTTCCTTACTGATGGACAGTTGGGTCGTGCACAGTTTGGGGATTTTATAAATAAAGTTGCTATAAGCACAGCTGACCCTTGGACAGCACGGGGTGGAACTGAGTGGGTCCACTTATACACAGATTTTCTTCTGTCTCTGCCACCCCTGAGGCAGCAAGAGCAACCCCTCCTCTTCCTCCTCCTCATCAGCCCACTCAGTGTGAAGACGATGAGGAAGAAGACCTTCATGATGACCCACTTCCACTTAATGAGCAGTAAGTATGTTTCCCCTTCCTTATGGTTTTCTTAAGAAAATTTTTTTTCTTTAGCTTAGTTTATTGTAAGAATACAGCATATAACATATATACAAAACATGTGTTAATCAACTGTTTATGTTGATTAAGACTTCTGGTCAACAGTAGGTAATTAGTAACTAAGTTACTGGAGAGTCAAAAGTTATATGGGCATTTTTGACTATGCGGAGTTGGCAACCCTAACCTTCACCTTGTTCAAGGATCAACCGTATCTTTGTGTATGTCTTTTACTCAGTATTTCTATGGGTTTCTCTTGAATGTGTACCTAAGAGTGGGATTGCTGGGCAGCAGGGTAGGCGTATATTTAGCCTTCATACGCACTGCCCATTGTGCTGGATGAGCATTGCAATTGCTTCTCATCCTTGCCAGCACGTGGCATTGTCAGTCTTTCTAATCTTGGCTACTCTGGTGGGTGTGTGGTGCCACCTCATTGGGGTTGACTGTCTTGCTCTGACGACGCATAGTACTGAACAAGTTTGCATATGCTTGTTGGCTATCGGAAATCCTCTTTCAATAGGTGTCTGTTCAAGTCTTTTGCTCATTTTTAAGTTGATTTATTCCTCATTTTCTCATTGATATGTAGAGTTCTTTGTTCAGAATACGAGATCTTTGTTAGGTATATGGACAGCTGTTATCTTCTTCTAGGTGTGGCTTGTCTTCTCAGTAATAGCGCCTTTCGAGGAACGGAAGTTCTTAATTTTAATGAAGTCCAACTGATGGTGCTTTTGTTTTCTAGGTTTCTCTTAAAGGACACAACAAATTGAGGTGGAAGAGATTTGGGGAAGATGTGACAATTGGTCACCCTGACTTAGCCTTGGGACCCCTGGAGCGGCCTTTTCCAGCCCTCCCCTGGAAAGGCTGGCCCAGGAAAGTTTCTGTAAACCTCCTCCCCAACTCCTTCAGCCTGATTTCCCCTTGACCCAAGAGTCTTAGCCTCTCTGGGGGCTGTCAGGAAGGGGCATGACTGCCCCTAGGTTCAGCCCCCCTTCCCTTCCCACGAGGGTCCCCACCTGCTCCAGCATGTCCTTGGCGAGGTCCTCCTGCTCGTCCATCTTCAAGATGGCCTGCCGGATCTCCTCGTTGGAAAGCTTCAACCTAAGGCAAAACCCCACTCCCTGAGCAGCCTGGCCCGGCCCCTGAGCCCAGGACAGCACCCACACCTTCTTCTCCAAAAGATGCAGCCTCGGCCTTCCCGCTCTCCCTAACGTGAACCGGGAGTGCAATCCACAGCGCTGCCTCCTGCCTCGTCTGTAAAGCCTTGTCAGACCAAACCTACAGGATTCACTCCACAAACTCAAAAATGGGCATTTCAGTCTCTAAAGAGAGGCTTGAGTCTCTGGTCTCTTGCTTGAGACTACGTGAGAGCTGATAGGGACATTTGGGAGTAAAAGGGATGTCCTTAGTGTAGAGGAAGGGACAAGCAAAGGGTTTATGATCCTGCTCCTCCTCCTTATTCCTAAACAATGTCCAGCATCTCCATGGCAGACAGACCATCCGCAAGCCGCTGGGGGCAATTTCCTGCTGCTTCCTTCCCAGCGCACAGGCTCACCGGCAGCATCTGACAGCACCTCGGCCCCCGCACGGCTGTCCCAGGCGGCCTCACGCAGCCCGGGAGAGGAAGAGCCACCCCCCAAACCCCATGGCCCTTCCCAGCCCTCCACATGCACGCCCATGAGGAACCCTGGGGATTCAGAACTCTCCCCCACCATCAAATGGGAGAAACTGAGGCCTGGCCGTGTGGAAGGAAAGGAGGGTGGATGTCCCCGAGGCGGCTGGGGCAGCACTAAGAATAGTATGGGAGGCAGCGCCCTCTGACCCTGGCTCAGGCGGGAGGCCCCGCACAGAAGCTGTGCTGTTAGCGCAGATACTGCCCTGTTTGTTCTGCAGCCGCGGGAAATGCTTAGGGGCTGAGATCATGCTGCTCCGCGGCCTAAGCCAAGTGGGGCCCTCCGTGGGCTTAGAGCAACTCAACTCCCAGACGCTGACCAGGCTGGTCAGGGGCTTCATGACTGGGCAGTTTCCTGTCTGCAGAGCCCCACACTGCTGTTCCCAAGAGAAGGTTCTAGACCAGAGCCAGCCTCCCCCCACAATCCCAGGGGAGAGTAGAAAGGGGGAGGCCAGAGATTGCCATCAGCACATTCCGCTGCCACCTCTCTCCCCCAGGCATTCAGTTCAATGACCTTCTTTTGCTCTGGCCCCATCATGGCCCCTGCTCCTTGGCGGCTCCTTCCCTCCCAGCAGGAACCTGTCCCGGGCAGAGGCCACAGAGGCGGGGCCAGCACGTACTTGGAGAGAAGGATGATGCAGTTCTGGGCCCTCCGGCCGTCAATGACCGACAGCTCTTTGACCTTGCGGGAGGCCAGGTAGATGTCCTCAGTGGAGCCCAACTCTTTCTGCAACCAACAAGTGAAGTGGAAGGTTGAGGTGTGGGTTTTCACCAATCCTCTTCTTACCCACCCCTCGGGAGCCACCCCCTACCAGCCTGGGCTTGCTCTTGGTGTGCGGGGAAGAAAGAAGAGAAAGAAAAAGACAAGAGAGAGAGGACGGTAGCTAATAACTGACTCTAATATCTGGGACTTTACCTCAGGCTAAAATTCAGTAGGGGGGACAGTGAGGAGCCCCCTTTATAGAGATTGTCCTCATTGGGTAAGGGGCTGCTCCAATGGGGAGGGTGTGCCTGTTCCCCATGGCTTTGGGCAATGTGATGTGATCTACCATGTCCCCTACAGGATCAACCCCCACTCTCACTATCCCACCCAGAAACCCTCCCCAGGCTTATGGTGAGAAGTTGGTTCCAAGTAGGCACAGCCCAATGTGCCTAGGGTAGGGGGCATCCACAAGTTCAGAGGAGTGGAAACTGAGGCAGAATTCTCTATTCTGAGGTTCTAGCAGGCAGATTCTCAAGAAATCAAAGATTCCACCCCCTTCATTCTCTTGGGCCGTTGGTGAGTAGACAGGAGGCTTCCTGGTCTGGAAGGTCCATCCAAGGAGATGCTCCATGTTGCACAATTCCAGGGCTGCCACTCACATCATTATCTCTATGAATTATGCTCCTGGAATTGTGCAGTGCCCAGCCTGGGTAGTCATACAGGAACAGCTTGCCTTAGGCCGGGTGGGTAACACAATAGACCTAGAAGCCTTCTCCTCACTCCAATAGATATTCATCTCCACTGCTGCCAGGGGTCTGTTTGAATTACCTCCCACTGCTACGTTTCTTCTGTCTCTTTGGGGACCCTCCCTCACGCCACCCTGTATGGACAGGCAGTAAGGTAGGAGGTGGAATGGACAGCCCTCTTTTTTGGGCCCAGTATAGGGCAGCAGCCCAGGATAGTGGTTAAAAGTTGGAGTGTTCAGAGCCCCAAGAGTGACTCACCTGCAGAGAAGGATTAGTTATCAGCTCCTAGGCAGGTAGCAGCCACAGCCAACAGAGAATTAAACATGCACAACATTAGCCAAGAGGTTCAGGGACCCAGAAACAGCAGGACAGATACAGGGATCCCTCATCATCTACATTGTCCAGTTTGTCCCAACGGAACCCCCATGGTTGGAGACAGGGACCTGGCAGTGACACTGGGCAGGAGCTGTTTCTAGCAGACATGCACTCAGAGAAGTCAAACAAAGCAGAGATCAGGCAGCTCCTCCCACCTACCCAGTGGGACCACCGCTCCCCAGTTTGGGCAGACCAGGCCCCTGAGTCCCCCCACCTCAGGCCTAGACTGCCTGTTCGTCCCTCTCCTCTGCTGAGAGCCTGCTGAGAGGGTGGAGGCGTTCCTCCTCCCTGGGATGAACCCATCTTTCTACATAGTGGAGGAGATATAAAAAAACTTGAGCTGGAAGCTATAGAAAGTTGTGTTCATTGAGGCAGAAGAAAGCAAGTGTCCTTGAGTGTGTGCCTTGCCCCTTGGCCCTCCCATCCTTAGATATCCAGGGGGAGCTAAGGAGGCACCGCCTGCACCTGTACTCTCCCTTCCTGACACGGATGCAGCTGAAGTCACCAACTCAGAACCTGCATGGGGCACGGAGGGAAGATCACAGCTCCCGGGACACCCCCTGCCCCACGACCAACTGCCCAGGGCTCCAAGACAGGGAGAGGGGGCAGCACGGGCAGCACAGCCTCTGGGATCCGTGCAGCTCTGCTGCTGTGAATTCAGTCCCAGAGACCAGGCGGCCCGCTGAGCGACAGGAGGCAGGGGCTGGACTGAGCGGGCTTGAGAGGCGAGGGGCACAGAACACGGAGTCTTTCAGTCTCACTCCTTCTCAACCCCCTGGCTGGGAGGCCCCAGACCCAGTTTGTCCTCAGCCCTACACCCCTCTCTCCTGAAAGCCCCACCCCAGCCCACCTCAGGGCTCTGGAGACTGAGACTAGGAGAAGGCGTGTGACTGCCATGCCTGGGACACCTCCTGCACACACTCCTCTGTCCTCGGCCCCACGCGGGGAGCCCCAATGCACAGGCGCCAGTGCTCCGAAGAGCTCCTTCCAGCTCCAGCGGCCTTGGCTATCGGGCCAGCCTGACATGGGCATGGGGCTAAACACGTCTCCTGGAATTGTGGGCACAGAGCCAGGTGCAGTGGGCCCCCATATTTAAATTAAATAAATAATCATCTGTTTCTTCCTAGAACCCCAAGACAGGGCCAGAGCCTGGCCCACACCCCCATCCCTTTGGCCAGTGCCCTAGGAGCAGGTGAGTGTGTCCTCAGTCATCCACAGGCCTGGACTTGGCAGAGAGTGGGCCAGGGCACCCTCTCCAAAGCAGTGGTGAGGCAGGACCCAGGAGGACACAGATCCCACTCACTGGTACCTGGGGAAGTCCTCAAGACTGGACCTCTAGGCTGAGCAGAGAAAACAAGGAAGATGGCAGCACAATCCAGAGTGGAAACAGGCCCTCCCAGGCAGGACAGAGAGAGACCAAGCACCTAAGGCCTCTAGGCTAGTGATTCCCAAAAGGGACTTAAAGGGAAGGCCCCCAGCTGTGCTAATTACCATGTAGAGTCCTGGGCCCCAGCTTATCTCCTGAATCACATTCATTTGAGGAGAAGTTCTGAGAATCAGCATTTTTGGCAATCCCCGCAGGAACTCAGCATAGTTTGAGGCCCCTGCCCCAGGAATGCCCTGAGTTCTGCCACCAACTCACACCCTCCTCACTTCCTCTGGGGCTGGAGGACCAGACTTGCTGGCCAGCCACCTGCACAGAGAGCCTGTACAGCAATTCCCAGGGCCTCTCGGGGCCTTCCCAGGCCCTGGCCCAGCCTCTGCCCCTGAGGTGACAGGAGCGACACCCTCCACCTTCCTTGCAATGTCAACATCCTCTGCCCACAGGGTGTTGGGAGACAAAATATGGTGGACAAAGCCGTTTGAATGGTGATAATGCCTTCTAGATCTAGTCCCTAAATCCTGTGCCAAAGAGAGCAGGGTTCAACTGTGGCCAAGCCTTGTGCCTCCAACTCCAGTGCTCCAGGGTGAAAGCGAGAAATGGATAAAAAAAAAAACTACTATAATACTTGACGTGTGAATATAAACCCTAATACAGTGGGATGTTTCCCCCTCCTGGACTGAACACCTCTAATCCATATCTGTGTCCTCAGCAGGATGTGCACCTCATAAAGAATAAAATCATTCAGTATACATGAGAGGAAGGACACGAAGGAAAGAAGGAAGACAGGGAGGGAGGAAGGGAGAGAAGAAGGAAGGAAGGAAGGAGGGAAGGAGGGAAGGTAGGTTGGTTTGGGTTCAAGGGTGTGGAGTGTGGAAGTCAAGGCCCAAGAGGCCAGAGGGGGCAGGGTCTTACCTGGTGCCTCTGATAGGCTGAAAACATTTTTTCAAAATCTTCTAGGTCCAGAATCCGAAATACCTGCATGTCATCAATCTCATTCCATACGGTGCCAGGGACACGCTCCTAAGATTCAGGGTAGGGAGACAACCCCATGGTTGACCCAATTCCTTCATTATAGAGATGTCAATGCCTCCGCAACCCCACCTGTCCCCCAACTGCACATACCACAACAACCAGGGTTGCAGACCTTCAGAAGGGGTCAGCTGCTCCCCGCAACCTCCACTCCCCTTCAGTACTCTGCTCCAGGGAGGAGGCCAGAGCCAGCCTCCTTCTCCTCCCTGTTGCTTGAGGCCACATGCAAGCATGTTCCAGAAATCACTGGGGGTGCTGGAGGGATGGGTGGGCAGTATGAAAGGGGGTATACTGCATTCCTTCCAGAAAAGCAAAGGCAGAAGCCATGCTCTCAGGGAACTCTACCCAGTCCCACTCTCCCTACAGGGCAGGGTGCCCGGGAGACATCCCGTTTCTGGCTGCAGTCACTGGAGGGATTGGGGCCATGCGTATCTGGGATCCTCAAATCCTCGGCACAGACTGTATTTCCTGTATGTGAAGTGGTTGTTTTCTTTCCCATGTGTCTTCCTCCCACTTTCCCAGGTTCCCAGAAAGCGGACAAATGCCAAAGGTTGGGACACCTGGCACTTGTGGTGACTGCTCAGACCAGCAAGACTCCACCACAGTTTCCCTTTGGTCTAACCTAAGAAAGGTGTCCCCATCCTTTATGACTGGGATGGCCCCAGGGCTTTATGTTCCAAGGCCTCTCAATCTGGGCATCACCTTCCCTCTGCATAGGACCCTTGCACTGGGGTCTAGAGATCAGCTGGTGACCAAGCCAAAAAATAAAAAGCTACTGCAAGGATGCAGCACCTTGCTGGTGGCTTAGAGGACAGGAGGCTGGGCTTAGAGCACAGACAGCAGACAGCAGAGGTGTTCCACCCCTCTCCTCTTGGGACTTCTCACCTTATCCAGACCTTTGCTGTCCTTCCTGCGCCTCGAGGGCAGCTGGGGAACCTTCTCTATGCCTCTCCCTCCCCTCCCTACATTGCCCCTCAGCAAGACTTGGAGAGAGAAACATACCTTTCACTCACTTTTATTTTCTTAAACTCTGGAAAGGGGAGGCTAGGCCAGAGTTGGGGGTGGGGACATTCCTGTGGCCTTCTGAAGGCCAGGGACCCTCTTGTGGAATGCCGGGCTGGGAAGCTCGGAGCAGCGAGGGATACAGGCAACTGGCCAAACCCAACACGGACGCATTCTTTTCATGGCAGAAACAACCGCTGTGTGTGTGTGTGTGTGTGTGTGTGTGTGTGTGTGTGTGTGTGTGTGTGTGTGTGTGTGTGCGCGCGCGCCCACGGCAGCATGTGTGGGGTAGGGAAGGGGATTGGGAGAGGAGTCAGTCCCCTGGAAAGAGGGGCATGGGCAGCAAAGAGGAGATGGGAAGGGGCATAGAGTCAGGGAAGGCAGGCAGGGGGCTCGCCGGGGCAGTGTAGGGTGCTGGGGGACTCAGGGTCCACTCTGCAGGGAGACCTCCCGCTAAGTCCAGGCCGGGGGTTAGGGCAGGGGGAGAGAAGCCCGCAGAGATAGAGCTTCCTATCCTTCTTTCTTCGTGGTGAGGCCAGGGCGAGAAGGAAAGGGCTGGAGTGGGAGAGCTGGGTGTTCGGCACTGGGAAGCATTTCCTGGGGGCAGCAGGCTGTGCACCCCGGCTTTCTCTCGCTTCTTCCCAAACATGCCCCACCACCCCAGCTCCCCGCATTCACCAGAAGGACTTGAGGCTCTTTGTGGAGGCATAACTGTGGTCCAGAGCCAGAGAGAGGTGGGTCTGTTCCTAATATTCCCCACACCCCATCTCTCACCACGTCACCCTGATATGCCCACCTTGGGTAATAATGCTCCAACTGAATTTTCCACTCCTCTGGCCAAGGGCCCATCATCTCCAGTCTAGACTCCTGAGACGTCTGCCCCCCCTAGCGATATCCTTTACAAGCCATGGAAATCTTTCTCAAAACCACATTTCATTCGGCTTCCCTCATAGAACACGGCCTTTGGGGTCAGGCAGGCCCGAGGGGCCGAACGCTCCCAGCCCTGCTGTTGTGTGGGACTGTGGGCAAAGGGAGGGGCACTGTGCCTTGCCCATGTCACAGAACAGGAAACTGAGACTCACGGGGCTGACATGAGGATTAAGTGAGACAACATACTTACAGCACACACGGTAGGGCCACTAATAATAATTAATCTAATATTGTTAGTATTAAGACTTTCTGTGTGTCGGCCACTGTTCCAAGTACTTTATAGGTACTAAGTCAATTAATCCTCACACCAATCCTTTGAGAAGATTATCATTACCCCCCTTTTTACAGATCAGAAAGCCGAAGCCCAAATAATTCAATAACCTGCCCATCACACAGTTAACAGCTTGGGACTGGGGTAACAGGTTCTCAAATATTATTCAGTCCCCCTCCGTCCTACCCCTGCCGAGAACGTCTGTAACTTCTACAAATGTCCAACAAACCTACACTTTCCAGTCTAGGAATCAAACTCTGGCCTGCTCCGGGCCCCTGGGGAATCTATACAGACTTCACTGTGGCTGCACCTTGGAGAAAACCCCAACCAAGCACAAAGCTGCATATGATGAAAATGTTGCAAAAATACTAGCTGCCTTGTCTGTCTTCCCTAACAATGGACACACCTGGTAACTTCCCATTTTTAAAACCTTATGAATTATGAGTATAGGAAGAAAAGAATATTTTTTGTCTTTTTACCACAAGAAAAGATACATCCTTTCTGACCGTGAGCAACGGCTGTGCAGAGCCGTCTGCCTGCAACATGCCTTTCCCACTCGCCTTGTGGCCACAGAGAGGTATCCGCAGGGCACAGCTGCACAGTGCAGTTGTCACAGACTTTAACAGTCTTGCTTCAAAATACCACTAACAGGTGGCTCTCAAACTTTAATAGCTCAGATTGGAGATGTCATCAGAGGCCCAGGAAACTATGAATGGGCTGTATTCGTGCTTCAGTTTCCACCTTACGTTATAAAACCAGAGGGAGAAGGAATCTCTCAGAAATCATCTCACAGCTGAGCAAACTGAGTTACAGACAAGACGAGTGAGTTGCACAGGTTACACAGCTAGTTAGCTGAAGCCCAACCTGGTCTGGCTGGGGGTAAGAATACTTCCCTCACCCCCTCCCCAGGGTCTCTGTGTGTTTCCTCGAACACACATCCTGGTTTGCCAGATGCTAAGCTCTGACGGGGCAACGTCACTTCTTAGCTTTTATTATTATGCACCATAACCCCAGCATGAAGCTTTACATAAAGCAGACCTCAGGTCACTAAGCACCTATTTAGCCATCTCGCGTCTCTCCCCACTTTGAGCTCACCGAAGCTCAAACAGAACAGTGCAGTTATGAACTCGCCAGGGGTCCAACAGGCCCATATAACAAGGTCAGAGTGGATCTGTTAGTCCCAGCTGCAAAGTGGTGTCTGCATGGCTGTTGTTGAAGTATGGGCATGAGTCAGGCTAATGGAAACCAGTCACCACGTGAGTGTCTACCTCAAGGACAAAGTCCCTGGTCCTCTTGACAGGACTTGCCATTGTGCAGAAGCAGAGGCAGGGCCCGGCCCAGGCTGGCACTGGGCTCCCATGCCCAGGGCTCTCAAGCAACTCAGGGCATCTCTACCCTATGCCCGAGAGTCCAACAGAGGAATCGACTCCCACACGTGGGCCTGGGCTTGGCGAGTGTTAGTGGACATACTCAGGAAGGCCCCTCACTGCGGGTCTGGAAACATGGCCAGTGTGTGCAGCTTCCCCCCAGGAGGATGTCAAACTGGGGACATTGTGACATCAGACTCTTCAGTCCTTCGTACACATTGCCCTGATCTTTTTCAAGAATAGAACTCTTCTCAAGCTCTTTGCCTATTTTTCTACCCTCTTCCTCACATTGACCCTGTCCTTGAAATTCTAGACCAGCCCTTGCCTTGTCTGTCTCCGTGACTCTGTTAACCCTCAGCACACACAAACCCACCTGTGGGTGACTTTGCCAGTGTGAGCACTGCCACATGCCACATGTGTCTCCCAGCGTACATTATCTCCCCCGTGGACGGTGAGCTGCCCGGCACAGCAAACCCCTCTGCTGCGTCCCATGCCTGCCCTGACTCCCCACCAAAGGGGGGACCCGGTGGAGGGGCCTCTGCTATAGGCGAGGGGACCGGCTGGCCCTTCCTGGCCACTCACCTCATTCAGCTTGACCCAGTTGAAGGACTTCAGCGGGTGGGAAGGCTGAGGGACACGCTTTTTCCTGAGTGGCACGTCACTGCTGGGGTAGGAGTCCTGAGGGAGGGGTGGGCCCATGCCGAAGCAAGGTGGGGCACCTGGGGGGGTGGGGGCTCCCCCCGGTGGAAGGGGTGGGGGTGGGGGAGGGGGGCAGCAGGCAAAGGGCAGAGGGGGTGGGGGTGGAGGCAGGTCACTGGTTGTCATGGAGGAAGACAAGGTGAGGGGGCCCCCCGGGGGAGGCGGGGAAGATACAGGGCCTGTCTGTGAGAGGACAGAAAAATCAAAAGGACAAAGCTGTCAGCACTGATGCCATTCAAGTCCCCCACCACCCTCCCTTTCCTTACTCTATTCTCCTCTGTACCAGACCCCAATTCCTGCTCTCGCCTCCCACATGAGCTGAGCCCCATTCTCTCTCTCCGCATTCAAACATCCAACACACGTTCACACGAACAACCATAGACAAGGAACACATATGGTCACACACATACACACCGGACAATCAGAGTCATAGTCACCGCCATGCAACAGCAGGATAGACACATACAGTTGTACAGGCTACTAACTGCACAAGGGTTTCCAACTGAGAGGGAGAAGAGGCGCCAAAACCCCACCTGCACTCTGCTTTCCAAGGTGTGCTTCCCGGGAAAACATCACCCAGAGGCAGGGAAATTATATTTTCTAATTAACACAAAGGTGCCTCTCATACAGCCCTGGGGTCCCTTCTATCCCGGCCTGAGGGCCCCCTCTCTCCTTTCCCTCATCCTGGGGCCCTCAGCCTCTCCCCACACTTGCTCTGCCCATCCTATCCTGAAGCCAGGGTCTTGGCTCAACACTATAAAAGGGGGAGGGAGGGTGCCCACATACTGAGAGTTCACTGAGCTGGGCCACCAGCTCTGCCACTTGTCCCCGAGCCTGGCGCAGCTCCTGGGACTCCCGGGCCAGCTTGTCCTTCATTTTGTTCAGTGTCCGCATCATCTCTTCCTTCTCCAACGTCTTTGTTTCGCATTCCCGCTCCTTCCTCTCCAGCCGGCTCACGAGCTCCGTGTGTTCTGGAATGGGGTGGGGGGAACAAGAGAGGAGACAGGGGAGAGTGAGTGTCTGCGCCGCCCACCCTGGGAGAGGATGGGGTCCTAGGCTGGGCAGAGGAGGGGTGTGGAGCGTGCAGCAGGCTTAGGCAGACCCCCTCACCTTTCCGGAACTTCTCTGCCTGGTCACGCCACTGTTTCACTTCGTTCTCATTGATGAGCCTTTGGGGAGCAGAGGGAGGGGCGATGTAGTTGTTGGCTGTTGGCTCACAGCCCCCAGAACACATGGCATCTCTCTACTCCCAGGTTGGTACCCTGGTCTCCAGTCTGGCCAGCCACATTATAGAGGCCAGGAATCTGACTTTCCAGCTGTCTCTCCAGGTCCCTACCCCCGCCCAGTTCATGTGAGGTGTCCGTGTGGCCCGTGAGATCTGAAAGGACCTTAAGATACACTATAATCCAGCCGCTGTGTGACAGAGTTGAAGTACTGAGGCTCAGAGACCAGAGAAGGGGGAGAACTAATTAATGTTAGAACTCGGACTAGATCACAGGCTTCCCCAAGTTGTCTGACTTGTACCCCTTTGTAAAAATAGGCTTTGCATTTGAGAAAGATCAAAATATTGGCCCTGCTGTGGTCCAGGCTTCCCAAGTCCAATGTCTAACTAAGAACAAGAAAAATTGCTCCCCCGCCAAAATACAGAATGAGCACACTGAGGGTGAAACAGAGGAAGCGCTTGTTCATGTCAAAGTCTTGGAACGGGGTGTTAAAGTTAAGCTTTGACCTTGACACCAAGGGATGAGAGAGGCGAAATCCCAAAGTGATATCACAATCATCATTTCTTTTGTAAATCTGGAAATACAGAAGAGTCAGATCCAGGACCCTTGGTGTCCTCGACCACATCAAGGGTATACAGCAGGGGCAGAGCATGAAGTGGGGTCAAGGGTATGTATTTGGTGCCGAGACTTCTCTGGAGAGAGCCATTGTGCCACCTCCTTCACCACCATCAGGGAAGGGGTTTCTTTGGGCCCACCCCAAGAGTTTTGACCCATGCTCCCTGAAGTTGGGAGCGAATGCTACATTGCCAGTGGACCAGGGCTGATGGAGGGGCTGGAAGCAGCCAGCCAGCCAGCTGGAAATAAGTCCTGCAGAGCCAGTGAGCTGGCTTCCACAGTGAGAGCCACTCCACAAGGAACTTTGGAAGATTCCAGGAACACTGACATCTTTACCCATGTGCCAAGCCCACAGCAGGAAGCCTGTTTACTTAATTATCTGATCAAGTACGACCTTTTCCCCTTCTCCTTCCTGTCCCCAGGCTGAGGGGGTCAGAAACTAGTTAGCTAATGGAAAGGTAGGGTAGGAGATAGAAGGGGACAGAGGAGAAACAATAGAGGAACAACAGAGAAAAGAAGGCAAATCTCTCTCTCTCTCTCTCTCTGTCACACACACACACACTCACACACTCACACTCACACACTCACACACACACTCACACACACAGCCCTTCCCACTCCAGTGGAGGAGAAAGATTTAAAGCTAAACCAAGTCTAGAATGTTGATTCACATCTGGGATTAGTCCTTCTAGTTGCAGATTTGAGACTATGCTGTGCCTTCAATTGATTTTAGGATTTCTATTACCCAAGACAGAGCAAACGCTTCTCTGGACCTGAGGAGTTTTCATTCTCTGGGGTGGAAAAGATTCCCCACTAAATAATGTAAAGAATCAGTAGAAAATAAAACTAAAGCTGCCTTTCGATGACTTTACAAGTTGCAGTTGCCCAACACACCACTTAGGATTTCTACAACATCCACATCCCATTTTTTGTGCAAATGAAAACAGTAGCAAAAATAGCTCAAAAATCATTTTCTTCTTGGCTTTGGAATGCAATATAATGAATTACTGCAAGCCAACTCACCTCCTTAAGGGCAATTGGCTCAAACTCATACTGAAAGTTAAGTGAAAGTTTAAAGTTAAAAATTAGTATGTTAGTGTAAGGTCTTATTATTTAATTGGTGTAAATTTAAATTTGTTTCTCTGACTTTCTCTATATCCAGTTCAGTAAAAGATGACAGGCCAGAAGGCCTTGTGCTCTGACAACCTCATCCAGCAGACTCATGATCAAATGGCTACGCCCTGTGTCAGTAGTCACCAAGCATTTACAAAGGGCCACAGCACATATTTTAAGTTTTACATACCATGTACAGTCTCTGTTGTATAATCTTGGATTTGCTTGTTTAACATGTAAAAACTATTCTTAGCTTGTGGGCCATACAAAAACGAGCTGGAGGCATGGAATTAGTGCATGCACTGTGGTTTGCTGACCACTGCTCTATGTTAATGTGTTTAACTGCTCTATGTTAATGTGTTTAAACTCCCCCTCTGTCCGACCCAGGCCATGGATCATTGAGAGTTGAGTATATGCCCTATACATCTGTGCTGTCCAATATGGTAATCACTAGCCACATGTCATGTGGCTATTCAAATTTAATTTAAATGAAATAAAATGAAAAATTCAGTTCCTCAGTCACACTAGCTACACATCAATACTCCATAGCCACATTTGGTCACCACACTGGACAGTGCGAATATGAAGCCTTTCCATTGGCCCAGAGAGTTCTATTGGCCAGTGCTGCTTGAGACCCATCTGGGGATGTCGGGGTTGAGAAAGGAAGCGAGGTTTCCCCGGCTGACCAGAGTGGGAGAGTGGCGGGGAGGGTGCAGGAAGACAGGGCAAAGGCTGGCCTGCTCACATGTTGACGATGTTCTTAACGTTGAAGTTCTCCAAGGGAGCCAGGTCAGGGTCCACACCCCGCTCATCCTGGAGGACGATCTGCTGGAGGATGCGGTCCAGGAGCTGCCACTGCTGTAAGTAGCCACCATTCCGCTTGTCTGGGGGATGACAGGCACCACATGCTTACTGAGCCCCACAGTTCCCGGGGGCCCTGCCCTGGAGTTGCTGCCTGGGCTCTGGCTGGAGAGGCAGGGCCTTCCCACCCACAGTGAGCTCCCCAACTGGTGGAAGAGGCAATGCCACTGCTGACAATGGCAACTCTCTAATCCAGTCACGTCTTGATTATCTGCAACTGACCTTCTATGAACGTGTCAAACCGCCCCCCACCGCCTGGTATGTTTCCCTACTCCCCGAAACGCTTTCTGGCGCTTTTCTTCCCTGTTTGGACCCAGGGCATGCTGTGCCCTGGGAATGCAAATTACTTTTTATATTATCTACGAAAAGCACCTGCTTCAAAATATTACATGCTGAATAATGAAGTCTTTGGGGAAATTTTTTAAAAAGATTTCAGGATTATCTATGCTATTGCTGTACAGAGAAAGATGAATGGAAGCTGATTATAGGTGTGCACTGAGAGACGGTCAAAATGAGTTAAACAAGTGCCTAATGGAACCCGAGAAGATTTCTCGTGGAGGTGACCTTGAACTATGAAGGCAAGGCACTGTGTGTTGTGTGCGATCTCACCCCCTGTCATCCCCTGTAATGACAGTCTGGCTGGACATGGACTTCCTTTTTATGTGACAGCCACAGGCTCTCCATCCTTGGTCTATGATCCCAAGCACTTCGTCTCTACTGACCACCCTAGAAAGCCAACGAGCGCAATCCTGGCATCAAAGTCAAACTGCAGTGCCTACAGGTAGAAGATCAGGTCTCCAAAACCCGATTTGGGAGCAGAATAGAGGGACCCATTCACGTTGTCCGTGGAACATCAAACACAGGGACCCCTGGGAGCCAAAGAAGCCAGGTTTCCCAGGGACTTCCATGTCTTCCACCAAGACCTTGTGGGCTGCGTTCTGGAGAACTGACAGCTTCCCCATCCAGGTCACCACATCTACCCTTTCCACTGCTCCACCAACACATGCATCGCAAAGTGGCATAGCTTTCCATTGCCCTTTCCCACAAGAAAACAGTGTAAAGCCAGGTCACTACTCACAGAGGTAGAACGTGTTGTATCTAAACCCTTGACCCCAGAGAAACAAAAATCCCTTCTGTATGTCAAGAGCTCCTCAGCCTCAGATTGGCTCATTGTAAACTGGAGATCATAACGTACACTCCGCAGGTCTTTCTGTGGTTAGAGATGACGTGCTGAAGGGCCTCACATCATGCCTGGCCCACAGCTGGCACACAATAAATTACGGCTGTCATCACCATCACCACGATTGCAGCACCGTCACCACCACTGAGGAGAGCTTAGCCGGGCTGACCGTCATGGTAGACCACACTAGTTTTTCAGATACTCTCTTTTGTGAAGAGCTGAAGTTCCAAATGAGTTAAAGCTCATTTCAAATTGCCTTCTGGGGTGGCTATTAGCAATTACATATGATTTATTCAATCACTGTGCACACCTGGATCTTAAGAACTTAGCCATCTGCTCTTACAGATGCTGACATTTGGTATTTGTAGGGAGAGGCAGGGGCAGGGGTGTTGGGTAGAAGCCAGCAAGGACTAGATGGAGGAGTAGATAAAACCTAAAACAAAAAACAAAACAAACAAAACAAACAAACAAACAAACAAACAAAAATCCCAGGGAATGCTCATTCCACATCTGTGCTACTTCCCCAAGCACAAAACTTCTTTTTGGAGCTCCCCTGGAGGACTGATCACTGCCCTGTCATGAGCTGTTCAGCCAGAGCTGTTCGATTTTGCAATGATCAAGCTACTGCTTGTTGGACCGCGATGCTGGGGCTGCGCAGAGGCAAGCCCCCAGCTCCTTCTCCAGGTGACAGTGGAAGTCCTGGCTCCAAGGAGGGAGGGAAGAGCTGGGGCCTTAGTCATCAGGTCTGGTCTCCCGAGGGCCAGAGGGAGACGTGGTCAGGCTCCCCACCCCAGGGAGGTGCCAAAGCCTCATGTCCACCTGCCCAGAGCCCGGGTGCAGGCCCAGCGGAGGGGAGCGGCAAGTGCAGGGAACTCACAGGGCATCTGCAGACAGTGGTGCAGGACAGAGAGCAGGCAGGGGTAGGCCTCGGTGTGCTTCAGCTTCTTGTGGATCAGCTCGAACATCTGGGAAGCGCTCTTAGTGTCGATGTGGACCTGGGGCACGAGGAGGGCACAGTGAATGGAGAGTGGGGAGGCAGCAGAGGAAGTGAGTAGGGGAGACAAGACCCTGTTTCCATCCACTGAGCCCCATCTCTCAGGAGAGCTTTTCTCCCCTTGCCCCTGGCCCAGGCTGTCCTGCGTACTGCACGGTGCTTAGCAGCACCCCTGGCTCTATCAGATGCCAGTGGCACCCTTCACACCAGTGGTGACAACCAAAAATGTACCCAGACACTTGTTCCCAGGGGGAGGAGAGCAAAATCGCCCTTGGTTGAGAACTACTGATCCACACGAAGGAAAGGAAGCAGGGGCATAGGTGATTCAAGACAGTAGGTGGCAGGTGGCAGATGGCATAGGCCCACCACCTGGTTCAAATCCCAGGTTACTCTCTAGCTGTGTGGCATAGGCAAGCTGCTTACCCTCTCTAAACTCAGTTCTTTTAACCTATAAATCTAGGGCTTTTGTGAAAATACAACGGGATGGCACTAGGTGACTATCAAGCACCACCCAAAAGTGGGTTTCTGTTTGGATAGGGATTTTACAGTACAATATTTAAGCAGCAGAGTTGTGTGTTTTCAGGGTTTCTAAGGCTAAAATGAAAACACAGTTTTGTTTGCTAAGCATGATCTGGTTAGGGATAGGGAGAGGTGACTCAGGAAATTGCTGGAAGGCAGGAGGAAAGTCAGCTGAGGAGAGGTATGTGAGACTAATCACATGCAAGAACTTTCTCTTTATTTGGGGGTTTCGGTCTCCTCCGGGGCAGACACCCCACCAGGGAAGGCCCACTAGGGCCAGCATACTGCCAGTGCTCTGGGAGCAGGATGGAGTAGTTAATTTTAGGTGTCAACTTGACTGGATTAAGGGATACCTAGATAGCTGGTACAGCATTGTCTCTGGGTGTATTTGTATGGATGTTTCTAGAAGAGATTGGCATTTGAATCTGCCCTCACCCAGTGACCAAATGTGAGCAGGCACCATCCAATCCAATGAGGGATCAGATAGAATAACAAGGACAAGGAAAGGAGGATTTTCTCTCTCTCTCTCTCTCTCTCTCTCTCTCTCGCTCTCTCTCTCTCTCTCTCCCTCTCTCTCTTTCTCCCCTGGAGCTGGGACACCCTTCTTCTCCTGCCCTTGGATATCAGAGCTCCAGGTTCTCCAGCCTTTGGACTCCTGAACTTGCACCAGTGGCCCCTCAGGTTCTCAGGCCTTCAGCATTGGACTGAGAGTCACACCACTGGCTCCCCTGGGTCTCCAGCTTGCATATGGCCTCTCATGAGGCTTCTCAGCCTTCATAGTCATGGGAGCCAATTCCCCTTACAAGAGCCCTCTCATCCATCTGTATGTCTCTCTAGCTAGCTCGCCAGCCTACTGGGTGTGTTTCCCCGGTGAACTGTGGGTAACACACAGGACCTGGCCGTGAGGGTGCCCACCAGGGAACCCAGCTCACACGGCTCCACCACAGCCACAGCATCTAGAGAAGTAGCCATGGGGCCCCTGGAGCCCTGCCACCCCCGCTCCAGCCCGAGGGCTCCTCACCATGTCAAACCTCCTGGCTAGCTCCAGGTCATCCTCATTCCGGACCATCTCGAAGAAGTCTAAATGCCTAGACAGAATGGGGGGATAGAGAGAGTAGACATTACAGCCAGGACATCCCAGGTTGAGGGTCACAGCCCCTTCAATCCGCCAGCTAAATCAGAAAGCTTTATCAGGTGAGGCCAAGGAAAAGCCAGAAAGAAGCCCCCGTCTGCAGGCCAACACTGCCCTGCTTTATAACATCCATGACGCTCCTCAGGGAGCCCAACCCAGGGTCCCTTCCCCTTAGACTGGCTTTCTCAATTGTGGCACTGTTGACATTTTGGGCTGGATTGCCCTTGGTTACAGGAGTCTGATCTATAAATTGCAGGATGTTTAGCACCAGCATCCTTGGCCTCTACCCACTAAAAGCCAATAGCACTCCCCAGTGTGACAACCAACAATGTCTCCGGCCATTGCCCAATGTCTCCTGGGGGATAAAATCACCCTGAGTCAAGGAGCACTGCCCTACAGCTGTCTGCCCCAGTGTTCTCAGACTGTCCCTGAGTCGGCCCTCAAAACCAGTTCTCTCCTCAGTTTCTACCCCCGTCCACACGCCCACCCACTCCACCTCAGAAGGAATCATCCTCTCTCCCTTAAAACCCAGCATAATAAAGCAGTCTGTACCATTGGGACAGAACTGGAGGGCCTCCCTGGTCTCACACAGGAGTTTAATTGTGCCCTTTGATAACAGGGCTTTATAGCATGTATTTTGGGTGGGGCATTTCTTTATTAAGCAGGAAGGCCCCCAACAACCAATACCAGTGTTGCCCCCCACAAACCAGTTTGAAAACCAAAGAACACCCCACATATTTCCAAATGCCCCCAGCTCTGGTGGAGGACTGCTGGGTTCACCTGTCTGTAACATCAGAGATGAGACAAGCAGGTCAGTAAAGAGGACAGGTGGGCACACCTGCCCAC